>NC_081317.1:10000-1447500 GCF_026419965.1 Kogia breviceps
GCCTCAGCCTCACCGGGGGCCTAATCCTAACCCTAGCTCCAGCCCTTCGCCGGGCCGCCAGGCCTCAAGCCTGAGGCCTAGCCTCACGGTATGCCGCGCCCTGCGCCGCACACGCCCCCTCACACGTGACCGTACCCCGATCTCGAGCCTCAGCCTCACCGGGGGCCTAACCCTAACCCTAGCTCCAGCCCTTCGCCGGGCCGCCAGCCCTCAAGCCTGAGGCCTAGGCTCATGGTATGCCGCGCCCTGCGCCGCACACGCCCCCTCACACGTGTCCGTACCCCAATCTCGAGCCTCAGCCTCACCGGGGGCCTAACCCTAACCCTAGCTCCAGCCCTTCGCCGGGCCGCCAGGCCTCAAGCCTGAGGCCTAGCCTCACGGTATGCCGCGCCCAGCGCCGCACACGCCCCCTCACAGGTGTCCGTACCCCGATCTCGAGCCTCAGCCTCACCGGGGGCCTAACCCTAACCCTAGCTCCAGCCTTTCGCCGGGCCGCCAGGCCTCAAGCCTGAGGCCTAGCCTCACGGTATGCCGCGTCCTGCGCCGCACACGCCCCCTCACACGTGTCCGTACCCCGATCTCGAGCCTCAGCCTCACCGGGGGCCTAACCCTAACCCTAGCTCCAGCCCTTCGCCGGTCCGCCAGGCCTCAAGCCTGAGGCCTAGCCTCACGGTATGCCGCGCCCTGCGCCGCACACGCCCCCTCACACGTGTCCGTACCCCGATCTCGAGCCTCAGCCTCACCGGGGGCCTAACCCTAACCCTAGCTCCAGCCCTTCGCCGGACCGCCAGGCCTCAAGCCTGAAGCCTAGCCTCACGGTATGCCGCGCCCTGCGCCGCACACGCCCCCTCACACGTGTCCGTACCCCGATCTCGATCCCCAGCCTCACCGGGGGCCTAACCCTAACCCTAGCTCCAGCCCTTCGCCGGGCCGCCAGGCCTCAAGCCTGAGGCCTAGCCTCACGGTATGCCGCGCACTGCGCCGCACACGCCCCCTCACACGTGTCCGTACCCCGATCTCGAGCCTCAGCCTCACCGGGGGCCTAACCCTAACCCTAGCTCCAGCCCTTCGCCGGGCCGCCAGGCCTCAAGCCTGAGGCCTAGCCTCACGGTATGCCGCGCCCTGCGCCGCACACGCCCCCTCACACGTGTCCGTACCCCGATCTCGAGCCTCAGCCTCACCGGGGGCCTAACCCTAACCCTAGCTCCAGCCCTTCGCCGGGCCGCCAGGCCTCAAGCCTGAGGCCTAGCCTCACGGTATGCCGTGCCCTGTGCCGCACACGCCCCCTCACACGTGTCCGTACCCCAATCTCGAGCCTCAGCCTCACAGGGGGCCTAACCCTAACCCTGGCTCCAGCCCTTCGCCGGGCCGCCAGGCCTCAAGCCTGAGGCCTAGCTTCAGGGTATGCCGCGCCCTGCGCCACACACGACCCCTCACACGTGTCCGTACCCCGATCTCGAGCCTCAGCCTCACCAGGGGCCTAACCCTAACCCTAGCTCCAGCCCTTCGCCGGGCCGCCAGGCCTCAAGCCTGAGGCCTAGCCTCACGGTATGCCGCGCCCTGCGCCGCACACGGCCCCTCACACGTGTCCGTACCCCGATCTCGAGCCTCAGCCTCACCGGGGGCCTGACCCTCACCCTAGCTCCAGCCCTTCGCCGGGCCGCCAGGCCTCAAGCCTGAGGCCTAGCCTCACGGTATGCCACGCCCTGCGCCGCACACGGCCCCTCACACGTGTCCGTACCCCGATCTCGAGCCTCAGCCTCACCGGGGGCCTAACCCTCACCCTAGCTCCAGCCCTTCGCCTGGCCGCCAGGCCTCAAACCTGAGGCCTAGCCTCACGGTATGCCGCGCCCTGCGCCGCACACGCCCCCTCACACGTGTCCGTACCCCGATCTCGAGCCTCAGCCTCACCGGGGGCCTAACCCTAACCCTAGCTCCAGCCCTTCGCCGGGCCGCCAGGCCTCAAGCCTGAGGCCTAGCCTCACGGTATGCCGCGCCCTGCGCCGCACACGTCCCCTCACACGTGTCCGTACCGCGACCTCGAGCCTCAGCCTCACCAGGGGCCTATCCCTAACCCTAGCTCCAGCCCTTCGCCGGGCCGCCAGGCCTCAAGCCTGAGGCCTAGCCTCACGGTATGCCACGCCCTGCGCCGCACACGCCCCCTCACACGTGTCCGTACCCCGATCTCGAGCCTCAGCCTCACCGGGGGCCTAACCCTAACCCTAGCTCCAGCCCTTCGCCGGGCCGCCAGACCTGAAGCCTGAGGCCTAGCCTAACGGCACGCCGTGCCCTACGACGCACACGCCACCTAACACGCATCCGCACCCCGATCTCGACCCTCAGCCTCACCGGTGGCCTAACCCTAACCCTAGCTCCAGCCCTGACCCTGACCACTAGGCCTCCCCCGCAGCCTGAAGCCTGACGCCTACCCTAACGGTACGCCACACCCTGCGACACACACGCCCCCAAACACGTATCCGCACCCCGAACTCGACCCTCATCTTCACCGGGGGCCTTACCCTAACCCTAGCTCCAGCCCTGACACTGACCCCTAGGCCTCCCCCACAGCCTGAAGCCTGAGGCGTACCCTAACGGTACACTGCTCCCTGCGACGCACACGCCCCGTAACACGTATCCCCACCCCGATCTCGACCCTCAGCCTCACCGGGGGCCTAACCCTAACCCTTGCTCCAGCACTGACCCTGACCCCTAGGCCTCCCCCACAGCCTGAAGCCTGAGGCCTACCCTAACGGCACGCCACGCCGTGCGACGCACACGCCCCCTAACATGCATCCGCACCCCGATATCGACCCTCAGCCTCACCGGGGTCCTAACCCTAACCCTAGCTCCATCCCTGACCCTGACCCCTAGGCCTGCCCCGCAGCCTGAAGCCTGAGGCCTACCCAAACGGTACACTGCACCCTGCGATGCACACGCCCCCTGACACGCATCCGCACCCCGATCTCGACCCTCAGCCTCACCGGGGGCCTAACCCTAACCCTAGCTCCAGCCTGACCCTGACCACTAGGCCTCCCCCGCAGCCTGAAGCCTGAGGCCTACCATAACGGCACGCCGTGCCCTGCGACGCACACGCCCCCTAACATGTATCCGCACACCGATCTCGACCCTCAGCCTCATCGGGGGCCTAACCCTAACCCTAGCTCCAGCCCTGACCCTGACACCTAGGCCTCCCCTGCAGCCTGAAGCCTCAGGCCTACCCTAACGGTACGCCGCGCCCCACGACGCACACGCCCCCTAACACGCATCCGCACCCCGATCTCAACCCTCAGCCTCACCGGGGGCCTAAACCTAACCCTAGCTCCAGCCCTGACCCTGACCCCTAGGCCTCCCCCGCAGCCTGAAGCCTCAGGCCTACCCAAACGGCACGCCGCGCCCTGCAACGCACACGTACCCGAACACGCATCCGCACCCCTTTCTCGACCCTCAGCCTCACTGGGGGCCTAACCCTAACCCTAGCTCCAGCCCTTACCCTGACCCCTAGGCCTCCCACGCAGCCTGAAGCCTGAGGCCTACCATAACGGCACGCCGTGCCCTACAACGCACACGCCCCTAACACGCATCCGCACACCGATCTCGACCCTCAGCCTCACCGGGGGCCAAACCCTAACCCTAGCTCCAGCCCTGACCCTGACCCCTAGGCCTCCCCGGCAGCCTGAAGCCTGAGGCCTACCCTAACCTTACGCCACACCCTGCGACGCAAACGCCGCCTAACACGTATCCGCACCCAGATATCGAACCTCAGCCTCACCGGGGGCCTAACCCTAACCCTAGCTCCAGCCCTGACCCTGACCCCTAGGCCTCCCCCGCAGCCTGAAACCTGAGGCCTACCCTAACGGCATGCCGTGCCCTACGATGCACACGCCCCCTAGCACGCATCCGCACCCCGATCTCGACCCTCAGCCTCACCGGGGGCCTAACCCTAACCCTAGCTCCAGCCCTGACCCTGACCACTAGGCCTCCCCCGCAGCCTGAAGCCTGAGGCCTACTCTAACGGCAAGCCGCGCCCTACGACGCACAGGCCCCTAACACGCATCCGCACCCCGATCTCGACCCTCAGCATCACCGGGGGCCTAACCCTAACCCTAGCTCCAGCCCTGACCCTGACCCCTAGGCCTCCCACGCAGCCTGAAGCCTGAGGGCTACCCTAACAGCACGCCGCGCCCTACAACGCACGCGCCCCCTAACACGCATCCGCACCCCGATATCGATGCTCAGCCTCACCGGGGGCGTAACCCTAACCCTAGCTCCATCCCTGACCCTGACCCCTAGGCCTCCCCCGCAGCCTGAAGCCTGAGGCCTACCCTAACGGTACGCCACGCCCTGCGATGCACACGCCCGCTTACACGCAGCCGCACCCCGATCTCGACCCTCAGCCTCAAGGGCGGCCTAACCCTAACCCTAGATCCAGCTCAGACCCTGACACCTAGGCCTCCCCCGCAGCCTGAAGCCTGAGGCCTACCCTAACGGTACGCTGCACCCTGCGACGCACACGCCCCCTAACACGTAACCGCACCCCGATCTCGACCCTCAGCCTCACCGGGGGCCTAACCATAACCCTAGCTCCCGCCCTGACCCTGACCCCTAGGCCTCCCCCAAAGCCTGAAGCGTGAGGCCTACCCTAATGGCACGCCGCGCCCTACGACGCACACGCCCCCTAACACGCATCCGCACCCCGATCTCGACCCTCAGCCTCACCGGGGGCCTAACCCTAACCCTAGCTCCAGCCCTGACCCTGACCACTAGGCCTCCCCTGCAGCCTGAAGCCTGAGGCCTACCCTAACGGCACGCCACACCCTACGACGCACACGACCCCTAACACGTATCCGTACCCCATTCTCGACCCTAAGCCTCACCGGGAGCCTAACCCTAACCCTAGCTCCAACCCTGACCCTGAACCCTAAGCCTCACCCATAGCCTGAACCCTGAGTCCTACCCTAACGATAACCCATACCCTGGCCCGTACACTCCCCCTAGCACGGATCTGTACCCCAATCTTGTCCCTAACCCTCTCCCGGCGCTAAGCCTAACTAAGTCCTGTTCATGAGACTCGTATAATTAAGATCTTAGTCCCTTTGTTCCCCATTTTTGTGCAACCAATCCAGTTAAAATAGGAGGCGTTAACAACTGTAAATTTAATATTAAAAAGATCTCATTCTCTTAGGATTTCAGGAGAGTAATTCTGAAAGCTGGTCTGGATCTGGCACTAGCACTCAGAGACTTCGTAGGCAGTTGTCTAATTCTACCTAAGTAGGTTTTAACTTCTGACGTAGTATTGATGTATCTATAACAGTAGCTAATGACCACTACACATATTTCTCTTCTTTCTATTAGTATCTGATCTAACATCATTGTTTGGAATTTAATAGTTAAGAGAGGATTCCTTGAAAACGTATGGTTGCAGCTATCAGCAGACATTATTTTGAGAATGGCTAGTGGCATCCTGAGTGTGATATAGCTAAGAAATTAAATGTCAACAATACAGGAATGTGGGGACTTACCTGGCGGTTCAGTGTTTAAGACTTCACCTTCCAATGCAGGGGTTGCCGGTTGGATCCCTGGGCAGGGTGCTAAGATCCCACATGCCTCGCGGCCAAAAAACCAAAACATGAAACAGAAACAATATTGTAATAAATTCAATAGAATTACAAAATGGTCCACATCAAAGAAAAACTTAAAAAGAAAACATAACAAAAATTACAGGAATGCATCTAAATCACATCTACAATGGTCACTTAGGTTTATCTTGGGTGTCTGAACCCTAGTTACTCCTTTTTGACTGTCAAATGCATTCCCGTCCTCAATGCCAAAGCAGATGTACAATTCGTATCCAAAAGACCATAAAACAGGCCACTTTGGTCAGTAAAATTTAAGTTAAACCAGGTATAAGCCAGAGTGACTTCCTCACACCTCAATACGTGAAGAGTTTTTTTCCCTTTTCATTACAAGTCTTTCAATAGAAAGCATTGGTGATCAAAATGTCAATCCATCAGTGTCAGAATGATTCAGCTGTTTGGCCCATGTGTAGACCATGTCCCTCAGCGCTAGGCCTCCTTTATATTTGCCTAGTTAATCCACATTGGGGGAATACTGATCAGCTATCGTGAACATGCTCAGAGGTATGTTAATGAGAAAACGCTTTATATAGGCCATACATTTTATTATTCATACCCAATTGTCACACAAGCATTGTACATGTGCTTTTAGCAGTAGACCTAAAGCAAACAGTGAAACATCATGAGTAAGTACATTCTGATCATTTCACTAGATAGTTTTCCTTTCCTCTTAAACATCAGGGCAAAATGAAGCCAACACAGTAACCTTCATAAATACACACTTCAGTACAGAGGTGTCATTTATCCAATTGCTCCAAGTCCTAAGCAGCTTGAGTGCAAGGACTTCCCTGTGTCTGGAAAACACAGATCAAAGCCAGTAACAAAAAACCAAATACATTATAACCATACTCACCAGTTGACTCAGTAACCAATCCTTTCGTTAACTTTTTATGAAGCCATCCGATTCTACATTAAGATTTTTCATTTCTTACCCAGTTTGGCATTATGATATGAAACTTATCAGAGACCTGTGCTTGCCAAAAGGTCCTTCACATAGATCTTCTTGAAGATGGAGCACTTTTGCAAAGTGCTAGAGCACAACAGCAACTATCTAAAAATCACATAAAGACTTAAGAGTCATGGTTAAACATTTGATCACAATGTAAATGACAAAAGAAATCATGATTGCTGCTACATACAACATTTAAAAATATATAGAATTATGAGTGAAAAAATTTTACCAGGACATACTAGATTTTTAGGAATTCCATGTAATTTAACATACTAATCAAACATTTCTCTCTGAGATGGCTCAAGGGCCTTCTAAAGCATCTCAAAGTTAGCTGGAGATTAAAAAAACTGTTAGAATTGGCCAAACAACACTTATTCACTGAACCAAAGCAAAGAGATTTCAAACAAAAATAGAGATCACAGACACAGGCAAAGGAACTCACAAGCTCTTTGCAATCAAAAGCAGCATTCCAAGAAAACTTTGGAGGGAGAAACCAAATCCAGGCTTGGCCTAACCCACTTCCAACAAAATCCATCTTAGAAAATCCTGGTCATGCACAACTCTTTTCTCAATGTTCCCTTTGCACAAATGTTCATCACCTTCTGTATCCATCTTATGTTGCCCCTTATTATTTTCTGCATTCAGAAACCACCAGCTCTAGTACAAAGTGACTTTCTTTTCTCTTTGTACCATCAGCCTGTTACCTAGCTGCTCACTTTCTTTATTACGTAGCTTCGTAAATGCTTGAACATATGGAACTTCTTTTGTCTTTCTCTTCCTGTGACAAAATAACTCTAGCTGAAGGATAGTATAGTCATTTAGGCTACCATTCAAAGACCACCTTTCCTCATTCTTCAAGAATGTATCCATACATTGGCCAGACAAAATTACAATAGAATTTCATTCTTTTCATAGTCTTAGGTTTACAACTATAGGTTGACCTGTATGCCAGGATTTTGCCCATTGGCTATCAGATGGAACTGAAGAAGAAGCACTTCTTATGTTTGAACTATAGAACACTCACACACAGACTAAGAACAAAACAAAATCCTAAACACCCACCGAAGCCTCAAACCAAAGGAACCAGAAACCCAAGAGAAACCAAAAACCAAACAGCACAAGGCTCAAATCAGCTTCCAAGTCTCAACTTAGCCTGTGACCTCTGTTCAAGTGGTGCACCTCCCAAATGAGATTTCCTGGAATGAAAAGTCACCCAAATGGGAACCAAGGTTCCCCCAAATGTACCGGGCTAAAAGGACCTCAGACTGCATGCCAGAGTGTTACCCCATGCTGGCTGAGTTGCTGCAACATCCCAAATGCTATTTTTCTGGTTCCCCAAAATAGTCCCTTGAAGTAGGACATTTGGGGCACTCCAGGCAGGAGGAAGAGAGGAACGTCCTCAAGGCAAAGACAGCCTCAGCAGCTGCTAGGGTGGTTCCTCTTCCACCATCTACTCCTGCCCCAGAGTTCTAACTGCTGGGATGACTGGGGCTCGGCCTTTCCAGGCAAGGGTCCCAGGTGGTCTGACCTCTAAAGGAATTCTGCAACTCTACACTCTCTCGGAAGAGGCTGGTGTGGAGAAAATCTCAGTGTCCGATCAAGTCAGGGTACCTACAGGGGACATCCCCAAGTCAGACCCACATTGGGTACTAAATGTAATGTCGAAAACTCGACCTCTGTGCACCAGTGCCAAATCGAATCTCAGACAGAGGGGTTTGCAGGAAGTAGAAAAGAATAGCTTTACTGCTTTGGCAGCCAAAGGGGGACACAGAAAACTCGTGCCCTCAAAAACCATGTGTCCCAATGCAGGAGGATCTGGTGAGGAGGTTTACAGCAATGGTTTAAGGAAACAGTTGATCTTAAGGATTAGTGTGTGTACAGGGCCTTAACTCACTTTAATCTGGCCTCAGATGGTCTCTCGATGAGCTTCTCTGGAATGAAGAAGACTAAAATCTTCTATTTTGTGGGGGTTTTAGGTTGGTAAAGAGCCCAAAGATACTCTTACCTGTATCCCTTGAGGGAAAACCAGGATCCTGGCCCAAGGCTGCACTATTGCTTCTTGATGGTTTCTCTCTTGTCTCTGCATCTCCTCCTTTCCCTGATGAGCAACTGTTCGAACCTGCCCTTTGGAACTCAGGGAAAGTCCTGGAATCTCTAGCCTAACTAAGGCCCTGACACTGTTCCTAACTCAGACCCTGACACTCTCCCTAACTAAGGCACTGACACTACTCCTAACTCACTCCCTGACACTGTACCTAACAAAGGTTCTGATGCTAATCCTAACTCAAGCCCTGACACTGTCTCTAACTAAGGTCCAGCATCTGTCCCTAATACAGGCCCTGCTACCAGCAATAACAAAAATCCAGACACTATGCTGAGCTAATATCCTGACCCATTTCTAACCAAGGTCCTGACACTGTCCCTAAGAAAGCCCTGTTGCTATCCCGACGTGAAGACCTGAGGCTGTGCCTAACTCAGGCCCTGATAATGGCTTTAGCAAAGCTCCTGAGGCTGATCCTAATGAGGCCCTTATGTTGCTCCTAAGTCATGCCCTGATACTATCCCTAGCTAAGGCCCTGACGCTAGGCCTCACTCGAGCTCTGTTGCTCTCCCTAAGTCTGGCTCTGATGCTGTCCCTACCTCAAGCCCTGACACTGGTCCTAAATTAGGTCCTGATGCTCTAAGTAACTAAGGTCTTGGCACTATCCCTAGTTCATGTCCTGACACTATTCCTAGACCTTAACCTAACCTTGTGTTTAACTAATATCTACCCTCTTATACTAAATAAATCCCTGTCGCTGTCCCTAACTAAGGCCCTGAAATTAGTCCCGAGGCCGTGACCCTGTCCCTAACTGAGACCTGGAGGTCCTAACTCAGGCCCTGACACTACAACCTAACTCAGTACCTAACAAAGGCTCTGATGCTTGTCCTAGGTCATGCCCTGACACTGTCTCTGGGGCCCTGCTGCCGTCAATATCTAAAGTCCTGACATTATCCTGAGCCAATATCTTCACCCATGTCTTACCAAGGTCCTGAAACTGTCCCAACGTAAGCCCTGACGCTGTCCCTAAGTGAGGCCCTGAGGCTGTCCCTAACAGATGCCATGAGAATGTCTTTAAAGAAGACCCTAACGTTGATCCTACAGAAGCCCTTATACTACTCTTAACTCATGCCCTGACACTGTCCCTAACTCAGGCCCTAAAGATAGGCCTCACTTAGGCCCTGTTGCCGTACCTTAGTTAGGCTCTGACACTATCCCTACATCAGCCCTGACACTGGTCCTGATTAAGGCTCTGACTCTGGTCCTAAGTAAGGCCGTGATGCTCTCAATAACTAAGGTCTTCATGCTATCCGTAGCTCACTTCCTGACACTACCCCTCACCTGGAAGCTGACTCCGTCCCGAGCTAATGTTCTGCCTCTTATACTCCCTGAAGCCCTAATGCTCTCCCTAACTAAGGCCTTGACGCTCTCAATAACTAAGGTCTTCACGCTATCTGTAGCTCACTTCCTGACACTACGCCTCCCCTGGACGCTGACTCTGTCCCGAGCTAATGTTCTGCCTCTTATACTCCCTGAAGCCCTAATGCTCTCCCCAACTAAGGCCCTGACTAGCTCTAACTAAAACCCTGACACTCTCTAACTATGGCCCGAAATCCGTCCCTAATATAGGCCTTGCTGACAGCAATAACTAAAATCCGGACACTATGCTGAGCTAATATCCTGAACCATTTCTAACCAAGGTCCTGACACTGTCCCTAAGAAAGCCCTGTCGCTGTCCCTACGTGAAGACGTGAGGCTGTGCCTAACTGAGGCCCTGAAGCTATGCCTAACTGAGGCCTTGATGCTGTGACTAACTAAGGCCCTGACCATGTCTTTAACTAAGACCCTAATCCTGATGCTGCTCCTAAGTCATGCCCAGACAGTGTCCCCAGCTAAGGGCCTGACGCTACGTCTCACTCAGGCCCTGTCGCTCTCCCTAAGTCAGGCTCTGATGCTGTCCCTACCTGAAACCCTGACACTGGTCCTAAATAAGGCCCTGATACTCTCAGTGACTAAGGTCTTGACGCTATCGCTAGGTCATTTCCTGACACGATCCCTAACCCTAACCCTGTCCCTAGCAAATGTCCTGCCTCTTATACTAACTGAAGCCTTTATGCTGTGAATCCCTCAGACCCTGAATTTAGCCCCAAGGCCGTGGCACTGTCCCTAACTAAGGCCTAGATGCTCGTCCTAAATCCCACACTGACACTGTTCCTAACTCAGGCCCTGACACTGTACCTAACAGAGAACCAGATGCTAGTCCTAACACAGGCCCTGACACTGTGTCTAACTAAGGCCCTGCTGCCATCAATATCTAAAGTTCTGACAGTATCCTGAGCTTATATCCTGACCCATCTCTTACTAAGGTCCTGAAACTGTCTCTAAGTAAGCCTTGACGCTGTCCCTAAGTGAGGCCCTGACGCTGTCTCTAACAGAGGCCCTGATAATGTCTTTAACAAACCCCTTAGGCTGTTCCTACTGAGGCCCTTATGGTGTTCCTAAGTCATTCTCTGACACTGTCCCTAGCTAAGGGCCTGACTCTAGGCCTCACTCAGGCCCTGTCGCTCTCCCCAAGTCAGGCTCTGACGCTGTCCCTACCTGAAGCCCTGACACTGGTCCTAAATTAAGCACTGATGCTCTAAGTAGCTATGGTCTTGACACTATCCCTAGGTCATTTCCTGACGCTATCCCTAGACCTTAACCTAACCTTGTCTTTAACTAATGTCGAGCCTCTTATGCTAAATAAATCCCTGATGCTGTCCCTAACTAAGGCCCTGAAATTAGTCCTGAGGCCATGACCCTGTCCCTGAGACCTGGAAGCTATCCTTAACAAAGGCCCAAGGTCCTGAAACTGACACTATCAGTTAAAGAACTGAGGCCCTGACACTCTCCCTAATTAAGGACTGAGTCTGTCTCTAACTAAGGCCCTGAGTCTGTCTTTAACTAATGGCCTCACTCTTTCCCTAACAAAGGCCCTGACGCAGTCCCTAACTAAGGCCCTGACACGGTCCCTAATAACATGAGCTGTCTCTCATTAATGCCCTGATGCGGCCCATAAATGATGTACTGAAGACGGCACTAAGGTCCTGACGATGTCACTAATGACCCCAAATGTCTCTTACTAAGGCCCTCAAATTACCCGAGGCCCTAAAGATGTCCATAACTAAGTCTCTGACACTATCTCTAACTAAGACCCTCAAGTTATCTTTAACTGAGGCCATAACAGTGTCCCTAACGAAGAACTTGACATTGTCTCTAACTAAGGCCCCGAGTCTGTCTTTACCTAACGGCCTCACTTTTTCCCCAACTACTCCCTGACGCTGCCCCTAACCAAGGCCCTGATGGTGTGCCTGATTGCCTGAGCTGTCTTTCACTAATAACCTGACCCTGCCGATAAATAACACCCTGGTTATGTCCCTAATGAACAGCCTGAAGTGTCTCTCACTAAGGTCCTCAAGGTTTTCTCTGAGGCCCTGACACCCTCCTTAATTAACGCCTTGACACTGCCTTTACCTAATGGCCTGATGCAGTTCTGACCTGAGATGCTGATGCTCTAAGACCTTGAAGTCTCTACCTGAGAAGCTGACACTGTCTGTAACTAATTTCCTGACTTTTTCCTTAACTAACATCCTAATTTTGTCCCTAAATAATGTCCTGACACTGGTCGACACTACAGCCCTGATGCTGGCTCAATCTAAGGCCTTGACGATGTCCCTAATAGCCTTAGATGTCCCTCACTGTGGGCCTGACCCTGTCCCTAACCAAGGCCCTGACCCTCTTCCTAACTAAAGCTGTGATGATGTCCCTACCTGAGGTACTGGCACTGTCTATAATAACGGCCAACTCTTTCCCTAACACCCTTATGCTGTCCCTAATAGCCTCGTGTACCTCTCAATAATGCCCTGAGCCTGTCCATAACGAAGGCCCTGAATATGTCCCTAAGTGTGTCTCTGACGCTGTCCTTAACTAAAGCCCTGATGCTCTCTCTACCTAAGGCACTGACACTGTCTGTAATAATGGCCTGACTCTTTCCCTAACACCCTGATGCTATCCCTAATTGAGGCCCTGAAGATGTCCCCAATACCCTTAGGTGTTCCTCAGTATCACCCTGATCCTGTCCATAACGAAGGCCCTGAATATGTCCCTAGCTAAGTCTCTGATGCTGGCCCTAACTAAGGCCCTGATGCTGTCTCTACCTCAGAATCTGACATTTGAACGTCCTGACTCTCCCTAACATCCTGACGCTGCCCCTAAGTGAGGCCCCGACACTCTTCTTAACTAAGGACTTGCCGCTGTCCCTACCTAACACCCTGACACTGTCTGTAACTAATGACCTGACTCTTTCCCTAAGTAACACCCTAGTTTTGGCCCTAACTAACGCCCTGACACTGGTTCTAATTATGGCCAAGATGCTGGCTCTAAGGCCCCGAAGATATCCCTAAGTAACAGCCTGAACTGTGTCTAACTAAGGCTCTCACGTTTTCTCTAACTGAAGCACTGACACTGTCTCTAACTTAGGCCCTGACGCTGTCCCTTATAGTCTAAGCTGTCACTAAATAATGCCCTGGTCCCGTCCATAACTAAGGCCCTGAATATGTCCCTAAGTACATCTCTGACGATGTCCTTAACATCCCGAACTCTCTTCAAGTTCCCTCTGCGGCTCTGACACCGGCCCTTCCTAAGGCCTCGCCCCGGGCTTGTCCCCGGTGGCTGCGCGGTTTTCTCTTGTCCGCGTCTCTAGCCAGCTGCCTGCCGTTGGCCACTCTAAGAGTCTGCGGTGCAGCGGTCCCACGTGGGACGTGCCTGTGTCGGCTCAGCTGTGGGAGGAGAGTCACGGCCGCTCCGCCCTCCAGGGGACGGCGGCTCCGGGTAGGAATCTCTCCGCCAGTGTCTGGACACAGGGTTCTGTGCCCTTGTTTGCTGTAAATCCCTTGGAGTTACCTCTATTTTTTTTTTAATGGCTATCCCCCTCAGCATATTTATGATTTAAATTATTTACCACATTAAAATTCAGGAATGACATTATTACAAAGAGCAGGAAGACACCAGATGCCCCCCCAATGATCTAGTACTTGGAGGATTTAAAATTCTAATGAGAAAGCACTCACTCTCCTCACCCTCTTGGGCGTCAGCACAAGGCGGGGATCAGCTGCATCCTTTATTTGTCCCTCTGATTTTCCAGAATCTTTCCTTCAAGAAGAAATCTCTGGGCTCTGCGGGAACTGTGAGTGGCGGCCATCAGGTAAATCTGAGACTGAAAAGCAAGAGGAAGAGAGCTAGAGGCGGAGGGGAGAATCGGTGACGGGGAGAAGCAGGGGCATCCACGTTCAAGCGCAGGCTGAGAGTCTGGGTTAGTCTCCACCGAAGCCAAGGACCCCCAGGAGCTGACCCCACTGGCCTTGTCACCTGGTGTGGGGACTGGGGACAGCCAGACCTCCATGGCCACTCTCAGAGGAACCAAGAAGGTGGGAGCGCACCCCTGAGAGCCAGATTGAAAAATGGTCGTGCTGTGAAATAATAAGATGCCCTTTCCAGAAAAGTGAAGACTGTTCTCTTGGTTCTCAAAGACTTGCAAATACTCTGTGTCCTTCTGGAGGCACGCTGAAGCCTTCAGCCTTTGAGGGCAGTAACGGGAGTGCATCTGGGCTCAAAGCCATCCAGCACTCACTCCTTGAGGGTGCTGAGGATGACCCGCGTCCACCCCTCGGGTGCTGTGGGCCTGAAACCCCCTGACCACCAAGGACGGGAGGGGCCGCGCAGACGCTCCACTGGATACCGGGGACTGGGCTGGTGGGTTACAGGCCTTTATCAGATACATGGTTTGCAAACATCTTGTGCCATTTGGGATGGTGGATTATCTTATTCCTTGCTTCTTTTATACACAACTGTTTTTCATTTTGAGGAAGTCCAATTCATCTATTTTGTCTTTTGTTGCTTGGGCTTTTCATGACCAAATCCGAGGTCATGAAGATTTACTCTCATGTTTTCTTCTACGAGTTTCATAATTTTGGTTCTTGCATCTAGACCTTTGGTCCATTTTGCATTGATTTTGTATATGGGGTGGGGGAGGTAAGGGTCCAACTTTATTCTTCTGCATGTGGGTATCCAGTTGTTCCAGAACGTGTGCTGTGTGGGAGAAAATACCTGCAAACGATGCGACCAACAAGGGCTTAATTCTAAAATGTACAAACAGCTCATACAACTCAAAAAAGGAAAAAAAAAATCAAAAAGTAAGCAGAAGGCCTAAATAGACATTTCTCCAAAGAAGACATACAGATGGCCAATAGGCACATGAAAAGATGCTCCACATCGCTGATTATTAGAGAATGTAAATCAAAACTACAGTGAGAGGGGCTTCCCTGGTGGCGCAGTGGTTGCGAGCTCGCCTGCCAATGCAGAGGACACGGGTTCGTGCCCCGGTCTGGGAGGATCCCACATGCCGCGGAGCGGCTGGGCCCGTGAGCCATGGCCGCTGAACCTGCGCGTCCGGAGCCTGTGCTCCACAACGGGAGAGGCCACAACGGTGAGAGGCCCGCGTACCGCAAAAAAAAAAAAAAAAAAAAAAAAAACTACAGTGAGTTATCACCTCATAGTGGTCAGAATGGCCATCATTAAAATGTGTGCAAATAAATGCTGGAAGTGGTGTGGAGAAAAGGGAACCCTCCTACACTGTTGGTGGGAATGTAAATTGATGCAGCCACTATGGAAAACAGTATGGAGGTTCCTCAAAAACTAAAAATAGAGCTACCATATGATCCAGCAATCCCGCTCCTGGGCACATATCCAGACAAAACTATAATTCAAAGAGATACGTGCACCCCAGCATTCACAGCAGCACTATTGACAATAGCCAAGACATGGAGGCAACCTGAATGTCCCTCAACAGATGAGTGGATAAAGAAGATGTGGTACATATATGCAATGGAATATTACTCAGCCATAAAACAGAATGAAATAATGCCATTTGCAGCTACATGGATGGACCTAGAGATTATCATACAAAGTGAAGTAAGTCAGACAGAGAACGACAAATACCATATGATATCTCTTATATGTGGATGATAAAATGAGACCCAAATGAACCTATCTACAGAACAAAAACAGACTCACAAATATAGAAAACAGACTTGTGGTTGTCAAGGGGAAGACAGGGGAGAGGGATGGATTGGGAGTTTGGGATTAGTAGATGCAAATTACTATATATAGGATAGATAGACAAGGTCTTACTGTACAGCACAGGGAACTGTATTCAATAGCCTGTAATAAACCATAATGGAAAAGAATATGAAAAATATGTATATATGTATGTATATACGAATCACTTTGCTGTACAGCAGAAATTAACACGACATTGTAGGTCAACTATACTTCAGTATCAATTAGTTTGAAGGCACTTTTATAAATTAGGTCTTATTTCTCTTGTCCTTTCATCCTGGGACAGATGTATAACAGAAACTAACCTGGATTACTCCGGGATGAACTCATATCACACAGAATTTTAATTGTTGAACAAACCATGAATACCAGTTACACCATGGGATGTCCTGATCCAATATGTAGTTTGTAAACCTTGTAGCAAGACTGCAGAATCCACTAAATTTGGAATTCAAACTGAAATGAAGCCACCTGTCCCATGACTGCTCCACAACTAGTTATACAACATCAATTGGAAACCGTATACAATCAAATGAATGTAGATAGAAACAACTATAGCCTTCCTTTTTTTTCCTTTTAGATGAAGATGGTACTTAAGGCGATGTCTTGGGCCATTTCAGGGTGTTACTCAATTTCCTGGGTATCTCCCATGCACACAGGAGGTACACGTGTTAGTTAACTTGTTTGTGCAACTATATGAAGGTAGTTAATACCACAACACTATATACGTAAAGTGAATTAAATGCTAAAGTCATGTTTTGTATTTTTAATGACAATGAAAAAAAAGTGTAGTGCTGATATTTGTTACAAAAATGAACATTAAAAACATTCTTAGTGAAAAAAGCCATACAGCAAAGGCCACCTAAATCCCATACTCATCTTGTCTGCTTCAAATCCATCAAGGTTGTCCAAATGAGGGGGAAACTCAGTAATGGTTCCAGAAAAAGAAAACTGGATCAGGATGGAAAAAGACATTTTCATACAGTTGGGACAGCAGGTGAAAGTTGAAGTGGGGCTGAGTATTAAATTATACTGTGGACATCAGGATTTCTTCATTTAGGGGGTATATGCTGGTTCCTTGGGCGAAACACACTGAGCATTTTGTGTGAAGTGGCGAACGTGAGTACTTTTTGCCATGATTGCAACTTTTCTGTACATTTTAAATTACTGGCAAGTAAATTACTTTTCTAGACAACCATGTCAGTATCATGCCAGAAAATCAGAAAAGACAGACATCAAATTTTGTTATAGAGGCCAAGACTTAGCCAGACCAAGTTCAACCAAGGTTGTGATACTTATTTCCCTTGTAGGAGTCCGCATGGTATAAAGAGGCACCGGGGGAAGAGTATATTAGTAGCTACCATGTCTTGGGTCCTGTGGATTACCTGGCATGCAGTAGAAACTGTGAGATTTTAGTACTGCAATTTTTCACATTACTTCAAAAACTATGTTAAAAATAAATTCAGTAAAGTTGCAAACTATGTAATCAATATACACAAATCAGTTTTGTTTCTATACACTAATAATGAACCACCAGCAAGAAAAATTAAGAAAACAATCCCATTTACAATTCCACCAAAAAGTACGAACTATTTAGCAATAAATTTAACCAAGGACATGAAAGACCTATACACAGAAAACTATAAAGCATTGATAAAGGAACTGAAGACACAATAGAAAACAATATTCCATGCTCATGCATCAGAAAAATTACTATTATTAAAATGTTTATTCTACCTAAAGCCATCAACAAACAGTGCCAGGAAAACTAAACACCAGACTCCAAAGAACGACACTGGTCACCATCTACACTGCACGTAAAACTAACTAAAAGCGCACAGTATTCCACGAAAACCCTTTCTCTCCCGAGTCCCCTGAAGACGCACCCCACCCCCCCCAGCAGTCAGCTGCACAGGAAGATTCTCCACACTTGCTCGTTTTTTCCTCTTGCGGAGTCTCCTCACCAGTGGTTCCCGAGAAAACCCAGCTCCTGTCAGTGTGGACAATGCCTCATGGGCCAGAAACCTAAGCCCTGACAGGAGACAAAGCTCCTGTCTGCTTGTCACGGAGCAAAGTCTGTGGGCAGGGTGCACCTGTGCCCCCAGGGGCAGACAGGTGGGTCCGGCGCCCCCTGTGGGACGTCAGAGAAGTGCCGGGAGCGCCGCACTCACAAACCCAGAGGCCTCATCCGGAAGGCTGTTCTGCTGTATATACTAAGTTTGGAAATCCAAACTGAAACGCAGCCAAGTATCTCACTGTATCTTCTCAAAAGATGGCTAAGGAGCAATTAATTACAAACCATATGCAACGAAATGAATGTAGACACAAACTTTACAACTTAAACCAAAATTCACTCAAAATTGCCCATAGACAAATTTATATTACCAAACTATAAAAATCCTAGAAAAAAAGATAATCTACATGACTTTGAGTCTGGTGACCTTATTCAGAAAACCGGAAGACAAACCACAAACTGCAAGAAACTATTTCCCAAACACATATCTGATAAAGGATCTGTACTCCAGTTATGCCAACAACGCCATTAAAACTTGGTAAAGATTGAAACACACACCTGGCTCAAGAAGATAAACAGGCAGTAAAGCATACAAGAATATACTCAGGATGCTGGTGGAATGCATGTACAACCAACTTCAGAAGACACTTTGGCAGTTTTTTGCCAAATCTAAACAGTCTCACCTTAGGATCCAAGAAGTGTACCTCTTGTATTTAGACAACTGCTTTGAAAAACTGTGTTCAAACCAAAACTAGCATCAAGTAATGCACAGCAGCTCTATTCATGATGGGTAAAAACATAAAGATGTCAGGATGTCCTTCTGTAGATGAATTCAGAAGCAAATTAGGGCACATCCACGTCAAGGGGAGCAGAACACACCACCCCAAAATGGGCCCATTTGACAAAAGGACTATTGGGACTGATTAAGTTAAGAAACAGCAGACCCAGGAGAATCTTTCAAAACCAAGTAGAAAATGCCCCTTTAGGAGGTAAATTTACATTTATTAAGGATATCTCCATTTGTAAGGGTATGTCCCTCTCTGGACCAGGATTTGGTCTAAATATCAAGAAAAGCTTGTTGGTACTTCCCTGCTGGTCCAATGGTTAAAACTCCATGCTCCCAATGCAGGGGACCAGGGTTCAATCCCTGGCCAGGGAACTAGATCCCACATGCTGCAATTAAGAGCCCGCATGTCACAACTAAAGATTCACAGGCCACAACTAAGACCCGGTGCAGCCAAATAAATAAAAGCTTAAAAAAAACTTGTCAATGAAATAGGCCTGGATGTAAATCTGTGTAACAACCATACCCTTGTTTACTGGTCTTTGACCAATAACATCCCTTAAATGGCTTCCTCCATTCCCTAACATCTTTCTTTTGTTCTCAGCAGAAGATAGCATTTAAGCTAATGGCTTGGGCCATTTCAGGGAGTGACTCAGTTTTCCTGGGTATCTTTCAAGTATACAGGAGGTATGCACGGTATATATTAAACTTCGGATTGTTTTCTCCAGTTCGTCTCTTTTTCATTACAAGGGAGATCTCAATAAAGAACATAGAAGTGTAGAGGGAAAATTATTTTTCCTCTCATATACGTGCAATGCAATAGTATCCAGAGATATAAAGGAGTGGACCATCAACCCGTGCAAAAAAAAATAGATGCATCTAACACTTACATTGCTAAGTGAAAGAATCCAGTCTGAAGTGCTACACACTGTACGACCTCATCTATATGACATTCTAGAAAAGGCAAAACTGACAACGGTAAACAGTTTACGGAATATGTGGTTGAAACAGTCCATATGATACTTTAGTGGTGAATAATTGTCACTATGCATTTGTCTACACCCACAGAGTTTTTACAACCCAACAAGTAATTTACAATCTATTCAACTTAGCTACTTAGGATATGAGAGCGTCAAAGACTGGAATACAGAATGTAACAAAGAATCTAACTGATTCAGAAATGTATGAAAAAACTCACTGTTGGTAGCGGGACAGATGGGCTGACCTAACTTTGGAAATGTACACACTATGTAGGCCAAAGACAAAATGTGCCACACATACACAGGGGACTCTATGTTCCTTCCCATGAGGGGTAGTAGCTAACAGTACTGAAACTACCATATCAGTAATCAAATGGAACAAGCGCTTAATTGAACAAATGACAAACGGTGGAAGCCAGGTTTCTTACCACTGCAGAGGGATGTTACAGTCAAACAAAGGGAGAAGGTTACAGTATCCATGTCATAACAGATCCGGTTGGAGATATCAGTATAAACTATCTTTAGCCTACACATAGTTCCACATGGAAATCTTTATAATTATGTGTATAGACATAGCCTGGGATACATGCATATATTTCTATGTACTGTCAGCTGAGCACATTTAGCTCCCACATGTAAGTTTTTAAAACCATTCTCTAATAAAAAGAACAAGGGCTCTTTGAAGAAAGGGCTGATGCTAGGACTGAGACGGTAAATATAAGAAACAGGATAATCTTAAAATATCAGAAAGTAAAGAGGTACCAAAAAATTTTAAAACCCACAAAAGAAAAATTATGTAAAATGAAAACAGGAGGAAATGGAAAAAGCTCTCAACAGCCAAAGCAAGAATTAACTAAGCAGTCTAAAACTGTAGTGCTGGATTATAACCAAAAGTTTACAATAATTATTCACATGTCCAAACTGGTAAAAATAAATTACATCGTTTTTGATAAATGGTGTTAAACAGAAATCTCCTATGCAGAAAGCCTCTCAACATATATATAGCCACTCAGCTGTCCATCAAGGATGTGAAGCTAACCCCTCTCTCCTCAAGCATGGGTTCTGCATTATGACTTCCTCCTAAATAAGACACACAGGATGGACACGGGGGGAAAATTAACCTCACTGTGGGAAAACTTGACAAACACTACTTCAGCTGGGTGACCAAAGTTAAGAATATAAGTGAGAAGCTTCCTTAAGAGCCTGTCCTCTTGATATAAAGTGAAGAGGAGTCACTTCACCTCTGTGATCTGCTTTTTCAAAGCCAAGTCTAACCACGACAGAACCACCAAGCAAATCCCAGTGCAGGGCAGTCTACAAAATACCTGCCCAGTCCTCCTCCACACTGTCAAGGTCATGGAAACCAGGAGAGTCTGAGCAACTGTCAGAGCCCAGAAGACACTAAACAGACATGATGACCCCATGTCCTATGAGACCCTGGAACAAGGAAAGGTATAACAAAGGGAACATGAATAGGAACTTCCGTTAATAGTAAAGTATCAATATTGGTTCATTATTTGTCATGATTCTGTAGAAAATTAGACAGGAAAAATTAAACGTCAAATAAGAAAAACCTACTGTAACAAACTGGAAATCTACAGGAAAAGGGGGATTTCTTTGTAAAAACACATTACCAAAATGGACCCTAAATTAAGGAAAATACAAAAAGACCAATTAATCACTGAGGAACCTCTTCCCTTACTGGTTATCCTATCACTGTTCCAGGGTTTCCCTCTCCCGGGACAGGGAAGGAGCAGGGACAGAGCTGTCTGGCAGCTCCCCTAGTATATGACCCCACCCGGGGTCTTCACCTCCCCCAGCCACGCCTACCCAGTGAGGACACCTGAGGAAGGATCAGGGATTATTGATTCAGATGTATCAACCAGGACTTTTTCTCTTCCCAGTGACTGGACACACTTACGGAAGTAAAATAAATGAGTATTTATCATCAGGGTAGAAATGCATTAATACTTGCAAGTGGCAAGTTGAAGGATGGGACTGGATCTGGCAAGTCCCGTGGCTCACACTGTCTCAGTGTGACCTTGCTTCTCTCCACACCTTTGTCCTGCTCAGTGCCTTTGGGGGACCCCATTCACAGGCACAGGCTCTCGCACTGCCCTTGGGCCAACAGCAGTTCTAGGCTGGCAACCACTCACCATCCATTTTCCGAGAAAGAGTTTCTCCTTTTCCTGGATTCCAAGAAAGTCATGGTTTTAAATGCCTTTGATCTGGCTTGGGTGGCATTCTCACCCTGGACCCATCATCAGAAGATGGAAAATGAGAGTGGCTAGATGTGGGTTGTAAACCCATCTTCGAGCTGCGTGCAACATGCACTCATCCTTCTGGAACTGTCTGGACTGGAAGCAGGTGAGATGTAATTCCCAAAGGAAAACTGAGGCGCTTGGGCCTGAGAGCAGATGCTGGCTTGGAGAAAGCAGCAGATTCTAAGTCAATGACAGCTCACTGCACAGCACAGAATCTGACACAAAAGGAAGAAAGGGGTTCACTTAGGGTCAGGGCTGCAGCTACTCATCCAGTGCTCTTCCTGTCCTCCCAAGACGGCAAGAAGTTCTTTCACTTGCTGAAAAGTCAGGATCATTGGTGGTGGTAAACTCAAGTCTCTTTCCTTGGGCATCAGATCTTCACATCTCAGCCCATGTGCCCTCAGAAGACACACAGACTTCATCCCTGCCCCTGAGAGGTGGGAGCCCTTGAGCTATGCCATCTCCCTGGCCATATTAACTACCCATCCCTGAAAAACAATACTGTTCCTTTTCCAGTTTCTTCTCTCTCCTTTACTAAGAGGAAGAAACCAAATGCTAAGGTGGTAAGGAAAGTCGTGTGCAATGAACTAACGGGAGGCTCAAGAATTCTTCCATGCCATGGAACCCATAATTGGCAGGCTTTCCAGAGGCCACATGGATGTATATGGCTCTCCAAGACAATGCAGTCTCACTGTAAACCTCCCATTTGGAGGTCCAGTTGCTCCCATATCTTTGATTCTCAATGAATATGCATGTCAAAAGTTTCTAACGACTGAAAAGACAAAGGACTGCTGGGCCACGGTCTGCTGTATGGGTGTTGTGTCAGGGACACACTCCAATGTTTAGAGGATTATTACTTCTCTTGGCAGCCTATGAGGCTGTGAGGGGGAGGCCTTTTTCTCAACCACATGCACCTTGGTAGTTGAAACTTCTCATAGGAAGGTCTACACTGCCCAGGTAGCTCTTGAATCTCCCGGCATCATGGTCAGCTCCGTAATTGTCCGTGAGGGCCTGACTATGCCCAGGCTGGACTGAACTAGAGGACCACAGATGCCCGCCTGGCAAGTCAGAGGTCAAGGGCTGTCCTTCCTGAGACTTGATCATCTCTCATGTCCACTCAGATGGGACAAAGGATGCCTCCAGTTCCAGGAGGGCCCCCACCAGCCCTTAAGAAGGCAGCATCCGGGGGCTGGCAGGTCACTGCACCCGGTCCTGTATAAATCCACACATGTCCACTGAGCGCCCTCCTGTCTGGGCTGCGCTGGACCCTGGGGCTGCCCAGGCAGAGTAGGGCCAGCATCACCCTCCCCAGGTAGGAGGGCCGAAGGAAACCATGCATGACTTCTGACATGCTCCTCAATCCTTGACAGAGGTCGAGGTGGATAAGAAACAGTCCGAGACAAGAACAGACATTTCATTCTTCTCTCAGAGACCAGGACTAGTGGGAGGGAGGCCAGAAAAAGAGTTATTGACCTCAGATCCCTGACTCCTGTCTGACCCTGGGCAAGTCCTATCCATTCTGGAGGCTTCAGAGAGAAGGAGAGGGGCGGGCAATGAGGGCCGATTGTGCTGAAACCTAACTCTAACCTTTACCCTAAGAATCCTAACCTCTAACCGTAACCCCCTAACAACCCTAGCCCCAGACCTTTAGACCCTCGCTCCTGACCCCTAAACTCTAATCCCTAACCCTTTAACCACAACCCTCTACCATGACTCTCCAACAATGACCCATAACCCTAAACTGTGACCCCTGAACCCTCACACTGACTCAACCCCAGGCCTAAAGCCTGGCGTAGTGGGTACCGAGGGATGACTGTATGAACTCTCACAGAAACCAAGGAATTCAATCTTCCTGACCATGAATTTAGCAATGTTTTTTTAGATTTGACAGTAAAGCATAAGAAATGAAAGAAAAAATAGATAAATTGGATTTCCTCAAACTTACAAATCTTTGTGCATCAAAAGAGGCTATCCAGAAAGTAAAAAGACAGCCCACAGAATGGAAGACAATATTGACACATTATATATCTGATAAGACTCTCTACCTAGAATATACCCAGGACTTTTACAACTCAACAACAAAAAGACAAATAACATTTTTGAAACAGACAAATGGCTTGCACGGACTGCTCTCCAGGCAAGACATACAAATGGTCAACAAGGACACGAAAAGCTGTCAAACATCAGTAGTCATGATGGAAACGCAAATTAAAACCCCAGTGTGGTGCCCCTTCACACACACTAGAATAAAAATAAATTTTAATATAAATTTTAGAATATGTAAATAAAAACAACAAATGCTGGCAACAATGTAGAGAAATTGGAACCCTTAAAAGTTACTTGTGGAGATGTACAATGGTGCAGTCTATGTGTTCAAAACTTTAGCATTTACTCAAAAATATAAAATATAATTACCATGTGGTTCAACAACTCCACTCCTAGACATATACCCCCAAAATGGAAAACAGGCGTTCAAACAAAAACTTGTACACCAATTATTCATAGCAGCACTGTTCCCAATAGCCCAAGGTAGAAAGGATTTCAATGTCCATCAGCAGGTAAACGGATAAGCAAAATAAGGTAGATCCATAAGCTGCATTATTCTGTCCTATAAAGGAATAAAGTAAAATTCTACAGCCGCTGTGGAAAACTGTATGGTGGCTCCTCAGAAACATGGAAAACGTATGATCCCTTGATTCCGCTCCAGGGTGTACACCCAAAATATTAGAAAGCGAGGACTGGAACAGACATTTGTACCCCGTGTTCATAGCAACATTATTCACAACAGCCAAAAGATGGAAGCGGCACAGCACATCCTTCAGCAGATGAATGGACAAGTACAGTGCAGTATATACACAACGGAATACGATTCAACCTTGAAAACTAAGGTAATTCTCACACATGCTACAACGTGCATGAACCTTGAAGTCGTTATGCCAAGTGAAACCAGCCAGACACAGAAAGGACGCACGTTGTATGATTCCACTAGTATGAGGTATCCAGATAAGTCAACTTCAAAGACAAAGTAGAATAAGGTTGCCAGGGGTTGAGGTGAGTTAGGGTTTAATGGCTCTGGTTTCACATGGGGAAAATAAAGCTCTGGAGATGGAGGGTGAGGATATCTTTACAACAATGTGAATGTAATTAATGCCACAGAACTGGATACTTAAAAATGGTTTCAATGGGGCTTCCCTCGCGGCACAGCGGTTAAGAATCCGCCTGCCAATGCAGGGGACACAGGTTCAAGCGCTGGTCCTGGAACATCCTGCATGCCGCAGAGCCACTAAGCCCGCGAGCCACAGCTACTGAGCCCTCATGCCACAACTACTGAAACCCATGCGCCTAGAGCCTGTGCTCCACAACAAGAGAAGCCACTGCAATGAGAAGCCTGCACACGGCAACAAAGAGTAGCCCCTGCTTGCCGCAACTAGAAAAAGCCTGCGTGCAGCAACAAAGACCCGACACAGCCAAAAAATAAAATAAAATAATTTTTAAAAAGCTTTTAAAATGGTTTAAATGGTAAACTGGAGTATTTTGTGAAAGTGGAAAACTTTATACTGCTATTTAAAGTTTTTTATACACTTGAAATTTACTAGAAAATAAAGTACTTATCAAAACCACCATGTCACCACGCCAGAAACACAGACATCAAACTCTGTTATAGAGGCCAAGCCCTACCCAGATCCAGTTCACCCGCAGTGGTGATGCTAATCAGCCTTGTAGGAGTCCACATACTACAAGAGGCACCGTGGGAAGGTTACATTGGGAGCCACTATGTCTTGGGTGCCGTGGAAGACCCGGATGTAGCTGAAACCGTGGGACTGCTGAATTCTAGTTTTCCACATTCAACCGCCAAAACACTGTTACAACTAAAAAAATGAATTCAGTAAAGCTGCAGGATACAAAAAAAAAAAAGAAAAATCAATGCACAAAAATCATTTGCAATTCTATACACTGGTCATGAACCATCAGTAAAAGAATTTTTTTAAAATCCCACTTACAATTGCATCCAAAAAGATAACGAGGAGTAGATTGAACCCAGGACGTGAAGGACCTGCACACTGAAAACTGGAAGACACTGATAAAGGAAACTGAACAGACAAAAATAAATGGAAAGGTACCCTGTGCTCATGAGTAAACAGAACACTGTGAAGATATGCATTCTAAGGTGGGACTTCCCTGGCCGCCCAGGGGTCGGGACCCTGCACTCCCGCTGCAGGGGCCGCGGGTTCCAACCCTGGTTGGGGAACTAAGATCCCGCATCCTGCGTGCCACATGGTGTGGCCCCCAATTTTTTATAATTAAAAAATATGCATCCTAGCCAAATTAATGTACACATTCAATGCAATCCCTACCCAAAGTGCAATGACATTTTCCATAGAAACAGAACAAACAATCTTAAGTTGTGTGTGGAGCCACGAAGGACCCAGAAGAGCCAGAGCGACCCTGAGGCAGGAGAACGAGCTGGAGGCCTCTCGCTCCCTGACTTCACACTTCATTACGAAGCTACAGTCCCAACGAAGTGTGGCATTGGCACAGAAACAGGCACACGGGCCAGAGGAGCAGAGCAGAGAGCCCAGGAGTCAACCTACAGCTATGCGATCAGTTAATTCACAAGAAAGGAGCCCAGAACATACGCCGGGGAAAGGACAGGCCCCTCAATAAACGGTGCTGGGAAAACCAGACGCCACTCGCCAAAGAACAACACTGAACTCTGTCTACACCCCACACAAAAGGGGCCAAACACCCAGTTTTCCACATCAAGCCCTTCCTCTCCCAGGTCCTCTGAAGACAGACACCCGCAGCGGCCAGCCACGCACAGGAACCTTCCCCACGCTTTTCCTCACCTTCTCCCTCAGCGGCATCACCTCCCGGCAGGTCCTGAGGAGACCAGGCTCCTCTGAGCATGAACTGGACCCCCCAGTGTCCCAGAGCTGAAGCCCCGGCGGGTCCCGAGGAGAGCCGGCTTCTGTTAGTGTGGACTTGGCCCCGGGTTGTACCGAAGCCCGGCCATCAGCGTGGACTCAGCCCCGCGTGTTCCAGAAGCCAAAGCCCCAGCAGGTCCCGAGGGGACAGGGCTCCTCCCAGCATGAACATGAACAGCGTGATCTGAACAGACATCCTGCCAAAAAAAAAAAAAAAAAACCTTGAAATCAGGATATCCTTCAAAAGATGAATGCATAAGCAAATTGGGGTACATCCATGTCAAGGCGAGTAGAATATGCCACCCCAAAATATGTCTCTCTGGCATAAGGAGTATTGGTCTGCTTTAAAAAAAATAGGGCTTCCCTCGTGGCTCAGTGGGTAAGAGTCCACCTGCCGATTCAGGGGACACAGGTTCGAGCCCCAGTCCGGGAAGATCCCACATGCCGCAGAGCAACTAAGCCCGTGTGCCACAACTACTGAGCTGCGCTCTAGAGCCCGCGAGCCACAACTACTGAAGCCTGTATGCCTAGAGCCTGTGCTCCATGACAGGAAAATCCACCACAATGAGAAGCCCGTGCACTGCAATGAAGAGTAGCCCCTGCTCGCCACGCCCAGAGAAAAGCCTACATGTGGCAACGAAGACCCAATGAAGCCAAAAATAAAATAATAAATTTATTTTTAAAAAAATCTCAGAAAACTGAGATTGCCGTTTTATGAAGGGCATTTACAATAGAGAAATCTCCATTTATAAGGGTATGTCCCTCTTTGCACCAAAAATAGAAGGATAATTAAATCTTAAGTAACTCTTTTCAATGGGGAAGTCCTGACTTAAATGTGCACACAGCCATACCCTTGTTTACTGTGCTTTGCATGATAACCTTCCATAACCGGCCTTCCCCCCTTCCCCAGCATCTTTTCTGTGTTTAGCTGAAGACGGTATTGAAGGGGATGGTTTTGGTCACTTCAGGGAGTGACTCAGTTTTCCGTGGTGTCCCCCCTCTATTCAGAAGGTATACATGTTATTAAACTTCTGCTTTTCTCCTGGTAATCTGTCTTTTATTACAAGGGCGGGGGGGCCTCAACCAAGAACCTAGAAAAGTAGAGGGAAAGTTGTTTTTCCTCCCATCCACATGCAGTGGAATACTACTCAGCAGAAAGGAATGCACCATCCACCTATGGAAAGACATGGATAAACCTTCAGCGTGTACTGCTAAGTGAAAAATCCAGCCTGAGCAGGCTGCACACAGTATGACCCCATTGATGACATCCCGGGAAAGGCAAAGCTACATAGATGATAAGCAGATCATGGGGTGGGGGGTTTGAAGTAGTCCATGTGATACTCTAGGATGGATACCTGTCACTATGCATTTGTCTAAGCCCATAGATGTGTGTAGCCCAAGGGGCCAATCATAATCTACTCAAATTTAGTTATTTAGGGTGTAGGATGTTGCACGATGGAATACGTCATGTGACAGAATCTAACGATTAGAAATATATGGAAACAACTCACTGTAGGGGATGGGGTAAAAGCTGCTGACTTAAGTTACCTTTGGAAATGAATGGAATCTGTAGGCTAAAGGCAAAATGGCCTGTATATATACAGTGGGCTTTGTTTTATGAAGTTCTTTCCAGGGTGTAGTAGCTAACAATTCTGAAACCTCTGCACATGCAATGTGGAAAGGAGCAACGCATAGATAAATGGCAGATGGTGGGAGCCAGGCTCCTTGCTGTGGGAGTGCGAACTTACAGGTACGCAAGGGGAGAGCCTCTGCCCTCGTAATCCTGGATCTGGGCTTCCTGGGAGGATGCCGAATGGCCGGGGGGAACACACAGATCTTCACGCCGGGAAGACCCTGCAGACATAGGAACTTCACACCCCATCTTTCCACCCACACCTGCTGGAAACACTCAGCACTCCGTAATCAGTCAACTGCAGCGTTTAAGACATTCTCACCCCCAGGCAGATGAAGGAGCGTGTGGGTCTGGCTTACCCCTAAGCTGTCCCAGAATCCAGGCCCTGGGTGGAGCCAGTTTGGGGGCTCCTGGGCCTCTGAATCCAGGCCCTGGGGGTGGAGCCAGGTTGGGGGTTCCTGGGCCTCTGAATCCAGGCCCTGGGGGTGGAGCCAGGTTGGGGGTTCCTGGGCCTCTGACCAGCAAGTGAGAGGAAGGAGGAAGACCAGTCCTGAGGACAGAGGTGCCCTGAATTCTGTGAGCCCAGGAGCCCAGATGCGACTCATTCCCAGTGAGGACATGGGCGGGGCCTGCAGTGGTTCTCTGTTCCCCCTGGGCCCTTTGATGAAGCCATGGCAGCACTGGGCCCAGACGTCTCCTGGCGGCGTCTCAAACTCTGACACAGTGGTTTTACAAAGGAACAAGAGAATGGAGCTGAGCCCCTGACGGCCACTCCTTTCTGGCTCTGAGTTGCTTCCAACAGGACCGCAGTCACCTGCATTACTCTGCTGTGACCCATCTGCCCCCACTTTGCCTTTCCTCTCCCTCTCTGCGATGATTCCAGGGACATTTCCAGCCCGGACCCCTCTCCCAGGCCAGATGCCTCCGTCCAGTCACTGCACACCCAGCTCACCTTGGGGGCTTAGCAGGGTTTCAGAGGACTGGGATCCTGCAGCTCCCCACACCCAGGAGCAGCCCCACCTTCCCAGGTTGCTGAGCCCAGGCACCAGGTGTAACCGAGCAGGACCCTGTGGGGCCTTCCCAGGACAGACCCCTCCCCCACACCCTCTGCTGTCGCTCCTCTCTGAAGTATCCGGATAACAGTGTCTGACGCATGCTTCCTCCACCACCAAGGGGAAGAAATTAACTACTTGATGATCAGGAACAGGTAGCCCCGGAGCTCCTGGTGCCTAAGAATTTATAACGTTAACCGCCCGTTACCTCACCATCAATCAGAGAATTGTGCACCAGCTGATCACATACCCTGCGACCCCCCTCCTTCACTTGGCCTTGAAAATTGCTTTGCTGAAATCCCTCAAGGAGTTCGGGGTTCTAGAGCACAGGCCACCTGGCCTCCTTGTATCGGCACTTTGACAATTCAGGCTGCACCTTCCTCCACCACCCCCGGTGTCAGTAGACCGGCTCTGCTGCCCTCGGGCGAGCGGACCCACGTTCGGTTCGGTAACACTGGGGCCTCCCAGGCTCCCACTCGCCTTGGGCCCCAGTGACCGTCAGCTCCTCCTCCACAGTCTTGTTGCAGCAAAAACAGAAATGAAGTTTCCCTGCCCTGAGAACAAGGGGACAGCGAAAAGACTAGAGAAGAAGCGTAACCTGGCCTGAAAGAGCTCATCACTCCTTGTTTCACTTTGTCACTCATTTGTAGTAACTAGATTTGTACTTCACAAAGCTAACCTCACTCCCTGACACTATGGGATTTACATTCGGCACCCATCACCCCTCACCGTGTGTGTTACAGCCCCTGCTTCTCACTCCCTAACCTTATTATGTAACGCACTTAGATTCTATACGCTCCTCACAACAAATCACCCCCTATAGTTTTTCATTTCAGAGACAAGGTCACTGGCCAATAAACCAGAGGCAAATGGACGCAATTACCAGACTGCCGGACCCCAATTACCGGGCGGCCTGACGCCAGCTGTGACTGATTTGAAATAATGCAAAGGAAAGGAGGAATGCAAGACCTTCGCTATTTTGATCCTATCCTATACCCCGGATTGCGAGAGCCCCACATATAAAACCTTCCCTGATTCTCAAGGAGGGGTGCCCAGTTCTTGAGGTCTAGCCGGCTGTGTCTTCCCTGCTGCCTGGCAGAAAAATAAAGCCATCTCTCTCTTCCTCCAAAACCCCTGTCTCCGTATATCTGTTCGGCCTCGGTGCACTGGGAAGCCGATATTTCGACAATAGCCTGTGGCCAGTTCCCACGCTAATTCTCCTCTACGCCCACAGCCCTGGCCCAAGCCGGATCTTGTGCCTGGTTCCTCCATCAGGCCTGACAAAGCTCCCTGCCCCACGGTGCGTCTCACACCCCACCCCAACGTGCTCTTTCTGAAGCATAAACGAGACCGTGACTCTCTCCCACCTGTAATCCCCCAACGTTTCCCCACTTTCGCTAGGGTATCTGCCGGGAGAGACATCTGCCAAGGCCCTGAGAGTCCCCGGCAGCCCCACTAGGCTGCTGACTCCTGGGTTCCCAGACACTGAGCACCCCAGCAGGCCAGGTGACACGGCAGGAAACCCCAGAACTGCTCACCTCAGGAGGGGGCTGGCACTGCCACTGCCTGATCAAAGACAGCAGAGAAGGGTTCCCCAGCTGGGACACAAACTCTGCACGAGTGGCCTCTCCTTGAGCCATTAGCTCACCTCGTGTGACTTGAGGGAAGGAAGGACCGAGGCACACTTGCTTCCTAAGGAGGATGCTATAGGCTCAGTCATGTCTCCCCAAATCCACAGGCTGAATCCCTAACCCCCAGGACGTGGCTGTATTTGGAGATGGGATTTTTAAAGAGGTGATCAAAGTAAAAATGACGTCACTAGGGTGGATCCTAATCCAATAGGATTGATGTCCTACAAGAAGAGATTAGGACACAGGTACAGGGGGAGACCATGTGAGGACCTGGGGAGAAGATGGCTGTCTAAACACCAACTAGAGAGACCTCAGAAGAAGCCATCCTGCAACACCTGGTTGTCAGATGTCTGGTCTCCAGGACTGGGGGAGGATGAACTCCTGCTGTTTTAAACCACCCAGCTTGTGGTCGTTTGTTACAGAAGCCACAGAACAGTCACACGGACCCTGCTCTGTGGGACCCTGGAAGTGCGGGTCTCATTAAAGACCAACAGAGGCTGGGTTACAGAACCCTTAGAGTCAGCATTGGGCCCCAGAAATTCTAAAGCAGTGGCTGGACACCAGAACGTTGAGGGGTCAGTCGGAAGCCCATCCCTAAGGGTGCCAGCTGCACACGGCCTCCCCAGGTTTTTACGCCTGTACAAGTTGGGGATAAGTATTTCCATCCTGATTCAGGACCTCTGATATCACCGTTCACGCTGCCAATTAAGAACCCACCAGTTACACAGAGGAAAACCCTATCAGGACACTTGCTCCAGTGGGAAACAATTCTGAAGTCGGTCAGAGGTGGGGAATTGTCTCCCACACAGGCAGCAGCCCCCCCGCAAGGAACGTCCTCATTGCAAAGCTGGGGGACCATGTCAAGGCGTCCCTGAGTAAACGTGAGCTGACCCCCAGGCCAGCTGCTGCTGAACTGTTCCTGCCCTTCCCAGGTAAAACACCTGAATGTGTGCAAGGACTTGAAAGCCTAGAGGAAGGGCCGTGGAGCCACACCAGCCACGGCACGCAGGCCGACTTGGGGCCTGCAGGCCAGCCAGGATGGTTCTGGTCCCGGGCGCTCTTCTGGAAGCTTTCCATCTCCCTGCCTGATGTACCCCTCCTGTCCCGGCCCCCGCTGCTTTTTTCCTTCCTCACCTCTGCCCGGGGAGAAATTCCAGCGGCAGGTATGGGGGACACATCCTCTTCTTTAGCAGGTGGCAGCCCGGAAACTCCTGCAGAAAGTCCGGCAGAGCCCCACTCGCACCGGGCCACGCACAGAGCCATGGGCCCTACTCCCTCCCAGCAGCCCAGCCCCGAGACTGCCGACGAGGCAGAGACTATGGCGTCAGGCACAGCTGCAGGGGCTCTTGCTGCCTGGAGCGGGGTTTATATTGACCTCAGACGAGGCACACCTGGGGAGGGCTGGCCGGCCGGGTCAGGCTGCCCAGGTCAGCCAATCCTCGCCCCTCAGGGGCTCACAGTTGCAGAAAATGGGCCTTGCTGCACCGGCCAGGTCCAAGAACAGGTACAGGTCCTGAGGGTCAGGATAGACAAGGGCTGCAGCTCTGGCTTGTTTTCTAATCATTTTATCTGGCCCATGAGTGGGAGACAACTTCAAGAAGACCCTCTCCTAATGAGAGGAACCCAGGAGTCAGGGAGAGGAGCGGTGATGGGTGAAAGCAGAGGCCTGGTGCCCCGGCTGCAGTGGAAGCCTCTGGAAGACCCACTGGAAGGAGGCCGCACAGAGTGAAGCCCAGGGTCACAGACCTGTCCCGGAGCTGCTCTTTGTTAGTTCAGGTCCTGCTCTGAGGTGTTCTGTGTCAGCTCTGACCGACAGGTGAGCTGGGGGTGCTCTGCAATGAGCACTACGTGCACAGTTCCTGTGTGCCCAGTCTTGCTGGAGTACCTGCCCAGGTAACCTCCATACCCTGGGAGGGGCCTGACCACGAGAGCCCCGTGGGCTGTTGGGTACCTGCTCAGCTGAGCTCCATACCCTGGGAGGGGCCTGACCACGAGAGCCCCGTGGGCTGCTGGGTACCTGCTCAGCTGAGCTCCATACCCTGGGCGGGGCCTGACCATGAGACCCTGTGGGCTGGGAGGGGTGTGTGTGTATGAGCGTCCTCTTTGTGCAGCCGGCACAGAGTTGCTTGGCACCTTCCCTGTGGGCAGTGCTGGGATGGAATGAGGACCAGGAGATGCCACGGACCCCCTGAATCCCTGTGCATCCCGAGTGATGAGGTGAGTAGGCGGGTGCTGGCCACTGGGCTGTGTGAGGGAGGCCCCACGGGTACCTCTTGTGTCTTCCACCTGACACCACGGAGGCCTCCCCAGGACAGAGCAGACAGCCTGCCTGGGGCAGGTGGGAGCTCCTGGTGACCCTGCAGGGGACATGAGAGGGATGGACCAGGCAGGAGGGGGAGGGAGCCCAGGCAGAGCCTTGGGGCCGAGGGGTCCTTTCTGGGTCTGAGCTGGGAGTGGACGTGCAGGTGGTGCGTGTGATCCAGGAAAGCTGCCCTGGTGACGTGAGGCTGAACCTGCTTCAGAGTGACAAGCCTTCCGGGTGATCCCAGAACAGGACAGTGAGACGGATCCTGTTAGAAGAAGGTGAGTGAGTCCCCCCAGGAGGAGGCTCTGTGCGCTGGCCCCGGGAGGGGGTGAAGGGAATAGATGTGGAACCTGCAGGGGTGGGCAGTCCCCCTGGGCGGGCGGCGGGTGCAGACCCCACTCCGTGGTCCCTCAGCTGTGCTTCCGGCTGGATTACTTGGCTTCTCGGAGCCTCAGCTTCCTGGTCTGCTCGTGGGGTGATGGCAGCACGGACTGACTAGTAATTGGCTCAGAACAGGGTAGGAAGGGGTCTAGTGGAAATTCCACGGAACACCGTCAGCATGGGAATCGCAGGCCCTGCTTCCCGCAGGTCTGTCTTCAGGGCCAGGCGAGCAAATCCGAGCAGACTTGCAGCAGAGCCTGGGGAGGGGCTCCGTTTGGTGGGTCCCCCTGTTTCCTGAATCTCGGAAGGAGCAGCTCCAGCGGGCAGTGGCAGCTTCATCCCACACCTGGAAGCACCCAGACCTCAAGGCCCAGCAGCCCCCGAGCCCTGTGTCTGGGCCCCCGGGAGGCAGATGGGACAGGCCGGCGTCCTCCTTGTTCTCTTCCTGCCCAGAACTTTCGAGGTCCAGGCCGTCACTGGGGAGAAGCAGGGATGGGGGTGTCCCATGTGGGAAGAGGACACGGAGCAGCGTGTGTAACGTGGGTCGGTGGGGCGCGGGCCCTGGGAGGGGCAGACGGGGGGCCTGAGGGAGCAGGGCGGGGCCGGGGGTCCTGGGGGGCGGGGGCCGAGCTGTGCCTGTGCCGGGCCTCAGACTCCGCGGGGCTTCCCTCCCCTGGTCACTGGGAGGAGGGGCCTCGCAGCGTTGGTGGAGGGACCCTCGCGTCCCAGGCCCTGGCAGCCTCGGCCCTTCAGGCTCTGGGTCGGGGAGCCCGATGCCTGCAGGTCCAGCTGTGCCCACAGGGAGGCCTGCAGGGGCCAAGCAGGAAGCGCCGGGTGGTCTCGCCTGTGCGGAAGCTTCCGAGCCGGTGTCCGGGGGGAGCTCTCACCTCGCACGTGGGTTTCGAGTCCACAGCTCAGATCACCTTCCAGCCGCTTGCTTTGTTTTCTAGACACAAAGTCCTAACATCTCCTGTGTCTCCTGCCCGTGAAAAGGCACGTCTGATCTGACACCAGGTGCTGCCTCTGGTCCCTCCTGACTGGACGCCCGGCAGCCAGTGTCACCGCGTCGTGACTGTCAGGGGGTGTCAGGCGTGGGGGGACGAGAGCACAGGGTCCAGGCCCACGAGGCGCCGTGCCGTCCGCGGAGCCGGTGCTGTGGCTGTACGTGTTCCCTCCCCGATCCCGCGGGCAGAGAGCACCGCCCCCTTCCAGACTGCTACCAAGTGAAGTCACGTGGCCCCTGCTCGCCCCGGCCTGGCGAGGCGCTCTGCCTCAGCGGGGAAGCTTTCCTTTTTCCACGGGGGTGCAAGTAGGCAAATAACAAAACCAAAGCTGAGACCAGCACAGCACAGGCTCTGTTTAGTGGCCAAAGAATGCAGAAGCGGGAACTAAGTTCACAGATCACCTTCTCGCCCTCCTGGAGAGAGTGCTTTAGTTTTAAAGAGTAACGACAAAGGAAGGAGGAGTGAGGCTGATGATGGGGTGAAGAGGCCTTCCGGGGAATGGGCGGGGCTTTTTCCAAGGGGGTGGGGCACCACCTCCTTTTACCCGTTTCTTGTCATTCATGTCCAGTCATGGCCACCGGTGGGTGTGTCACTGAATATGCTGATATAGTAAATTCAATCTGTGATGAGACTCGGGGTCTGTTGCAGGTCACATTCGTTGCCATCTTGATCCCAGATGGTTCCATCTGTTTGTATGTAGCTTCCTTTCTTATCTCTGGACCCCTTAACTTAAATACTTAGGTGAACTCCTGCTGAAGGTGGGGGGTGGAGGACAGCCCTGTGAAAGGTGGGAGCACGGGTTCTGAGCAGGGCCTGCAGCAGCTCTGACAACAGAGGCGGAGCCTGAGACGGGCGGTCAGTCTGACCCCCGCACTGGGGCCTGTGGTCGGCTTGTGGAGGTGGTCAGCTGGGGCACGTGTCAGGGAAGGTTCTCGGTGTTTACACAGAAGATGTGAACGTGGGCCCAGATGCAGAGCTGCCTGAGGACGCTGCTACAGAAACCCCTGATTCTTTCCTGAGTAAAGGGGGGGGGCATTCAGGCAACAGGGCAAACTGCTTGCTCTGGTAGTTCCTGTGGGGAAGTGGGGAGATAGCAACAGGGGCTCAGGCTGCATAACCCCAGAAGCCCTCCCAGGACAGCTCCAGAACCGCTTCTGGAATGGCAAGGAGCAGTGGGTCTTCCACCTACTAGACGTGGAGGAGAGGGCTGGGGTCTGCAGGGCCGCCCTCACCTTCAGGGACCGGCTGGGAGGCTCACAGGACTCAGCACATGCTCGTGGCTTGTATGCTCACAGCTGAGATGGGTCACAGAATGCAGTAGGGATGCCTGGGAGGGAGGGCCCCTGCTCCGGTCATCTCCTGACCCTCCATGTGCCCTCCTTCCCTCGAGGGGCTCTAGGGTGTCTCTTCCGCCAGCCACAAAGGGCAGAATCACGACAGTTACCCGCACCCCCGTGTCCCCAGGGAAGCTCATCAGAGGCTTGGCACCCGGCTGGGGGCCGGTCACGTGGTGTTCTCTGCCCTCACCCTCCAAAATGCTGGTGCCCAGAAGGGGAGCCGGGGTTCAGCATGAACCACATGGTTTGTGCACACAGCACAGGCGCAGGGGGCTGCCCCTAACGGGAGGTGGGAGGGCTTAGATCAGGGCAGGGACCTGCTCACCAGCTGCATTAGCTTCCCGAGGCAGCTGTGACAAACAACCACAAATGGAGGCTCAGAGCAACAGAAACCTGTCCTCTCTCAGTCCTGGAGACCAGACGTCTGAGATCAAGGTGTCCCAGGGCCGCGCTCCCTCCGGAGGCTCCAGGGGAGGGTCCTGCCTGCCTCTTCCAGCTTCTGGGGGCTCTAGGCGTCCCTGGGCTTGTGGCCGCATCCCTCCTGTCTCTACCTCCGTCTTCACATGGTGCCTCCTGTGTGTCTGTGTCTCTCCTCTGGTCTCTTAGAGGGACACTGTCACTGATTTAGGGCCACCCTGATCCAAGATGACCTCATCTTCAGATCCGTAACTAATTATACTTGCAAAGACCCTACTTCCAAATAAGATACCATTCTCAGATTCTGGTGGGCATGATGTGGACATAACTTCTGGGGGCCCCCATTCAACCCACTGTAGCACCCAGTTCCCAGATGCCAGCCGACCTTCCTCAGGACAGCATCAGGCTGGTACTGTTCTGTGTTTCTGCACGGAGTTGTCTCTTGTTTCTTGTGGTGACAGTGAGGTTGGGTGGGGGGCGCTTCTGGCCGACCTCCCGTTCACTCCAGGGACCACGCTGACGTGTCCTTCCCAGGAGGGTGCGAGCACGGCCACGGCTCCCTGGGAATGCTCCACACCGACCGCTCGCTGGTCAGACACCTGCATGGGCTGGACCGGGCCCCGGACCTCTGCACCTTCTACCACATCCACAGCCTGGTGGACTCTGTGCGGGCCTCGGACCAGGAGGTGTGGACCGGCAGGATCAGTGGGAGCCCTCCTGCCAGCCACGTGGCCTCCAGGCCACCACAGACCCTCCAGTCCTGCCATGGACACCCCCATCGCATTAGCCCCCAAGAGGGCTTCTGGGCGGGTGAGAACTTGGCCAAGAGGACACGGCAGGCCCTAACTGCAGCAGGTGTAGGCGAGGACTGGGGGTGCCTGGCTATTTGTCCCCCAAAGTCCAAGGATGTGGGCTCTGACTTGAGGGGTCCACCTCCACCTGGGCTCACCTGGGGCGTCGCTGCAGGGAGAGTGTGTCCTTGGGTGATTTTCCAACTCTCCCCACATCAGCCTCACCCCCTGCGCCCCCCGGCCCCATTAATAGACTTTAAATAGTGTCTCTCACCCATCAGGCCTGCGTGGGAGATTTTAGTATTGTGTGGGAGTCAGCGACCAGTGCCCATGGGTCCTGGGTGTCTTGGGAGGGGCGGGAGCCTCGCTCTCACGTTCCTGCCCCAGGGCACCTGGGGTCGGGGCAGCAGACCCAGGCTCTGTTCTGGCAGAAGCTCCCTCTCTGTGAACAAGTCTTCCCCCGCCCCCGTTATCCTCACTGGAGGCTCGGGAGGCCACAGCATCGGGGCACCTCCAGCACCAGGACCCCACCCTAGGGAACTTCTCGAGAGCAGGGACCAGGCCTGGGGGCGGAGGAGAGGAGGGGGGCGGCCTCTTCAGGATCCCCGGGGCTAGGATGCCTCCTACGCAGGAGGGCCTTGGACTCAGCTTAACTACCACCCTGGTCTCCTACCCCTCCCTGGTAGGGGGGCCTTTCAGATTCCAGGGCCCCAAGATCCTCCCCATCGACCTCTGACCCCAACTGCAGAGTCGGGGGCCCAGAGACCCCCTCCCCGGCTTCTTTTTTCTTGGAGGCTCCCAGAATTCTCTGAAGCTGTTATATCCAGGGTTTATTACGGTGAAGGATGCAAGTTAAAATCAGCGAGGACAGAGGCAATGAGTAGGGTCCAGCATCCTTGGCTGCGGCAGCCCAGGGAAGCCCACTTGAGTCCTGAAGTGCAGGGTTTATTGAAAACAAGGCAGAATTGCAGGAACCGGATTGCAAGAGGTAGATTGGACTCGCCGTTAAAGCACATGAAAGCTGCTCAACATTGCCTACGATTCAGTTGGCCAAAAAGGGCATACGGGTGTAAATCCATACGCCCCTGTGCCAACCAAACATGCGGGAAGTACAAATCAACACTACAAAGATGTATCGCTTTGCCCAGTCAGAATGGCCATCCTCACAAAATGTAAAAACAAGAAATGGAGGAGAGGACGTGGAGAAAAGGGAACCCTGCTACGCTGATGGTGGGAATGTCAATTTCTAACAGCCACACTGGAGAAGGGTATGATGTTTCCTAAAAATTCTAAAAAATAGAGCTATAGGGACTTCCCTGGTGGTGCAGTGGTTACGAATCCAACTGCCAATGCAGAGGACACGGGTTCGAGCCCTGGTCCGCACAGATAACACATGCCATGGAGCAACAAAGCCCGTGCACCACAACTACTGAGCCTGTGCTCTAGAGCCCGTGAGCCACAACTACTGAGCCCGTGCACCACAACTACTGAAGCCTGACGCCTAGAGCCCGTGCTCCACAAGAAGAGAAGCCACTGCAATGAGAAGCCCATGCACTTCAACAAAGAGTAACCCCAACTTGCTGCAACTAGAGAAACCCTGCACGCAATAACAAAGACACACCCAGGCAAAATAATTAAGTAATTAATTTTTAAAAATAGAGCTACAGAGCATACAGCACTTCCACTCCTGGGTGTATATCTCGGGATAACCATAAATCCATAGGACACAGGCACTTCAACTATTAGTGCAGCCCTTTTTCAGGAGCCTCGACTTGGAAACAATATAAATGTCCTTGGAAGGAAAAACTGGATAAAGAAGATATGGTACTATGTACAATGGAATATTACTCAGCCAAGAAACAAATGAAATAAGGCTAGTTGCAACAACTCAGGTGGACTTAGGTACGATCATTCTAAGTGACATAAGTCAGACACAAAAAGACACTTAGCATAAGATATCACTTGTAGGTGGAATCTAAAAATGGCTACACATGAACTAAATTACAAAACAGAAACAGAGTCACACATTTAGAAAACAAACTTATGGCTGCTAAAGGGGAAAGGTGGGGTGGGGTGAGGCATAAACCAGAGGGTTGAAATTAGCACAGATACCTTCCAAAGACCAAAGAGGTAATCGACAAGACCTACTCTATAGCTCAAAGAACTGGACTCAGGACACACTAGTCACCAGCAAAGAATATATCCGACTGGTAAGAATCTGAAAAAGAATGTATGGATGTCTCTCTGTAAGTGAATCAACTGGATGTGCAGCAGCAAGAAAGACAGCATTCAAAATCAGCTACAGCCCATTATAAAAATAAATTACAAAAAAAGACACAGAGAGAAACTGTTACAAAATTCATTCAGAGGCTGTGATGCAACCTGCATTGACCCCATCTAGATCCACAGCTAGACGGGACTTAAAGCTGGACACTCGTGGGGCTGAGAGTTTTGGTGAGGATGGGACAGCAAATGCAGCCCTTTTACAGTAATACTGCCTGGTCCCCAATCCATGGATCTCAAATCTTCAGGTACAGGGGACCCTTCGTACAGCTGAAACATGCATGGGATACACAGAGGATGGTACACCGTCAGTTTGGGAAGAGTTTGGAAAAGGCACCTCATCTCATCTCCGGGTGCTCAGGTTCTGCCCACCAGCCTCTTTCCTAACAATCTCCCCACTTGTGGAATCAGCACCCACAATGTCCTGTTTCGAACAGTTTCGAATTTGTCCAGTGGATGAAGAGGAACGCAGGTAACCAATGAGAGAAAAGCCCTAGGTGTTTGCACAGGCACATGTCACTCTCATTTCCAATCAGGAGGATGAATTGACCAAAGGCTCAGCTTGCCTCCAAAACCAGAATAAGGCTTGAAGCAATCCTGCTATTTTGTGGCCAGTTCCCCAAAAATCAAGTTGAAAAATGGAGCTCAGGGGCACTGCAATTCACAGACCTGCAGGGCTATAAATGATACCTATCGTCGAAAACTATCTTGAGGTAAGTCAACGAAAAGGATTTAAAGGCAAGGCAGAATTGCAGGAAAGGGATTTCAACAGGTAGATTGGCCTCGCCCTTAAAGCACATGAAAAGCGGCTGAACTTCGCCAGGGATGCAGTTGGCCAAATAGGGCGTATGCATTTTTCCTGAATATATTCAGGAAAAATGCATACGCCCTTTTTTGCCAAACAAAAAAGCGGACAGGGCTTCCCTGGTGGTGCAGTGGTTGAGAATCTGCCTGCCAATGCAGGGGATGTGGGTTCGAGCCCTGGTCTGGGAGGATCCCACATGCCGCGGAGCAACTAGGCCTGTGAGCCACAACTACTGAGCCTGCGCGTCTGGAGACTGTGCTCCGCAACAAGAGAGGCCGTGATAGTGAGAGGCCCGCACAGCGCAATGAAGAGTGGCCCCTGCTCGCCGCAACTAGAGAAAGCCCTCGCACAGAAACGGAGACCCAACAAAGCCAAAAATCAATCAATCAATTAATTAATTAATTTTTAAAATTGAAAAAAATATATTAAAAAATTTTTTAAGAGCAGACAATGGAAATCAACACTACAGAGGTGTCACATCCCAGCAGTGACAAGGACCATCCTCACAAAGGGTAAAAACCACAAATGCAGGACAGGGTGTGGAGAAAAGGGAGCCCTGTTATGCTGGGGGGGGATGTAAATTGCCAATGGCCACTCTGGAGAAGTGTATTGTGTTTCCTAAAACATCTAAACAACAGAGCTACAGAGCATACGGCACTTCCACTCATGGGCTTGTATCTTGGAAAAAACAAAAATCGACAGGACACAGGCACCCCAACGGGTACTGCTGCTCTGTTTACAAGAGCCTCGACATGGGTACAACTGAAATGTTCCTGGAAGGAAAAAATGGATAAAGAATATTTAGTACTTATGTACAATGGAAAATTGTTCAGCCCTGAAATCGATGAAATAAGGCCAGTTGCACCAACTAGAGAGGATATAACTACAGTCATTCAGAGTGAAATAAGTCAGACAAAATGAATATTATTGTAAGATGTCACTTATAGGGGGAATCTAAAAATTGCCATACATGAACTGAATTACAAAACAGGACAGAGTCACGCTGTTAGAAAACACACTTATGCCTGCTTAAGGGGACAAGTGAGGTGGGGGTGATGCATAAAACAAGACTTTGAAATTAGCACAGACACTGTTCCATAAACCAAATATGTAATTGACAAGACCTACTCCTTGCTCAATGAACTGGACCCAACACCCCCTATTCACTGCAGAAGAATATATCAGACTAGTAAACATCTTAAAACCTAAGTATTGATATCTCTCTCTCTAAGTGAATCAAGTGTGTGTAAAGCTGCATAAACACAGCAGTGAAAATCAGCTAAACCCCATTATAAAAATACATTTCAAAAACTAAAAAAAAACAACAACCATGGTGTAAGACAGAGAAATTCTTCCAAACTGCGTTCAGGGGCTGTGATGCAACCAGGATTGACCACATCTACACCCACACCTGGATGACACATAAGGCTGGACACTCTTGGGGCTGAGAGGATTGGTGAGGTTGGGTGAGCAAATGCAGACCCTTTAAAGTACTACTGCGTGCTCCCCATTCCATGGGTCCCAACTCTCCAGGTTCAATGGAATCTTCCTACAGCAAAAACACTCATGGGAAACCCAGTGGATGCTACACCGTGGGATCGGGAAAGCTTTCTGAAACTCACCTCAGTTTTCATCTCCTGGTGCTCGTGTTCTCCATTCCAGCCGCTTTACTAACAATCTCCCCACCTGGAGAATCAGCGCCTTAACACTCCCGTTTCGTACCGTCTGCAATTTTTCCGGAGGATGAACTGGAAGAGGGGGAACCAATGAGAGACTCGCTGTAGGCATTTGGACAGGCACATGTCACTCCAATTTCCCATCACGAAGAAGAATTCACCAAAGGCTCAGCCTGCCACCCCGGAACGACAATAGGGCCTGAAGCCATCCTGTGGGTTTGCGGCCAGCTCACAAAAAAGCGAGTTGAAATATGGAGCTCAGGGGCACTGCACTTCACAAATCTACAGAGTTCTAAATAATAACTATCGTTCCAAAATATATTGAGGTAAGGCAACGAAGAGGATTTGAAAGCAAGGCAGAATTGCAGGAAACAGATTTCAACAGGTACATTGAAAGGGCCTTGACAGCACATAAAAAGCGTCACAACTTGGACATTGATGCAGTTGGTCAAAAACCCTGACCCTGAACCCTAAGGCTAACCCGTACCCTGAACCCTAAGCCGTAACCTAACGATAACCCGTCCCCTCGCCCGTACACTCCCCCTAACACGTATCCGTACCCCAATCTCGACCCTAACCCTAACCCGGCCCTAAACCTAACCCTAGCCCTAATCCTGACCCTGAACCCTAAGGCTAACCCGTACCCTGAACCTTAAGCCGTACCCTAACGATAACCCATACCCTCACCCGAACACTCCCCCTAACATAAATCCGTACCCCAATCTCGACCCTAACACTAACCCTAGCCCTAACCCTGACCATGAATCCTAAGGCTAAGACGTACCCTAACGATAACCCGTGCCCTCACCCGTACACTCCCCCTAACATGTATCCGGACCCCAATCTCGACCCAAACCCTCACCCGGCCCTAACCCTAACCCTAGCCCTAACCCTGACCCTGAAGCCTAACCCTAACCCGTACCCTGAACCCTAAGCCGTACCCTAATGATAACCCGTACCCTGGCCGGTAACTCCCCCTAACATGTATCCGTACCCCTATCTTGACTCAAATCCTAACCCGGCCCTAACCCTAACCCTAATCCTGACCCTGACTCTGACCCCTAACCCTAACCCGTACTCTGAACCCTAAGCCGTACCCTAACGATAACCTGTACCCTCACCTGTACACTCCCCCTAACATACATCCGTACCCCAATCTCGACCCTAAGCTTCACAGGAGCCTAACCCTAACCTTAGCTCCAACCCTGACCCTGACCCCTAACCCTAACCCATACCCTGAACCCTAAGCCGTACCCTAACGATAACCCATACCCTCACCTGTACACTCCCCCTAACATGTATCTGTACCCCAATCTTGACCCTAATCCTAACCTGGCCCTAACCCTAACCCTGACCCTGACCCTGAACCCTAACCCAAACCCATACCCTGAACCCTAAGCCGTACCCTAACGGTAACCCCTACCCTCACCCGTACACTCCCCCTAACACGTATCCGTACCACAATATTTACCCTAACCCTAACCCTAACCCTGACCCTGACCCTGAGCATGACCCTGAAAACTAAGCCTAACCCGTACACTGAACCCTAAGCTGTACCCTAACAATAACCCATACCTTCACCTGTACACTCCCGCTAAAACACATCCATACCCCAATCTTCACGCTAATCCTAACCCGGCCCTAAGCCTAACTCTAACCCTGACCCTGACCCCTAACCCTAACCCGTATCCGAACAATAACCCGTACCCTCACCCGTACACTCTCCCTAACACATATACGTACCCCAATGCTGACCCTAATCCTAACCCGGCCCTAACCCTAACCCTGACCCTGAACCTGACCCTGAACCCTAACCCATACCCTGACCCCTAAGCCGTACCCTAACGATAACCCATACCCTCACCCGTACACTCTCCCTAACACATATCCGTACCCCAATGTTAACCCTAACCCCAATCTTGACTCTAATCCTAACTCGGCCCTAAGCCTAACCCTGATCCTGACTCTGACTCTGACCCCTAAGCCTGACCCATACCCTGAACCCTAAGCTGTACCCTAACGATAACCCATGAGCTCACCCGTACACTCCCCCAAACACATAACCGTACTCCAATCTTGACCCTAATCCTAAGCCGGCCATAACCCTAACCCTAACACGTATCTGTACCACAATCTTGACCCTAATCCTAACCCGGCCCTAACCCTAACCCTGACCCTGACCCTGACCCCTAACCCTAACCCATACCCTGAACCCTAAGCCGTACCCTAACGATAACCCTTACCCTCACCTGTACACTCCCCCTAACACATATCCATACTCCAATCTTGACCCGAATCCTAACCCGGCCCAAACCCTAACCCTAAACCTGACCCTGACCCTGACCCCTAACCCTAACCCGTACCCTGAACCCTAAGCCATACCCTAACGATAACCCTTACCCTCACCAGTACACTCCCCGTAACACGTATCCGTACCCCAATCTTGACCCTAATCCTAACCCGGCCCTAACCCTAGCCATAACCCTGACCCTGAACCTTAACCCTAACCCTACCCTAACCCTATCCCTACCCCCTACCCCTACCCCTAAACCTAACCCTACCCTAACCCATACACTAACCCTATCCCGTTCTCTAACCCTAACCTTAACCCTAACCCTAAACCCTAAACCTTAACCCCTAAACACTAACCCTAACCCTAACCCTAATCTTCTAACCCTAACCCTAAACCCTAAGCCCTAACCCTAACCCCAGCCCTGACCCCCGACCCCCGACCCCTGACCCTGTCCCTGACCATCTCCTGTAAAAGCAAGGGCATCTGACTGTAATTCATTCCAGGAACACAACCCTATTGAGGGAGAGGGGAAACAGCTACTCTAAACTCTGGATGACAGACCCAAACCCGATGTAAAGAAAACTATGTCATTGCTGTTTCCCAGTCCAACAGACAGGTATAATGAAGGAAGGAATCCCCCTGGCCCTCCAGGATCTGCCTGAGGACCTAATCTGGGAAATTCGTATACATCAAGAGATGGCTCTGAGCTGAATTTCTACAAAACAAGACTATCCCGTGCAAAGAACAATCCAGTAGAGCTTTGTATCCCATCAGCTACAGGAAGAGAATGGCTGCAGGCTGCTGAAAGCCAGCAGCATTTACAACTTAACTCCCATGGCCTCTGCAGTGGTACCTCCGAGTTTTCTGTTTGCTTCCCTTTTCTGACTCTCTTCTCAATAAATGCACATTTCTTAATATAATGTCATAGTGGAAGCAAAACAGACCTTCAATTTTTAGACCTCAGTTTATAAAACACTTAGAGGTTCTAGGGGTTTTGCTTTTAAATTCAAGTACCACATAATTTGAAAATTGTACAAGTTCTAATCATTCAGTTCCAATACGCCAAACACTGGAGAGGTCCCTCTCAGGGGGAGCACCACTGACTCCACAGTGAAAGGGCAGCAAGGTGCCCTCCTCTCTTCTCTTCTGCGAGGGTGACCAATATGTGTTTAAATCCACGCGCACTGGCAAGTTTCTAAGGTGAAATTCTGACACCCTTCCCTTTCTCATCCCAGCAGGTGGCCAAGGGCCGGGGGGGGTGGGTGCTGGAGAAGTGCAGTAACCAGGGCTGGGCCAGCTGGCCAGAGTGGGGGGTTGGTGGTGGAGGGTCCCAGCAGGTGAAATCACCATGCAGGATAAATCCCTTGGACTTCCCATGGGCCAAGGGCGAGTCTCTCAAGGCACCCGGCCCCTCTCAGGTTCTGCTTGCAGAGACATCGTGGGGGAGGGGCACTTGGCTGCTTAGGAAAACCGCGCACGAGTGAGCTTTACACCTGCAGATGTTCTGTAAAACGGGAATGGGTAGGCTCGGGCTCGCCCTCAAAGCGTTTACTCCAAAGGCGAGCCCTTCCTGCTGCCGCCAGGTTAGGGGGCTCCGCGACTGTACCAAACAGCTCTGGTGTAATTCGTCGTTCCTTCCTCCACCCACCCCCACCAAGCCCTGTCCCCTTACCTGCGGTCCGCAGCCCTCCGCTCCGCGCTCGGATGCCGCTGGGGCGCCAGGGACCCACGGGACGGGTCGTCCCCAGAGCGCGCGCTGGCTCCCTAGACCCCCGCCGGCTGGCGAGGAGCCCCGAGGACGCCCCGCGCCAGGTGCGCTCTGGCCGGGACGCCCACTTCCGGGAGAGGCGCACGTGCCGCCGGCGCGCTCAGGTGAGCCGCAGCCAATGCCGAACAAAACCCGCCCCGGCGGCGCAGCCTCCGCGCGCCACACACAGCACGATCTCGGCCCTCCGGGCACGGGCGCCGGGGGCCGGGCGTCTCCTCTCCTGCGAGCTCGAGAGAGGAAGCGGCGCCCGTGCGAGGCCGCTAGCGATGCCCCGGCGCGCAGGCCCCTGCGGCGCGGAGACCGCTCCAGGCTGGGCTCACCGAGACCAGCGCCGCCAGCAGGAGCGCTTGGCGGGAGTCGGCAAGCAACGCAATGTTTTAAATGGAAAAAGGACTTGAAAAGACCCTTCTCCGGATAAGACATACAAATGGTCAACAAGCACATGAAGAGATGTTAAATCATCATTAGTCAGGATGAAATGCAAGTTTATACCATAATGCCATAACCCTCCAAACACTAGAAGTCCTATAATCAAGAAAACTAAAAATAACAAATGTTGGCAAAAATTTAGAGAAATTCATACAGGATTTCCCATAGGGAAAATGAATAAGTTCTGGAGGCGGATGCTGAGAATATTTGTACAACAACGTGAATGTAGTTAATGCCGTAGAACTGTATGCTCAAAATGATTTAAATGGTAAATGTTATGTTATGTGGGGTTTTTTAACATAATTTAGCCCCTGCTTTATACCAGACCCCAGAGTCAAAGCTTCTCATCCATTTTCTCACTTTGACCTCCTAGGATCTTCACACTCCCATCAAACAGATGAAGCTGAGCCTGAGAGGTTAAACTAAGTGACTTGCCCAAGGCTCACTCGGCCAAGTCTGCCCTGTTCAATGTGACTGTATTTACTGAACACCTACTAGAGCAATACCTCCAGCACCTGCTGGAGACATTGTGGGAGGACCAGGATGAACGAGGGCTGAAAGCAGATCACAAAAACTGGGTAGATCCTGAGGCCCTGCTCTCCAACACTGACGTTTCTTACAGTGGAGGGGGTTGCCTGTGTCACACTTGTGGAGCCTTTTATGCCACCCCACCCCACCCCCACAGAGGAGGGAAGCAGCCGGCCTGATCCTGAATATTAGCTCAGCTGGGGAGGAGTCCTGGGGCTTTGAAGAAGGCATCTCCTGCCCCACTCCCCACATTGCCCCCTAGAGGCCAGTATGTGGGCACAAGCATCCTTGTGGCGGGCCGGAGGCACATCTCATGGCACCCCTCTCCTCCCGCCCTGCAGTAGTGACACTGTACCCATACACCCGCCAGGAGGACAACGAACTCTCCTTCTCTGAGGGCATCATTATCTGCATCACCCGCCGCTACTCCGATGGCTGGTGTGAGGGCATCGGCTCAGAGGCCTCTGGGTTCTTCCCTGGGAACTATGTGCAGCCCAGCTGCTGACAGCCTGGGATCTCTGGGATGCTGAGCCAAGCACCGCCTTGAGGGAGCCTCTTGAGTCCCACACCAAAGCCTGCTCCTGTCAAGACTGGACCAGTCCTGCATGCCTCCTGGGCTGTGAGCTGTGTCTGTTCCTTCCCCGCCATTGCAGTGGGAAGGGGTCCTGGTAAAGACAGAGGAGGTACCCAGAGGCCTGCTGGAGACAGGAAAGAAATGGAAGCCAAGGAGTTTGGTGACCTCATCCACAGGGGACCCTTACGCCGTGCAAGACAGGGTCTCCAGCTGCAAGTTCCAACTTTGAATAAAATTCTGATGCCCTCCTGATGAGCGCCCTGCAGGGCTAGCGGGCCGAGGGACTGAAAGGCAACCCACTTGCAAGGCTCCCGCCAACTGAGCCTCCTCTGCCTGCCCTAAGCAGCAGTGTCTCCCATCTCCTCAGTGCTCAGTGAGCCCTCCACACTAGACCCCTGTGCCCCTCTGCGGAGATGGGCTGCACCCTGTTGCCTGTTGCCTGCTTTGTTATGTATTCAGTCTTGGTTCCCCAAGCTGGGCACTCCTCCAAGAGTGGGGACCGGCTCCCTCACTTAAGTGGGGCTCTCTGAGAGCAGAGATCACCTCGCCCTCATCCCTCAGGCTGCAGCGGGAGAGATCTCGCTCACCTCTGCCTCTTCGCCTCCTTTACAGCTCTGAAACACCAAAAGAGGGAGGTGGGCCTTGGGTTTCCACTGGCTCTGCTTTAAAACATCATGGCTTTCTGTTCCATACGGGAGGAAGGGGACTCAGAGGGCCCAGTCCGTGGGGCGACTTTGGTTAAGTCCCTGGTTTCTTGCTGCATAGACGAGGCTGGGGTGCGAGGAGACATCTTCGGGCTCTGTGAGGTCCCCCCGGCTGGCCAGACCCGAGCCCCGGGACAGTGTGCTACCTCTTTCCACCAACAGGAGGCGACTGTTCCCTCTAGCTTTTTTTCCTGTGGGGACGCTGACAGGGTGGGTGGCGAGGGAGGGAGGCAAGGAGTGTAGTGTAGGGTCACAGTAGGTAAAGCAAGATCTAGGCCTGGGACCGTCGGCAGGGAGCGCCACCTCTCTCCCCGGCGAGTCTGGAGCGGGGGAGGTCGGGGGGGGGAACATTTCGGGGCCTGGGTCCCCTGGACAGAAGACTGGGAGGGAGGCCATGCAGCCCAAGGCAACAGTTAACCCAACGGGGCGGGACGCGTTCCTTCCCTACCCTGACAGGGAACCCCGTCCTCCCACCTGGGAGGACCAGGTTTTTGGAAACACTGCTGCCTGCTCAGATACGCGCGCCACCCGGGTGGGGCCAGACTCCGGAATTCGCTTGATGTTGGACTGGGGGAGGCAGCCGAGCTGGGTTAACTGCACAGACAGGGGCGGCAAATGGACCAGACCCCAAATGGACCAACCTGGGACTCCGGGAAATCCCGGAGGGTACGCCGAAACGAAGGGGAAAGGGAGTAATAAAACCAGCTTTCTCTTTCCCGACCCCCACCGCCCCACCCCCTCGCCGCCCTGGTGCCCCCTGCAGGCCACGTCCTCGGCACCTGCCGCAGGAGGAGGCGCACTTCGGTGGCGGTTTCCCAGGGCACCACCCCGGCGCGGAAGGAGCTGGGCTCGGCCCTCTGCGCTTCTCCTGCAGGGTGGGGAGCGGCGGCTGCCGAGGTCTGTCCCGGCTGAGTTTGGAGTGTAAAGAGTAGGGAGAGGGCCTAGCTGAGGTATTTGGGCGCAGGATGGAGCAAGGGGTGCTTACGGGAATTGGAGGGGAGGTTGTGTCTTATCCATCCCCGGATTTCTGGCTCCAGCTCTCACGAGTCCCTCCAGTCCAGAGGGTCCGTGAACGACGTGCATCTGGGCCGTTCCCTCCACTCGCCCCCCAGCCCCATGTTGTGTATTTTTAACCACAATTTTAAAAATGAATGAAGCACTGATAATACGTGTTACAACATGGATAAACATTGAAAACATTCTAAGTCAAAGAAGTCATACTGAAAAGGCCACTCATATCACAATCATCTTGTGTGCTTTCAATCCATAGCAGTTTTGAAAATGAGGGAACGGGACTTCCCTGGTGGTCCGGTGGTTAAGACTCTGCGATCCCAACGTAGGGGGCACAGGTTCGATCCTTGGTCGGGTAACTAAAATCCCGCGTGCACAGCATGGCCAAAAAATAAAATAAAATAAACGTCATTGACCTGCATTGTTCTTGAACCCATCAGAGCACCCATAGGATGGAACATGGGATTGGCTAGATGTGGATCATATGCCCATCTTCACGGGGGGTGGAACGTAGCGTCAGCCCTCTGGAACTGTTTGGACTGGAAACAGGTAAGAAGTTCCCAAAGGAAAGCTGAGGTTCTGGACTTTGGCATGAGAACAGATGCTGGCTTGGGGAAAGTGGCAGATTTCACATCACTGACAGCCCACTGCATAGCTGTGGGATCTGAAGGCCAAGGAAGGAAGGGGTTGATTTAGGGTCAGGAGCTGCAGCCACCCAGCCAGTATTCTTGCTGTCCTCCCACGGCAGCAAGAACCTCTTCCTCTTGCAAAAGGTACAGCACTCACCGATGTCTCTGGTGGTGGGAGCCCAGGAGTCACATCTGCCCCCTGGCCACATTACTCACCCATCCCCCAAGAACAATATTGCTCATTTACCCAGTCTCCTCCCTCCTTTACAAAGAGCAGAGACTAAATGCTATGGTGGTTAGGAAATTCTTGCTCAGTGAAGCAGTGGGAGGCTCAAGGATTATTCCGTATCACGGAATCCATAATTGGCAGCTTTCAGAGCCCACATGGGTGCACATGGCTCTCCAAGACCATGCGGCCTCAGTGTGAAACTGTCCGTTGGGTGGCCCAGTTGCTCCCGTATCTTTGACTCTTAATGAGTATGAATATCAAAAGTTTGTTACAGCTGGAAGCCCAAAGGATTGCAAGGCCACGGTCTGCTGTATGGTTGTTGTGTCAGGGACACACTCAAATGTTTAGACGCTTATTACCTCTCTTGGCAGGCTATGAGCCTGTGGGGGGGGGCTCTTTTCTCAACCACATGGATGTTAGTAACTGAAACATCCCACAGGGCCGTCTGTGCTGCCCAGGGAGCTGTTCAATTGCCCAGCAGCAAGGTCAGCTCAGTGATTGGCCACAGAGGCTTGACAGGGACCAGACTGGCCTGAGCTGGAGGACCACAGATGACTGCCTGGATGGTCAGAGGTCAAGGGCTGTCCTGAGACTTGATGTCTGTTGATACCCACTCAGATGGGACAAAGGATGCCTGCAGTCCCAGGAGGGCCCCACCAGCCCTCAGGAGGCAGCACCTTGGGGCTGGTAGGTCGCTGCACCGAGCTCTGTATAAATTCATAACATGACCATGGAGTGACCTCAGTCAGGCCTGTGCTGGACCGGGGCTGCCCAGGCCAAGTGGGGCCAGCACTACTCTTTCCAGTTCAGACAGTAGGAGGAAACGCTGTGGACTTCTGAGGCCCTAACAACCGTTGACTGAGGTTGAGTTGGATTTGAAACAGTCAGTGACCAGAGCAGACATTTCATTCTTCTACTATCAGGTTTCAGGATGGGGGGTAGATAACCAGTGGTCCAGGTGAACCCCAAACTCATGAGTGACCCAGGGCAAGTCCTGGCCATGCTAGACGACTCAGAGGTGTGAGGTTAGTGGGGTCGTGGGCCCGTTATGCTTAACACTAACCCACAAACCCTAACACTCAAATCTCTACTCTTAAGTCCCTAACCCTAACCTCCTAATCTCTAAACCTAAACCCTAATACTCCTAACCCCTAACCCCTAGCCCCTATATACTCGACCTTGACCTGTAAACTCCTAACCCTTACCCTGACCCTGACTCAGACCATCTAACCTAACCCTCTAACCCTGACCCTCTAGCCTGCATCCTTTAACTCTAATCCCTCAAAACCTCATCCTCTTTTTTTTTTTTGGTTGCACCTGGTCAGGCAGGCTCCTAAGTTGTGGCTCCAGGACTCCTTAGTCGTGACTCGTGGGCTCCTTAGTTGCACCTTGCCAACTCCTTAGTTGTGGCATGCGGGCTCCCTAGTTATGGCATGTGAACTCTTAGTTGCGGCATGAATGTGGGATCTAGGGCCCTGACCAGGGATCGGACCCAGGGCCCCTGCACTGGAAGCACAGAGTCCTATCCACTGCGCCACCAGGGAAGCCCCTCATCCTCTCAATGTACCCTCTAATTCTGTCCCTGAGCCGCTAACCCTGACCCCAACCCTACATTCTAATTCTAACCCTGAGCCCTGAGCCTGAATTTCTATCCTTACTCCTGACCCTCTAACTCTGAACCTTACTCTACTCCCTAACCCTAACCTCTGAGCCTGACCATGATCCTACACCACCCATAACCCTAATCCAAATATAGGCCCATATCAGAACAGACTAAAAATTTGAACCCTACTCCAGTCCCTTTTCGCAGTGTAATCAGAACAATAATTTTCATTTTTGTCTGAAACCTAAGCCTGTTCAATTATGCCTTTTCTAAATGAACTCTAATGTAAACTGAACAAAACCTTAATTCTTATACCCACATAACCCTACACTGTTAGTGGTTATATAGACAAACCCTTTGCCTATACCTAACCCTAACCTCTAATTCCTAACCCTAACTCTAACTTACACCCCAACCTCAACCCCAAACCTAACTCTAACCTCTAACCACTCACCCACCCAACACAGCCACCCCAAATCTCAGCCAATGCCTGCTCAACTCCCAAACTATATTCCTAACCCTAAAACACAACCACATCCCCCGTGAGTCCTTATCCTGGCTCCTCCAGCCACAAGCCTACCCTGATCCTCACCATGAAGCTGGACCTAATCCACCCTTGCATCCTATCAGGCCCAGAGCAAGCTGAGGAGGTTCTCACCTTCTTCTGAGCCCTGTGAACTCCGCCCCCGAGCCCCGTACCCACGGAGATGGCTCATCCGCCTGGCTCCGCACCCCTTGCATATATCACCCAGCAGCATGGTGGGGTTTTGTTTTTGATTTTTTGCTAAGTTTTATTTTAATCCAAGGACTTTGCTTCATACAAAATGTCATTGTAGAAACAATAGCAGAATCCAAAGTTTGGCTGATAAATATTACTCAGGCAGCAAACTAGTCAATCACAGAATTTTTTTTTAAAAGCAAGTCCCAGTTGTGTTGCATGGTTGGGACTTCTCTTTTTGTTTTTGTTTTTTTTAAACACTGTTCTTAAATATAAAGTTTTGCAACAAACCCTTGATTTATATCAAATATAATTAAAAATTAACAAATGAATACATTTTATCAAAAAGTACGAAGATATACATGTCATGCACATACTTGAATATATGTATATATGTATATATTTTACATGCACACATAACTTATTCAAACTACAGCCACTGCTTGACTGGTTCCAGATGCAGACAACTGGTTGATGCACTTCAAATTTGGCAACTCGCTATGAGATTTTGGGGGAAACATGACAGCTGAGAAGAGACAGTACAGAAACAAAACGCAGAGTCGGGAAAACAAGACAGTATATCCCCCGGTCTCTGTAATTTTCACCAATTCCAGTGTCTAGAAGAATCCAGACAAGCCAGCATGGCTGTGTGGGTCTGGGAGAGTGGATTCTCTGCCCAACATGGCCTGGGGAAGCAGCTGTGGTTCTGCACAGAATGAATACATTCAAAATAATATGGGCTGGGGGACCAGAGACAAAACATCAGTACCAAAATGCACATCCTTCGGCTTTGCAACAGGAGCCAGTGATGACATGCACAGTCCGAGATTCCCATTTTAATTATATCCTATTTGAGTAAAATACTCTGTTATTTTAAAGTTTCAGAGTGTTGTGCCTTCGAGTAAGGAAATTCTATAAAATGGTTTGGTCACAATCATGCTCAAACCCTAGAACAGGTGGCGGTCTTGTGTGTTTTATTTCTAATATTAAACGTGTGTCTTTTGTTGCATAGCCCTATGGGTTAACGGCATCCACTCACGGGGACACACAGACACGCACACACACACATCTCACTCCAAGTTTCTTTAGGAGAATCATGGGGTAAAAGCCAATGGGAACACTCAAATGATCCAGCAAAGAGATCACCTCACATTTCAAAATACGGAGGACACACCAGAATCTACTCATCTAAATGCTCCTTTTGTTCACAAAACAAAGGGCCTCCCAGCGTTTTATGCACCACATCCTAACAGTGGTCTTTCTCTCTTGAATGTGGCCCTGAAGCTGGACTGCGTTTGGCTGCCTGCTTTCCCACCTCTCGTGCCAGGAAGGGCGTGGCTCGGACGCCCAGCTCGGCAGCTGCAGCTGAGCCGGCCCCCCTCCGAGCTCCGGCCGCATTTCCGCTCGGTTCCCACCTGCCCTCACCTGCTCAGAGGCGGCGCTCCTCCTGCCCCGCCCCTCCCACCGCCCCGCTTCCCACCAGCCTCTCCCCATGAGTCCTCCGTGAAAAGAAATTTGCACAACTACAGAGATTGCGCCCTGCCTGTCAGGCACCCCGTCCCTGAGAATCGGGTGTAGAAAGACCGGCCGGCCCACGCGGGCCGTGCTACCCGTGCCCTGCAGCCTCTACTGGTTCGAGGAAAAAGGGCAAACGGCCGCTTCATTCCAGCTACGACGGACCTACTGGATGTTTTCTGCATGTTCTCCATTACATCCGCTCTCTACTCGGTTGCTGTGTGGAACAGTTCCCGCAAAGCGCACTCGCAGCTCACACAGGCCTCCCGGCCCGGCCCCGGGAGCCTGCGCGAGGGGCTAGGAGGTCAGGCACTTGGTCGAGAGCGGCGAGAGCCGGGGCGGGCGGGCTGGCCGCCCGGACTGCACACAGCGCATCCCCTCGAGCAAGCCAAGCACACACATCCCGAGAGGCGGAGATCCTCCCATAGGTTTCCCGTTTTACAGTCACGTTAACCTTCCCTTCCCCGTTATTCTGGTTTTTAGTTTTTATTTTCTGATCAGGTATATAGAGTCAACAGACGAGGGAAGGGTGTCGTGACTAAAAATCAAAGCCAACAGCAAGAGCGCTGTCCAGATTTGGTCCCTGTCGGGGCTGACTGTGTCTGGCGGAGGACACAGCATCTGCGTGTGTTTCTAGTGCCTCTTCGCCATTTTAGGCACGAAGGGCGCCACCGGCCTGTTGGTGTGCGGGGGCTGACGAGGCCTGCTCGGTCTACCGCCGACTCTGTCCTGACGTCTCGCCTGCCCCTCTGCACCCCACGTTTGGATGAAGGATGATCCGCACGGGATGCAGACCTCCTGCAAAACGCTCGCAGCACACACCTCGGATGCCGGGTCCTTCACCCAGGGCCGCTCGGCGCACACAGACAGCCGCGCCCTGCGTAGGCTCTGAGCTGTGAGACCCAGGGAGGCGGCGCGGCAGGGGTACAGACAGCTCCAGCCGGCGTGAGGGAGGAGACACCGGGGCGAGGCTCTCCTCCCAGGGCCGCGGGCCCCGCCTCGGCGCCCGAGCGCCCCCGGAGCCCAGCGCGGATGATACAACTCATCAGCTGGGACGCGCCCGCCGGTCGCGGTGCGGCTAGCTAGCACCAGTGGTCCTGGTCGGGGTGGTGGCAGCTGTGCCGCCCCCGGCCGCCCCCGCCAGAGCTGAGCCCCAGAGTGCAGTGGTAGCCGTTGGGCACCCGGCGGAGGGGGTGGGACTGGGAGGTCCGGGAGGACACGTAGGACGTCCGGGAGGAGCGGCCCGAGTCGGTGGCCACGGCCCCCTCGAAGGTGAGCGTGTCCTCAGGCTGGGTGCGGGCAGCTGCCTCGCTGTCCAGACGCTGCCCCAGGTACGGGTCGGAGCCGATCCGAGAGCTGGGGGCCAGGGGCTGGCTGAGGGGGTCTCTCTGGAGCAGGGCGTTGTGCTCTGAAAGGCCACGGCTAAGCCGGCCGGGGGAGAAGGCCGGGAGGCTGGTCTGGGCCCCAGCAAAGTGGACGGGCGAGGAGTTGGCCGTCTTATAGGTGATGCTGGGACGGGGGGTCAGCGGGGTCTGGGGCAGCTGCCTCCGCCCGCCGCGGCCAGGGGTGCTAGCACCAGATGTCGGCAGCAGGGGGCTCCCGTTCGCTGAGCCACTGCCCTGCAGGAACGGGAACACAGCAAGCCCCGGTGGAGGGGCGGGGCGAACGGAGCACAGCTCAGGGGAGAGCCGCGCGGGGGGCGGGGGCGGGGCGGCCCCAGGAGGGCGGGAGGGCGGTCTGGGGACGGTGGCGACAGCAAGGGAGAGGCTCGGGGCCAGGGAGCAGGAGACCACAGCGCAGCCCACCTCAGTCAGAGGAAAGCGAAGAAGGGACTGGACACAGCGGGAGGGCCAGGGCTCCGCGCGGCGGGACGGACGGGCCGGGAAGCGAGGCGTGCGGGCTTGGGCCTAGGAACCAGGACGGGAAGGGGCTCCCGCCCGGACCCCAGGGAGCGCGGGCGAGGCGGGTCCTGAGGCCCACGTACCTGTCTCGGGGGTCCTGGCTCCTGCCCAGCGGTTGGCGACGCGGGGTGACTGCTGAGCGGAGGCTGGGGCTGGGGCGGCTCACGGCCCCCAAAGCGGTCGCAGGAGTAGAAGCGCTGCTTCTCGGAGGAGGAGGAGGAGGGCTGCCTTCGCTCCTGGGACCGGCCCCGCTCCTGCCTGCGCTCCCGCCGGCAGCCTGCGGGCCCCTCCCCCGGGGGCGGCCCTGGCCCCGCGGCGCTGTTGGGTGCTGGCGGGGGGAGAGGAGAAGTCAGCGCAGCCAAGCCGGCGGCGAGACAGACCCCACCCCGGCCTGGCCGCCCAGGGCCAGCAGAGGGTCCCAGGGAAGAGCTGCGGGGTGCTCCTGCCTGGTCTCAGGCTCAGGGCTGGCTGTGGGGTTGTGAGGTGCAGAAAGGAAGGGGGTTCCCACGTGCTCTTGAACCCCCAACTCGAGCCACCGCCCCTCGAGAGACCCCTCGCACGCACCGCCCTCTGTGTCTGCGGACAGGCTGGGCCCCTTCTCCAGGGACCTCGGCTTCCTGTCCCTGCGGCGATGGCAGCGGTGGTGATGGTGGGGGGCGGCCTGGCTGGGCGGAGCGCGGTCCAGCGCGGCGTTGCAGAGACGAGCCACGGGGGGGCGCTGGGGCGCCAGGGTGGAGATGGAGCGCTTCATGGGGCTGGCGTCGGGGGCCGGCTGCGGGCGGGGACACGGGTCGGCGCACGGCCTGAGAGGGGGGTCCAGGGAGGCCCAGGGCGGCGGGGAAGCCGCCATGACACGGGGGCTGGGCAGACCACAGGACACGGCCCATCGGGAGCAATGGGCCTGGGACTCTCTCCCTGAAGTTGGGGCATCTCCCCAGACAAGGGAGGCAGTGCCCCAGGGGATTGGCGGGGAGGCTGTGCCCCAGGGGGCTGGGGGGGAAGGGGGGAGCATGGCGCCACGGAGGGCCTGGCCTGCGGCCTGGCAGGGTCCCTGGGGAGGCCCACTGCGGGGCTGGGGTTCAGGGGCCACCAAGCCCTTCCCTCTCCCTGGACTGCTCTCGCCCACCCGAGACCCACCGCTTCTTCAGAAGCACTCTTTGCACAAAATGCTGTCTGTGGGCCCGTCTGTCTCTCCCAGGCCGGGCGGGGCCCAGGAGGCCTCTTGGCCTCAGCGTCCCTACAGGACAGGGAGGGTGCCAGGAAGAGGGAGGCTATCGGCCTGGCTGGAAGGATCCGGGCGGGGCCCAGAGCTGCCTCGGCGGCCACGGTGAGGCCACTGTGCCAGCCCTTCCGTCCATCCAGCGCCGCGAGGCTGCTCCCCCAGGGCTGAAAGCACACCCCACGGGAACGGGCTCACCCAGAGCCACTGCTCGGGCTCGGGCTCAGGCATCAAGGAGGGGGAAGAGGCGCCAGCGTGGCACCGAAGGGAAGCGGCCAGGCCAGGAGGGCACCAGGCGCAGTGGGCAGAGATGGGGGAGTGAGGGGTCGGAAGAGCAATGCTCAACCCAAGGGCTCAGCCCGGGAAACAGTGCCGCAGCCCCCTGGCCAGGGGCTTCCTGCCGGGTGGTCAAGCGAGTCCCAGAGAAAGAACCTCCAGTGCCCAGAGAGAGAGCAGAGTCACCCCCAGGGCCTCCGAGAGGACATGAGGGAAAAGGGTGGCTTGAGGAGGCCCTGTGTGTGATTTCTGGGGGAGTGAAGAGCTGGAGTGGGAGAGGCGTGTCCCAGAGACAGGGAAGGGCTGGGTCAGTGACACGAGGCAGTGGGGACTCTTGCTGGCCTGGCCACACCTCTCGAGGCCAGCATCGTGTTCCGAGGGTTCCAAACAGGGCCGGTGGCGTCCAGGCTACTGTGCATTCGGGGAGGCTCCAGCCCAGCAAAGCCCGCGTGTGGGACACAAGCTCCTCCGTGCCAAGTCTCCTCACCCCCAACCCCCCTCCCATGACCCCAACACTCCCAGTCCACCCACCTGAGTCTCCGCTGCCAGGCGGGGCATGGAGGCCGCTCGGCCCTGGCTCTCCAGCCCGGGTTGGGGCTCCCCGTCAGGGCCTCTCAGGGCCACGCTCTGCATCTGGACATCCACAGCCTGCGGGGACAGCAGCCCCCCAGTCACACCCACCCCCAACCCACTCTCACCTTGTCCCGCATGCCAGCCTCCCCCCTCCCTGCTCTCGCCCTCACCCTCCCACTCTCACCCCACCCCCAACTCGCCCCCCCAGCCCTGGGAGCCCTCACCGGTTTTCCTGTCTGCACCACCGGGATCTCCGTGGAGTGGCCACGCTCCAGGGGCATCCTCACCTCGCAGGGCACCTCCTGGGTCCTCTGAGTGCCCCAGGAGACCGACTCCTTGATGCCACCCTCTTGGGTGTGTCTGTGGAGGACAGAGGATTGTCCTGTGGGCCTGGGGGCCCATGGGCCGCAGAACCTGGCTCCCACGCGCCAGAAACCTCCACCCCGACCCTGTTCTGTGCTAGAAGGAGCCCAGAGGAAGGAGGCCCCTTGAGTATGGCCACTCTCCAGTGGAGGTACAGCAATGGCCGTGCCCGCTCAGAGCCGATGGGCAGAGAGGAGACCCTAGTCTGGGGACATCTGGCCTAGACAGGGGCTCACATGTGCGGTGGGACAAGGCCACACACATGCACGCGGTGAGGCATCCAGCCTGCGCTGCTGCTCCGTCAGCCCGGATGGCCCACGGCTACTAACGACTCCCCTGACCCCAGCCACGGAGGCCCTCCTGCCCTGGGGTCTAGGCACAAGTGTCACCTTTGTTGAGACCACTTTTGGAGGCCTTCCCCACCACACGCAACCTAACCGCCTGCCCTCTCCTTGGCAGTGTCTGTCTTTCTTATGGTGTCTCCCAAGTGGCAGCAAAACAGCCCAGCATTTGCCTGGGTTTCTGCTCGTTCGCGTGTACAGCGAGGCGTCACAGACATTCTCCGTCGCCCAGGTTGAGTGATAACGATCACACTCTGAGCTCAGAGGTGAAGCCCGATGGCCTCAGCTGGCCAAGCTGATGACCAGACCCACCATCACTGGGGCTTCTGAGAACATCCTTCATCCTCTCAAGTTGCAGGCATCTCCCCTGCACTGTGCTGTCTGGAGCTGCTCTAGCCTCAGGAAAGGCCGACCCTGAGAGGACGCACGGCCAGGAGGACGGACGCAGGGCCCAAGGCCTGGTCACCTCGGAGGTCACACCGTGCCGAGGCCGGGTGGACACTTACACCAGGCATCAGAAGGCTCAGTAAATGCCCCCCAGTGCCTGGCCCCAGTAGATGGGGCCCTCCCTCACATGCAACAAAAAGGGGTGGTAACTGATTTGTGTCGAAATTATAACCACGGGAATAAGCAACGTTCACTTTCCTGAACCGAAAGCCCGGCTCCGATCAGTCCACAAAGACACCTCCCCTCCCCACCCCCTCCGACACACACACGGACACTCAGAATCCACTGTTTAACTTTAAATGCACAAATGGGATCGTAACCAGCGTGGAGAAAGGAGAGCGTGGGGACACGGGGGCTCCCAGGGGCTGGGAGGCCAGCCCTCAGGGCCTGCACGCGCTCAAGAGCGCGGTTTTCGCACGGGAGCGTTACCAGCTGTGCTTCGGTTCTCCCAGTGTCCTGTGGCCTCTCCACCCCTGGACTTGTGCTGCCGCAGTGTCAACCCCTGTCCCGTGAGCTCGGGCTAGGGGGCTGACTTGCTTCGGCCAATGGGGCACAAGGAGAGGCCTGAACGCCTGCACCCTAACCCTTCCCCTCGGGCTGTTCTCCGGCCTCCCCACACCGATGAGCCCGGACACAGGAGGTGAGAATATGCCGTCCTGGGCCCACCGGCCCCACCGGAGCTGGCCCGGGCCCAGGCCCAAAGCGCTGCCAAAGCACTTAGGGCTCCCCAAGTATGGCAGTTTGTTATTCAGCAAAAGCTGCCTGATCCACAGACCATGACCCCAAATCAGGCTTCAAAAAGAGTGTCCAAAACATGCACAGGAGAGGAAGAAACCGGGAGCCCTAGCCAGGCTTGCTGCCTGGCCTTGTGGTTCTCCAGGACGGCAAGTGGGTGTGAGGCCCACCCTCAGCCCCTGCCGCTGAGACAGAGCGCACATTCCTGCTTTGGGCTCAACCAATGAGTTGCTTTGGCCAACGGGATGTTAGCAGACGTGGGGGACCCCCCTCTGGCTGGGACGGTCCTGCCCTCCAGTGCGGCTCAGCCTGGCACCAGCTACCACCCCTCAGGGTGCCACAGGGATGGCTATTCTGGATCACTTGGTTTGGGGGTCATTACCAAGAGTTACGCGATAGGGAAAGACCTTGCCGACTTGTCTACAAGACAGACATCAATATCAAAAATGGAGATCTGAGAGGGAGAGTGTCTTAAAGGAAGATGAGGACACTAAGAGGCCGTTAACAAAAAGCGGTGAGAAGCTGAGGCGGAAACAGATACCTTCTTAATGGTCTGCAGGCACCAAAGGCCAGCGAGGAGACAGAGGGGAGCCCTCACCTGAGAGAGAAACAGGCTCCCACGGCGGGAGGCGTGGGCTGGAATAACAGACTGTCGAAATCAGGTGACCCGGGTGCCGTCAGAGCACCCGTCTACTGTTACAGGAATTAGCCTCAGATGCACCACCGAACCGGTCCGGCGGCCGACTGGACCAGCGGGACCCACCGCGAAGCATCTGGGTGGAGGTGGGTGTGGCGGGGTGGCCGTGGGACCCAAGGGCTCCCTGTCCTGGGGCGCTGCCTACGGGAGCCCCGGGGGGAGCCCCGCCCTCCTCCCGTCAAGGCCCCGCCCGGGGGTACTCACACGGCACCGCCATTGCTGAGGGAGGCCGAGCTCTTCTGCCGAAGGAAGACCCGGGCTCCGCGGAGCACGGCCGGCTGCGTCTGCTCCAGCGTGGCCTTCAGAGGGTGGAACAGGGACACGGGGCCCATCTGCGGAAGGGGCGCCAGGAGGAGGGTCTCTGAGGCCGGGGACGCCCCGTGGACCCTGGGCACCGAGGTGCTCGGCCGGGACCCCCAGGGCAGGATGGGGATCCCTGGGCCTGCCCTTCGCCCACCGGAAGCCCGTTCCCAATCTGGCCTGTTAGTGACTTCAGGACAGTCATTTCATATCTTGGAGCCTCAGTTTCCCTTCCTGCGCAATTTGGGGACTGGATCTGATCACAAATGGCAAAAAGATTTCATCTCATCACCAACTTGGATTGACTGGTAGAGGCTGCCAGAGTCCCGGGCTGAGCAGAAATCGGAAGAGATTTCGGGGCTGGGGTGGGGGCCCCGGACACTCCACAGCCTGGGGGCGAAGGTCCTGAGTGCTGGACACAGGACAACTGTATAGACGGGAGTCTACACCTGGTCACCAAAGGTTCGGGCTGGCTGGTGAAGTCGTCATCTGTGAAGGACGACCTCTGGAAGAAAGTCCTCCAAACTCTCCCAGCCAGAGGCCTGAGTGGGACACACCATGACCCTGGGCGGTCGGCTTGAGCCTCTTTGGGCCCCGCCCGTGTGCGCCCCCCACTAACGGAAGCACAGGCTATATGTATATGGGGTTTCTGACTCTGGGCCAGAGAGGCGGCCGCAAGAACCTCTCATCTTCCTTTTCCCGCTGCACTTCCTTCGAGAAGGGGCTGGGTCCCCTCTGCTGCCAAACAACGGAAGGTGGCAGAGTCTCGGGGTTACTTCCTGGCACTCCTGGAACCTGGTACCTGGGACAGGCCTCCGGGAGCTTGGTGAATCTGGTCTCTGGTGGTTTTGTTCTGTTTGTAGAAGTCGAATATCATCAGAGCTGCGTACACTTTCCCCACTGTCATCTCATCGGCTGGAGAGCACGGCAGGCAGGGGAGGGCATGCAAGAGAAAGGGGACACGTGGGGTGGGGTGGGCTGGGGCGAGGAGCCAGCACCCACCACGAGGACTCATGGACCCGCGGGCAGGACCCACGCGTGGGGCTTGGCCTGCCCGGAGCTGCACTGACTCCTCCCCAGGCCCCGCTGTGCTCCACCCAGCGCAGCGCAGCTCAGTTTAACCCCAGACACCTCATCCTGCCAGCTCCAACTGCAGGCGTCTCCCTACCTTTTCTCTGGATTTTCTGAAGGGAACTCCCCACACTAGGAGTGTGGGTGACTCTGCCGAAGGGAACGCGGCCCAGACATCTCCTCCCACAGCCCCTGGCACCCACCTTGGAGACGAGTGCTCTGGGCTATCAAGGACGTGAGCCCTCCTCTCCAAGGTGACTCAACGATGGCCCTCACCCAGGACGCCCTGCTCTGCCTCTGGCTGCGACAAAAGAGGGGCGGACGGGAGAGTCTCTCACCCTACTTACGTTTATGGGGCGGCACCAGTAAATCCAGGGTCTTCTGGGGCAGATTGGCCCACACAGAGGAAATCTCCTTCCTCAACTCTGCGTCACACTGATGCTGCTTTGGGCCAGCTGGGGCAGGATAAGGGTGGGAAGGGAGGAGAGATGTTAGGAGCCATCCCACAGCTCCCTTGGGGCAACAGGCAGAGCTGGGGAGGGCGGGGAGAGACCCCACGCTGGAGGAAAGGTGCAGCGGGGAGAAACACTGCCTTGGAGGCTGGTCAGAGAGCTCCCCGCCAGATCCTGTCTAAAGAGGTGTGGGAGCTGAGCCCCCCAGTGGCGAGGGTGCGAGGGCATGTAGGCGTGGGTGGCAATGGGATTGGGAAGGAACACCGCAGCGTTCCAGCCACTCATCGATCATTCCATAAAAGCTACTGAGCGCCCACCGAACACCAGGTGTTGTTCTAGGTGACGGAACAAAATCAAAACGAACTGCCCTTGTGGAGTTACATGATCTTAATCTACAATAAAGTAGCAGTAAGTTAAAAATCCAGTACGTTGGATACAGGAGAAACCAGGAGCAGGGGGGACAGGAACTATCAGGAGGGCTGCAGTTTGGACAGAACGGCCAGGAGAGGGCTCACGGGCCCATGAAGGGGGCCAGGGGGCCGGGAGGGCGAGGCTGCAGCAGAGGGGGAGGGCGTGCAGGTGGCGGCCGCTGAGACCAGAAGCAGCAGAGGGTCCAAGCAGAGGAATAAAGTACTCTGATCCATCCTTTTTTAAACATCATGTTTATTAAAGTGTGATTTATGTACATAAACATTCACCTCGTTAGTTCTCCCACTCTGTGAACTTTGGTAAATGCATGTGACCGTGGATCCACCATCACCCTCCAGGCAGGAGCTCGGCACCCCTGCCAAGCTCCCTCTGTACCCTTTGTGGTCCACCCCTTCGCCCTCTCCCTGGGCCCTGGCATCAACGATGTGTTTTCTGTCTCAACTGTTTCAACTTCTCAGAATGTCATACAAATGGCTTCACACAACATGCTGTCGAGTCTGACTTTTCACCCAGCACGATGCATCTGAGCCCCACCCACGCCAAGCACATTGGCAGCCTATTTCTCTGTTGCTGAGTGAGAACCGTCTCATCGCACAGACACACCACAGTTTGATTATCCGTCACCATTTGGCTGATGGCTGAGTTGTTTACAGTTTGGCGCGATTACGAATAAAGCCACAAACTTTAGCGTATAGGTTTCTGTGTGCGTGTATACTTTCATGTCGTCTCCCTTAGGAGTGGCATGCCTGGGCGACACGATCAAGAACGGTGAAACTGTTTTCCAAAGTGGCTGTACCACTGTATCCACACTAGGAACACGAGAATTCGAGTTTTCTGCATTCTCATCAGTACTTAATATTGTCATTCTTTAAATGGCTAAAATACTTTATTCTTTTTGCGAAGTTGTTTTTGTTACTCAAGTTTGTGTGCTTTTCTACTACGTATATTTTAGAATCAGCTTATAAATTTCAACCCAGAAAGCCTGTTGGGATTTTGATTGGCATAACACTGAGTCTATTGATCAATATGAGGAGAACTAACAATATGGAGTCTTCCAATGCAGGAACATGATATAGTGCTTGGTTTATTTATTACAGAAGATTCCTTTGGTCAATATTCTGAAATTTGCAGCATACACTCTAGCATACATATTTTTAGAGTTAGCCAGTTATTTGATGTTTTTGGTGCAATTTTAATGGAACTGTTTCCATTTCAATTGTTAATCTATAGAAATACATTTGCTTTTCATATACTGACCTTGCTATACTCAGGTATTAGTTTTAGTAACTTCTTCTTACATCTTTAAACAACAGAAATATATTGTCTCATTTCTGGAGGCCAGAAGCTCAAAATCAAGGTATCGACAAGGCTGTGATCCCTTGAAAGGCTCTAAAGAAGAACGCCTCTTGTCTCTTCCTAGCTTCTGGTGGTTCCCAGCAATCCTTGGTATTCCTAGGCTTGCAGATGCTTTGGTTTTATTAACTTTTTATTTGATTCTTTAAGATTCTCTGTATAGATAATCATGTCAATCATGAATAGAGACAATTTTATTTATTTCTTTCCAAATTGATGCACCTCTTATTTCTTCTTCTTGACTTGTTACAATGGCTAGAACCTCAAGTATGATATTGAACAAAAATGGTGACAGGAGACATCTTTGCCTTGTTACTGATCTTAGGGGGAAAGAAGCCAGGCTTTCTTTGTTACGCATGTCATTAGCTGTAGGTTTATCATAGATATCCTTGGTCAGATTGAGGGAGTTTGCTTTAATTTCTAGTTTATATAGAATTTGTGTATCATAAATGGATGTTGAATTTTGTCAAAGCTTTTTCTGCATCTATTGAGATAATCATATAGTTTTTCCTCCTTGATATATGAAGTTATATTGATTGATTTTTAAACTTGAACCCACCTTGCACTTTTCATTCCTGGAATAAACCCTACTTTAATCACCATGTTCAGTTTGCTAAAGTTGTGCTGAAAATTTGATTGTTTGTATTCATGAAGAATGTTGGTCTGTGATTTTTTTGCTTGTAATGTCTCTGTCTAGTTTTGGTATCAGAGTAATGCTGGCCTCGTAAAATAAATTGGGAAATACCTTCTCTTTTTCTACTGTCTAGAGGACTTTGTATAGAATTATTTCCTCCTTAAACATTTGGTTGACTTCATCAATGAAACAAATTGGGCCCAAGATTTTCTTTGTTGGAAGATTTTTAACTATGAATTTAATTTACTTAATATATACAGTATTACTAAGGTTATCTATTTCCTCTTTTTTTTCAGGTTATCTATTTTTGAATGAGTTTCATAGTTTGTGTCAAGGAATTTTTCCATTTCATTTAAGTTACTGAAGTTATTGACATAAAGTTGTTTACAAAATTTCCTTGTTATCCATTTAATGTCAGCAGGATCTACAGGGATATTCCCTCTTTCGTTCCTTATATTGGTTATTTTTATCAATTTTTTGTGATCAGGCCAGCTAGAGGTTTAATAATTTTACTGGTTTGATTTTTAACATGATCATTCTGGCTGTTGTGTTGAAGGTAGACTGAAAGAGGCAAGGGCAAAAGCAGACCAGTTAGAAGGTTACTGCAACAATCCAGTCAAGAAGAACAAGAGTGACTTGGACCAGGGGCTTCCCTGGCGGCGCAGTGGTTGAGAGTCCGCCTGCCGATGCAGGGGACGCGGGTTCGTGCCCCGGTCCGGGAAGATCCCACGTGCCGCGGAGCGGCTGGACCCGTGAGCCACGGCCGCTGAGCCTGCACGTCCAGAGCCTGTGCTCCGTAACGGGAAAGGCCACAACAGTGAGAGGCCCGCGTAACGCAAAAAAAAAAAAAAAAAAAGTTAAGAGTGACATGGACCAGAAGGCGGCAGTAGGAAAAGTTAGACAAGTGATCATATTCTGAGTGTATTTGGAAGGTGGAGTCAGAAGATATTATAAGCGTTCGGATATGGATCAGAAGTAGGGTAAGAAAAAGAAGTAGGAGATAAAAATGACTGCAAACGTTTTGGCTTGAGCAACTCTAACAGCAGTTCCCACTGATGGAGACAGGGAGGAATCTGGGGAGTATCTGGAACTCAAGGGTCAGCACGTGAACTCTGGACGCTCACTGGGCCTCCAAGTACAAAGCGTGAATAGTGGGTGGGGTATATACTAAGCCTGGGGCGCAGGAGCAGGACTGAAAATGCAAAACTGGGATTCACAACATTGAAAGCCACGGGAAAAGGTGAGAATGTATGCCTGAGGCACACGGTGACCTTCAGAGGTCGGGAGAAGCCAGAAAAAGAGACACAAAGGGGTTTCACACAGAAGGGAGTGACAACTGCGGAAAGGCTAGGCTGTGGACAGGTCCATAAGGCAAGGGCTGAGAACGGGAGGTCCCTGCGGAGCTTGACAAGAGCAGTTCCAGCAAAGCTTTGCACTGTGAAAGATGGACTGCAGACTAGGAAAGGAGAAATCAGAGACAATGCAGACCTGTGTCTCCTGTTGCTAAGAAGGAAAGAAGAGAAAGAGAGAAGTCGATGGAGGGGGAAGAGAAAAACTTTTTAAAAATAGGAAAAATAACAGCACATTTACATATTGATAGAAATAATCCAGCAGAGAGAGAAAGTTGACAGGGCAAGAAACAGAACACAGAATTTCTGTCATGACATCCTTGGGTAGATGATGAAGAGGGCAGAGTGTGCAAGTGGGAGGGCTGGCCTCTGCTCATCTGTCCCACAAGACGGGGCGGAGCTCAAGGGCACAGATGCAGGGAGGAAGGCAACGTGGGGGGAGGGCCCCTCTGGTGACTCATTTTCTCTGCGAAGGGGAAGCTGTCATCACATGCGGTGGGGAGGGGAGGCCAAGCGGGAGGTTCATTTCCTCCTTGATTTGGCTCAGGCTGTGTAGTTCTATCAGTAACTCCGGAGAGGGCCTGATGGGGGAACGGGGCTCACTACGGAGAAGGGGCAGACTATTCACCCCATAAGGGGTACTGGCTCATGTGACGCTGCCTCCAACACTGCAGAACTCTGGGAAATCTGGAGTCATTCAATTTCACTGCACCTCAGCTTCCTCAAGTGACAATGGGATCATTGCAGCACTAACGTGAAGGATGGTTTCAGGGGACAAGGCCAGTCTGACAGAGGTACCAGGGGCAGTCGTTCTCCATCCAGTCCAGACAGGACCCTCCCCCCGCCCCTGCACAGCTGCCTGGGGTGGCTCTCGGGGGCGGCCACACAGCCCTGGCTTTGTGCCCTCCCTCAAGGCTGGCTTGCTCACCTGGAGCCAGCTTGATCTCCAGTGCGGTCCGGATGAGGGCCATCAGCGTGGACGTGAAGTGGACGGTCATGTCCTCGCTGGAGATGGGCATGTTCATACGAACCAGGCGCTGGGGACAAGGGGGGCAGGTCAGGGCCAGGCCTCCCAGGGTCCCCCCGCCACAGGGCTACACAGTGCTCGAGGGCCCCGGAGGCTGGGCTTGGCCTCCCAGAGGTGGTCCCTGCAGGTACCCAGGACCAAGAGAGGTTGGAAGGATGGGAGTTTTGCCAGCATTCACACTACCCCTGGGTCCCCACCCTCATCTGAGCTGAGGGTTCCCTTGGCTGCAGAAAAGTAGAAGTCCAGGTACATCTTGTACAACAGAGCCAGGCCATAAGCCTGGATCCCTCTGAAAAAACAGGCATGTCTCAGCCAGAGGGGCCCTCGCCCACTGCCCATGACAGAACGAGCGTGTGGCCTAGGCTGAAGAGGGGTCTGGGCTGGCTGCAGGACCCCCGAGGCAGCCCACAGACAGGAGCATTGAACGAGGGGTGGGGCAGCCAAGACCACAGGCTCAGAGGTCAGTTCCCAGTGAGGAGACCCGCAGCCCCGGGAAGGCCTCTGTCTCTCACCACCCAGCTAGGGGGCCAGGAACAGATGCTTGATGCCACCAGCCCAAGGCAGCAAGGGAAGCCTTAGACACCAGCTCCTTCCAGGGGGAAGGACCCAAACAGATGTGACTACACAAGGTCTCGGGCTCAGCCAGCTGCACGGGGACCCAGGGCCATCCCACGGGAACACAAGTGCTCGGACCAGGCTGGGGGCCCTGCAAGCTTGCTCCCTGTTTCCCCATCAGGTGCACAGCCCCCTTTCCTCTCCTCCATTTTCCAGGACAGAAGAGCTGGAAACGGGTGTGTCCCTGAGGCTCTGAGAACTTATGCGATCTCCAGGAGGCAAAGGGTCTCAGGTGTGTCTGGAACGTCCTGAGCACCGGGGGGCCACCTCGCCTGCCAAGCAGAGCCCTCGGGGCACCGTGAGCCCCCTGCCCGCTCCCATCCAGGATGGAGTTAGAGGTGGGGGCACAGGGCCCCTCCCTGGGGTCAGCCTGCCCTCTGCCAAGCCTGTATCCTGTGACAGGGCAGCCTCTCTGTTCCTTCTCTGGGTAGGGCCACTCTGCCCCCAGGCCTGCCCCCAGCATCCTGGCACCAAAGCCAGTCTTCAGCCTGACGGAGGGCAGGTGGCTAGAGACACGAGCCCTGACTCCATCCCCTGATGCTGGCAAAGCCCCACCTGGCACCTCCAATCGTGGTCCTAGGACCTTGCTGGTCACCTGTGTGCCACACGCGGCTTCCCAGAGCGCGGTGTCCCTGCAGACCAGCGGCGAAGGCAGAGTGGGAGAGGCAGAGGGGCTCCAGGCCAGGGGAGTCGGGGAGCCGGGGCCAGCGGGAAGGGGGGGCAAGCAGGTGTTTTCCAAGAGAGGAGAGCTCCGTCCGGGGCACCTTTACCAGAGCCCTTCTGCCTGCCCAGGCCCCGGAGAGCCAGGAATCTCAGGGAGCAGCAGAGAGGCAAGACCAGGGCAAACAGGAGTCTCTGCCTGGGCCTAGACCCTCTTGAACACGGCTCTCTGCCTGGACCCTCCCCGGCTCACCAAGCCCATCCACTTCCACCCACCACGAGGCCTCACCTGGTCTCTTCGCTGCCAGAACCTTGGAGCCGGCCGGCACACCCGGGGAGGAACGCCGAAGGCTACCCCATCACGGCCCTGGCTGCCCGCCCTGGCCCCAGGTATCAGCGGGGACACAGCTCTCCTTCTTGGGGACAGAGCTACAGCCTTTCATGCAGGGCCTCCAGGCAGGCTCGACTCACATGCCGGGCAGGAGGGGAGGACCAAGGAAGACACTAGAGGCGTCTGCATATGGCCTGAAGGAGCCCCTTAGCTCCCAGAGGCTGTGCTGAGCCAGGGGAGAGATGCAAGCCCAGAGCTGGAGCACAGAGACACACAGCGTGCACAGAATCAGAAAGATGAGAGCTCTGCTGCGAAGCCTGCTCGGAGAGGGAGAGGGAGACAGCGGTGAGGCCCCCGCCACACGCGGGCCGAGTCTCCGGAGCACTGAGGGCCGCGGGAGGGCTCTTGAGAGGGTGGAGCGCTGGAGGGATGGGAGGTGCTTACTCACCAAGGGGGTGACGGGGGCCACAGGGGCAGGAGGGAGCAGGCCTGGGGGTGGGGCCCTGTGGCCACTCGCCCACCCGGGAGGGAGGCCTGGCGGTGTCCTCAGTTTACCCCCCTCCTTGCAGCTCAGCCCACTGGGCCCGCAGCAGCAGGGTGGGAGGGACGTGGGACCACCCAGGCCCCAGAGGCCGTTCTCACCCCACAGGGCCCTCTGGAGCCCCAGGCATGAAGGCAGGATGCCTCTCTCCAGCACCCTTCCTTCTTAAGGCTCCACGAACCCACGAAGCCCTAGAGACAACAGTCCCTCCCCAGCCCGGGAAGTTCTGCACGTGCGGGGCTGGGGGCGGCCCCCTCAGGTGCACCCTGCAGAGGCCTTGCAGGCCACCGCTCCCCCAGGGTCAGACCCTCAGGGCTAGACAACTCCACCCACATCAGGGGCTTAGAGGACAGAGGGGCAGAGTGTGGCCCTGAGCTCAGAACAAAGACAGGCTCTGTCAGAGGAGCCGGTCTGTCCCCTCTTTTCTAGGGAAGAGACGGGACGGAGAAGAGGCGGACGGTGGGCTCCAGTTCCATCTTCCTGAGCCTCCCGGGGCTCTCAGAGGGGCAGCCCTGGGGGACAAGGGGCCGGTGCAGAGACACCTCGTGGGGTCTGCTTCCCTCTGTTTGGCAAGGGAGCAGAGATGGTCGGGGCAGAGCAAAGAAAGAAACAGTGAGGCAGCACAGCAGCAGACAAACAGGTGGGCAAGCCCCAGAAGAGACACGGGGCCCGGCCCCAGCACAGACAGCCCGCGGGGTGTGGGCGTGGGGTCTACCTTGTATGCAACTCGAGCAGGGCATTTCTTCCCCAGCCCCAGGGGCGGGGACATGTGCTTCAGCATCTCAAACATATCATTGTAACTGATGCGCCCGCTGGAGGCCCGGCCCGCAGGACAGAGGCCGAGTGGGGTCCGCGCGAGGGGTGCGGCCGGAGGGGAGGGGGAGGAAGCAGACAAGAAAACAGACCCAGTTAACCAGCGTCACATTAGAAGTCAAAATAGGTACAATGAGGGATTTCTCTGCCGGGCTCGACCCCCTCCTTGCCCCCAGCCTCAACTCCGCACTCTGGTCCCACGCAGGGAGCGGGCCGGGGGGCATCTGAGCTAATGAACGTGGAGGGAATGACGGGCCGCATCGGGGAGGCTTTGGGTCGTCAGCTCTGATTTTACACTTTCAGAAGCCACGGATGATGCCAAATGGGAAAAGAGCTGTTTCACCGCGCCGGGGCAGCTGGCAGAGTTAAGCGACCCACCGGCGGCTGGCCGGAGATCCACAGCAGAAACGTCGGCTTGCCTGGTGAGCAAATTCCTGCTCAGTTGCTTCCAAGTTAGCCGAGAGGCTTAAAAAGCGGAGAGAAGTCTAAAGCAGGCCAGAAACCTAGAGCGAGAGCCACGCTGTTCTGCAGGGAGCCCCGAGACTCTAGAGACGAAGTCCACGGCGGCAAGGCCAGCTCCAGGCCCAGGGACGCCCGAGGCCGGCCCAGGGCAGGGCTGCTGCTGGGTCAGGGTTAGGGTGGGAAACGGGAGACTGCAGAGGGGGTGGGGGGGCCGCTGGGGTGAGATGTGGCTTGGTACCACTCTTGTACCCTCCTGACAGCATACCAGGAAGGGCTGGGACCACCATAAGGGATAAGGCTCCAGACTCAGGGAGAAGTCCAGGGGGTAGTGACTGTGTCTCCTCCGAGGCAGACGGCCACCAGTCCTGAAGCCTCACCTCCACCCCTGGGATGTCTGCCTACGGGACCTGCTTGGGCTCCCAGAGACACAGGCTGGTTCAGGCCACCGAAGAGAGAAGGGGGACAGCCTTCTCCTGGCAGGTGGATCCACCCCAGTGTCTGGCCCTCCTCCCAGGGCTACCGGGCTCAGCTGAGTGGATCCATCCAGAGGTGAAACAGGACCTGTCTTTGGGCCCCCGCTGCCTCTGCCCTCTCCTCCCCCTAGGAACCAGAACCCCCTGGGTTGTCGGACTCTCCTGCCCAGAGGGGCAGCTGCTCCTGGTCTACCTGCGCCCACACCCCCCTCCTCTGGGGCCCTTGGCTTCTGGACTGTCTGACCTTCAGTCCAGCTTCAAGAGCCCGGAGGCAAATCCAGGAGGGACGCCTGCTTCCTTGGCGCGGGTGGGACCTGGTCCCATCCTCACGGCCCGGCCAGAAAGCTTTGTGTGCACTGCCTCGTGGGGCTGCCTGTCCCCAGCCAGTGGGAGGGGTCGGGAGTTAGACGGGGAACCAAAGTATCCAGGAGGTTGGGGCGCGGGCAGGACAGGGCAGGAGGGGCGAGAGGTGAGGTGTCGTCATCCCCAAACCAGGCAGGGAGTGTGTGCTGTGTTTGCATTTCGGGCAGGGAAGAGTCTGGCAGATGGAGGCTCTGAGTAGCAAACCCTGCAGGCCAACCTACGAGGGCAGTTCTTCCCTAAGCCAACGGGTGGTGCAATACAACGCAACAAACCGTACGTAGCCTTACAATGAACCCGGCAACTGGAAAGGAGATGTCACAGGTTATGGCAACCGAGGCTCGGGGAGCCCGACCCGCCGGCCCAGCCGTGCGCAGTCTGGAGGTGGAGCCAGGGCAGGCTGAACAGGCAGCTCCCGGCCAGGGCGCAGACCATTTCCAGAGCCCACTGCAGCCGGGAGACCTTCCCTACAGAATGGCGTCGGGCCCTGGGTGTCCACCCTGCACACAGCACAACCGTTGGTCCGTCCACCCCTGGGCCTCGTTCACGGCTGTCTGGCCGCCCCTCCCCTCACTCCCTGAGTGCCTGAGTCCCCAGGGCCCCCTTGGCCGAGCCTTCTCCGCACACCTGGCCCTCCTGACTATCCCTGCCTCTCTGAGCACACTGTGTCCTTCCCTGGGGTCTGTGGGTCTGGCTAAGGGGCCCCCTTGTCCCCGAGTGGGCACCCCAGCCAACGCTGATGCTTGCCTTTCCTGCAAGATGGCCCCCCCAGTCCCACCAACTCCAAACTGTGTTGCGTTTACTTCTGGGAAAGAGGCAATGAAGAGGAAGCCCCATTCCGGCCTCACGCGAGGTGCGCGCTGACCCTGTGGACCCAAGGGACCACCGCCAAGAGGCTGGAAGCCTGGCGGGGGCGCAGCCCCTACCGCCACCCCTGTTCCTCGGCCCATCTTCTCTCTTCTGCCATCAAACCCCTCAGCCGCCAACAGAGGAAAAGTGTGGGCCTGATCCCGTCACTCTGGTTCCAAAACCCTTCTCTCTGTCTGTGAAGCGAAGTCAAAGCTGTTTGGCCACCCTTGCAGCCCCTCTGCGATGCGCTCTCCCCGCGAGCCAGGCACTCGGCCCCTTCCCCTGCCCCTGCCCCCGCCCCTCCTCTAGAGCGAGCTCGATCCATCCACCCTGCTCCTTCAATCGGCTCAGCTCAGCTGCCACCTCCGCTGACTCACCAGCCAGAGGTAACCTCTCCCTCCCCAGACGCACCCGGCCTGCAGCTCCTGCCCCACGCCCGGCTGGGCTGAGTGGAGCCGAGAGCACACGCCCGCTTCACTGTGGACCCCAGGCCCCAGCACGTGGCACAGGCTCAGGGGCGTTTACCGGACAGACGGGGGACCATGAGGATGAGTAGACATCCCTCACGGCGGAGGGCAGGGGTCCTCCTTCCGCGTCCCGACACTTCACCACAAAGCGCTGAGGCAACAGCAAAAGGCAGGGTGGGGGCGGGCGGCACCAGAAAGCAACAACTCCATGCCTTCCTCACCCCCCCACAGCGTGCGTGTGTACACACACGTGTGCACGTACACGCCCGTGCACACCTGCGTTCACACACATGTACACACACACGCACACGATCACACGTGCTGCACGTGCAAAAACACGTGCATACACACATGTGCCTGCCTGCATGTAAACGCACTCACACGCACTCGGGTGTACACAGACCTGTGCACAGACAGCACACACATGCACATGCTTGTGCACACTCACATAACACACACACATACACACAGAAGCTCAAGAAGTTTCATAAAGCTTGTTTTTGTTTCAGCCCCCCCAAGAATGAGGAGACAGCAGATGGTCCCTGGGAAATAAAGACGGTCACGGCCCTGCATCTGTCACAGAGGCTAGCTGAAGGCTCAAGCACGCTCTGCCCTGCCCAGTCGTGGGGTACAGAGCCAGCCTGCTCAGCTGCCTCAGCCGAGCCTCCCGCCGCCCCAGCAGCTCGTGGGAGAAGCAAGTCTGAGTGTCAGTTGCAGGTCATGGCTGTGCTACTTCCAGACTGGGGGTCTTGTGTTATCTTGCATGGTATCTTGCTCTGGGCTGAGGCTCACATTTTGCTATCTACTCTTCTATAAGCACTTCACCATATTCCTGAATGCCTATGCCTTCCAGAGGCCCCAGTTCTAGAACTCTGGATTTGGGAAACAGTCAGCCACCTCTGTGCCCAATCACAAAGCTGCAGTCGGACCCAAGTCCACGTCTTGTATGTCTTAATTCTGCTCCACCTGGGGCTGACTGGGGAGGTGCCGGGCCTCCAGTCCACAAGGATCTGGGAGACGTCATCCCCCTCCCGCAGGCCTGCACTGACTCGCCTTTGCCTGTTAGGCCGAGTCGTGCTCTGTACAACATCCCTGTCTTGCTCCTCTAGAAAACAATATGCCCAGAAGCAGCGGCATCTCTTTAGAGCACAGCCAGGATGACCCTCCTGGAATGAGCCTCAGTCCTGCCTCAGCTGGACTCTCTCCCGCCGTCTGCCCGACAAGGACCAGGCCTTGGGTGTGGTGAGTCTCCCCTCCAGTCTGACTGGGCCCTCTTGACCAGAGAACCCAGGAATACCCCTGAGCCTGTGGACTCCAGCGTGTGCTGCGGGCAAATGTGCTGATGCCTCAGAAAAATGAGAGGACTCTCCACGACCAGGAAAAATCACATACATGAACCATAAATAACAGCCAGACTTGTTCTACACTGTGTGAAAACTGTACATTTTCCACTGCTCTGGAACAGACTCAGAGTTGCTCTGGGCCTGCAAGAGCCCCGGGGCCCTGGTGCTGCCCAGACTGGAAAGGGCCTCACAGAGCACCTTCTGGCTCCTCCAGAAGGTGATGGGATGGGGGACCCAGGGAGAGTGCGTAAGAAGTGGGTACGGGAGCCCGGCCAAGCTCCCCGGCTTCGGGGGCCCGGGGGGTCAGAAGCTCCAGAGCGCCCCCCGTGCTGAGCTTGGATCCAGAGTCCCAGGTGCGCTGGGGCGGCAGGGTCCTCCCACGAGGACACCGACCGTCGCCTCCAGGCCTCAACCGCGCAACAGGTGACCAAACACAGAGCTGCGCCACAGGGACGCGGGCAGGCCAGGGAGCCTGGGGGGGGGAAGCGGCTGCACCCCAGCTCCACGGTCTTCTCGTCCCCCTGGAGCCTCCGCCCCGGTGCACGGTCCACTCCCGGGCTCACCGTGAGTGACGTGCGGAGCAGGCCTGGGTCTTACCGACGGCCAGAGCTCTCGGGCCCTCTGCGTCCTGTGTTTTGCTGCAGAGAGTACACCCTTAGTAACTCCTCGAGTCCCGGATCGAGAGGGTGAGTGAATGAACGATCAAGGGAATGAGTGAGCGATGAAGGAACAGACAGACGGGCCGGTGGTGGATCCGCGCTGCCGTGCCGACCCCGAGGACGAAACGTCACGGGTGTGCAAGACTCTCCCACGAAACACAGTCTCCGCCGCCTCCTGACCCCCAGCCACGCCCTTAGGACACCCTTGCTCCGTCGGGAAGCAAATCGCCCGTCACTTACGCAACAGCAGCGCAGTCACACTTTTTTACCAAGGCCAAAGGGCCTCAATCACACTAGACCCTTCCTGGCAGCTCATCTGATTTCAGTAAAACTTTAGCAAGAACCCTCTATTCGCGGCTTGGGATGGTGACACAGAGGTGCACTTGGCTCTTGGCGTCAAGGAGATGGCAGGGAGGGAGGGCCCTGGGTCCACAGAGGAGAACGTCCCAAGGCCCCACGTTCTGTCCGCCCACAGAGGCCTCAGAGCTCCACAAGAACGGTGGGGCCCTGAGAGAAGGTCCTTCTGTTTCCACACGCTCTCCACGACCCCAGATGTGAGAAGACAGTGAGCTCCCGTTCAAGAGGAGCCCTGAGTCTCAACCCCCTGGAAACCTTTCATGACCCCCAGGTAACCTCCGAAGGGCTGGACTGAGGGTCTGAGAAGAGGGTTTCTCAGCCCAGGGAGCTGTGTACAAGAACCCAAAGTGAGATTGAGCGCACGCCCTGGGAGGGGGGCTCAGCGGCACCCCACGGGGAGCAGGATGGGACCCTAACCCCCAACCAAAACCCAAAGGGGGGACGCTCGCTTGAAACATGTCTGCAGCCACCAGCCCTGTGCTGAGATCCGGGGGTGGCAGGGACCACCCCCGAGGACCACGCAGCTTGGGGCTCACTCACCACGCAGCCGGGTCGTACTCAGCCCAGACCCGGATGAACTCGTCCAGGTGGTGCGGCCCTAGGATGGAAGAGTCCCGCGTAAGGTACTCAAAATTGTCCATGATCACCGCCACAAAGAGGTTCAACATCTGCAGGACAGGAAGGAAAACAGGTGACATCCAGAGACCTCAGCCTGCCCTCCCCCACCTCGCCACCTGCAGCCGAAGTCTCCGTGTGAGGCGGTTAGGGCAGCAGACGTCCCCGACCCAGGCAGGGCCTGCCCAACCCGCTCCCTCCACAGCCTTGCAGAGGGCTTCTCAGGCCCCCTGTACACCGCCACCGCCACCGCCACCAGCAGCACCCTTCCCTGGGTTCTAGGTCCCACAGGCTGACCCCAACCCAGTACTTGTCCTCTGAAGGCTTCCGTTCTCTACTTCTCCCACCCCATCCTCATTCAGGCCCAGCATCTCCTGTCCATGATCTGTCTTGCTGTCTAGGTTAATCTTCTCCACTGTGTGGTCCCCACCCTGTCCCCTTCTCAGGTAAACCTTCAAGGAAAGTAGTAACTTTGGACTTAATAGTTTGGGCTCTAGAGAACTACAGCTCAGGTATTTTGTTTTGTTTTTTTAAACTGAGTTGAAATTCACTCAACGTACAATTAAGTCTACAATTCAGTGGCGTTTAGTGTACGCACAAAACTGTGCGACCACCACTTCCCTAGTTTCAAACTCTTTTCATCACTCGTAAATACCCTGCACTCCTAAGTAATCACTCCCCATTCCTCCGTCCTCCCATTCTCTAGAAACCACCAATCTCCTTTCTGTACCTGTAGATTTGTCTATTTTGGATATTTCGAATAAAAAGATCCATACAGTGTATGACCTTTTGTGTCTGGCTTCTTTCACTTAGTGTGATGTTTTCAAAGTTCATCCATGTTGCAGCGTTTGTCAGAACTTCCTTCCTGTTTATGGCTGAATAATATTCCTTTGTAGGTATGTACTACAATTTGTTTATCCGTTCATCCACTGATGGACATTTGGGTTGTTTCCACCTTTGGCTGTTATGGTTAATGCTGCTATAAATATTCACGGACAAATTTCTGTGTAGACATATAATTTCAATTCTCTTGTGTACGTACCTAGGAATGGGATTTCTGCGTCATATGGTAATTTTTTGAGGAACTTCCAAACTGTTTTCCACAGAAGCTATTGCTTTTTACACTTCCATCAGCAATGTACAAAAGTTCCTATTTCTCCATGTCCTCACCAACACTTGGTATCTTCTGTTTAAAAAAAAAAAAATTATTCTAGCCGTCCTCGTGAGTGCAAAATGGTATCTCATTGTGGTTTTTATTTGCATTTCCTTAATGATCAAGGATGTTGAATGTCTTTATGTGCTTGTTGGCTGGCCAGTTGAATATCTTCTTTGGAAAAATGACTATTCTGATTCTTTATCCATTTTTATATGGTTGTTTCTCTTTTTGTTGTTGAGTTGTAGGAGTTCTTTATATATTTTGCATACTAACCCCTTACAAAATTTCTCCCATTCCTTCTGTTGTATTTTCATATTTTTATAATATCCTTTAATGCACAAAGTATTAAATTTTGAGTAGTTCAATTTTATCTATTTTTTTCTTTTCACGCTTATGATTATGATGTCAAATCTAAGAATCCTTTGCCAAATCTGAGGTCATGAAGATTGGTTCCCTATGTTTTCTTTGAAAAGTTTTACAGGTTTAGTTCTCACACTTAGGTCTTTGATCAATTTTGAGTTAATTTTTTCACATGGAGTGAGGTAAGGGTCCAACTTCATTTTTTTGCATGTGGATAACCAGTTAGCTCCTCCCCATTTGTTAGAGAAACTGTTCCTTCCATATTGAATGGTCTTGGCATCCTTGTCAAAAATCAATTGGCCGTAGATGTTTGGGTTTACGTCTAGACTCTCAATCCTATTCCATTGCTCTATATATTTATCATTATGCCAGCACCACATTGTCCCCCACCCCCAGGCTTTATTAAGGTGGAATTGACAAAATTGTAAGATTCTTAAAGTGTACATTGTGGTGACTTGATATACATATACATTGTGAAAGGATTCCCGCCATCTATTAACTAACACATCTATCACCTCACATGTTTATCTTTTAGTGATAGAACATTTAAGTTCTACTCTCTTAGCAAATTTCAATTATAGAATACAGTCTTTAAAACTATACTCACCATGTTTTACATCAGATACTCAGACTTTGTTTATATAGCTGAAAGTCTGTACCCTTTTATCAATCTCTCCTTATTTCCCCAATCCCCAGGCCCTGGCAACAGCTTTTCTACTCTGTTTCTGATTTTGACTTCTTTTAAAAAAGATTCCACATATAAGTGATACTACGCACTATTTGTCTTTCTCTGTCTGGCTTATTCCATTCAGCATAATGCCCTCAAGGTCCATCCATGTTGTCACAAATTGCAGGATTTCCTTCTCATGGCTGAATACTGTTCAATTGTGTGTGTGTGTGTGTGTGTGTGTGTGTGTGTGTGTGTGTGTGTGTGTGTATCACATGCTCTATATTCATTCATCTGTTGAGGGACACTTAGGTTGTTTCCTATCTTGGCTATTGTGAATAGTGCTGCAATGAATATGGGAGTGTAGATGTTGCTTCAATATCCTGTTTTCATTTCTTTTGGATATATACTCAGAAATGGAGTTGCTGGATGAATGGAATCAACAGAATAATGTCGTGCCTCGACTCACCCTTGACATGTCCAGGGAGGGTTGGTCCTGTGGATGGTGTGGCATCATGAATGTGGCTTTCTATGGAACCTTATTTCTGCAGCCAGAGCACACTGAAGCCAACCTGGTGGGCTCAACCTTGCACCCAGGATTGGCTGGCTCTTGCAGCGCCCGATGTCTTTGAACTCCATAGAGACCAGTGTCCCCACTACCTACAAGATGGGTGACTCTCCAGAAAGCCTTCCTTCCCCACTGCCCACCGTGGGTCTTCTGAGGTATCAGGGAATGACCCCAACATGCAAATCCTCTCCTTGGTTTCTGGCAACTAGTGAAACACTAGTTTCATAGATTTTTCTGTATTTTTCTATCAATATGCAAGCTCATCTGTCTCAAATGCACACCTTTCCCAACTACCCCAACCTTCTACTGCACCTTCCCAAGCTCACCGTTCACCATCGACAGAAATTCTTTTATCTTCATCTTCCCTGAACATTCTTCATTTCCTATTGCTCTATAGGTGAGACACTGATATCCCCAAGCATTTCCCATTGCTCCAGGTGAAACACTGATATCTCCCAGCGTTTCCCATTGTTCTAGGTGGAACACTGATATCCCCCTCCATCCTCTTAAGAAAAAAGCCTGCTGTTTAATAAGGCTCGTGGTCTACCAACCTCCCCCTGCTTCCTGGGAAATGCGCACCCGACTTGCTATATTTGTCCCCACATCTACTCTTAAATCTTGTTGCTGTTAATACCCACAGAGATGGGTCAACTGGCCTCTCTGATCCCTGACCTCCCCCCAGCCTCCTGCCATCATCTCAGCCCCTTACTTGGATGACCGTGCAAAACAACTCATTACCAGTGACTACCAATGAACATGACCACTACCACTTCCAAAGTCTTAACCACAGATGTCTCACGCTCTGCCCACAGCTCCTATCCTTCGGGCTCACTTCATCGAATACTGGTGTCCCATGGGGACCTCTGATCCAGTGGTCCTGCCCCCAGGCCTGATCCCACATCCAGCACTAAAATGATACGTTTACACACATCGTTTTCTTCCTCCTTACACTTGTCTGGTAAGTCCCAACTCTGAATAACGCACTTTGCTACCCATGGTGCCAAGTAGAGAATATGGACCGAGAAAAGCACAAACTCTGCTGGCTGGTCCTGCGTGAAAGTTATGACTGTAAATCTGAAGTGTCTGCTCAGCACTGCCCACTGTGGAAAGGAGCTGTCCACTCCTGCTATGCTCTTTGCTTCTTATTCTCTCTTGAACCTGCTGCAGTAAGGCTTTGATCCTAACACTCCAAATAAATTGCTCCTGTGAAGGGCGCCCATGGCCTCTACCTTTCCACACTCCATGGACAATTCCCAGTCATCATTTTACTTTACCTCCCAACAATATCTCACATGGTTGATGGTCCCCTCCCACTAGGGACACTTTCTTCCCTCGGTTTTTAGGGGATTGCCCTCTCCTGGCTCTCACCTGCCTCACTGCTCCGAATCAACTTCTGGGTCCCATGCTCCTTTCTGTCTCCTAAATGCCCCCAGGGCTGACTCTTCAGCCCTCTTCTCAAACCACACTCTCCATAGGTCAGCGCTCCTCGAACTTAGCACACACAGAATCACCCGGGGAGCTTCTTAAAACCGATTCCCGGGTCCCTCTCCCAGAGTTCCTCATACAGCAAGTCTTGGAAGGGACCCAGGAATCTGCATTTCTACCCACTGCTCAGGCGATGTTTAAGCCGTGGGTCTCTGGGCCACACAGGGACCTAGAGGGTGTCATCAAGCCTGATGGATACACCAAATACTAACGACGACGAATTCACACCTCCAGCCCAGAGGCCCCCACACGTCTCTACCCCCTCCCTCCTTATCCCCATACCCACGGCTCCCCAACCTTTCCGTCTCGGGGGAAGAACCACTCACTCCATCACCCCAGCAAACCCCAGAAGGCAGCGTGTTTCCCTCTTTCTCTCTCATGCTTATGTTCGATCATCAAGTGTGTCAGCTCTACCTTTACCATGCAGCCCAAGTCCACACAACTTCCTTCACGCCCACCCTCTCCAACTGTCACCTCCAGTTATCTCCTGCTCACTTACAGCCTCTCCTGACCAGAGGCCAGAAGCCAGAGTGAGGTTTTAAGATGCCAAGCAGAGTCACAGGGTCCCAGAGTCTTCTGCTGGCTTGTGGTAAGATCCACACCCTGGGACCTGGCCCGCTGACACCTCCACACTGACCCCATGACTTTCCGTAGCTCACGGGCCCCAGGCAGGCTGGCTGGAATTCTGCTGCTTCGTATCTCATCACCACGGTGCAAGTCCTTCTAGAAGCCGAGACCTGAGGGGCAATCGCCCTACAGAAACTTAAAACCCCTTCCACAGAAGTGAAGGCAGGCCTGCAGGAGCGCATTACCCAGTGGGTCCTTTCGGGATTAATGAGGTCCTCATCTCTGGGGAAACGAGGACCGTCAACGTGGAATCAGCTCTCACGTGACGTGGATCAAACTCAGGGACCAGCGAGAGACGCGGGGGACCCGAGGCGGTCTGAAATAGGCAGATGCAGGCGACGGGACGGGCGCCGCGTCCAGGACTCACCAGAAAGGAGCAGAGGAAGATGAACGAGACAAAGTAGAAGTAGGCAAAGTCGCTCCCGCACTCGGTGGCGTTGGCGAGCGGGTCGCAGGCCTGGTGGCCGAGGCAGGACAGCATGATCTCGTGCCAGGCCTCCCCGGTGGCGCTCCTGAGGAGAGGGCAGAGTGTGAGGCCCAGGGAGGGAGCCCGGGAATTCGGGAGAGCCGCGCTCCTTCCCACGGGATCCTGCGCGTGGCTGAGGTCTGTGTGTCAGATGTTGCTTCTTAAAAAGACACCTCCGGCAGCAGCTTTTCAAGCTGATCATAATTGGGAAAGCACTAGTTACGGGAAAAGAATCCACCGCACCAGAAGTCAGCACCGTGGCGAGCTCCCCTCTGTGGGCTCCGATGTCCTCCCCAGCACGCCGTCCCCCCGGATTGAGGACACAGCGACTCCACCCTTCCCACGGCTCAGGCCAAACACGCGGGCGTCACCCTCGCCTCCTCTCTCACCGTGTCTTGATCATCAGCTCATCGGCCTTCAAACCAGCCAGACACGTGCTACCCCCACCTCCCTGGGCTGCGGCAACAGCTTCTTAACTGGATGCTCACTCCCCACCGGCGGCCCAGGGATAAGATCAACGACGGCTCAATGACCCCCTCACTCCCCGCAAAAGTTAAAATCCACGTGACTGCCCACAGCCTGCCCTTTCCCTGACCTCGCTCCCTGCCGTGGTCCCCACTCACCCCACACCGGCCACCCCAGCTTCTCCTGCTTCTCGAACACATCAAGAACACCCCCGCCCTGAGCAGCTACTACAGAGGCCCCGCCTGCGAGGACTTTTGCTTCTGCGCGTGAGGCCAGCACCAGGGGCCAGATGTGCACTGGAGCTGCGGGTGGGCCAGAGGCCCGGGTCCCCCGCTGTGCCCCTGTGTGGTCAGCCCCGGGCAGAAGCTGGGCCCACTCCCTACGGACGACGGCTGGTGCAGCCCGTGCCAGGCCTGAATGATGAGGGTGCCCGCATGTGACACCAAGATGAGGAAGGGAGATCTTTGAGATCAAAGTCTTAAAACCAAGGATCACTTCACATCTTTTGTGGCACCAGGCAGGCTATTAATAAACCAAGAAATAAAGTTAATGTAATAGCTAAAGTCCAGAGAAACAACACTATCTGGGGAAAGTGTAAGGCTAAGGATGCTTGTTCATCTGCTGCAAAGAACAAGTCAAAAACTCTTTCCAGGCAGCTCAGTGAAGCAGGCCTGATCTGAGCTCACCCTCCATATAAAGAAGAACTCCCACGGTGCCCAAAATGCATCTGCATAGGGCGGGATGTGCTGGGGGTCCCGAAGGGTGGGCCTGGCAGCAGCCCACCCGATACATTTACGTAAGTGAACACAGGTGGTGAAACCTCAGGAAAGGGCCCAAGGCAGGGTGTGCTGTCAGGGCCCCTCCACCATAAGTCACTACAAAGAGCTCTTTTCTCCCCTCCTAGGGTCATGGTGAATGAGGGAGACACGCTCCACTCTCTGGCCTCCACCCACAAGTGTATTGTCAAGCCAGGGGGGTGGACAGCCCCAGCCCACGGGTGTCCACACCTGACAGCCACGGCTGGGGAGCCGTCCCCCACACATGTGCGCAGGGAGGCCTCCGAGCTGACACCAGCCTGTCTTTCTCCAGGCCCCGCCCTGGTGCCCCCCTTGGCTGTACCCCCGAGCCTCAGGAACTGCAGCTCCCATCAGAACGGCACTTCTGGCCGGTTGGGTTACCTGGGCCACTGAGTGGGTACAAGCTGCTGACAGCAGCTCTCCACTGCCCTGCTTCTCCTGATAGCACAGATCCCCGGAATCACGACGGTGAGCAGACGGGAAGCCTGGGGCTGGCACACCAAGAAAAGCCCTTTGGACACCTTCTGTCCTCCCAGACCTCTCGGGCGACAGCCCCACTGGAGGCCTTGCAGCTGCCACCAGGGAGCAGAGACAAGGTGGCGGGGGTGGGCCCGGCCTGGTGCTCTCAGGCTGACCTCCTCGGGGCCTCCCCTTCGGTCTGTCTTGAGGCCCAGGAGCCCTTAGGGAAGAACAAGCAGTAAAAGAGGAGAAACTGGAAAGGTCCACTGTGGAGAAGCCAGCGTGACCAGGGCTGGCGGGGGGGGGAGGGGGGTGGTCCCATCCTGAGTGAAGAAGCCACTGAGCCTGGACCCACCTCCCCACAACGCACCTGAACAGCAGCATCAAGGCTTGTAGAAACGTGCGAAAGTTGTTGTGCCGGTTGATGCTGGTGTCGTCGTCCAGGGCGATGTTTCCAAACACCTGAAGTGGAGAAGAAGGCTGCAGACCACTGCTGCTGGGTCTTCAGGAGCTGCAGCCGGGCAGGAGATGGTGTGTGTGCACGTGTGCACCCACATGGGACAGGACGCTGCCCTTAGCCAGAGAACCCCGACAGAAGCCGCCACCACTGTTGCCGGGGCTGGTGGCTTCCAGCTCCAGCAGCGTCTGTGCATTTCCAGGGCAGAGAAAACCTCTGGAGAGGCAAACGTGTCCCTGTCCCACGGCCCAGCGTGCGCTGGCTCCGGCTCTGAGCCTGTCCAGGGATCTGCCAGAGTGACTAGTAAAAGGGAGACCCAGAGCTAAGTTTTGGTGGGCTCTGCCAGACAGAAGAAGGGAAGTGTTTTAAAATTCACTCTCTCATCAGTGACTCCAAACCAGTAATTATACTGATATTCCGATACGTCACTTGAACGTTTCTCTTTACACTTCTGTGCAAACATCACGATGGACTTTCTATCCATTTTAATATCTTTCTTTCAAGGTTAGAAATGCAAATGAGTCCCTAACTCTAAGTAGCTTAAAATCTGGAATCCAGATGAAAATTTATGAATCATCATAGATCCGTCAAAAATAAAGATCAGTGACATATGTCTTTGTATGCCCACAGAACAAAGCAAGAAAAAAAAATATGTTTTAAACAGCATCAGATCTCAGCAAATTTTAAGCAAGACAACTTTTCAACCCCTGAAAATAGAGTTTAAAAATCAGTTTTCAGCTAACCTTTAGACACTGTCTCCTTCCGCTACAAATTAACATTTGAGTCCATCTCCCATCCCTACTATTGGAAAGTGGCCAGATGCCAAAGGCATCAACTGGGACACTGCTTTGTGTATTTTAAACATTTTCCCAAATAGCTGACAAAGCGTTCTTTGACAAAATAAAGATAAATTATGCAAGCTAATTTTGACCAGGACAGTGACCTGGTATGATCCTGTTGACTTGTTCCTTCAACAGGATATAATCTCCTGTACAGGATCAGGATGCTTGTCCTTCAGCAGTGCCGCTGGGCCAAAAGAATGACCAGCAGCTGCGCCGCAGGCCGCTCGGCGTCTTGCAGATGTGCTCAAACACTCCACCACCGTGGGGGCCCAGCACCCAAGCAATCGTGCCCACCGGCGCCCTAGCACCGCCCAGCAGGATTCCACTAGAGAGCAGGGCCGGGCATCTGCCCACAGAGGGTGGCACTGCCTGGCCTCAGCCACAGAAGAGTCTTTCTGAGGATTAAGTTCATAAAGCGCTTAGAACGGCACCTGGCTCAGAGAGACGTTGCCAAAGTGCGAACGTGCCATCGTCATCGTGCGACGGCCCCGTGCACACCCACCTGCATGCCGATGATGGCGTAGATGAAGAACAGCATGGCGATGAGCAGGCACACGTAGGGCAGGGCCTGCAGAGGCACAGGGAGGACAGCTCAGCTCCAGGAGAGAGGCCCGCCCCCTTGCCTGAGCCTCGTCTGGACAGCGGATGGTGGCCGGGCCTCTGGGGCCACACTGGTCTCAGCTGCCTGCAGACCCACCCCACTGACCACCAAGCTACCGTCAACTCCTTCATCTACAAATCGAGTCATAAAAGCCACCTCAGCCCTTTTTGAGCATAAACAATATACTCTCTGTAAAAGTGAAAGTCTCCTTACCAACCATCACAGGACAACGGGGGCCACAGGAGGTGTGGGCACCCGCCCCGGCCTTCCCGAGGAGGGCGCTCGGGAGGGGGCGGCAGAAGCCCCCCAGCCTGCACGACAAGGGAGGGGTCAGGCCGCGCCTGGCCATGCCCAGCCTCACCTTGAAGGACTGGACGAAGGTCCAGAGCAGGATGCGGATGGTGTAGCCTTGGCGGAGAAGCTTGATGAGTCGGGCAGCACGGAAGAGGCGGAGGAAGCTGAGGTTGATGAAGTTGTTCTGCAGGGAAGAGAGGTTGTGCTCTGACCCTCGGAGACCAGCCTCCCACGGGCACAGGGCGGCCACTCCCCACCCCACCTCCCCAAGTCACTGTGCTCCAAAGAAAAGCGGGTGAAGAGAGAGAGCGGAACAAAAAGTCACCGCTTCACAGTCTAAGCAGCAATCAGCCACCGGGAAACCTTCCCAGAGTGAAGCTTGTCTTTGCAAACTGCTTCTCATGCAGCAAATCAGAGAAACGCCCTCCACAGGGAGGGGCAGAGGAAAGTCCCATGAAGCAGCCCCCGCTGCCAGGGGGGAGGGGAGGGCGCCTGAAGCCAGACCTCCAACACAGACGGACGGACGGCCTCTCTCGCACAGGGCTCGGCCCAGCCGCCCAGGGGCAGGGCTACCACACAGCCAGCAAGGCCCCGGCCTGCCCGGGGCCCAGCCGAGAGGCAGGCCCTCCCTCCGGGCGTGAGCAGGTGCCCGCACGCAGGTCACCGCAGGAGGCGTAGGTGGTGTCGGTCCCGCCGCCCACGCCAGGGAAGCCACCTCCGCAGCCCGCTACCCGGTCTCTGCCCCAGAGAGCCCAAGTCATCTCGCTCGGCCCCCTCATCCAAAGGGTCGAAGTCAGGCACAAACGAGCCCAACCGTCTCTGGAGCGCACGGATGACCTGGGAGCGAGGCCTCCACCCTGGCCCAGGGGCGCCTGAATTCCTGGCCACCCCTTTCGGGGGGCCCGGCCCCGCTCGGCGTCCGTGAGTTAGGCAGGGGCGCTCGCGGGCCCGGGCGGCTTCCTGCCCTGTCTGCTCGGAGACCAGGTGCCCACGCGCAGCCTGAGGGCAGCTTCCCCGCACTTGGCTGCTTTGAAATATGCAAGCTGCTCAGGCTAGACACGTTGTGTTGCCAGAGGCAGTGGTCGAATACAGAGACAAGAGAGCGCAGGTGCGCCGCAGAGCTCGCGCAGGAGGCGGCGGGTCCTGGGCAGAGCCGCGTCCTCCCTCCGGGGCTGCCCGTCTGGCCTTGGCTGGGGCGAGGCGTCGCCGGAGAGACGGGCCTCCCTGCGCCCCTGCACCGCCTGTCTCCCGGGCTGGCTTCTTTGCTTCCCACCAGGGACTCTGGACCGTCTCTGCTGGCGAGGGACTTACAGCTCCCCTGGGGGGTCGCTCCCAGGTTTTGGCCAGCGCCACAGGGAGAGGGGGCCGTTGGCAGGCACGAGGAGGGGCGACCGCGGTCCAGATCAGCAAAAGCAGGCAGAAGAGGACCTCGGGGTGGCCCTGGAGGGTGGACTCGTCTCCTGCAGCTCCCTCACTGGCTCGCGCTGGGGCAAGAGGACCTCGGGGGCAGACAGGACGGATGGGGCACATCCACGGTCTCTGTCTGAGCCCCGCGGGCCCTGAGGACTCTCAGGTGAGCCAGTCGCCTCAGGAGGACGAGCCCAGGGGTCGAAGGGGGGCACCGCCTACGGTGCCGGGGGACCCTTCGTACAAGACAGTAAAGCACAGCAACGGGGGGCTGCCACCTCGGGGGATCCGCTTTCAAACCGCCTGCGCAGGTGGGTCTGGAGGCGCCAAGACCAAAGCAATTTGCTCAGACGCTGGGACAGACAAGATTTCCTGGAACTACTGCGGGGAGATATAAGCTTCTGGGTAAGAAGGAAGAGACGGAGGCCACAGCGGGCGGCGGAAGGCGCAGTTTGTTCCAATTAACGGGATGCGTGAACGCAGCCCCTTCCTCCTTTCTGTTGAGACCCAGGTCCCAGCCCTCCTCCCCGGCTTCTCTCTCGGGGCGCCACGGGCACGTGGGAGAGGGTGCAGGTGCCAGCAGACAGACAGCCCTAGAGAGCCATGAGGGCGGAGGCGACAGCGGCCACAGATGCCGCAAGCACAGTGTGACAGGCTGAGTGCACCATGGCTGCACCCGGGCGCGAGCCGCCAGGCACCACCATGCAGATTGCATGCGGGATGGCAGGGGCAGCAAGCACACAGCGGCCTCCCCCTGGCTGAGCACCGTCACCCCTGACCTCAGCCAACCCCGTGGAGGCGGATGCAACCTGCCCCGACCCCCCCGAGTCCATGGTTTCTGCTGCACCCACGAGCAAGCCCAGCTACTTCCAAGCCAGGCCCCTCCTTACGGCCCCTGCCTCTGAGCCGGGAAAGGTCAGCTTCACAGCCCTCAACACGGAGCTGATTTACGCCGAGGGGACACTGGTCCCCAGCTCCACTGAGCGCCAGCTTCCACCTCCACACGAGGGAGGTGTTAGGACATCATGCCCGGGGGCGAGGAACCCCTGAGAAAAGGAACTTCCGGTGCCCTGAGCACTGAAACGCCGCCACAGAGGCAAACGGAGCCCAGGCCGAGGCCCACGTCTCCTGCATCCAAGCACATCACTGCCTCTGGTCAGAGTCAGCACAATGAGGTGCCCCCCTCACACTGTGCACGTGTCGGGGGACCACACACGTGCCAGGGATGAGGTGCAGCAGAGCGTGGAACAAGCTGCTCTCCTACTCAGCTTCGTTCTCAAGGGGACCGACGATGGGGGAGAGACAGAGAGAAAGGAGAGAAAGCCCACACACGCACAGTACCCTGGGCGCTGACCTGAAGGCAGAGGAGGGCACAGGGCGGGTGGACGGGAAGGGCTGAGCAGAGGCCTGGTGCCACGAGCAGAGCCTGTGCGAAAGATGCGGCCTGGTGTTTCGGCAGCATCAGACAGCCTTTTCTCAAAACTCAAGCTTTTTTGCTCCGACTATGAAACCCTTTATCGCAAGCATTCACATTCCGTAGCAGGAATCTCAGAATCCGCCACTTTGCATGAACTTGCAGTCACGGCCTCACACACTCTGCCCCCAGCACCTTCTCTCTCCCCTCACCCAGGAGGAGGCTCCGTCCACACCGCCTGCACGGGCTCCACACAAGCTCGCTGACCAGGGCGCACAAGGATCAGCGACGCTGGATGAAGGCCCGGCCCTCTGGTTCCCTCCTGGAACAGAGGCCCTCCTCTACTCAGGCCACGCCCCTGGCCTGGTGCCCCCCAGCCAGGCCCCCACGGAAGACACGCCAGGAAGGACCCTACAGGAGACCTTGCCAGGGCCGCTGGGCAGAGCCGAGTCCACTTGGTCGGCCAGTGGAGACAGAAGGGAGAGGACTGCAGCAGAAACCACGGACTTTGCGGGGATCAGATCCAAACTCACATCCTGCAAAACCTCCTGAATTCTGAGCCGTCTCATCACTTACCTGCCTCTCGCTCAGAAGCCCCTACCTCCTCTCTCAGCCCAAGGCCAGTTCCTGGGATCAGATGGGCCCCGGGAGCCGGGAGAGTGCGCGAGAGGCCAGAGGGGCGGGTGCAGCTGGGCTCGGAGCGCAGGAGGGCAGTGGCGAGGGGTGACAGGGAGCAGAGAGAGGAGGACCAGGGCAAGCAAAGCAGGGAGTTTTAAGAACTGTTTAAAGTCATGAAACCAACCGTTTCCTATATGTGATGTTTTCATGGATGGATATTTGCGTATTATTTACAAATTGGGATGTTTGAGCAGCAGGCGCACAACATACAGACGGAGACATGGTTTTCGCATTGTATGTTGGTTGGGTGACGTGAGCCAGCAGGTAGGTGAGGGTAAATCAAGAACAGAAACAGAAAACAAAAGAGAAAATGAGTCACCAGCACAAGCAAAACTCAAACTCTGAATACTTCACTGGAGATTTTTAGGATTTTGGTAAACTTTGCATATTTTGCTTAAAATGTACCAAATCAAAACACACTTTTGAAATCTGTAGGCTATGCAGACAGGGGCATCATTTGCATTTCTGTTTGTAATGCAAATCCAAAGATGACTCACAGACACTTATTTTTTTATTTCCAGGCAAAGAAATCAATGTCAGTTTTAGGCTTGCTGAGAGTGCGTTCTCTACGTGACCCTGGTTAAGACTGTTGCTCTATGGTGATTTTTAAGTCGGGGGTGGGAACTGACACTCATATTTTTGCCTAAGGAAAAAAAAGTGCATTCACAAAGCAACATATGAAGTGACTACAATGGAGAAAGAAAAAAAGACACCGAAATCCACAAGACGGCTTCCTTTCACCTTTCCTCCTCCAGGTGGGACCCGGTGAAGACTGCCCTCTGAAATCACTAGCTGCCGCCCTCTGAAATCACTAGCTGCCGGGGCGGCTCAGCTTTCAGACCGAGCAGCTTCTCAGCCCTCCCGCCACCCCTGCTGAGCGTCCAGGACTGGCGGTGGCTACCCTGGAGGTCTTGCTGGGATTAAGTTCTCAAGCATCTGCAAGCCGCCCTCCCTCGAGTTTCCAGCAGCTCTGTGGGGGAGGTGCCCCGGGGAGACAGCACCCCTGCCTGCCCCTCCTGTGGGTGCCCTCCCAGCCGCCACCCCTCTGCCGAGGGGGCACACACACGCCCAAAGCCCCAGGGCTGCGTCCTTGCAGTTGGGAGCCCAGTGTCCGGATGCCTTTATCTGGGGCATAAAGACTCCTGTGCCCAAGGAGGCGGAGCGCCTACAGGTAGCACCACGCTAGGGAACTACTTCCGCTGGGGAACTACTTCCGCTGGGGAACTACTTCCGGGTGAGCAGAGGTGCACAGCGAAGGGGCGGCAGCTGGGCAAGTGCTGCAAGGCCAGCAGCAGGGGGAACAAATAACCGTGTTCTGTTGTTAAGATGGCAGCTTTCAGCTTTTTGCCTGGATTATTCAGATCACTGACTTTTCAAAAGCATGAAACATCTCATGTAAACAAAAGAATATGTGCAAGTATATGTCCACACACATATTTTAAATAAAGATAATAAAATATCCACATATTCATCATGCAGCTTAAAACACGGAATGTCACCATTACTTCGGAAGCCCTTCCTGTCTCTCTCTCTTCCCCAGATGTAGTAACTATCCTTAATTCTTGTCAATAATTGCTTTTCTTCACTGTTTTACCTCAGACTCTTAAAACGCGTTTATACTTGCCTGTTCTTAACTCTGTGACGGGATCAGACCGTACGTAGCCCTCTGGGGCTCAGGCAAGCTTGCGCCCTGACTCGGAGCAAAAAACACCGACTGGGGGAAGCATCCTCTTGGCAAGGGTGCCTTTCACTGTGTCAATAAACCACTTCTGCCGCTGCGAACAACGCTGCCACGAACCTCAGCGTGCAAACGTCTCCGGGTGCCTTTGCCAGGCACCCCGGGCAGGCACACACGCCCACCCCCCCCCCCCCTCCAGAGAGGCCGAGCCGGCCGACACCCGGCAGCAGCGCCCACATCCGCACCTACAGCCGGCAACCTCGGGGCTTCTGTCTGACAAATGCTGGGTGTGGAATGGCATCTCGGTGCCGTTTCACTTTGTATCTCTTTGACTACAAGCACGGCTGAGCATCTTTCTGCGGCCACTTGTGTTTTCTATTTTGTAAGATGCCCCACCGCACCTCCTGCTCCCCGAAGAGCCCTGCACATCCTGGACACTAACCTCCACTGCGAGCCTTGCTCACTACATGCCGGCCTCACGCTCTTCTCCCCCGTGGACCTCATCCCGCCTCATCGTACCGGCTCCCCATTCCTAGCCTTACGTCACCGGCCCGAGCCTCCTCCAGCCGCCCGCCGGGCGACTCCCGGGAGGACGGCGGGACTGAACCCGAACACGGACCCAGGGCGGCCGCACCGCCCTCAGCAAACCGCTTCCTCACAATTCCCTCCCTTTTCAGCGAATGACAATCCACTTCTCCCAGCGCTCGGACGACACAGTGTGATGCCAGCCTGGCCTCATCGTTCACACCCACGCGCGACCCATCTGCAGCTCTACCTTGAAATTACACGCAGCACTTGACAATGTCTGACCGCATCCAGCTCCTCTCCCGGCTCACAGCAGCCACGCCGGGCCGCACACACAGCCTCCAAGGCCAGCTTCCCAGTTGTCAGCACTCACGTCTTTGTTTCTGGGAGCTTTCCCAGGCCAGCACACGATACCCAGGCCCTAACGTTAATGAAGGGTGAGCCGCTGAAAAAATAATTCTCAGCCCTCAAGGCGCGGCGCGCGCGGCTGCCGGGAGAGCCCCAGGGCAGGAACCGTAGCTGACTTGATGGCGCCTTTCCCGGGCCGCCTGCCTCTCCGCTCGCTTCCAGGTGCACGACTTGCACCACATTCTTCTCTCAGGGTCTGTCTCTGGGGGAACCCGGCCGAGACAGCCCTGACGGGTCTCGCTGCGTCTGCCTGTGCCCTGCACAATATTCTCAACGAAGCTGCCAGGGCCGTGGTCTTAAACGCCAGAGCGCGTCACTCCTCTTCACAAAACCCTCCAAACCCTCCCACCTCACTCAAAAGAAAAGCCAAGGTTTACCGACTGCAAGGTCTTCACTGCGCAGCCACAGCGCCCACCCCTCCTTCCCCCCTGGGGGGGGCGGGTCTCTGCACCCGCTGCTCCCCAGCCGTCACCTGCTCGGGTTCCTCGAGAGCCCAGACTTCCTGACCCGGGGTCGCCGTCTCCGCGGCGCCCGGTCACGGCTCCCAGTGTCGCACAGCCCCTCTGCTCTGCCTTCTCCCTGGTCACTGTCGGGCACCGTGTGTCTTTCCCGTTAGAATGAGCGGGGATTTTCATCTTTTGTCCCAGCACTTAGAATAGTGCTTAGCACATGATAGGCACTGCATAAATATTTGAACGTGTACAAATGAAGGAATGTGATGCAAATATCCTTCCCCTGTTCATGGATTGGCCTTCCTCCTTTTGATACACAGAAACTTTACGTGATATAATTTCTTTCCAGTTATGGCTGGTGCTTTATATATATTTTGCTTAAGAAATCAGTCCTTATCTCAAAGTCTTAAAAATAATCGCTTGTATTTTCCGCTAAGAGTTTTAAAGGTTTTGGCTCTTATATTTAAGTCTTTTCATCCATTTGCGGTATTTTTGTGAATGGTGCGAACCAAGATCCAGTGCCTCTTTTTCCCTGGACTGATCGTCAGCTACGCCCACAGACGGTCACACACTGAGTCTCCACACGCGAGGGGGTTTGATTCCAGGCTCTTGGGCTACTCCACACGGTCTAAACTGCTACAGCTTTGCAGGAGGAAGTCGCCTCCCTGGCACGGCACCCCAGGAGCACCTTCTCACTATTAAGTATCTTGGCTATTTGGGAGCCTTTGCTCTTCCTTATAAATTTTAGAAGCAGCTTTTGTCAAATTCCAAAACAAAGAGACAAACAAACAAAAAGAAAAACAAAATCATTGGTGTTTTTATTGAAATTGCATTGAATCTACAGATCAATTGGGAGAACTGTCATCTCTATGACACTGACACTACTTATTAATTAACATAACGTATAACTCTATCTATTCAAGTCTTGTTTAGCATCTTCCAATAAAGTTTAGTGATTTTCCACAAAGAGGTCCTGCATGTGTACCTTGTTAGAGGTCTATTGTCAGGACTGCTGGCACCTAATGAAACGCAGCAAACTTACTTGAGCAATCTCACATTTAATTCGTTTTAGATTATTCTGGATTTCATCCACAGACGGCTCGTCTTCATGGGCCGTGTGCCACCAGCCCAGCAACAACCCAGTGCACCGTGGAAGTGCTACATCCGGGGCCACACCTGGGCAAGGCTAGAGGGCACCGTCACACGACGGCTGGCCTGGCCCCCACACCGCTCACCTCTGTGGCACCACTGTCTCTTCCTCAGCTCACCCCTCCCCAGCACATCATGGGATGATCACTAAATGTCGAGGACAAACTCCAACCTGGTTATGGAGGGACCGGCTTAATACGTTGGTGCAGGCCTCACCAGAGCCCCAGGCAGCGTCGGCCTGAAAGACAGTGGTGAGGCAGAGCTCTTCCGCCACAGTACGTACGTGTGTGTGTGTGTGTGTGTGTGTGTGTGCGCGCGTGAAGTCGCTGGTGGTAAGGAACACAGGGTCCTAGGCAGAGGCTACAGCTTGGTCGGGCCTCCGGAGGGAACAAAGTCTGTGGCAGAGGCCACCTCTGGATGTGGGAATGGGCACCACGGGCAGGTCTAGGCATCACATGTTAACGTCCACCCCGCATACCTACAGCCATAGGGACACGAAAACCCCACGCGCCTTACGCTGTGTGGACGACAGACGTCAGCAAGCCTCTGTCCTCCCAGCCCCCGCTCACACGGCAAGGCTGATCCAGTCACGGCCACCACTGAATACCAGCTCGCTGTGAGCGGAGGCCACCTTTAGGCCCCTACAGGGAACCACGCCTGGAGCTGTCACTCAGCCACTTGGTGGTAAGTCGCCTACCTGAGAACCTTTCACCCGCAAGCAACAGTGATCTGTCTCAATGGGGATCGCTCACATCTTGGGTGCGGGCCTGCCTCTGCTGATGCACCGGCGTCAGAGATTTACCAACAGGGGGCGCCACATGCCGTCCGCTCAGAGCAAGCGGCGGGGGGGGGGCAAAGGAGCAGGAGACCCAGGACCCACCAGCACGTCACACTCCACATCACTCAGGAGGCGTCGCTCTGATAAAATGCCGAGATGGCCTCTTACAGGCCCAGAAAACAGCTGGCCTGGTGGGGCACCTCAGGGGGTTCGGGGTGCTGCACTTCAAGATGAACTGACGGCCAACAGACATACTGGGTGCCTGACCTGTAAACCGCATGGGTCCAGGAAGCAAGGGGCCAAAGCGGAGGTGGCCCCTGTCACCATGACTCCAGCAGCCCGCTGGGACTTTGTGTCACCATCCCCACAAACTCAGGCTAGGCGCATCTCGGGGTCCTGACTCAAAACCGGCTGGAGACCACTTCCACTGTGGGACACAGGAAGGCCGTGGTGGCTCCTGTCGCTCTGGGTTCCCCAGAGTTTCCACACTGGCCAGGGTGTGAAGGGCAGAGCTGCCCCTGCACAGGGGCAGGGAGAAGTCTGTCTGGAAGTCAGGGGCTCCCGGGGCCTTTCTAGAGGTTCCTGGGACCAGTCTGAACCGTGCCTGGACCATCACGGCAGCCAGGGCCACACAGGGTATGGAAGCAGGGCCCGGGCCCCACAGCACAGAGGTCTGGCCGCAGGTGAGGGGACCCGGCGACGACACAAATCCCCAGCACAGCAGCAGGTGCCCTGCTCCCCCACTCGACCCTCTCCTCCCAGAAGACAGCAGCGGGACCGACGTGAGGTGTGGGTGGAGTCAGGTTGAGCCAGGGCTGCGAGCAGATACCCCCCCCCCGCCCCCGCCCGTGGCCCTTCCCCCGCAGCAGCGCAGGCGGCCAGAGCTTGCTTCGCCTGCCCTTGGAGCGGACACCCCGGACACAGCCTTTAGCCGAGGACTGGTGGGCACAGAGGTAGGAGCTCTGCAGCTCTGAGGTGTGACCCAGCCTGTCTCCAGAGCCCCTGGGGGCTGACCCGATTCACCGGCACCTCTGGTCCTTCTCTCCCCATCCACCTCCCCAAAGCTCTCTCCACGGATTCTGCCTCAGAACACGTCCTAAGACATAACTTGTACAAGAACCCTCACCTTGGTGTCTGTTCCTAGAGAATTCAACCTGAGAAAAATAAATGTGGTTTTTGCCATTGAATTCTAACTTAACGTGTTGTGCTTAAAGAATACCGCTTTATGACTCAGATTCTCTCAAATTTGTTGAGACAAGTTCATGTTCTAGCCCTCAGTCAGTTTTTAGATATAATCCATGTATTTTAGTGAGAATAAGAATCTCCAGCAACGTGTAAACACACACACACACACACACACACACACACACACACACACACACCCCACGTATATGTAAAACAAACCTAATACTTTAAAATATTCTAAATCCTTACTGGTTTTAGTTTGTATCTTTTTGGCACCAGTTGTTAGATGTGTATGTATTAGATACAAACAAATTTAGAAGATCCTTATCTTCCTGGTCACTTGTTACCATGGAGCTCCCAGGTGATTCTCAGGCCACCAGCCTGGAAGCGCTCCTGGGAACCAATTTCTCATCCAAGAAAAAGCATTTGCCGAAAGGACCCCCCCACCCCGCTCATCACCACGCTCGCCTCTGGAGAGGAGCTGCCATCTCCAGAGCTCGTGGGGAATTCTGCTCCGGAGGAGGAGCTCACACCATCGGGGCCTGGAGGCTCAGCGAGGGAACACCTCTGGAAGGAAACCACTGGGGGCCCTGCGGGGGCAGGAGGTGCTACTTACCGCAATCTCTGTTACTAAAATATCAGTAATACTTCCCAACACAGTGACAAAGTCAAAGACGTTCCAGGCGTCTCTGAAATAGTTCTGGAGAGAAAGAAGGGCAGTTAGTGAGGGGCCGGTGAGGGCTCTGCCAGACAAGGAGCTGCAGGAGGTGGCCTCTAGTCAAGAAGGCGGCGAGTGGACAGACGCGCCGCCTCAGGTGGGAGAGCACAAGGCCACGCATCCAGAGGGAAGGGGCCCGGCCCCACCCGCTTCCGGGAGCAGGGCGGGGGCAGAGGTGCGGGCAGCCCCCGGCAGCCCCCTCCCTGGGGCCCCTCCAGGGTCACATGTGTTCTGGGGGTTCAGGGAATCCCCAGCTCCAAACGGTGGGCCCCCAAAGGTCCCCTGAAGAGGGGGAGCCAGGATGCAGACACGTAAAGGCCAGGAGGGGCCAAGGCACGTACCAGCACCCCAAAGGCGATGATCTTGAGCACGCACTCCATGGAGAACATGGACGTGAACACGATATTCAGACACTTCAACATCAGCTCGTACTCGTAGGGCGCGTCGTAGAACTGCCCGGGGAAGGGGTACCGTTGGCCCCGGGCCAGGCTGCCCTGAGACAGCCCACGGGGCCCACGATGACCTCCCATCACACACGCCTGCTGCACGGGGACCCCCTCCCGGTTCCCCTTGTCTCCCGGAACCTTCTCATGATCTCAGCCCACGGACGACTGAGGGCCCCGGGTTGCGCAGGCACCCTGAGCTGGGCGGCACCCGGGCGACGCCCACTCCGGCCCGTAGCCCGGGAGGAGGCCAACCCCCCGCCAGGCTGGAGTTGGGTTCCCGCCCCACGGGAGCCGGGAGCCGGCACGCGGGCCCCACGCACCTTCATCATCAGCACCACGGTGTTCAGGGCGATCATAGCCATGATGAAATACTCGAAGGGCGGCGAGACCACGAACGTCCACGTCTTGTACTGGAACGACTGCTTGTTCTGGGGCATGTACCGCGTCAGGGGTTTGGCGCTGATGGCGAAGTCGATGCAAGCCCTCTGCACAGGAGGGAGGGAGCGGGGTGAGTCTGGACCCTGCGGAGCCCCTGCGCCCCCCCCGCCCTCATCCAGAGGCCTCCTCCAGGCAGCCCTCCCTGCCCTGCGCTGGCCGGTGGTTCCCACACGGAAGGGGAGCCCAGGGGCCCTGCCCCCACTGCCCACTGAGAGCCCGCGAGGAGACGGAGTGGGAGGGGAGTCGCCTACCTCGTTCTTCTCCAGGCTGCACTCAGACATGACCTTGTCCCCCTGCTCCTGGAAGGTGATGATGATCAGGGCCACGAAGATGTTGACGAAGAAGAAGGGGAAGACCACGAAGTAGACCACGTAGAAGATGGACAGCTCCATGCGGTACCCGGGGCTCGGGCCCTGCTCCTCATACGTGGCGTCCACCGAGTGCTTCAGCACCCTGGGCCGAGAACCAACGCCAAGCCTCAGGGGAGCCCAGGAGGCCACGGCCCCGGGAAAGGCGAGACCCGCGTCACAGGCGAGGCTCCTGCGGCTGAGCCCAGAGACGGCGCCACGTGCGGGCCAGGCCTGCGCCTCAGGGTGCCACGGCTCCCGGCGGGGACCTGTCTCGCCAGTAGGGCTTATACTCAGGGCCACTGGGGGCACCTCCTAGAGGATGCGTCCGTGTGCCTGAGGTCCTATCCCCCTGGAGGAGAGGTGGGAGAGGTCCCGCAGTCCCGCGCTGCCCGGCTCTCTCCCACCTCACACCAGGTGACCTGCCCACACCCAGCTTCACCTGTCGCCAGAAAGCCTCGGGCTGAGCAGGGTCTCCTGGCAGAGCATCGATCCTACCTTCTGGAGGGTGGTCATCTCGGCCCCAAAGGAAGCCCCTGCCATCCAGTGTGGCACTGAACACACGCACCCCTTGGGCTCCCCTTAACTGCGGCCAGAGGCTGGCACAGAGAGACGCCAAGGGGCCCATCTTCCCTCCGGCCTCCGGCCACTGAACAAGGATTTTCAGGAGCTCACGACGCCGTGCTCTTGGCTTAATCTCCTCCCGCTCCCCACTCTTGAAGGGCAGGGCCACGTCTCACCGGGTAAGTACAAGAGCCCCGGGGGCGTCTGCTTAGTGACGGACGCAGAGTCTGCGCTCCCCACTCTGGCTGCCCCTCTGCTCTAGCCTGACCAAGCGGGGGGCACTCACATGGGCCACCCTTCCCCCGTGGACACTGTGAACAGAGTCAGCAGGGCCCAGAGAACGTTGTCGTAGTGGAAGTCGTATTTCTTCCACTGCCGCGGCTGAGCTTCCACCTCCTCCTTCTCATAATCCAAATACTGGCCCCTGGGAGTGGGAACACAGAGGAAGTCAGAGGTTAAAGACAAAGTATCCAAATAAACCCCTGTGTCTGCGGTCAATTGAATTTTAAAAAGGGTCATCCATTCAGTGGAGAAAGAACGGTCTTTTCAACAGATGGTGCTGAAACCGCTGGGCATCTACAGGTAAGAAAATGAATGTGGGGCTTCCCTGGTGGCGCAGGGGTTGGGAGTCCGACTGCCGATGCAGGGGACGTGGGTTCGTGCCCCGGTCCGGGAAGATCCCACGTGCCGCGGAGTGGCTGGGCCCGTGAGCCACGGCCGCTGAGCCTGCGCGTCCGGAGCCTGTGCTCCGCGACGGGAGAGATCACAGCAGTGAGAGGCCCGCGTAGCACCAAAAAAATAAAAAATAAATAAATAAATAAAAATTTAAAAATGAAAAAAAAAAAAGAAAATGAATGTGGACCCCACGTCACTCCATGTACACAAATTAGCTCAAAATGGATCAAAGACCTCAATGTAAGAGCTAACACTATAAGACTCTTAGAAGAAAACACAGGGGGCCTCAGAAAAGAACAGATAAACTGGACTTCATCAAAATTGAAAGCTTTCTTTGTGCTTCAAAGGACATGATCAACACAGAATGGGACAAAATATTGAAAATCATCTAGCTGATAAGGGACTTGTACCAGGGCTGCTGTATTAAGAACAATTGCAATCGGTTATGAAAAGGACCAACAACGTAATTTTTAAAATGGGTAAAAGATCTGAATAGACATTTTTGCAAAGAAGACCTACAAATGGTCAATGTGCACATGAAAAGAGGCTCCACATCGTGAATCATCAGGGAAATGCAAATCAAACCACAATGAAATAGCACTGTGTACCCCCTAGCACGGCTGTAATTACATTTTTAAAAAGGAAAATAACAAGTATTGGCAAGGATGTGGAGAAGCGGGAACTCCCAGACATGCTGGTGGGAACACAGAATGGTTCAGCCGCTCTGGAAAAGAGCCCGGCAGTTCCTGAAACCGATGAAGAGACGCGCCACGTGACCCAGCAATCGCACTTCTACGTTCCTACTCGAGAGACATGAAAACACCCCTCCACAGAAAAAGCTGTACACATGTTCAAAGCAGCAGTAATCACAACGGCCAAAATGTGGAAACAACCAAACTGTCCACCAACAGATAACTGGATAGTACAATGAGGTGTAACTTAAGAAGGAATAACATCTGACCATTAAAGGGGGCGAAGTACTGCACAGGCCGCAGCAGGAGGCACCTCCACAGCACTAGTGGTGGAAGGTGGACACGCAGGACCCCAGGTCACGTGACTCCCTTTATGTGACGTGTCCAGGACGGCATCCACACAGCACCGCCCTCCCCCTCGCTCCTCCCTGGGGGCGCCTCTCCTGTCTGCTCTGCTGGGGCCGAAGGCCTCGGGGCGACGGGGAAGTGGCTCCAACCCCGGGGCGGCCCTCCGACCTTAGGGCCCAGCCTGGATCTCCAGGGCTGACGGAACGCCCGGCAGTGGCCACGCTGAGCTCCCTGAGGTGTGTGGGCAGGAAGGGCCTGTCCTGCCAAGGAGGTGTGGCGCTGGGGACAGAGGAGCCGCCCTGACCAGTTTACCTGCAGTCCCGCTCCAGCTCCTTGGACTCGTCAGTGCAGTAGAAAAACTTCCCCTTGAAGAGCTGCACCGCGATGACAGCAAATATGAACATGAAGAGCATGTAGACAATCAGGATGTTGAGGACGTTCTTCAGGGAGTTCACCACACAGTCAAACACAGCCTGGGGGAGGGTGGAGCCATGAGGGCCGGGGCCCAGGCCCGTGACCACCGCAAGGCTCTGGACCGGGGCCGGCTGCCTTGCGTGGGAAGCTGCCTGCGCTGTCCTCCTCTAGAAGGGTGATCCGGGACCGGATGGGGTGGGCAGGAGGTGCTAGAAAAGGCGCCGCAGGCAGGGGGGCCAGATGCCGAGGGCAACCTGGTGCTGGGGCCGCGGTTAGGCCACTCTGCCAGGCCATGGGCTGACGTGGAGGGAAGGGGCAAGGCCTCTGCCCGTTGGGGGAAAGTGGGACGGGGAAGCGGTGACGCGGAGGCCAGCTCAGGACAGGGACTTGGGGCATGTCCACGAACCAGAGGCGACTCCTGTCTGTTACCACTGCCCGGGCCTCCTGCCAGGGGCTCTCACTGCTCTCCAGTGAGCCTCTCCCTGCTGCCCTGGCCCTGGTTCCGGCTGGCTGTGCACAAAGGCAGATCCACGACCATCTCCCGAGACCCCACCTGGCACACTCCAGACACAAGCAGCTGCCTTGGCAGCGCAGACCCTGCCCGTCCACCCTTGGAGCCTCCATCACCCCCGGAGCTGCCCCTTCACACGCGGCTCTAAGCAAACCGCCTGCCGTAATCCCTCATCGCTTAGTGTCTCCACGGCCCGCATGCACTACCACACACAGTCTTGGAGGATTGAGTGAGTTTAAGTACAAGCTCAGCATCTATTAGATTGTAGCACAATTCTAAAGCCACAGCCACGCTTCAGGGAACCCCTGCCCTCCCCGCATCTCCCTGTGAGCCCACCTCTCTCCGCAGCCCGTCCCCCTGCACTACAGCTGCTGATGAAACCTGCTGTCCCATCGGGCGCCCCTGGGTTGAGGAAGAGGAGCCTCACAGGACACTGCGGAGAATGAGCCCCCTCGGGGAAGGTCACAGAGCTGAGAGCCCGCCCCACGCACGCGACACAGGCCTCCCCAGTGTGGGGCCTCCCCTCCGCCCTGCTCAGCCTCACCCCACGTGGGAAGCTGCAGGCGCCAGTCCAGTTACACATGTGCACCCCACAATGCACACCTACACGTACACGTGTGCACATGCATGCACACACACGCACAACCTACATGTCCCTGTGTGCCCACACGCACACACGGCCCCACTCCAGACTCGCACCTTGAGCTTGGGCAGCCGCTTGATGGTCTTGAGCGGCCGCAGCACACGCAGGACCCTCAGGGACTTGATGGTGTTGATGTCTTTCCCTTTGGAGCCTCTAGAAGGGAGAAGCCACCCATGTAGACAGGCAGGGTGCACACCTGTGCCCAGAGGACCTGGGGACAGGGCAGCCTCGGCCCTGCAGGCACCTCAAGCCAGGGCATCTCCCCCTACGGGCTGCCTGCCAAGGCCCCCGCAGAGTGGACAAGGGCTGGGGCCAGGTCAGCAGCACCTGGTGTTCAGGGAGAGCTGAGCTTCTGGACGGGAAGAGCCCCTCCCCCAGGGCCGTGTCATTCAGCGCTCCCACCCGCAGCGGGAACAGCAGCTTCCTCCAGACACCATGCTGAGACCCCCAGTGGGAATAAAGCGGAGAGGCCGCGCCAGGACTGCAGCCCCAGCCGGGGCTGGGCTTGGACTGAAAAGGTATTGCAGGTCAAATGTGATGGCCATGTCCTTGGTTTGGTTTCCCGGCTTTGAAGGCTTTTGAGAGTTCAGTCTGAGACTCCTTATGAAAATTTGTAACAAAGCAGCCTTAAAAAGAACTGAAATGATCAGTCACTCTTCTTGCTGCACTTATACAAATAATCAGGCCAAGCTTAATACAAACAAATTAGTTTTACTGTGATTATCTTTGGTAAAAAAGTGGGAGTATTGTAGAGAGAAAAAAATATGTTTGTCCCTTTAGAGATATTAGATTCTAATCCTAAGAATTATCTTTAAGGTTTTGTTATGTACCTGTAAACTGGGCTGGATCCTGAATTCTTCCAGTTTCCTCAAGTATCTGGCTATGACTGACCACACTAACGTTTCCAATTGTCTCCCACCTCCCTGATTTGCAATCAGTCAGAACAAAGATTGCCCTGAAATCTCCTTGGAAGGGACTGCTACCTCACTACCCAGATGGCAGTAAACTTCAGGGGCTTGAACCTTGGATAAACATTTCACAGCTGAAGAAGCCCCAGCACTCCCTTCTCTGGTCTGATCCCCGACACTGGTCTCTCAAGCTCTGGGGCAGAGAGGGGAAGCAGGCCACAGAGGGCCCCTGGGAGAGCCTCCCGCAGGCCAAGGCCCTGCTGCTTTCAGCAGGCTCCGTGCTGGACAGCTCCCAGGTCCCCAGCGCGGTGAAGCTGGGGCTGCCTCAGTCCTGCTGCCCTGCCCGGGGCTCTGCGCAGCCCGGCGGGCTGGGGCGAGGACCAGCCCCCTCCGTGCTGCCCCCCACTCACCTCACCTCACCTGCCACCCACATGTCACAGAGACAATCCATTTCCGAGCCTCCCTCAGGGATGAGGCCACCGCCCCGCCTGCCTTGCCCCTCCCCCTCCCTCTGTGGGAACCCAGAGCCTCAGCCATCCTTCAAAACAAACCCAAAAAACCCCATCTCGTCCTGTACAAATGCTGGAGACCTCCAAGTTGAATTGAGAGGAAGAAAAGTGGCCAACATGGACATAGACTGCTTCGGCCCCAGATGACAGATCATGACTTTACACTTCAATCGTGAAACTCTCCTTTTCCTGCCCATTACTCCCGCGTTGGCACGGAACGATCACACCCTCACCTTTATCTCCCAGACCGTTACTCGTGGGTTAGCCTTTCAGACTGCTGGATTCGTCACCAAAGATTCCGACCTATCCCGACTATCTAGCTCAGATTTGTCTCCACTCGCTAGGAGACCCCACCAGCAGCACCCATCTTTGCAAGGCATTTAGGAAGGCTCTTTATTTCAGGGGAGGAGATTCTAGTCCCACATACACTAAAAACCTGACTGACCCCTGGCTGAAATGGGTAAATGTAGCAAACGCTGTGAATAAATCCATCACTTGGTTTCAAGTAAATAGGCACAAGGAGTTAGGTTAGGAGTAAATATGCACAAGATATGATCAGAAACCTCTCCATAACTCTTGAAGATGTTGCAGATTCCCCTGCAAATATCCTTAGACTCTCTGGCCAAAGTTGGTCCTGATTATCCTGCTTATAATGCCCTTGATGTGTCTGTGTTTGTCGTATTCTCTCAAAAACTTTAAATACATGTTTGTAGCTGATAACCGCTAAGTAATCGGTCTCCATCCTGACTGGAAAGTCGGAAAAGCAGCAAAGAAAACGACCAACATAAGCATTATGAACGTCGCCCTGAGACCTGTGAACGTCACAAGGATTCAGCAAGCACCTCACGGCCCATGGATGCCACATCAAGGATCGAAGCTGCAAAAACTACGCAGCAGCAGCTAAGAGTGGTGCTAATGCCTGTGAATGAAAACTACCGCCTGCCATATCGGTAAACAGAGGATGTCGCAGCCATCAAGCCATCACATTACAGCCACCGGCTGGTGAGCCCTGGGGGAGCTCAGGATGGAGGCCGGGTGCCCCCCGGCTAGCTGCCAGCCACCCCCCTCCCCACGGGGCCCCCCAGGAGACTCAGGATGAGAAGCACAGGACGCTGGCCCAGAGCGCTGAGGTGCACATCAAAGGAACGATTCCATGAGCCCAGACTCTTGCATTTCCCATATAAAGAAAAGCACTAAATCCCTTAACTCGAGATGCCTGGTTTTCTTTAGTTAGCAGCAATCTTTTGATATTACGACTACCTGGGCTCTGTTGCAAAAACTCCTGTATATCCTGGCTCCCCCCTGCCTCTTTGGAGCCGTCCCTCAGAGTTGTCTGAGATGCTGTGGCCCGGGCTTAAGTCCTCAGTTTTGTCCGCCAAATAAAACGTAACTCTCAACTTCTAGGTTGTGAATTTTTTTTAGTCGACACACCTAAAATTTTGATTACTTCTCTCAGGTGGGCTGACAGTTTGATCAGAAGGGGAGAATTGTTTAAAAAAAAAAAGAGGAGAGGGAGAGGGAGGGAGAGGAGAAAGAGGGAAAGGAAGAAAAAGGAGAAGGAAAAATAAAAAGAAACCACAGGCCCAAAGTGGAGTCACTTGCCCCCAGGACAGCAAACCAGGACAGTATTGCAGTTTCAGGCTTCCCCAGGAGTGGAATCTCTGGGCTTTCCTGGTCAGCACCAGTGAGGTAACCTTGCCTGAAACAATCCTTTCTTTCCTTTTGTTAATAACCTTGCCTGGCTCCCTTTCTATAAAGGCCGTCAACTGTGTACAGCTTCCATCGCGTACAGCCTTTCTACTTACTAGACGGGATACCGCCTGTTTCGTGAATCACCGAACAAACCCAATTAGACCTTCAGATTTACTCGGCTGAATTTTGCTTTATAACAGTAGAGGGTCAGAGGTGCTGGGCATTTCAGGGAGGCGTTGTGGAAAGCAGAGAGCAAGAAAGCCGCGTTTCCCGAGGAGACACGTGGGCAAGTGTCTCAGGAGAGCCAATCTCCCGGCGGCCCAGCTCCCACCCAGAGCGGGCACTGCCCTCGGGGCCCGGGCGCCCAGCCTCCGGCACTCAGTCAGGATCCCCCGCTCACCAAAGGGGGGCCACGCCCAGCTCCAGCCCCCAACCCGGCCCCCGGAGGTGAGGCGGGGACGTGTGGCCCTGGGGACGGGGCTCCGGGCAGCATGCAGCCCAGATGGCGGAGGGCAATGAGCGGAGGTGAGGCGTGGTGATGAGACGGCCCACGAGGGGCCGCGGCGCGCTGTGCTGTGCGGCGGTGTGAGGGGACAGAGGGAAGGCGTTACCCCATGAAGCTCCTACCGCGAGTCCAGCAACAGGGGACAAAGAGAAGAGAGTCAGTGAGGGGCCGCCCTGCGGGCTCAGGGGTGAGCCCGCCCCTCCGTATCTGCACCCACCGAGGGTCTTCCTTATCTCTGGATCTCCCCCCACCACCTCCGCCAAATCTCCCCCCTGCTCCACCCGCGCACCCAACGCCCGCCTCCTGCCCGCCACCGCGTAGGGTCTGAGGGAGCCAATCCAGGCCCAGCCACAACAGGGCTGAGTGTCGCTCACTCGGGAGCCACAGAAAATGGCGGAGGCCCCAGCCGCACCCACCCACACCGGCTGACCAAGCAGGGCAGCCGCGTCAGGGCACGACAAGTTTTCTAAAGGACCCAAGAGGCAGACACCGTAAGCAGAGGGCTGCCTATCCAATTTCAGAACCATGGGGAGTGTCAGGGACGAACGAGCCTTGAGGTCCTCCCAGCCCCACAGCCCAGCCCCGTCCAGGCACAGAGGCACTGACTAGACACAGCCATGGAGGCCAGTGGACCCCTCCTCCTTCACCCCCCACTCATCACGCTCTGGGGACTGCAGTCCGGCAAGAGTCAGAGCAGACCTGGGTACTTACGAGAAGGCAAACGCCACCAGGGCCCCACTGACCACAATGAAGTCCAGAATATTCCAGAGGTCCCGGAAGTACGCACCAGGGTGCAGCAGAAGTCCCAAATCGATCATCTTTAGGGGAACAACACACTTTCATGAACAGAATATTTCAGGAAAGAAAGGCAGAGCCAGAGCCCAGAGACGTGGTTAGGGGAAGGGTGCCGCTTCATGTCACGTCCCATCACGGGCGGGGACACAGCCCTGATCATGCCTATCATGGAAGGGGACACGGCTCAGGTCAATTCCTGTCGGGGGAAGGGGTCACGGCTCAGGTGAATTCCTGTCAGGGGAAGGGGTCACAGCTCAGGACACGTCCTGTCAGGAAAAGGGGTCACGGTTCAGGTCACGCCTGTCAGGGGAGGGGTCACAGCTCAGGTCAATTCCTGTCAGGGGAAGGGGACACGGCTCAGGTCAATTCCTGTCAGGGGAGGGGTCACGGCTCAGGTCAATTCCTGTCAGGGGAAGTGGTCACAGCTCAGGACACGTCCTGTCAGGAAAAGGGGTCACGGCTCAGGTCACGCCTGTCAGGAAAAGGGGTCACAGCTCAGGTCACGTCTGTCAGGGGAAGGGGACACGGCTCAGGTCAATTCCTGTCAGGGGAGGGGTCACGGCTCAGGTCAATTCCTGACAGGGGAGGGGTCACGGCTCAGGTCAATTCCTGTCAGGGGAGGGGTCACGGCTCAGGTCAATTCCTGTCAGGGGAAGGGGTCACGGCTCAGGTCAATTCCTGTCAGGGGAGGGGTCACGGCTCAGGTCAATTCCTGACAGGGGAGGGGTCACGGCTCAGGTCAATTCCTGTCAGGGGAGGGGTCACGGCTCAGGTCAATTCCTGTCAGGGGAAGGGGTCACGGCTCAGGTCAATTCCTGACAGGGGAGGGGTCACGGCTCAGGTCAATTCCTGTCAGGGGAGGGGTCACGGCTCAGGTCAATTCCTGTCAGGGGAGGGGTCACGGCTCAGGTCAATTCCTGTCAGGGGAGGGGTCACGGCTCAGGACACGTCCTGTCAGGAAAAGGGGTCACGGCTCAGGTCACGTCTGTCAAGGGAAGGGGACACGGCTCAGGTCAATTCCTGTCAGGGGAGGGGTCACGGCTCAGGTCAATTCCTGTCAGGGGAGGGGTCACGGCTCAGGTCAATTCCTGTCAGGGGAGGGGTCACGGCTCAGGTCAATTCCTGTCAGGGGAAGGGGACACGGCTCAGGTAATGGCCTCTTAGAACCTCTACGGGTGTTTGGGTCTCCATGCCTTTGACCCAATGACCCTGCATGGTCGTGACTGGCTGAGATCCCTCCTGGGCGCCCAGCTCCTGTGGCGCCTGAGCGAGTCTCTCCTCCATCGCTGGGCAGCAGGCACACACTGCCCGGAGCACGCCGCCCGCCAGACCCTCGGAGCTGCTGGATCCTGCCCCTCCTGCAGCGGCACCTTAACGTCCCTGGGCCTCCGTGTCCGGGAGGGAACCGAAGCGAGTGCTCGCGGACACAGGAGCCACCCTGAGTCGGCACGCGGGCCGCCCCCGCGCCCGCCAGCTGTGCTGCCCGCACGCCTGTGTGGAAAGCACAGGCCACCTGGCAACGCCTAGCGAAGGAGCGAAGGTCGCGACACAACGCGGTCGTTCTCCGCCCAGCAGCAAACACCGGTGAGTCCTCTACACCCGCCTGCCGTGACCCTGGGCCTCGAGGCCGCCGCCCTGTCCCCGCTCTCCTTCCTCCAGCCGAGGTCCCGGCCTCCCCCGCTGCTGAGACAGCGCTGCACGGGCTGCGCTCACACCGCACAGTAAGGGGAGCCCGTGGCCCTCAGCGAGAAGGGTCCCCGTTAGCAGGTCGTGGAGACCAGGGCGGGCGCCGCGAGCCCCCCTAAGGCTGCCGTGACGCTGCGGCGAATCCTTAACAAACGTGGCCTTGTGTCTCCACCTGCGGGCTCACGTGCCCTCGTGTCAGCACACGTGTGTGCACGCCCAGGGCGCGCTGCCACGTGCCTCCATCTCCGTCCCGGGGCGACGAGCAAAGCCCCGTGGCCACCAGGGCAACCACACATCTCACCTTTATCACCATCTCGAAGGTGAAGACGCCGGTGAAGATGTAGTCCATGTACTTCAGCACCTGGAACCCAAAGGAAAGGCTTTTCTCGACGGCGAGGCCAGAAGCCCAAGCGGGGCAGGAGCCTGAACAGACAACCCGCCGCCCTGGGGCCCGCGGGCAAGGGGGTGCGGAGGGGCGGGGCGGGAGGCCGGCGGCCCTGTGGGAGCCCCCCTGGGCGGCAGCCCTCCCCCCGCCCCGGGCACGTCCCCGCCCGTCTGTGTCCCCAGACGCTCCCCAGCCCCACGGCAGCGCTCACGTTGTTCCTGGGCGAGTCCGTCTGCACGGGGTCCTCGGCAGCCAGGGCGACGCTGCTCAGGGCAATGACCACGAGGATGACCATCTCGAAGTACCGCATGGTCACGATGTAATGGCAGACGCGGCGGAGGCTGGAGGCAAAGCACGGGTCACCTGAGGCCCACGGAGGGCTGGGCCGGGCCGGCCCCTCCCCGTCGGAAGAGCTGAGCTGTGGGCAGCGTCCCCGGGGTCGGGAGACCGCGGCCAGGTGACTGATGGGGACAGATGCCTGGGAAGGTAGGTGGCGGGAAGGCTGCAGAAACCCTGGGCAGGGCCAGCCCGCCACGGCTTGCAGGCCACGTTGGTCTGGCCCGTTCGCTACATAAAGTTCCACCGGGGCCCAGCCAGGCCTGCTCGTCTACCTGCTGTGGGGCTGCCGTGCCCTGGACGGGCCTCCAGCTCAGCTGCGGGCGGGGGAAGAGGCCGAGTACCCACCGTCCCGTGGAGAGCAGGCGCCTCTCGAGCCCCAGCGCCGGGCGCGGTGCCCCCGTCAGAGCCGCCAGAGCTGCGTGTGTGCACCTGCCCGCCTCCACCCCCCACTACTCTGCTCTGTTCCGGCACATTCTGGGCTGGGACACAGTGGCGAACAAGCCACCAGTAAACATAAAGCAACAGGAGATGCTCAGGTGTTGACACACACTACGACTCAGCAGGAGACAGTGACCGGGAGGCCAGCGAAGGCCTCACAGGGGGAGAGTGAAGCTGATCCTGGGGGACGAGCAAACGAGGCAGACGTCGCGCCTGCCACCCCGAGACACGTGCTCACGGGGGCCCCCTCCTGTCCTGCCTCTGCCGGCTCAGCCGCTGCCCGGCAGCCCATCCGACCTGCTCCTCCCGCCACCGCGGAGCGTTCCCAAGGACACCCACGTCTCCCTGTCCCCGTCCGGGACTGGACTTTGTGCCTGTCTCCTCCTCACCCCGACCGCCGGGGTCCAGCTCCAGCCCGCACACTCCCCGGAGCTGCCCTTCCCAGGCCCCCGAGCGACCTGCTGGCACTTCTCCCTCCTCATTGAGACGCTTTTCCTTCCATTTCCACGATGCTCCATCTCGGGCCCTCTTCCGTCCCAGCCCCCTTCCTTCTAATCAACAGCTGCCGGTCCATCTTGTGGCTGCGTTTCCACCCTCGCTCAGATCCCCAAGTGCCCCGGCCGTGTGCCACCTGCCAGCTGCCCCGGGCTCCACAGGGCCTACGCTCACCACCCCCCAGCTTGGCCGGGCCCCCAGCCATCAAGCAGAAACCCTGGCTGTCGTCCTTCACATCTCCATCCCCTTCCACATCTAATTTGCCATCAAATCCTGCAGATTCTGCCTCCAGAATTTCTCCCCAAGCATTTCACTCCCAAACCTCTCCACTCTGGCAACCCTCATCAAATCACCACCACCTCTTCCTGCAAACCGCGGCCGCCTACTAAACGGTCTCCCTGTCTCATCTCGTCTTCCCACCAGAGGGCTCTGCTGAAGTGCAGTCTAACCAAGTCACCACTCACCCCCAACTGTTTACAACCTCTCAAGCTTCTCAGGGCTCTCGGTGTCACTTCTACTTCTCCACAGAACAAACAACAGAGCTGTCTACCTCTGTGTTTTTCCATCCAACTGTCGTTAGCTGTTCTGAGCCTGATGTCTTTCACTTCTGGGCCACTCTAAGTTCTCTCGGCCCTCCAAGAACACTGGTTCCACCCTCTTCATCTTAACTCTTCACCCTTCAGGTTTCACCTGAGACCTCTCACCTCCTCCAGGAAGGCTCCCCTGACTCTCCCCACCTGCTCCAAGACACCAGACCTCCCTGCTTTACCGTCCACGTCGTACTCATTTGACGGACACCACCCGGTCGCTGCTGGAGGCCGAGGCCTTACCCGTCTGTACCGCCATCTTACTCCAAGCCCCTAGGACAGCAAGCTCCCCACAGACGCACACTGAAAGGAGGAGCGGGGGGAGGACGGACGATGGGGGCTGGTGGAAAGGCTGCTGGATGCCCAGGGCAGAAGGGCTGGCGGGGCACGTGGGCAAAGGACAGAGCACGAGTTCCTCAGACCCTGCTGCGCTGCCCCCCTGGGTGGTGTGGCTCCGCCTCCACGCTACCTGCATCTCTGCCTGGTGGGCTCTCGTGGCCCCACCCCGCCTCGTCTCTGTTCCAATCCCACTTCATGTCAGCGGCCCCCACCGTCTGCATCTCCAGTCCCCGCTTCGTGCTTCCTCCTAGCCCTTCCCTCCATGAGCCACCTCATGTCCCCTCCCTAACGTCCTGTCTGCTGTCTGCCTCTCCACTTGCCTGTAAGCTTAGGAACGGACGGGGCCCTTGTTCGTTCGGCTCATGGCCGCGTATTCCCAGCACCTAGGGCGCTGGCTGGCACATGCATATTGGCCGAGCTAACGAAGGCAGGTGGACTGATGAGTGGACGAGACTCGTGGTGGCGTAAACAGAGGGGAGAAAACGGGCGCAGACACACGAGTGACCGTGACGCACGCCTGCGGGCCCTGCTGGAAGGCGGGCAGAGGGCAGCACAGACGCACGATGGACGTAAACCGGGCGCGCGTGTGCAGAGGTAAACTAAGGCTGCAGCGGCCTTAAGAACAAGGCCCTGGGACCGACTGTCTGGGTTCAAATCCCAGCTCCGCCACCAAGATGGACGGGCTGGGTGTCTGGACACCGGCCTTCCCTGCGGCTTCGCGTCCTCATCCGCAACGTGAGGTCACAGTAGCGTGTGCTTTGTGGGATGCTGCAGTGATCGATCAGGATATTAACACACGTGAAGGGGCAGGTCACGTCTAGCACACGCTGGTAGCGTGTACACGTGGATCGAGGGCCGTGGACAAGAGGACAGCACAGGACACGGGCTGGCGACAAGACTCACAGGTTGGTGGGGCTTAAGCAGAACATGGAGCTGTAAGGGACGACGGGTCGGGGGCCGCTCCTTATCACGCCATCAGCTTCCACCTCCTTCTTCCCTGCTGCTGGGCTTCCCAGGTCCACGTTACCACCTGCAAGGACACGGGGCCACCGAGTTGGGGTGGGGCTCCTACACCCACACCGCGCAGGTCTCGCCCGGGGCGACAGACACTCTCCCAGCTCCGACCCCACAGGTCCTCATGGGCCCACCCACAGCTTCACACGAGGCCCCTCCGATCACACTCAGGCCACCACCGAGGCGGACAACGGCAGGGCCGTGCCAGCGCGGAGGGTCTGGGCCGTCTGCCCCAGAGACCAGAGACCCTTCCTCACCTCTCCCGCCACCGGGGTCGCTGGGGGGGCACCACGCCCAGCGGGCGTCCCAGCCTGTGGGCTTCTCTGCTTCCCTGGGGCCACAAATCTAGATGTTCAGAGAACATCAAAGCCGCCTTCAGCCCCAGGGACCAGGGCCAGTAGGTTCCCCTGTCCCAGTTCAGGGCTCAGCCCTCGAGAGGAGGCATCCCGGCTGCCTGGCGAGAGCTCCCGCTCTCACTGCAGGGGCTGCGGCAGGGCCAGCAGGGCAGCGAGGAGAGGGGCCAGCCTGGCCTGAAGCCGCTCTCCGGAACCTGCGGCTCAGGCCGGGCCCACAGCACAGGGCCCGCAGAGGACGCCGACCCAGAGCGGACATGGGCACGGCTGCCGCCCACACACCCGCTCGGCCCTCGCCCTTCGCCCTTCGCCGCCCCTTCCCCGAGGCCCGTCCTCCGCGCCGTCAGCACCCCGTCCTCCACTTGGCGCCCACAAATCGGAGTCCCCAGGGTTAAAATGGCCGTGACCACCGCTCTCAAGTAGACTTTGCTGTTCTGCATAGTACGTTTCTCACAACAGTGTTTCACTTTCAACTACCCTAAGGTATGTCTCCATTCTTGCAGGCGACAGTTCCCGAGACCCCAGGGACGCCAGGGAGGACAGTGCAGTGACTTGGAGCCAAGGCCCACTGTCCACCTCACTTTTACTTCTTGGAAGAACCATAAAGTCAGAAATGAGGGAGGCTCCCTCCAGCATGTGTGAAGACGAAGGCTCTAAGCTTCCCCCCTGGCTGCTGGCCACTCTGAAGTCCTGCAGAGAACGGCCGGGCCAGAGAAAACAGCCTCGACCTGAACGTGAAACCAGCTAGAGCCACAGCAGCTACGATACTTCGTAGACTGTCAGCTGCCACCATCCGGCACCATTCAATTCCCGGCTGAAGGCATAAATGATAGCATCTTCTAAGAAAGCAACTGGGCAACACTTATTTCAAGTAAAAAATTCTGTCTATTGATTTAATTTGTACAAAATCATCTCCTAAGGAAATCAAGCATGCACACAAACATCTGTATTCACAAAGGTGTTTGTTATAAGTTCTTTCACAATAACAAAAACTATGAAAAGTATAACCATAGGAGATCGACTAAGTGTGCGATACTTACAGGAAGCATCATACTATGAATATTAAAAATGCATACAAATAGTTTAAATGACTTATCATAAGCTTTAAAGAAGAAGCTTATGATAAGGTAAGTTAAAAAAAAAAAAAAAAAAGACAGGCTACACACTTGTATATCCCAGATGGGCTCAACTATGAAAAATAACATATACAGGGAGAGAAATAACACCAAAATAACAGTAACTGTGGTGATCTCCGAAAGGCTTTCTGATAATAATCTTAATTCTCTTCACTATACTTTGAACACTAAAATTTTTTTTTCTGTGATGAGCATGTGTAACTTTTAAATTAAGAAACATTTATTATTTTAAAACCACAGCTTTTCAGACTCTTCCACAATAACAATTAAGCAAACCCAAGGACAAGTAAACTGGGAAAAAGGAACCACTATACACTGAATGAAGAATTTTTCTGCTCAGAAGAGGTGGAACAAAGATGCCAGAGCCTGGATGGAAATATTTCTCCTGAAATAGATTTACTACTACAACAACAGCAGAAATCATCAAGTAAGTCAAAACAGACCAGGAATAAAGGGAGAGGATCAAAACGAGAACTACAACAGACTAAGGAAGTATCCTGTTGGAAGCTGTTAAAAAAACCAAAAAACTAGACAGTAACAAAAATTAATTCATTGAAACAGAAGACAATCAAGCCAGATGGCCAGATATGGGGGAGGGTGGTGGATAAAGAAAGGAACAGAACGTTCACTGAAAACAACATGTGCCGGGCTGGTCCAGGTGCTTTATTCTCACTACGGCACTTACTGGCACGTATTATTACCTCCAGTTTGCAGATTAAGAAACTGAGGCTGGGGCTTCCCTGGTGGCGCAGTGGTTGGGGGTCCACCTGCCGATGCAGGGGACATGGGTTCGTGCCCCGGTCCGGGAGGATCCCACGTGCCGCGGAGCGGCTGGGCCCGTGAGCCGTGGCCGCTGAGCCTGCGCTCTGCGGCGGGGGAGGCCACAGCGGTGAGAGGCCCGCGTGCCGCAAAAAGAAAAAAAAGAAACTGAGTGTGAACGGAGGAATTACATTGTGGGGACATGATCGACCAAAGCTGGGGTGAGGCAGGAAAGCTGAGTGAGGCAACGCAGTCAACTGCTCCCTCCAGAGGACTGAAGGGAGAGCAGGCGGGTGGTGCGCTGGGCCTCCAGGAAAGCACGGGTGAGCCCTCTGTGACTAGAACATGCCTCATGTGGCCCACCGACCAAGGCAATCATTTCCAACTTGCAGAGAACTTAAGCCTAATGTCCCAAGGCATCCACCACGTACAGAATTTCTCTCCTATAGCTCTGTACCATCCTTGGGAGAACTGAGAAAGCAACCAAACAATTCTTTTTCTGTAGGGCTTGATTGTCAAACAAAGCCCACTTCAGAAAGGGTGGATTACGGTCAGTCATAGATGAACCCAAAACAAAAAACATCAGCAAACATACAAGGACCAGAAAACAAACATCACCCCCATACAAGGTGGGTGAAAGACAACAGAAACAAGTAATATATATATAAAACCCCCAATGGACTTCAGATATAAGTACCTTTAGATGAGGACTATAAAAGAACTAAACATAAATATGTAAAGAAATTTTAAAAAATGAGTCTCTAAAAAATGAACAAGCAATAGAAGTCTATCAAATTGACCCAGCATTTCCATGGCCCATGACAGAGAGGCTTAAAAAGGACTCATCCTCCTACTAAAAACAACTATAAAAGCTGAAAAAAATACATAACTGTTTAAAGGCACAGGGAACCAGCTGACACGGACAGAACCTGAGAAGCTACAGTCGTTGGGAGAAAGGAGGCGTGAGGCGAGCCCTGTGCACATGGGGCCGTTTTCGCAAGCAACTCGCCTACCGGGCGGAGGAGTAGCAGACCGAGTGTGAGGGGGGCGAAGGGTCTGGGGATGAGGGGCAAAACCCCGGAGAGGAGAGACGGGCAGGGAAGTGGGGCCCCCTGCCGGCCCCGAGGAACCCCCTCCAGTCACTGCGGCACGAGAGCAAGACAAGGCTGGCCTCTGCCAGAAGCAAAGGGCCTCGAGGCGGGTGCAGGGCTGAAGACTCGAGACTGGGTGCACGTGCAAACAGAGATTTAACTTCACTACCATTCCGCACTCGGATTGTTCTTGTTCTCGTTAGTGATCTGGCTGAAGAATTGCATATCTTGAATAATTTGCTCTTAACCTTACTTTTTCTACAAGGCCTATCATTTTCAATGCATGGCATTTTCAGAAATGCATACATAATGTTATAGCAGGAAGGTCTGTACTTCAGGAAGACAGAAAATGATATTAAAGGAAGGTCTGCAATGTAAGAAATTGGTAAATCTATCAATGAATAAACACAGTCTCTATAAAGTTGTTGGGAAGGAAGAAAATTTTCCTCTACGTTCCTACATTCTTCTGACTGGTCTAAGAATTAAACTGACGTGAGATTAACAGGAGAAAATCAAATTTAACTTCGTACATACGGGAACCACACACACGTGGGAGGTTCAGACAGAAGGGTAAAATGAGGTATATACACCATCTTAAGCTAAGGAATGGGATAGGAGCCTGGGGCTTCCAAGGACAGGAGGGTCATTCACAGGACAATATAAAAAAGGGCAGGTTTTTGGTAATTAGATGCTTGCCCTGCCATACAGATGGGGCCACTTAGATAACATTTATCTCTGGTAATAACTCTTTCCTGGGAAAAATCCCCCATTTAAATTCTTCTAGGTAGTTAAGGGAGGGGCAGTTGCTTCTCTTAGCTCAAAATAATCCTCATGCAAAAGTGACACGTTCTGGGGAGGGTTCATCCTGAATGCCTACAAAGTCAGAACAATAATAATATCTATTCTGTGGGGGAGAAAAGGACTAAAATGCCGGATGCTAACAAGGAAGATGGGGGAATGTGATTGCAGCTGCTGTTCTAAGGTCTTAGAACTTAATAAAATAACTGTAGATTTTGTTATGCATGCATGATAGAATTATAAGGGTAACCACTTTTAAAGACACAGAAAATAATTCACAGCTTATAAACTAATATAGAGGGAAAATGTGACACGAGAGCAAATAAACAACCAATTATTCAACACTAAAAAGCAAGGAAAGGAGGACAAAACATAGGAAAAATGGAACAAATGTCACAAGTCCAAGTCAACTAATAATCACAATACATACAAGCAGACGGAACCTGGTTACTGACTGACACAGATCATCCAGATGGAATTTTTTAAAATGCAGTTATATGTAGTTTCCAAGAGACAAGCCTAAAATCGAGGCCACATAAAGGCTGGAAGTCAAAAGATGGGAAAAGAATACACTTGGCAAACGTTCATTTAGAAAAAACAAAATAAAACAAAACTCAGGTATATATTCACATCAGAAAAATACAATGTAAGAAAAAATCATTATTAGAGTTAAAGTGGGACAGCAGAAGATGACAAAGAGTTCAGCTCCAGTAAGACACGGCAATTTTAAATATACATAAAGTGGCTTAAAATATAGAAAGCAAACACATATATTTTAACATAAGCTTTTTTTTGAAAAAGAGAATAAATAAAAGAAAAGGCCTAACAAAAGAGATTCAGAAACACATAGTAACTATTTTAGAAACATACACAATAGTACTTGGTCATCTGTTAGCATGTTTCCTACACTGAACTGCATGTTTCAAACTATTCAAAATAACTGCATTAAATATAGAAACTTAAATAAAAACCCCCACACACACAAAGCAAGAGCTGACAGATCTACAGAAAGAGATTTCAATGCACCTCTCTTAATTATCGATGGGTCAGTGTGGCCAAATATTAGTGAATATATAGAATATTTAGCAACACAACTAACAAACTTGATTTAGCAGACAAATATAAGAAGCCAAGTGTTCCCCAAATCAGAGAAAACATATTCCTCTTAAGCATCCATAAAACATTTACAAAAGTCGACCATATGCTAAGCCATAAAGCAGTCGTAAATCTCTCGTCTCAAAGAAGACCCTCATGCAGGTCATGTCCTCTAATCACAGAACAATTCAGTTGCAATTTCAGGCAATAATCGGAAACCAAAAGATTAATTAAGATTTAAATTTTACAATTGGAAATTGCAAAACAGATGTTAAATAGTTCATGGGTCGAAAATTACATATCATAGGCAGTATAAATGTGTCTACACAGAAAACAGCAGAAAAATGATTTACAATAAGAGATTCTGTTTGGCAACTCTGGCTGGACACAAACCTGAAGGACAAAAATTGCTTGCATTTCTACATGGTTGGGGCAAAAAAGTTTAAAATACAATTTTTTTAAACAATACTATTTTAAAAACCAGAATAAATAAAAAGACAAAAGAAGGAATCTGGGGCAGTGAAACTACTCTATATGATACTACAATGACACAGGTCATTATACGTTTGCCCAAACCTTTAAAAGGTACAGCACCAAGAGTGAGCCCTACTGTAAACCTTGGACTTTGAGTGACAACAGTGGTTCACGGAGGCTCACTGACCTCCACAAATGTGCCACCGGGTGGGGGAGGCTGACGGGGCAGGGGCAGGGGGTGCACAGCAAGTCTCTGTGCCTTCCATTTAATTTTACTTGGAAACTAAAACTGCTCGGAAAAAAAAAAAAAGACAAAAATACAAATGTTTCAGGGTAACAGAAAAGAGATATAAATATGAAATCTAAGTAGTTAGGTAAAAATCCTATAATTTGAATTACAAATGCCAAAAGAATACACGGTATATTCTTCTTTTTTAAAAAGAAAAGAAAAAGTCCTCAAAAGCCTGAAAGCAGTAAAAATCTAGTAGCCATGACCATATTGGTAAATAATACCATTTCTCACCAAAGGAACCACAGCATCTCAGATCAGGTTCTACAGAAGCAGACCATGAGATGAGGGTCCATGTGCAAGTGACTGATTAAGGACGGACTCCCAGAAGGAACTGGAAGGGAGCAATAAGGCAGACCAGGGCAGAAAAGGAGGCCAGGAGAGGGGGCAGCTTCAGATGAAAGTCCTGCAACAGCGTCAGCTGCTCCTTCGGGGGACCCTGGGGTCTGAACTGAGCCTCAAAGTTGTCAGGCCTGAAGCCAGAGGGCTGGGCTTTCACCTCCCGCACTCCTTTGCCTAGTGAGGGCCACCTGTGGGCGTCAACCCTCAGGGACTTCCGCCTTCCATCCCCCACGTGTTGGGAAGCACCTCTAGTGGTCAAGGGCAGCCCTCCAAAGAGGAGCTGAAGGTGAGGCCACTGGAGGCAAAAGGACCCTGAAGGAAGGGAAGGGAGATCTGGAAAAGCAGCAGGTGTCCAGGACACAAGTCTCCTTGGAGAAATGGCCGATTCCAGGTCTCGGCAGGGCGGGTACACAATGATCCTGGAACGTTTTGTCACAGATGAAAGCAGAAAGCTGTCAAAGACAACAGGCTGTGAGAAGGTAAAAAAGCCAACTTTAAGGGGCTCCCACTATCCAGAGACAGGACAATTTGAGCATCAGAACTAACAGTGAGTCCAAAGGACTGAAACACACCAAACACGTTAAAATCCAAAGATTCATGACAATAATTTTGTTAACGCTCTCGATGACTGTATTTGGAGTTCCTAGTGTACCAACTCGCTATTTTGAAAACTCATATGTAAAGGGACGGAATTAAGCATGTATCTTGCTAATACAAATACAAACTGTATTTCAGGGTAACCAAAGAGTTGATGAGGGAAGTTCTTCCTTATAGAAAATGTCAGAATAATTAATGAAGAGAGCATGATAGAATTATAAATTCACAACTGTGCAATGCCAAATAAAATCACAGATCTGGGTGACCAGCATCAGTGCCTACTAGATCATTAGGGGAAAGGTTGGTGGAGAACTTTACAGTGGATGGATCGGGCTCTACCCACCCATCAATCTTAACACGGCCCAAAGGAAAACACTAGACGGTATGTGGTTCCGGATGGAACGTCAGATGAAGCACACAGCCAGCCGCCTATGAAGCGTCCCCAAAGAGTTTAACCTGATCACAATCAAGATCTGCAGTTCAGGGCTTCCCTGGTGGCGCAGTGGTTGAGAGTCTGCCTGCCGATGCAGGGGACGCGGGTTCGTGTCCCGGTCCGGGAGGATCCCACGTGCCGCGGAGCAGCTGGGCCCGTGAGCCGTGGCTGCTGGGCCTGCGCATCCGGAGCCTGTGCTCCGCAATGGGAGAGGCCACAGCAGTGAGAGGCCCACGTACCGCAAAAAAAAAAAAAGATCTGCGGTTCACAAACAAGGGTGATTTTTTTGCCTCCTAGGGATACCTGGCGATGTCTGGAGACTTCTTTTTTTTTTTTGGTTGTCACAACTACAGGGTACTACTGGCATCTAGAGGGGAAAGGTCAGGGATGCTGCTAAACATCTAAAAAGCACACAAGACAGCCACCAACAACAAAATTTCAATAGTGCCAAGGTTCAGACGGTCTGTTTTAGGATCTAAATATCAGTTAACAGGAGATACTGAGGATGGAGAAAGGTGTTAAATGACACCATGATGCAATCAACCCAATCCAGAATGGTTTACAGTTTCTTCAACAAATAAATGGCATGTAGAAAATAGTCACAGAGTAAAAGAGACGTAAACAGATTAAGCTAAGTCAAATGAGCAAACCTTGTTTGGATCCTGATTCAAACAGATCAATAGTAAAAAGTTATTTTTGAGATAATTGGTAAAATTTGAACTTGGGATAGGTATTAGACAATACTAAGAAATTACCATAAACTTTGCTAGGTGTAATAATGCTATTGTGGTTGTTAAATCCTTAATTGTTAGAGATGCTTACAGACACAGTTATACCTAAAGTGATTAAAAGGGAAAAAAAAGTGAAACATGATTAACAAATTGTGGATAATCGCTTTGAGGGTGAGTGGCAGCAAATAGGGGTTCATTATACTTGGGTCTCTACTTACACTGTTTCGATTTTCCGTAATGAAAAGGTTTTTATGTAAGCAGCCATAGAGAGAAGAGAGAGCCACACAATGGAAGCATTTGGACTAATGATTAGCTTCTCTACAGAAAGAGCAGGAGGCAGAAGACAGTGGAATCATCTCAAAACACAGAGAGGAAATAACTAACCAACTAGAATTCCATACAAATCGAAACTTCTTTCACAAACAATGGCAAAAAGATTTCTCAGGCAAATTGAGAGGATTTACCACCATCAAACCTCACTAAAAGAAGTTAGAAAAGATGTTCTTCATGCAGAAGGGATAAAAAGCCAAATGGATGATCTGAAATACAAAGGGTGATAAAATACAAGAAAAAAAAAATGGAATCAACAGGAAAAATATTTTTAAACCAATAAAGAAATCTTCGCCATTTGGAAATTCAAAATTGTACTTACGAATAACTAATGGATCAAATAAGAAATCATAATGAAACCTGGAAAAAGATTTAGAATTAAAAAATATGACATTTCATAACTTGTAACATAAAACTAAAATAATTCTTAGAGTCAAAGTTAAAGCCTTAAACACCCTAGCAAAGTAGAAAGGCTTGTGTCAGAGCTGAGTATTCAACTAATAAATGGGGAAAGAGATTACAATAAGAAAGCAGAAGAAAAGAAACAATAAATAAGAACATAAGGACTTCCCTGGTGGCACAGTGGTTAAGAATCTGCCCACCAACGCAGGGGACACGGGTTTGATCCCTGGTCTGGGAAGATCCCATATGCCGTGGAGCAACTAAGCCTGTGCGCCACAACTACTGAGCCTGCACTCTAGAGCCCTGGAGCCACAACTACTGCGCCTGCGTGCCACAACTACTGAAGCCCGCCCACCCTAGAGCCCGCATGTCACAACTACTGAACCCACGTGCTGCAACTACTGAGCCAGTGTGCTGCAACTACTGAAGCCCGCGCACCCAGAGCCCATGTTCCGCAACAAGAGAAGCCACTGCAATGGGAAGCCCACGCACCGCAACGAAGAGCAGCCCCCACTTGCCGCCAACTAGAGAAAGCCCGTCTGCAGCATCGAAGACCCAACGCAGCCAAATAAAAAAAGAACTAATGAAACAGAAAAAGATATGATAGAGAAGCTCAAGAAGGCCAAAGTTGAGACTTTAATAGCCTATGAAAATGGACAGAACTTTAGGGGGGGAAAAAGGGGTTTATCAAGGGAAGGAGGGAGGGAGGGAGGGAGGGAGGGGAGGATGGAAAGAAGAAAAGAAGGAAGGAAGGAAATTTAAAATGTACTGTGGCCATAACTACAAATCCAGCAGAAACTAAAAAGATAAGAGGCTGTGGCTCCCATAGACAACAGCAGTCACCCACACTCAGATTTCTGCCTACGTGCTCCATAACCCGTGTGGTCGATAAGGAGAGGTGACAAAATCATTCACAGTCCATGCCTACAGCATATGGGAAATAAGAAAACTACAAACTTGAATTTATACGTAAGCGGGAAAACAAACCTCAGACCTGCAGAATCAGGCAGGGATTGTATGGAGAAGGGAGAGTGAGGAGGGTCCTAGTAATGCTGGAACACAGACAACATCAACTCATTCATCCACAGGAGAGAAGGCCCCCCCCACCGCCACCCCCCGCCAAGCAGGGAAATACTGAGAACAGGTTTGAGATCTGCTAGGTCAGGGTGTTGCTTCTGGGGACTTGAAAGGAGAGGCCTGGAAAGTCCAAGGCACTGGAGATGGCAACCTGGAAAAGACAGTGAGAGACGTGACTTCAGTGGCTCAGTGATGTAGGGAAAGAAGAAACAAGTGTCTGAGGCCCAGGGTCCTCCAGAGCTAGGATTTTATCACAGAATTAGAACTAGACAAACACTCCCCACTAGGCACCACTGAAAAAGAAACTGGGTTTCACGGTGCTAAATAAGAAGGTGTTCTTGAACTAGAAATCAAGTAAGCTGCCCAAACCCCTCCCCTACTCTTCAAAAAATCACATGTAATTTTTGGTCCAAGAGACTGTAACATACTTCCTCATTATCAGAAAAATGAATCCAACAACCATACAAAGCTTCTACATAGGAACATAGAAAGTAAGGATGAAAACTTTTCAGGTAATAAAAATACTCCACAAAAAAACAAGTGCAAAGCAGAGGAAAACTGTTACACAACTTTCCAACATGAATTAAATATAACTAAACAAACAGTTGTTGATAAGGAAGAAACACCACAAATCAGATTCAAAAGCTCAAAATAAAAACATATGGACAACTAGGCAATGTGAGATGAGAGCTGACCAAACTTAGGAGAGAAATTGAAGAAAAAGACAAACATATCTGAGAAATAGTTAAAGAGAAAAAATCGTCTTGGAAATCACAAGGAGACAACAGATAAGTCCAAGGGAAAACAGATATGACTGAAATTATAGCAAGGGAAAAAGAATTTAGGAGTGAAATGAAGAATGAGTTTTCAGAAGGGTAAGAGAGAAGTCCATACAGAAGATAGACAAAGGAGATTTAACACCAGTATAACTGGAACGTCTGAAAAACAAAAATAAAACAATGTAATATAACTAACATTTAAAACTGTAATCCCAGAAATTTTTCCTGAAATGAAATAACACCTATCAATTGATCTTTGACAAAAGTACCAAAGTAATTCCATGGAAAAAGACAGCGTTTTCAACAAACAGTAATGGAACAAATGGACATCAATGGTGGGGGGGGAGTGGATAATGAGAACCTCAACCCTTACCTCATGCCATATATAAAAATTAACTCAAGACTTCAGCTTTGGAAAAGATGGAATAGAGGTACTTTCTTCCATTCATCCTTCTAAGCACACCTTAAAACCCTGGACATCATAGGTAAGGCCAACCTAAGAAGATTCCGAAAGGTGGAGAAAAGAAGGCAGATTTGCTGGTATCTTGGAAACTGAGGAACAACACAACAACAGGTTTTGTTTCTGGGTTTTTTTTTTTTTTTATGCCTCATACATCCTTGGTGCCGGAGAAGCAGCAACCCAGAATGCCAAGAGGAAAGATTTTTCAAGGCCAGCTCTCCCTAGTGACAGGACCAGGAAAGGTAGAGCCTAACCAGGTGGGAAATTTATAGCCAATAACCACTCTACTAATACCACAGAAAAAAACTGCAGCCCTACTTCCACTCATATGAGCAGAGGCCAAGTGGGGAGCCTTGACCTCCACCCTCACCGGTCTGTAATGAGGTACCCAAAGCCCCTACTGAGGTGGTATCAGAGAGAGCCAAGTGAGTGCAGGAACTTTCATACCCACCCTGTGGTAAAAATAAGACTCCCAACCCATGCAATATCAGAAAAGATTACATGGGTAGCCTGGACTTCGATTCTTACCCAGAGGTAAGGAGGCATCCCCTTCCCTTTATCTGCTAGAGTGAATCTTAGTGGAAAGTCAGGACTTTTACCACCACCCAGAGGTAATGAGGTCAACCCTTACTGTGTTAATGCAGGCCATGTAGGGAACAGTAACAAGGCTTCCCCTCTCTCCCAGACAAGATGGTATCAGTGGAGGCCCAGTGAGGAGCTAGAATTCCCAGCTCAGCCCAGCTGGGACAAGGAACCCACTCCCACTGGGTGTCAATGGAGGGCAAGTGAGGAACCTGTATTTCACCCCAATTTGTCAATAATGAGGCAGCTCCCCAACCCTCCCCCTGTTGGTGTGTTGTCACAGCAGACCAGCAAAAACAGAAGACTTAAATAAGACTCAGAGGCTCATAACATAATATCAAAATGTTTAGGTTTCAATCAAAAATCACTTGTCATACCAAGAACCAGGAAAAACTCAATTTGAATGAGAAAAGACACCAAGATAATACAGATGTTAGAATTATCTGACAATGATTTTAAAGCACCCATCATAAAAATGCTTCAACAGATGATTAAAAACACATTTGAAACAAATGAGAAAAAAATCTCAGCAAAGAAAAAGATGATATAAAGAACCAAACATAAATTTTAGAACTGAAAAATACAATAACTGAAATTAAAAACTTAATAGATGGGCTCAACAGCAGAATGCAGGGCACAGAGGAAAGAATTAGTGAACTGGAAGACAGAACAATAGAAATTACTCGATCTGAACAACAGAGAGAAAACAGACTGAAAAAACTAAACAGAGCCTCAGGGACCTTCGGGACTATAACAAAAGATCTACCATTCATGTCAACAGAGTCCTGGAAAGAAAAGAGAAAGAGGGCAGAGCTGAAGATGCAGTCAAAGACATAATGGATGAAAATTTTCCAAAACTGGCAAAAAGACATAAACCTACAAATTCAAGAAGCTGAGTGAACCCCAAACAGGATAAACCTAAAGAAACTCATGCCAAAATACATCATAATCAAACTTCTGAAATATAAAGACAAAGAAAAAATCTTGAAAGCAGCGAGAGAGAAACAACATCTTACCTATAGGAAGAAAACAATTCGAATGACAGTGGATTTCTCATCAGAAACCATGGAGGTCAGAAGGATGAGGCACACGTTTTTTCAAGTGCTGAAAAAAAAAGAACTGTCAACCCAGAATTCTATACCCAGTGAAAATATCCTTCAGGAATGAAAGGAAAATCAAGACATTCTCAGATGAAGGAAAGCTAAGAGAATTTGTCACCTTCAGACCTACCCTAAAAGAATGGCTAAGGAAGGTCCTCCAAACAGAAAGTTATGAAAGAAGAAATATTAGAACATCGGGAAGGAAGAAACAAAGAACAATAGAAAGAGCAAAAATACAACACACTTTCCTTCTCCTCTTGAGTTTTCTGAATTACGTTTTACGGTTGAAGCAAAAATTATAACACACAATGATGTGCTTCTAAATATATGTAGAGGAAACGTTTAATTATTTTATACATGCGGAGGAAAAAGAGAGGTAAAGTTTCTATACTTTACTCCAACTGGTAAAATGACAACCTTAGTAGACTGAGACAAGTTATATATATGTAATACCTAGAGGAGCCATTAAAAAACCAATACACAGAGATACACTCAAAAATACTATAGATAAATCAAAGTGGAATTCTAAAATATAATCAAGTAACCCACAGGAATGCAGGAAAAAGAAACCAGAAAAATAAAAAATAGAAAGAATACGGGGACTTCCCTGTCACTCCAGTGGTTAAGACTCCACGCTTCCAACACAGGGGCCGCGGGTCTGATCCCTGGCTGGGGAACTAAGATCCCATATGCTGTGTGGCACAGCCAAAAAATAAAAAATAGAAAAAATAAACAATAGGAAAAATAAAACAGCAGAGGTAAGCCATAATATATAATTACATTAAACATAAATTGTCTAAATATGAAAAAAAAAAGAACTGACAGAGTGGATGAAAAACATGACACAATGATATGCTGTCTATAAGAAACTAACTTAAAATATACCTATATAACTAGTTTAAAAGTAAAAAGATGAAAAAGATATACATCTTATAGGCAAATATTAATTTAAAAAAACAAGGGTGGGTATATTTATATCAGATAAAGTAGACATCAAAGCAAAGAAATTTATCAGGTATAAGGGACACATTACACAATGATAAAAGGGTCAATCTTTCAAGAAGACAGAATTCTAAATGTGTATGTACTCATCAACAGAGCTGAAAAATTTGTAGAGCAAAAACAGATAAAACCGAAATAGACATTTGATCTGGATAGGGGTTTAAGAAGCACATTTCTGGTTGGATACTGGAACATCTCTTTCTCGACAACTGATAGATCTAGACAGAAAATCAGCATGCACACAGAACTCCACAGGATCCAACAGGATCTAACTTATACTTACAGAATACTCCACCCAGCAACAGCAGTATACATATTCCTTTCAAGCACACCCAGAACACATACCAAGAAATGCCATCTTCTGGGCTAGTAAACAAACCTTAACAAATTTAAAAGAACTGAAATCATACAGAGTGTGTTCACTGACCACAAAATGATCAAACTAGACACCAAACAGAAAGATAACAGGAAAACCTCCAAACACTTGGAAACTAAATAACACATTTCTAAATAACCCATGAGTCAAAGGGCAAGTCTCAAGGGAAATTTTTAAAACAAAACTGAATGAAAATGAAAAGATAACATATCAAAATCTGTGGAACACAGCTAAAGCAGTACTAAGAAGAAAATTCATAGCACTAAATGTTTACATTAGAAAAGAGGAAAAGACTTAATCTAAGCGGCCATCTCAGGAAACTAAAAAAGAGCAAAATAAACCTGAAGCAAACAGAGAGAAGAAAATAATAAAGAGCAGAAATCAAACGCAACTGGAAACAGAAAAACAATACAGAAAAATCAATGAAACAAGAATGTGTTTCTTTGAAAAGATCAATGAGAGTAACAAATTTCTAGTAAAACTGACAAAAAAGAGACAAGACACAAAGCACCAATACCAAGAATGAGACAGGGGCAGTCACTACAGATCATGAAGACATCAAAAGATAATAAGGGAATACTACAAATAACTATACACACATAAATTTGACAACTTAAAGGAAATGGGCCAATTCCTTCAAAAGCACAAACTAATGCAACTCACCCAGTATGGTTACATAACATAGCCCTATTAAGGATAATTTTTAAATTCCAAAAAAGAAATGTTTCACTGGCAAATTCTATCCAACATTGAAAGAATTAACACCAATTCTACACAGTCTCCTCCAAAAAACATAATAAGAAGCACTATCCAATTCATTTTATGAATTTAGTATTTTTCTGATACCAAAACCAGACAAAGAGTACAAAAAGGAAAACTGTAGCGCAATATCCCTGATGAATACAGAGGCAAAACTCTCTAACAAAATATTATCAAACAGAATTCAGCAATATATAAAGATAATTATACACAATGACCAGCAGAGTTTATCCCAGGGATGCAAGGCAGGTCAATATTTGAAAATCAATCAATGTGTAAACTACCATGTTACAGAAGAAAAACCACATGATCATATCAATTGAGGCAGAAAATTTGACAAAATTCAACACTCATTTAATATAAAAACTTAGGAAAAAAAGCGACAGAGGGGAATTTCCTCAACTTGATAAAGAACATCTTAAAAAACAAACAAACAAACCCCAAAACAACTGCTAACATCATACTTAGTGGTGAAAGACTGAGTGTTCCCTCCTCTCACAAGACGGGAACAAGGGAAGAATGTCAGTTCTCACCACTGCTGTCCCACACTGTACTGGAAGTCACAGCGCCACAAGGGAAGAAGGGAAATAGAAGGCATACATATCAGAAAGTAAAAAATAAAACTGTTCACTTGCAGAGTACTTGATTCTCTATATACTAAATCCCAAGGAATCTACAAACACTGAGGGGAAATAGAAAACAAAATTGCATAATTCCTTTAAAATCTGGTGAAAATGAAAACACCAAATATCAGAATCTATAGGCTACAGTTAAATTAGTAATCAGAGGAAAATTCAGAGCCTTAAATCATCATATAATAAAAACTAAAGACTAAAATAAACTTAAATCTCCAACTAAAGAAGCTAGAAAATGAACGACAAAGTAAAACAAAAAAAGGCAGAAGGAGGGAAATAATGAAAATAAAATTGGAAAAAAAATGAGTTTTAAAGAAAACCACAGTAGAACTAACAAATATGCTGGTTCTTTTTATAAAAATCCACAAAATGTATAAACTTCTAACTAATTTAATCAAGAACATAAGGCGGAAACATAAAATATACAGGATAAAAAATAAGAAGGGGGAAAAAAACAGTGAGCCAGAGCAAATTGTTTTAAAAACTTAAGCCACTTCTTTGCATAGCTCTTATGTACATAAATTGGAAAACCTAGATCAAATGGATCATTACAGTTTACCAAACTGATCTTAGGAGATAAGAAAGTTTAAACAGACCAATATCCATACAGAAACAGATAAATTATCAAAGAATTATCCTAACAACAACAACAAAAACCAAACCCAGATGATTTCACAAAGGAACTGTACCAAATCTTTAAAGACCAAGTAATCCTAATGCTACTTAAACTACCCCAGAAGAGGAAAAGAAGCAAACGTTCTAATTCTTTTTATGGATCAATAATAGGTACATCCTACAAAACGTCTCCTCAGGTAAAATTTCTCAACAGAGCACCTCTCAGTTTTATAATACTCACACTTCAGGATAATATATGTATCTCTCATTACAACATTGTTGAGGCTTTCTTGACTGTTGTTTATGCAGGAAAAATGTATACATCCCCAAGACTCAAAACACTGAAAACTGTCAGGCAAGATTCCAAAGTCAGTTGGTTAGCTATCAGAATCATGTGTCTATGCTTTGGAAAAGTGCAAGTTTCACTGAAGGAAGTGTTTCCAAAGCAAATGCTTGTTAACAGCTATTTTAACTGTGGTGATCAGGAAACAATGTATTAAGTGTTTTCTGTGATTAACTGTGCTTTAGTTCTGTTTTAAGAAATTGGTTGGGGATTTTGAGTACAACTAATTATAATACATTATAATTTGTATAGTACATTACAATTTTTCCCATCCAAAATAATGGGAAATGGGACTCCCGTTACAACATGTGATTTTCAGAAATGGATTAATGAAGTTAAGCAAGAGATAACTATATAGCATTAATACCTAAACCTTATGACACTTGAACATAATATAGGAAAGCTATAGAACACATCTCAATATCCTAAAATACATCTCAATCCAAAAATCCTCCATAAAGTATCAATATTATCAAACAGAATCCAGCATCACATTAAAAAATAAATATGATAACCTAGTGGGGTTTATTCTAAGATTGCAAAGATAGTTCAAGATCTGAAAACTTATTAGTATAAATCCCCATATTTAAGGGGAAAATATTTGATCTCTATGGATGCTGAAAAGACCTTCAACAAAATTCAACATCTATTAAAGATTTAAAAAATACTTACTGAAAAAGAAATTAATGAACACTATAACATGATCTTATACACACACAGACACACAGACGTAGACACACACAGACACACACCTCTCAAGCCCCAAACCAGAATCGTACTTAGTGTAGGCAGAAGCAAGGTAAGGGTACCTAGTAACTCCAATGTTAGTATATTAGCTGGTGAAATCAGGCAAAAGAAAGAAAGAAAGGAAGAAAGGAGGAAAGAAGGAAGGAAGGAAGGAGGGAAGGAAGGAAGGAGAGAGAGAGGAAGGAAGGAAGGAAGGAGGGAGGGAGGGAAGGAAGGAAGGAAGGAAAGAAGGAAGGAAGACCTAATATTTGGAAAGGAATAGTTACAACTGTACTTGCAAAATTTTGCATAATATACTTGGGAAAAAACAAAGAGAATCAATGCTAAAACTAATGAACAATTTGAAGATACAGAAAAGTAGTAGGATACAAAATTAACATATAAAAGTCAATAGCTTAGATTTCTGCTCCTAGTAGAAGTCATACCAGGGACCAAATTAACCCTCCCACCAGTAACAATCAAAAACACCAGACATTAAGAAAATGAAAAGACAAGCCACCAACTGGGACAAAATATTTTCAAATCACATATCTGATAAAAGTCTTTATCAAAATTATACAAAGAACTCTAAAAATTCAACAATTAGAAAACAACAACCCCATTTAAAAGTGGGCAAAATGTCTGTTTTCAGACCACAATGAAATAAACTCGAAATCAATAACAGAAAGATAAATCTCAAAGTATGTAAAGATCAAAGAACACACTTCTAGATAACATACGGGTCAAAGAAGAAATTTCAAGAGAAATTTTAAAATATTTTTAACTAAATGAAAATGAAAACAAAACTTATCAAAATTTGTTGGATGCAGGGGCTTCCCTGGTGGCGCAGTGGTTGAGAGTCCGCCTGCTGATGCAGGGGACACGGGTTCGTGCCCCGGTCTGGGAAGATCCCACATGCCGCGGACCGGCTGGGCCCGTGAGCCATGGCCACTGAGCGTGCACGTCCGGAGCCTGTGCTCCACAATGGGAAAGGCCACAGCAGTGAGAGGCCCGCGTACCACAAAAAAAAAAAAAAAAAAAAAAAAAAAAAAAAAAAAAAAAAAAAAATTTGTTGGATGCAGCAAAAGCAATGCTTAGAAGGAAATTTATAGCATTGAATGCATAAATTAGAAAAGAAGACAGACCCCAAATCAATAATCTAAGCTTCCACCTTAGGAAGAGAAAAAAAGAGCAACTTAAATCCAAAGTAAGCTGAAGAAAAGAAATCGTGAGAATTAAAGCAGAAATCAATGAAACTGAAAACAGCAAATCAACAGAGAAGATCAATGAAACCAAAAGTTGGTTCCTTGAAAAGATTAGTAAAAATTGAAAAGCCTCTAGCCAGGCTAACTAAGATAAATGAGGGGAAACACAGATTCCTAACATCAGAAATTAAAAAAGGAGACATCACTACTGATCCCATGGACATTAAAAGGATACTAAATTAATACTATGAACAACTCTATGCCCACAAATTTGATAAACTACTTGAAATGGACCAATTCCTTTGAAGGACACAATCTGCCAATATTCAAGAAGAAACAGATCATCTAAATAGGTTTATATCTATTTCTTCTAAATAGGTTTATATCTATTAAAGAGATTGAATCAATAATCAACTACCTTCTAAAACAGAAAACCCCAGGCCCAGATGGGTCCCACTGGTGAATGCTACCATATATTTAAGAAAGAAATCATACCCATTCTCTACAATCTCTTTCAGAAGATAGAAGCAAAGGGAATACTTCAAACTAACTCTAGGAGGCCAGCATTACCCTGATACTAAAACCAAACAAGCCATCACAAGAAAACTATAGACCAATATCTCCCATGAATACAGATATAAAAATTCTCAACAAAACATTAACAAATCGAACCCAAAAAAGTATAAAAATAATTACATACCACAACCAAGTAGGATTAATCCCAGGCATGTGAGGCTGGTCCAACATTCAAAAATCAATTAATGCAGGACTTCCCTGCTGGTGCAGTGGTGAAGAATCCGTCTGCCAATGCAGGGGACACGGGTTCGATCCCTGGTCCAGGAAGACCCCACGTGCCGCGGAGCAACTAAGCCCGTGCGTCACAACTACTGAGCCTGTGCTCTAGAGCCCGTGCACCACGACTACGGAGCGCACATGCCACAACTACTGAAGCCCGTGCGCCTAGAGCCCGTGCTCTGCAACAAGAGAAGCCACCACAATAAGAAGCCTGTGTACTGCAACAAAGAGTAGCCCCCCGCTCACTGCAACTAGAGAAAGCCCACATGCAGCAATGAAGACCCAACACAGACAGAAAAATAAATTAAATTAAAAATAAATTAAATTATTTTTGAAAATCAATTAATGTAACCCATAATAACATCAACAAACGAAAAAAGAAAAATCATATGATCATATCAACAGGTGCAGAAAAAGCATCTGACAAATCCAACACCCATTCACCATAAAAACTCTCAGTATATTGGAATAGAGGGAATATTTCCTCAACTTTATAAAGAATATATACCAAAAAAACCTACAGCTAACATCATACTTAATGGTGAGAAATTCAAAGCTTTCCTACTAAGATCACGTACGAGGAAAAGATGCCCCTCTCACCACTCCTTTTCAACACGATAGTGGAAGTCCTTGCTAATGCAATAAGGCAAACAACAACAACAACAACAAACTATACAGATTGGGAAGTAAGACTAAAAACTTGTATTTGTTTGCAGATGACTTGATCACCTACATAGAAAATCTGAAAGAATCAAAAAAGAAAACTCCTGGAACTGATAACTGATTTTAGCAAGGTTGCAGGATACAGGGTTAACGCACAAAAAGTCAACTGTTTTCCTATACACCAACAATGAACAAGTGAAATTTAAAATTAAAACACAACACTATCTACATTAGCACCCCACCAAAATTGAATACTGAAGCATACTTCTAACAAAATACGTACAAGATCCCTATGAGGAAAACTACAAACTCTGATGAATGAAATAAAGGAACTAAATAGATGGAGAGATGTTCCATGTTCATGGATGGGAGGACTCAACATTGTCAAGGTGTCAGTTCTTTTTCCAACTTTATCTATAGATTCAATGCAGTCTCAATCAAAATCCCAGCAATTTATTTTATGGATATCAGCAAAATGATTCTAAAGTTTATATGGAGATGTAAAAGTCTCAGAATAGCCAAAACTTCAGTCTTAGAGAAGACTGAAGTTAGAGGATTGGCACTACCCAACTGCAAGACTGACTATATAGCTGCTGTAGTCAAGGCAGCGTGGTACTGGGGAAAGAATGAACAAGTAGATCAACAGAACAGAAGAGAGAGTCCAGAGCCAGACCCCCACAAATAACAGTCAACTGATCTTTGACACAAGAGCAAAGGCAATACAGTGGAACAAAGACAGTCTCTTCGACAAATGGTGCCGGAACGACTGGACATCCACATGCCAAAAAACTTAATCTGGAGAGACTTCACACCCTTCACAAAAATTAACCCCAAATGGCTCATAGGCCTAAATGTGAAATGCGAAACGATAACACTCCTAGGAGATAATGAACAACTTTTGCTCTGTGAAAGACATCAAGAGAATGAGAACACAAGCAACAACCTGGGAGAAAATGTTTGCGAAAGACACATCTGATAAAAGACTGTTATCCAAAATATACAAAGAACTCTTAAATCTCAAAAATAAAAACAACCACCTGATTAAAAAATGGGCAAAAGACCTTAGACACCTCAGCTAGGAAGATATACAGAGGGTAAATAAGCATATGAAGATGTTTCACAGCAAATGTCATCAGGGAAATGCACACCGAAACAATCTGATACCATGACACACCTATTAGAATGGCCAAAATCTGGAACAGTGACAACACCACATGCTGGCAAAGATGTGCAGCAACAGAAATTCTCATTTATTGCTGGTGGGAACATAAAATGGCACAGCCAGTTTGGCGGTTTCTTACAAAACTAACCATATTCTTGCCATGTGATCCAACCATCATTCTCTGTAGGATTTAGCCAAAGGAGTTAAAAACTTATGTCCACACAAAAACATGCACACAAATGTTTATAGCAGCTTTATTCATAACTGCCAAAATTTGGAGGCAACCAAGATGTTCTCCAGTAGTTGAATGCATAAATAAACTAAGGTACATCCAGCCAATGGAATATTATTCGGCACTAAAAAGAAATGAGCTACTAAGCCATGAGAAAACATGGAGGAACCTTAAATGCATACTGGTGAGTGAAAGAAGCCAATCTGAAGAGGCTACACACTGTGATTCCAACTATATGACACTCTGGAAAAGGCAAAAGAACAAAGGCAGTGAAGAGATGAGTGGCTGCCAGACGTTGATGGGAGGTGAGGAGGGATGAACAGGCAGAGCACAGAGGATTTTTAGGGCAACGAAAATATTGTGTGTCATGTTACAGTGATGGATATGTGTCATTATACATTTGTCCAAACCCACAGAATGTACAACATCAAGAGTGAACTCTAACATACCCTGTGAACTTTGGGTGATTGTGATGTGTCAATGTAGTTTTATCCTTGGTTTTTTTTTTTTTTCCAAAAAGCACCATTCTAATGAGTGAAGCTGATAATAGGGAAGCCTATGCATGTGTGCGGGCAGAAGAGGATACGGAAATCTCTCTACCTGCCTCTCAATTTGGTTCTGAACCTTAAACTGGTCTTTAAAAATTTGTCTCTAAAATTTTTTTCAAATAAAAAAGTTTAAAAGTGGGCAAAAGATATGAACAGGCACCTCACCAAAGAAGATATACAGATGTCAAATCAGCTCATGAAAAGAAGCTCAAGATCATATATCATTAATGAATTGCAAATTAAAACAATGAGATATCAATACACACTTACTAGAATGGCGAAAATCCAAAACCCTGACAATACCAAATGTCGGAGACGATGTGAAGCAACAGGAATTCTCATTTACTGCTGGTGGGAATGTAAAAATGATATAGCCAGTTTGTTAGACCAGTTTCTTACAAAGCTAAATGTAGCTTTACCACACAATCCAAAAACCATGTTCTTAGGTATTTACCCAAATGAGTTGGAAATGTACGTCTACACAAAAACCTGAACATGAACGCTTATAATAGCTTTATTTATAACTGACAAAATTTGTAAGCAACAAAGGTGTCCTTCAATAGGTGGATGGATAAATAAAGCGTGTTCCATCCAGACAACGGAATGTTATTCAGCACTAAAAAGAAATGAGCTACCAAACCATGAAAACACACGAAGGAACCTTAAATGCACATGGGTAAGTGAAAGAAGACAATCTCAAGAGGCTACGTACTAGGTGATTCCAACTATAAGACGTTCTGCAAAAGGCAGACCACAGAGACAGTAAAAAGATCAGTGGTTGCCAGGGTTGGAGAGGAGGGGCCACCCCTCGACTCCCGTGGACAAAAACCAGGTGGGGACCCTCAGGCTAATCCAGAAAGAATCAGACCCGGGGGGCTGATTTCGGGAGTCTGGGAAGACAGACACACTACTGCCGCGGGCGGTGAAATGACAGAATGGCCCAGGGAAAGCCTTCTTCCAAGGAAGCAACGAGGAAGGGGAGGCTCAGCGGGCAGGGCCAGCCACCCGCACTGTTACACCTGGCGCTGTGCACTGTACATAGGCCCCAGGCGAGAGCACCTGAGTAAGAGGGAACAGGCGCGTGCGCGTGTCCGTGTGCGGACACGTCTGCAGACAGGCAAGCGTGTGGCAGCACCTGGGTCTGCCTAAGGCTGAATCTTCATCTGGAAAATTCCAAGTCACTTCCGCCCCGGGAATGTTTTTTTCTATCCTTGGTGTTCACAAAACGCCCGTGCACCTGCGCACAACGTGAGGGGCCTGTCTCTGTCACCTGCAGGTTGGCATTTTATTTACACTGTGCCCTCAGTGCCCACACACAAGTCAGTTGTGGAGGGGCTGCTCCATCCTGACCTCACACACGGTATGAGGGAGGGAGGGGAAGAAAAAGGGAAGCTCAGGCAAAGGTCCGGGAGGACCTGCAGAGCCAGGACCATAAGTAAGTGGGTGGAGGACCACCACCCTGAGACCCTCCTCCTCTCGCCCGTTAGCTCCAGACCTCAGTCAGGTCAGTGGCCACGGTCCTTGGCAGCGTTTGCGCAACTACGAAGAGCCGCGACCATGTTGTGGTCTGCCTTCCTGACGAGACTCTGAGCCCCGTGAGGGCGGCCCAGTCCCACTGCCTCCTGCTGTGGCCCCTGCACTCTAACACCGTGCCTGGCATTTACCTGGTAACTTGCAAATATCGTTGGAAGGAGGCAGATTAGAGCTTAAGTGACATGTAATAGCAATAGTGCTCCTCCGGGGCACTGGAAAGCAAAGGGATATCAAGGCACAGATGCTGACAGCAAAGACTTTCCAGTTGGGGAACAATTCACAGAGGCAAGCTCTGTCCCCAGGTGGCTGCCGTGGAGCAGGAGGGAAGGGGGGAGAGCAAACCGAGCCTGCACAAGGTGGGCCCTGCCCTGATGTTATGGGGAGATACTCACTGGGAACAACCGTGGTCTCCCCAGGAAGGCCAGTCAGCATCACTGGGACATGCACAGTGGTGCTCAGATCCGAGGGTTGACTGCCCATTCGAGTAACGTTCCGCTGATTATCTGCATCCTCTGGCTGTTCTTCCACCTTCTCTAGACAGGTGCTGGGCAGGGCATGCACAGGGCCCACACCCATTACCCCACTGGCCTCCAGGTCACAGTGCGACTCCCTGCAACCAAGAATGCACATCAGAGTCTGATGAAGAGCCCAACTCCTATTCAGTCTGCAAAACCCAGCTTCTTAAACCCCTATCCAGATCAAATAAATCCCTGATCACCTCCTCTGTCATGGTTTTTATCACCCTACACATTTCTGTTTTTAGGTCTGAGAGGTAGGGACAGAGCTGACTCACCTGTTTGTCCCTGGCACAGGGCCAGGCATGGCTGATATCACGTTATGTGTATATAACAGAACTGTTTGCAGAACGAAGAAGCCTGGAAGAGGACGTTACCCTAAGCCACCCCACCTGGGGCTCCACCAGGGCAAAGGCTCAGCACAGAGCTCTGCACACAAAGACAGTGCCCAGGTCGGGCTGATCCTGAGCTGTGTGGCCTCTGGCTGCACGCGTTCTGGGTGGTCTGTGACTCACTGCCAAGCCTGGAGACTGCTGGCCTCAGCCTAACAGCTCGTGTTACCCTGGGTTCTCACAGCGCCACCGTCAGATCCTGCCCCAGCCAGGGACCACGCTGGGCTGGCCTGGGATGGGGGTCCTTTCCTTCATGGCCGCACAGCCCGGCCCCCTCCCATTCCACCATCTAGTCCCGTGGCCTCCTCAGGCTTCCCTCAGGCTCTCCTGACTCGCCTTCCTTCACGGGGTCACACATTTTTCTCTTCTCCCTGGGGCACCTTTTCCAGGTCTCTGTCCCAAACCAGTCCCAACACTTTCACCCTAAGCCTCCCTTCCTCCTGGGCGCCTTAGAGCCACGCTCCCCACCGCGCCGCCCCAACAAGGCAGGACCGTCACCACTCCAGCCAGGGGCTGAGACGGAGGGCTGGGGCCCCGGCCAGGTCCGCACCCCCGACCTGCGCAGCCCGCCCAACCTGCCCCTCACGGGCTGGTTCGCACGTCCGGCCCAGTCACCGCTCCCGCCCCGCGCCCCCGCGCCGACTCGCCTAGGCTGGTGGTTGCGGAGCTCCTGGTCCTTGTCCCTGTCCCCCACCTCGCCGTCCTTCTCCGCGGTGGCCTCCTTCTCCGCCTCCTCGTGCGTGGACGGCGCCTTGTGGCGCGCGCGGTGCCTCCGCGCCGGCTCCTCTCCGCTCTCCGCCTCCCGGGGGCCGGCCCGGGGGCCGCCGCGGTGCCGCGCTCGCCGCTCGCCCTTAGCCCCGGGCGCCGCGCCCTCCCTGCCCGGCTCGGGCACGTGCCGGTGCGCGCGGTGGCGCCGGGGCTCCCGCTCCGCCGCCTCCTCCGGGGAGCCGCGCCGGTGGTGGCGCCGGCCGCCCTCGGGCCCCGGGCCGCGGCCACGCTCGCTCCGGGCCTCCCGGGGGCCCGCGGCCTCCTTGCTGCGGCTGCGGCGCGGCCGCGCCCGCTCCTCCCGGGCCCCCGGCTCCCCGCCCTCGACCTTCGGGGCGTCCGCCGCGTCCTGCTCCCCCGCCGGCGCCGGGCCCGCGGCCTTGTCCCTGTCTCTGTCGCGGTGCCGGTGATGCCTGCGCGGCGGGTCCGCGCCCTCGGCAGCCTCCGCGCCCTCGGGCCGGGCCTTGCCCCCCGCGGGCCCCCGCGCGCCGTCCCGGCCCGGCTCCACCACGAGCGGCCGGTCCAGGTGCGTCTTCCTGTCGGGCCGCAGGTGGCGGGAGGTGGCGAAGCGCAGCCGCTCCTCGGCGTCCATCTCGCTGTACAGCGCCTCGCAGCTGGCCCGCAGGTTCTGCAGCCGCAGCTGGCTGGCCCGCTGCTCCCACACCGAGCGCGCCTTGGCCGAGTTCGGATGCCTGCTGTGGGGAGACCCGCGTGAGCCGCGCCCCCAAGCCGCCCCCCACCTCTCTGCCTCGCAGGGGAAGCCACGGATGGACACACAGCGATGGAGACATGGCAGAGGGCGCAGTGGGGGGCGGGGGGCGGCAGGAGCCCGGGCAACCCCGCAGAGTCGAGGGGCAGAGCTGGCGGCCGATACCCGGGGAAGCAGACCTCATCCCTGCCCCCCCGGGGGCGCCCGCAGGTGGTGAGAGCCTCACCTGGGGTGGGGGCTCAAGGCCGGGGGGGCCAGGGGTGCAGAGCAGTGGGAATGACAGGCGCCAGCGTGAGGTGGCAGGCAGGCTCCCCGGGCAGGCGGGCTGCCGCCACGAAGGCCAGAATGGGGCGAGGAGGGGCCAGCGTCCAAATGGAGCAGGACTGGGGAGGTAGGGAGCAGGCTGCCCAAGGAGGGGCTTTCGCCTCCAGGAGGGGAGCCACTGGCCAGAGGAAGACGGGGTGTCTGAGAGGGAACCCGAGAAGAGGCGGGTCGTCAGGAGCGGAGGGGACAGTTACCCATGGAGTGAGGGGCCCCGGGGGCAGCTGGCGCTCAGCTCGGTGACCACTGGCTGATGCCCAGGAGCCCAGCAGGCGGGTCTGCGGCTGGACACGACGTCCTGTGCTCAGCAGTGCCCTCCTCTCTGCTGGCTCCACGGGGGCTGAGAGCTCTCCGGCGCCAGGAGTGGCCTGTGGTCCAGGCTCAGCCCTCACTAGACAGGCTTCTAAAGGCCTTGACCGCCCCCCAGGCTCACCCACACGGTCACAGGTGGATTCCACAGCCCAGGGTGCATGGAAGCCCTTTGCATTCTGGGATATTTGCTGAACAAGACCCCCGAGTTGGCGAGCGGCACCACCTCGGCCAAGTGGAACCCTCCTCAGAGGCCAGTCTCGTCCTGCGGCCTCTGGAGGTCTCAGGACCACTGTGGGGGCAGCAGCGGCAACACGAGAACAAGGGCAGCTGTGACAGCTGGGTCAGCGGCCACCTCCTCCAGCCCTCACAGCCACCTCAGGGGCTGGTGCTGCTCTCGTCCCCGTGCCACACTGAGCGTGGAGGACGAGACTCACAGAGGGTCCACAGCGAGTCACTGACGGCGCCAGGATCGGACGCGTGCAAGGACAAGGGGAAAAGTGTCTAAAGGAGACGCGAGGCCTCCGCCAGACTCCAGCTGCACTGACCGCACAGCCTAGAGCCACAGCCTGAGGGCCTTGGGGGCGCAGGCTGGACGGGTCTCCAGCCCCGGCCTCTGAGCCCCAGCCGCCGAGCACCGTGCTGAGGCCTCTGCCCGCAGGGTGCGGAGCCATTTCCAGGGAAGCGTGAGAGCAGAAGAGCCTGGTGCCTGTCCCTGGGGGCGCAGACGGGAGGCAGGCGGGGCCACGCGTGGGGGACAGCTGTCAGCCCCTCTGACCGTCTGCTGACCCACACCTTCGGCGGCCACCCCAGGCCCTGACCTGCTGCCCCGTTCCCAAGGTCACCTGGCAACAGACCCACCTTCTCTTTCCTTGGCTTCAACCCAGAGCCACGGGGGACCTACCCATCCCCAGCTGACACCAAAACAAGGGGCCCAGCTCTGAACTGTGCCGAACCCTGTGCAGCGGGCAGCGGCCACCGGGGGCGCTCCCCAGTGGTGCCGGAACCGTGAGGGCTGACAGCCGGCCACTGGTCAGGCTTCCCCATCAGCCCAGCAGGCCGAGATGGGCCTGGACTCGGAGCCATTGGGCCTACTCAGACACGGCCGTGAGCCCTGCGGCCCCGCCTGTCAGAACAGAAACGGGCAGGCAGTAGAGACGCTGGCGGCGTGGCAGCCGGCAGCTCAGGAGGCACGGGGTCTGCCCTCAGCCTTACCCTCAGACGCAGCTCTGTCTCACCCGGGACCCAGCTCAAGTCCACGGAGAGGCGGGGTGCCCGCCGGACGAGAGGCTGCGTGGGGCTGGCAGGCCCCCCTCATAACTTCCCAGGGGCGGCTCTACCAGCCCCGCTCCTGCTGGGCGGCTGCCTCTCTGGGCCCCACGCCACCCGAGCCTGCCTGCGCCTGCCCAGCACGCAGCGGTGCTGCTGGCGGCCTCTCTGGACGTGTCTCTGCCTCCGTGCCTTGCTGGGGGGGCGGCGGCGTGCCCCCACCTGCTTGCCGCTCTGTCCCTGCGCGGCCCGGCACGTGGCGCAGCGTGGCCAGCGCTCGCCTCTCACGCTCTGTGTGTCCACCGAGCTCGCAGGCGGCTCCAGCATGTGCGGGGCGGGCTGCGCTCTGACCTGCAGTGCGGCGTGGCAGAGGACGCTGACCCAGGCGAAGGCCGCGTCTAAACGCACTCCCGAAGGGGGCACAGGGTCCAGCCGCCCCCAGCGCGTCCAGCCCGGCTTGCAGGCAGAGCCCGGCCCTGCCGCCCTGACCCAGACGTGCCGACGGGGTTCAGAAGGAGCCTCTGAGGCATGGCCCTGCTTTGAGGTCTCCCTGCTGAGGAAGCCAGTCACCCCTCAGTCACCCCCAGCTGTGACCACGTGAAGCAGCCCACGTACAACAGCGTTGGTACCTACGCCCGCATCTTATGCCGCCCTGGGAATCAGTCGTTCAGGATCCAGCCTTCTTACCCCACGGACATCGGGGGCCCAACAGCCAGCAGGTCCGCGTGCTTGTGAGAGCACCGAGCCCAGCTGTGTGCCGGCCAAGTAACGGGGCAGGGGTTCAGGGACAGCAGGAGCGCCCATCACCACCAGGACACGGAGAGGGCACCTGGCCATCTCCAGGGACTTCTCACCCGCAGGAAGAAGCCCCTGGGACAGTCAGACTGGTGTCACCCAAAGCAGGGCCACCCTGGGGTTTCTATGGCCCTACCTCAGGCTTTGGCTGGTCTCCGGAAGCCTCACGAGCAGGGAGAAGCTCCGCTCTCATGAGAACAAGACTTCCTAAGGGTCCCAGAGACGCCCCCTCCCCAGCAAGGCAGGGCGGAGCAGGAGGACCCCACGGATGTCCTGAGCCCCTGAGCAATCTCGACCTCGTGGGAGCCACAAGGAGACAGCCCCAGAGGCACCCAGTGGTGGTCACCTCAGGAGAAGCAGCAGATCTGCTCAAGACACCAGAGTGACAGCACAGGGACAGACAGGCAGGAGGACAGAGACCAGGAGGGAGAGGAGGAGGGGCTGAGCCCAGAGAGCCTGATCCCACGAGCAGGACGTGAGGGCGTCAGGAAGTGTGCCCGCCGTCCCCGGCCGGGCTGCGGGATGTGGGCCTGGAGCTGCCCCCTGAAGCGAATGGCTTGAAGTGGGAAGCAGAGTTAGGGGCGGACAGAAGGCGTTGGCGTGTAGTTATCACGAAGCCACAGATGGAAATTGTAGCAGAGAGACTCACGGTGAGGTTACGCTGGAGACAGATGAGCTGCGAGATACAGTACCTCGAGTTTGCTTTACAAAACTGCACATGCAAGAAACAAAACAAAACACAAGTGAGAACACCAGAGAGAGTGCCAAGAGACACTAGAGCGGTGTGAACCGCATCGGGTCAGGGCGCAGGCTGCAGAGTGCGTCCAGGCAGGAGGCCAGGGATGCTTCTAGCAGAATGAGGCCAGCCGAGACCTCGGGGTAAAAGAGAAGCTGAGAAAGAAAGAGCACCCACAGAGCAGCGACCCCCACGGCTGGAGGGCAAGAGCGTCATCTTGGGCCGTCCAGCGCAGCTCTGCGCACACGGCCCCTGGAAGGGCAGCGGGGTTGGAAAGAGCGGGCGCCACTCGTCGGCCGTTCTGATCGGCCCCCCCCCCCGCCCCCGCCGGACCTGGCGCCAGGGAGGGCTCCCCCCTGTGGTCCCCTGGCCTTCGAGGCAGAGAGGAGCCGGCTGACGCGGGGGCGCTGTCTGCCTCCGGTCTCACCTGGGCCCTGCTTCCTGAGCGCCGTGCTCAGCCCCCGAGCCGCCCTGGCCCCTCAGCTCCCCGGGCTCTAAGGCAGTGCCACCAGGTCACCACCCGCCTCCCCAGGGGCAAACGGGCTCCACCACCAGCCCATCTTCCCTTAAGTGTCCTTCTGGAAGTGTCTTTCCGGAAGCTTTTCCAAAACCAATACAGAGAAACCATAGATCTCTTTACAGTCATTTCCCTCCCAGGGGAGGACCAGGCGGGTCCCCAGCGCTGCCTTCTCAAGGCTGAGTCGACAAGCATTTGTGAGGAGCTCAAAGCAGCTCACCTGCCTGCGCGCCGACAGGCATGCGTATACAGGAGAGTGCGCAAAGCGGTGCGCGTGGCGGAGTGTGTGAGCTTGTGAACGAGCATGTGAGCTGGCGTGAGCGTGACTGAGACCGTGAACGTTAAGAGGACAAGGGTCAGAGCAAGCGTGTGTGAGTGTGAACCCGCGTGCGGGAGGGGCCCTGGGCACCGGCACTCGCGAGTCCCAGTGACGTCGAGGCTGACACGGCCGAGAGCCAGAAGGGCCGCATCAGCCCGAGCGTCCCCCGCTCCCAGGAGGCTGAGGGGACTGGCCCCTGAGGCCAAGGACACTGGAGCCCCAGCGGCTCTAGGGGACTCGGGCGCCCCTCTGAGGAGGGTCCGTAACAGAGCCTCCGTCCGCTCGGGCATGGCCTACGGAGCCGCTCAAACACCACGGACACGAAAGGCGCCCTGAGCGTCAGAGGCTCACGGCGCGCATCTCGGCCAGGCCCCCGTCTCACAGCCCACACAGCGCCCCTGCGGGAGCAGGTCAGGGCGGGGTCCCACGGAGCCTCTCCCACCACCTCAGAGGCTCAGGCAGAGAAGTGAACACGGAGAGGCCGGTGCCGCCAGCAGAGCAGGGAACCGTCGGGGCAGACGGGACAGACAGGCGCAGGGGCACGGCTCCTGCCCTCAGATGTCGCCGCCCAGTGGAGGGAAGCAAACAACCCGGCGCGGTGGCCCTCACACCCAGCCCCCGCCACACCTGGGAGTGGGAGCTCCAGCAGTCACATCAGACCCACCGTGCGTGCAACGGAGACGGGCTGAGGACGAGGCCCAAAGCCGCGTCCCGGGGGAGGCCGCAGGACCCACGGCTGGCCCAAGAGCGGGACGCGAGGGCCGATGCCTGGACACACCCCAGGTTGGCCGTGACAGGGATGGGCCGGCACCGAGCTCAGGGCCTGCTGTGAGGGACAGCGCCAGGTGTCCCCCGGGCCCCGGAGACGCAGGTCTACAGCCGGCTTCCTGCACAGCAACGTCCCAAACGGGGATGGGGGCGGAGGAAGAGGAAGGACATCCAAACTTCCCTCTCTGGTGTCCTGACAAGCTCCCCGTGGCTGTCCTGAGGGCCCCTCGCCTCTGAGGTCCCAGCCCAGGTGGGAATGGACACCCGGCCGCACATCCCCAAGGAATGGGCAGCCCCGAGCAGCAGCAGAGGACACAGGGCACCACGCTCCCCTCCAGAACGGCAGGAAGGCAAAAGTTACACGGAAACTCCACAGGGCCCACGTGAGTAAGTGGGTCAGTCACCAGCCACGCCCTCTATGCAGACCGCCAGCAGCTTACGCAGCTCAGGAAGTAACCAGGTCACAGCAAGCCCAGGGCCCAGCAGACCGAGCAGGTGCATTGGCCACACAACAGAACTCCAGAACAGCTGGGCACTGAGCCCCCGGCAGCTGTTGGAATGATGGCGGCTGTGTCCTGCCTGGCTCCTTGCAGGCCCCCTACACCCCTGCCTGGACCCCCAGGGCCTGGGACCTCCCTTTGCTTCTTCTCCCCCAAAGGCCAGCACTTTCTGCTCACTTAGAGACAGGTGCTCTGCAAACACCCTCCTAGAAAACAGGCCATGGCCCTGTGACTCTTCCAGGCGAGAACGGGGCTGCTAAGACGCACCCTCACCCGGGCGTGTACATGCTCCCACTCCCACAAACGCATCCACGTGCCAGCGCACTCCCAGCACCAGTGCCTGTGTCACCACAGATGGGCCTGGGGTGCTCCGACCCCGCAGCACAGTGTGCACAGGAGAGGGAAGCAGCTGCAGAGCTGGGGCCCGTGGAGCGGGCGGGGGTGGCGGTGGAGCCGTGGTGGGGGCTGCTGAGCAGGCCGGAAGGCAGGGGCAGTAGCCCCAGGGCGGGCTCAGCCCGGCCCCGAGCCCCTCTGTGCTCTCTCACGGCCACCCAGTGACCGGGATCGGGCCAGACTTTCCTGCCTCCCCCAGGGGCCAACGCCCCCCGGCCCACCGCGGCTTTTGGCCCTGCGCTGGGGCGCTCTGTCCCAGCTCCGACATCCATAGCGCCCCCAGCCGCGCTCTCAGCTGGCTCGGGGTGGCCAGAGTCCCCTACGGAAGTCTCAGCCCCGCCTGCACCCCTGCTCGTCAGAGAGGCCCCCTCTCCACCCCGTCCCAACACCAGAACTCGCTACTATTGGAAGCTGCGTTAAGTCTCTTGGGCTGCTGAAGTAACCCCTTGAATCTTCCGGCTCACAAAACACACTGCTGAAAGGCGGTGTGTAAGTCAGACACACCCAGTCCCTGGCGCTGCCCGAGACTGTCCAGGGGGCCGCCTTCCGCGGTCACTCCCACCCCCGGCGTTGCCACACGGCGCTCTCACCCCGGCGGGGAGAAGTGGCGAGGCTTTACCTGGTGGTCTCTTTGCTCAGAGGCCCCCGCAGGGGAGGAGCGCCATTCCCCCGCATCTCAGCTCCCGGGGAGGGGCCGTGTCCTAACAGCTCCAGCCACGGCGAGGGCCCCTGAGGAGGCCCGGGGGGAGCCGGGCTCTGCTTCTGCCACCACCCACAACCCGCTCCGAGAGCCTTACGCGGCGATGGAGATGTTGGCGGCAGACATGGGGCTGACTTCAGCCACTTCTTTGGCCTTTTGCAGAGCAAGCTTCTGGTTGGCTGCTTCTTCCATCTCCTCTTCATCCTGTTTGGACAGACAGAAATGTGTAGCTAGCCTGAGAGTGCTGTGTCCACTCCGATGCCACCAGCTCTTCAGCCTGAAGCCTCTGAGTCCTTCCTGCCTCCTGAGCCAGTGGGCCAGGAAGCCAGCTCCTGCCTTAGCACGACCCACCCGTGCTCCAGACACCCCTGCTACGCCCACGTCTGCAGGCAACAGTCCCCAGGGTTTGTGTGTCAGCACCCCTTCCTGGGGCGCTCACAGCTGACAGCCCCACTCCAGAACTCCGGCCCCAGGGACCCATTTCCACGCGTTAGTCTCATTGCGTCAGAATGCAAACCCACCCCTCCTTCATTCCCACCTGCTCCCCCCGTCTCGCCGCCCCCCCTCCGCCACCCAGAGCACTTGTCACACTGGAACGAAGCCAGACTCTGCCCCAGAGTGCTGAGCCAGGGCGAGGGGCAGGCTCCCCACCCTGCACCACCCACAGGAACCGCCACCGGGAATGTGCCTAGTGGGGCCACCTTGCAGCCTTTGAGCTTTTCCACCCGGACTCGTCGGCTCACATCTGTCTACCTGTGACCACGCCTGGCCCTGTGTTCCCTTCCCCACTGAGTTCCTGGAGAGGAGCCCCATGGCTCTCTGCCAGCCGGGTGCCCTGCCTCTGCCCTCTCCATGGGAAGGGAGTGGACATCCAGACGCTCCAGCCCTGGCCCCATGTCACTAGGCAAAAGCAACATGATCTGCTCCTCAGATCTAGACAAACAGCTCTAGGCTGAGTCTACGGGCCCTGGGAGGGAAACCAGCCTGTGTCGTCCAGCTAGATCACTGGGACCACCCTTATATCCCCCATTACCCCAACCCTGGGCCCACCTGGCTGCCCTGGGAACTGGCATTCCTAACATGTCCCCAATTGTCCTTGAATCTGCTTTTAGAGGCACAGTAATGGCAACTAAGCCCCCTATTAGTGGTCTGAAGGTTTCCCACCATAGAGAAGAGACATTCAAACTTCAGGCCTCAGAGGGGAGGCAGAGCTACACCCACCACGGAGCACCCTAGAGACGTCGTTCCTCCAGCTATGGGCTCCATCCTGGTCTACAGCCCTCAAATCACTCCAACTGGCGTTCTACAAACAAACTCGACGTGAGTTTATTTCCACTTGAAAATAAATGATGCTACCATATATTTGTGGGACTGTAAAGGAGGGAGTATCTGCCCTTTGGTCTCTTGGCCAGCCCAGGAATGCCCCATAGCCTGACACAGACAGGCGTCCACCTGCCCCAACACCCAAAGCAAGGAAATTCCTGAATTAGGGCAGTTGGCCCAAAGGGGCCACCACCTATGGTCTGTGCATGGATGCAGGGCCCCAAGGACACGGCCTGTCAGTATGTCCTCACCCACTGACAACCTTGAAGGGGCAGTGAGAGCTTTGAACTCAAGCTCACCCAGCCCAGGACAGCTGGTGCCAGACCAGCGATGCTGCTGGGCACCCCTAGCTCACGTGGTCCTGTAAATCCTGACCCCGAGAAGTGCTCTGTGGTTGCACGGGTCCCCCCGGCCAGGCGCTTGGGCCATTCTCCAGCCCCTCCTGAATGGCAAGGTGCGGTCTAGGAACTGGCTGACAACGGAAATGGGCACGCCGGTGGGGTTCCCACTCCTCAGAAGCCGGCACCCAGGAGAAGTGGGGGGAGTCCAGGCCCACAGGCACTGCCCCAGCCCAGCTAGGCAGTGGGGGGAGGCACAGTGCACGGGCCGCCCCCGTGGAGCACTCCTCCCCGGGAGCCGGCTGGGGCAGCAGGGCACCTGCGCAGCGCGCGGTCAGGAGCACCGGGGCACACCTGCATCTCTGCCGCCTGCCTTCGCCAGGGAAGGCCCGAGTCAAGCCCCGGAACGGGGACAGCGTTAAGAGTCTTAGGATGCGCTAGACTGGAGTGGGTGCAACACAAGCGGGAGGCTGTCAGGGACGGCGGGCGCGAGCGCACAGGCACCCCCCACACAGGTGCGCGCACAGGCACAGGCCCGGCGTACGGAGCAGGTACGCGCGTGCCTGCGAGGAGCAGCGCCTTCTCAGAGCCCCTGACCAGCAGGAGCGCCCTCTGCACGGGGAGCCGGGCTCGTCCAGGCGCCAGCCTGAGGCTGAAACAGCGGGCCGCCTTCACTGCCCAGGGCAGAGAGGGTGACGGTAACCAGGCAGGGGCTTGTGTCATCCGGAGGGAAACCACAGGGGGGACGTGTGTAAGCACATCCCCCACCAGGCTCAAGGATGAGAGCCGACTATCAGACGACCCCCACCGGGTACAGCCTGGAGGGGAAGCCGTCCCGCTGGGGCGCAGACTTGCTGAGAACAGGCACCGACTGCTCCGCCAGCACCAGCCTGGCCCCGATTCTGAGGACAGCACTGCCCGGTGACAGCCTGAGCTCAACCATCCACACCGGACACTGACCACAGGGGTCCCTCACCGCCCTCTCGGGTCTTCAGACCGGATGGCCCCCAGGGCCCACCTCCTGATCCGTCTCACTCCTGAGACCAGGGCAGCCTGGCCCCCATCTCCCAGGCCCCTCTCTGGTCCGCACCCTGTCATCCACCACCTGCTCCCACGCCTCCTCTGCCTTTCTGGGCATTCTTCCCAGGCCTCGGCTTCCTGGGAGCTGCCCTCATGGTCATCTGCCTTCCCGGCATCGCTTTCTGCCTACCTCCTCGATGCCATTTCCCCACAGCCCTGCCTGTCCAGGGCCCGGAGGAGACACCCCCGGACAGCGGTCGCCTGGTCCTTAACCCAGGTCCTGGCCCTCCTCACGGCTCTGCAGCCTCATCCAGAGTGACACGGATTGACCCCACCCCCCACCCCGCCCATACCTAGGCTGCAGGTGGGTCCCTACCTACACACCTTGGTCAGTTCCTGCGCGTTGGCAAGGTTGTCCACGGCGATGGCCAGGAAGACGTTCAGCAGGGTGTCTGGTCGGCTCCAGCTAAGGAAGGGAAGCCCTCTGACCCACAGCCTCTCCCAGGGCCAGACCACAGCTTCCTCTGACAACACAGGGGCCCATCTCCCCAGGCCCTGAGCAGCCTCGGCCTCCTTCCTTGGTGGCCACGTGCCCCCACCCCCGGCCCTCCAGCCCGCTGGCCTCCACCCGGCCTCCTTCATGCAAGCTCACATCGCCCGGCCTCCTCGAAAGCCCACACCACCCCTTTCCCCGGCCACCTCTTCAGGGCCGACGCTCCAGGCCGGAAGCTCGCGCTGTGTTGGATTAATCTGCCTTTGCCTCCTAGGAGGGCACAAGGGCCGCCCACTCTGTCCCCACCTCTCCCAACAAGCACCCAGGCTGCATGTGGGCCCCGGCACCTTTGGGTCCCGTGAGCAGAGACCACCGACGGACCAGCTTCCTGGCAAGGCTCCGTTCCCACCTTCCTTTACCAAAGCCGAGTCCTGGGACCCCTCCCTCGAGGTGCCCCTCCCCAGAGCAGCAAGAAGATGCGGACGGCAGATGCCACGGGAGTGCCCGGCCGCCGGCCGCCGCCTCCAAAGCCTCCTCCCACTGGGCCCCCGGGAGCTGCGACGAGGTGCTCCTATGGCCCCCAGTCAGAAATGAGGAAACAAAGGCCACAGAGGGTAGGTAACTCCCTGGGGTCCCAGGGTCGGGGGGCCCAACGGCCCTGCCCCGCCCACCTGAACTCTGCAGGCTCAGGCCCTTGCGCGGCCACCGACCTGAATCCCTTCCGCTTTCCCGCCGCAGGAGCCACCTCTCCCCACCTCAGGCAGCACTGTCGTCCCTGCGCTGCCCCCTCCCCGCCCCGTCCCCAGCCCTCGGTGCCTCACCCCTGTACTGCCCCCGCAGACCCAGGCCCACCCCTGGTCCCCGCGGGCGGGTGCCCTCCACAGTGACGACGGGCAGGCAGGCCTTTGCCACGGGCTGTCCTCCGCCCGCTCAATGCCAGCGGCCCCTTCCCCTCGGCTGTGACAGCCGAACCGCCTGGGACCCTGCTGCTCCTGGGGCAGACGCCCACGGACAGCCCTGTGCCCCATGTTACCCCAGGGGCTCTGGGCAGTGCCAGGCTCAAGCAGCCGTCAGCTCTGGGTGACCCCTGTGGGTCAGGCCCCCTGTCTGGCGAGGAGGTGCCCTGGGACTCAGGGGGGGACCCACATCCCAGGGCAGTGCCTCTAGACAGGCCTGCTCAGGGCCCCAGTGGGGCCCACGGGACAGGACGCCAAGGTCGGCTGCTGCCTCCTGGCACTGACCACAGCTGTGGACACCCTCAGAGGCCTCGCTGCACTGAGAGCAGGACGAAGGCCATGCCCCTTGGGGCCCAGCGACAGGGACACACTCCACTTGGGCAGCACGGTCAGGGAGGCCTGAGGCAGAGCCTCCCTGGCTGGGCTTGCCCTGACCCCGCAGAGTCCCGCACCCCAGACCCTGAAACACAAGTCCGAGGAGCATCCTCCGCAGGAGACCTTCTTCTGCGCTTCTCTGCAGGGAGGACGTTTCCACGGGCGAGGGTTTTTTTTAAAAGCCCCGTGCCACAACTTAATAATGGAATCACTTAAAGTGAAAACAAAATAGATGGCTGCCCTCAGGCTGCTGACCTCACTGCTTGCCTCGGGCCACCCCACGCGCTGCGCACGCTTTCCTCGGGCGCCTCGGCCCGGCCTCAGGCTCATCTGTAACTCAAGCTGCTCCTGGGCGGGGCGCGTCACGGCCCGCCCTCCATGGGACAGCCGCCCACACACCGCCCACCGCCAGCTCCGTCCTCCTGGGGAGGGAGGGGAGAGCGGGCCCAGGAAGCACCGCACCGACCCCCTGGCCCAGACGGCAGAAGGATACAGTTCCCAAACAGCGTCAGGACAATGAAGTAAACCGACGAGAACATGCCTTTGCTGACTCCACCTTGCGATTCGATCCCATGATACATCACGGCGTTCCAGTCCTCCCCAGTCAGGATCTGCAGAGGGCGGGAGGGAGCGCAGCCGGGGCATGTCCCCACAGCCACCCGCGCTCGCACGCCCACCCGCCCGCCCCCCACGAGCCCGTGGGCACACGAGTGCGCGCACACACAGGTCCATGGATGATGGTCAAGGCGGCCCAGGAGCCTCCAGAGAAACTTCCAGAAGGACATGGCTGCTGGGCTGGGTCAAGCCTTATAAGATGAATATGCTCTGGGTTTCTGCCAAGAATGGAAAAAGGAGCTCCCGGCAGGAGAGAAAGGTGAGCGAGGGCGAGGAGACCGTGGCAGAGCTCCCCAGGCCCCAGAGCTGCCTGGTCACTGCCGCACCAGTGAGGAAACTGAGGCTCAGAGAGGGGCGCAAGCTGCTCCCGGCCAGACAACAGCTGCAGGGCCTCTGCCCCTCCAGGTTCCTGCCTCCCCGGCCCAGGGGGTCCGGGCCACGAGGGCACCTAAAAGCCGTCCTTGCCCCATCGGGAAACACGTGCCTCTTTTTCGCTTGTAGTTTGGGGAAAGCACAAGGGGATAAGGCAGCAGACATTCGCGTGTCTGCCTCTCAGAATGGAAATTGCTAACATTTTGTCGTATTCGCATCAGGTCCTACTCTGCCCCCATCGCCCTCGCCAGGCAACCCCAACCATGAACCTGGGGGTGGGGGGCTCCCATCTGTGTGGTCCTACACCACGCAACACACACACCTATAAACGAGATACATCATGTGTTTTAAACATGCTCACGCGTGTGTCAGACTACATCATCATTCCGTTCATTCACTCTTTGATCTGTGAAGCTTACCCGTGTGGGCACATATAAACCCACTGTTCGTGGAAGGTGCCGCATGGATTCCTTCCGTGTACTCACCCGTCTTCCCCAACAGGCGCTCCCGAGGGTTTCTGTCGCTGTGTCCCATTGGGAACATGAAGTTTGTCTAGAACTGGTTCTGCTGGATCGTAGGTTCTGCACACCTTTGACTTCACTAGACATTTCCAAAGGGCTTCTCCCAAATTACAGTCCCACCAGCAACGCAGGCTGTGTCTTCCTCACACCCTCGTCCCAAACTGAGCACAGTCACACCCTTTGATGGCTCCCGGCTGGCCGCGGGGCGAGCGGAGGAGCCAGTCAGGCAGGACATCTTCTCGTGTATCCAGTGGCTGCTCAGATCTCCCTTCTGCGGCCTTTTCAACGCTTTGGCTTGCATTTCTGATAACTCAGCTTTTCTGACCGACTCCCTTATGTATTCTTGTATATACTAGTCCTCCCTCTGCAACGTCTCCTGGAAAAATGTTCTGCTGGTCTCCTTTTTGCTTTTAACTAATTTTTTTTGTATTATAAAGAACTTTAATGAAGTCAAATGTATCCGTCTTTTCCTTTATGGTTTCTGTTTTTTGCCCCTTAAGAAGTCTCTCTCCATCCCAAGGTCATAAAGAATTTTCCTATATTTCTTCAAATCATTTTAAAGTTTGGCTTTTAGGTCTCTAATCCAACTAGAGCTTGTGGTTACGGCTCTGTGCACACCTGAGGATGAAGACCTACTTTTGTCCCACACAGAAGGCTCGTTTTTTGACCACCCCATCGCCCTCCCATTGATTTAAAATGCCATCTTTTTCATATGACCAACTTCCTACATAGGCTTGGGCAGGTTTCTGGGCTTTCTAGTCTGTTCTTTGATACTTTGTCTTTATACCTCACAATCTTCATTACTGTAGCTTTATAATAAGTCTTGATACATGGAGGGGCACATCACTCCTTCTTGAACTGTCCTGGCTATTCTTGGCCATTTACTCTCCCACAGAATCCATATGCTGAATTCCAAGAGCAGTTCTGTTGGGATTTGGATCACAAATTAAATTAGGGAGAACTGATCTCTTTACCATAGTAAGGCGTCCCATTTATAAACATAGGTATTCAGTTCTTTCGGTCTTTTAATAACAATTTATAATTTCACCTGTAAAGGTCTCGCATACTTTTTGTGGATTTATTTCTGGATAACATAGCTTTTATTACTACTGTAAATGAAATCTTTCATTTTAATTGAATATTCTAATTGAATGATACTGTTATATAGAAAAGCTTTATTTTTCCTATGTTGATCTTGTGTTCAGCACCAATGAATTCTCTTATTATTTCTAATTGATTCTCTTGAGTTTTCTATGTAAATAATCACACCATTTGTAAATAATAACTATTTTGTCTATTCCTTTCCAGTCCTTCTACCTCTATCTTTTTCTTATTACATTGACTTCAACTGCCTGAGTACTAGATATCCTTGGTTATGCTTTCAATCTGTATTAGTCTGGGTTCTCCAGAGAAACAGAACCAGGAGGAGATGTCTGGGTATATCTTGTGGTCATGGAGAATAAGTCCCAAGACCCACAGCTGACAAGGAGAGACAATGGTTTAAGTTTCAGCCCAACTCTGAGTCCAAAGACAAGAGAAGACGGATGTCCCAGCTCAAAGATGGTCGGGCAGCTACCCACCCAACTAGCTGTGTTTTTTTGTTGTTGTTGTTGTTTTGTTTTTTGCGTTACGCGGGCCTCTCACTGTTGTGGCCTCTCCCATTGCGGAGCACAGGCTCCGGACGCGCAGGCTCAGCGGCCACGGCTCATGGGCCCAGAGGCTCCACGGCACGTGGGATCTTCCCGGACCAGGGCACGAACCCGTGTCCCCTGCATCGGCAGGCGGACTCTCAACCACTGGACCACCAGGGAAGCCCTGGTTTTTTTTTTTTTTTGAGTCCTTAGTATTTTAAGTTCTTTGTATAACATGTTTTTCATCATAATATCAATATTTTATCTTTCTAAATCTATTGATATGCTTATTTTTCTCTTTTAAACTGTAGAGATCAGGAAATTACATTGACTAATTATTGTATTACTGAGAAAAGCACAGTTTAGCCATGAGGTTCTATTTTACACACAATTGGATTTGATTTTTGAATATTCTCTTTGAGACTATTTGCATCTACCTTCACTGAGCGAACACTTAGAGTGCCTGCCTGCTGTGTGTCAGGCAATCTTCAGGCGCTTGAGATCCTCAATAGACAGAACAAAGCCCCTGCCTCACAGATCTGTGGAAGGAGAGAGCTCTCCGAAATGGAGCCAGGAGGCCTGGATGGAATCTGATCTTTTGACCACTTAATGTCCTAATGCAGGCCTCCAGAACATCTGTCAGAAACTCAAGACACTTATCAGACACCTACCCTAAAACGCCTGGTGACAGCCATCCCTGAAGGACACACATTTCCCTTCTTGTGTCAGAGCACAGCCTCGTGGCTTTTGCCTTACAAGCCCCCAACTCTTTCTCTTCCCCAGGACACTCTTTTTATTTTAGCCAAATCTGTGTCTCTTGAATTGCAACTCTTAAGACCCCCAAACACTTCTTATTTGCAGCCTCCTGCAGTTTTTTTGGCTGACAGACCTCACACTCTGTCTGCATTTTGCTTTCCTTACATTGTCTTTGCCGGGCTGTGGGGTCAAGGTTGTCCTAGCCCCATGAAATGGTTTCTTCCCTTCTCTGGAAGTGTCTGAGTCCATTATCATCTGTTCCTTAAAGGCATGGCAAAACTCACCTTATAACTCCCCAAGCCCTGGGCAGGAGGCAGGAAGGCAGGAAGAGAGCTTTTTGACTAGGGATTCCATGTCTTTAATGGTTATAAAATTATCCAGTTCTTTTTTCTTCTTGGGTTAATGTAAGTAACTGATGTTTTCCTATAGAAGTGCACATTTCATCTAAGTTTTCAAACCTATTGGCATAAAGTTGCCATAATATACTTTGGGGATTTTAAAAATATCTCCCTTTTTCTGTTAGTTATACCTCCATTTTGGGCTATACTTTTTTAAAAATTATTTTTTTATTGAAGTATAGTTGATGTACAATATTATGTAAGTTACAGGTGTACAATACAGTGATTCACAATTTTTAAAGGTTATATGCCATTTATAGTTATTATAAAATATGGCTATATTCCCTATATTGTACAATATATCCTTGTAGCTTATTTTATACATAATAGTTTGTACCTCTTACCCCTATATTGCCCCCCCCCTTTCCCCACTGGTAACCACTCTTTTATTCTCTTTATCTGTGAGTCTGCTTCTTTTTCATCATATTCACTAGTTTGTTGCATTGGGCTATACTTTTTATTTGTGCTTTTTTTCTTGATCAGTCTTGCTATTATAAAGTTATCTACTTTATTAGCCTTATTGAGAATGAGCTTTTTAGGATTTTGCTATCTTGGCACCTTAGTTTTATGTTTCATTAATGTCTGCTCTTAGCATCATTTTTTCCTGCTTTCAATTTCTCTTTGGTTTACTCTATTATTCTTTTTTTCTAGATTTTTAAGATGAGTACTTAACTTATTTAATTTTAGTCATTCTCTTATTTTGATAATTGCTTTTAAGACTCTAAGTTTTCCTCTAAGTATTGCTTCAGACTCATCCAATGAGTTTTGCTAATTATTGTTCAGTTCTAAATATTCTGTACTGTCCACTGTGCTGTCTTCTTCAACTCAAACCCTCAGCTTTCAAATATGGGGAAGATCTTAAGTGACTATTTACTAGTGCTTTCTGTTTATTTAAGTAATATCAAGAATGTGCTGGACTTCCCTGGTGGCGCAGTGGTTAGGAATCTGCCTGCCAGTGCACGGGACATGGGTTCGATCCCTGGTCCCGGAAGATCCCACATGCCACAGAGCAACTAAGCCCGTGTGCCACAACTACTGAGCCCACGTGCCACAACTACTGAAGCCCACGTGCCTAGAGCCTGTGCTCCGCAACGAGAAGCCTGCGCACCTCAACGAAGAGTAGCGCCTGCTCGCTGCAACTAGAGAAAGCCGACACGCAGCAACAAAGACCCAACGCAGCCAAAGAAAAATAAACAAAATAAATAATTTTTTTAAAAAAAGAATGTGCACTGTAGGAGTGCGATTCTTTAACGCTTGTAATTTCCGGAGCGACTGAACAAGTGATCAATTTCTATAAATGTTCCTTGTGCCCCAAATGATGGCTATTTTATTCACTATCAATTGGCAGGTTCTGTGCGTCGGCCGGTTGGTGACCCTTGTGCCCATGAGCTCCTTTACATCCTGTCTAACCCTTATCAGCTTCATCCTTCAGTCTGATCGAAATATAAATCTCTTAAAAGAGGGTGGACTGTTGATTTCTCCTTGTAATTCTGTCGGTTTTTGCTTGGTATGTTTTTTGAGCCGTGCTGTTAGGCTGCATCTTCCTTTTCTTGTTATGTAATGTACTTCCTTATTTTTACTAAAGCTTCTTTTTCACCTTCTTTTTCACTTCTATTTTGGCTGATGTTAACATTACACCAGCTTTCTTCTGGTTGAGGTCTACTTAGTTTATCTTTTTGTACCCATTTAATTTTAAATTATGTACCATTTCATACATTCAGAAAGGTACAATGAATAAGATTTAAAGCTCTGTGTACCCATTACCCAGCTTAAGAAATAAAACTTTAAAATGTAGCTGAAGTTCCCTCAGTAGAAATCTCCAGCCTCATTCCTCCTCTCCCCAAGCCCACCTCACCCTGAATTTGGTGTTAAAACATTCCCATGCAAGCTTTTACACCTTTACTTCCACATATACCATAAACAATATTGTTATGCAACATGTTTTGAAACAAGATGTTTTCATCCTTATTAAATATTTAGTATCATATGCTAAACCATAATGGAAAGGAATGGAAAAAAGAATGTATATATATATATGTATAACTGAATCACTTTGTTGTACAGCAGAACACAACACTGTAAATCAACTATAGTTCAATTTTAAATATTAGTTAAATAGTATCATATGCTTTGTATTATTCCAAATCTTGCTTTTTTTTTTTTTTTTTTTTTTTTTTTTTTTTTTAGCTTAACATTGCTTGTCATCCACGTTAATACAGTTAATTCCAGGTAATTCACGGTCCTGCTGCACTGATAGAACACACCCTCCTTATCCACCCTCCTGATGATGAACAATCAAGAGGTTTCCGGTGTTTTTGCTATCATACACGATGCTGCTGCGGTGGTCTCGCAGGTCTCTCTCTGTGCATTAGGCCAGGGACCTTCCAGAGCACGTACCCACAACAGGAACTGCTGTTGTGTGAGTTCTGGTGGGTTAGATACTGTGACATTACTTTCCAAAGTGGTTCTACCAACCCACGAACAGCATAAAGGAATCCTCATTTCTCCACATCTTCTCGAAAACTTGAGGCTGTTAGATTTCTCAATTTCAACTAAACTTACAGGTGGGTTTGCTCTGCATTTCCTGACTATAAGTAAACAGATGATGGTTTTTACAGGTCGACTCATCAGCCCAATTTCCTGTCCCGAGTTCCTTGCTTACACACTTTGCCCATTCCTGCTGCATTATTTGTCTTTCCTTTTTGATTTGTGGAAGTTTTCGATTTATTCTGGCTGTTGGTTATTAGCTAATGCTGTGGAAACATCTACTCCCAGCCTATGACTTGTTTGTTTGACCTTCTTATGCTGTCTTTTGACGCACAGAAATTTGTATTTCAATAGCCAGATTTGTCAAAGCTTTCCTTTATGATCTGTGCTTTTTTACATCCTCCTTAAGAAGGCTCTCCCTGCCTTCAGTCAGTAACATTATTCTCCTGTATGTTCTAAAATTTCAGAGTTGCTCTTCACATTTACGTCTTAATTCATCGGAACTGATATTCAAATCTGCTACAGGGTAGAAATCCAACTCCAGGTTTTTGTCTATGGATAACCAAAATGTCCCACTCCATCTGCAGTGACACCATGAGTGTTCTGTGTATATAACTATTTCATCTGTAAATAAGGACATTTTTCTTTCTTCCTTGGCAATCCTGAGAAATTTTATTTCATTTTTTTCTTATTCTACCGCACTAAGACCACTGATACTAGCATAATCGGCTAAGGGTTTTTATTTGCAAGGAGTGTTGGGTTTTATCATGGGATTTTCTTTTAGAAAAAAAATTCATGATGGACAGTTTCACACATCCAAAGTGGAGAGTGTAATGTAGCCCTACGTGCCATCACACAGCTTCAACAATCAACACAATTTGCCAGTCTTGTTTCACCTGCCTCTCTCTCTGGTGCTTGGCTGTGCTTTTGCTAGAGTTCAAATGTTCTTTCTGATCATACATGGTTTTTTTCCTTCTTTAACCTGTTAAGATGATGAATTACATTAATAGACCTTCTAATGTTAAATCATCTTGCATTTCTAGGATAAATTCAAGTTGATCATAAAGATGATCTTTAAGTACCTCCAGATTGGATTAGTTCTTATTTCCCTCAGGATGTTTTGTCTCTCTGTGTGTGATAGTAATCTATATTTTCCTTCTCTTATATTGCCCTTGTCTAGTGTTTTCATATCAAGGTTATTCCAGTCTCATAAAAGGGTGGGTGTTTCCTTTTTAACTTCTCTGCAGTCGTCTGTATAAAATTGGAGTAACCTTTCTTAAATATTCAGCAGAATTCACTTGTAAAACTGTCAGCGTGATCTCCACAGGGCAGGTAGATTTTTCAATTATTCAATTGTTATTCAGAAACTATTCAATTTCTGAAATAGCCCAGGTTTTCTGCTTCTCCTTGGGTTAATGCACCTTTCCCCCCCATTTATCCGCTCTCCTAAACGTACCCGTATCCGTGTCTGCAGTGCTTTCAGCAGTTGGGTGTGACTCTCAGAATCTGCGTCTGGATGTGTCTTTCTTCCACCTCGAATTGCGGCTCTCGGAGTGGTAATTCCAGGCCAACAGGGACCGTCCTCCGATATTTTAAAGTCGCTTTTCCCAGACCTTCTGCCATCATTGCCACGAGAGGCCTGCCATCAGACTGGTGTTCTTTTGCAGGAAATCTGTCTTCCTAGAACAGATTTTAAGATTTTCTCTGTATCAGGCTGTGTCCAGGTCTCAGCTCTTTCTGGAATATCGCTGGCACCCTCTCTCTCTGCCTCTGAGCCGCAGCTGGCTCAGGTCCTCCGCGTCCTTGAGAGGACCGCGTCAGTGTACCGTTCAGCCTCCACTGTCTATTTAAACAGCTGTGTCTTTTACTTCTAGGGTTGTTACTTAGTTGTCCTTCGCATTAACCAGAGATGCTCAGTTCCAAGGTGGTTTTCTTCCGTGATTTTGTGCCGAGCTCTTCCTTCAGCCCTCTGAGGCTTAAAGGCGCCCGCATTCGTGCGCTGCTTCCGTTTCTCAGGAGCGGCTCACCCCCCACCTGCGGCCGTGGTCGGGCAGCTCTCCTCCCCCTGGTCGCGTGCCTCTCGGTGCCCCCTCCCCAACCCCACTCGGAAGCAGGGGCTCCAGCCTGGGTCCCAGGCCCTCGGCCCGGCGTCATCCTGTGGGCGCTACAGGCCCGGCTGGGCCAACGGTCGGTCCTGGCCATCTTCTCGGCCTCCTCCAGCCTCAACACTCTCTCAGCCTCCTTAAAGGGCTGGACGCTTCGCCAGCTCTGAGCCAGTCAAGCCATTGGCGATGCTTCTGATGGAGAAGGCGCGAAGGGTAGTACGCTGACAGGCAACTGGATCCTTAAAGCCCAGGGGGGGAGAAGCCACAGGACTCGAAAGTGGGGTCAGACAGGAAGCAGAACGATGACAGCCCGGGGTCTGGCGTCCTGCCAGGCCGGGAGCAGACGGGCCTCTGGGAAAAGAGCTCCCTGCTCCACCCAGGCCGGGGGGGGGAGGGGGCTTGCGGGTGACGTCACTAGACTGAGTCACTCTGTCAGCAAGCGTCTAGTGTGGTCGAACGGCCGCCTGGAAAGACGCCTTCCTTTGGGAGGGGAGCCCCAGCGTTCCCCTCTGCTTACACTCACTGTGGCTCCAGCGTCGGCTCCGGGGGCAGCGCCAGCGGCCCCAGAGGCCCGGAGCAGGCGGGGCCCCGGCCAGAGCGCCTGCAGCCTGTGGGCACCCTCCCCGCCCCCGCCAGTCCTGCTTGGCCTCAGACGTGGCGAAGGATGCTCACGGGGCGGAGGGCGTTACCACACTGGGGAGGCCGGTTGTGGGGCACCCGGGGGCCACAGCTCTGTGAGGGGGACGGCGCTGAACCGGGAGAGTCCTCGAGAGGGAACCAAGGCTCAGCGTCCCCAGGGGCTGCGGGCGGCGTGTTTCCAGATACAAAGGAAAAGTGAGGGGCCGCCGGGGCCACGCCGTTGCAGGGAGAAGCCTGGGGAGTGCTTTCCACTCGACTCTCAACGGACAACGGCGGCTGTGATCGGTTCCAGGTCTCGGGGGCAGAGAGGTGAGTGGCGGCCTGAAGCCAGGGCCTCCCCAGGTGTCCACCTGTTCCTCGGGCGGCTCCCCCCGACCCGGGCCCGGCGCGGCGCACGTCGGAGGCCTGCCGTGCCTGCCCCTCCCGGGCGCCGGGGAGGCGCTGACGGGGAAGCACGCGGGCAGGGAGGGCCCCACGCGCCAGACGCGAGCCGGGAGCGGGGGCCTCACCTGGAAGACAGTGAGGATGGCAGCGGGGAAGGTGTCAAAGTTGGTCGTCGGAGTCTCGTCCTGAAAGTTGAACCTGAGGGGAACAAGGGTCTTGGACCGAGGCAGCTCCATCGGGACCAGGAGGGCCGCCCCCCGGACGGGCTGCGTCTGGTGTCGGCGGCGCCCCCTCGGGACCTCCAGGGAGGGGAGCGGGGGAGGAGCCCGGGGCCCGGCCTCACTTACTGGCCCCCGAAGAGCTGCATGCCCAGCAGAGCGAAGACCACGATGAAGAGGAAGAGCAGGAAGAGCAGGCTGATGATGGACTTCATGGAGTTGAGCAGCGACACCACCAGGTTCCGCAGGGAGCTCCAGTACCTGCGGGGAGCGGCCTGGTCCCAGCGCGCCCGGACGCCCCGCCACGGACGGCGCACGCCTGCAGCTTCCGGCACCTTCTGACCCGAGGGCCCCACACTCGGCGCGTGGAGAGTGCTTGCGCCGGGGGCCCGGACCAGCTGTCCGGACCGCGCCCGCCCCCCGCCCACGGGGACAGCAGGCGCCGAGGGCCCGGCGCTGAGCTCACGGTCGCCTCCTACACCCGCTCCCCGGTCTCCCTCCCCCACGACCGCGCCCGCCTTCGCCCCTCAACCCCCTCAGGCCAGCTCGCGGGAAGCGAGGGCCACAGCCACGCAGGAGAAGGGGCCGCACCGGAGCATCCATCAGCATAGCCACCCTCAGCACGCGGGTCCCCGCGCAAAGAGCCTCCGCCGAGCAGGCCGGGCACGGGGTGCGGACGCTGACCCCAGCGGCCCCTCCTAGAGGGCCAGGGCCACACAGCGCGGAGCAGCCCTCCAGCCTCGACTCCCTTCCACCCCACCCCTCCAACACTCCTGGGGCTCCGAGACCCTGTGCCTCTCATTCAGCTGGACCCCCCTGGCTCACGGGGCCCCTGAGGTCTGCCCATGGTCTAGCTGCTGCTGGCTCGCTGAGTGATGAGTCCCCTCCAGCTGCGACCCGCAGGAGAGCCCAGGCGGACGCACCACGTGCCTCTGTGCCTTTGCACTTGCTGTCCTCTGCCCTGGCCTAGGGCATCTGCCTGGGGCATCCCTGGGCCCTTGTCCCTAATGCTGCTTCACAGAGGCCCACCATCCTCCTCAAGCTCCCTGACTAGGTAGGTGAGAGTTAACGGGAGATGGGCTGGAAGACTCCAAACAGCCTTCTCCTGGGATGGGCAGGGTGTAGGTCAGCCCACATCTGGACAGGGGCCACCCGCTTTCCAGGAGGAAACGGAGCTGCTGAGACGCCAGGCCCACGACCAAGGTGAGGGCAGTGCCGGCCGACACCTCCCGAAGCCCCTTCTCCCGCAGAAGCAGAGGAGGACGGAGGGCAGGCGGCGCAGGGCACCCAGCAGCCTTTGTGGGCCAAGCCGACCGAACTCCTGTCCAAAGTTCCTCCCCGGTTAAACTGTCCTGACCTCGAATGGCCTCAGGTTTGGATTTAAAACAGAACAGAAAAGACCAGGAGGCTGTGTCGGTCACTGCAGCGGGGGCCTGGAGCCCAAGCCACCTGCGCAGGCTTGGTCTGGACCGTCCCACAGCCGTCGTGACCCGGGCCACCAGGGACACTGCGCGGAGGCCGGCGCCGGGCACGTGCGGGCCACGCGTGCCAGCTGCTCACGAGGGGCTCGGGTACCACTGTGGGTCTTACGGCCACGGCCGTTGGGGTGAGGGCAGCTCTCCTGCTGCCCAGACAGCTGTGGACGAGGGCGGCCCCCCTTCCCAGCACTGCTGCTCTGGCAGACAGCGGGGAGGTTTGGCCCGTGTCGCATTCTGGCCTGGGCCTCAGCCCCCTTGTGGGCAAAAGGGAGAGAGACCTGCTTCCAGGGCTGTGAAGAGCCAAGTGGGGTGAAACTGAACACACGGTCAGGGCCCCGTCCTGTCACCGAGGACAGGACAGGCAGCGTCGGCCGCGAGTGGAAAAGGCAGGCCTGGGAATTCAGGCCAGAAGGTCAGAGTCCCGTCGGGGCCAGGACGGGAGCAGGGCCGCAGGGCAGGTGAGCAGACTTGGGGCGGGACGATGGGAAAACATCCATCTGATAACCTCTGTTTTCTCCATTAGCTGTGGAGCAGAGTCATCCTTTGAGGATGAAAGGCGGGCTTGCTGATTTCAAGAGAGGAGACAGGGTGAAACTGTGGGGAACGAGCTAACGAAAGAACCAGAAGCGCTGGGGCAGTGCTGGGGCTGGAAATGGCGCCGCAGGTAGACGGGCTGCCGGGGCCGACCCGAAGTCCTGCTGGGCTGTGGCCCTCGCTCGCATGGGCTGCTTTGTGACTATCTTCTGTTTTTAACCAGTTATAACCCACAGAAAGAGACTCCAGGCAGCTGAGGGCAAGACCCACGCCGCGCATCCCCAGGGCGGCGCCTGTGTCGGCTTGGCTCCCACGCTGCCTGCGCCCCCGCCCCCCAAGGCGCACGGATGACATACTTCGTGACTTTGAAAGTTCTCAGCAGCCGGAGTGCCCGCAGCACACTGATTCCAAAGGACGTTCCTGGCTTGATGGCCGCCCAGACCACCTCGAAGATGCTCCCCACGATGACCTGCAACGAGATGGGGTCAGCCTGGGGTGCGCGTGTGGCTGCTTCTCTCCGTAAGCACCTGCCCCGCCCACCCCGTCCGCAGCTCAAGCCACAGAAGGCAACACGAGGCACAGGCCTCACACTGAGCCCCTGCGGCCTCCGGGAGCTGCAGACGGTGTCCGTCCTTCCCCCACCCAGACACACCAGGAGGACACAGAACATGAGCGAGTTTGGCCTGCAGCTTTCCCGGCAGATCTTAAAGCTTCCTCGACTGATGCCTCCCCTGGGCTTCCTCACAGCCCGGTGACCCTCTGGGGCCGGAAGTCTGCCTCCGACAGCTTTTTTTTTTTTTTGCGGTACGCGGGCCTCTCACTGTTGTGGCCTTTCCCGTTGCGGAGCACAGGCTCCGGACGCGCAGGCTCAGCGGCCACGGCTCACGGGCCCAGCTGCTCGGCGGCACGTGGGATCCTCCCGGACCGGGGCACAAACCCGCGTCCCCCGCATCGGCAGGCGGACCCCCAGCCACTGCGCCACCAGGGAAGCCCCGCCTCCGACAGCTTTGACCGTTAGGCTGCTCTCACTCAGACCAGTAGACTCTGCTTCCTTGTAACATCCCCTTTCTGGTCCTGCCCCCTCTGAGACGTTCCAGTCCATAACTGCATCTTGTCTTCTTCCGAGGAGCGGGAGCCAGCAAGTACCACCAAGGCCAGGGGGGGGCAAGTCTGCCCCTTGTTTCACGGACAGTCATCCCGGGCGCCGTCCACGTTGGTGGACCGGGACTTGCGGGCAAGAGGCCTGCCCCTCCTTCCAGCCGCTCCTCAGCAGAGGTGTCTCGCGTGAGGGACTCAGAGAGGACGGAGCAGCAGGGCTGAAGCACAGCGGAGCCCTGACCCAACGGCACCCGAACAGAATCCCCTCCCTGGCCACCGCACCTCACAGGGCACGCCCGGGCTCGCGGTCACCGTGAGCGCTCGTGTGCTCTTCACGCGTGTGGCTAACCGTCACTCCTTCGAAGCTTCTGCAGCTGGTGAGGAGAGCGCCACTGCCCACCATCGATCTCTCAAATTCCCTTTCGCTTCGCTTGGCTCACACACCACCCAGGGTTTCAGTCACTTCCGCCCATTTCACACCAACACGATCAGCTCGACATCAACGTCCTCACTGAGCCTGACAAACAGTGAGCGAGTTTGTGTGCCAGGGCGGCCACCCTTGCAGGTTAGCACTGGTCCACGACCCTGCGTGTCTGGTCTGCTGGCTGCACCAGCTCCGCATCGGCCCGAATGCACGGCCTTCCACTGCACGTTTCCCCACCTTGGACGCAAGCACACCGTTCAGAGGAGTTCAGACCTGCCCACGGCTGCCGCACCCACTACAGCCCGAGCAGGGCAGCAAATGGGACGAGTTTGTCGCGTCTGTCCTCGGTCCCCCGAAAATCACCACCAATTGCCTCAGCATCACACAGCACCCAGATGGCGCCCAGGGCTGAAGATGACTGGTTCCTAACCCTACTTTCTTCTCGCTGTCACTCTTCCAACCTGTCCCCTAGTTTCCACTATCCTCAGAATTCGCTTGCATCGGTTCACAGTGTGGGGGGCCTCTCAAGACGGCCCCATGGTCCCCGCTGCTTCGGGCTCACCCCCTTGTACACCCCTGTCCCCCGGAGGGCGGGCCGGACCCGGTGACCCACTTCTAGCAAACAGAACACAACAAACGTGATGGGCTGGCCCCTCTGAGGACAGTTACAAGACTGAGGCTTTGGCCTTCGTGCTCTCGGCCTCTCTTGGGCCACGGCCGCCGTGCTGTGAGGACGCTGGGGCAGCCTGTGCGGAGGCCCACGTGACCAGGCCCGAGCACGCCAGCAGCCACCGGAGCGGGGCTGGAGCGTGACTTTCTGAGGCCTGTCAACAGCCACGAGCACAGGCTTGGAAGGGAGCCCTCCAGCCCAGCAGGGGCTGCGAGGACTGAGCCTCGTGAGGGACCCGGTAAGTCACAGCCAGGCTGCCCCCTCACCGGAATGAGAGGATGAACATTTGCGGCTTTAAGCCACTAAGCCCTGGAGTAACTTGTTACCCAGAAAGAAAAACCAATACCGACTTCGGAAGCAGGAGTGCCGTGCTGCTGAACTAAGAGCCCCGGGTGCGGGGGCGGTTTTGGAGTCAGGGAGCCCAGCAAGCAGCACTTCAGTGGCGGCCTGAGGCACCCCGAACACACTCTCCCGAGGATTCTGGACTCTGAAGATGCCGCCGTAAGGCCTGCAGGAGAGCGAGAGGTCATAGGAAACTAAGGACGGGAGCGGGCGGCGAGCCACACCGCAGCCGCAGGGAGAGCAGGCGACGTGCCTCCTACGCTGGGGCTCCTGCGGAGGCGCCGCCCAAGCAGGTGCGGCCTGGTGTCTCCTGCTGCTCGCGGCCAAAGGCGGGAGGAGGGCGGGAGTTGAGGAAGCGCCGCTAAGTAAAGAGAAGCCGCAACTCGCTACTTTGGGAAATGCTCAGGCCTCTCCAGAGACCAAAGGAGGCCGACGTAAAAATGAAATGGCATGGTCAAAAAAAAGAGAAAGAAATGGCATGGTCTAAAAATGAAGCCAAGGGCACGACTGTGGCCGGTATGGAAGATCCCAAAAGGTCAAAGGCGGGGCCTCAGAGCATATTCAGCCGCTTTCCGGCCCTTCAAGGGATGCAGGGTGAGCCTCGGAAATGGGCCTCACGAAGCAGTAAGTCCTCTGGGACGTGGAAGGCTGTTGACCTTGGTCATCTCAGCAGCAGCTCAGTCCGAGAAGGGCTCATCGCTAAGAGAGCTGTGGGCACGGCTTCCGTCCAATGGAGTGAACTCTGGGAAGGCTCACAACACACCCACAATGCTCTTACAAGGCTTACATGCACAAAAATATCACCAGCTTGGGTTGAAATGCAAAAACCAAAATGAGGCCTCTGGATTCCCAAAATTCTACTAAGTAGGAAGCAGGCCGAGAAAACCTCAGCTGAAAACGTTTACTACCTTTCACGAAAAGGAAAGGGGACTCGGGGTAAAACCAAGAGCCCGAGGGCCCCCAGGCCCCAGAACGAATCAGGGCTTTCCCAGCACCTGCCGGCCTCACTCCAGCCGGCCCTCCTGTGCCTCACACGCCCCGTTTTGAACGGGAAAACGGTCTACAGCAGCTACCCCGGCCTGTCCCACCGCTGTGTGCCGGGTGTGGGGTGGACAGCTTGTCTCTCTCAGTTCAGGGCTCTAAGGTTGAAAGAAACTGTAGGGGCCCCAACCAGACCGGGGTCCGCTTTGGATGACGAGATTCGGGGCGTCGGGCTGGCGCTGTGACGGGATGGGTCTGCGGAACTGGGGGTGGAGGTGAGTGTATCTTACACTGGGAAGGCTCTGGATCGCAGCGGACTGTGGCAGTCAGCCTCCGGCACGGCCCCGAAGGACCCCTGCCTCCTGGTGTTCGCATCCCTGGGTAACCTTCTCCCCGGGAAAAGTGGGCGGGCCTGGTGACTCCTTCCTGACAAATGTTAATACAATAGCAAGGCTGACGGCTGTCTCTCCTGAGACTGGTTTCTGTAGCCTCTGTCAGGTACTCGCATCACGAGCTGCCACACAGTGAAGACATGCAAGCAGCCTGTGCAGAGGCCACGGGACCAGGAAGCGAGGCCAGTCACCAACCACGAGCGAGTCCTGTCAACGGCCTGCGATGAGCCTGAACGCAACCCTCCAGTCCTAATCAAGCCTTGGGATGACTGCGTCCCCGGCCTCAGCTGGGCTGTAAACGCATGAGAGATCCCGGGCCACAGGTACCCTGTAAAGCCACGCCTGGATTCCTGACCCTTAGAAACTGTGAGATAATAAATGCTTGTTTTAAGCTGCTAAGTTTTGGAAGAATTTGTTGGCTCGTGTGCAAATTACTCCCCTGCCCTGGGGCCTAGCTGGTTCCCAGACACCGTCACTCTGAAGTCTCCTCCCCCCTTTGGGTCCCCTCTGCCTATGTGCACCACAGCTTTCTTTGTAACCCAGAAGGCAAAGGAGCAGAAGAGTTGGCTTCCCCCCAACCGTCTGTGAAAATCGCAGGTGCCCACGTCCCAGAGAGCACCTGGGCAGCCACCGCCTTCCCCCGCCCAGAGCTCAGGTAGCGTGGCGGGTGTACGACACCCACCCCGGGCCCCAGCGCTGACTCCCCCGCACACTAGCTGGGCAGTCCTGGGCCCATCACACAACGTCTCCAGTTATTCATGTATGAAGTGAGTCGTCGTGAAGATCTGACAAAGTCGTAGACACTGTCAGCTGCACTGCAGCGCAAAGAGGAAAAGGTAAAGTTAAACTGCATCCCAAGTTGAAGTTTTCCTTCGACCTAGGTCCGGCCTCCTCCTCCCTGGTTGCTGAGAAGCCTGCAGAGGTGCAAGGCCTCCTGGGGCTCTGGCGCGGCCGCTCCTTACTCAGAGCCTCCACCAGGGCAGAACTCGGCCTCTGGGCAGGTGTCAACCGCGCCCCACCCCCAGGCTCTGGGCTCAACACAGGGAGGCATCCTCCGTGACCTGCGGGGCCCAGGGAAGGGGACCCTTCGCTGCCCCGGCCCTGTGCTCGTCCACGGTGAGCCTCAGAAACACCTGCCTTCCAGGCCTCCCTCACCTGCAGAGGCTGGTGAAGGGACCTAGGCCCACAGCTCCCCTCCGGCCTCCCCAGGAAGCGCTGTTGCATGTGCCCAGGACCAGGCCCGCAGGAATGATGGGGGTCAGGACCACAGCCCCCTTGAGCCTCCACGGGACGGCAGACGTTTAGAAGATTGCATACCAGGTGCGGAGGAGGCTACAGAGCCTTAAGCTGATCTTGAGACTCTACAGACCGGGCCAGGGAGGGAGGGAGGCTGCCCACGGCCAGCACCCACACCAGTTGGGGCCTGACCAGGACAGGCCTCGCCCGCCTGCCAGCATCCTTTCTGACCCACAGGGGATCACAGTCCCCCAGCCCCGGCTCTGCTCCGCAGGCCCCGGCTCACACTGGGTACGGTGCCGTGCGAGGGGTGCGTGCGCTCTCCGGCCGGGACACCGCGGGCCCGTCTGGACCCCCAGCAGGCGCCCCTGACGAGGCGGCACACTCACCCCAAAATCGAAGCAGTTGAAGGAGGACCGGAAGTAGCTCCTGGGCCCCAGGCCGTACATCTTCAGGGACATCTCTGTGAGGAAGAGACCCAGGAAAACAAACTCTGCAAAGTCTAGGAGAAGCCGGAGAAGAGGGGGATTAGCTCGCGTCCTCCTCCCACCTGGCTCCAGCCCAGACAGGAGGACACCAGACCTCTGGGCCGATCCAGGGTGGGGCTTCCAGGCCTGGTCGGTGGCCCCTGAGCTCCAACCTCAGCCCGGGACAGAACAGCCCGCGCAAAGACAGGGAATGTCGCAGAGAGGTGCTCCATCCAGCTTGAAAGCTGAGTGCCCAGTGCCTTGGGACACAGAGGCAGACTCCCAGGACTGGGCTCAAGAGTGAGTTCTGGGTCAAGGGCCCGAACCCCCAGAGGAGGGCCTAGGTGTCAGGCAGGGGGCGCCCACCCCTGTGGGAAGCCGCACGGCCTCGAGCTCCTCCTTCTACCTTCAGTCTCGTTCCGCGCTCCGAGTGCTGCCGGCACCTGGGGTCCCTCAGCCACCCGGCCAGGGCCCCCGCCCTCTGCGAGGACCTCCTGACCCCCTTGGGCTCACAGCAGCACCGTGTTGGGTTTTAACCGTGTCTGCAGGCTCGCCCCACTGAAGGCGAGTGTCCCTACCACCCGACACCCCCCGGCCCCTGCAGTACGAGTCTCCCAGGAGGCACCCATGCTTGCTGGGGGCCTTGGGGAGTCATACAGAGACCCCTGTGGGTGGGGTGCCTTCAGCTTCCCGCAGGCTGGGCCGGGCAGGCAGCAGTGGTGAGCAGGGCCTGCCTCAGCCCAGGGACCCCGCCACGGCGGCGCTGACCTGGCTGGCAGGACCGAAGGGAGGCCGCACTGGACCTGCTGCGAATTCAGCGGGTGCAGGCACCACCCTCGACCCAGCCTGACCAGAAGGCGGGGTCAGAGCAAGAAGAAACAGTCCAAAAGTTGCACGAGGCAATAGCCCGCGGGAGGCCCGCCGAGCTCAGCCACTGACGGGCTGCCACGCCAGGGATTCCAGACGTCAGAACAAGGTCGCTGTCTTTGACCCTCCTCCCAAAGCTGGAATCCACCTATCATTTCAGACACTGAGCCAAAGGCACTGTGGCCTCTGACCCCAGGGCACCGGAGCCAGGGAAGCAGCTCAGCACCAAGGGCAGAGCCCGCCATGCAGGGCCAGGGACCTAGGGGTCCAGTCACCAGGCAGTTGCCCACCCAGCCTCCCCAGGGCCTCTGGCATCCAGGCTGGTTGGGAGACTGGACCTCAAGCAGCTCACGCTAAAAGACGGTAGAAGAGGGGGCCACACACTTCCTGCCCTCCCTGTGCTCCCCGAACTCTACTCTCCCCAACGGCTCTCCACCAAGTGCTACACAGACGCAGCGGCCTCACTGGGCAGGTCTGCGGCAGCCGAGACCCCGAAAGAGCAGAGACATCAGTTCCACGGCCCACTGGGCACCGTGCCTCACAGACACACGCGTGATGGCCCATACGGCCCTGGGAGGTGTCGGGTAGGGGACCGGGGTACGTGGACAACCAGCTCCTGCCTGGCCTCTGAAAGCAGTCGAAGACGGCACCAGGGCGCCCAAGCCGAGCACGGGATGAGAAATGAGACGGCAAAGTAGCCCGCCTGGAGAAACCGCAGGAAAGCTGCGCCTGAGTCCAGCCGGAGCTCAAGCCCCGTGGCCCCCGCCCCTCAGGAGCCCGCCAGAGGAGCTCAGGCCCCGGGAGGAGAGGCCGCGGAGAAGGGCGGCCCGGCCGCACGCACGGCAGAGCTCGGAGCTGCCACCGCCTGGGTGCCCGTCTTGCTCCCCCGAAGACCAACGCGGGAGCCCCTGGCGCAAGCGAGCACGGAAACTGCCGAAGGGGGGCTTTCAGAGACGGGGACCCCGGGGGCAGAGCCCCCAGCAGCCTGCCTACTCCTCCTCCCTCCCAAGGGGGAGCCCCTCGGCTTCACATGCTCTGCCTCCCCTCAGATACCAAGAAAGGGTGCGCACGCGTTCATTCCTACAGCATTCATTCAACCAGCGGGCACTGGCGCTCCTCTGAGCTGGCCCGGGAGACAGCTGACCCCTCTCTCCAGGAGATCGCAGGCCAGGGGAGCAGAGCAGGGAAGTTAAACAGTGTCTGCGTTATAACAAGAGGACAGCATGCTGCGGGAACAGAGGGACAGAGGGGAGGGTGGTCAGGTCTGTCCCGCGAGGCCTGGGGGTTCACAGGATGACAGCATCCACTCCCATCCCTCCTTCACCATCCAAGCCTCCGTCTCGGGGCCCTCAGTGCATTGGGAGCGGTGGGCTGGGTGGGCAGACAGTGAGGCGCACAGTACCCGCTCTGCGGGGCAGCCAGCCTCAGGCCAGAGTCCCATGGCGAGCTCTGATGAAGCCGCTCCGGAAGGGGAGTCCCCACCTCTGTGTCTGCCTCCTGCAAGGCCTGCCCTCCCTTGCTGGGTCAGCCTGTCTCAGCTCCAGCCCAGCTGTCAAGGGCACTGAGCAGAGGTGTCCGGAGCCAGCATAGACCCACCCCCTCCCTCCAGCCATTTTCCCTGGGGAACGCTGATGAACTCAGGAGCTTCCAGGAAACCACGGAGGAGGCAAGGCAGTGAGGGCCAGATTCCCCGCCAGGGATGCCTGCGGCCTGGCCCAGCAGCTGGACACTTCCAGCCTTGTGCTCCTGTCTGACAAGCGACCAGGCCCCGCGGTTCACCCCCAGCCCACTCTGCTGGTAAATCCCCAGGAAACAGGAGTAACCACAAGACTGAACTGACTGGGCACCACCGGCTTCTTCCGAGGGAAGAAAAGGCCTGGTTAGGAGGCCCCAGGGGGGCAGCCGCACCGTTCGCCAAGTTAGGAGGAAGCCCTGTCTCCCCGGGCCCTACCCAGCGGCCGAGGGCGGGGAGACTGCAGCCTGAGGACTCAAGGCAGACACTGAATTCGGTCCCAAACCACATCCCAAGCCACCAAACCACAGGCCCAGGACACGATTCAGGCACCAGGATACCAGTTCAACATGCACCCTCTGTTCTGTAACCCGCCCTCTCCCAGGGAGCCAGCCTGTCTGCTAGAAGCTCCCCGGGCCCCCCTTGCTTCTCCTTTCTCTTTGCCCTTTCCCATTATACCAGCAAAGATTTCAATCGAAGTTTGGGAAACAGTGGCCTGGAGTCCCACCCCCAACACAGGCCTCCCCACCCACACTTTCAAGTGGCCCGTGGCGCCGTCTGTCCACTGCCCACAAGAACCCTTCCGCAGCTTCCCAGGCTCCCGGTTGGAGCTGCCCAGGCTCAGTGTGGCTGGCCCGTCAGGGGCCAGACTGGGAGCCAGGAGGGTTCTTCCCTGGAGAAGGGCTCTCTTGGCCACCTAGGGGACTGCAGGTGCGCAGGGTTCCGAGCAGAGAGGGGGGCGCTCGTGGGGACCCAGAACAGGCTGTTTCCCGATCAGCCGCAGCCACGAGCAGGGTGACGGCGGCTGACCCTGGGGAAGGGGAAGGAGGGAGCACTGACTACAGGACAGAGGTCACTCGTGCAGTGTCTCTGGAGCTCTCGTGAGGCAAGACAAGAAAGCAAGACCTTCGGTTGCATGTGCCCTGCAGGGCCCTTGGGTGTGAAGGGTCAGCCTGGTCCCTGGGGAGGGACCTCAGCTCTTTGCCTCCTTGCAACTGTAGCCAGGGCCGGACAGGTCATGACCCAGAGCCCCTGGCCCGGCCTGAGGCTCATGGACACACGCTTGCAAGGCATCCCTGGTCATGGACACACCCAGATTCAACCAACCAAGAAGAAAAGCAGAAACAAGCAGAAGAGCCCTGGGAGATCCCTGGGAGCCAGGACTCTTTCTCCTCAGGAGTCCAGGGCAGACGGGTCCCTCATTCCCTGGGTCTAAAGCCCTTATGGTGGAGGACACATGACCCCGGTGCCCCAGACCCCTCACTCATTTCCCACTACCCTGATGGATGGGGCTCTAACCAGATCAGCCGGGTGCCCTGGAAGCTGGGCCCAGGTTGTTGGGGAGCCCTGGGATGGGGAACCCAGGCCTGGGGCACAGCCAGGCCCCCAGCAGAGGCCCCTGGAGCACTTTAGTCAGCACAGGGGTCCTGCGCAGGGCATCCCAAAGCAACAGGTTGTGGACCGGAAGTGGTTCAGAAGAGGTTGGCGGAGGGGGGGTGGGGGCAGGGGCGGGGGCAGGGGCGGGTCCGGGCCCGGCTACGTACACAGCGCCGTGGTGAGCCGCTGGGGCTGGTTGTAGTGCACCATGGCCACGCACAGCGTGTTCAGGGCCACCACGCACAGCACCACCCAGTAGAAGCTCTGCGCCTTCACCAGACGCCGGATGAAGAACCGGAACATCTTCTCCTTCCTGCGGAAGTACGACGAGCTCTCCGTCTTCCCGCTCTTGAGGCTGGCTCGGGCAAAGGGGGACCCTGCGGGAACAGGGGCTCACTGAGGACGTGGGGGACAGGTGGGCCCCAGGACACGCTCGCCCTCTGCCGCCGTGAGCCCCGCGGATGCATCCTCGAGGACATGCATCCCCCATCCCACAAGGACGCTTGCCCCCAGCCCTGGCCCAGCTCGAGGCCCCAGTTTCCATCACAGGCACCAAGTGTGTCAGACCCGTTACCGACATTGGGCTAATGACCCGTGTCCCCTGCAGTGGGTCCTGACCCCACCCCCGCTTCACAAATGAGGGAACCCAGAGCCTCGGCGGTCTCCACGGCTGCTGGGCTGTGGGTGCAAGACCTGGATTGGAACCGGCCTCTGGTCCCCAGCGCCCGGCCACCTTCCGGGAGGGCAGCCCCGATGCTCCCGCGTGGCCTGGGGAGTCCTGCAGCTTCTGGCCCACCCTCCCTCTGTAGCTCAGGACTCAGCAGCCACTGACCACCTGCTTTTCAAGGAGTTTGACTGGAACACAGCCAAGCTCCTTGGCATCTGGCCCAGCTGCAGAGCCAAGTGTGGTCCGCAGAGCCCCCAAAACTCAGTCTCCAGAAAGTTTGCCAAGGAAGCTGATTCTCTGCCCCGACTCAGCCGCCAAACCCACCGCCCTCCCTCATTTCCATGCCTGCAGCACCTCTGCTCTGCCCCCGCCGAGAAGCGCTTCCCTCACTGGCTCCTTCTCAGCTCCACGTCCCGGCGTCAACACTGCCCTTCTTTAGGCTCCAGCTAACAGGTCTCCAGCCCCCCAACCATCGCACCCTTATACAGCTGCACTGTGTCGGCTTGTCGGCCTGTTCCGTGCCCAGCCCCCAGGCCACACTGAGCTCTGGAGGGGACAGGGCCACCCTCTGCACCAGCCAACCCCTCGCGCCACTTGACAAACGAGCGAGCAGACTTTGTGGGTGCTTGGAAGGTCTGAGTGCCTCTAAGTGTTCAAACCCAGCTGGCTCTGAACACCTGGCCTGGCCATCTGTCCCTGGGGAAGCAGCGCGTGAGTGTGTGTTCCGCGATGACGGGCGCATTTGCACAGGTTTGTGTGTGTGTGTCCACACCCAGACTCTGAACAGCACAACAAGAGCATTATCAAGCTCGTGTTTTCTTGGATTCACTAAATGAAGACGGGCCGAGGCCCCCGGAAAGACCCGTCTACAAGCTGAGCAGCCGCGTCGGGCGGGGAGGCGCTGTGCCCCAGACACGGGGGAGCAGCCCCGAGCAGCACCCGTCAGTCAGCCCTCGTGGGGGGGCGGCGTGCAGGGCCCTCACGGGGAACTGCTGGCGCTCTAGCTGCCACACCCCACCCCCACCCGCGGAAGACACTGCTCCGTCACAGCCTCTGGCTACGCCGGGACACAGCCTCCCGATCCACGGCCAGACACCAGCCAATGCCGATTATTCAGGGCTGGCTCATTCAACAAAACCTCTTGGCCAGCCTTGCCAAGGGTTGCAAAATGCCAAGGCCACAGCCAGACACACCTGCTCCCTCCTCAAAGGCAGCCGTGGGGCACAGAAGGAAGACAGACACCCAGTACAGACAAGACGGGGAGAAACCTCCACACAGGCAGAGCCATCACGGACCCACCCTGTGAACCCACGTGCTCAGAAACCCCAGACACAGCCATTTAGAAAGAGAGTCACACACGTGCCACACACCATACCCGGACGCTGACCACGCCCCCCAAAGACACACTCAGAGTCACACAGGCACACACCTGTGAACACACACAGGCCTGCTGTGTTTTCGAGAATGAACCGGACTATGAATGACAGCAGAATTGAGCGCTGGTTGGGACAAGGCGGGTGCCCACAAACACATGCGTGTCTTCGCGCTGTGCCCAGACAGGGGCTCGTTAGTCAACGTAACGCCTACGCCAGTCCTGCTTAGCGCCCACCATTCAAGAACCGCCCTGAGAGGGTCACAGAAACACAGGGGGGCCACGACCTGCCCCTGCCCCTGCGACCCTGCCAGGTCACAGGTCAGAGATCACAGGTGACAGGCAGGAAGTGCAAGTCCCCTTCTGGCTTAGTGGCTGCCTCTGCGGGCCTTGGGGTGGTGGGGCCGGAAGTGACGTGAGCTGAACACCGGGAATGTGGACGTGAGCCCCATCTGCCCACCAGGCACGTGGCTGGTACACCCTCGTGGCTAGAGAGTCCCTACTGGAGACAGGTCCAGGGTCACATGCGCCTCACAGGGTCTCGGGGTTAAAGGAAACCATGCAGGCCAGCCCACCGGGCCCCGACCCGCAGCCAGCAGGGGGCAGGGAGGGGGGGCACCCCGGAGGTGCCAGGCCCCACGTCCAGACCCGTGGGAATCAGCAGCTGCCAAGCCTGAGGGCCCCCGAGTGCAAGGAGACCCCTGGGCTCTGCCGGGGCCACGGGGGAAAGTCTACAGGGTCCCAGGATCTGGCACAGCACCAAACCAACGAAAACAAAACTGAGAGAGAAAATAAAATTCCCTCCCCAAATAATCCAGCAGCTGAAAGGAAAGAAGTTCACTCTTAAAACCCCCAAACTAGTAGCTCAAAAATGCAGCAAAGCAATCTTAAATAAACACAGGAAACGTAAGAAGGAAGAAATCATAAGGAAAGGGACGAGAGACACAAAGGAGCAAAGTAAGATGCACATGAAGTAACAGGGACTCCAGGACTAAAAGGGACAAGGAAAGGAGATTGAGTAGCTGAACAATGGGAGAAAACATCCCTCATGTAGGAAGACCTGAGCCTGCAGGCTGAGTCCCACTGGGTTCCTGACCCCAGGCAAAGGGAGGTACAAGCGAGACCTTGTCTGCAGCCAGGAAACGAGAGGACAGGGCAGTGACACCCACAGAACAAGAGACAACGACCACAGCAGCAAAAGCTCCCTCGTCCTGAGAACCACGGAGGACACATGAGTATGACCGGAAGCCAGTCCCCGACCTACACACCCGTCTGAGGGGGACAATAAGGAATGACAGAGCAGAGCTGAGACAAAGCACGCCGCTGTGTGGTGCGCAGTGACTGCAAGGTGAGAACCTCTACGTGACCGTGTGTGCGCTGGAAAGGCTACGTCGGGATTTCTGCGCCCGGGGCAAACACAGGAACTAGCAACAGCCAAGAACGAAATGCCCCAAACAACTCAGACCAGGAGTGGGGAGTGATGAGGGGAAATACTGCAAAGGTCGCATCTTACCGGGTTGGGGGTGAGGGCAGAGAGATAGGAGAGAGGGCGATTTGGTTATGGAAATGATGCATCTCGGTGGCAAAGAGGGTGGAGGAATACACTAAAACAGTAAAGAAAATGTTTCTAATTCTGGGAGCAGGGAAGGGAAGGTAACCATTTGTGGAACAGAAATGGGAGGGATCAGAAATTAGCGAAGGAGGAGAGGGTGATAAACAGCAACCTGATCAAAGCAGCAAAGCTGGGGAAAACAGAGACCACAGTATGAAATATCGATGCCAAATGTGAAGGAATGAGGAAGGAAAAAGTCACGGATGTCAACCCTTACACTGAACAGAGACAGACTGGATCCCTCCATTAGGGACAGAGACCGTAAGACTGGGTTAAAAAGAAAAAAAAAGAAAAAAAAAAAAGCAAAACCCAGCTAAATACTGCATGTAAGAAGAACACTTAAAATGCTTAAAATTATAAAGAAGAGTTGAAAATGAAAGGGAAAGCAAAGAAACCAAGCAATGCAAGCTAAAAACCAAAACCAATGGTAGTAACAGAAAGTATGACATTTGCTGTCAGACAAGGAATTGTCCAGTGGAGGAACTAAACGGATAAAGAAGGTATTGTGTGATGATGAAAAGCATAATTTACAAAGAAGATGTAACAGTCATAAACTCCACATCTACCAAAGCATATAGTGGCTAAATACATAAACAAAAGCCATCAGAAATACAGGAGGAAGCATCAAGGAAATGCAAATCAAAACCATAATGATTTATCACCTCACACTTGTCAGGATGGCTATTTCCAAAAAAGACAAAAGACAAGTGCTGGTGAGGATGTGGCGAAATTGGAACCCCCGTGCCCTGTCGGTGGGAATGCAAACTGGCGTCGCTGCTGTGGAGAGCAGTACGGAGGGCCCTCAAAACAGTTAAAAATAAAACTATCTGATGGTCCAGCAATCCTACTGCTGGAAAGAGAGAGAGAGAGAGATCTCCAAAATCATTGACATCAGAATCTTGACGAGATCTGAGCTCTCCATGTTCGCTGCAGCACTATTCAAAATAGGTAAGATGTGGAAACAACCTAAGTGTCCACTGACAGATGAATGGATAGAGAAAATGTGGTCTATACATACCACAGAATACTACTCAGCCTTAAAAAAAGAAGGAAATTCTGCAACATGCACCAGCACGGATGGACCTTGAGGATATCATGCTAAGTGAAACAAGCTACCGTCAGAAAGACAAATACTTCATGACCGATTACACACACATGAGGTATCTAAAATAATGAAATTCATAAAACCAAAGACCAGGACGGTGGTGACCAGGGGCTGCTGGGCGGGGATGGAAGCTGTGATGAACTGGAACAGAGTTTCAGTTAAGCAGGATGAACAAGCCCTGAAGACCTGCTGCCCGCAGCACAGCACCTGCCATCGACAGTGACCCATTGTACGCTTGGAATTGGAGAGGATGGATCTCATGATGTGTTCCTACCCCCCCCACACACAATTTTAAGAAAAAGAAATACAAGAGAAACTTATTAATTAAAAAATAAAATGAAGTGGGAATGTTCAAAACACGTCTTTCAGAACTGAACAGACCTAGTGATAAAACACGAAGACCTAAAGAACCGGAGAACACAATCAATAAACTTGATTTTAAGAGATACCCATACAACCTGGCAACTCTCCAAAACGGAACATACACTTGCCGTCAGTGAAACTTTTTAAAACCAGTCATGAACTTAGAGTTTGAAAATTTCTAAACTTAGAGATTTACTGGCCACATTTCCCAATCATTATCTGATAAAATTAGATATAATAAAAACATGATCAAACTATCTTGCTACTTATAAATTAAGAAGCACACTCGCAGATAACCTTGGCCTCAAGAGGAAAGTAAAGAAATTGTCATCTGGAAACCAGTACAGAGGGGGACTTCACAGCAAAGCTTTGTGCAGAGGAGAATATGCAGCCTTAACTGCTTTTGCTGTTAAGGAAGAAAAAAGAACAAGTTACACATTTTCAGAAGTTAGAAAAATAATAATAAAATCAATCAAAATAATGTAAAAAGATAAACCTAATAAAGGTTAAAAATAACAATAATAAAATTGAAAACAAAAAATAGAAGAAAGGAAATATACAATCTAGTTATTTTAAATGATCATTAATACAGACTAACCTCATATGATCCTAATTCAGAAAACAGAAAGCAAAGGTAAACATACTAACAACCGGAAAAAAGCACAACCAAACTCAACACACTCTAGTCAGTCTCAGAGCTTTAAACAGCTTCTGCAGCCTGAATGCCAGAGCCCAACACATAAAGCGCCCACCTGACACCCCACTGCGTCTCCAACATGCGTCTCAAACTCAGCACCTCTGAACCGAATTCCGGACATCGTCCCCCAGAACGCACGTGTCCCACGTCCCGTCCTCCCAGGGAGGGCTACTCCGTGGACACTTCCTGCAGAGCTGTCCTCGATGTCTCTCTCTCTCTCTCACACCCACGTCCGACTGCTCAGCAAATCCTGTGGGCTTGTCCTCAGACTAGATCTAGAATCCAACCACTTACCACCCCCGTGGCCGCCACCAGCCGCGGGGTCTTCGTAGCGGCCTCCAGCCTGGTCCTGCCCCTGCCCTCTCTGCACGGCAGTCTGTCCTCAGCGCCCCACAGGAGCCAGATGCTGCCTCCCCTCTGAAGACCACCCTGGCTCCCAGAGTCCCCTGACCCGGTCATTTCCTCTCCTGCTGCCCCCCCCGCCCCCGCCCAGCCCCCTCCACTTGGCTCCAGCCACGCGGGCCTCCTGGGCTGTCCTGCCTCAGGGTCCTCTCACCTGTCATGGGGATGCTCTGTCTCCAGGTGAGCTGACTTGCTCACTTCCTTCAGCTTTTTACTCAAAGGCGACCTTTCCCGAGGCCATCTACGGCCACTCTATTTAAAATTCCAACACCCCCCAGACCCTTCAAGCCCCCTCCTTCTCTACTTTTTTTTCTTTCTCACACCTAGCACTGGAATGGAAACTCCAAAACAGGAAAGGCTTCTGCATCTTGCTTAGTGCCGTAGCCCAGAGCCTCAGGCACTTCCCAGCACTTCTGGTGCTAGACTTCTGGTACCAAGCTGAGAGGAGGTACTAAAACGATAAAAGACCCAGGTTCCCCTTTTACTATTTGAGAAGCAGGGGATGAAGCCAAGGCCTCAGAGGCAGCAGACCAAGGAACATGGGAGATACACAGGGCTTAGAAGAGAGATGGCAAGAAACTTTCCGTCCCTACGGAGTCAGTGACACACACAGCCTCCGGCCGTGGGACACGCCCAAGGGCTCCACATCCACACAGGACGGCAGAGCCGAGGACAGCCAGCAGCCAGCAGTGTACTGAAATGAACGAGTGAGAGGCCTGAGCGGAAAGGAACTTCCGGGAGCTTCGGGCACGCAGCCCACCCCAAGGGCCGGCCCCAGGCAGAAATCCCAGGACCGGGATGCTGTGCTTCCTACTGTCGGGCGGACACACACAGGACTGGCTTACCTGGGGGGTGTGGCGGTAGGGAAGGAGGGAAGCCGAGGTGGCAGGGAGGGAGCGGGGTGCACATTCCGCCTGCAGTCACAGGCCCGCAGAGACTCACCCACAGCACAGAGGTCTGCAAAACGGTCCTCCCCCTCCTCCGCGTGGATCAGGTCATTGCGGCTCTTCTTGGTGGCTGCTCTCTTCAACACTGCTTTAAACAAAGGGTGGGAGGGGACGGCATGAGTCTGGGCCTCCGGATGACCTGCCTCAGGGCTGGGCGGTGCCCTTGTGGGCTGCGCCAGGAACCGGCAGCCTTTCCAGATCTCTCCTGAAGCTGAGGCTGAGGGAAGGCAGGACGATGCCTGGCGCCCGTGGGCCCCTCTCGGTCTTCAGAGCAAAAGGGACAAGGGGTTTTGAGGTTGGGCCCTGCTTGTCCTTCTCTCCACAGTGATGTCCATGGGGAAGGCCTGGCTACCACAGGGACCAGGAAACCTCCATGTGGGACGGGGCCAGGGCTGCGGCCGGCTGCCGCAGCAGGCCACGCTCCAAGGCCAGGTGAGACCAGAGAGATCAGGTCAAGGCCGCAGGTGTGGGGACCACAACATGTGTGGCCATGCTGTCTGGCCCTGTCCTGAGCAGCAGGTGTGAAGAGAGGGCAGCCTTCCTGCCACCGGGGCCGTGCTGGCCCCCGTCCCTGCCCCCGTGGCCCCAGCAATCTGGGGGCATCTCCCTGAGCCCTGGGGACAGATACAGCTTGCATTAAACCAGCAGTTTTCAAGCTTCTAGAAGCAGCGCTGTCCAACAGAACTTTCTGTGATGACTTGAAACCCGCCGAGACGGAGGATCTGGATTTTCACTTTTGTTTCATTGTAACATGCGCACCTGCAAGCTCACACAGTCACGTGTCAGCTGTCAGCACAGGCTCCCGGGACCCTCAGGCTGAGCCCACGGCTGGCTACGCCCACTCTAGCCCACAGCACGCAGCCCCCCAGGAGCGGGCGGCTGACCCTCCCAGGGCCTCCAGAAAGGCCCCGCCCAGGGCCATGTCAAGCGACCAACGCGCAGGCACCTGGCTGAGTAGAGGGCATCCTGCCTCACATGCAAGCGTGCACACGGGCACTGCCCACCCAGCCACCAAAGCCCTGTGGCCAGGCAAGGAGTGCTGACAGCGGTCACCTACCATCCAGAGGGGATTTCTCCTCTGCGTTCTTGTCCTCCTCGGCCAGCATGACTTCCTCTGTGAGTGAGACACAGCCTCAGGCCAGAGCCCTCCTGTCCCCACCCCTGACCAGGGCTCGTCCCCCAGGAACACAGCAGGAAGGAGATGAGACCCCGCCTTCTCAGCCCTCACGCTTCCAGAAGCCGGCAGGGCCCGTGGCTGAGCTTCTCCTACCGAGACACACCCCTTGATGGGTCCCACAGACAGCGCCCTGTGAAGAGGGCCTGGCTTGCCCCCCACCCCCGCCCTCACACATCGCCCTGCCGAGGGCAGCCCCGCCCCAGGTGAGCTCAACCCTGGGAGGGTCCTGGGGAGAAGGAGCCGGCAAAGGCCAGGCCAGGAGCGCCACACAGCCCTGTTCTCACCGGCCTTGAAGATCCACTCCAGGTACCCATTGAGCTCCCGCTCGATCTGCTGCTGCCGGCGGAGCTTCAGGAAGGCCCGGCGGTTCTCCACCCGCTCGCGCTCCTTGGCGAACTCTCTGCGATGGGCAAGGCCGGAGCAGGAAGCAGATCAGGCGGGTGTGAGCACACCCACAGCCCGCCGCGTGCCGCCGGAGGCACGGGGACTCAGGAAGAGGCCGGGACGCGGGAAGCAGGCCGCGGGCCACCCCTCTCGGTGTCTCCCATCACCCGGCCTCTCCCCCACCCCGAGCGCTTAACAGGCCCAGGTAAGCCCTCCCTCCTCAGGCTCCTGAAGCTCATAGGGACAGCACCTCAGTGCCCAGAGAGGGGGCTCCAGATGGCAGGGACAATTCCACCTCCCCCTGGCCCAGAGCAGGCCTGGGCATGCACCCTCCGAGTGCGGGGCCCTGTCAGCTGGACAGAGACGCTACAGAGAGCTTCTGGACAACACTCCCCCAGAGGAGAACTTCCACTTTGTTTCTTCTGCTGGTTCAGACCCAGAGCCATTGCTAGAAGGAGGAGGGACGGGCAGGCACTGGATCGGCTCAGGGCGGCCAGAGATGACAGGGAGACATTCTAGAATCACCCAGCTCCTCAGCCAAACCACTGAGGCTCTTCTGCCATCCTGGGCCCTCAGCACCACAGCCCCAGTCTCCCAGCCAAGCTTAGAAGCCAAGAGGCTCCAAAGGCCAGAAGGAAGCCATTCACGCACACAGGCACAAGAGCGCGTGCACCCGCGCACACACCTTAGCTCAGGTCCCCGGAGGGCAGGCAGGCACACCCTCAGGGCAAAACAGCAATGCCTGTTCTCTGCCGAGCGAGCGAGCGAGCGAGCGAGCAGCTGTCTCTCCCCAGGAGAAGCAGCTTCTGGGCTTGGCAGGGGGGCCGGGCCCAGCAGGCCTGGCTCCTGTCACGCAGCCACGGTGAGAGGGAGAGCTTGGCTCCGGCCAGGATGGACCCCAAGCCTGAGACTGGTGTCCACCAGGGCCTGAGCTGCTGCAACCACCCTGGCAATGAGAGGAGACGGCTCCCACCTGGACCTCTCACCAAGTCCGGAATCTGCAGGAACGCAGGGCCCCTCGTGGTCTCCCCACCAGGCCAGCACCATCAACCACACCGGAGGGCAGGAGGGCCTGGGGGTGGCAGTGGGGCGTGACCATACTGCCCGGGTGGCCTGAGATCCGCCAGCAGAAACTCGCTGCAGTGACCAAGGCCTGGCCGCTGGGCAGCCACTGCTCAGGAGGTGGCTGGCTGTGGCCTGCCCTCCCCAGGCTTTGGCCCCACCGGGAGGAAGGGCTGCGAGAGGAACCACCGATTCTGCTTCTCTGGGCACTGGGAGGGTGAGAGCCTGGGGCGTGGCGGGGAGCAAGGCGGAACCAGAGCCACACGTGTGCGCTGACCACTGGCCTGAGGGGCCTTGCAGTCTCCAGCCTCCCTGGGGCTGGCAGAGAACCCTGGGGCCCCGCTGCTGGAGCTGGAGGCCAGAGGCAGGGCTGAGCTGAGACTCATTAGGAAAATCAGCCTGTATCGCCTGGTGCCCAGAGGCCAGGATGCCCGCAGGTAGGGGCAGGGCTGGGAAACACAAAGTTTGGGGCCCCTCACCCAGTCTCCGCTGCTATCCCTGCTTCTTTCTCACGCTCTCCAGAGTAAGCTTGAGCGGGACCCAGTCGTGTCCCGCCAGCCTCCCCGCCACGCGGCCCAGCATGGGGCCCGCCCTCCGCACAAGTCTGGCCCCCGGCCAAGCTCCCACACCTGGCAGCCCCAGCTCTGCGCACCGCAGACACCACACCCTCTGTGCCTCCGCCCCAACAATTCTCTGCCTGGGAGACGCTCCCCTCTCCTTTGCCAAGCTCATTCCTGGTCCCCTCTGGGCCTCAGCTGAGCTGCCCCCTCCCCAGGAGTCTTCTCTGAGCCCCAGGCCTCCCTTGGCTTCCCCATCCCAGCTCGGACCACAGCCCCTCCCCGACTAGGAGTTCTGATCTGTCCCCTGTGCTGTGGGCCTGCCTGCTCCCGGCGGAGGTGCTTAGAAAGACACACTACTAACAGTCAGAGTCTTAGAGGAGGGGCCAAGGCAGGGACACGTGCCAGAGCCGGAGCCCTTGCGCCCAGCCACTGTCCCCTCTGTGGCTGTTCCTTCCAGACCAATATGAGAGCTGCCCCCTGGGTCACGGCCTCAGGAGCCTTGGGCCTGAGCACGAATCTTCAAGGCGGGTGGAATGGAAACTTTCCCCTCCAGCCTTACAGGGAATCTGATGTTCAGGTGGGGGCAGGGAGGCAGGCCAGCCCAACGCCCTCTCCCTCTGTCTACACAGCTTCCTCGGCCCCGGACAAGGGCAGGAGCCCCAAATACCAGCCCCGGTTGTTCCCTGAAGCCGACAGCACTTCCTTGGTCCTCGGCCCTATGCAGGACAGGAGGGCACCATGGGCCACAGGTGTGCTACACCTGTGTAGGTGTGCTACCAATGAAGGTAAGAAGCACCTGCCTCCAGGAGGGACCCCAGCCCTGCCTCCTCCCTTGTCCTCTCCTGGAGGTCAGCAGGGACAGGTGACCAGAGAGGCGAGGCAAGCCAGGGGTCAGGGCTGGCGTGGAGACCCAAGGCTGCTCCATCCTTCTCCAGTGTCACACAGAAGGGCTCTCTTGTCCCCAGGGCTGCTCAGAAACCGCACCACGAACCCAGATAAGAGGCAGCAGCAGCCGCTCCCCTGACTCCGAGGCCCGGGTGAAGGCCAAGAGCTAGGGGCAAGGAGGCCAGGGCCAGGGACCACCAAGGGAGAGGTCAGAATGGTAGCACCAAGGACAGGCTGGCTAGAGCTCCGGCTGTTGAAAGTGGCCGTCCCCGGGCCAGGCCGAGTCTCGCCTCCGCCACCACACAGGCCGTGTCCAGCGCCATCAGCCCCCTCCCCAGCCTGCGAACACAGAGGTGCACACAGCTGCATGGCCTCTTACCCCGAGAGCACGCCCAGCACCAGGTTGAGCATGAAGAAGGAGCCGATGACGATGAGGGGCAGGAAGTAGAGCCAGTTCCAGGTGTTGCCGGCCGCATCGTTGGTCTGGAAGCGAGAGGAGATGTGCAGGACGGTGGGCAGGACAGAGCCCTGGCCACGGAAGCTCCACGGCCCTGCTCACACACCAGCAGAGCCCAAGTGCAGGAGGGCCCAGACAGGTAATCCAGGCAGGACCCACCATCACACCTGCCTGCCCTCGCCCCACAGAGCACCCTCTGGGGCTGGGGCCCCCAAAGGACCAAGGAGCTTCGTGCTCCTGGCCACTGCCAGCAACACCGAAAAGCCCAGGAGTAGCCCCAGGGGGCCAAGGGCTGCCCCAGGTACCCCGCCTGGACACCTCCCCTCTGTTTCCCAGGCTGCTGGACACACCAGGCAGCTCCAAAGACATTCCTCCTTTGTGAAGCCCACGGACCCCAAGGCCCAAGTCTGATCTTCTTTTTGTCCCCTGCAGTTTCCACAGCTCAGAGCAGTAAGCCCTGTGCCACATTCCCCCGTCAACGGCAAGCCCACAGGTCCCCAGGGCACAGCTGGGCCGAAGACAGAACCCAGCACCAGGGCCTGGTCTAAATAACCAAATGCAAAAGGTCTTCCCAGACCTTTTGATTTTTAGAGCACAGCCCACAAAAGGGTGAGGCCCTCTGAATCCAATTCATTTCCACAGTTGTTTTGTTTTCCGGGGCCCCCCGTAGACCCAGCTGAGAGGGGCGGAGAGCCTCTTTCTCCCCACGAGTCTGGTGCTAGAAGTGAAACAAGAGCGGGGGGTGCCGTGGGCAGGTGACCACCTGGCCCCTCTGCTCCTCTCTTCAGAGGCAGCTCACAAGCCAAGGGCCAGGAGCCTGCACAGCACAGAGGCGGGAAGGTGGCCTAGCCCTGCCGGGAGGCTGGGACTCATCTCCAGGTGCTGCTGTCGGAATTCCTGCCCTCCAGCGTCTGCTGGCCTAGGCAGGTTTGCAGGACTCTACCCCTGCAAGTCCTGAGTCCCCTGGACTGCCTGCCCCTTGTGGCTTCTGATTCCTGGACACTGATTCCACGGTGGCCGCTGAGACCCCCGGGCCTTGACCAGAATAGACACTCAGACCCCCAGCTCTACGTGTTGCCAGTGTTCCCAGACCACACCTCTGCCAGCCCCACATGCTACTCCGACCTACGGCCTATGATGACCACCAAAGCCGCCAATCTCCCCAAAGGGCACCCTCAAAACCTGCCTCCTTCTGGGAAAAAGGAGAGATGTGCTGCCGTGGCCCCAGCTCCTCTCACCTACTCAAGGACTTGGCTCCTGCAGTTTCCCTCTGATGGACCGTTCCCATCAGTAGCCAAAGCACCCTATTCTCTTCTTAAAAAACAAGACAAAACAAACAAGGACTTGCACTTCTGGGAAGATGGAGTGGACATACTCTTCCCTATTTCTCCCACTGAGTACAATTAACACCCTGGACATTACATCTAGAGCAAATATATATTTCACAGAAGACTCTGAAAAGTGGAGGAAAGAAAGCAGATCAGCTGGGACCTCTGGACCCATGGTGAGTTCCCTGTGTTTTTGTTTTGTTTTTGCCTCATATATCCCAGACCTGGGGCTTTTGAAGCCTACAACCTGGAAATGCCAAGAGACACAGACAAAAAATACACCAACAAAAGCCAGCACTCTCTCTCTCTAACCAAAGGGCCAGGAAGGGGGCCACCCTGCAAGGCAGACAATAACTGCACTACTCCAGCCAAACAGGGCAGAAAATACTGTGGTGAAACTTCCATCCCTGCCAGCAAAGACCCAGGAGGGAGCCTAGGCGACCACCCTCCCCAGACTGTAATGAGGTAACCAACCTCCCCACACCCCCAAACCACAGAGATGTCAGAGAACAACAAGCAGGGAGGTGGGACGTCCTCCTCGACAGATGGTTGACGAGGCCCCCATCCCACCCCACCTCTGTGGTATCAGTGGAGACACACGGGGAGCCTGGACTTCCACCCCCACGTGACAGTAATGAGACACACCACCCCCTCCCCACTGAGGTGCTGCCAGAAAGTCAGACTTTCACCACCACCCAGTAACGAGGCCACACACCCCCCCACCCACATGGTGGGCAGAGACCACGTGGAGAGCAGAAACGAGGCACACAAAACCTTCCCAACCAGGTAAGTATCCTAGAGGCAAGTGGGGAGCCAGAACTACCATCCCACTCAGCAGTATGGAAAAGACCCCCACACTGTGTCAACAGAGGCCAGGTGGGGAAACTTTCCAGCCTTCTACTCCCACCTTGCAGTAGCAAGGAAGCAACCCCTGCTTCCAGTGACAGAATGGTCAGAGGAAGCCAGCTAAAACAGAGGGCTTCAATAGGATCCAGGGTCCCAGGACATAATGCCAAAAATGTCCAGTTTTCAACTGACATTCATTTGCCATACCAAGAACCAGGAGGAGCACAAACTGAACAAAAAAAGACAATTGATAGATGCTGTGATGGTTAATTTTATGTGTCAACTTGACTGGGCCATGGGGTGCCCAGATATTTAGCCAAACATTATTCTGGGTGGTTCTAAAAGTGTGTTTCTGGATGAAATTAACATTTTAATTGATAAAGTAAAGCAGATTGCCCTCCATGATGTGGTGGACCACGTACAATCAGTTGAAGGCCTGAATAGAACAACAAACTGACCCTCTTCCAAGTAAAAGAAAATTCTCTATAAGAGAATTCAGACTTCATCTGTACCATTGGCACTATTGGGTCTCCAACTACTGGCTTTCAGACTGAAACTGCACCATAGCATCTCCTGGGTCTTGAGCCTGCCAGCCTAAATTTACTGCAGATTTGCACTTGCCAGCCTCCATAATCACATGAGTCAATTCCTAATAATAAATCTCTTTTTAAAAAAATCTCTCTCTGCCTCACACACACACACATCACACACACATCCTATTGGTTTTATTTCTCTGGAGAACCCTGCCTGATATAGATTGCCAACACTAAGATGACAGAGATGATAGAAGTATCTGACAAAGATTTTAAAGCAGCCACCATAAAAATGTTTCAGAGGGTAATTGTATACACACTTGAAACACATGAAAAAACAGAAAGTCTCAACAAAGAAATAGTATCATCAAATAAATAAAAGATACAAAGAAGAACAAAATGGAAAACTTAGAACTAAAAAATACAATAATCAAAATTAAAAGGGCACAACAATAGAATAAAGACAGCAAAGGAAAGAATCAGTAAGTGGTAAAAGACAATAATAGAAATTATCCAATCTAAAAAAGAGAGAGAAAATAGACTTAAAAAACAAAAATCAAACAAGTAAGAAAAAACAGAGCAGAGCCTCAAGAACCTAGGGAACTATGACAAAATATTTGACATTCATGTTTCAGAGTAGCAGAGTATGGGGGAAAGAAGAGAAGGTTGAACAGTATTCAAAGAATTGATAGCTGAAAAATTCCCAAATTTGGCAAGAGACATAAACTTACAGATTCAAGAAGCTGAGTGAATACCATACAGAATAAACTCAAAGAAATCCACACAACATTTCATTGTCAAACCACGGGAAACTAAAGATAAATTAAAAATCTTGAAAGTGGCAAGAGGAAAAGGGCACCTACTTACAAAGGGAAACAATTCAAAAGATTTCTCATCATAAAGTATGGAGGCCAGAATGAAGTGGCACAATACTTTTCAGGTGCTGAGAGAAAAAAAAACTGTCAACAGACACCTACACCCATCAAAAATATCTTCAGGGATGAAGGGAACATCAAGACATTCTCATAATAAAAACCAGGGAAACTGGGAGAATTCGTCACCAGCAGATCTTCCCTAAGAGAATGACTAACAAAAGTCTCTAAGCAGAAAGGAAATGATTAAAAAAGGAATTGTTAACCATTAGGAAGGAAGAAAGAACAATGAAAAGAGTAAAAATAGGGGTAAATAGATTTTATTTGTCCTTTTGAGTTTCCTAAATTATGTTTGACAGTGGAAGCAAAAGTTATAACACGCTATGATGTGGTTATAAACATACGTAGAGGAAGTGTTTAAGATGATTGTATTATAAATGGGGGAGGGTAAAAAGATATAAAGAAGGTAAGGTGTATATACTTCACTTCAGCTGGTACAGTTATGACACCAGTAGACTGGAATAAGATATAGAGCAACCACTAAAAGACCAAACAGAGATATACTCAAAAACAACTAGATAAATCAAAACGGAATTTTTTCAAAAGTTCAAGTAATACACAAGAAGGTAGGAAAAAGAAAATAAAGAAACAAGAAACCAGAACAAATAGTAAACAAATAAATAAATAAATAAAATGGCAGATGTAAGCTCTAACATATCAATAATTACATCACATGTAAATGGTCTGAATACACCAGTTAAAAGACAAAGATTGGCTAGTGACTTTAAAAACATGACCCACCTATGCTTTATCTATAAGAAATTCACTTCAAATATAACAATTTAGGTAGGTTGAAAGTGAAATATGGAAAAAGAAGTATCATATAAACATTAATCAAATGAAAAAAAGAAAACAAAATCAAATGAAAACTGTAGTGGCTATATTAATATCAGAAAATAAATATCAGACAAAGTAGACATCAGAACAAAAAAAATTTCACTAGAGACACAGAGGAACATATACAGGTTTCCCCCACTATTTGAAAGCAGTGCATTCCTGTGAAACCTTTCCTAAGCCACAAAGGCATAAAGCAAAGAAACAATCACCATAGGACACATCAGCTAACGCATACAGAAAATAAGATAAAACACAGATGCTCACAGATACAATAGAGCTATGGCGATATGATGTTGAGATGCTGAGTGTAGTTCCCAGGGGAGGAGTTTGGCAGTGCCACTCTTGCTGCTAGGGGTGCACACTGCCTTTATAATGGCTCACTGTAAAGCAAATGTTGAACACTATTTTCTCTTTTCACCTTTTTTCATAAAAGCATAAATCTTCCATGGATTTCTTTTGGTTAGTGGAAAGAGGTATTAATGTAGGTCTTTCATAAATGTGAAGTGGCATTAAGGGAACTTTTGAAAAGCGGGGGATACATTATAATGATAAAAGGGTAAATTCATCAAGAAGACATAGCAATTCTAAATGTGTACATGCCTAACAAATGAGCTATAACATACGTGAAGCAAAAACTGACAGAACTGAAAGGAGAAACAGACAAATGCACAATTATAGCTGGAAACTTCAACACCTCTCTCTCAAAAATTGATAAGACAACTACAGAGAAAATCAACAAGGATAAAAAAGAGCTCACCATCAACCAACAGGATGTATAATTGACATTTATACACATACTAGACAACAACACATTATATACACATTCTTTTCAAGTGTCCACAAGACATATATGAAAATAGACCATATCCTGAGCCATAAAACAAGTCTCAATAAATTTAAAAGAACTGAATTTTTAAAAAACTTATTGTATTCTCTAACCATGATAGAATCAAACCAGAGACAAATAACAGAAATATAATAGAAAACTCTCCAAACACAAAGTAAACAAACTATTCTAAATAATCCATGGATCAAAGAGGAAGTCTCAAGGGAAATTTAAAAATACATTGAACCGGGCTTCCCTGGTGGCACAGTGGTTGAGAATCTGCCTGCCAATGCAGGGGACACAGGTTCGAGCCCTGGTCTGGGAAGATCCCACATGCCGTGGAGCAACTGGGTCCGTGAGCCACAATTACTGAGCCTGCGTGTCTGGAGCCTGTGCTCTGCAACAAGAGAGGCTGCGATAGCGAGAGGCCCGCGCACCGCAATGAAGAGTGGCCCTGCTTGCCACAACTAGAGAAAGCCCTTGCACAGAAACGAAGACCCAACACAGCCATAAATAAATAAATTAATTCATTAAAAAAATACATTGAACTGAATGAAAATGAAAATACAAGATATCAAATTTGAAAGACACAGCTAAAGCAGTTCTAAGAAGGAAATTTATAGCACTAAATACATACATTACAAAAGAGGGAAAGTCTCAAATCAATAATCTAAACTTCCACTGCAAGCAAAGGAAGAGCAAAACAAACCCAAATCAAGTAGAAGAAAGTAAACAGTAAAGAGAAAAGCAGAAATCAACAAAGTTGAAAATGCAAACAATAGAAAGAATCAATTTTTGAAAAAGTTTGTTCTTTGAAAAAAGTTAAATTGACATACCTCTGGCAATACTGACTAAGAAAAAAAGAGAGAAGACACAACTTACCAATATCAATAATGAAACAGGGGATTTCACTACAGAACCAACAAACATCAAAAGGATAATGAAGGAATACTACAAACAACTCTCTATACATTTGACAACATGGATGAAATGGATCAATTTCTCCCAAAACACCAACTACTACAACTCACCCAATACAAAATACAGAAATAGTCCAATAACTATTAAGAAAAGTGATATTGTGACTTTAAAACTTCCCCTACAAAAGGATAGACACAGTGATCAATGAAATAGAATTGATGATCTAGAAATACACCCGTACATTTATGATGAGTTGATTTTTTTAACAAGGGTGCCAAGCCAATTCAATGGGGAAAGGATAGTCTTTTCAACAAATGGTGCTGGGACAAGTGGATATCCACAGGCCAAAGAATGAAATTGGATCCCTACCTCAAACCATATACAAAAATTAAATCAAAATGGATCATAGAGCTAAATATTATCAGCCCAAACTAGAAAACATAGGAGTAAATTCTCATGACTTTGATTAGGTAATGGACTCTTAGATACTACACCAAAAGTACAAAGTGAAAACAAAACCAGAAAAAAATGGACTTCATCAAAATAAAAATCTTTTTTACTTCAAATGATACCATCAGGAAAGTGAAATGATAACACACAGAATGTGAGAAAATATTTGCAAATCATCTGAAATATCTGTTAAGGGTCTAGTGTCCATAATATATAAAGAAATCTTGTAGGTCAATAATAAAATGACAAATAACCCAATTTTTAAATGGGCAAAGGATATGAATACATATTTCTCCAAAGAAGATATATAAATGGTGTAATAAGCATATAAAAGATGCTCTACATCATAAGTCATTAGGGAAATGCAAATCAAAGATAAAATTAAATACCACTTCACTCCATGGCTGGTTGGTTAAAATTAAAATTAAATTGTAATTTTACTAAGATGATTAAAATTAAAAAGATAGACAAGTGTTGGTGAGGATGTGGACAATTTGGAACACTTGTGCATTCCTGGTGGGGAGGTAAAATGTTGCAACCACTTTGGAAACCAGTTTGGCAGTTCTTCTAAAGGTTAAATATGGAGTTACCATATGACCCAGAAATTCCACTCCTAGGTGTACACCTAAGAGAAATGAAAACATATTCCACACAAAAATCTGTACACGAATGTTTATAGCAGGATTATTCATAATGTAAAAAAATGGAAACAACCCAATATCCATCAACCAATGAAATACAAACAAAAGATGGTATATCCACACAATGGAATCATATTTGATAATAAAAGCAATGAAATACTGATACTTGCTACAACATGGATGGACCTTAAAAACACAAAATCCCACATATTGTATGAGTCCATTTGTATGAAATGTCTGGAATAGACGAATATAAAGAGACAGAAATATATTAGTGGTTGCCAGAGGCTGGGGATGGAGGAATGGGAAGTGACTACTAACGGGTACAAGGTTTCTTTTTTGGTTGATGAAAATCTTCAAAAATGAGTAATGGTAACGGTTGCACAGTCCTGTGCACATACAAAAAGCACTGAGCCATTCACCACTTTGTGAATTTCATGGTAGGTGAATAAAAATGGAAGTGTTATATAAAAGAAATCTCTAGGCCCAGATTATAGAATTCTACCAAACATTTTAAAAATAATTAACGCCACTTATGCACAATCTCTTCTAGAAAAATAGAAGAGGAGTAATTACTTCTCAATTCATTTTATAAAGCTTGTGTTACCCTGATAACAAAACCAGGCAAAGATAGTAAAAAGAAAGAAAGAGAGAGAGAGAGAGAGAGAGAGAGAGAGAGAGAGAAAGAAGGAAGGAAGGAAGGAAGGAAGGAAAGAAAGAGAGAGAAAGAAAGAAAGAAAGGAGAGAGAAGGAGGGAGGGAGGGAGGGGGGAGGGGAAAGGGAGGGAGGGAGGGGGGAGAGAGAGCACATGCACCTCAACCTAAACCTCACACTTCATACAAAAATTAACTCAAGATGGGTCACAGACTTACATATAAAATAATAAAACTTTTAGAAAAAAATATAGGAGAAAATATTTAAGATTTAGGACTAGGCAAAGAGTTCTTCTATTTGATGCCAAAAGCCCAATCCACAAAAGGAATGATTGATAAACTGGACTTTATCAACATTAAAAACACTGGTTCTTTCACAGACCAGGTAAGGAGTATGAAAAGACAAGCTACTGACTAGGAGAAAACATTTGCAAACCACACATCTGACAAAGAACTAGAATATATCTAGAATATATAAAAACTCTATAGTGAAAGAACAATCCAGACCATGAGCAAAAGATATGAAGAGATATTTCACTGAAGAAGATACACAAATGGCAAATACATCCATCATCAGCCATTAGGAAGTGCACTGAGATACATCTCTACACACTGTCAGAATGGCTGAAGTTAAAAACACCAAATACCAGTGAGGATGCAGAAAAACTAGATTATTCATACACCGCTGGTGGGGACGCAAAAGAATACAGGCCTCTGGAAAAGCGTTAATTTCTTAAAGAACTAAATATGCAACTACTATACAACCCAGAAATTGCACTCTTGAGCATTTAACCCAGAGAAATGAAAACTTACATTTGCACAAAAACCTGCCCACAAATGTGCAGAGCAACTTTATTCCTGATAACCCCGAACAGAGACAACCCAGATGTCCTTTAACAGGTGAGTATTAAACACTGTAGTCCACCCACACCTGGAGCACCACTCAACAATAAAAAGGAAGAAACTGCCGACACAGAATAATCTGGGTGCATCTCCAGAGTATTATGCTGAGTGAAATACAGCCAATACCCGAAAGTCACACAGGGTACGGTTTCATCTGTATAACATTCTTGAAACGGCAAAATTGTCAATGCGGCAAAAAGATCAGTGGCGACCAGGGGTGAAGGCGGGAGAGAAGTGGGCGTGGCTATAAAAGAGCAGCACAGCGTCCCTTGTGATGGAGCGCCCTGTGCCTTGACTGGAGCAGTGTCACTGCCCTGGTTCCGGGAGCTACTAGTTCTGCAGGCTGTTACCGGTACAGGAGAAGGGCAAAGCATACAAGGGCTCTCTCCGCATTATTTCTTACAGCTGCATTTGAAGCTACAATTACCTCAGAAGGAAGTTTCATTTTTGAAAAAGCCAATTCCCACATCTCCCTGCACTTACCTCCTCTTGCCCTGCTCCACTTCACAGGGAAAAGCCTTGAACGAGCTGACTATACTTGCCGTCCTCACCTCCATATCTCCTCCCTTTAACCTACACATTCCAAGGTTTTATCCCCACCGCCGAAACGCTCTTGTCAAGTTTACCAACAGCTCCTGTGACCTCTCGGCAACAGCTGATCTGGTCAATCCCTTTCTGGAAACTCTTTGCTCTGCTTCCAAGACGCAGCACACTTGCAGTGCTGCTCCTACCCCCCGCAAGCCCCCGCCTCGCTCTCTTTTGCCGGCTCCTTCTTTCCTACTTGGTTTCTGAATGTTGGAATTCTGACAGTCAAAGGTTCAGACAAGGCTCCGTCTGTAGCCTTCTTTGCTGCTCCATCCACACATCCACACCCGAGCGATCTCATCTTCTCCCATAATTGTCAGCATCATCCATGACTTCAAACTTGCACCCTCAGCCCTGCTGTCCCCCCTGAAGCCCCTCTCATACACCCAACTGCATACTCGGCATCTCCACTTGGATGAAGCAGTCGTCTAAGGCTTTCCAGGGCCAAAGCAGAGTTCTCAGTCTCCACCACGACGCTCCGCTAGAACAAAAATCCGCACTTACCTCGCTCCCCGTTCTCCCCCTCTCAGTAAAAGGCACCGCCTTTCCCAACGGCTCCAGTCACACTATCTTTGATTCTTCCTTCTTTCACATTAAACATCACATCCAACCAATGAGCAGGTTGTGTCTGCACTAACTTCAAACTGGAGCCTTTGCACCTACGTATCTGAACGCGCCTTCCTCAGATCTTCACGAAACTAGTGCAATGAACAGATGCAGAACCACATGCATGTAACCATAAACCCACATTATTTACCTCCTACGGTTCCTCTTGTCAACTACAAATTGGCCCTCGCCATCGTCACTCGCCGTCTACCTCTACGAGGATTAAGTCACGTGCTGCTGCAGCTGCCGACTTTCAACACCCCCTGAAAGGAGTTCAGGTGCAGAGCCGAACTGAGGCACTCTGGGCTCCGGGTGGAACCGGCAGGACAGGGCTTCCGATGGATGGATATTTTCAGGAGACAATTTTATGAGCCCAATTCTTGCATCTCCTCGTATCTAGACAAGCACTAAAATCCTTCATAGCGACGCCTGCCCCTCGTGACGGGCAGTGACCTGCACGAGACGAGCAGAAACCTTCTACAGAAAATATGTGCTCGACTGCACAGCCTCGCCCTTCACCCAAATCCCGTACACACTGACCTTCCCCCGCCTCTGCGGAGCAGTTCCTCAGGGCGATCTGGGAGGCTGTCTCCCGGCTTGCGGTCCCCATTTTGCCCCCAATAAAGCTTAGCTCGCAACTCCCACGTTGTGCGTTTTTTTAAGTCGACACTCTGAAGGTAGACGTAGCCCGGGATGAAAATGTGGGTCAGTCCTGTGACTGTGCAGATAACTCTGGGTAATGGAAAATTCCACAACCACCTCAAGTATAAAACACAACCGAGCGTCGTGGCCCCGCCGACGTGCCTCGCACTGAGGAAACCTTCTCTCCTCAGCCGGCTGTTCTCAAACGGGAGAGGGCGGTGTGGCCCCTCTGCTCCTGACGCCACGCACGCCTCCTCCTTCCGGGGTCGCTGAGCGCAACGCTATGGAAGCCAGGGGCGGGGACACGCCCTTCCTCACACGGGGCTCGCCGACGCGAGACAAGCCGCCTCTCAGAGCCGGCGGCGCCGCCGTGGGCTCTTCCAGGGCCCCAGCTGCCCACACTCTCCAAACCCCAGACAGACCATTTCTCCTCCGGGCTGAGGACCCAGCCGCCCACCGCCGCCGGCGTTTCGGCCTTCGGCCTCCGGTCTCTCTCGAGAGCCCCTCCTTCCCTCCAGCCAGGATTAAAGGGGCCCTGGCTTCTCCGCAGCCCGCAGAGGTGCTCACGCCCCCACGCGCCCCGCTGCGGCAGGCCTACGGCTCCGGCCCCCGAGGGCACGTCGCTCGGAGCACACGTCTGCGGGGACCACGACCGTCCCCCTCGCTGGGCGGCGGTGTGGCAGGCTCGCCCTCCAAAGGATCCTCTTCCAAAGTCCCGTCTGATCTCCCGCAGCCGACCCTGTCATCCCTCAGTGTGGAGGATGGAGCCCACAGTTCTCGGCACCCGCCTCACGACCCACGCCCGTCTCTGCGTCGCCCGTCACCACGGCCCGCTGCCCCGCCGCCAGACTCCGCGGCGCCGTCCCACTGCGTCGGCCCGTCTGGCTTCCAGACCCCGCCAGGCCTTGCTTCCCCGGCGCCCCCGACCTGCCCCTCACCCTCCTTTGTTTTCTTCACAGCAACTTGCCATCACCAGGCCCTTATTTACTGAAGGTCTCCTGCCACCCCTGTGCCCGCAGCATCTACACCCAGTGGGTCCCCTGGAAATATGCGTCGGGTGAGCCTCTGTGGCCCTTCCTGACCGGCAGCTCCCGCCCGCCCCTCCCCTGGGGGCACAGGCCCACCAGGCTGAGTCACCCGGCCAGGCCCCACGGCGCGAAGGGCTGTGGAGACCTGCCCACGCGGCGCCCCGCTCGCGTGGCACTGGCAGGGACGTGGCCGGCTCCAGCTCTTTTTAGGGTTCGTCTTTGTGGACATTGTTCCTGGATCGGCTGTAGGAGAGAACAGCCGAGCTCCGCATCTCCGCGCTTGTCTCCATTCCTCTTTTCCTCGATCAAACGGAGACGGTCACCAGACGCAACTCCCACTCCAAGGAGGGCTCTGGCTCAGTGGACGTCAGGCTGGCTTTTCCTGAACTCGCCCTCGGCCATCTGCCTGCTCAGCCAGCACTTGCCGAGCGCCTGCTGGATCCCCAGCCCTGAGATGCCCAGGGGCAGAGAGCAGAGGGCCCCAGGCTGTCCCTTTTCTCCTGCCCACCTTCATGCCAGAAGCACGTGGCCGCTCCAGGGGCTGGTGGCCCAAGGCCCACCCTCAGTGCCCAAGTGACAGGTTCAAAGTGAAGTACCTCACGCTCTAGGACAGCCCCTCCGCAGCCCCCGAGCACAACACACCCTCTAGCTACCGAAACACAGCAGTCCACCAGCCAGACCTTCCAAAACTCCTGCTTCAAGTGCACCTTCTTTCTCTACTTCCACTGACTTAATTGCTTTCACGCCCACAGCTCACAGGACTCTAGGGGGTAGAAGGTAGCTCTGTAGGGGCGAGGGGCTCATCACATAAAGAAGAGAAAGAGGTCTGCCCAGGAGTCGATGGCAGGTCCCCCACGAAGAGCCGCAGGTGAAGGGGAGGCAGGAGGGAGATGGGTCACCAGGAAGCCCCTGAGGGCCTTATAGCCGACTTCTGTCACGGGCACCAACCCCCAGACTGCCCCACACTGCTGGGACGGGCTGGCATCCTAACGACAGGGAACACTGGAGGAAAGAGAACCAGGTAGGCTTAGCGGGAAGGAAACGAAGGTCCCGACGCCCGTTCCCACCACCTGGACCCTGGCGCAACCCGGGAAGCTTCCCCGTGCTCAGCCCCGCTCCTCCCCTGTTCACCAGGCGGCCACCTGCTGTCTCGGGCCAAGGGCCAGCGGACTAGCTTCCCCGAGCCTCTCTCCCACCGTCTGCACACGGGGCTCTCGAGACAAGTCCACGGGTTCACAGGGACAGAGCTCCTCCCGCCGTGGGCCGTCGTCAGCAGCAGCAGGGGCGCCCTCTCTGGAACTTTCTTTTCTGACCTCCACCACCTGGCCCTCAGCTTTACTTTCAGAAGAAAAGCTGTCCCGGAGGCTCCAGGACCCAGGTCAGTGGCCCCGAGGCAGAGCTGCCTGAAGGAGCCTGTGTTCCATGCTGTGGGGTGAGGAGGGGGCCTGGGGCTGAACGAAAGCTCCACATCAGCGGGGCCCCAGCAGCTTTAGGGCCAAGACAGAACTCACGCTGTAGAGGATGTCGGTCCAGCCCTCCATAGTGATGCACTGGAACACCGTCAGGACGGCGAACAGGATGTTGTCGAAGTTGGTGATGCCAAAGTTGGGTCCCGGCCAGTACTCCCGGCACTCGGTGTCACCCTCGCACAGCCGGGCTGGGGCCTCCTTGCCACAGGGGAAGTCGCCCACCGGCTCCGCGTCTGCGAGGAGAAGAAGGGAGCAAGGCTGAGCTCAGAGACACCGAGTTCTCCACCCCCTGCTGGGACTGTGGGCCCCGGAGGCCTCATCACAGTGGGACGGGAATCAGGCACCGAGGGGAACTCTGCTTCCCGCAGCTCCTGCACCTGTGCCGGCTCTGTCCCCGTGCCCACCGTCTGCCCCCGCCCACCCTCAGACCCGCCCACTCAGGAACTGCTGGTCGACCTCTCCTTCCCCACTAGAACCTGCCCATCACTCTGTAGACATGCTGAGGACTCATTCATCTTAAAATCAGAAACAGCAGACTCCTCACCTCTGACTCCTTCTACCACCAACACCCTGCTTCTCCCTCGCAGCCACACCTCCGCCCCACTCCCCCGACGGGCAGACCTGTGCGTCGCGCAGGAGCCCGAGCCCAGCAGGACACGGTGCCGGGGGCCCTGGTGCTCGTCAGGCAGGTCGACCCAACACGGGCCCAGAGCGCGGCCGGGCTCCAGGGCCTGGTCCTCACGGCACTGGCCCCCGCAAAGGGGACGTGCCCCTGCTGGCCTGCAGTCTAGCTGGCAGCCGGGGACCACACAGAGAGATGTTCACGAGATCGCAGAAAACCAGGGCTAAGCTCTGGAATGCGGGGGCAAGCAGCACACGTTAATCCCCTCCACGCCCAAAAGCCTAACAAAAGGACAGAAAAAACTATTTAAAAAAACAAATGTATAACAACACACGGAAAATCCCTCCTATCAACATAGGAGAAATTCTGAGGAATTGCTAGGATGGAAAGCAAATACTCCCAGGTTTAGAAGGCAAAACTGATGATCACACACGTTTATTCCTTTCCCTCCAAATATCTTAGCAAATGCTCATTAAGAAGACTAGGAAGTCATTGTTCGCCTATTTGTAAATAATCATATTCTCTGTAAATAATGACAGTTTTATTTCCTCCTTTCACATTCTTGATAGAGTTCTTTTTCTTGCCTCACGTTCCTGGCCACGACCACCAAGGCTACATGGACCAGAAGTGACCATGTGTGTCTTTATCTTGTTCTTGACCTTAAAGGGAAAGCTCACAAAACTTATGACAAAGTATGATGTTTGCAGGGAATTTTAGGGAGTTTAAGAAAATTCCCTTTTATTTCCAGTTTGATAAGAGGTTTTTTAAAATTATGAATGATTTAAACTTTAATAAAAAACTTTTTCTGCATTTATTGAGATGATCATACAGGTTTTCTCCTTTAACGTGTTTGTAGGTCAAGACACAAACCTTGGAGTTCCCTGGTGGAGCAGTGGTGAAGAATCTGCCTGCCAATTCAGGGGACATGGGTTTGAGCCCTGGTCTGGGAAGATCCCAAATGCCACAGAGCAACTAAGCCCATGTGCCAAAGCTACTGAGCCTGCGCTCTAGAGCCTGTGAGCCACAACTACGGAGCCTGCATGCTGCAACTAATGAAGCCCGCACGCCTAGAGCCTGTGCTCCACAACAAGAGAAGCCACCGCAATGAGAAGCCTGCGCACTGCAACGAAGAGTGGCCCCCGCTGGCCGCAACTAGAGAAAGCCCGCACACAGCAACAAAGACCCAACGCAGCCAAAAAAAAAAGACACAAACCTTAGTGTCACCCTTAACTCTTCCCTTTCTCTTACTCCATGTACAATTGCCCAGAAAACCCAGTTGGCTCAGCAGGCCTCAATGCAAAAGAGACCCAGAACCTGACCCGTTCTAACTGCCAAACAGCCTGGCTCAGAGTCCTAGCATGGCCTGAACCCACAGGACCCCCTCTGCACCACCGCTTCTCACTCCAGCCTTTCACTCTTACTGTTCCTCGTAACTGGAGCTTCTGGCAGGCGAGCACACAGGCCCCCTCTCACGGCACTCAGATTGCTGTCCAGGTGTCACCTTGGCAGAGAGGCCTCCTCCCAGGCCACTCTCTGTGACGCAGGCCCCCCAATTACTCTATTGCAAACACCTTTCTTGTTTCCCTCCTAGAAGCTACTACAATCTGTAATCTTTTTATGTGTTTGTGTCTATCTTGTCTGGGTCCACCTCCTTTGTCTGGCATCTAGAGGGCACCCCCCCCCCGCCCGCCAGGGCCCAAAACACTGCATCTCTCCAGGATGAATGAGTCTGTGGTCCTCATCTGGATGTGAGGAGCGCTGCTAGGCCTCACCTGTACTGTTGGGGAAACAGGCCTTGTGGAATTTGCCCATGTAGAACTCGAGGCCAATGATGGCAAACATGAGGATGGCGAAGAAGAGAAGCAGCCCAATCTGTAGCAGCGGAACCATGGCCTTCATGATGGACTTGAGCACCACCTGCAGACCTGGGGCCAGAGCAGGCAAAGCAGGCAGGTCAGAGGGCACAGTGGGCAGGGCGGGCAGGGGGCTGGGGGCGTGGACAGAACAGCAAGAGCCTGGGCGGCAGGCTTAAGAGTCCTGGCCAAGGTATTGAGCAATGAGTATCCATGAGGCCAAAGGACAGAGCTGGGCCCTCAAAGTGGGGGCAGAGCAGGGAGTGGTGGGGAAGCAAGAAGTCTTGAGGGAAGGAGGACAGAACAGTGAGTGCCTGCATGGGGCAGAGCTGAGAGTCCTTGGGGAGGGGACAAAGCATAGGGTCTCGGGGCAGGGGGAGTGGACTGGGCACTTTCCCAGTTCAGGGGAGGAGAAGCGTGTGGGGTGTCGGTATGAAGTTCTGTGAGATCTCTGAGTCTGTGGAGGGCTCAGGGTGGAGCAAATGCAGAGAGCCCTGAGAGGAAAGATGAGGGAATCCTGGGAGCTGAGAGCAAGGGATGCTGGGAGGGAAAAGCAGGGGATGCTGGGAGGGAAGAGCAGGGGATCCTGGGAACTAAGAGCAGGGGATGCTGGGAGAGAAGAACAGGAAATCCTGGGAACTAAGACCGAGAGATCCTAGGAGGGAAGAACAGGGGATTCTGAGAGGGAAAAGCAGGAGTTCCTGGGAACTAAGTGCAGGGGATCCTGGGAGGGAAAAGCAAGGGATCCTGGGAGGGAAAAGCAGGGGATCCTGGGAACTAAGAGCAGGGGATCCTGGGAGGGAAGAGCAAGGGATCCTAGGAGGGATGAGCAGGGGATCCTGGGAGGGACGAGCAAGGGATCCTGGGAACTAATCAGGGGATCCTGGGAACTAAGAGCAGGGGTTCCTGACAGACCCACCCCTCAGGGAAAGTAAAGCAGGGGGCCTACTCCTAGGGAGTGTTTTACCACTGACCGCAGGGCATGAGTATGTCCAGACCAGAGGAACTGGGCAGAAGAGGCAGAACCCCACTATCCCCACTTCCAGCTTCACCCCAGCTCCTGGGTACAGGCCTGAGCCTTTGCCTGGCAGGGTCTTAGGGCAGAACACGGAGCCAACCAGCAGTCTTCCCTGCAGTTGGCTTGGGCGACACAGCCTCAGGGCCCTGCCACCCAGGCCCTGAGAGAAACCCAAACTTCCACTGGCTTGGAGGAACACAGGCACAGGCGGTCACCGGCCCTCAATGTAGCCTGGCCACCCCCTGCCCTTGCGTGGCCTCCTGAGAAGCCCAGTCCCGGAGCATGTTTAACCAGATTACAGGTCCCAACAGCCCTGCCCAGCCTGAGCCAAGACAGGTGGCCCTTTGCAGCCTCTGTATATGTTCTCAGGCATCCTGCCCCACCACCTTGGTCGATCTCTCACCTGCCCTTTAACCACAGAAAAAGAAGCAAAGAGCTGGAAATACAGCAGAGGGTGTGAGGAGGATCAAAGCTTCCACGTAGGGAAGCGAAGTTACCCTCTGGGTTTTCACGGAGTTGGGAGAGACTGGAGAAGGGCCACTCCTCCCTTCTTCGTGCCTGGTTCCCCGGGGTCAAGGGCAGCAAGCTCAGAGTCACCAAAGGGCCCACTGTTAGGGCCTAACTGGCCATGACAGGGGTTGGGAGAGAGGTCAGTGTCCAGGTAGGCTGGGCCTGATTGCTTTTGCCAGACTCACTTGGAATCCCAGACACCAGCTTCAGGGGCCTCAGCACACGCACAGCCCGCAGGGTTCGCAGGTCAAAGTCAGTGCCAGCTGTGGCGAGGATCCTGGCAGGAACAAAGACAAGGGGGAAGTAAGGGCTTCCGCATGGAGTTGAGAAGAGGGCACGCCCCTCCCACCACCCATGTCCTGTCTTCCAAGAGCAGTGACACCTTCGTGCCTGTGTCCCCCACTGTCCAAGCACGGGGGGTGGTGGGGGTGGGGCATACTAGGCAGGGGATGCCAGGAACTGAATTCAGACGTCCTCACCAGCAATGTTAGGAATGGCTTTTACCAGCATAACCATCCCTCCGGGCATCACCCCGAGAGGACACTTGGTCTCTGATCCCTGGCCAGGACTTGAATCTGTCCTAGAATTGAGTCCAAGCCTGAACCATGTCCCCAAGCAACCCCAACTGCACTCCAAGCTGCCTCATGAGAGGTGGTGACAGCAGGAGCAGGAGTAGAATGGAACTTGAGGGACTTCCGAACAGATGCCACATGGCCTATTCCTCACTTTACCACAGGAGAACACGGGAACAAACAGTGGGGAAAGTGAATAGAGGGTTCAGAGGACTCCATTAGCATAAGAACATCCAATGTCTCCCATCTTAAAACAAAACAGAAAATTCCATATCTGCCTCCAACCCCAGCACATTTCTCTGCTCCCTTCGCTCCAAAGCTCATTGAAAGTGTCAATCTTTGGTCTCCCCACTGCCTTACCTTTCCACCTCTCTTTAGTTTTGTCCAACTATGTTCTCACCTGCACCATTCCACTGAAATGTTTTTGTCAAGGCTTCTTGCCAATGGCAATGGTTAAGTCTCCTTCTATAAATGGTTTCTTCTCTTGCCCATTGGTCAATTCTCTCATTTTCCTCTTAAGATCCTGGGAGTCCCTTCTAGGTCTTCTTTGCAAGCTTTGCCTCCTCTACCAGGCTGAAAAATTAGATGCCTCAAGGCTCACACCATATAGGATCTGCCCAATAGCTTTGAATACCACGGTATGCTTATTGCTCCCAATTTATATCTTTAACTCAAGTCTGGAACTTTGGGCTCATATATCCATCCAACTGCCTTTTTTAACATTTCCACTTGGATAGCAAAAAAAGCATATCAAACATTAATAAAACTAAATAATTCTTTTTAAAACTTTAATGTAAATATTAAAACATGTACTTTTTTTAAGTTCAGAGTTGTTACACGACGGTGACTAAAGAACTTTTTATTCTTTCTCCCAATCTTGCTCCTTCCCCAGTATTCCCTCCTCTCTGTGAATAGCACTAGTCAAGTGTTTCATAAGCCAAAACCAAGACTTCATACCTGACTCCTCTCTCTCTTACACTCCACATCCAATTCACTAACAATCCTGTTAGCTCTACCTTTACAATGCACCCTGGATGCTTGGTGAAAAAGGATTGTTGTCCCCCTACTCTAAATACATAGCAGCAAGGAATAAAATTTGAGAAGCAGCTGGGGTAAAAAATAAGATAAAATGGTCAGGGGAGAAGAAAAGAAGGGCAACAAGAAAATCTATACAAACCAAAATTCCATAGCATGTGAGAAAATCCAATACTAAGAGTGATATTCAACTACTAAAATCAACTATTGGAAGATTAATTTTGTTCAGATGAAATCAACAAATTATGAAACAAAAATAGGCAGAAACAGGTAGATATTCTAAAAACTAGCTAGAAGTTTTGGAAATAAACAAATAGTTATTAAAATAATACCAATAATAATAATAATACTCTAGGCTGGAGACATAGTTGGAGTATATTAATGGTTTAGGACATATACTAAGGAATCACTCACAGACATTGGAAAGACAAAGAAAAAAATGAAAGACAAATTAAGCGATATGGAGGTTAGATCATATATCTAAAACACATCAAATGTAGGTTCCAGAAAAAGAGAACAGAGGGAACATGGTGAAGAAGCAACACTTGAAAAGATAACAGATGAGAAATTTCCAGAATTAAAGACTTGCTTTCTCAAATTTAAAGTGCATTACAAGGTACCAATCACATAAATAAAATACATCCAACTAGAAATGATGTGAGGAACTGCAGAATATCAAACATAAAAAGAAAGTATTAAAGGCTACCAAAAAGAAAAGATGAAATATCTAGGGGAAAAAAAAAGGATAATTAAAAGGAGAGAAAACTTCACCTCAGCAAAAGAAAAAAATATGCTAGAAGACAATTAAGTAATACCTCCAAAAAGCAGCAGGGAAATAATTGACATCTTAGAACTTTATATCCAGCTAAACTGTCAATGAAGAGTGAGGGTAAAATAAACATATTTTCAGAGATAAAATAAGTCATCACCCCAGATCTTCGGTAAAACATGGGAACTGAACCTAAAGGGAAAGCACAGTATACAAGAGCAATGGTAGGCACAGAAATTTTTTAAATAGTTAAATTTAATTAATCATTGATTTTTAAAATTATGATGTCCAATTTTTCATTATTTTCTACATGCAAAACTAACAAGCTAGGCAATAATAAAAATATTTATAGGAGGGGTTGTTCCATGTGTAGTTGCATCAAATTATGTTATAGAGGCTAAATCACTCTTCATTGTATTAGGCCAGAGGATGGCAAACATTTTCTGAAAAGGGCCATTAGTAAATATTTAGGCTTTGTGAGTCATAGAATCTCTGTCACAACCACTCAACTCTATCATTGTAGCATAAAAGCAGATAATATGTAAATGAATGGACAAGGCTGTGTTCCAATAAAACTTTATTTATAAGCACAGGTTGCCAGACAGATGGGCTATAATTTTCTGTCCTCTGTGTTAGACAAATATACAGTTATGTATATATGTTTTAAATGTTAAGGATATCCAGTAAATGGATAGAAATACAGTCTATTTCAAACGATCAGAGGTGAAAATGGTATGTAGGGAACAGGTAATATAGAATATTTTGTCACACTACAAAAGTCAGGAAAAGACTCCCCCAAAACAAAGAAAGAATATAAAGAGAAAACACAGAATAAGATATTAGGCTTAAGTCCAAACATACAAGTAATAATAAGAAATATAAATGAATTTTAATTTCCTATTAAATCATCATACATGATTAGATTGGAGCTTTTGAAAGTCCAACTTTCAAAAAGTTGCTACCTACAAAAGCCATACCTGAAAAAAATACAGAAATGTTGAAAATAAACAGATTTTTTTAAAAGAAAATACTAAGTAAATGCTACAGAAAAGGAAGTTGGTATATAATATTAAAGACAAAATATAATTTAAAGCAAAAAACAATCCTAAAGCTAAAGAGAGATATAATGCATAATACTGAAAGCAAAATTACACCAAGGAATATGATCATCATTAATTTTTATGCACCCAACCTCATAAACTCAAAACAGATAAAGAAAAAGAATGAGAACTCCTCCAACATAGTGGAAGATCCTAACAAAGCTCTCATCAGAACCTGAAAGACTAAACACCAAAATTTAGTAAGGCTGAACAAGATTAAAACAGAATTAGCACCCTTGATCCATTTTATTGTTCTAATCTTCTATATCTTTCATATATTACCTTTATCTCCCTACCTATCTATCATCTATCTATCTATCATCTATCAGTCATCTATAATCTATTTTTCTAACAAAATGTGTTCCTAACAAATAGAAAATACATATTTTCAGGAGTACATGGGAATAGCTTTGAAAATATCCTACATCACAAAAGAAGCCTCAGCAAATTTCAAAAACTTAGTAACATATATTATTGTACTTCTCCAATTAAATAAGAATACTACTATTAAAACACATTTTTAAAAACTTGCATTATAGAAACCTTCAAAATGCACAACTAAATAACTCATTAATTAAAGACATTACCAAATATTTAGAACTCATCAACAACAAAAATACTACATATTATATGTGTGAGGTTCAGTCAAAGTGATGCCTTAGGGGAAATTTATAAACTTAACTGATTTTATTTTTTTGAAGATTAAAAATAAATAAACCAAGTACTGCTATGTCTCAAGGACCTTAAAAAAGAATAGCAGGGTAAATTTAGAGAAAGTAGAAAAATGGAAATAATAAAGAGTAGACATGGTGAAAATAGAAAATAGAGAAATAATAGAAAGCTGAATCTTTGAAAGTTTAATCAAATGAACAAGCTTCTGGCAAGAATAATCAAGAAAAAGAGACTGTACACACACATACAAAAGATACATATACAAATACACATAGTATATGCATGCATGCACACATGTACACTTATATATTTGTGTGTGCATACATGTGTACACACATGCACAGGAGTGTATAAAAATACAGGGAACACAACTACAGACAGGAGAGGATTTTATAATCACAAAAGAATATTATTAACAATTTTATGCCAATAGATGCTAAAACTTTGAGGAAATGAATATATCCTCTTGAAAAGCAACTTACCAAAAGTGACAGAAGAAGAAGAAAACCTGAATAAACCATGAACAATTGTATTAGTTTTCTATTCTGTAAAAACTTACCACAAATTTAGTGACTTGAAATAGCACCCATTTATTAGCTCACAGTTCTGTAGGCCAGAAGTCAGGGCACATCGTGGCTAAATTCTCTGCTGCAGGTCTCACAAGGCTGAAATCAAGGCAACAGCCAGCTGCATTCTCGTCTGGAAGCTAAACTAGGGCAAGTGATGCTTTCCAGCCCCTTCAGGTTGTCTGCAGAGTTCACTTTCTTGCAGTAGGAATGGAGTTCCCTTGCCTTACTATCAGCCGGGGACTTCTCTTAGCCCCTGGAGGCCACTCTCAGATCCTTGCCACCTGGCCCCTCAACAGTCCCTCTCACACTTCTACACTCTCTGACTACAGGAAGAGCCCAGTCCCTTTAAAGGGATCACCTGATGAGGTCAGCCCCACCCAAATAATCTCCCTTTCGGTTAACTCAGAGTCAACCGATTCATAACCTAACCACAGGAGTGATATCTCATCGTACCCACAGGATCTGCCTGCACTCAAGGGGATATGGCTGTGCAGGTGGGCAGGCAGGGGGCCAGAATCTTGGATCATTTACAAGAATTAATTTGGATTCAGTTTTCCTCTGCCAGAATATCAGATCCAGACAATTTTACAAGTGTGTTCTTACAAACATTCAGAGAACAGAAAATTATATGTTATACAAACTGTTTCAGAGAATAAAAATACAAGAAAAGCTCCCAACTCATTTTATGATGCTGGTATAATCTTGATATCAAGACTGGAACCATCCAATAAAGATGTGAAAAAAAAAAAGACTGGAACCATAATTCAAAAAGATACATGCATGGGCTTCCCTGGTGGCACAGTGGTTGAGAGTCTGCCTGCCAATGCAGGGGACCCGGGTTCATGCCCCGGTCCGGAAAGATCCCACATGCCGTGGAGAGGCTAGGCCAGTGAGCCATGGCCGCTGAGCCTGCGCGTCCGGAGCCTGTGCTCCGCAACGGGAGAGGCCATAACAGTGAGAGGCCCACGTACCGCAAAGAAAAAAAAAAAAAGATACATGCACCCCAGTGTTCATAGCAGCATTATTTACAATAGCCAAGACATGAAGGCAACCAGGGACAGATGAGTGGATAAAGAAGATGTGGTATATTTATACAATGGAATATTACTCAGCTATAAAAAAAGAATGAAATAATTCCATTTGCAGCAACATGGATGGACCTAGAGATAATCATACTAAGTGAAGTAAACCAGAGAAATACAAATATCATATGATATTGCTTATATGTGGAATCTAAAAAAATGATACAAATGAACTTATATACAAAACAGAAATAGACCCATAGACATAGAAAACAAACCTATGGTTACCAAAGGGGAAAGGTGGGGGAGGGATAAATTAGAAGTTTGGGATTAACATATATGCACTACTATATATAAAACAATAGCCAACAAAGACCGACGGTTTAGCACAGGGAACTATACTCAATATTTTGCAATAAACTATAAGGGAAAAGATTCTGATAAAAATAGATATATATGTATGTATAACTGAATCACTTTGCTGTACACCTGAAACTAACACAACATTGTAAATCAACTATACTTCAATTTTAAAAATAATAAAAAATTTTTAAAGACTGGAAAAGGGCAAGATAAATTTATACATATCTCAATTATGAACTCAAATTTTAAATAAAATATTAGAGTAAATCGAATTCAAAGGTACATATGTTAAGAGTTTATAATGGCCAACTGAGTTGTCATAGGAAAATAAGAATAATTCAATAGTAGAATAACTATTAATGTAATCCACCACATGAAAAATCAATATAAAAGCCATATAATCATGTTAAAATTTTCAGAAAAATTATTTGATAAAATTTCAGTATCATTCATGATAAAGAGAATTAGGAACAGGAAATTCCTTAAAATAACAATAGGTATCTACTAAAAACCATTAGGAGCACTTCTCTTTAAATTCAGGGATAACACAAATATACCACTTATATCATATGGAGGCCCTAGCCAAGGCAAAAAGACAAGGACAAGAAAAAGAAAAAAAAAGTTTAGAAAGGAGGAAACGAACTGTCTTATTCACAGATAATGTGATTTCTACATAGAAAATCCAAAAGCATATAGAGTACAGAAAAACTATTAGAACTAATTAGAAAGTTCAGCAAGGTTATGAAATACCAAATACATATACAAAAATCAATTGTTTTCATTTACTATTAGAAAATGCAAATTTTTAAAGCTCTTATTCTAATGGGTATGGGGCTCCTTCCTGGGGTAATGAAAACGTTCTAAAATTAGTGGTGATGGTTGTACAACTCTATGACTATACTGAAAAAATCACTGAATTGTATACTTTTAAAGTATGAATTTTATAGTATGTGAATTACATCTCGATAAAGCTGACATAAAATACTGTTTATATTAGCAACAAAATCTATAAAGTATCTCAGAATAAGCTCAATAAAATAAGTGCAATATCTTGATAATAATAGTCATAAAACATTCTGAAGAGCAAAGAGATAATAGAGATGAACCATATTAATAGATGAGACAATTCGACATTTTTAGATGTCCCTTTCCCCAAATTAATCCACAAATTCAATGAAATTCCAATAAAAATCTCAACAGATCTTATATGTAGAAAATCCTAAATTTGTAGAAAATCCACCAAAAATTACCAGAACTAATGAATTCAGCAAAGTTTCAGGATATAAAGTCAACACAAAAAAACAGATTGTATTCTATATACTTACAATGAACAACCAACAAAGGATATTTTTTTAAAATCCATTTATAATGGCACCAAAAAGAATAAAATACTTAAGAATAAAATTAAGGAGGTGAAAGACTTGTACCCTGAAAACTACAAAACACTGGTGAAGGAAATTAAAGAACACTAAACAAACAGAAAGACATCCCATGTTAATGGATTGGAAAACAATATTGTTAAGACATCAATACCCAAAGCAATCTACGGATTCAATGCAATACTGACCAAAATTCCGAAGACATTTTTTGCAGAAATAGCAAAACTCATCCTAGAATTCATATGGACTCTCAAGGGACTCTGGATAGTCAAAACGATAGAATAATAACCCAGAAACGAATCCTTACATACACAGTCAATTGATTTTCAATAAGAATGCCAAGACCATTCAAAGAGGAAAAGACAGTCTTTTCACCAAATTATGCTGGAAAAACTAGATGTCCACATGCAAAAATATTAAGTTGGACCCATATCTTATGCAATACACAAAAAGCAACTCAAAGTGGATCAAAGTTCTAAATGTAAGACCTTAAACTACAATACTCAAAAGAAAATACAAGAGAAAATCTTCATGACATTGAATTTGGCAATGATTTCTTGGAAATGACACCAAAAGCCTGAGCAATAAAAGAAAATATACAAAAATTGGACTTCATCAAAATTTTACAAAACTTTTGTACATCAAAGGACATTATCAAGAGAGTGAAAAGACAAGCTACAGAATGGGATAAAGTATTCACAAGTCATATATCTAATAAGGGATTAATATCCAGAATATATTAAGAACTCCTACAACTCAACAATAATAAAAACCCAATTTAAAAATAGGCAAAGGGGCTTCCCTGGTGGCGCAGTGGTTGAGAATCCGCCTGACGATGCAGGGGATACGGGTTCGTGCCCCGGTCCGGGAAGATCCCACATGCCGCGGAGCGGCTGGGCCCATGAGCCATGGCCGCTGAGCCTGCGCATCCGGAGCCTGTGCCCCGCAACGGGAGAGGCCACAACAGTGAGAGGCCCGCGTACCACAAAAAAAAAAAAAAAATAGGCAAAGGACTTGAATGGATATTTCTTCAAAAAAGATATACAAATGGCCATTAAGCACAAGAAAAGGTGCTCAACATCACTAATTATTAGGGAAATGCAAATCAAAACTATAATAAGATACCAATCACACCCATAAGGATGACTACTATTATAAAAAAAAAAAAAAAAGGAAAATAACAGTGTTGGCAAGGATATGAAGAAACAAGAACTCTTGTGCGTTGTTGATGGGAATGTAAAATGGTACAGCTGCTGTGGAAAACAGTACAGTGATTCCTCAAAAAGCTGAACATAAAATTACCATATGATCCAGCAATTCCACTCTTGGGTATATATCCAAAAGAAATGAAACAAGGTCTCAAAGAGATTTATTTGTTACACCCAGGATCATAACAGCAGTATTCACAACAGCTAAAACATAGAAGGAACACAAGTGTCCATCAGTGGATGCATGGAGAAGAAAATTATGGTATATACAAACACTGGAATATTATTCAGCCTTAAAAAGGGAGGAAATTCTAATACATAATGCAACTTAGATGAATCCTGAAGACAGTATGCTAAATGAAATAAGCCAGTCACAAAAAAAAAAAGACAAGTACTGTAGGATTCCACTTTTATGAGATACTTAGTCAAAATCATAGAGGCAGAAAGTAGAACGGTGGTTCTCAAGCTCTGAGCGGAGGGAGAGATGGGGGTTGTTGTTTAATGAGGACAGAGTTTCACACCTGAAAGATGAAAAGAGCTGTGGAGATGGACGGAGGTGATGGCTACCCAACAGTATGAATGTACTTAATACCGCTGAACTGCACACTTAAGAGTGATTAAGGTGGTCAATTTTATGTTATGTGTATTTTGCCACAATTTTTAAAGTTGGAAAATAAAAGTAGGCCTAAGTGCAGAAAGCAAACTTTAAAACTTTGGGAAACTGGTGGCGCAGTGGTTGAGAATCCGCCTGCCGATGCAGGGGACACGGGTTCGTGCCCCGGTCCGGGAAGATCCCACATGCCGCGGAGCAGCTGGGCCCGTGAGCCATGGCCGCTGAGCCTGCGCGTCCAGAGCCTGTGCTCCGCAACGGGAGAGGCCACAACAGTGAGAGGCCCGCGTACCACAAAAAAATTTAAAAAAAAAAAAAAACTTTGGGAAAACAAAACAAAACAAAAAGACATGAGAACAGTTCTATGACTATGAGTTAAGGAAGGATTTCTGAAGAACACATAAAAATGGCAAACCATAAAGTGATACACTGATAAATCTGACTACAATAAAATTTAAACTATACTACAAAAGCTATAGAGAAAGTGAAAAGAAAATGATACTGGCAATGCAAAAAACTGACAGAACTGGTTTCCGGAATACATAAAGAATTCCTATACATTCACATGAAAAATACAAATAACCTATAAGAAAAATAAGCAAATTACAAAAGAGAAAAGATGTTCAAAACCACTGACAATCAGGGAAATTCAAATTAAACTAACAAAGAGATACCATTTCATATCCTCAGTTTAGCAAACAGTGTTAAAGCTGGTGACGCCAAACAGCAGCTCTGCTGGTGGAAGAGAAAACTGTAGAACCATTCTGGAGAGCATTTGGCCACTTCTAGAAAATTTTTAAATGAACATATGGACTCGACTTGCCTCACAAGCGTTTGCAGAAACGTACACAGGCGTGTTAGCTGTGGCACTGCCTTTAATAGTGAAAACAGGAATCACCTACTGCGCATCGCACAGAGAGAGAAACCATTAATGCGGTCCATGCATACAGTGGACCATTTACCACAGTAAAATACGACGAGCACGCAAAATTAAATAAACTATACACATTAACGTGGCAACGCTTACAGCGATGTGAAGGGGTAAAAAGGCAAGTTGTGAAACAATTATGTATCTATGTTTAAATGCATATACACGCTCACACAATTAAAACCATGCAAACAAGACTGCATATTATTTATCAATAGGGACGTATTTAGTACAAGTTGGAAGCCCTCCCCCCAACACACACGCACTGGATAATGAACATAAATCAGGATAGTCGTTACCACCAAAAGGTGAAAGAGAAGGACAGAAAAAGAAAAGGGAATTTGGTGGAGGGATTGTAATCAGAAGACTTCAACTGTATCTAATGTTTTATTTCTCTAAGAGAGAAATCTGCAAAGCTAAGAGCCCATTTACAGGGAGGTGTGAGGGAGGGGAACACGCATTTTGAAACAACACACGGGCATGCTGCCCGCAAAAGACAGAAACAGTCCGGACGGCGAAGGGCCCTGGAGAAGCTCCATGGCCACTCGCAGGAGGAGACAAATCACACAGAAAGAAAAGCCATCTCTCCCTCCGCCTACGGCTTCCTGTCTCCCAGGCATCATGACGTTCACAGGCTTGTCTCAACCCTGACATGTCAGTAAGATGACCTGAGAGGTCACGCCATTGGCAGACACGTGCGATACAGAAACTCGTTTTGCCATGGCATCGCTGTCACGGGCCTGTGGGACAGGAAAACAACTTCTTGTTTTTTAATGAAGAATCAAAGGTTTTCAGACCCAGGCAGGAATGTCTACAGTCTTAAGAACCATAAAAACACAAAATCTACCCAAATGATGTAAGCAGCCCCATGGAGTAAATCACAACCTAACTACAGCCACTGGGGCTTGAGACCCTGTGTGTGAGAGGTCCTGCCACGACATCAGTGTTCAGGGAAGGGTCCGGCCTCATTCCGCCCGGGAAAGCTCTCCGAGGAGGCCACCCGGGAGCCACCAGGGAAGGAAATTCTGTTTCATCTGTTCTGAGATGACAGTTTCCTTAGTGGATCGGCAATATTAAAGTCCTAGGAAGAATCAGAATTAAATACAGAAATGTTTATGAAAATCAAACCTTCTGTGTTAATAGTACGGTGTTAGGATTAAAAGAATTTATCAGAACACATTAACACGCTAACCAGGGCTGCGTTTAGCATCACATTAGCCCTGTGATTCTAATTTTTAAATGTAATGGAAAAATTGATTTAGACGTGTGATTTTAAGTTGAAAACTTCATAAGTTTGTAAAACGTATTGGAACATTTAAGCAAATGTATGAATCACCATATTTACACTCTTAATTAGCTGGATATACAGAACTGAAGTACTTAGGAAAGTCCAGTTACAATAAATTTATAAATGAAATATTAAATGTTTTACTTTAAGCTTATCAAATGGAATAAAAACCCTACTTAGAGTCTCCTTGAAAGTGATTGTTAAAAATTGCAAAACGTATAAATATAATTTTTCATAAGCTGAATCTAAAAATAGTTAATATTTTTTCCAGTTTTATTGAGAAATAACTGACATACGTCACTATAAATGCTTACGGCATACAGCATGGTGGTTTGATTTACATATATTGTGAAATTATTGCCGCAATAGGCTTAGTTAACATCCATTATCTCATGTAGATGCAATGAAAAAAAAGAAAACAAATTTCCTCCTTGTGATGAGAACTCTTAGGATCTACCGTCTCCGCAGCTTTCTTGTAGATTACATCCCGTGTGAGCTACGGGCACCGTGCCGCGCGCCACATCCCCGGGGCTTGGGTATCTTGTAATTGTACGTTTGTACCTTCTGACCACTTTCCTCCAGTTCCCCCTCCCCACCCTCTATCCCCACTCTGGGAACCACAAATCTGACCTCCTTTCCTATGAGTTAGGTGGGTTGTGTTTCTTTTAGATTCCACATATAAGTACAGTATTTGTCTATCTCTGTCTGACTCATTTCACTTAGCATAAGGCCTTCAAGATCCATCCATGTTGTCACAAACTGAATCTAAAATTTTAAAGGAATTATATTTTTGGATGTGTCATGTTAATAAACTGAATGATGATTTTTAAAAATTAAAATGTTTCTATGCACAAAATCCACTCTCAAGGGTACCAACAAACCCACATGCGTCATGAAGGATTTCCTTTTAAATCAGATAATAAAATAAGAATTACTACCATAAATCTCATTTAATCTTATTTCAAGAGTTCTGGCTAACATAACAGAATATGAATAAGACATAAGGGAAGGAATAGATAAAATAAGTATTTCTGGAAGACAATGATAAAACTCCCAGGAACTTGGTCGAGAGCAGAGTTTCTCAAAGCACCATCCCAGGACCAGCAGCGGTGTGAACTCTGGGCCCCACCCACCGGCCCCTGGAGGGTGGGCCCAGCACCAGGATTGAGGGAAGCCCTGCAGCTGATTCTGACACCCACTCAAGTTGTGCGGGCCGCTGGTCAGGAACATCACCTTGAACCCCTTCCTGCAGGTTTGCAAGTCTCACCCTCCACCCCCGACTTCCACAGAGGACAGAAAGTAGAACAACGCCTTAAGAGAAAAGTACAGCACAAGAGCAATTATAGAAAAACAACAACAGGCACGGAAAGGCAACCTTTAGATATTGTCATCACAGTGCTGAGAAATCTGGGCTGGAAAAAAAACAAAACTTGGCTGCGAGCTCACCATCAATCAGCAAGCAGAGACCAGCGCAAGTCCCCTCAGAGTGGCCTGCGGGGGCCAAGCCCGCGAGCACAGTGAGAGCACAAATTCCCCAAAGCCGAAGTGGGACCAAACGTGGCCAGTCGGACATCTAATGAAACAAAACTGCTCAACCACAACGGCCTCACACACAAACCACTGAGGAATAACTTTAAAATGTGAGTGACCGGGACTTGCCTGGTGGCGCAGTGGTTAAGAATCCACCTGCCAATGCAGGGGACACGGGTTCCAGCCCTGGTCCAGGAAGATCCCACGTGCCGCAGAGCAACTAAGCCCGTGCGCCACAACTACTGAGCCTGCATGCCGCAACTACTGAAGCCTGCACGCCTAGAGCCTGTGCTGTGCAATAAGAGAAGCCACCGCAATGAGAAGCCGAGTAGCCCCCGCCCAAAGCCTGCACACAGCAACGAAGCATAGGCTCCCGCTCGCCGCAACTAGAGAAACCCCACAAGCAGCAACAAAGACCCAACGCAGCCAATAATTAATTAATTAATTTTTTAAAATAAATGTGAGTGACCTACACCAAGAAAACTACAAGACTTTATTTACCGAGAGGGGAGCATCGAACACATGTTAAGATACATGCTACTCCTGGATGGGCAGAAAAACATGGATTTTTAAAACCTGATTCTCCACAAATTGACTTAGAGATTCTCAATAATTGAAACAATCTCCCAAAAGGAATTCTTTGGACTACAGCAACATGATTTCAGAGTTATCTGGAAAACTAAATAGGCAAAAAAATTAAAGAAATATTCAGAAAAGAAGAGCAAAGAGAGAAGGTTTTGTTTCATGAGATACTGAAATGCTACTTTGAGCTCAACAGCTAGACCACAGGCCAGATGGGTTCAAATCAAAGCAGAAGCAGCGCCTGTCACACACAGAAGCACTTAAATATGTGATGAAGGAAGCATAACCAAATGACGGGAGAGTGAAGAATTTTTTAATATGATTTATTGTCATCCAACTTCTAGGCATTTCTCCCAAGGAAATAATCAGAGGTGTGGCACAGATGTATGTATGTTTTTTGGTCTTTTCTATAAAAGCAAAATTGGAAATAACGTAAATGCTCAACAAAAAGGGGATGACTGGGGTCAGTCCACACGGCAGAAGAACCCTGTCTTCAGCGCACACTCAGTGGTGCAGGATGCTCGGACACCAGGCCCCTGTGTGCACAGGGCCCCCTGGGGACCCCTCGCGTGGCATCTTGGGCAACGCTGCCCAGCTGAGGAGGCAGCCTGCCCCTACGCCCCTGGAGTATGATACCAACTGTGTATTTTAAAAACTTACACATAGAAAAGGCTCGGAAGGAAATAGCTCAAAATATTAATAGTGGTTATCTCAGGATGGTGGGATTGTGGGTCATTGTTTTTACTCTTTCCAATATATGAGCATTTTAAAGTGAGAAAATCAATATTTTTTATTTATACAGAAAAGGAAAACGTGTACCCTCCATTGAAATTTTTAAAAATAATAAAATAACTTGGGAGAGAAGATAGCGGAAGAGTAACGCGGAGATCACCTTCCTCCCCACAAATACATCAGAAATACATCTACGCGTGGAACGGCTCCTACAGAACACCCACCGAACGCTGGCAGAAGCCCTCAGACCTCCCCAAAGGCAAGAAACACCCCACGTACCTGGGTGGGGCAAAAGAAAAAAGAATAAACAGAGACAAAAGAATAGGGACGGGACCTGCACCGGTGGGAGGGAGCCGTGAAGGAGGAAAGGTTCCCACACACTAGGAGCCCGTTTGCGGGCGGAGACTGTGGGTGGCTGGGTGGAAGCTTCGGAGCCGCGGAGGAGAGCGCAGCCACAGGGTGCGGAGGGCAAAGCGGAGAGATTCCGCAGAAGATCGGTGCCGACCGGCACTCACCAGCCCGAGAGGCTCGTCTGCTCACCGCCGGGGCGGGCGGGGCCGGGAGCTGAGGCTCGGGCTTTGGTCGGAAGCCGGGAGAGGCCTGGGGTTGGCGGCGTGAACACAGCCTGAAGGGGTCTAGTGCGCCACGGCTGGCCGGGAGGGAGTCCGGGAAACTCTGGAGCTGCCGAAGAGGCAAGAGACCTTTTCTTCCCTCTTTGCTTCCCGGGGCGCGAGGAGAGGGGTTTAAGCGCTCTGCTTAACGGAGCCCCAGAGACGGGCGCGGAGCTGCCGAAGAGACAGGAGACTTTTTCTTGCCTCTTCGCTTCCTCGGGCGCGAGGAGAGGGGATTAAGCGCGCCGCGTAAAGGAGCTCCAGAAACGGGCGCGAGCCGCGGCTACCAGCGCGGACCCCAGAGACGGGCGTGGGACGCTAGGGCCGCTGCTGCCGCCACCAAGAAGCCTGTGTGTGAGCACAGGTCACTGTCCACACCGCCCCTCCCGGGAGCCTGTGCAGCCCGCCACCGCCAGGGTCCCATGATCCAGGGACTGCTTCCCCGGGTGAGCGCGCGGCGCGCCTTGGGCTGCTGCAGCGTGACGCTGGCCTCTGCCGCCGCGGGCTCGCCCCGCATCCGTGCCCCTCCCTCCCCCGGCCTGAGTGAGCCAGAGCCCCCGAATCAGCTGCTCCTTTAACCCCGTCCTGTCTGAGCGAAGAGCAGATGCCCTCGGACGACCTACACGCAGAGGCGGGGCCAAGTCCAAAGCTGAACCCCAGGAGCTGTGCGAACAGAGAGGAGAGGGGGAGGTCTCTCCCAGCAGCCTCAGGAGCAGCGGATTAAAGGTCCACAATCAGCTTGAAGTGCCCTGCATCTGTGGAAAACCTGAATAGACAGCGAATCTTCCCAAGTTGAGGAGGTGGACTTTGGGAGCAAGTTATATTATTATTTTCCCCTTTTTCTCTTTTTGTGAGTGTGTATGTGTGTGCTTCTGTGTGAGATTTTGTCTGTATAGCTTTGCTTTCACCATTTGTCCTAGGGTTCTGACCAAACTGTTTTTGTTTTGTTTTTTTAAATAAAATTTTTCTTCTTAACAATTATTTTTTATTTTAATAACTTTATTTTATCCTACTTTATTTTATCTTTTCTTTCTTTCTTCCTTTCTTACTTTTTCTTTCTTTCTCCCCTCCCTTCTTCTCTTCCTTCCTCCATTCCTTCCTTTCTTCCTTCCTTCCTTCCTTTCTTTCTTTCCTTTCTATTTTTTCTCCCTTTTATTCTGAGCCGTGTGGATTAAGGCTCTTGGTGCCCCAGCCAGGCGTCAGGGCTGTGTCTCTGAGGTGGGAGAACCAACTTCAGGACACTGATCCACAAGAGACCTCCCAGCTCCACATAATATCAAACAGTGAAAATCTCCCAGAGATCTCCATCTCAACACCAAGACCCAGCTTCACTCAACAACCAGCAACCTACAGTGCTGGACACCCTATGCCAAACAAATAGCAAGACAGGACTACAGGACTACAGCCCCATCCATTAGCAGAGAGGCTGCCTAAAATCATAATAAGGCTACCGACATCCCAAAACACACCACCAGACGTGGACCTGCCCACCAGAAAGACAAGATCCAGCTTCATCCACCAGAACATAGGCTCTAGTCCCCTCAACCAGGAAACCTACTCAACCCACTGAACCAACCTTAGCCACTGGGGACAGACACCAAAAACAATGGGAACTACGAACCTGCAGCCTGCAAAAAGGAGACCCCAAACACAGTAAGCAAAATGAAAAGACAGAAAAACACACAGCAGATGAAGGAGCAAGGTAAAAACCCACCAGACCTAACAAATGAAGAGGAAATAGGCAGTCTACCTGAAAAAGAATTCAGAATAATGATAGTAAAGATGATCCAACATCTTGGAAATAGAATAGACAAAATGCAAGAAACATTTAACAGGGACTTGGAAGAAATAAAGAGGAAGCAAGCAACGATGAGCAACACAATAAATGAAATTAAAAATACTCTAGATGGGATCAATAGCAGAATAACTGAGGGAGAAGAACGGATAAGTGACCTGCAAGATTAAATAGTGGAAATAACTACTGCAGAGCAGAATAAAGAAAAAAGAATGAAAAGAACTGAGGACAGTCTCAGAGACCTCTGGGACAACATTAAACGCACCAACATTCGAATTCTAGGGGTCCCAGAAGACGAAGAGAAAAAGAAAGGGACTGAGAAAATATTTGAAGAGATTATAGTTGAAAACTTCCCTAATATGGGAAAGGAAATAGTCAATCAAGTCCAGGAAGCACAGAGAGTCCCAAACAGGATAAATTCAAGGAGAAACACACCAAGACACATATTAATCAAACTATCAAAAATTAAATACAAAGAAAACATATTAAAAGCAGCAAGGGAAAAACAACAAATAACACACAAGGGAATCCAATCCCCCATAAGGTTAACAGCTGCTCTTTCAGCAGAAACTCTGCAAGCCAGAAGGGAGAGGCAGGACATATTTAAAGTGATGAAGGAGAGAAAACCTACAACCAAGATTACTCTACCCAGCAAGGATCTCATTCAGATTTGATGGAGAAATTAAAACCTTTACAGACAAGCAAAAGCTGAGAGAGTTCAGCACCACCAAACCAGCTTTACAACAAATGCTAAAGGAACTTCTCTAGGCAAGAAACACAAGAGTAAGAAAAGACCTACAAGAACAAACCTGAAACAATTAAGTAAATGGTAATAGGAACATACATATCGATAATTACCTTAAATGTAAATGGATTAAATGCTCCCACCAAAAAACACAGACTGGCTGAATGGATACAGAAACAAGACCCATATATATGCTGTCTACAAGAGACCCACTTCAGACCTAAGGACACATACAGACTGAAAGTGAGGGGATGGAAAAAGATATTCCATGCAAATGGAAATCAGAAGAAAGCTGGAGTAGCAATTCTCATATCAGACAAAATAGACTTTAAAATAAAAACTATTACAAGAGACAAAGAAGGACACTACATAATGATCAAGGGATCGATCCATGAAGAAGATATAACAATTGTAAATATTTATGCACCCAACATAGGAGCACCTCAATACATAAGGCAAATACTAACAGCCATAAAAGGGGAAATCGACAGTAACACAATCATAGTAGGGGACTTTAACACCCCACTTTCACCAATGGACAGATCATCCAAAATGAAAATCAATAAGGAAACACAAGCTTTAAATGATACATTACAGAAGATGGACTTAATTGATATTTATAGGACATTCCATCCAAAAACAACAGAATACACATTTTTCTCAAGTGCTCATGGAACATTCTCCAGGATAGATCACATCTTGGGTCACAAATCTAGCCTTGGTAAATTTAAGAAAATTGAAATCGTATCAAGTATCTTTTCCGACCACAATGCTATGAGACTAGATATCAATTACAGGAAAAGATCTGTAAAAAATACAAACGCATGGAGTCTAAACAATACACTACTTAATAACGAAGTGATCACTGAAGAAATCAAAGAGGAAATCAAAAAATACTTAGAAACAAATGACAATGGAGACACGACGACCCAAAACCTATGGGATGCAGCAAAAGCAGTTCTGAGAGGGAAGTTTATAGCAATACAATCCTACCTTAAGAAACAGGAAACATCTCGAATAACCAACCTAACTTTGCACCTAAAGCAATTAGAGAAAGAAGAACAAAAAATCCCCAAATTTAGCAGAAGGAAAGAAATCATAAAGATCAGATCAGAAATAAATGAAAAAGAAATGAAGGAAATGATAGCAAATATCAATAAAACTAAAAGCTGGTTCTTTGAGAAGATAAACAAAATTGATAAACCATTAGCCAGACTCATCAAGAAAAAAAGGGAGAAGACTCAAATCAATAGAATTAGAAATGAAAAAGGAGACGTAACAACGGACACTGCAGAAATACAAAAGATTATTAGAGATTACTACAAGCAACAGTATGCCAATAAAATGGACAACCTGGAAGAAATGGACAAATTCTTAGAAATGCACAACCTGCCGAGACTGAACCAGGAAGAAATAGAAAATATGAACAGACCAATCACAAGCACTGAAATTGAAACTGTGTTTAAAAATCTTCCATCAAACAAAAGCCCAGGACCAGATAGATGGCTTCACAGGCGAATTCTATCAAACATTTAGAGAAGAGCTAACACTTATCCTTCTCAAACTCTTCCAAAAGATAGCAGAGGGAGGGACACTCCCAAACTCATTCTATGAGGCCACCATAACCCTGATACCAAAACCAAAGACGTCACAAAGAAAGAAAACTACAGGCCAATATCACTGATGAACATAGATGCAAAAATTCTCAACAAAATACTAGCAGACAGAATCCAACAGCACATTAAAAGGATCATACACCATGATCAAGTGGGGTTTATTCCAGGAATGCAAGGATTCTTCAATATATGCAAATCAATCAACGTGATACACCATATCAACAAACTGAAGGAGAAAAACCATATGATCATCTCAATAGATGCAGAGAAAGCTTTTGACAAAATTCAACACCCAGTGGGCTTCCCTGGTGGCGCAGTGGTTGGGAGTCCGCCTGCCGATGCAGGGGACGCGGGTTCGTGCCCCGGTCCGGGAGGATCCTGCGTGCCGCGGAGCGGCTGGGCCCGTGGGCCAGGACTGCTGGGCCTGCGCGTCCGGAGCCTGTGCTCCGCAGCGGGAGAGGCCACAGCGGTGAGAGACCCACGTACCGCAAAAAAAAAAAAAAAAAAAAAAAAATTCAACACCCATTTATGATAAAACCCTGAAGAAAGTAGGCATAGAGGGAACTTTCCCCAACATAATAAAGGCCATATATGACAAACCCACAGCCAGCATCATTCTCAATGGTGAAAAACTGAAACCATTTCCACTAAGATCAGGAACAAGACAAGGTTGCCCACTCTCACCACTCTTATTCAACATAGTTTTGGAAGTTATAGCCACAGCAATCAGAGAAGAAAAAGAAATAAAAGGAATCCAAATCGGAAAAGAAGAAGTAAAGCTGTCACTGTTTGCAGATGACATGATACTATACATAGAGAATCCTAAGGATGCTACCAGAAAACTACTAGAGCTAATCAATGAATCTGGTAAAGTAGCAGGATACAAAATTAATGCACAGAAATCTCTGGCATTCTTATACACTAATGATGAAAAATCTGAGAGTGAAATTAAGAAAACACTCCCATTTACCGTTGCAACAAAAAGAATAAAATATCTAGGAATAAACCTACCTAAGGAGACAAAAGACCTGTATGCAGAAAATTATAAGACACTGATGAAAGAAATTAAAGATGATACAAATAGATGGAGAGATATACCATGTTCTTGGATTGGAAGAATCAACATTGTGAAAATGACTCTACTACCCAAAGCAATGTACAGATTCAATGCAATCCCTATCAAACTACCACTGGCATTTTTTTACAGAACTAGAACCAAAAATTTCACAATTTGTATGGAAACACCAAAGACCCCGAATAGCCAAAGCAATCTTGAGAACGAAAAATGGAGCTGGAGGAATCAGGCTCCCTGACTTCAGACTATACTACAAAGCTACAGTAATCAAGACAGTATGGTACTGGCACAAAAACAGAAATATAGATCAATGGAACAGGATAGAAAGCCCAGAGATAAACCCACACACATATGGTCACCTTATCTTTGATAAAGGAGGCAAGAGTATACAATGGAGAAAAGACAGCCTCTTCAATAAGCGGTGCTGGGAAAACTGGACAGCTACATGTAGAAGTATGAAATTAGAACACTCCCTAACACCACACACAAAAATAAACTCAAAATGGGTTAAAGACCTAAATGTAAGGCCAGACACTATCAAACTCTTAGAGGAAAACATAGGCAGAACACTCTATGACATACATCACAGCAAGATCCTTTTTGACCCACCTCCTAGAGAAATGGAAATTAAAAAAAAAAAAAAATGGGACCTAATGAAACTTAAAAGCTTTTGCACAGCAAAGGATACCATAAACAAGACCAAAAGACAACCCTCAGAATGGGAGAAAATAGTTGCAAATGAAGTAACTGACAGAGGATTAATTTCCAAAATTTATAAGCAACCCATGCAGCTCAATAACAAAAAAACAAACAACCCAATCCAAAAATGGGCAGAAGACCTAAATAGACATTTCTCCAAAGATGATATACAGATTGCCAGCAAACACATGAAAGAATGCTCAACATCATTAATCATTAGAGAAATGCAAATCAAAACTACAATGAGATATCATCTCACACCGGTCAGAATGGCCATCATCAAAAAATCTAGAAACAATAAGTGCTGGAGAGGGTGTGGAGAAAAGGGAACACTCTTGCACTGCTGGTGGGAATGTAAATTGATACAGCCACTATGGAGAACAGTATGGAGGTTCCTTAAAAACCTACAAACAGAACTACCATATGACCCCGCAATCCCACTACTGGGCATATACCCTGAGAAAACCATAATTCAAAAACAGTCATGTACCAAAATGTCCATTGCAGTTCTATTTACAATAGCCAGGACATGGAAGCAACCTAAGTGTCCATCAACAGATGAATGGATAAAGAAGATGTGGCACATATATACAATGGAATATTACTCAGCCATAAAAAGAAATGAAACTGAGTTATTTGTAATGAGGTGGATAGACCTGGAGTCTGTCATACAGAATGAAGTAAGTCAGAAGGAGAAAAACAAATACCGTATGCTAACACATATATATGGAATCTAAGAAAAAAAATGTCATGAAGAGACTAGAGGTAGGACGGGAATAAAACACAGACATACTAGAGCATGGACTTGAGGATATGGGGAGGGGGAAGGGTAAGCTGTGATGAAGTGAGAGAGTGGCATGGACATATATACACTACCAAATGTAAAATAGATAGCTAGTGGAAAGCAGCCACATAGCACAGGGAGATCAGCTCTGTGCTTTGTGACCACCTAGAGGGGTGGGATAGGGAGGGTGGGAGGGAGGGAGACGCAAGAGGGAAGAGATATGGGAACATATGTGTATGTATAGCTGATTCACTTTGTTGTAAAGCAGAAACTAACACACCATTGTAAAACAGTTATACTCCAATAAAGATGTTAAAGAAAAATAAAATAACTTGGAGGTACTTTAATTAAAGATGTTATATTAACAAAAATAACAAAAGGGTAATTATAGTGTACATCCTACTAGCATACATCCTACTGTTTCCTAGAGCCTAAGACTTTGGTGACTACTGTTCCCAAAGTCTTAGGCTCTAGGAAATCCTGGAAAGCAAGGCAGGAGGTCAGCCTTGCTGGGAGGGCAGGGCTGGCTTAGGGCTGGGGGCCTTCCTTCTCAGCCCACACCCAGCAAGGCTCCTGGTAGGAAGTACATGCTCAATAAACGTTAGCGAAGAAGCCCTGACATTTCCAAAACTAAACAGCAAAGAATCCACACACAAAACTCATAAAAGTCAACACAATTCAGTAACGTGCAAGCATGTCCCAATCATCAGCCACGGAAAAGAAAGATAAAACCACAAGGAGTGGCCTTACACCCAATACATTATCAAGAGCTTTAGAAACGTAACCCCCAGCGGTGGTGAAGTTGACATTGAACTAATAATTTAAATAGAACTAGTGAGAATGTAAACTAATGCATCCCACTTGTAAAACAACTTGGCAAAATAAAATGCCATAAAACGTTTAAACACTTTCAATTAGTCTGCTCTAGGAATCTGTCCCATCAAAATCATGAAAAATTCAGAAACCAAAGTTACAAAGATAGACATCACACTATTGAGATTAAAACCCCATGTAGAGGGACTTCGCTGGTGGTGCAGTGGTCAAGAATCTGCCTGCCAATGCCGGGGACGTGGGTTCGAGCCTCCAGGAGGGTCCCACATGCCACGGAGCAACTAAGCCCGCGTGCCACAGCTGTTGAGCCTGCGCTCTAGAGCCCGCGAGCCACAACTACTGAGCCTGCATGCCACAGCTACTGAAGCCCGCGCACCTAGAGCCCGTGCTCCGCAACAAGAGAAGCCACTGCAATGAGAAGCCCGCGCACTGCAACGGAGTAGCCCCCGCTTACCGCAACTAGAAAAAGCCTGTGCGCAGCAACGAAGACCCAACAGAGCCAAAAATAAATGAATGAATAAATAAATAAATATATAGTTTAAAAAAAACTCATGTAGAACCATCTTCATGTGCAACGACAGTGGAGCCCTGGGTGTTCATTACAAATAATAACACATCACATCGCACCTAATGTGTTTGTGAAATAACGTTAAAAGAAACAGATGAACTGATTCATGGATGAACCTTAGAAACACTGTATTAAGTGAAAGGTGCCAGACACAAAGGGCCACACATCGCATGATGGCATCACATTCAGTGTCCAGACAGACACATTTCCAGGGACAGACAGGAGATGAGTGATAACTGGGGCCGGCGGGGAGGGGCATCGGGGCGTGACTACGAATGGGAGGGCGTTTCTTTCTCGGGGAGACGGAAATGCTCTAAAATTAGGTTGTAGTGACAGTTGCACAACTCTGAGAACATACTAAACATCACTGAATTGTACGCTATAAAAGGATGAATATTATAGTACGTGAATTTTACCTCAATACGCTGTTATATAAAAAAGGGTAAACTGCAAGTTTTATGCAAATTATGATATAATAACTACATAAAATATGCAGGGCCCCAGGCCCCAGAGCACACACTCACCCAGCTAGTGACTACTGTAGCCCAGCCCCCAGGCCCAGGTCACCGCAGCACATGGAGCAACAGGGCGTAGAGACGTGGCCGGGACTTGGGGACACACAGGCGTGTGGCACGTGCTCAGACACACAGCCCCATGGGTACCCAAGCGCCCAGTGTGGACAGCAGGCGCCACGGACACACTGCCTGGACCACAGATACCAGGCCCACACGGCGCAGACACATCAGCCAGTCCCTGTGTGGGATCCCACCCGCACGGGCAGCTGAGTTTGGGGGTGCTCCCGGCCACGTGGGGTGGGGAGAGGTGGCAACACCCGCTGCAGTGCTGGCCTGGGGCCCTGACCCTGACCCGGGCACCCCCCACCCGCCCAGAGTCTGGGGTCTCGGCTGGGTCTTTGTAGCTGCACATGGAACATACTGGCTAGAGGGTCACCCTGCCTTTCGACATCTGTTTTACGATGCGGGGGGGCGGGTCGTCCTCTGCCTCCCCCAGGCCAAGCTGGGGGCTCCCCCGGAGCCTCCCAATCCATCAAGTCAGCAAAGGGAGCAGAGATGCCCAGGACAGCCCTAGTCTGGACTGCTGACCCTGCACAATTGCTACTGGTGCCCCTCTGACTCTCAAAAACACCTCAGTTTGGGCAACAAATCAGCAAGAAGGACCTGGGGTGCAGGGGCCACCCGACCCCTTGAGATGCTGTGACCCCAGCAGTGGTGGCTCTGGCTCCAAGTCCCTGCTGAGCTGAGCAGGGCCCCGACCCCGCTGGGGCCCCAGGCGGGACGCGTGTCAGTGGTGCCGCTCAGCCCCTTTCCGGGAGCTCAGGCCCTGCCGAGCAGGGGGCTGGGGTGCCATGTCCTCTCCACCCAGACGTGAGCACCCCAGGCTCCGCAGGGCTGGCCTGGGAGGACCCCAGCCCTGGGACACCAGACCCAGGACTCTGGAGCAGGTGGCCGGGGTTTAAGTCCAAGCCTGGGTCTTCCTGGTCACAGGGAAGGCACGGCCTGTCCGGTCCCTCACCTGAGACATGGAGGTGACAGCGTGAGGGTCCCGTGGCTATGGTGACGCTGCTACGAGACGACACTCGGAAGACGTGCCCGGCAGCGTCGGGACCCACCAGCACTCAGTGGCAGGGGCCGCAGCACCAGCGTCCCTGGGACTGTTACTATCGTCACCGCGGGGGGGGGGGGGCGCTCCATGGGAAGCCAGGAGCACCTGTTCGCCCCGGTCCTGGTTCCCCCTGGGCAGGTGCCGAGTCCCCCGGTCAGGCCTGCGTGGGGGCCCACAGCACCCACCCACGGCCCGGGGAGACACGGGAGCCGAGGGCAGACGCATGGCAGGGGAAGCACCATCTCCAGGGACTGCTTTCTCACGGACTTTCCAGGTGCTGCCTCTTGCCCAGGAGGCTGCTGGCTGTTGCCATGGAGACAGCCTGTGGGTCTCAGCCAAAGATGCCTCAGCTTCCTCCATCCTCCCCACCCCACCCCCGACCCTAGGCTGCGCACGAAGCGCAGGCCCCCCGCACTGGAGGCCCTGAGCCTGCTCCAAACCCCAGAGACACCAGGCAGGGTGTTGAACAAGGGCCAGGCCTGGCATGTGCAGGCCGCCAGGCCAGAGGACATGACACTCACATCTCATTCAAATAACGGCATGGGCTGCCTACCACGCGCCAGGGACTCTCAGAGGTCAGCGCCCTTAGCCCCATCACACAGAGGAAGAAACTGAGGTTCAGAGAGCACATCCAAGGGTCCAGGCTCACAACCCAAGAGGAGGTGGAGCTGGGACATGGCCCAGTGCCTCGTGGCCCACATGGTGACACACGGTGACACACGCTGATTCACGCTGAGGTCAGCCTCACACGCAACAGACGTTGGCATAGTCACTGCCCAAAGCACAGGAAAGTCCAGCCACGTGTGATCACCCTCCGCAGCCTAAATAGGGCTACAAGACAGGTGGGCACCACACAGAGCGGACAGAAAGGGTGCCAGGCCACCAGCTTCTTTGCGGCACAGCGGGTGACCATCGTAGGGTTGCTCGACAGCCCCTCCCTGACCATCACCAGCCCCAACCTGTGCTGGGAAAAGATGGCCCCCAGGTGGGCACTGTGCCCTTGGACTGCCTGAAGTGCTCCGTCCAGCTTGAAAGAGGCCTACTACTTCGGTCAAGTGCAGCAAAGCTCCGACCAGTGAGGTCACTGTGACCCAGGACACTCGCTCACCGCAGCCACGGAAACCCCAGGAGCAGATGCTTCCAGGTCACTGCCATCAGACCCCTCTTTTTAGGGTCAATTTTACTCCTCCTGCATATCCTGGGGGTCAGGGTAGCTAATGGTTAGGAGCTTGGACTTTGGCTCAGTCTAGCTGGAATCCTTACTGGTTCCTGCAGAACAAATTTCTGAGCTTCCTCAGTCTCTAGTCTGTAAAGTGGGAGTGTTACCCCCTCCTCCCTGCAGTAATGAGGGGTCCTGCCAATGAAGGTCGAGTAGGGGACTGGGACTTCCACCCCACGTAGAAGACACAAGGCATAAGACCCCCGCCTCTTATGGGTCAGGATCAGAGACTCAGCTAACACAGGATTAAATAAAATCCAGAGTCTCAGAAAAACATGTGGAAATGTCCAGGTTTCAATCAAAACTCATGCATCAAAAAGCCAGGAAGGGGCTCCCCTGGTGGCGCAGTGGTTGAGAGTCCGCCTGCCGATGCAGGAGACACGGGTTCGTGCCCTGGTCCGGGAAGATCCCACATGCCGCGGAGCAACTAAGCCCGTGAGCCATGGCCGCTGGGCCTGCGCGTCCAGAGCCTGTGCTCCGCAGCGGGAGAGGCCACAACAGTGAGAGGCCCGCATACCGCAAAAAAAAAAAAAAAAGCCAGGAAGATCTCAAACTGAACGAAAAAAGACAATCAGTAGATTCCAACACTAAGATAACAGAGATATTAAAATTATCCGACAAAGGTTTTGCAGCAGTGATGATAAAATTGCTTCCACAAACAATTGCAAGCATGTTTGAAACAAACCAAGAAAATAGAAAGTATCATGAACGATGTAAAGAAGAATCAAATGAAAATTTTATAACTGAAAACTACAATAATCAATATAAAGAGCTAAGAGGATGGGCTCGACAGCAGAAGAGAGGGAACAGGGGAAAGAGTCAATGAACTGAATAACAGTACAGTATGAATGTGAACGACAGAGAGAAATTAGGCTGAAAGATGGAGGAGGAGCAGTGGGGGGAGGGGAAGTAGAAGAAGAGAAGGGGGGCAGGAGGGAGCCTCAAGGGCCTATTGAGTGACTCCCAAACAAAATAAACTCAAAGATACCCACAAAATACATCACAGTCAAACTTCTGAAAACTAAAACCAAAGAAAAAATCTTGATTGTGACAATTAGAAATTTTAAAATGGAATAAATTAGGTGATGATGGAATTATTTTCTCAGGTATGATAATGTTATTATAGCTACATAGGCCAGTGCCCTTATTCTTAGAACACTAGGGATGATACTTCATAATACCTACAACTTTTTTTTTTTTTTTTTTTTAGCGGTACGCGGGCCTCTCACTATTGTGGCGTCTCCTGTTGTGGAGCACAGACTCCGGACGTGCAGGCTCAGCGGCCATGGCTCACGGGCCCAGCCCCTCCGCAGCATATGGGATCTTCCCAGATCGGGGCACATACCCGTGTCCCCTGCATTGGCAGGCAGACTCTCAACCACTGCACCACCAGGGAAGCCCCATACCTACAACTTTTAAATGGCACGGCAAAATATATAATACAGGAAGGAAAAGGATTACAAAATTAAAATTTATTGAATTTAGGTGGAGCATATATGTTGTTCATTGTACTACCCAACTATCCTCTGAAAACTTTCATAATAGAATTGGATATATATATATATATATATATATATATATATGAACATATATATATTCAGAAGAGCCAGAGAAACACATCCATATAAGGGAAAATAATTCAAAGGACAGTGAATTTCTCATCATAAATCATGGAGATCAGAAGGAAGTAGCACAATATTTTCAAATGCTGAAAGAAAAGAAGTGTGAACCTAGACACCAGTACCCAGCAAAAATATCTTTCGGGAATGAAGGAGAAATCAGGATATTCTCAGATGAAGAAATACTAAGAGAATTTGTCACCAGCAAACCTATTTTCAAAGAGTGACTTTTAAAAGTTCTCTAAATAAAAACAATATGATGAAAAAAAGGAATCACTAACCATTAGGAAGGAAGAAGAATGAAAAGAATAAAAATAAGGGTAAGGGCTTCCCTGGTGGGGCAGTGGTTGAGGGTCCGCCTGCCGATGCAGGGGACACGGGTTCGTGCCCCGGTCCAGGAAGATCCCACATGCCACGGAGCGGCTGGGCCCGTGAGCCGTGGCCACTGAGCCTGCGCTTCCGGAGCCTGTGCTCCGCAACGGGAGAGGCCACAACAGTGAGAGGCCCGCGTACCACAAAAATTAAAAAAATTTTAAAAAGGGTAAATATCAATACAATACAGTTTCCTAAATTATGTTTTCTAAGCTATGCTTGTGGTTGAAACAAAAATTATAGCACACTCTGATGCAGTTCTAAATACATGTAGAGGGGCTCTCCTCGTGGCGCAGTGGTTAAGAATCCACCTGCCAATACAGGAGACACGGGTTCAAGCCCTGGTCTGGGAAGACCCCACATGCCACGGAGCAACTAAGCCCGTGCACCACAACTACTGAGCCTGAGCTCTAGAGCCTGCGAGGCACAACTACTGAGCCTGTGTGCCACAACTACAGAAGCCTGTGTGCCTAGAGCCCATGCTCTGCAACAAGAGAAGCCACCACAATGAGAAGCCCACACACCACAACAAAGAGTAGCCCCTGCTCGCCACAACTAGAGAAAGCCCATGCGCAGCAACGAAAACCCAATGCAGCCAAAAATATAACATAAATAAATTTTTAAAATAAATAAATACATGTAGAGGAAATACTTAAGATAATCACACTATAAATTGGAGAGGATAAGGGGCATAAGTTGCATAAGATTTCTATACTTCACTCAAACTGGTAAAACTATACCAATAGACTGGGATAAATTATGTATATATAATGCAATACCCAGAGCAACCACTAAAAACCCTCTACAAGGATACACTTACAAATACTATAGATAAATCAAAATGGAGTTCTAAAGTACATTCAAATAACCCACAGGAAGGCAGGAAAAAGAAATCAAAGAAATAAGAAACAGAGAGCTCAAACAGAGACAAAAAATAAAATAGTGGACTTAAGCCCTAACAGAGCAATAACTATATTACACGGAAATGGTCTAAATAAACCAAATAAAAGACAGAATTGGCATAATGGATTAACAAATATGACCCAACTATATGCGGTCTATAAGAAACTCACTTCTAATATGATGATGCAGGCAAGTTGAAAGTAAAAAGATAAAAAAAGATACATCATGCACATATTTTTTTTTTAAGGAACCAATGTATAATGTATTTGTTTTCCTAGTTTATTTTTGTAAGAAAATTTACTAAACTCGAGCATCAAAAGCCATATGCACATATTAATCAAACAAAAGCTGGAGTGACTACAGTAACATCGATAAAGTAGACTTCATAGCAAATAAGACTACTAGAGACACAGAGGAACATATAATAATAAAGTCTACCCAGAAGACACAGCAACACCAAACATGCACAGGCACACCTGGGATATATTTTGGGTTTCGTTCCAGACCCCCACAATAAAATGAGTATCACAATAAAGGAAGTCACATGAATATTCTGGTTTCCCAGTGCATACAAAAGTTATGTTTACACTATACTGTAGTCTACTAATTATGCTATAATAGCATTATGTCGGGCTTTCCTGGTGGCGCAGTGGTTGAGAATCCGCCTGCCGATGCAGGAGACACGGGTTCGTGCCCTGGTCCGGGAGGATCCCACATGCCGCGGAGCGGCTGAGCCCGTGAGCCATGGCCGCTGGGCCTGCGCGTCCGGAGCCTGTGCTCCGCAACGGGAGAGGCCACAACAGTGAGAGGCCCGCATACCGCAAAAAAAAAAAAAAAAAAAAAAAAAGCATTATGTCTAAAAAAATGTACATACATTAATTTTAAAATATTGTACTGCTAAAATAGGCTAACCATCATCTGAGCCTTCAACAAGTCATCATCTTTTAGGAGTGTTTTGAAATATTCCAAGGATTAACGAAATGTGACACAGAGACAAAAAAGTGAGCCAATGCTTTTGGAAAAAATGGCACCAATAGATTTGCTCTATGCAGGGCTGCCACAAGCCTTCAATTTGTGAAAAAAACGCATTATCTACAATAAAGTGAAGCTCAATAAGTGAGGCGTGCCTGTATGTACTCAACAACAGAGCCACAAAATATGTGAAGCAAAAACCAATAGAGCAGTAAGGAAAAATAGACAAATGCACAACTATAAATGGAGACCTCAGCACCCACCTTGACAACTGACAGAACAACCAGACAGAAAATCAGCAAGGATTCAGAAGACTTATTAACACCTTCAACAAACAGGATCTAATCCACATTTATAGAACATGCCACACAAAAAGAGCAGTGTACATATTCTTGCCAAGTGCCCATGAAACATAAGCAAAGATAGACCATATCTTGAGCCTAAAATAAACCTTACCAAATTTAAAATAATCAAAATCATACAGTGTGTTCTCTGACCACATGGAATCAAGCTAGAAATTAATAACAGAAAGATACTGGAACATCTCCAAACATTTGGAAACTAAACAGCACATTTCTAAACAATCTACAGATCAAAGGAAAGTCTAAAGGAAAATTTAAGAACACATGGAACTGAATTAAACTGAAAATACAACATATTAAAATGTGTGAGACACAGCTAAAGTGTGCTGAGAGGCAAATTTAATACGCCACGTGCATACACTAGAAAAGAAGAAATGTCTCAAATCACTCATCTAAGCTCTCACCATAAGAACTGAGAAAAAATAAAAAGAGTAAAATACACCCAAGCAAACAGAATGCAGAAAATTATAAAAATAAGGGCAGAAATAAGTAAAACTGAAAAAAAGAAAGAAAAAAAATCATTGAAACTAAGAGCTGGTTCTTTGAAAAGATCAATAAAATTGACAAACTTCTAGCAAGACTAACCTAAACCTCCCAAAAGAGAGAGATCAAGAGACAAGATGCAAATTACCAATATAAGAAATGAGACAAGGGCCATCACTACAGACCCTGCAGACATCAAAAGGATAATGAGCAACTACTGTGAACAACTCTACACACATAAATTTGACAATTTAGACTAAATGGGCTACGTCCCCAAAAAACACATACTACCACAACTCACTCAACAGGAAATAGATAATTTGAAGATCCCTATAACTATTAAGGAAATTGAATCCATAACTTTAAAACTCCCTAAAAATAAATCTCCTGGCCCAGCTGGATTCACTGCAGAATTCTACCAAATATTCAAAGAAGAATTCACAGCATTTTTACACAATGGCTTCCAGAAAAATAGAACGGAGAAGGGAACACTTCCAAATCCATTTTTGGAAGCTTGTATTACCCTGATATCAAAACCATACAAAGACAGTACCAAAAAAAACCAAAAACAAAACAAAACAAAGCAAACAAATGACAGACCAATAGCCCTCATGAATACAGATGCAAAAATCCTTAACAAAATATTAGCAATACAATTCAGCAATATATAAAAAGGGATTATATACCATGACCATGGTTTGTTGCAGGAAGTAAGTCTGGTTCAATACTCAAAAGTCAATCATTGTAATCCACCATATTAACAGGCAAAGAAATGGACTTGAGGATATGGGGAGGTGGAAGGGTAAGCTGTGACGAAGTGAGAGAGTGGCATGGACATAGATACACTACCAAATATAAAATAGATAGCTAGTGGGAAGCAGCCGCATAGCACAGGGAGATCAGCTCTGTGCTTTGTGACCACCTAGAGGGGTGGGATAGGGAGGGTGGGAGGGAGGGAGACGCAAGACAGAAGAGATATGGGAACCTATGTATATGTATAACTGATTCAGTTTATTGTAAGGCAGAAACTAACACACCATTGTAAAACAGTTACACTCCAATAAAGATGTAAAAAAAAAAAAAACAGGCAAAGGAAGAAAAAGTCACATGATCATACCAATGCAGGAAGAGCATTGGATGAAATCTGACACTGACAAGAAGAAATCTGATTCATGACAAAAAAACTCAGAAAAAAAGGAATAGAGGGGAACTGCCTCAATTTAATAAAAAGCATCTACAAAAACCTACAGCAAACATTACACTTAATGGGGAGAGTCTGAATGTTTTCCTCCTAAAACTGGGAACAAGGCAAAGGTGTCCACTCTCATTCAATTTAGTACTAGAAGTCCTGGTCAGTGTAATAAGACAAGAAAAGGACTGAGAAGGGAGACAGATTGGAAAGAAAGAGATAAAACTGTCCCTATTTGCAAATGACATACTTGTCAACATAGATAATTCCAAAGAATCTTTAAAAATAAAAGAAAAATCTCCTGGAACTAATAAGTGCATTCAGCAAGGTTGCAGGATTAGAGATAAATATACAAAAATGTCCTGTTTTTCTATATACTAGCAGTGGACATGTGGACACTGAAATTTTAAATATAATACCATTTGTACTCATGCAAAAATAAAAGAAAAACTTAGATGTAAATCTAACAAAATGTGCATAGCTCTTGAATCCTGAAAACTACAAAATATTGATGAAAGAAATCAAATAAGATACTGTAAAACTCTTAGAGGAAAACATAGGAAGAACACTCTTTGACATAAATCACAGCAAGATCCTTTTTGACTCACCTCCCAGAGTAATGGAAAGAAAACCAAAAATAAACAAATGGGACCTAATGAAACTTAAAAGCTTTTGCACAGTGAAGGAAACTATAAACAAGACGAAAAGACGACCCTCAGAATGGGAGAAAATATTTGCAAATGAATCAACGGACAAAGGATTAATCTCCAAATATATAAACAGCTCATGCAGCTCAATATTAAAAAAACAAACAACCCAATCAAAAAATGGGCAGAAGATCTAAATAGACATTTCTCCAAAGAAGACATACAGATGGGCAAGAGGCACATGAAAAGCTGCTCAACATCACTACTTGTTAGAGAAATGCAAATCAAAACTACAGTGAGGTATCACCTCACACCGGTTAGAATGGGCAGCATCGGAAAATCTACAAACAACAAATGCTAGAGAGGGTGCGGAGAAAAGGGAATCCTCTTGCACTGTTCTAGGAATGTAAATTGATAAAGCCACTATGGAGAACAGTATGGAGGTTCCTTAAAAAACTAAAAATAGAATTACCATATGACCCAGCAATCCCGATACTGGGCATATACCCAGAGAAAACCATAATTCAAAGAGTCATGTACCACAATGTTCATTGCAGCTCTATTTACAATAGCCGGGACATGGAAGCAACCTAAATGTTCATTGACAGATGAATGGATAAAGAAGATGTGGCACATATATACAATGGAATATTACTCAGCCACAAAAAGGAACGAAATTGGGTCATTTGTAGAGACGTAGATGGACCTAGAGACTGTCATACAGAGTGAAGTAAGTCGGAAAGAGAAAAACAAATATCGTATATTAACGCATAGATGTGGAACCTAGAAAAATGGTACAGATGAACTGGTTGCAAGACAGAAAGAAACAGAGACACAGATGTAGAGAACAAACGTATGGACACCAAGGGGGGAAAGGAAGGGGGTGGGATGAATTGGGAGCTTGGGATTAACATATATACACTGATATGTATAAAATGGATGACTAATAATGGATGGCTATACCTGCTGTATAAAAAATAAATAAATAAAATTCAAAAAAAAAGAAATCAAATAAGGTCTACATAAATGGAGAGAGATACCATGTCCAGAGATTGGAAGACTCAACATAGTAAAGATAACAATTCTCTGCAAATTAACACACAGGTTTTATACAATTCCTGTGAAGATTTTGCATATACATTGACAAGATTATTCCCAAATTTATATGGAAGCAAAGAAATTAGAATAGCTAAAACAGTTTTTTTTTTTAATTTACTCTTAAACACTTTTTTTTTTTTTTTTTTTTTTTTTTTGCGGTACGCGGGCCTCTCACCGCTGTGGCCTCTCCCGCTGCGGAGCGCAGGCTCCGGACGCGCAGGCTCAGCGGCCACGGCTCACGGGCCCAGCCGCTCCGCGGCATGTGGGATCTTCCCGGACCGGGGCACGAACCCGCGTCCCCTGCATCGGCAGGCGGACTCTCAACAACTGTGCCACCAGGGAAGCCCTAAACACTTTTTTAAAAAAAAAAAAGAATAAAGTGGGAGGAATGGGTCTGCCCAATTTTGAGACTTAAATAGTTACAGTAATCAGCACAGTGTGCAAGTGGCGGAGGGATGGACACATGGATCTATGGGGCAGCAGCGACCCACACAGACACGCTCAGCTGACTTCCGACAGAGATACAACACTTCGGTGGACGAAATACACTGTCTAGCCTCTCCAACAAGTGGACAGCCACACACGGGAAGAAAACAAACAAAAAAGAATCTCACCTTAAGCCTCACTCCTGATACAAAACTAACTCAAAATGGATCCCAGACTTACACATAAAATGTGGAATGATAAAACTTTCAGAAAAGAAAAATAGGAGAAAATCATCATGACCTAGGGCTGAAAAGAGTTCTTAGACTCAAAACCACAAGCCCTATCCATAAAAGGAACAACTGATAAATTGGACTTCATTAAGATTCAAAACTTTTGCTCTGCAAAAATCCCTGTTACGAGGATGAAAAAAATAAGCTACAGATTGGGAGAAAACTGACTAGTATCTAACAATCCAATTAGAACCTGAGCAGAATACATGAAGTGACACTTCCCCAGAATGGAGATACAGATGGCAAGTAAGTCCATGAAAAGATGTCCAACATCATTGGCCATTAAGGGAATTCAAATCAAAACCACCATGATGTGTCCCTGCATACCTATCAAAAGAGCTAAAATAAAAAATAGCGACAACGCCAAACTCTTGTGAGGATATGGAGAAACTAGATCACTCATACATTCCTGGTGGGAATTTTAAAAAACGTAAAATGGTACTGCCACTCTGGATAACAGTTTGGTAATTTGTTAAAAAACTAAATATGCAACTGCAATACGGCCCCGTAATTGCACTCCTGGGCTTTCGTCCCAGAGGAATGGAACCTTATGTTCGCACAAAACCTGTGCGTGGATGTGCAGAGCAGCCTTGTGGGTGATATTTCAAAAACTGGAAACACCCCACAAGTCCTTCAACAGGTGAATAGTTAAAGAGACAATGGGCCGTAAAGAGAAACAATGTATAGACACATGCAACAGTGTGATTCAATCACCCTCAGAGAATCATCCTGAGTGAAAAACCCATCCCAAAAGGCACGATTCCATTTACATAATGTTCTTAAAATGACAAAATGATGGACATGGAGACTGGACTGTGGCTGTCAGGGGTCGAGAAGCAGTGAGATCAGAGCAAAGGGGGAGCAGATGCAAAAGGGCGACAGGAGGGGTCCCGGTGGGGATGGAGTTTCTGGGTCTTGACTGTGTCATTGTCAACATCTTAGCTGTGAAACTGCTACAGCTTCACAGGACATTACCCTCGGAGCCCTCTCTGCATATTGTGAATCTACAATTAGCTCAAAATAAGATATTTAGTTTTTTTAAAGGGGGTGTTAATAACAGCATCCAGCCCAGCATGGCTGTAGGATGGTTACAGCAGCAGACCAGCCCGCACGCAGGAAGCTGCACGGAGGAGTCAGCTTCTACCTTTCGCTCTCCCTTCCGAGTCTCAGGAGCTCCCGCTGCGCACCGGCTCTGGTGCTTTTTCACCAGAGGGCTCTGCCCCCGCCCCACTGCCCACCTCCCAGGCTGGGGACCCAGAGAAGCACAAGCAAGTGCACCACCCCGGGGGTCTTACCCCCTGATGGAGACCAAGTCCAGGCCAGGCGGGCAGGGACAGGGCTGGAGGGGTCTCGCACGTGCCTCTGCTGCGTCCTCGCACCGGCACGTGTCGCAGGGCTGGCCGGCCTTACACTGTAGCCCAGTGGGCACACCGTGTCGCGGAACTGATGAGGTGAGAGGGCAAGAAGGGAGCTCCTGCTTCAAGCCCAATCCTCCCCGTCCCTGCGTCCTCAGAACCCAGGCCCGAGGCAGCAGGCAGAGGGGGTGGCAGTGCTGGAGGCTCCCTAGGGACTCCCACCCTCAGACCGGAGGCTTCACCATGCCCAGGAGCCCCCAGACCCCCCAGGGCTCAGCAGTGCCCCCCGACCCCTGCCCCCCAGTCCAGGCTGGAGAGGGTCCTAGGGTGGGCGGGCGGGCAGCCCTGCCTTCAGCCCGCCCTCAGTGCCTGGGGCCGCGGGGTGTTGTCAGGCCCGGGAGGCCGACAACAGACCTGGAGGAGTGAGAAAGGGCCCGCGGTCAGCGGAAGGCGAGGCGGGGAGGAAGACACCGGCCCTCCAGACGTCTCACCTGGGCCCACAACACGGCAGCCACAGCAGAGCCGGGCCCGGAGCCACACGGTCGCCCGGCGTCGGTCACAGGGCGCCCTGTGCCCACGCGAGGCAGGCTCCCTGCTCCCCCAGCCGGATTCCAACCCCACAGTATTGGCGGCCCACTGGGAACCGCGGCACCGAGGCGATGGGGCCAACGGACGCTCAGCACAGGAGCCTGGGGTCTGAGCACAGCCTCTTATGGACTAAACTGTGTCCACCTCCCCCCCCCCGCCGCCCCAGATTCCCGTGTGAAGCTCTAAGCCCCAGAGGGACTGTATTTGGAGACGGGGCTCTTAGGAGGTAAATGCTTAAACGGGGTCATAAGGATGGCCTTTAATTTAATAGGATGAATCGAACAGAACACGAAGAGAACCCAGGGACCTCTGCACACACAGAGAAGCAGCCCCGTGAAGACACAGTGGGAAGGCCGCCACTTGCAGGCAGGAAGAGGGCCTCGCCTAGAGCAACCCTGCGGGCACCTTGATCTCGGGCGTCCGGCCCCCAGGCGGTGAGACGGTGAACGGCTGCCGTCTCAGCCCCTGACCCCCATCTGTGGCCTCTGTTACAGCGCCTGAACTAACACGGTTCTCAGGGGGCACGTCCATCAGCAGGGACGGGTTGTCACGGAGCCAGCCAGTAGGGAAGCCCCTTGGGGCGAGAAAAGGGCAGAGAGGCCCGCCAGGTGGGGAAGGGGGATGAGCCGAGAGAAGACAGACGCACAGCCCATCCCACAGGAAGCAGAGGGCCCAGCCGCACACACGGGCTCTTTCTCTCCGGAAGGGGCTGTAGTGTCGGGGGCTCTGAGAGTGGCCCCCCCGGGGGGAGGCTGAGACCCAGAGAACGAGGGGCTCAGTGGGGCAGCAGCGAGGCCACCGGCTGCCTGAGCGACAGGACACCCAGGGGCCTGTGACAGGTGACCTGAGGGACCTGCGGGTTCCAGGGCAGCGAGAGCGCAGACGGGCTGCGGGCGGTAGAGAGGCCCCGGGTGGAGACGAGGCCTGGCCTGCCCGTCCCGAGAAGGACCAGCTCTCCCGTCCCCTTCCCCAGGCCAGGGACTGGCTTTCGCTCCAGGCCTAGCAACCCAAGGAGACATCAGCAACCACTGTCACCTCCAGGTGAGTCTGCAGCTCTGGGCGCAGCCGTGTGGAGTGCGGGCGAGGGGAGCTGCCTGGAGCTGAGCGGAAAGACGGGGTCCAAGGGCCCCGCCACCCAGACAGCTGTAGGCGCGTCCACCCCCCAGGGGCGGACGCTCCTGCCCTCCGCAGGCACGCACTTGACCTCCTGTGACCTCTGCAGGCGCACCAGGCACAGGATACTTGGATAGGTGAGCGGCTGCCCCGGGCCGCCCCTCAGAGGCACTCGGGGCTTGGCATCCTGTGGGCACCAGGCGGCGGCAGCCCCAGGGGGCCCAGCGCCTGGGACCAGAGGCGGCAGGTGGCTCGCCTCAACTGAGCTCTGGGCCTGAGGCCGGGCAGCCTGCGCTCCGCGTCCTGCCAGGATCCCCAGGCCCTTGGAGATGGGCAGAGGGGCCTCTCCCTCAACACGCGGGGTGGGGTCCGCAGGCAGCGGCCAGGGGGGCCTGGCTCCAGCTCCCCACACCTCCCCAGGACAGTGACAAGAACCCTGAATCAGAGGAAGGTGGGGGCGGAGGAGGAACGGGAGGCCAGGGACACCAGCGGGGGAGTAAGCGGCCCCTCCATAAACACCCAGCAGCAAGCGTGAGGAGGGAGGCTGGACTCCCCCACCGACCCGCCCGCCTTGGGGGCCACACAGCCCCGCACGGGGCTCCGGGCCTGTCCCCAGGGACTACAGGCCCCGTGGGAGGCCAGTGTCAGGAGGCGGGCACCTGGGGGCCGGGCCCAGGGTGCCTCCACCCAGCTCCGACCCGGCCCCACAGCACAGGAGGCCCGCAGAGCCCTGGGGCCAGGCCTGCTCTGAATCATCGGTGACGGTGACGCCTCGGGGATGCTGCCTGGAGCACGGCCATGGGGACGGGACAGCCCCCTTCTGCGGCCCCAGGGGCCACTTGTCACAACTCAGGCCCCTCCTGTGCCCCAACCACTTCCAGCCTCAGGCGGGGGTGGAAGGGAAAGTCCAGCAAACCCCCAACCTGACCGGGCACCACCGACCCCGCCTGCAGGATCACAGGCACAGGACGCAGGCGGAGCCCACGTGCGGCGGCTCCAGCCCTGAGCGTGAACTCTAGCGCCCACCCTCGGACACGCACCGGGCCAGCCCACGTCCAGACCCACTGACACTGGTCACTCAGACACGGTGTCCCCGGTCACCTCAAAGCTGGACGCAGCGCCACCCACGGCGAGCCACGGCATCCCTGGGTGCTACACGTGGACACACGGTCACTGCGCACCTTGGCCCATACCTGCCAGCCCCTCCTCGCCCGGGGCAGTGTCCCCCGCAGCCTGGCCTCCCGGGAGCGCTCTCCCTCGCCCTCTGAGCAACTTTGCGTCCACACCCAGTGCGAGCGCCTCTCCCGAGGCGGTGCCGGCCCGCTGGCCTTCGGCCTCCCGCTTCCCACAGGACGCCCAGGCCAGGGAGGCAGGGCGCTGAGCTCTAATTCCACGTCCTGGGATGCAATCCCGGTTCAATTTGGAGTGACATGAGAGGCTGTGGCTGGAAATGTCCCCTTGGGGAGTCAGCCGTCTGAGCTGGGACACGGTTCTCTGCTGTCCGCGAGGCAGGCTCCAGGCTGGGGCCGGGGCTGTGGCGGGGGCAGGGACCCCATGGCCTGGGGATCCTGGGGCCCTCTGCCAGCAGCACAGAGGCCCCCGGGCTTGAGGGGACCCTGTTGCCGCCCCCACCCCCAGCTGCAGTCAACCTCTCAGGACCGTGGCGGGGGCTGGGGGCTGCTGACGGGATGCGGAGGGCGGTGGTGGTGACCTGGGGACACGCCAGCTACAGACAGGCTGGGGACGCGGGTGCCACACTCGGGGGTGCCAGCGGGTTTCCTGAGGACAATCACCCAGACCGGCGCCTCCTGCTGTTCCACCCCGGTCCGAGCCCCATTACCTCCCTATGGTCAGCTCCCCCGCCAGGACCGGCCCCTGCACCCGGAGCCCCCCAGCAGGCCCCGCGGCCTCCCTGCAGCCTCACCCTCTGCACCCCGCAGGCTCAGGGTACCTCTGCTGAAGGTCCTTCTTGGGGACCTTCCCTGACCCCCGTGAAGGGGCACTTCACCCCCGGCCTCCTGCCTCACTGCCCTGCGTGGCAAGAGCTGTGCGTTGCCTGTGTCCCCAGGAGACGCAAGCTCCACACCCACTGCTGAGGCCCCAGCAACCAGAGCATTTGACAGATACCTTCCACACGAACGAGTGGATGGACAGCCAGCCAGACGGTCAACGGGCGGAGGAGGGAAGGTGCCGAGGAGAAGGTGCGAGGCCGGGGCAGACGAAGGTGCTCCGCGCTCACTCTCTCGCCCCGTCGCCCCATCTCACTCCACCTGCTTCCCACTCCGGGGTTCAGTGGAAACGCAGCCGTCAGGGGACGGCTCCTGGCCCAGCCCTCCTTGCTCCTCCGACAGCCCGGCGCACGCGCTCAGCTCACCCTCCGGTTTCCAGCCCTTAGAGAGACAGGCGTGCCCTCCGGGATGCCGGAGCCCAGCTTCCCTCATCCGCCCGGGACATCACTCCGCGCTCCGGCTGCAGCGCCGCTGGCCCCCGCCTCCCAGACCTGGCCCGTCCGCACACAGGCTCCGGCCCCCACCTAAGAAAAGCCTCCGCCCCTCCCCTCCCTAGTGCCGCTGCCCCGTCCTCTGCCGGCTTTGCTGTAAAACCCCCTCAGAGGTGGAAGAGCTGCCCCAGGCGCTCACCTCGGCCCCTTCCCATTCCCGTGGGACCGCCCCCCCCCCCCCCCCCCGCAAGCTCTCGGGAGAAGCCATCACCTGCCATCCTCCTCTCGTTCCTGCTCGAGGAGAGCGCGCTCCTCCTTCCTCAGCACCGTCCCCACCCACCTCACTGGCCAGTCCCTAAGTATCACCCCTGGGGGTCCCGGGGCTCGGTCATGGGCAGCTTCTCCTCCAAACCTGCCATTCCCTGGGGATCCTGTCTGGTCTCAGGCTCTAAAGGCCACGGATACACCTGTGTCCTGGTATTGACACCGCCAGCCGAGACCGCTCCCCGAATACCTAGATGGCTCACCCCTCACATCCTTCAGACGTCACCTCGCTTCTGAGTCTTCTCTGGCCACCCGAGACCAAGCGCCAGCCTCCCAGTCCGCACCGTGTTCTCCTCAACCCCCTTCCGACATGGGAAGGCGACGCACGGCACTGTCACGGGAGGAGCGGTCCCCGCGGTACAGCTGCCCCCAGGCGCCGTGGTGTGGCCGCGACCTGCCCTGGCCGACCCTCTGCGCCCCGAGAGGACCCAGAGCGGGGCAGGGAGACTGGGTGCCCCAAAAACGCAGCCCACAGGGCAGGGGCCTGGGGGTCCTGTTCACTGCTGTGTCCTCAGCACCGGGCAAAGGCTCACGGAATCTGAATACATGAGTGATCGAGCGATGGTGAGGGGGCGGGGCAGTGCCAGGCGAGGGCAGCTCGAGGAGCTGGAAACACGTGAACAGGACGGAGGACAGAGGGCGGCAGGCAGGACAGCCCCTCACCCGGCTCCGTGACCAGGACTGGATGCTGTGACCGCTGCAATGCCAAGAGTGCACCGAGGCGCGGTTTACAGGTGAGTATATGAGGTTAAGAGGCTTCCCTGATGCAGGGAGGGGCCCTCGTTCCATCAGGGCCCTCCCACAACCTGCATGCCAGCCTCAGAAGTAGAAGGGAGCCCAGCTGGCCTCTGGGGACAAGTCAGCACCAGGGCCTCCCCGGCCAGAGCCCTTGCCCTCCCCACCATGGGCCTCCGGCCCTCTGAGCACCAGTTAAGTGAAACCTAATTAAAAACAACAAAGTAGGGAACTTCCCTGGTGGCGCAGTGGCTAAGAATCCGCCTGCCAATGCTAGGGGATCCTGGTTCGAGCCCCGGTCCGGGAAGATCCCACATGCCATGGAGCAACTAAGCCGGTGCGCCACAACTACTGAGCCTGTGCTCTAGAGCCCGCGAGCCACAAGTACTGAGCCCGTGCGCCTAGAGCCCGTGCTCTGCAACGAGAGGGGAGAGACGTGGGAACATATGTATATGTTTAACTGATTCACTTCGTTGTAAAGCAGAAACTAACACACCATTGTAAAGCAATTATACTCCAATAAAGATGTTAATAAATAAATAAATAAATAAGATTTTTAAAAAAGAGAAGCCACCACGATGAGAAGCCTACGCACCGTAACTAAGAGTAGCCCCCGCTCGTCGCAACTAGAGAAAGCCCACACCCAGCAACGAAGACCCAACGCAGCCAAAAATAAATAATAAATTAATTAATCTTTTCAAAAGGGACCGAGGAATAACGTCCCACCCCCACCCCCGCCATGGCTACCCACAGGGACCTCAGCTCAGGAGGGCTTAGAGTTAGGCGTTCTTCCCCAGGTTCCCTGGGGCAAGCACTCACCCCAAAGTGGACCAGGGCCTCTCTCCATCACACACCACACACACATACACGTGCGCACATGACACACACACGGGCGCACACGCGTGCACAGACGCACATGCACCTGCATACCCGAGTACACACACAGGTCACGAGTCCCTGGGTGCTCCAAGCAGGAGCACTAGAGCAGCCCCCGCACGTGACTCACTCTGGGCAGCACGTGACTCTGCGACATAGACCCCCCCTCCCCATCTGGGGGGTCCCCTCCCAACCCAGCGCCACCCCTGGGGACAAGGCGCAGAGAGAGGGAGCCTGGAAACCATCGGTGCCAACTCCCAGCGAGAGCAGAGACTCCAGGACCCGGATGAGAGACACAGAACAGGCAGAAAGAGAAAGAGACAGAGGAAGAATGAGAGAGAAAAGGCAAAAAGACACAGAGAAACAGAAACGTCGAGAGGCAAAGAAATACCGAGAAGGCAAAGAAGAGATAAAGGGTCAGTGAGGCAGAGAAGATTAGAAATGGGGAGACACAGACCAAGAGAGTAAGACAAGGAGACGGGGAGGGAGGGAAAAGAGACAGAAACAGGGTTGGTGGGGTAGGAGAGAGGCCCACGTGAAGAAAAGACAGAAGCGAGGAGAGGTAGGAAAGAGGAGGTGGAGAAACAGATAGACTGAGGTCAGGATCTCCACGTCTGGGCTGGGGGCAGAGTCAAGGTCGCGGGACCCTTGGGATCCCCCTGCTGGGGCTCCCAGGAAAGTGAGCCCATTCTATTCTCTCTCGTGCCCTGGAGAGTGTGGTCAGTGGCAAGAGAGAGCAGCCACCCTTGGAGGTCTCTCCTAGCCCTCACAGGGCGACGGGGCTCCCCGGACCTGGAATCAGGACGTGCTTGTTGGAAGACCCAGGGGTCCTGCCCAGGGGCCGGCGTGGGCTCCTGCCTCCCCGCCTTGCTCCCCGCAGTCCAAACACTCAGCGCCATGGGCAGCACCCCCAGAGGCAGGGCCCCACCATCCCGCCCAGCTCCCAGCGGGCCCAAGCACAGAGCACCCTAGCTTCAACAGCCTATTAATTCAGCAGATGCTCCCTGACCCCCCTGGGGGCCCTCCCAGAGCTAGGCTCTGGGGACACCCTGAAAAACACGACGCCGTTCTTACCCGCGGGGACTCACATCTAGAGGGAGAGAGAGATGTAAACAGCCAGTGACTCTCCTCGACAGCCCGCGCGGTGCCCACCGGACTGTGGGAGCGCCCTGCCCTCCGAGGGGCCACACCCACCACCAGATCCCCACCGGCAACATCGGGGGGACCTCGGGGTGCTTTCTGCAAAAGCCCCCGCTGCCCCCGCCACCGAGGGCAGCGGGCGGGTGTGGACGGCACACACCGTACCGCCGAACCGCGCGGCTCCCAGCTGAAGGGCCCCCCCTCCCTTCCCTTCTCGGTCATTAGGAAAAATGAAAGGAAAACAGCAGGTGGCCCAGAAAGCCTATTATATCCAATTTCAGTGGCACCCAACCCATCAGAGCCGGTGACAGGCTGGTGCCACAGGTGCAAAGACAGAAAAGGAAGCTGAGGCACAAGGGCCACCGGCCCCTCCATCACCTCCAGGGAGAGACGCTCTGAAGGCGAGGCCACCTCGGCTCCGGCCCATGCCGCAGGCACCTCTGGCACGGGCAGTTCAAGCAGACAGCGGGGGCAGGCTCCCCAGGGTGGGGCGGGAGAGGGGGGTCTCATTCGGAAGCCCAGAGGCCACTTAGCCAAGTCTCTTTGTCCTCACATGCAGCACAGGCCAGAGATCTGGCCACAGCCTCCTGTCCCTTGGAAGGAGTGTTCTGGGCCACAGTGGGGCTCCGAGCCTCCCCGGCACCACAAGGTCCCAGGCAGCGGGGTTGCAGTCCGCCGGGGCGGAGCCTCTGGGACCTGGGCTGTGCAAACGGGTCCTGTGGAGCACACACCCAGGCCTCACCCCCAACCCCAGCCCAAGGCCAGAGTAACAGCAGCTCAGCCCCAGCCTCAGCCTACCGGCCAGAGGGACAGGGCAGAGGCCCTGAATACCCATCAGGCAGGTGGAAACACTACGGCCCCGAAGGCTGGGGCCTCCACGATGAAGAGCGGGGCATTCTACCCGCTCTCCAACGCAGCCCAGCCCAAGTCGACTTTCTGGATCTCCTGGGTTGTTCGGAAACCACAAGCTGGCAACCGTTAGGGTCCATCTGAGAAGGAAAGTGGGTGGCAGGACACACTGATTAAGCACCTTCCTGGAACCAGAAACTGTGACACCACACCAGCACAGCCTCACCCGAGCGCGGCTCCAGGAAGACGCGTCCAAGAGCCCTTCAGGCAGGAGGCTCAAAATGCACAAACGTGCCCCCCAGATCACGGGGCGACAGAGGCAAGGTTGGAGCCCAGGATTTACAGAGTAAGGCCCAGAGCCCTCCCCTGCCCTGGTGACCTGCCCACGGCACCAGCAGCTCTGTAAGCAAGCTTCGCCCGAGGACAGAGCACCGTCGACGGCCCCTCAGCCAAGATCGCAGCCCGGGCACCTCGTGGGGAGAAACAATGCCCGTCCCACCAGCACCCACCCCGTGAGGACCACCGCAGAGCCGGGGCCTCCAGCGTGCCCGCCCCCGCCCCTCGCAGAGGGCACCCCGGGCCCAGCACCCACCCCGTGAGGACCACCACGAAGTCCATGACGTTCCAGCCATTCCGCAGGTAGGAGCCCTTGTGCAGGACGAAGCCCAGCGCAATGATCTTGATCCCGGCCTCGAAGCAGAAGATGCCGATGAAGTACGGCTCCGTGTCGTCCTGAGGAGAAGCGCAGAGCAAGGTCACCCCCGCCCGGGGTGTGGCAGGCGAGGAAACCCCCCACCACCCACAGACTCGGCTCTTCCATCACGGGCCTGTTTGACCTCTGCCGAGTTCCCCTAATAGGGCAGGTGGACCTGTCCCCGTGGCCAGCGACACCCGATCACAATAGGAAGGGAGGCTCCCACCCCCAGAAGCCCTGCAGCAGGGGAAGCAATAACAACAATAACAAAATTGGGGGGGGGTTTCCCACAATCACTAGGACAATCCTCGTGATAACAGTCCACGTGCATTAAGTACTATTATCCCCATCCTAGAGGAAACGGAGGCACAGAGAGGTCAGGAACTGGGCCGGAGACTCACAGCTTGCTAGAGGCAGAGACAAATCCTAACCCAGAGGTGACGGGTCTGATCCTGAGCTCGAACCGCTACGGGGACAACGGCCCAACTGCCTAGAGGACAGCCCAGGACCCACGCATTCCTTCAACACACACCTTCTGGATAATCAAAACATGCACATCTTGGTGGGAGCAAGCGTGGCCGTGCCTCAGGGAGCCTCTGGAGGGCGAGGCATCCAGCTGGGCGAACAGGAAAGGAATTCCAGGCGGAGGGGACAGTGCGGGCGGAAGAATGGGGACAGGAGAGGGCAGGGCCGACACGGGCCGGGCCCCCGGTGGCCAGCTCGGCGGGGACGAGCCGCGCGGACTCGGAGAAGACGCACACAGACGGTGGGGAGTGGCCGGGGCGCCAGGCACTTGGGAAGGGTGGCGGACAGAGCCTCCGTGCAGGTGACCCCGCAAGCTGGACCGAGGGCACACGGGGTGGGGGTCAGCATGGGAAACAGCCCGAGTGCAGACCACGGACACAGAAGTGGGCAAAGGGGCAGCGGAAGGGTCCTGCCCTCGGGACTCTGGGAGCCACGGGAGGACCTGTCCTGCGAAGGCCGCTCTGCCAGGGAGGGGCCGGGCCTCGGGGGCCGGGGAGCAGCGTCCCGGGGCTGCGGGGAGGGGAGGGCCAGACTGGTTCCCTGTGGCTGTTGCCGGTTCCCGCTCAGGACCAGCGGCCAGAGCCCTCCTCTCCGGAGAAGCCTGGCCTTCCAGGGCTCTCCCATCTGACCTGGCGAACCCTCAGCCTGGCGTCCATGGCGGCCCAGCTCTCCTGTCCTACCACCCTGATGCTGACTCACGAAGGATCATTCCCCGGAGGCTTCTGGTCTCGTGTATTTGGAGGGTACCCTCTCCCCGAGAGAAGAGGCTGCTGACCACCTGCCCTGGGTCAACAGCTGGGCCCCAGCAAACAGATGTTCACAGAAGCCTCTGGATGCACAGAAGAAGAGCAAGCCGGCTCCAGGAGACGGGGCGGGGCCCCTCCCCAGACCTTCCCTCACAGCTCTTCCCCAGCCCCACCCTTGATCACACTTGGCTGAGGGCTGGCTCAGGGCAGGGGTGAGACCGCAAGCCCAGGGCCCCAGCTGAAGGCCACTCAGGAAGTTGATGGATGTGTGGGAAGCGGAGCCCCAAGAGGCGGGGAGCTGTGGCGGCCCCACCCCAGGCCAGGCTGCCCCTGTGCCACACGGCCCCCTCCCAGCCTCTGGCAGCAGCCCCAGCCCCCAGACCTGAGCCCTGGGGCCACAGGGCGCCTGCTCTCTGGGCCCGCTGTGGCCGGCCTCCCATCCATCTCGGGGGCCCGCAGGCCTCCACGGGGGTACATCCTGCTCACTCTCCCAACAGCGCAGCCCCACCGCCTACGAGCGTACCGACCCCATCACCACCGAGCAAACCCTCCCTCACCTGTGCGGCAGGAGCTCAGGCGCGGCTGGCCGCACGGCCGGCCTACTCAAGCCTGCCGCCGGAGCCTGGCGGCGTGCACGCTGGCCTCCCTGCCCCCCGCACCCCCAGGCCTGTGTCCCTCCGGCCCCGCCCCTGCTGGACTTCCTTAGGGATGTGACCGCACCCTGTGGCCTGGCGCTCCAGGCCCCCTGCGGGAAACCCCAGTTCCCTCCCCCTTTCACCCCCTTCTCCGGCCTCCAGAGTGGACGCCCACCACCAAGCACGTGGCAGGCAAGGGGCCCGCAGCACCAGCAGGAAACTGGGGCCCAGGGAAGGCGAGTGACCTGCCCAGCTCCGCACCGGGGCAAGAGTCGCGCAGGGCCCATGGCCCGCTCTGCCCGCGCGCTGCCCTTCTCCCTCCTCCCCCGCCCCCGAGCCCCACAGCAGAAACCCCTCCCGGCCGTCCTCGCGCCTGGAGAAACGACGCCCCGTGGTCCCCCGTCTCCTGGCTGACCACCCAGGCTGTCACTTCCTTGCCCACCCAACTGAGAGCACCCCCAGGGCGGCCTTACTCATGTCTTCCCCATGCCTTGGCCTGGAGGTCGAGGCCGACGCAGAGCACTGAACAGGCCCTGTTTCATCAACGCTTTTCTCCACTGAAGTTAGGGAAGGAGCTTGGACAGAACCGGTCACTTGGCGGGGTGCGGCGAAGAGGGCCTCTGGCTGCCCGGTGCCCCCAGAAGTGTCTCCTCCTCGGGGAACTCAGGACCTCCAGCAGCTCTCCAGCCAGGCCCCAGGCTCCCTCTCCAATCCCCGCACCTGCTCTCCCTGAAGCCCCGTCTCTCAGGGCCCTGGGAGCCCACACCAAGCCCAGGCAAAGGGGCCAGGGCAGCAGAGGGGGCTGGGGCTAGGGGACATAACCTCACCCTTGAAATGGGGCTCACCTCCTCAAGCAGCACCCTTCCCCCTGCCCCAGCACCTCCAGACACCCTGACCTGGCATCCTGGCCCCTGTGAGTTCTGTACTCCAACAGGGGAAACCACAGGGGTCTGGGGAGCTCCGGGCAAGAGTGGGTGGAAGCGTTATTCGGGACGTTTGGGAAGAAAGGCTGGGAAGGAGTGCTTCCCACGGGAAGCGGAGGGCCCACAGGGAAGGGGTTCCAAGCAGAGCCAGGGTGGACAGCTCTGACGGAGAGGCTGACGGTCCCGAGACCACGGGCTGCACCCCGGGGGCCGAAGACGATCACAGCCCTGCAGGGAAGGGTGGGCAGCTAGCCCCCCACCTCGCGGAGCCTGACCCTTCTCCACCTGGGCCATTATGGACGCCCGTCCCGCACCCCAGCTTTAGCTCTTAGTTCCTCAGTCCGTGTGGACTGGACAGGTGTAGGGGTGGCGAGTGGAACCGGGCAGAGCAGCTGCTGGCTAACAATGGCCCCTCTCAAGCCACCTTCCCCAGTGGGGGCTGAGCTGCTGGCGATCCCACTCTCCTGGCCCTTCAAGGCAGCGCCAGCTGCCCGGGTTCTGTCCTTTTCTTCCACTGAAGGAGGGGGAGCTGCCCAGACTACCCTGCCCGAGGAAGCTGCGCCCAATCACGGATCCTTAAAGGGTCGCGGAATCAGACAAGCTGCCGCCACCCCACGCCCCGCCCTCAGGCCGGCCGCCACCGCACTCACCAGCCGCTCAGACATGGGCGTCTTGTCTCCGTCGGGGAGGTGCTGCTCCAGTGCCAGCACGATACAGTTGGCGATGATGGTGGCCAGAATCATGTACTCAAACGGAGTGCGTGGGTTAAGGACTGGCCGGGAGGCGCCAAAGAGGAGAGGCGAGGAGGCCAAGGCCGACAGCGCGCAGTGCAGCAGCCGGGGCCAGGCCGCCTCCGGAGGGGCTGAGAATGACCGGGTCCGGAGTCCACCCCGCCCTTCCCGCCCTCATCCTCGGGGCCGCCGCGAGGGACGCCTCCGCAGTCGCGGCCACCAGCCCCTCAGCTTGTCCCCGCGGCCGTCAGCACCGCGGACAGCGCCTCCGCCGCGGCCCCGCCCGGCTCCCGCGCCCCGAGGGAGGGGTCTGTGGGCACCCAGCGCGCGGCTGGAGGAAGGACCCCGCGCAGGCGCACACTCCCACCGAAAGACACACGCAGCCACATGTACCTACACAGGCACGTGAGCATACATGTACCGAGAGTCCCGAACGCACGCACGCGCAGCACCGGGTTCATGCTATGCCCGCACACACACAGGCACCTGCAGCCAGGCGCGCGCACGGGCTCGCGTCCCCCGGGTGCTCACACCTACACAGACACCGATTCGCCCTCGGGTGCCCTCCAGGCTGGCCGCGCGCTCTGCGCCCGGACCGTGGAAGCGAAGGGACGAGCCCAGGGGCAGGGGGCTCCGCCCAGCGTCCACCCCGCCCCCGCGGCCGCTGCCACCACGACCACAGACAGACAGACAGACACACACACACACACAGAGAAACACACAAACACGCACGCACACGCTGCGCGCGGAGGGGGCCCGGAATCCGCCCCGCCCCGCCCCCTCCTCGCCGAGCCAACCCGAGGCACCTCTCCCCAGGGCGCACCCTCCTCCAGCCCCGGGAAAGATGGCCACTGGGCGCCGCACGCGACCGGCCCCCGCCCCAGCCCCCCCGCCCAGGCCGCCCCTCCCAGACCCGGCGAGGCGCGGGCGCCCGACGCCGCACCCGTGGCCGTCCCCGCGACCTCGGGCGGCCCCCGGTCCCCCGCCCGGCCCGGCCCCCGGCAGGATATGGCCACTCGGTGATGCGCTTAGCGTATTTGCGGACGACGTTGTCCTCGCTGAAAACGAAGAGCGAGCGGTTGACGGTGAAGCAGTTCTGCTTGACCGGGATGGGGTTGTACAACGCCATGGTCCGCGCGCGCTGGGCGATCGACTGCTTGTAGAGGACCCGCTGGCCCGGCTGCAGACCCCCAGGGCCCGGGCCGCCCGCCCCGCCGGCCCCGCCGCCCCGGGCCCGCTCCCCGCCGCCGGCGCCCCCATAGCGGCCGCCCAGCTCGTCCCCGAAACGGACCATGGCTCCCGGGCGTTGCGCGCATCCCCCGGCCCGGCGGCCCCGCGGAGATGAGAGGGCGCGGGGCGCGCCTGGCGCTCGTAGTGGAGCAGCCGCGGAGCCGCCGGACCCACACGGGACCTCGCCCGGCCGACCGCCGCCGCACCCGACACTGCCGTCCGCACCACGCCCTATAAGGGGCCGGTCACGTGGCAGTGCCCGACCAATCCGCGCCCGCCCCGCCCCCAGCCGGCCGCCCCCGCCCTGTCCCCCTGCCGGGTCCGGCCGCCGGCCCTGGGGGCTGTGCCTCGGCCCTCAGGTCCTCCTGGGCTGCGCCCGGGCTGGGCGGCAGCGGCGAGCGTGCGCCCTCCCGCGTCCCGCCTCGCGCCCGGCTGGCCGCTGGCCAGATGCTGAACTGGGAGGCTCAGGCCAGGAGCTGGGCGGGGCTGGGAGTCCTCGACGGCTTGCGGAGCGGACCCCTCCTTCCCCCAGGAGGCATCACCAGCTGCGAGACGCTGTAGCCCAAAGGGGGGAGGGGGAGGCCCCTAGTTCCTCCTCGTTTCTTTCCACACCTCACTGCTCCCCGCGGCCACATCGCCCACTCCCCTCCCCCTCGCTGCGGACACCGGCCTCTTCCAAGAAGATGTTGGCTCCTGGCCCTCTCCTGCCATCCTTTCGGGGTCTTCGACATCAGTATAGAGGATGCTTTCAACTCCCCGGTCTTGGGTTTTCAGGATGCACAGCTCTGTCCTGGGGCCCCTCCGCCCTCAGTCTTATCCTGGACTTTCCCATCACCACACACTGAATCAGCTCCAGAACCTCAATTCAGAGATTCCTGCGTTCCACCATTCCTTCAATAAAAATTTAAAGAGAGCCTGTTGTATGCTATTCAGCCAGCCAGCCAACCAGCCTCTCCACTAAGCACCTATTAGACGCCAGGCGCTAGGCTCCCAGCGCTGCCTTCACAGAGCAGACATTCTCATACGAGGAACGGCAATGTTCACACTGGGCTTACTTTGTGCCAGGCACTGTTCGACTCGATTCACACATGATTTGCTCATCTGGTCCGCACAACGTTCAAATAAGAAGCCTTTCCCGAGTCAATGGCAGAGGAGGTAAGCGGAGTGTCCCTTCCACCAGCACGCGGACAGCGAATCAATACTGCCGGCAGCACCAGGTAGCGGCGCTGTGAAAACATAAGAAGGAGATAAGGATGCCAGGGTGAGGGGTGGGGCTTTTCTACCACCGAGTCAGGGAAGACAACGTTCAGGAAATGATCCTTGAGTGGACCTGAATGTTGTATAGTGAGACAGGACACTGAGTGCAGAGACCCTGGGGGGGCCATGCAGGCCAAGATCTGGGCTCCAGCTTCTGTTTTCAGTGGGATGGGAAGTCAGAGCAGAGTTCTGAGCAGACGGGCGGTCATGCGACTCCTGTTCTAAAAGGGTCCCTCTGGCTGCGGGGGGACAGACTGCAGGGGTACGGTGTGTGCATCACCTAGGCTGTATTCAGAGGAAAGCAACCCAATTCCCAGGTGTCGGTGACTATGCAATAGTTTTAACCTCACTTACTAAGTCATAAAGTATGCCATTTCAGGAACACAGACTCTTCCCATCCCTCTGCCCTCCTATGGTCACCACCTGCACTTTTTGTCCTCATGCTTGTCGCCTCATGGCCCGAGGTGGCTGCCGTAGCATGAGACATCATGTCTTTACACCACCATCTCAGATAGGAAGGAACAGGCAGGTGTAAAAAGGACATCTATTTTTTAAATTTTATTTTATTGAAGTATAGTTGATTTACAATGTTGTATTAGTTTCTGCTATAGAGAAAAGTGGTTCATTTATACATATATATATATATATATATATATATATATATATATATATAATAGTTTGCATCTGTTAATCCCAAACTCCTAGTCCATCCCTCCCCCAACCCCCTCCCCCTTGGCAACCACAAGTCTCTTATTCTCTTTGTGAGTTTGTTTCTGTTTCATAGATAAGTTCATTTGTGTCATATTTTAGATTCCACATATAAGTGATATTATATGATATTTGTCTTTCTCTGTCTGACTTACTTCACTTAGTATGATAATCTCTAGGTCCATCCATGTTGCTGCAAGCGGCACTATTTCATTCTTTTTTATGCCAGAGTAGTATTCCATTGTGTATATGTACCACATCTTCTTTATCCATTCATCTGTCGATGGACATTTAGGTTGTTTCCATGTCTTGGCTATTGTGAATAATGCTGCTATGAACACAGGGGTGCATGTCTCTTTTCTAATTATGGTTTTCTCTGGATATATGCCCAGGAGTGGGACTGCTGAATGGCAACTCTCCTCTCAGTTTTTTGAGGAAGCTCCATACTGTTTTCCATAGTGGCTGCACCAGCTGGCATTCCCACCCACAGTGTAGAAGGGTTCCCTTTTCCCCACACCCTCTCCGGCATTTGTTATTTGTGGACTTTTAATGATGGCCATTCTGACCGGTGTGAGGTGGTATCTCATTGTAGTTTGATTTGCATTTCTCTAATAATTAGCGATGCTGAGCATCTCTTCATGTGCCTATTGGCCATCTGTAAGGACATCCATTAAAAAAAAAATAAACATACGACATTGTTTTATAACAAAGGAAAGGTTTCTCAGAGGCTCCCTGGCAAATTCCTCTTTAAACTCCATTGGGCAGACCTGGGCCATGTACCACTCCTGGCTTCAAGAGGATGGGGAAGTGAAGGTATGGCAAAGAGGACTAGGGCTGCCATCATCCACGGAGCTGGGCAAACGTTAGCTCCAAAGTCAAGGCTCACTTAGCTGGAAGAGGAAGGGAAGGCTGCAGGGGAGGCTGCCAACAGGCCTGTCACAGAGAGAAATGGGGAGGCCAGTTAGGAGACTTTAACAGAAGCCCAGGAGAGAGGTGGTGTGGTTCGGAGCAGGGGCTTGATGCACAGTGGCCCTATTGTAGAGCTGACTGAAGTGCTGATGTGTCCTTTGTGAGACGTGAAAGAGGAGATGGAGGCTCTTAGCGTTTTACCTAAGCGACTGTGGACTGATGCTCTTTACTGAGACAGGAGATGAGGGGAGAGCTTGTTGGTCACAGGATTCTGCATTTAGCATAGAAGTGGAGATGTTGAGTAGGCAGTCGGATATGGCAAGGGAAGCTCAGAGGAGAGGTCACAGCTGAAGACGTGAGTCTGGAAGCTGTGTGAATACTTCCTGTCTGACCCTCCCACCCTCTCCACCCTTCCCACTGTGTGCCGTGTGCTGACCTGTTACCGAACCGAACTTGGGTCTGCCTGGCTGCACGCAGTAAAGTCAATCTATTGACACTAGGTTGTGGGGAAGGAAAGTGCAGCGTTTGTTCCAAGGCATCCAACATGGGGCCAAGCAAGGAGAATGGGCAGCTGATGCTCAAAAGATCCAAACTCCGCAAAGGCTTCCGGGAAGCAGTTTTAAAGGCAAGGCAAAGGGAGAGGGTGGCGGGAGCGCGATCAGCTTGCCCCTCTGATTGGTGGGTGGTGAGGTAACCAGATGGTATGTTGAGAATCAGCATCATAAACTTTCTGGTTCCAGGGGATCTGGGGTCTTTGTGCTGGTGGGCGGCATGCAGTTAACCTCTCCCACCTGGTGGGGGTTTTAGTAGCTGCAAAACAGCCCAAGGGTACGGCTCAGGATGTTATCTATAGCCCTTGAGGAGAAACTAAGGTCCTTGACTTTGTTCTATGATTAAGCTACTATTGTCTGTTTTCCTGTGTTTCTGCATTTTCTCACTTCTCTGATTAAATTTGCTCTTTGGATACGGGAGAAGGCCTAGGAGGCTAAAGCTTCTCTACAAACAAGAGGCGGGGGGTACAGGCTGGTCTGTCCCTGGGAGAGCCCGCGGGCTCCTGCCCCGTTTGTGCAGACCACATAGCTCACTCCCTTGACCTCTGGCTCCCGCTTCTGCTGGGTCAACGGGTGAGCACCCGGAGGGCGGAAAGACTGAAGTCGGGGCCTTTGCTGCCCAGCCCCTCCCGCTGACCTCGTGGGGTGGGCTGTAAGCCCTAAATGCAGGGCCCAGCCCCTGTCAGGCGCCCTCTCCACCCTCCTCGCTCTCCTTCCAGGTCCAGGGTTCTGTCCCCTCCCCTTGTTTCTGCAGTGCCCTCTCCCTCGAGGTTTCACTGCGCCCTGCACCGTTGACGGTAGACAGGCCCTTCAAACGTGCCAGACCCCTGCCTGAGTCAGCAGCCATCATCACTGAGGGAGTCAGTGTAGACAGAGAGGAGAGGCCCCCGGGGTGCCCAGCAAGACTGAGTAGATGACAGGGAGACAGAGCAGCGGCCCAAGCCCTCAGAGGGGAGGACAGAAGAGTCCACGGGGGTGGGGGGTGGGGGGCGTGTGTCCAGAGAGAAGTCAGTCATCTGCCAAACGCTGCGGAGAGATCCAGAGAGATGAGGACCGACATTCCATCACTGGCATGAAAGACAGACGTGCCCGTTCCCTGGAGAAAAGCAGTTTCCATGGTGGAGTGGGAAGCCGCCTGAGGGGAGTGGACTAAAGAGGATGGCTCGTGAGGAAGTAGGTGGACGGAGCCTGTTGGGTGAGTTTTCCTGCAGTGAAGCAGAGCCGTGGAACAGTGGCTGGAGACGCAGGGCATGAAGGGAGTCGTGTGGGCTATTTAAGGAAGCGGATGTCACCGGACTTTGTGTGGGAACGACTCGACAGAAAGACAGGTTCCAGACGCAAGAGGAAGGACGTGCTGCCCGGTCGGGGTCAGAGGCCGTCGGACGTGAGACAGCCTGTCCGCCGAGCGGGAGGGCAGTCGGAGGGCGTGAGCACAGACCCAGGCAGGCTGCTGGGTTAATGGCGGGAGGAGGAGCGCCTCTGGATTGTGACTTTCTCACTGGAACCAGGGGCAAGGTCAGAGCTGAGAGGGAGCCGGGGCGCTGAGGCCGGGAGAAGGCGGAGCCGGCGTGAAGGCGCACCCAGGGCAGCAAGGGGCTGCGGGGGGTGGGGGGGGCGTGGGCCCGGGCTGAGCTGGCAGCCCCGGTGACACTGCTCCTCCTTCCCGGCCTCCAGTGGGCTTGCTCCCCACCCGTGACCCCAGCACCTCCTGCCCCTCCCCACCCCTCCCGGCAGGGGTCCATGGTCCCTCCCCCTCCGCCCTACTCACCTCGAACCCCCCGGGGACGCCCCCACGAGGCTCCAGCCACTGCAGAAGTTCACGCGCAGGGCAGACGGGTATCACCCGCTGTGCCCCCAGAAGTCCTCAGGGGGCCTGAGTTGGTCCTGCCGCGTGCTGGCAATGGCATTGCAACCAGGCTCCACTGTCCTAGAAGCGCGGCCCCCGGCCCGTTCCCGGAGGGCGGGAGGCCCCTTGCCCGTCTTCCCCTCCAGCGCCTCTTCAGCTCCTCCCCCTTTTTCCCCAGCTCTATTGAGACGCAGTTGACACACAACATTGTGTGCGCTGAAGGTGGACAATGTGATGATCTGATACACGTGCACACTGTGAAATGATGACTCAGTAAGGCCATTGAACACACCCATCATCCATCACCTCGCATAGTTTACCTTTTTTTTTTTGGAGAAGGCTTAAGATCTACCCTCTTACCTTTCAAGTACGTGATACAGTATTATTAACTATAGTCACCCCACACAGTACATAAGATCCTCAGAACCTATAACTGCACGTTAGTACCCTTTGACCAGCATCTCCCCATTTCCCCCACCCCCAGCCCCTGACAACCGCCATTCTGCTCTGTTTCTGAGTTGAGCTTTCTTTGAGATTTGATCTCACATAGGTGAGATCATAGAGCGTTTGTCTTCCCCTGTCTTACTTCACTTAGTGCGATGCCCTCAAGGTTCCTCCATGTTGTCACGAATGGCAGGATTGCCTCCTTCTTGTATGGCTGAACGTACTTCACATATTTCAGTGTATACATATCTCACTTCTTCTCTGTCCATTTATCCGTCGGGGGACACTTAGGTTCTTTGATGATAGCTATGATGGTAGCTTTGATGATAGCTATTCTGGCAGATATTGCACAGTGGTTTTGATGCGCATTTCTCTGATGATTAGTGATGCTGAGCATCTTTTGATGTACTTGTTGGCTGTTTGTATATCATCTCTGGAAAAATGTCTGCCGGGTCCTTTGCCCATTTTTTAATTAGATTACTTGGGGTTTTTTTTGTTTGTTTGGTTTTGCTACCAAGTTGTGAGTTCCTTATATATTTTAGATAGTAACCTCTAATTAGATATGTGGTTTGCAAATATTTTCTGCCACTCTATAGACTGTTTTTTCATTTTGTTGATGGTTTCCCTTGCTGTACAGAAGCTTTTTAGTTTGATGTAGTCCCACTTGTTGATTTTTGCCTTTGTTGCTTGCGCTTTTGGTGTCATGTCCAAAAAATCTTTGCCAAGACCAGTGTCAATGAACTTTTCCCCTATGTTTTCTTCTAGGAGTTTTATGGTTTCAGGTCTTACATTTAAATCTTTAACTCATTTCAAGTTAATGTTTGTGAGTGGTATAAAATAGGGACCCACTTTCATTCTTTTGCATGTGAATATCCAGTTTTTCCAACACCGTTTACTGAAGAGACTAACCTTTCCCCACTGAGTACTCAAGTATCCTTTCCCCTTGTCAAATATTAGCTGACCATATACGCATGGGTTTATTTCTGGGTTCTTGATTTGGTTCCATTGGTCTTTGTGTCTGCTTGTATGGCAGTGCCATACTGTTTTGATTATTGTAGCTTTGTAGTATAGCTTGGAATCAGGAAGTGTGATGCCTCCAGCTTTATTCTTCCTCAAGGTTGCTTTAGCTATTTAAGGTCTTTTGTGGTTCCATATGAATTTTAGGACTGTTTTTTTCCATTTCTACCAAAAATGCCATTGGAATTTTTTTATAGGGATTACATTGAATTTATAGATGGCTTTGGGTAGTTGACATTTTGACAATATTAACTCTTCCAGTCCATGAACAGGAGGTTGGTGGGGGGGTGGGGAGGGTGCAGTGTCTTTCCATTTATTGACATCTTCTTCAATTTCTTTCATTAATGTCATAGTTTTCAGGGGACAGTTCTTTCACCTGGGTTGAATTTATTCCTAAATTTTTTATTGTTTTTGATGCTATTGTAAATGGGATATAACTCCCTTTCTAAGTCCCACCTCTGCCACTAGGTGTTGGGTTCCCATATGGAGAGTTGGGGAGGGAAAACTTGGAGTAATTTTTCATTTTCATATAGAATTGACACTTAATTTTTAAAACAATCAGGGTAAGTAGTACATGAGGCCAGGAATGGCTCCATGAAGGAGAGGGACCCCTGTACTTCCAACTTATCTGCATCCCCACAGCGTTCAAACACCGGGCAGCCCCTCCCTTCTGAATTAGGGCCCCATACACCTCTCCAGCCTGCCACCTGTTTCTGACACCCTACCTAATGGCCCCCACCTCCGTATTTACTTTTTAAAATCAAACAATAAGTACATGCATATTATAAAATATGGATAAGGCTTAAGGAATAACAATACCACAAACTCCTGTGCACCCACCAACCAGCCCAGGAAACAGACCCAGGAGATCCTGCAAAGCCCCCGTGTGCCCCTCCCAGATCCCCACTTCCCACAGAGGTCTCCCCAGTCCTGAATCCTGTACTCACAATCCTCTCTCTATTGTACCCCTGCATAATATCTGTACAGTTTTACACACTTTTACCTTCACATACACAGAAAGAACCGAGTTGTAGATATTCTTCTGCAACTTGCTTTTCCTCACAGTGTGCCTGTCATTGCACGTATGTGAATCGTTTGTTGTCACCACACATATTGGTCTTTGGTGTGACAATTTATTTGTCCACTCTTTTTTGATGGAGGTTTGTGCTGCTTTACGTTTTCTGCTATTTCGAACAGTCCTGCAGTGAGCATCTAATTTAGTTCTCCTGGTATCTGGGCCACAGGTGACACTGATGCTGCCCCATCAGTGCCAGTGGGCCAATCACACTCCCCAACAGCTCACAGGTCCCAGTGGCTTCACTCTCCCAACACTCTGGTGTGATCGATATTTTTGTTAACCAGGTGGATACTTAAAGCATCTCACTATGGCTTTTAATCTGCATTCCCCGGATCACTAAGGAAGCTGAGCAACTTCTCATATATTTATTACTTATCTAATCTTCCTCTTGGTCAAAGTGCCTGTTCAAATCTTATGTCCACTTTCCAACTGGATCATGTTTTTCTTATTCACTTGTACCAGTTCTTATATGTTCTGGTGTGAACCTTTGTCAGATATGTGTGCTGCAAAATCTTCTTTGATAGGCAGAAGTTCTTAATTATAATGTATCTAAATATATTCAAATTTTCCTTTATGTTTTGTGCTTTTTGAATCATAGAAAATTCTTCCTTCCTTTATCATTGTGAAGATATCCTTTTGTATATTCTGTTGGAATGTTGAGAATATAGTCTCCTATCTTCTCTTCTAAAATTTGCATTTTTGGCTTTTTGCACTTTAAACCAGATGCAACTAATTTTTCTGTATGAAGTGAGGCAGGCAGGAGTCCACTTTGGTTTTTTTTTATATAATTAAATTGTCAGACATCATTTTTGAAAGGTATCCTTTCCCCACTGCGAAGTCAGCTCTGTCGCATATCAAAACTTTGTAAACCTATGGGTTGTTTCTGGGCTCTCAGTTCTGCTCAGGTGATCTATTTGTCTATCTCTGTGCCAATACTACACTGTGTTAATTACTAAAGCTTGACAATAAGGTAATATTCCTACCTGGTTTTCTTCTTGAGAATTTTTGCTATTCTTTACCTTTTATTTGTCTGTATAATTTTTATTTACTTATTTGTTTGTTTGGCCCCGCTGTGTGGCTTGCCTGATCTTAGTTCCCTGACCAAGGGACGAAACCTGGGCCATGGCAGTGAAAGTACCAAGTCCTAACCACTGGACTGCCAGGGAATCCCATCTGCATAATTTTTAGAATCAACTTGTTGCATTACACAAACACATACAGTGGGCTTTTGACAAGAGTTGCATGGAATTAATAGGTCAATTTGGGGAAAATTACACCTTTGTGATACTGAGACTTCCAGCCGATGAGCAAAATATATATCTTCATTTAGTTTATTTCTGTAAAGTTTTATAATTTTCTCCATAAAGGTCCTGCACATTTATATGAGATTTATTCCTAGGTGTTTCATGTTTTCACACTATAATGAAGGGCTCCACCTAGTTACATTTTCTGTTGCTTTTATTCTGTGCAGTTCTCTACACACAGCAATACTGCTAAGTTTTCTGATTAATAATTCACTGTTAGATTTCTTTGTTTTCTATGTAGATAACATTGAAAAATGTTTCATTTCTTCTTTTTCAATTCTTTGATGTTTTGTTTCTTTTTCTTATATTCCTGTGCTAGCTGGTACAATGAAGTCCAGAAATGGGACAGTGGGCACCCTGTCCTGTTCCTCATCTTAAATAAAATACTTTCAACCTTTCACCATTATGAGGTTTGCTATGTTCTTTAAAAAAAATAGACACCCCCTAACCAGGTTAAGAAATTCTCCTCTAGTCTTAACATCTAGGAGCTTTTATCATGAACAGATGAAGAATTCTATCAAATCATTTTTCTGCACTGGAGATGACCATATTTTTCTTCTTTATGTTAAGGTAGTGGCTTATGCTAATTCATTTCCTAAAGTTAAACCAACCTCTCATTCCTGTGGTAAATCAAATGTGGTCATGACTGATTATTGTTGCTATACACTATTGAAATTTGGTTTACTAATAATCTGTCGAGTTGTTGCAGGTAGGTCTCTGAATGACATTGCCCTGTGGTTTTCCTCTGTTGCATTATTTTAATCAGATTTTGGCATCAAGGTTATGGTGGCCTTGGGGAGCATTTCTATAGACAATCTGTATTTTGAAAGTTCAGCAGAACTCACTAACTGGGCCTGATGTTTTCTTTGTGATTTTAATTGCTGAGTATTTAAGAGTCATAAGACTATTCAGGTTTTCTATTTCCTCTTGGGTCAGTGTTCGTTCCCTTATACTTTTCTAGAAATGTATTGGCCTAAAGTTGTTCATGCTATCTTTTTAATCTATGTTGTACTGTGGCTGTATGCCCTTTGTATTCTCCCTCTCTCTCTTCCCTCCCCTCTCTCACTCTCTCCCTCTCTCTCTCTCTCCCCCCACCTCCCTCTCTCCCCCTCACCCTCTCTCAATCTTGCCGAGGTTTGCCATTTTGTTAATCTTGTCAAAGAACCAATTTTTTGCTTCACTGATTGTCTCTATCATATGTTTTTCTTTTTTAAAAAAAAATAAATTTATTTTTTTTTAAATAAATTTATTTATTTATTTTTGGTTGCATTGGGTCTTCATTGCTGCACGGGCTTTCTCTAGTTGCGGAGAGTGGGGGCTACTCTTTGCTGCGGTGTGCAGGCTTCTCATTGCAGTGGCTTCTCTTGTTTTAGAGCACAGGCCCTAGGCGCGTGGGCTTCAGTTATGGCTCGCGGGCTCAGCAGTTGTGGTACACGGGCTTAGTTGCTCCGCGGCATGTGGGATCTTCCCAGACAAGGGCTCAAACCCGTGTCCCCTGCATCGGCAGGCAGATTCTTACCCACTGCGCCACCAGGGAAGTCCCCATATGTTTGTTTTCTATTCATTAATATCTGCTCTTTATATTCCCTCTTTTCTCCTTTGTTTTATGTTTATTTGCTTTCTCAGTTGGATGATTAATTTTCAGCCTTTCTTTAACAACATACACATGCGCGCGTGTGTGCGCGCTACGCTATTATTATTTTAGACAGCTGTGGTTGCCGTGAAAATGTGCCCTGCAGCACGGTTGGCAAAGGGCCTGTTGCTGTGCTGAGCCCGTCGCTGCTCCTGTGCTGAGGGTCCTGGACTCGGCAGCAGCTTTACTGAGGCGGAGTAGATGCTTGGTGATCAGGATGTTCCCACCGGCCTTCTGTCCCTTTCTTGTCACTAGAAGTTAGAGCTGCATCATAGTCTGACAGCTCTGCCAGCCTTTCCTCACTCCTTCCCAATTTATTTCTAATAATAATAATGTATATTCATCATCGTAAAATAAAATCTAACAAAATCCCATCTGTATCTTGGATGAACCGTGAAAACATCATGCTAAGTAAAAGAAGCCAGACATGGAAGGCCACCTTAATACATGATTCTGCTTCATGAAATGTTTCCAGAATAGGGAGATCCAAAGACAAAAGGAGATTAGTGGTGCCAGTGGAGGAGGTGAGAGTGGGGAGTGACTGGTAATAGGTACGGGGTTTCTTTTCGGGGTGAAGATTTTCTGCAGTTAGATAGTGGTGATGGTTGAACAACACTGCGAGTGTATTAAAAGCCACTGAATTGTACATTTTGAAATGACTAAAATGGTAGATTTTATGTTATGTGAATCTTACCTCAATAAAAAAATTTAAATAAAAAGTGTAAATAATTTTTTAAAATAAAGACACTTGGGTGCCTCTAACTCTCCATCACCGCGGTCACCTTCCAAGTCGTTCAGCCAGTGGTGGCGGCCACCTCGTGAACACGGGGCCTTGTCCCACTCCCATACCTGTCCTCCTCTGCAGCCTTGACCACGTCACACCCGCCTGGGGCCCTTCGCGGTTTTCTCACGGCTGCCGGCCCTGCCTGCCGCTCTGGCCTCATTGCTCACTCAGCGCCAGCCCCACTGGCCCACAGGTCCCTCAGAGGTACCACCTGCTGTCCCTGTGCTGTCCCTGTGCCTGGACAACTGGGTCTACCCCTCAGACGTCAGCCAGACGCCGCCTCACTGGTGACTCCCTGCAGGCCAGGATGCTCCTGCTGCCCTGACCTCTCAGAGCAACCTTGCCCCTCCCCATTTCAATTATTTCTCCATCCCAGGGCTGGAGACAGGGCATTCCTCTTGGGGTGCTGTCCTGTGCACTCTGGGCTGTGCAGCATCCCTGCTGGACACCTCTGACTTCAAGATCATCCTCAGCTGTGACACCAAATCTGTCCCCAGATCTTGCAAGTGTCCCCTGGGGGCAGAGTCATCCCCAGGTGAGGGCCCTGCTCTATCCTGGTAGTTCCCAAATCTTTATCACCAGTACAGATTTCTCTCCTGAGCTTCGGACCTGGGGATCCATCTGTTTCTAGACATCTTCCCCAGGAGAAATGGGATTTTTAAAAAGACGAGTGGGGCTTCCCTGGTGGCGCAGTGGTTGAGAATCCGCCTGCCGTTGCAGGGGTCACGGGTTCGTGCCCTGGTCCGGGAGGATCCCACATGCCGCGGAGCAACTAGGCCCGTGAGCCATGGCCGCTGGGCCTGCGCGTCCGGAGCCTGTGCTCCGCAACGGGAGAGGCCACAGCAGTGAGAGGCCCGCATACCACAAAAAAAAAAAAAAAAAAAAAAAAAAAAAAAAAAAAAAAAAGACGAGTGGAAGGCAATTGACAAATTTGTAACAAAAGCTAATCTGGAAGTACGAACAAATAAAACGATGAGGACAAATAGAGAAGAATAAAAGAACAGTCCCAACAACATAAAAATGGACAAAAATCAAATTGTGTCGTCTATACAACCCTGAAAAGAAATTCTAGACACACTGATGGGAATACAAAGTCAAATTACAGGAGAGCAAAAAGGGTTTTTAATCTTAAAGTGTAGGGACACCGAGGCCAGAAGCTCCGTGCGGTTGACAGTGCAGTCACCTGGGACGCCTTGCCGACAACACCGCATGGTCACGGGCTGAAAACGACCATCTTGACGGAAAAGGTTGCCAAATTGGATTACAGAAGAATTTGAAATTCTAGAAAGGCAGAGGTAAAAAAGAACCCAGAAGCTGACATACATTTTTAAATAACCCATCATAAACAAAGTAAATAAGCACATTTAGAAAATATTGTCAATGCATAAGGCAAGGGATGAATTTTCTTTATTTCCAAAGAGCCCTTTCTGATCAATAATAAAAAGATGAACAATTCCACTGAAACTAAGCAAAGGACATGTAAAGTTGCCTCACAGAGAAAGACATGGATAATCATGAACGAACTTGCAATAAGACAGGATTTTAGGTGGGCAAACAAAGGCTTAGAAGCTTTATGGACCCAATGGGATTATTTATGAGAATGAAGAAACAGCACTGGCGGGTACGGACTGTGAATCGCACTTGCCTGGGGTCCCGACCATGGCTCTGCCACTCGGAACTGTGTGACCTTGGGCTAGGACTTTAGTGTCCTTTTTATCATCCATTAAGGTGGGGACAGCCCCCACCATAGAGAATTTTCATGAGAATTAAATGACCATGTACGTAAAGCACTTTAGAACAGTACCTGGACATGGTAAATACTACGTTTGTTAAAAAGCAGTAAGAGCTTTAAAAATATTACATATTATTCTTTTATCGATATATTTTTTTACATAAAATGTTTGTGAGAATACTCATGAAACAGTGATTAATCTAAGCAAGACACTGGAAGTGAGCGGAGTTTTAACTTTTTTCCTTTCTGTATTGTATTTACAATTGCCTTTTTAAATTTAAAAACATAAAATCATAAGGAAATAGAATACATAGAGGAACAGAATAAAGCAATAGAATAATTTAACAGAATAAAAAGGAGTGTATGTGTGTATATCTAAATGTAGTGGATGAGATTTAAGGTTTGTGGGAAAGGAAAGATTTGTCAATAAATGGTATTAGAATAATTGGCTTTCAAGTTGGAAGAAAATAAAGTTCTATTATTCTTTAGCTTCTGGCCACAATGAAGTAGCAGGTAGTAGATAACCATCCTGTCATAAAAACTGTAAAAATGGGCAAATATATATATGAAACCATTTTCAGACATTAGACAACAGTAGGTGCAGGAAAAAGATTTCTGGAAAAAGAAAAACACAAAGCACACTAGTTCACACTCACCGTGGCCTGTCTGAAGGGGACAGTCGTAGCACAAAGGTGAGGACACCAAGCAGAGCAAAGTCCTCCTGTCGAGATTACAAGACAGAGGTCAGAGTTTGGGGAAGCAAAGGTGGTGGAATTTGAGGGGCAGACACCAGAGGTGAAGGATTGAACAGAGAAAGAGCTCCGGAAATCCATACTGGAGTGCCCTGGAGTCTCTGGCTGAACAGAACCCGTGCATGTGCACAGTAAGAGCCCACAAAAGGGGGGCGGGAGGGACGCTGAGCAGCTGTGACCTGAGCAAATGCCACACTCACACAGGACAAGGGGTCATCCGAGTCCTAACAAGTAGAGTAGAAAACCTTGGTGAACACTCTTGGCAATTCAGCAGAGGCCCAGAAAGGCCACATCATAAGATGTGTAGAGTCCAACTTGTCCTAGAATAAAGGCTACTTTAGACCTTCCCCCAAAAAAGCTTTAAAACAAAAGACCTGAGATGATCAGCTTGATCTAAAAGTAAAGTAATTATTTGCCAGAACAAAACCCAATACTCTCCCGAGAAAGAAAACAAAATCCAGACACTTAACGCAAGATTTATACTGTCCAGCATCCAATTAAAACTGATCGGACATGAAGAGAAGTGTAGAAAGGTGACGTAACTAGGAGAAGGATCAGTCAACAGAAACAAAACCAGCTATGACAGAATTAACATACAGAGACGAAAAACAGCCATTATAAGTATGTTCAAAGAGTTAAGGGAAAACATGAATATAATGAGATAACAGATAGTGAATCTCAAAAGAGATACTGAAGCTATAAAAGAACCAAATGGCATGTCTACAATGGAAAATCATGATATCTAAAATGAAAAATTCACTGGAGGGGCTTAATAGATGTGACACTGCAGAACAACCACTGATTTTTCATCAGAAAGAAAGCAGTCCAGAAGGCAATGGGATTGCATCTTGAAAGTGCTGAAACGAAGGTGAAAGGTGAAACAAAGATACTTTTTTTTTTTTTTTTTTTTTTTTTTTTTTTGCGGTATGCGGGCCTCTCACTGTTGTGGCCTCTCCCGTTGCGGAGCACAGACTCCGGACGCGCAGGCTCAGCGGCCATGGCTCACGGGCTTAGTTGCTCCGCGGCATGTGGGATCTTCCCGGACCAGGGCACGAACCCGTGTCTCCTGCATCGGCAGGCGGATTCTCAACCACTGCGCCACCAGGGAAGCCCCAAAGATACTTTTGAACAAACAAAAGATGAGACAATTCTTTGCTAGAAAGATCTGTACTAAAAATTTTTATTTACATTCTTTCAGGCTAAAGAAAATGACAGTAGTTGGAAATTTCGATCTACAAAAAGGAATTTCTACACCAGAAATTGTAAATGTATATAAATGTAAGATACCTTTTCTCTCATTCTTTAACTTCTTTAAAAGACAACTGAACTTCTTGATTTTACAGCATAAAAATGAATCTTAATGCATGCCGATTAAAAAAAAAAAAGTCACTTATGAGGCCATAAGACTCCAGGGAGGAATGCAGACAGTGACAAGATAATCTATTACAATGTATGAGACAACCTCACTGAAGGGGTGGGGGGAGGGGCTAACCTAAGTAACCTTGGTAATGAGTGGGTCCATAAGAGTAAAGCAAATGGAGCTGCACATGAACACTGTCTCTGGTCAATAAGGTTGTTTCCCATAGGGAACTGGTTAACGATATGATACAGCTATGCATGTATCCTGGAACTGAACAACTAAGTAAATAGACGGTGGAGAGAGCTGGGTTTCTCACGGCTGGAGCAGGAGCTTACAGATAAGCAAGGACAGGAGGCTATGATGATCCATGTTGTAAGGAATTACATTTGGAGACATCAGTGTGAATTTACATTTATCCTAATGTAGACACAGATAGGTACATACAGAAACATTTGTAGATTTGTGTATATGTACACACATGTATTTCTTTCCCCTGTCAACTGAGAGGGCCTTTCAGAAAAGACACCCCAGTAGCAACAAGCACCCCAGCACCCAGATCTTGGTCTCTAACACCATGCCCCAATGAAAGGAATCAGGGCTCCATGGAGAAGTGGCTAAATCTAGGACTCAGGCAGAAAATAAACAAAATGAGCCTGAAGCATCTCACAGTGCCAGAAAGTAAGGAAGTGCTTGGAGGCACACATAAACACAACCCACATTGATGAGGGTGTCAGTGGTAAACAGGAACCACATAAGAGCTCCTAATGGCCAAAGCTGCAACAATTTGAGCAGATAATACATAAATAAACACCCCAAATACAAAATGAATACCCATGAGCCTGTATTGATAAAAATGACTGAAATAAATTAATAAATGAGCCAGAAGAGACAAATCTCAAGTGCAGAGGAATTCCAAATAATTTACGTAGATACACTATCCAAAAGGAGACCTCAGGTGTGGCAGGGCCTAGAGCCCTCCTTCTAGGAAGCAGGATGGAAAGGGAGGAAAGAGAGGCAGAAATCTGACAAGCACACCTCAGTGGGGTGATCAAGGCCCACATCAAGTCATAAATCATGTTGACATGATTATTTTTATTTAACAGGACAAAAATGGCACCTTACCTCTGTGGTCTTCCTCCCAATAGCCCATAATGTCAGTCCTATCATAAGAAAAGCATCAGACAGATTCCAATAGTGAGACATCCTAAGAAACACTTGACTGGTATGCCTCTAAACTGTCAAGATCATCAGGAACAAGAAAAACTGCCACAACCAAGAGGAGCCTAAGAAGACCTGACAACTAAACACAATGTGATATCATGGAAGGGATCCTGGAAATAAAAAAGACCTTAGGTAAAATTTAAGGAAATCTGAATAAACTATGGACGTTAGTCAATAACAATGTATCAATATTAAATAATTAATTAATTATAACAAATATACCATATGCTAATAAAATGTTAAGAGTGGGGATACTGGGTCAGGTTATTTGGAAATCTTCTGCACTATCTTCTCAATTTTTCTGTAAATCTAAAAATATTCTTTTAAAAGTCTATTTTTTAAAAGATAATTGGCCAGATTAAACACAATCGCTGTCAGAATCACAGTTGGCTTCTTTGTAGAAACTGATAAACTGGTCCTAAAGTTCGTATGGAAACTCAAAGGACCTAGAATAGCCAAAAAAATCTTTCAAAAGAAGAAAAAAAACTGGACTACTCACACTCCTCCATTTCAAAGCTCACTACAAAACTACACTCATTAAACCAGTATGATATTGGCACGAGAATAGACATATAGATAAATGGGACAGAATTTAGAGTCCAGGAATTAACCCAATATCTACGGCCAACTGATCTTTGACAAGGGTGCCAAGACCATTCCATGGGGGAAGAATAGCCTCTTTAACAAATGGTGCTGGGCGATTCCCCGGTGGCGCAGTGGTTGAGAATCTGTCTGCCAATGCAGGGGACACGGGTTCGAGCCCTGATCTGGGAAGATACCACATGCCGTGGAGCAACTAAGACCGTGCGCCACAACTACTGAGCCTGCGCTCTAGAGCCCGTGAGCCACAACTACTAAAGCCAGTGCGCCACATCTACTGAAGCCCATGCACCTAGAGCCCGTGCTCCGCAACAAGAGAAGCCACCACAATGCGACACCCATGCACCACAACAAAGAGTAGCCCCCGGGCTTCCCTGGTGGCGCAGTGGTTGAGAGTCCGCCTGCCGATGCAGGAGACACGGGTTCGTGCCCTGGTCCGGGAGGATCCCACATGCCGCGGAGCAACTAAGTCCGTGAGCCATGGCCGCTAGGCCTGCGCGTCCGGAGCCTGTGCTCCGCAATGGGAGAGGCCACAACAGTGAGAGGCCCGCATACCGCAAAAAAAAAAAAAAAAAAAAAAAAAAAAAAGAGTAGCCCCCGCTCGCCACAACTAAAGAAAGCCCGAGCCAAGCAACGAAGACCCAACGCAGCCAAAAATAAACACATAAATAAATTTATTTTTAAAAAAGAAAAAAAAAAAAAACAATGCTGGAAAAACTGGATGTCCATCTGCAGAATGATGAGGTGGGACCCGTACCTCACACCTATACAAAAATTAACTCAAAATGTGTCAATGACTAAATAGTAGCTAAGACATAAATAGTAAGAGCTAAAACTATGAAACTCTTAGAAGGAAACCAAGGTATAAATCTTTGTGATCTTGGATTAGGCAACAGTTTCTTAAATATGGCACCAAAAGAACAAGTAACAAAAGAAAAAAATGGGTAAATTGCACTTCATCAAAATTAAAATCTTTTGTGCTTCAAAAGACACCATCAAAAGTGAAAAGACAACCTACCGAATGGGAGAAAATATTTGCAAATCACATATCTGACAAGTGATCGCTATCTGGGATATATTTTTGTTTAAAAAAAACTCTTACCACTCAATAATAAAAAGAGAACTCTACTTAAAACTGGGCAAAGGATATGAATGCGTGTTTCTCCAAAGAAGTCATACAAATGATCAATACTAAGAACATTGAAAAATGCTTGATATCACTAGTCATCAGGGAAATGCAAACCAAAACCACAACGAGGTACCACTTCACACCCACTGGGCCGGTTCAAATAAAAACTACAGATAACAAGTGTTGATGAGGGTGTGGAAAAATCAAAACCTTCGTACACTACTGGGGAGGACTACAAAACGGTTTGGGGTAACAGCTTGGCGGTTCTTTTAAAGGTTAAACGAGAGTTTCCACACGACCCAGCATTTTCAATCCTAGGTATATGTCCAAGAGACATCTACACAAAAACAAATACATGAACACGCACAGCAGCTTTACTCAGAAGAGCCAGAGCGTGGAAACAATCCACATCACTGCCAACCATCCACATAACAGAGTATCTGTCATTTGGCCAGAAAAAGGAAGGACCGGCACATGGTACAACACGGACGAACCTCAAAGACACGATGCTCAGTGGAAAAAGCCACAGAAACCACAGTATTATATGACATGTCCAGAATAGGCAAATCCACATAGACAGAAAGTAGATTCGTGGTTGTCTGGGGCTGGGGGGAGGGGGGGCTGGGGGAGAAACGGCTCCTCATGGGCCCCGGGTTCTTCCTGGGGTCACAACAACGTTCAACTTGATTGCGATGATGGTTGCGTGTAATTGTGAACATGCTAAAAAACCACCGAATGGTAAGCTGTAAAAGGATATGGGACTGTATGGTATGTGCTTATATTTCAATAAAGCTGTTATTGAATACAAAAAAAGAAACCAGTGAGAAAATGAGTTGACAAGGTACAAATTAAGAGTAATAAAAATAGTTGGCTAGGGCTTCCGTGGTGGCGCAGCGGTTGAGAGTCCGCCTGCCGATGCGGGGGACGCGGGTTCGTGCCCCGGTCCGGGAGGATCCCACGTGCCGCGGAGCGGCTGGGCCCGTGAGCCGTGGCCGCTGCGCCTGCGCGTCCGGAGCCTGTGCTCCGCAGCGGGAGAGGTCGCAGCGGTGAGAGGCCCGCGTACCGCAAAATAATAATAATAATAATAATAATAATAATAATAATAATAATAATAATTGGCTAAATAAAGCAAAAACAGTAACAACGACTTGGGTTATAAACTATAGGGACTAAAATGTATGACAATTGGGGAAAAGGGATTGTTCCGTTGGGAAGTTCTTACATCAGCTGTAACATGGTTAGCACCTCGGGAGAGCAGACTGGTCAGCTGAAGATGCAGAATGTAAATCCTATAGCAGTTACTAAAAAACGAAAACAAAAAGGGTAGAGCTAATAAGCCAACGCAGCAGGAACGACAGATTACACAAACACACTCAATACAAAAGACTCCAGAAGAAGGGAGGAAAGGAACAAAGAACAAACGAGATAGGCAGAAAACAGCAAAACGGTGGATGTAAATTTTAAAAAACCCGGCTGTTCCAGGACGGGGGCAGGGAAGGTACCAACGAGGCCGGGACGTCTTGTGCCATAAAGTAGGATGTGCTCGGCGAGCAAAAGCAGCAACCTCAAGAAGGTGCCACCAGTCCAACCTTTGACATTTTCAGCACCTGAATAATGAGAGTAACAGACTATAACCTGCTGCATGAAGTAGAAAGTCACGAGTCCGTACTCCCACAAGTAGCCGGAAAGTATGAAACGGATGGGATCTGGTCCCTGCAATGAGAAAACCAAAGCTGGTGGGAAAGGTGGCTGAATCTCAATCAAATGATTCAAGTTTGCATTATCAATAAATGGACCAAACCCAACTTGTGGGCCACCCGACAGGACGCAGGAGGACACAGCACCACTTTTGCGATGTTCCTGCCGAAGATGCAGCCCTGGACCTGATCCTGAGGAACCACAAATTGAGGACGTTCTACAAGAAAACCGACCGTCATCTTCACGTGCCAAGGCCATGAAAACCAGGCAGACAGGCCTGTTCCTGACAGAAACAACGAAAGACACGATAACCACACAGAGCAGCAGGCTGAACCAGGCCCGCCTGCTCCGAGGGCAGGAGCTGCCTGGGACTTGAGGGTCAGGGCCAGGTCAGAGCAACATCATCCTGGAGCTGGTGGTGCATCCAGTCATGCAGGAGAACAGCCTTGTTTGCAGGGATGATGGAGCATCAAGGCAGCAATTTGTTCCCCAATGATTTAGAGAGAAAAGTTGCCTGTACTGTGCTTGCAGTTTTCTGTAAATTTGAGATTGTTTCAAAATTTTAAAAGTTTATGTTAAGCCAAAGAAGCCAGATACAATGGAGTATGCTGTGTGATTCCAATTATAGAAAATTCTAGAACAGGAGATGTTCATCTATAGTGTCAAGGGTAGATCAGTATCTCCCGGGGCGGGCAGGGTGGACCACAAAGGGGTACCAGGGGATTCTGGGGCAATGAAGACGGTCATTATGTCTTGATTGTGGCAGTGGCTGCACGAGTATAGACATTTGCCAAAACTCATGAAACAAAATGGTTGCATTTTATGATACGTAAATTTTATCTCGATAAAGATGATTTTTAAAGCTTAAAAACCCTCATCAGTCTTTTTTGTAGAAATTGGTATGTCGATTCTAAAATTTACGTAAAAATAGAAAGAGCCAAAAGAGTGAAATACAGTCAGCCCTCGCGTGCACAGGTTCCACATCCGTAGATACGGAGGGCCGTAAGTGACCTGAGCGTCTGTGGATTTTTGGTATCCACAGGGGGTCCTGCAACCAAGGCCCCGAGGACACTGCGGGACAACTGTAATCATCTTCAGGAGTAAGAACGAAGTTGGATGCCTCACACTACACGTGATTCTAATACTTAAAACGAAGCTACAGTAATAAAGACAGTAAGTATGATGCTGGCATAAAGATAGGCAAACAGATCTATGGAAAAGAATAGCCCGGAAATAAAGATGTACACAGCAGGTAATGGTCTACAAAGGAGCCAACACAACTCTATGGGAGAAGGAAATCTTCTCAAAAAATCAACAGCTGGAGCTGAAACAACTAGATACCCACATCGGAAAAAACAAATATTTATCTCTATCTACCTCACTCTACTGATGAAAATTAGTTTAAGATGGGTCATATGCCAAAACATTAAACCTAAAACTATCATGCTTTAGAAGAAAGCAAGAGAATATCTTCTCAGCGTTGGGGTAGGCAAAGACACTTGATGATAGAGAAAATACGAATCAAGGAGGAAAAAATGTAAATTGGACGTGCTCAAAATTTTAAACTGTACCTAAGAAAATGAACTAAAGGTTACGGATGAGAGAAACTTTTTAAGTACTTCTATGTGACAAAGGACGTGCACTAGAACATATAAAGAACTCCTACACTCAGTAATGGAAAGATAGGCCAATTAAGAAAGGCACAAAAGACTTAACAGGCACTTGGCAAAGGAAGACACACAGGTGGACAACAAGTTTCTAAAAGGTGCCCAGCACGAGTCAGCAAGGGATGCAAATCAAAACCACAGCGAGATGCCACCAGGACAGGCAGATTAAAAAGACCAACACTCAACCTGACCCAGCAAGTCCATTTCTAGAAATTTACCTGAGACAAACAGACTGGTACAAGGATGCTCGCAGCAGCTTTACTGACACTAGCCAAACTGGAAACAGCACAGATGTGCACACCCAGGAGAATGGATAAACAAATGTGGTACATTCCTACTGTGGAATGCTCCTCAGCAATAAAAAGGATGGATGAAACCGGTGCTTTATGAAATGTGAACAAAAAAACAGCTAAGCAAGAGACGCTGGACAGAAAGAGTAACCTGCATGTCTGGCATACATGAGGTTTAGAACAGGGAATGCGTCTCGGAGGCAGGGACCAGCTGGGAAGGATGGGAAGAGATTTCCCGGAGGATGGGAAGAGTCTGTGTCTCGATAAGGAATGGGTCACACAGGCAAAGGCACTGGTCAAAACTTATCGAGTTGTACGCAAAAGAGCCATGCATCTCACAGTATATAAATTATTCCTCAATAAAAAAATCTTATATTTATTATTTCAAACTATATACCAAATAAATTCCACCTGGATTCAAGAGCTAAACTTGCAAATAAAATACTAGGAAACTGTACTGGAAAATATTTTTATAACTTGGAGGTGGAGGTCTTTCTAAATACAGTACAAAATCAGAAATCACGAGACAGATTTTACCACATAAAAATTTAGGTTCAGCATGGGTAAAAGGCTACAATATATAAAGAGCCCATACAAAGCAATAAAAGAAATATAAACAACACAATAAAATTTTACAAGGCAATTCACACAGGAGGAAAGGCCCACCTGTAATAAATAAGACAGACATTCGCGTTCATCAGTAACCCAACAAGTGTGAAGTAGCACACTGATCATTTTTCCTCTAGACATTAGAAAAAGAAGTCCGACAGTGCTCAGTGCTGGACGTGGGGAAATTCACCTTCTTCGAGGAGGCAGAAATCAGCACACGTCTCAGGAATGGGGTTTTGGCGACAGATTCCAAAATGTGGCTCTGCGCTTCCCTTTGGTCTCTTCTCTAAGAGGGTAATCGCACAAGTAGAACAAGATGACGCTCAGAATTCTTCTTTCTGGCCCCGTGGACACGGATGCAGCTGTCAGGGAAGAGTGGGTGGGAGGGGCCCACGGTCCAAAGTTGGCAGGGCGGGGGCAGGGACACCCCCAGGCAGGCGGGAGGCGGTGACAGGTTTGCCTTTGAGGAGTAAGTGCAGCCGGGTGAAACCCTCACACTCCAGCCACGTGCGACGTGCCACCATGGGAGTCCCTTGGCCTGCCTCCCACCCACCGGCCAGCCCTTCAGAGCCTCACATCTGCAGTCAGCGTCCCACGGGGCACATACCCAGGCCTATCCCCCAGGCCTGCCAGCAGGACTGGTGGGGGGGCATCTTGCCAGTGCTGAGGGGCACCACACAGCCCCCAGGACAGGCTGACAAAGGAAGCAGCCTAGCGCCCACTGCCGAGACGGCACCTCGTGGGGCCCCACACCCCACAGACCCCCCCCCCAGCCCCCTAAAGCTTTGCAACTAGACTCTTCACTCAACAGACAGCTGTTTGGACACCAGCACTGGCCCAGCACATAACAGGCAGACCGCCAACACACAAGGACCTTTGTCCCCTGGGCTTGGAGCCTGAGGGCTGGGCTGGGGGAAGGCACACAGGGCTGGCAGGTCTCAGGGCCTGAAAACCAGCTGCGGGTGGGCCCCCCCGGCCAGCACAGCCCCTCCTGCGGTCCTGTTGCCTTCAGAAGAGAAAGGCAGCGAGCCCTGAGGACCCAGCCCAAGTCCTCCCGGAAGAAAGGGCTCTTCGGGCGGACCAGTCACAAGTCAGGCTCCTGGCTCCGCACATCGGGCCTTATCTGCGTCCACAGGGAAGGCACCCTGTTTGCAAAATGCAGGTTCTGGATAAATGTCTGAAAATGTCTAACTGAACGACGTCTGTGTATAAAAAATAGAGCATTCAAGCTGCTTCTTGTGTTCGGAGGCTCCCGATGAGTTCTGGGACTGGAGGTTCCAGCGGGAGGAGAGGGCCCAGCCTCACCACGTCCAGACACAGATCTGATTCCAGACCTCCGACAGCCTCCAGAGAGCTGGGCACACACAGACGTGCCCCCCACGCACACGCACAGGCACACGCACACACAGGCTGCCTGAGGAGGGGCGGGGCGCGTCCTCTCCGCAGGGATGAGCGGGGGTGTCAGGTCCACCTTCTTAGACTCGGCACAGGGCTGGGCCTGCCCACTGGTCCCCAGAGCTGCGTGGGACCCCCGCGAGCACCGCACCCCATGGGAAACACGGGTGTTTTGCAGAAACCAGTTGAAACATGATACCATGATGAAACCTCATTTAAAGTACTTCTTTTTTTTTTTTTTATTGATTTCATTGAAAACAGAACAAGAAATGGTCTGAGCCAAAAGACTGCTCTTAGAACTGTCAAAAACATTTTAACAGAAAAAATAAACATGACTGCATTATGAATGTTTTAGAAGAGTCGCACAAAAAAACCCACTGTTACTGCACTAATTACAGTATTTAAAAAAGTATATGCCAAAAAAAAGTATATGACCTGGCAGGCCATCACACAAAAGGTGATGGCAAATTTATTCACACTACAAGACTAACATTTTAAAAAAAGTTTTCTCCTGCATTTTATTCTAAAATCACTTTGTTCTCTTTATACAGTTGATAGTTTATTTTCACATGGTGAGTAGAAACCACACCAGAATCAGCACCGTTGTCTGTGTTTTCTGCTTTTTATTTTTTGTTTGTCCTAATGTCCAATAATGGTAGAAAATAAATCAGTTTATTCATCATCAGAGCGTGTGGCTTAGAAATCAACAGAAGGTGCCGGCCTCACGGCACTCGCAGGGCAAGTGTGGGTCCTCCGTGGGCCACGGCCCTCCTGCACCCCCAGACCGCTTCCTTGAAAAGAAACGCGTTAGAGGTCTGGTATATAGGACTAGATATAGGATTTCTTTAAAAAGCAAACGCACGTTTTCTCCAAGGTCAGTGGCGGCTCGGCCCTGACCTCTCAGGATCGGTGGGGACAGGGTCTGCGCGGCCCCAGGAGCCGGCACCAGCCCCTCGGGCCGCGGATGGGTGACGGTGGCTTCGGTGGGGCCACACGGAGGGGTCTGGGTCGACAGGACACCGCCCACAAGCCCAGCGGCAGGACGGGAACGACGGAGAGCAGAGGGGAAACGAGAAACGTGGAAACGACAAAATCACCATCAGAAACTCACGGGCAACGCCAGTGCAGAGTCCCAGAGCGCCCACCGCGCAGCCCGGCCCCGCCAGCACCAGGCCGGGACCTCAGACGTCGTCGCGTGTGCTTCTCCTTTTCTCCCCGAACCGCAGCGTGAACGGCCTCCACTTGGGCGCCCAGGCCGCGGCTCTCATAGCGGGTCGGCGGGGGAGGAGCTGGTGTCGGGCAGCCCATCCTCCTGGGCAGCCTGGGCGCCGGCCTGCCGCTGGGCCAGGGCGGCGCTGGAGTGCCGGCACTTGGGGGAGCCGCAGCGGCAGCTGAACAGCTTGCCTTTGATGTCCCAGAAGCGCTCTCCGTAGTCGAACCTGGGGGGAGAGCGGAGCTGGGCGGGGGCCGGGCCCACCGAGCCCGACCCGAGCCGCCCAGCCTGGGGCGGGTAGCGCGCGCACCCGGCGGGCACCTACCCCAGCTGCTCCCCGGCCTCGATGAGGCGGGTGCTGAAGAAGGCGATCCTGGGGAAGCGCAGGTCCTGGTGGGACATGAAGACACGCACGGGCACCAGGTTGGGCTCGCAGTGGTGGTTGATGAAGCGGCTGACGTTGCCATAGAAACGTGCATCGATGCAGTACAGCTCTCCGTCCTGGGGGAGACACGCACTGAGCGTCCCAGGAGGGCAGGCGTGGGCACCGCCACTGCCACGCAGCGGACGCCACCCTCTCCTCCCCCTCCCTCCTGGGGCTTCAACTCGGTGGGTGAAAACGGGCGCAAACACGGTAATCTATGTGGCCGGCACCATCCCATCCGACGCTCTGATGCTGTCGGCACCAGGACAGAGGAGGACAGCGTTACGGGAACCACGTGCGGTGGCTAAGGGGCCACATGGTCCTGTGAGGACCAGCGGGCAGCACAACTCCCCAGGGACCTGGTGAGGGAGGAGCTGGGGTACAACCTAGCAGGAGTGGGAGATGCAGGTGGCACTGAGCAGGGGGACAGGGGGGCGGGGGGCAGCGGGGCAGAGCTGCTTGGGGGCCGAGGGGCTAAGGGACAGAGGGACAGCGGGAGGGAAGCTGCCAGGTGGCTCACGAGAGGACTCAGAAAACCACAGACCCTTCAGGGCAGAGAGGAGCTCCGGGACTGGGAGCCCAACCGTGCCTCTGGCATTGCTGCCGTGGTAATGACACAGGGCAGAAGGGGCTGAGCTGACCGTGAGAAAGGGGCCTGTCTAACCACCCGAGCCCTGAGAAAGCAGAGTTTTCTCTGGAAAGATCCACAGCGCAAGATCGACCCAAAGTCAGAGCGGCCGCACGGCGAGGACACCCACCCAGAGCCGAACCCCCAAGGGAGCAGCAAGCGTGCCGTCGGCCACTGCGGTCTGACCCTCACGCTGGGGGCCAGGGGGCCAGGGAAGAGCCTCATCTATGCTGATTTTCTCCCCTTTTCTGTGTCTTTATCCATAAAGGCAAGAGTAAGAAATCCTTGGAGGAAGTGAAACGTGTTTTCACTTTTCCTTTTTTCTTTTTTCCTGAGCTGAACAAGAGGCTGAAGGAGCAGCAGAAAGGGGCGGGTGAGAAGCAGGTTCCCGTGCGACGGAGGAAGGCGGCCCTGGGCTGGACCCCAAGCGGCGAAGGGCCCTGCAGACGCCACCTCTACCACCCAGGGGCGGCCCGGACACCCCCTCCCCTCTGGGTCCCTAAGGGGAGCCCTTGTAAGGGTCCCACGTGGGGACCCCGCCCAGAGCCTGCAGGACCCGCAGGTGGCCCCCCAGGGACACCAAGGCTTCCTGGGGGACAAGTGGGGGTTCTGCCCACCGGTCCCTGGCCCTGGGCCCCCACCACACCGCCCACACTTCCCACGAGATATGTCCTGAGCCCTTGGTCACCCACCTGCACCAAGTGGGGGCCACCCATCCTGAAGACCTGACCACTGCTTGGTCTGGTCCCAAGAATTCCCCTCTGAGAACATTGCGTCCCTCCTGCGACAAACGGCCTTTCTCGGGTCTTTAGGATGTGTCCTTTCAGATGTATGTGCTGCTTTTTTAAAGCTTCTCTGATCCAGAAACCACCCACACCTGGTTCTGAGGCAAAAATACCGTGGGGAGGGAGCCCCACGCCCACACGAGCCACCCACATCGTGACTCTGAGATGCTGAGGGCGTGAGGGCGCCCAGGTTAACCAGGGGACTCGAGCAGAGGCTTGAAGCAGGAGGAGATGGGGACAGAGTTTGGAAGGTTCCAGAAGAGCAAAAAGAGGGACAGACTCAGCAGCATGAGGACAGGTGATCAGACCCAGTAACACCTGGAAGGCAGACCCGGAAAGCTCCCTGATGCCTCAAATAGTGGGTGGGGAGTGAGGCGTGAGCGGATGGCCCAGTGGGTATGGGCACCCTGACACGCCAACACTCGGGGACACGCAGGCTTGAGCTGGAATGGCCGGGGGATGCGCTGCAACCGTGGCTTTTTACGTGCCCAGAATGAACGACCCATGGGGCAAGACTGAGGAGGGCTACCTGCTCAGGCCCAGGAGGAGTTGACCAGAGCAAGCAGGAGACACACACGGCTGGGGGCTGGGGCTGAGGGCCCAGAGTCAGCGGCACTCGGGTTGCCAGGACCCTCCCGGGGGCACAGCCCGGTGTCCGGGGCTGAAGAGACGGAAAGGCCAGGGGTCAAAGGCAGCGCTTGCAGCAACGGGAGGAGAGAGGGTGGCCACTGGAGGGATGTCCCTATGGGGGCCGGGGGGCTGGCAGGGGTCCAGGAGCTGCTCAGGGGAGGAGCTGAGAAACGAGCACAGCAATCAGACAGGGTTAACTCCACGTCTTAGAATCTGATAATTAAGAAACAGGCTTGGAATCTGCAGTGTTTTTACAGAAGCACCAGCCAGAGCAGTCTGGAGACAGAAAGCTCCTCCCAGACAGGTAAGCGGGGAGCGTGGAGAGGCCTGCGTGGGGCCCCCTCGGGGCGCCCAGGAACACCCCCTCCGCCCCTCCCCAGACAGCGACCGCACACGCCCCACGTCAGAGGATGCTGGTGAGAATCAGGGCGCTGGCCCGTGGTCAAGCAAGCTGCCTGGTCTGCGGAAACTCGAGACAGCCTGACAAAGCATTTCAGAAAAAGCAACAAAGAAAATGCCTCGTGAAGGAGCGGACGCTCCGGGAAGGCTCCTCCATGGGGGTTGAGCTCAGCAGCTGGCGTTTCTAGCTGTGCTGCACAGCGGGCACGAGGCCGGGGGTCTAGGGCCCTGCGAACCTTCCTTGCTGCAGGTGGGACCCTGAGGGCTGCACTCCAGGGCAAGGGTCACTGCAGGGGAGGCTGGGCTAGACTCAGAGAGGCTGGCGGCTGTAGCTCAGCCCCGAACCACCCTCGTTCCCACAGATGGACCAAGTGATTCCAGATGAGGGCTCCGAAGCCTCAATGCATTTCTTCAGGCAGGTTTGCAAATACAGAGCTTGGAACCCAAACAAAAACTAATCAGGAACAAGGGGCAATGGGCAAACAGAATGAAAATAAGCAGGAACCCCCCAGACACTAGACACAGACCCACAGGGCACAGATGCTCGGGGGCAGGCTCGGGACACACGCAGGCCAGCCCACGGGCCAGGGCAGGCCGACCACCGGCAGCACCACGGCCCGGGTTGAAGCAGGCGCGAGACTACAAACCAGTAATGAGGGCCCGGCGACGGCCCATAAGGTCAGACCAGCCACCACGCCACTACAGCAAGCACGAGAGAGACTGCGGGGCGTTCCAACAGACGCAGAAAAGCACTGGACACAACCTAACGTCAATCCTGGTCACGCTCAGTGGACAGGGACAGAGCTCTGAGCGCCGGCAGCCACGGGAGCCTGGCTTCTGAAAGCTTTCTCCACCAAGGCGGGCCCAGCGGCCCGGCCGGAGGGGACCGTCTGCTGATGGCACGGCTATGTCCACTGAGAAGAGAACTCACAAATAAATGCTACATCTAGTCAGTGAGTTTACACAGAGTTAAAAGTTAGTTGGAAAAAAATAGCTGTTTCTATTTATCAAGCAACTAAATTAGGGGGAAATATGCCATTTACAAGAGCACTGAAATGGTCCAATACCAGGATCTGCTCCCAACCGCGAAGGAGCAGCCAGCACTGGACCTGCCCTCCTGCCAGGACTCTCCCGACGCTTGGGACTCGTGTGCCCGGGACACGGCCGAGCCTCCATGAAGCTGCCAGTCACCACCACGCGGCCCCAGGGAACGAGGACACATCCACCCAAAGCCTGACATGAATGTTCTCCGAAGCTGCGCTAACCGCCAACACCTGGAAACAGCCCAAGTGCGTCTGCTGTGGATGGAGGAGCGGCCTGAGGGGTATCCACACGATGCAGCAGTGATGACCCAACCAACATGAACACGCGCCACCGCAGATGAGCCCCCAGAGGTTCCCTCCAGCAGGGAGAGGGCCAGACCCAGAGGCCACGTGCCATGGGAATCCACCCGTACGACCTTCTGGAAAAGGCAAACGGCAGGGACAGAGGGGCCGGGTGTCCCCGAGCTGGTCGGCACATCTCGGTGCAGTGGTGCTCACCCCAGTGCAGAACTGGAAGAAGACCCCAGCCTCGCTCACTCATAGAACCCCACCCCCTGGGCAACCTGTGACTTGCTTCTCACGAAAGCCACTCCCGCGATCAGGTCACACCGTGCATGGTTCTCCTGCCGGCCTTCAAGAAGGGGGCTGTGTGCTTGGGGCCCCTGGGGGCAGACAGAGCCCCGACTGGACCTCAGTCCTGCAGCCAAGAACTGCGCTCTGACAACCAGCATGCGAGCCCGAGGACTCCGAGGTCCAAGGTCCAGAAAAGACGCAGCCAGACCACGCCTGGGCGGCTTGGGTGACCCTGGGCAGAGGACCCTGAGATCACTGATGGGGCAGGAACAAGGAGACGCCTGTCAAAACCAACAGAGCTGGACACATAAATGGGTGAATTTCCTACATATAAATTAGGCCTCAGTAAACAAATCAGCACCAGAACACTTCTACAAGGACATCTACAAAAAGCTCACAGCTCACATCACGCCTAGTGGTCAAAGAATGAATGTTCTTCCCTTGACAGAGACGCGCAAGGATGTCCCCTCCCACTGCTGAGACCCCAGCCAGGCTCTCAGCACAGACTTAGACGGGCAAGGAAGAAGTAGAGCTGTCTTTACTCACACATGACACAGTTATGTATACAGAAAATCCTAGAGAATCGTCAAAAAAGCTACTGGAATTAATAAGTGGATTTGGCAAGGTCGATATACAAAAACCCAACTATTTCCATATCCTAGCAACAATTAGAAAACGAAGGAAACAGCAGCAGTGTTTACGAAAGCATAAGAGCATGGAATACTTGGGAATAAACTTAAGGGAACATGTGTAAGATCTACACCGAGAGCCCACAAGCTCTGCAGAGACCTGGACGCGACACCAGGGACCAGGGGGAGACCTAACGCTGTGGAGACGCCGACACCCTAAACTGAGCAACAAACGGGAGGCAACCCCAGCAGGGCTCTGGCCCCGGCTTCCTGTACTGATGCCCTGATTCCAGAATCTACAGGGAAACACAAAGGACACAGAAAAGGTGAAACGGCTTTTGGAGGAAACAGGGTCTGAGCATAATGCGACCTGGTTTCAGGGTTTAGTCTCACGGCCGCACCGGCGCACCCTGGCTTGCTGAATTTTGTAGACACCGCGTCCAGTGGGTCTGCGGGCTCCATTCTTCCAACAGTATCTGCTTACTTCCTGTCTCCAACACATTCTGATAATTCTCATAGTATTTTAAACGTTTTCAGTACTACTGTATTTGTTACGGTCTCTGTGGTCAGTGACCTTTGATATTACTACTATGACCCGCTGAAGGCTCAGATGATGGTTAGCGTTTTTTTAGCAATAAAGTATCTTTTGATTAAGGTATCTACATTATTTTTTAAGACAATGCTAGGGGCTTCCCTGGTGGCGCAGTGGTTGAGAATCTGCCTGCCAGTGCAGGGGACACGGGTTCGAGCCCTGGTCTGGGAGGATCCCACATGCCGCGGAGCAACTGGGCCCGTGAGCCATGATTACTGAGCCTACGCGTCTGGAGCCTGTGCTCCGCAACAAGAGAAGCCGCGATAGTGAGAGGCCCACGCACCGCAATGAAGAGTGGCCCCCGCTTGCCACAACTAGGGAGAGCCCTAGCACAGAAACAAAGACCCAACACAGCCATAAATAAATAAATTTAAAAATTCACGACGTATGTCAATATTTAAAAAAAAAAAAAAAAGACAATGCTATTGCACACTTAATAGCCTATAGTATAAACATGACTTTTAGATGCACTGGAACCAAAAAAAAAAAAAAAGTGTACTGTAACACGCTCTACTGTAATAGTCACTATGTTGCTGGTCTGGAACTGAACCTGCAGCATCTCCGAGGTGTGCCTGTGATCAGGATAGAGTGATGTAGGTTACGGATTGGCAAATAAATCAAAGGAACAAAACACAGTCCAGACAGACCTACTTGCAATGGTGTAAGTAGAGACTTTACATTCACATGGACAAAAGGGAACCTCGACCCCTATCTTACACCAAAAACAAAAATCAATGCAAAACGTGAGACCTGAAACCATAAGATTTCTAGAAGAAAACAGAGGTGGGAAGTCCTTTGATATTGGTCTCGAATGATTTTTTTGGATTTGACACCAAAAGCAAAGACAACAAAAGCAAAAATAAACAAGTAGACTACACTGAACTAAAAAGCTTCTGCACAGCTAAGGAAACCATCAACAAAATGAAAAAGCAGGTACCAGGTGGTCCACGGGTTAAGACTCAGCACTTTCACTGCCATAGGCCCAGGTTCACTCCCCGGTCGGGGAACTAAGATCCTGCAAGCCAAGAGGTGGGGCAAAAAAAAAAAAAAAAAAAAAAAAAAGGCAGCTACCGAATGGGAGAAAATATTTGCAAACCATGTGTCTGATAAGGGGTTATTATCCAAAATATATAAAGAACTCACACAACTCAGTAGCAAAAAAACAAAAGCCAATTTAAAAACTGGGCAGAGGAACTGAATAACCATCTTTCCAAAGAAGACACACAGATGGCCAACAGGTTCATGAAAAGATGCTCAACATCACTAATCATCAGAGAAATGCACATCAAAACCAGAATGATTAATCACCTCACACCTCTCAGAATGACTGCCATCAAAAAGACAAGCAGCACTGGTGAGGGTGTGGAGAAAAGGGAGCCCTCGGTGCACTGCTGCGGGGAAGATAAATTGGTGCGGCCACGGTGGACAGCAGTGTGGAGCTTCCTCAAGAAGGTGAGAATAGAACTGCCGTATGATCCAGCAATCCCACTCCAGGGTATTAACGAAGGAAACAAAACCACAACCTTGAAGAGATATCTACTCACCCATGTCCACTGCAGCATTATTCACAACACCCAAGATATGGAAATAACCAAGTGTCCATTAATGGATAAGAAAATGTGGCGTACACATACAGTGGAATACTATTCAGCCTTAAAAAAAAAAAAAGGAAATCCTGCCATTTGGGACAATATGGATGAACTAAGGGAGATAAGCCGGCAGAGACAAAGACGGCACGGTGTCACTTGACGTGGCATCTTACTTTTTTTTTTTTTAAGGCAAACTCTCATGGAAACCGAGTGGAATAGTGGTTGCCAGGGGGGTGAGGAGTGGGGGAAACAGGGAGACAGTAAATTTATAAAATGAAAAAGGTCTGAGGATCAAATGTATAACGTGTTGACTGCAGTTGATGACACTGTTTTGTACAGCCGAAATTTGCTAAGAGAATAGAACTTAAGTGATCTCACCAAAAAAAACCATGGTAAGTGAAAAAAACAAACCATACACAAAAGTTCTTGAAACAGATCATAGATCTAAATGTAGTTTTGCTAAAATATAAAAATTCTAGAGAAAGGAGCACATCTTCACAACCTTGCAGTAAAGATTTCTTAGGACACATAAAGCACTAAACAATTAAAAACGTTTTCTATTCTGTGAAGAGGAAGGAAAGGCAGGAGAGAAATACTCACAACACACGTTGGACAAAGGGTACCACCATTCAGGGCTTGTGAAGAGCTCTTACGACAAGCGGCCCGATGGAACAACCCACAATAAATATTTAAAACTTCTCCACAAATGATGATGTAAGGAAGCCACTAAGCCATGAAAAGATGCTGCCATATAATGAAGATGTGGTACATACAGTGGAATATTACTCAGCCATAAAATGGAACGAAATAGTGTCATTTGCAGAGATGTGGATGGACCTAAAGACTCATACCGAGTGAAATAAGTCAGAAAAACAAATATCGTATAATACTGCTTATATGTGGAATCTAGAAAAATGGTACAGATGAACTTATTTGCAAAGGAGGAATAGAGACACAGATGTAGAGAACAAACATATGGACCCCAAGTGGGGGAAGGGAGGGTGGGATGAATTGGGAGAGTGGGGCTGACATATACACACTACTGTGTATAAGATAGGTAACTAATGAGAACCTGCTGTATAGCACAGGAGCTCTACTCAATGCTCTGTGGTGACCTAAACGGGAAGGAAATCCAAAAAAGAGGGGATATATGTATAGCTGATTCACTATGCTGTACAGCAGAAACACAACATGGTAAAGCAACTATACTCCAATAAAAATTATTTTTTTAAAAAAATGCTGCCATCATGGGGCATCAGAGTTAGTGTCTGAGCTGCCCTTTCTTGCTGGTGAGCGTCGGGGGGAACAAGCCCTCCGGAAACTGTTTGCCGTTTCTTCTAAAGTCAGTATGTGAACACTCACCAGACGGCAGTAATTCTACCCCCAAGAATGTACCGAGAGAAACAAAGACTCACATCCACAGAAGTCAAGTCTGAAAATCCACCGCAGGTGCACTCCTGGCCATAAAAGCCAGAGCCAGCAGGTCCACCCGCAGGCCAGCACACAGCCCCGCACGGCTATCTGGGTCACCACTACCAACGGGAAGGAGCGGACGGCCCAGCGAACCATCACAGGTCAACGCTATGACCCTAACCGGATTCACAGGTCAGTGCTCTGACCCTAACTCGTGCTCAGGTCAATGCTCTGACCCTAACTGGATTCACAGGTTCAAAGCTCTGACCCTAACCTGGTTCACAGGTTCAATGCTCTGACCCTAAATGGATTCACAGGCTCAAAGCTCTGACCCTATCCTGGTTCACGGATCAGTGCTCTGACCGTAACTGGGTTCACAGGTTCAATGCTCTGACCCCATCCTGGTTCACAGGTCATTGCTCTGACCATAACCTGGTTCACGGGTCAATACTATGATCCCTAATGAGGTTTACAGGTTCGATGCCATGATCTAACCTGGCTCACAGGCTCAATGCTGTGCAATCGAATCCCTACAGGAGTTTTGTGGGGCCCGTCAAGCTGATTTTAAAACATACGGAAACTTCGAGAGACCAAGAAGAGCAGATGCTCCCAAGAACCCCAAGGTAAGGGGAGGTCAACTTAGGGTAATTAATGCAGTGCAGGCTGCCCAAGGCAGTCGGCAGACAGAGGCCAACCCAAGCCCCCGTGGACGCCTGACTGATGACCAAATCGGCACTGCTGAGGGGCGGGGAAAGGACAGTCTTTTCCACAAATGGTGCTCAGTCACACAGATGTCAATGCAGAGGAAAAAAATAAAGTTTGACCCCCTTCAGCAAAAAAGCAAGATATAACTTCTGGGAAATAATATAAATGTGTATCTTTGTGACCTGGGTTTTAGAAAAACTCATCTTGGACATTACAGAAACCCACCTGTATACATAAAAAGACTGCAAAGTCGGAGGATAATAAAAATAAGAACTTCTGTTCATTAAAAGACATCATCAGGAAGTAAACAAGCCACAGAGGGAAGATATCTGCAAGTCAAACGTCAGGAAAGAGCACTGATCCAGAACATGGAAAGAACTGCTGCAAACCAGTAAGAGGCAAACTGCTCAGCAGACGCAGGTGGGCAGGAAACCCGGCCCGGCTGCAGCGCCACACACACAGACACACAGACACACACACACACACACTGACACGCACGCACGCACGCACGCACAGTGCCGTGGGCAAGGCCTGGCCCCACGGCCCTGGGTTAGAGCCGCGCCCCAGGCTGCAGCCTCCAGGAACACAGGCTCCGCTTCCAGACACTTGTCTCACAAATGCCAACTGACCCCTTAGGGTGTGCCTGCAGGGGCAGGGCGGGGTCAGGCGATGCGCAGGGCGCTCTGAAGACAAAGCCAAGAGTGGCAGGCACGGGAAGGTGAGCGCCTGGCTTCACCCGACCTATAGGTGGCTGTTCAGGGGTCTCGCAGCTGCTGCGGGGGACAGAGTACTTGTTTCCCCGCCTCCACCTGAACTCCCTCCCACCGGCAGTGACGGCGAGTTAGAAGGTCTGAAGCCAACAATTTATGAATTAAGGAGCAACCCTGGGAGCCAGGACAAGGCAGAGGGCAGCCTGCGATGGCTCAGAAACTGCCCTGGAAACCAGGGCCCGGAGCAGATGAAGCCAGGGTCCAGCTCTTCTATCCGCACCTGGGAGGGCACCGGGGTCACAGAGAGACGCACCCACCCTGTTCACAAGTGTGACCCTCACTCCACACGAAGGCTCGTCCCCATGCACACGGCCCCCGAGCCTCTTGGCGGCCCTCACCCTCGCTGAGAAGGAAGGTGGGGCTCAGAGGCTGGAGGGACATGTCCGAGGTCCCACAGTCTCACGCGAGGCTCGCTGGGCAAGCTCAGGACCTCTGGGATCGGGGACCCAGCGCCGGTCTGGCGGGCGAGCCTCCTTACCAGCCCGGGCCCTGCCAGCAGGCCGCTTCACGCAGCACAGTCCCATCAGCTCTACGCCCAACCCCTCAGGACGCATTACCTTGTTGTCAAGGTCAAAGAGGTAAGAATCTTCCTCACGCACGTCAGCTTCCGAGTCAGAGATGAGCTCCCCGACATACCTGCGGGGGCAGAGGCAGACAAAAACGTGACAGGCGCATGTCACCCAGGACCCAGACGCAGGGCACAGGGGCCCTGACGGAGCCCACGTGACTGAGAATTCTGCCTGTGACGGAACAGGGACTTCATCCGGGTCCCTCCCAGAAAATGATGACACAGAAACCCTCTATCTGACCAGGGATCCAAAATGATCATCCCCTACACGTCACGAAGTGCTGACGGATCTTCTGAAATAAGCTATGAGCTGGTGAGAAAGCGCAGGCAGGAACACAGAGGTGGGCGGGGGCTGCCCACAGCGTGAACGCACAGCCAGGCCCAGGCAGCCCCTCCCCGGTGAGCCTGGGGGCCCCACACTGGCCAGTGTGCACTTCCTAGTCCCTCCCCGATGGCTGCACCCTCCTCCGTGACAGCAGCGGCCCTGGGCTGACCAGGCCCTCACTTACTCGCAAACAAAGGTGCCCAGTGGGATGTCCTGCAGGGACCGCACGCCCCAGCCCATGTTCTGTGTCCGATAGAGCTGCAGCCTCGTCCTGGAAAACAGGATCAGCCACTCACGGCCACGTTCCACCACACTCAGCTCACACTCATGTTACCACACGAGTGACAGGAGTAAACAACACAGAAAATACAACTTTCATGTCTGGAGATGCGCTGGAACTTCGCACGCAATGCAGCAGTGACTCCTAGAGTTACCCCCCCCCAACCCCCTCCCTGCACCAAGGCGCCACTCACAGCGTCCTCCACACCCTCAGGCGGCAGGGGAGCCTCAGAAACCGGCCTGAGGGTCAGCGCGTGGAACACGGCCCCCGGCCCTCCCTGTGCCTCAGTGTCCTCATCTCCAACATGTGATGAGGACCCAAGGGGTTACCAGCAGGCCCGCTGGCCCCAGGCTGCAATGCAGGTGAGCTCGGGCAGTGTGCCAACCACAGGCCCCGAGAGCTAGGGCATCCCGCCAGTCGTTTGTGTGTCCAGTGGCGTGTCTGTCCTCACCCCCAAGGACTTGCTGCCACACGCCAGGGCACAGAAGTATGCGCTGGTCACAAGGGCTGTAAGGTTACTGATATTAATAGACCCCCAAAATACCATAACATTCATGTTCAGCTAAACTTACACAGGATACCAATCTTCCCTCAAAATCTTTGATTTTCCAACTCTCGAGCATGTTCACGGAGGGAAGGTTCATGACCAGAACCCCAGGGTCTGGCTCTGGGTGGTCAGTGAACCAAGTGCCCGAGTACCCAGGGGCAACATGTTTTACATGAGACTCAGGACGTGGGTATGAGGGAACCACATGAGTGTTCACACCAGATCAGGACCTCGTGAGCTTGGACCACACAGCTCTTGGCAAGCCTGCCTCTCGCCTCCGGGCCGTCTGACCTGAACCCAAGTCTGAGCGGGTAGGAAACATGGAAGGCTTCCGCTCTTTACGTCAACCTCTAACATCAGCAGAGGACAAGGGCTCCGAGGAAGCCACCTCCACTTGCAAACACACATACGCTAAACACACGCTGCTCCCGTTTGTGGACACACATGTGAAACTAGAGAGCTGCCCAAGGGACTTGACTGCTTTCAAACTTTACCACGGAGACCCCGGCGCCAGCCCCGCGGCACCTCACCTGAGGCCATTTTGCACGACGCGGTTCCGGCAGGTCCTCCAGCAGGAGCAGGCGTGGTTGCACTCAAAGAGCAGGGGCGGCTCCGCCATGTTGAACTCGGGCAGGAGCCGGCCATCCTGCGGACAGACGCGCAGCGAGGGCTAAATAACTGACACCAACATGCCTCCTCAAATCAAAACACTGCCCCAGAGAGCATGGTTTCTGGCCAAACTCTACACCTGGGAGGAAGGGTAAGGCCACACACTCACGCTTTGTCCAAGGCCACGGGAAGGCTCTGGCCAGGAATCTACATGGCTTTTGGAAACCTCTGGGACAGCTCTCCCTGGTCCCTGACTGTGGCCAGCCTCTCTGCCCCAATCGACCTCCCCGCTTCCCCGTCATCCTCTCTCAGCCTCCCTGAGGCCGTCAGCTCATGGGCCCCTGGACTCCTGCTCTGCAGCCTCCAGCCTGGACTACCTTCCAGCACACTACCTGCCACTCTGCAAACCCCGAGCTCCGGAGGGACCTGCCACTGCTTTTCTGTCCGACACCCTGGACGCAGCAGAGCCGCTGGGCTGAGCCCAGGCTGTGCGGCCGAGTCCGAGGCCCTGGCAGCTCCAGTGGCTACTCTGAACAGCTAAGAACTTGCCCCCTCTCAGCACGGCCAGGCTTCGCAAGAAACACCAGGAGACCTGAGCCCCGCCAGTCCTGCCCACGACACCTGAACCTCGTTTGGACGACACTCTGACGCCCCCTTTGCTGTAATGTTGACTCTGTGCCAGTGGCCTCCACGCCGGGCCTGTGTGCCCTCTCCACCCCAGGACACCCTGGCTCCTATCCCAACAATGACCTCTGAACTCCCCAAACCAAAGCCAGGGAGGGCTCTCGTCTCAGACACCGGCCTTGGGAGCCCTTGTCTCCTCGGCTCCTCAGCTACCTCCAGGCCAGGCTCAGGGATGGCCACCTCTGCCGCCCGGACGGTGCCCCCGGCCACCCCCAGGGCCCACAGAGGACGCTGGCTCCATCCCCAGGACCCAGCCTCGGCCCCGCCCCCGTCCCCTGTTGCTCCTCCCCAGCCAGGCCCCCACGCAGGCTCACCTTGTCGTACCAGCAGCGCATGCTCAGCTGGCCACACATGCAGTTGCTGGAGGAGCAGTCGTCGATGCACACGCAGTACTGGGGGGAGGGGCACGTCAGATGGAGCCCCGCCCCGCCCCCCAGTGCTGTTCACAACTCCAGTGACAATCCTCAAAATTCTGACTCTTGAGGACACCGGGGGGCGTGCAGCCCCTCAGGAAGGAGGGTGTGGCGAGAACGCTCAGGCACGAGGCCTCGGGGGCTCGCAGGAGGGGCTGGGGAGGGACCCAAAGGAGGAAAGGAGGCTCAGACACCGGGCGGGCACAGCCCCAGGAGGGGAAAGGCCGGGGCAGAGCCACTGCGGCCCTGAGGGCACCCCTCCCCGCTGCCCAGGCTGCTCTGGGGGCTGCAGAGGCAACATCCCAGCGCAGGGCCCCCCCCACGGCTGACCTGCAGGTGGGTGATGTTCCTGTCGATGTTCATGGGGGACGTCACGCAGTTCTGAGACACGTACTTATAGTTGCTGGGGCACGGCTCGCCGTCCACACCGTTGACACACGGGATGGGGATTCGCTCGTAGCCCCGAGCGATGTCTCTGCCGCAGGAAGGGGCGTCAGCTTTTCCGGCGAGCCCCGGCCCAGCCCATAGAGGCTTCCGTTCCGACCCTCAACCCTGCTCCGAGGCAGGCCCTGGTCTCGTGCCCCTCACCTGCTCACTGTCTTCTCCACCAGGGCGGGCCTGTCGGGGGCTGCGTCGCGCAGCGCCTGGCTCATCTGCAGGGCGCTCCACACCTGCGAGTTGAGGCTGGCGCACTGCAGGGGCGTCTCCCCCTCCTTGTTCTTCAGTGTGACGTCCGAGTCCCGGGACAGGAAGAGGCTGGAGGGAAACGCAAGTCCACAGAACATTCAGATCTTAAGTCAAAAGATACAAGGATGAGATTCGCACGGTGACAACAATCAGTAAAAATAAGGAGGAAACAGCATCCGCTTTCAGATGAACCAGCTCACCGGCCGGTGCTTCCGCTCACCAAGGACAGACATCATTACTCTTCTCCCCCGTTTACTGTCAAAAGTCCTCTTTTTCCTTGAAGGGAAGAGCACGTAAATAACTAGGGATGGTATTTGATTTTTCTTGGCTTTTCCATTCAAAGGCACCCTCGGGATGAAAAGGGCAGCAATGCCCAGCCGGCCATGTACTCGGTCAACGCCCAGCAGGCAATCCGAGGCCGGACCCAGTCAGGGTCACATGGTTCGCCAGAGCCCTGTGCCCCCAAGGTCCCGATCTGAGAGGGCGAGGGCCCCACCGCAGGGGCCTCCCCTAGTCCCAGGCCCCCATGAGATGAGAAGTGGGGGCCACACCTCCCTGAGCTACCGCCAGGAGCAGAGCAACGAGCAAAAGTGACGTAGGAGGGGCTTCCGGTGGGGGGGGGGCCTCCCAGCTGGCCCTCCAGCCCTCCCGTGGGTGCTGCTCCTCTGGCCCCGAGTGGAGGTGGTGTCAGGACGGGGCTCCTCTCCACGTGTGACCTGGGTATTCGGGGATTTTCACCACGATCCTCCCGGAGCCACGCTGACCGCAGGCGTGAACAGAAGAGCCTCGTCTGCCGCAGAAAGTCCCCAGAGCACACGGAGCCACTCACACGACACAGGCGTAGCGGTCCTCCCTGGCGGCGATGTGCAGGGGCGAGTCTCCGTGGATGTTCACAGCGTGGAGGTCGCACCTGGCGGCCAGCAGGATCTCAGCGATGTCCACACAGCCCGAGAAGGCCGCCCAGTGCAGGCAGATGTTCTCCTCCTGCACGGAAGACACGAGCGCGTGAGGCCGAGGGGGCAGCGCAGCCCACCCGACAGAGGCTTCCTTTCCATTTTGTCTTGTTTTCGTTATAAAAGTACATTATCACAGTACAGAATACGTTAAAAATAGAAGAAAACATCAACCTCAATTAGACCACCCTAAACACGACACGTAAGTAATAGAAAATCTAGGGATAGTTTATTTTTTAAAATATATTGACTTTGGAACACAGTTGTGATTGCGGGATAGAGTAATACTTGTACAAGATTTGAAAAAGACAAATATGATTAATTAAAATTTTATTTCATAAAAAACTAAGAACTTTAAATGAAGCAAAGAAAAATTAGAAAAATATTTGTGCCATATGTAAAATATACGATTTACCAAGTATAGATTATATACGTGATAACAAAACTTTCACATTAAGTTTATTAGAAGACTACAATTTCTCTTTTTAATAAGACTACAATTTTGAACAAATAAATGTGGAAAGAGAAAGAAAATTTAAAAAACAACTTACATAAGATAACAGTGAAGAATAACCCTAAAAACAAGAAAATGTCTAAACGAGAACCACTGTACATTTGACCTGCCACACTGGGGACACAGCGCGAGGAGAGCCACGCCCACCCACGCAGCTGGCTGGACAGCCCGGGGGCCCGGGAGCCCGGCTGCCCAAGGAGCAGCACCCAACGCCCCCCACCCCCGCTCCCTTGCTCACCGACCCCGGCTCCCTTCCGCCCTCAGGGACGTAACCAGTGACACTGTAGCAGTGCTCTTTCTCTGAGTTAGCCCAGAGATGGGGCCGCTGCCTGCTCTTCCCGCTCTGCGGGCAGGGCGTGTGCTTGGCTCACACAGCCGATCCCTTGGGAACCACCGGGACCAAAGTGCAGCCTGGGCCCCGGGGCGCCGCCCACACCACCAAGGGGCGCAGCACGTCCGGGCGACCGGGGCACCCCCTGCACTGCCCAGCGCCCCTCCCAACACCCGCGTACATCGCACGCCTCCAGCTCAACCAACTTCAGGAAAGACAGAAGCGAAGCAGGAGCTAAGCGGTCTGTGTCTGTCACCCTCGATATCGTCGGTCTGTTTCCAACAGAGAAAACTAAGGGCTGGCCCTGCCGTCAGCCCCGGGGTGTCCTGTAAAGCCGGGGCTTGCCGGGCCTCCCCTCCTGGGCATTTACTCTCAGAAGCTCTCTACCCTCTGGCTTCCACCTTCTGCACACCTGCAAGCTCCTGAGCGAAACTGCCAGTCTCCTGAGGGGCCTCTTTTCTCTTTCCTTCATCAGAACGATTTGTGACTTTATCACCAGAATTAGGTTCTGAGAACTTCCCAGGCCCCTAAGCCCTCCTGCCGGGGGGACTGTGCCATCCCCCAGCCTCCCTGAGGTCCACCAGCTACGTTACGACAGACCTACACGTCTAATGGGGCTTCCAGCAAAGACGGGGTAAGAGCGATCACACCGGGTTTACCCCCCTCCACACTGAAAGAACCAGAGTAAGACAAAACAGTCAAAAATGTGTGAAATAACAGTTTTCAAGAGCTGGACATCAGGCAGTGAAAGGCTGCACCCCCGAGAGAGGAGCAAGGGGGCCTGTGGCCACCTGCTCACCGTCCCTCTTGGGTTCCAGGCCAGGGCAGCCAGGGCTGCAGAGCAGGCTGTGGGGCTGGGAAAGAGGCCTCTGGAGGGCTGTACGTTCCAAACCTGGACCTCCAGAAGGACACAACCTGAGGCCAGGTGTAGAGGGCTCACCACTGGCCCCACACAGGAGGGATGAGCAGCCTCGGGCCGAGACCTGCTCAGACCACCTAACAAACCTAGAAAGTGAAACCAAAATGACCAGACCATTTCTAAGTCACTTTGCTGCACCCAGAGTAAGGCTTACGACAGTTGCAGGAACACAGAAATTCCCAGCAAGGTAAATTCGCAATCTCTCGTGTCCAGCGTAAGGTTACCAGGAGTGCAAAGACGCAGGAAACGTGACCCACAATGAGGAGCAAAACCAACGAATCAAACCCAGAACTGACACCGGCTGGCAAACGAGGGCATCAAAGCAGCTGGAATAACTGTGTGTTCAGGAGAGACACATTTCAGAAAATACCAAGAAGACCCAAGCAGAACGTTCGGAACTGAAAACCATGACGACTGACGTGAAAGCACGCTGGATGGAATTAACAGCATGACAGACGCTGTGGAGGAAAAGGCTAGTGAGCTTGAACACAGACCAATAAAACCAGCTGAGCAGAAATCCAGGGTGTACAAATAATTTTAGAAAATGAAAAGCGCTTCAGTGAGCCGTGGAACAACGTCAAGCCTCCTGGCACACGTGGAACTGGGGCCTCGAGAAGTGGGGTGGGGGCAGAAGCAGCACTGGAAAAAACGACTGGGAAATTTCAAGCTGATAAAGCCCCACGCCCACAGAGCCCAGGGGCTCCACGAAGCCTCAGTGCACATGCGCACACACAGAGCACCAGCCACCGCATAATCAAACTGCTAAACTCCAGTGGTAAAGAGACAATCTTAAAAGCACCTGAAAGAAAAAAGACGTGTTACATACAGAGAAATGAAGACAAGGATGCCACCAAGACTTTCTCAGTAGAAATGCATCGAGTGAGAACTCAGGGAAGCAGAATGTTTCAGGTACTGAAATGAAAAACTGTCATGCTACAATTCTGTATCCAGCAAAATATCTTTCAAAAGTGAAGGAAAAGGGCTTCCTTGGTGGCGAAGTGGTTGGGAATCCACCTGCCAATGCAGGGGACACGGGTTCGAGCCCTGGTCCGGGAAGATCCCACATACCGCGGAGCAACTAAGCCCGTGCACCGCAACTACTGAGCTTGTGCTCTAGAGCCTGTGAGCCACAACTACTGAGCCCACATGCCACAGCTACTGAAGCCCATGCACCTAGAGCCTGTGCTCCGCAACAAGAGAAGCACCACAACGAGAAGCCCGTGCACCACAACAAAGAGTAGCCCCCGCTCTCCACAACTAGAGGAAGCCCACGCGCAGCAACAAAGACCCAATGCAGCCAATAAATAAATTAATTTTTTTAAAAAAGTGAAGGAAAATAAGGACTTCGCAGGCATTAAAAAGCTGAAAGAATCCATCACAAGCCGCCCAGCACAGCAGGAAATGCTAAGAGACATTAGACGCACAGAAGCAACCAGCAGCAGATGGACAGACCTGAGGAAGAGGTGACAATGGAAGCTGACATGCCAGGATTATTATAGCCTTTTCCAAAGGTCACCGTTGTTTAAACAGACAACACTGTACTGTGGTGTTTATTTATTAAAATGCACGAGAGGAACAGCATAAAGCTGGGAAGGGAGAAATAGAATCTAATACTGGAAGGTTCTCCTTACAGGTCCTGAAGCTGCATTCATCAAGAGAGCACGACCCCAGCACTAAGACAGACCCGAGGTCAAGGCCCAGAAGACTGAGTCCGGCCACAGGGCAAAGCCAATCTAGGAAGAAAGGCTGCTTTCTAAACACACTGCTGGAGCAGCTAGAGGTCCACACACCAGAAGAAAGAGCCTGATCCCTACCTCACACCACATATAAACATTAACACCTAAACCTAAGGAACCATGATCGAAAACACAGAGTCTCTAGGGTCATGGGTTTGGCAGTGATTTCACATGATTCATACAAAAAATAACCGATAAACTGGACTTCACCAAAATTAGAAACATGTGCTCCCCCAAAGACAATGGTGAGGATTTATGAAACACATTATCTGGTAAAGGACTTGTATCCAGAATACACAAGAACTCTCCAAACTAGAGAATAAGAAAATAAACAATCCAGTAAAAAATGAGCAAAAGACCTGAACAGATCCTTCACCAAAGAAGATAAAGACAGACTACAGTAAGTGCTGGGGAGACCGTAAAGGAGCCAGACCCTCCTACCCTGGAAACGGCTGCACGCACACAGGAGAGGCAGCAGCTGAGCGGGAAGGGCACAGACCCACCAGGGAGCCCGGCCATGTCCACAGGCGCAGGGCAAGCAAGCGGACGGCCTCTTGCAGCAACAGAAGAGGAGGGGGACCCACACTCGGATGGGACTAGCCCAGCTGCGACAGGAAGCAGGCGGCTGGTTAGGAGGCGCAGGAGGAAACCTAGGGGTAAGTGACATCCACTGTCCTGGTTGTGTGATGGTGGCTGGGGTTAGAATTTATCTCATTGTACACTTTAAAGAGCACCGTCTGCCAGTCATACTTCAATGACGCTGTTTCATCATATAAATAACAAACACACGCCTCAATCAGTTCCTCCAATCCCTCAGAACAACCAGAGCGTGCACTGCTGGACGCTGCGAGGCCGTGCGCTGCCCACGTGCCCCAACGGTCCAGTCCTGCCCAAGCACCCAGGGCCGAGGCTGCTCCAAACCACGACCCCATCCCTCGAGGAACAAGGCAGAGTGTGACGGCCGTGTGTTGTAGCTTCCCTGGACCTTGTCGCCTCCCTCCGCGCCCCCCTCACCTGAAGCCCCCAGGGTTTCCCGGCCCTCAGCTGCTCTCATGTCCCAGGGCCCAGCTCTGTGGAGTTGGCAAAGACATCCCCAACCAGCTGTGCCCGGCCCTCGGCTGGGAGCTGCTGCCCCTGTTTTCTGGGTGTGGGAGGGTCCTCACGCGGGGCAGCCAGGAGGACCGACCAGCCACTGCTCCCATCCTTTCTTCAAACAGTCCACTGAGGGCTCCGAACTGAGGGGTGGGCATGCCTTCCTGCCTTATTCCATTATCAGTTTAACAAATGTGTGGCTAGACTTCCTGCTTACGGCTTGGGTAACGCTGTAAAGGTGGACACAGCTCCACAGGCCACACCCTGCCTGTGTCCCAGGAGCCCTGTCCCTCTGCCTGGGAAGCAGCATGGGGGATTGTGCCGGAGCAGCCCCCCAACTCTGCCAGCCCTATCACCCCACCGGTTCTGTGGGTCCCTGAAAGCCCACCCGAGAAATTCCCCTTTGAGCTCATCAGATGCGCCCGGTGCTACCTGTGACCAAACAGCCCCACTGATACACAGCGGAGGGCTGTTCCCAGAGGGACTGGTGAGTCCCCTGACCTTGGCCCAGGTGTGGGGTGGGTCCTGGGGCCTCGGATGCCACCACAGACATGGGAGTCAGTGTCTCTAAAAACCTCTAAAAAGGCAGCTCTGCCCGAGGGGCAGGCCTTAGGGACCTGTGCCCCTCGGTTCACATCCAGCAGCTGGCTGACACACAAAATAACCACTGGAAACTGCACTCGGTCAACACAGCGCTGGCGACTCAATGGGAAGAGGTCAGAGCCACAGGCGGGCGCTAGGCCACTGCCATCTGGCACACCCGTCCCCAGTCCCCCAGGGTCCGCCCTCCCGGGGGAGACTCACGTTGTCCCGGATGTTGATGTCAGACCCCTTGGACAGCAGCAGTTTCACAAGGTCCACGTGCTTATACTCAGTGGCCCAAATCATGGGCGTCCAGCCGCCATCATCCTAATTTCAAAAGAAAGAAACAAACATCCATCACAGCTCCTAGAGACACAAGACGTGAGGCACCTCACCACTCGGGACCTGCGAGGAGGCACCAGGGGGTGGGGTGGGGGCGGGAGCCAGCCTGAGTCCCCATTTTGTTGGAGGACACTGAGGCTCAGAGCGCTGCCTGGGGATCTCAGCTAGCAGGCAGGGCCCACCGGGCAACTTGACACACCTGTGCGCATGTGACAGTCACCTAAGAAAAAGGCCAGAAGGCCACGGAGCAGACCCAGCTGCAGAGTCCGTGCCCGGCTGGCAGGAAGCACTGACCAGGACGCGCCTGCCCACCCTTCTGGTCGCAGGACAGACTCCACGCACGAAGCGGGAGCAACAGCCAAGAGCTACAGACAGACAGACGGATGGACATCAGGCCCAGAGATGAATGGAGGCAATGAAAAGTCCCAGCCCCTGCTTCAAGGGGCCAGAGCAGCAGCTCACCAGGGCTGAACCCCTGCAGGCTGGACCACGGCTGTGACGAGCTGGCTGTGTGCCGCTCTACCCCGGAGGCGACTCTTAGGACACGAGGATTACGGTGCCAGTTCCTACTCTGCAAACACTCCAGCACAACATTCTCCGATTTCCAGTCTCTACATTTCCCTGGTGCAGGCACACGGCCTCCATGACTAAAGCGAGATGGTCCCTGCAGGGCTACCATGGGCACTGGGAACACGGCAGGGGCAACACAGCCCAGCCTGGGGGGAGAAACTCACAAAACCCGACCGAGTGGGAGATAAAAAAACCAAAACAGGGGGGCTTCCCTGGTGGCGCAGTGGTTGAGAGTCCGCCTGCCGATGCAGGAGATACGGGTTTGTGCCCCGGTCCGGGAGGATCCCACGTGCCGCAGAGCGGCTGGGCCCGTGAGCCGTGGCCGCTGAGCCTGCGCGTCTGGAGCCTGTGCTCCGCAACTGGAGAGGCCACACAGTGAGAGGCCCGCGTACAGCAAAAAAAAAAAAAAGGGAAGGGGGCCCGTGAGCTCCACTAGAACAGAGGTTGGACAAACCACACTGCAGGGAGCTGCATTTCTGGTCCGTCTGGGAGGGTCTCACAGTCAGGGTGGTGGGCACAGGAGCTGGGTTAGCGGCAATGGTTGGGCCAGAAGATGGGGGGGGGCCCTGTGATGGGAGATGGTCATCCCAGAGCTTCAAGTCATGGGGGGTGGGGGTCCTGGGGAGTGGAAGGGGGTCCCGGAGAACAGGAGGGGTCCCTGGTAAGTTAGAAGGCCCCACTTTCATTGGCTCTCCCCAGTCACTCACTCGCTCAGCAAACACGCACAGGACCTGCTCTGTAACCAGGCACTGCAGGTCACACAAACACCACCCCGAGGTCCTGACAGCAGGTGGACAAGAAGTAAACACACAGGGGAAGAGGTGGAATGTCCAACAGTGGCCAGTGCTGAGAGGGACGATGAGGTGCCATAGGGGTGGCACGGCACACAGGAGGCCAGAGACCCTGCTCAAGTAGCAGCATCTGAACACAGGCCACAAGGAGTCCAGGGCAGCCCAGGCAGACACCTCAGGACAAGCCTGCAGCCGGGCAGCGGCGCAGAGCTTGGCGAGCGGCCAGTAGGCAGGCTAGGAGGGAGGTGGACGGGGCCGGAGGATGAGGTCAGGCCTTCCAGGACCTGGCAGGTGTGGGGGGTGGGGTGCCTCGGAGGGTGGAAGGGGCCAGGATCACCACGAAGGAGTACCACGCCTCTGGCCAGCCCGTCAGGTGCTATCACGAGTGGAGGAGGTGGTTTACCTGACAGTTGACATCCATCTGCCCATTGGACAGCAGGTACTGAACCACATCATAGTGGCCTTTCTTGGCAGCCAAGTGCAAACAGGTGGAGCCCTCTGCGTCCTGCAACACAAATGCATTTAGGTCCCGAGAAATCACAGCGTGATGGGGCAAGCTTGCCGTGCAGCCTGACACACGTCACGGCGGCTGACCACCTCCAGGTTGCGTCCGCTGGCCGCCGGGCACACCTCCTAGATGGCTTTAGCTCCATCTTCTCAAGGACACTAAGGGTGCCACGTTAACTGAACCATCTCAACAAAAAGCCTCCTTCCAGATTGCCAGTCTGAATGCAATGGCTATTATGCTGACACCGCTCTTGATACTTCTGCTACATGTGTATGTATCCACAAATGACGGTTTTATGTTTTTAAATTGTCTATAAATAACGTATCATATACCTGTCTGCAATTCATATTTAGTTCAACATTATGGTTTGGAGATTTCACTTTGTAGAGAACACATAGCACTAGTTCACTTATGTCAACTGACGTAAAACTAGCCCAGTTTGTGCATTTGGTCCAGGAAGACTCGTTGTTTTTCACCAATATTCACCAAACATTGCCATACGTTTCCCAGATTCCTCGTGCAAGAGTTGCCCACGGGGTCCCCCAACACCGAGACCCCCCCCCAACAATGACACGCGTGTGCTGCTCCCCCAGATGGGCTCAGTTGTGGGCTTCATGGGATTCTACGGCCAGGGAATGGGGTGTCTCGGGTGCTTGAAAGGCAGGCGCCTTCCCGGCATATCCCGGTCACACATCTCCTCTCCAGGGGACTGCCTGGTCACCTTCCTCACCCATTGCTTCCGGTTACTTTCTTTCATCTGTAGGAGGCCCTGACGCCCTCTGGCTGCAAAACCCTCTCCCGGTTGTAGCTGCCCTTCATGTACCTTGTGACATCTTTTGTTGATCAGAAATTCTGAATTCTAATGCATTTGACTTTATCAATCATTTCTGTACATTTATCTTGTTGAAGAAATCTTTCCCGACGCTGGAATCACAAAGCTAATCTTCCCTCTTAACCTCCAAAAGTTCTGTAATTTTGCCTTTTGTGTTTGATTCTTCTGTTTGCCACGTGCCTGACGTGTGCCCTGACCCTGCTCGCTCAAGCCTGGTCCGTGTGTTAGCGTGTGTCCTCCAGGGAAGCAGAGCTGGTTCTCGCCTGCTCACTGGCTCAGACAAACGTCTGCCCTTGGCTGGAGGGCTTCGTCCTCTGACACTGGATATAATTACGACATGGTTTTAGAGTTAGATGACCACCTTCCTATTTGTCCTGTTTCTATTCCTCTTTTCCTGCTTTTTAGTTACACAAGTATTTTTTAACATTCCGTTTTACTTCTTCTACTAGCTTTTTAAGAAGTTTTCCTTAAAGCTATACTTCTTTGAAATCACTGCCTTAATATTCTGTAGGGATCACAACCTTCCATCTTCCCATCCACTTAGGTCAGTACTTATTCCCTCCCGGGAAAGAACTAAAACCTGAGGACCCTGCTCACATCCACCACTGGCTCCCCCTGTGCTCCCGCTGTTCTGTCTTACTTCCAAGTTTGTGTAAGCTCCATCTTATAATACTCTTCTTGCTTTAAGCAGCCTTTGTCTTTTACGAAATTTAAAGAAAACAAGTATTTACCATTTCTAGTATTTTCATTATCCCCAAGAACGGGATTTTCCTCCCACAAGCTTTAGCGTAAACCTGCTGGTTAAGTCCTACCGGCTTTTGTGTACCTGAAAATGTTTTATTTCACAAGTGCTTTCTGAAGGATGCTTTTACTGGCTGTAGCATTCTGGGCTGACAGTTTTTTTGAGTTTTTTTTCTTCCCTTTTAGCACAATAAGAACATCACTCCATTGTCTCCTGGCCTCCGTCGTTTCAAATGCAAAGTTGGCAAATTTTCATAATGTTCTCTTACACGTATTGTGTTGTTTTTCTGGGGCTGTGTTAAGGTTTTCAACAGTTTAACATGATGTATTTAGGTGTGGCAGCCTTAGTATTTATCCAGCTTGGGGTTTGCTGAGTTTCTTGAATCTGTAGGTTATTTTTCACCAAATTTGGGAAATTTATGACCATTTATCCTTCAATAAATTTTTTTCCACTGGGTTTTCTCTCCTTTCTGGGACTCCAATTACACATCAGACAGCTCAGTGTTGTCCTACAGTCTGCTTTTCAGACAGAATGGTTTCTCTGATTGGTCTTGGATTTCAAGGACCCTTTCTTCTACAGCACCCAGAGTGCTGCTAACAAGCTCATCGGTGAACTGTCTACTCCAGACCTCCTCCAATCACTTGTCCTGCAGGCTCCAGCTGCTTCTGTAAAGCCCTGAACACTGACCTCTTGCCTCTTCAGTGGTGCTTTGCTTGGGCGCTGGCTCCTGTCACGAGGCTGGGAAATCGTCCCCTGGCCGAGAACTGGGCAGAACTCACCCACCCATCCTAACGGAGAGGATTAATAACAGTTATCTATAGATAGTCAGAGAAAAACTAAAGGTTTCCAGATCTCAAAAACCACCAAAAGCAAAGGACTAAATACCAGCTTGAAAAAATATTCACAGCAAATGTAAATAACTATATACAAAAAAGTTCACTTTGGAGAAGCAAATTAAAATAGTAAAAAACAAATAAATAATCATTTTTGCATATCAAATTGCTAATTTTTTTTAACTGTAATGATCGGCACTTGTAAGAGTACAGGGAAATGAGTGCTCAGACACTCCCAGATGCAATTCAGAGAGAGGGATCAAAAGCCTTAGAAATGATTATATATTTTGATCTAGCAATTCCACACACACACCCAGAAATCTGTCTTAAAGAAATCAAACGTGCAAAGATTTAGCTATGATATGAAATGTCTGTTGAAGCATTGTGTACAGTAAAAACTGAAAATAACATAAATATTAAACAATCAGCAAATCTAAAAAAATGATACAAATTATATCATGAAATACAACACAGCCACTTGAAATAATGTTATAGAATATTTAATGACATAGAAAAAAGAGTGAGAAGTTAATCTGATGGGAAAAAGAAGTTGATAAATTAGTACGAACAGAACGATCATTTTTTTGTTGGAAAAAATGTGTATTAATTTGAAGGGCTGTAGAATTTAGCATTTTTATTATGATTGCGTGTGTGTCTATATGACATAAGACTTGCCCTTTTAACCACTTTAGAGTGATTTCAGTGGCAACATGAATTGCTTTCACAGAGCTGTACCATCACCACACTCTATTCTCAAAGCCTGTCCATCAGCCCAGGCAGAAGCTCGGTCACCACTCAGCAACAGTATCCCCGCCCTCACCTCGGGTAACCTCCAATCTACTTTCAGTCTCTAAATCTGCCTGTCCCAGGTTCCGCACATAAGTGGAATCATATAATATCCGTCCTTCTGTGTCTGGCTTCTTTCACTCAGCATAACGTTCTCAAGTTCACCCGTTTTGCAGCCTTTGGCAGAATTTCCTTCCTTTTTGAAGTAAGGCTGAATAACACTCCATCGTATGGATGGACCACATCTGGCTTATCCATCGCCCGTCAATGGACACTGGGTTGCTTCCACCTTTTAGTTACTGTGAACAATGCTGTGAACAAGGTGTGTACATACCTGTCCGTGTTGTTACTTCCTGTTTCTTTGGGTACATACCCTGGATTGGAATTGCTGGATCATATAGTAATTCTATGTTTAACTGTTTGAGGAGCCACCAAACTGCTTTCCACAGTTAACTGCATCATGTTACGTTTCCACCAGCAATATATGAGAATTCCAATTTCTCCACATCCTTGCTAGCACTTATTTTCTGATTTTTAAATAATAGTTGTCCTAAGGGTCTCACCATGGTTTTGATTGCATTTCCCTAATGACTAATGATGTTGAACATCTTTTCACATGCTAACCGGCCATTCAAATATCTTCTCTGGAGAAATGTCTGCTCACACTCTGCCCAGTTTTGAGCTGGGATGGAGTTTGTTATTGAGTGGTAGGACTTGTCAATATATTCTGGATAGTAAAGCCCTGTCAGATACAGAATTTATGAATATCTTCCCCTTCTGTGGGTTGCCTCTTCACTCTCTTGAGTAGTGTCCTTTGATGGACAGAAGTTTATTAATTTTGATGAAGTTTAAGTTACCTAGCTTTTCCTTTTATTGTCTGTGCTTTTGGTGTCATACCCAAGAAATCAATGCCAAATCCAATGTCATACAGATTTTCCTGTTTTCTTCCAAGAGTTTTACGATTTTAGCTCTTAAGTTTAGGTCTTTGATCCCCTTTGAGCTAATTTCTGAATACACTGTAACCTCATCCTTCTGCATGTGAAAGTCCAGTTTTCCCAGCACTTGTGAAAAGACGCCCTCTCCTGCCATTGGATGCTCTGGGCCCCCTTAACAATAATCACTTGATCACATCTGCAAGGGTTTATTTCTGGGCACTCTATTCACTGTTCTATACGTCTGTCTCTAGGCCGGTACCACATGGTTTTGATTACTGTAGCTCTGTCATAAATTTTGAAGTCAGGAAGTGTGAGGCCTCCAGCTTTGTTCTTTTGCAAGATTGTTTTGGTTGTTCAGGGTCCCTTAAGGTTCCCTATGAATTTTAGGATGGGTTTTTCTATAAGCTGTAAAAAAAGGCATTGGGATTCTGACAGGGATTGCACTGAATCTGCAGATTGTTCTCGGTAGCAATGACATTTTAACAATACACTCAGCACTCAGTATCCATGCACGGATGCAGAACCCACGGATGTGGAGGGCTGACTGAACTATTAAGGGACTCGGGCATCGGCGGGTTGTTATCTACAGGGGTCCTGGAATCAATCCCCCGCAGATACTGAGGAATGAATGTACGGTCTTCTTCCAATCCATGAACGCCAGGTAATTTCCACTTATCTGTGTCTTCTTTAATTTCTTTCAGCATTTTTTAGTGTACAAATCTTTTGCTTCCTTGGTTAAGTTTACTCCTAAGTATTTTACTCTTCTCAGTGCTACTGTAAATGGAATTGTTTTCTTAATTTCCTTTTCGGATAGTTCATCACAAGTGTATAGAAATACAACTGATATTTCTGTACCGATTTGGTATCTTACAACTTTCCTGAAAGTATTTATTAGTACTAACAATTTTTTGTGTGGATTCTTTATGATTTTTTACATATAAGACCATGTCATCTGTGAACAGAGATCATTTTTCTTCCCCCTTTCCAATATGGATGCCTCTTATTTCTCTTTCTTGCCTAACTGCGCCAAATAGACAGAAGAGAGAAGGTGTGCCTATCCAAAGAAGGAAGCTGAACACCTCTGCACACAAACTCCTTATCAGATGCTTGACTACCGTCAGGCATAGTAGATCCAGTGCTCACTAGTATTTTCCACAAATAAACCGGTAACAAAGTTAAGGTGAACTACCTACTTCCAGACAACCTGGTGGATGCCTGGTGGCTACCAATTTCTGAAGACGTTCCAGCCAAGGAACCGGCCCTGTTCCTCCTTATGAGGAGCTCCTACACGAAACAGGGTAGTGCTTCTGAGCAGTGAGTACCTTCGGATCCACAAGGGCCCCGGCCTTGATGAGGTACTTCACCGCGTCTAAGTGGTTGTTTTCTGCCGCCTCCATCAGCGGGGTCCTCTGGTCCTCTGAGCAGGTGTCGATGTTGGCGCCCGCCTGGTGAAAAGAGGGACAGCTCAGGTGTGAAAGCTGCCACCGCAGCCACACCCAGTGAGGAAACGTTTCCCAGGCTCAGCACTTGGAAACGGAGGGGTCTCAGGGGCTACATTAAGTCTTTCTATCGACTAAGCCTGAATCTTCCAAAGCAGAATTCAGAGACATGATTATTCTATAACTATCAAACCTTTAGTTCAAAAAGAGCATTTAATTTCTAAGCTAATTGGGTAAAAATGCTTACAGTAACGTTCGTGACAGCACCTTTAGAAATAAGACAGAAGGTGAGACCCCAGAACAGGCAAAGAAGGGGTGCTGAGGGGGACTCAGCAAGGCAGGGCCAGGAGGCAGGCGGTGGCCCAGCCTGCAGTGACCGTGGGGCCCTAGCTCAGGGGCCTCAGAGACCTCTGTCTCCAGCTGTTCTAAACACTTGCCAAAATAAACCGAACAAAAACTCATTTCCAGGATGTATTTTCCAATGGAGTATGTACTTGAAAACCAATGAGCCAGGAGATATACTTGGGTAAATAGTCTGTTTGAAACTGAAAATGCCCAACCTTAAAGTGGGTTTTCCACTAACAGCAAAGCAAGTGTTTGGCAGTTGAACATTTTAAAAGACCTAATACTTATAAGGCTGAAAATAGTATTGTTCTTACTACTAGCAATTAAAAAACAAAAGTAACAAGTATAGTAAGAAATTTAAAAATAGACCTAGAATGGTACACATGGAAAGCCAGGGGAACTGAGGTGGTCAGGGATGGTGAAGGAGACTCAGCTGTTCCCACGGAGCAGAACTAACGTCAGAGAGCAGGGGCGTCCAGGTAGGAGACGAGTGGGGGACACAGGTCAGATGGCCCAACCTGAGGGCGAGGTAGAGCTGGGATTCCACAGCAGCTAACTTTAACAACAAAACTTGGAAAACCACACGAGATAAAGGTGCGGGGTGGGGGTCTGCAGAGCGCTAACGAGGCCAACGTGGGGTCGGCCACGCTCTGCCAGGCTGCACACGCCAGGATGTACCCTCTGCCGTGAAAGGCCAGGCACCGCCTGGAACTGGGTGCACACACTTGGCAAGACCCCCCCCACCCCCAAACCACCCTGAACACCCAGGGGTGCGAGAGCCCAGGCCGCAAGCCTGCCCAGGGGAAGGCCCGGAAAGGAGGGGCCCACAGGCCGGGCAGCCCCCGACAGGGCCCACGTCTGAGAGGCCCGGACGGGCAGATGACCAAGAGCAGAGCCATGGGCTGCACGGTGCAGAGCATCGGGGTCAGAGGGCCAGGCCCCCCCACCCAACACCCAGGTAGAGTGTGAGGACGGCTGCTCGGTGTGCTTGTCTGAAACCTGCGCCGGCCAGTGACGGCCCCACCCGCCAGCACGGAGGCCCCGCACAGGGACACGTGGGCAACCCAGGGCCATACCAGGGAAGTCAGCCCAAAGGCTAGTGATCATCACCAGGAAGAGGCAGGGGTGGCGAGGAGACGACGCAGAGAGATTTGAGACATGGAAGGAGGCGGGAGGAGGGCCTCCACCGAGAGGGAACAGAGGGCCCGGGAGATGCGGGGCGAGCACAGCCCACGGCACGTCCTGGGCTCCCAGGGGGCAGGGCAGCGGTCGTCGCTCTGTCCCTCCCCTCTGGGCCCATGACTGCTAGAAAATGCACCTTTTCCTATTAGAAGATGCCTCCTGGGCTCCCGGCCTGCAGAGCAGGTAAAAGCAAAGCAGGCGAGATGGACCCCAGATGCAAGCCAACACTGACACGGAGGGACAGGACAGTGACAGAGCTGGGGAGCGGATGGAGGCCCAGGTAGAAGTCAAAGCAGTGATCACAAGCGAGGACACACCCAGGCCTGGGCCCCGGGGAGCCGCGCGGCAGGTCACTCTGACCACGGGCGTGCCCGGTGCCGGCCACAGGTTGGGGCTGGCCCGGGGTACCGGAGGGTGCCAGGGGCAGCGAGCAGCACAGCTGCCCCTGACCTCGTGCCCCTGCACACCGGACGTGCACTCGAGCGCCCCAGAATGCATCCTGCTGGGGTTTCGTTTAGTGTTGTTATTTAGATTAAGTGTCCACCTGTGGCAGGGCCGCTATGCTGCAGTTGCCTGGATGGAGCTGTTCCCAGCGAGACCTCGGCAGGGAAACTAAATGGGCCAGGAAACACCCAAACCGCTCCTCACAGGTGCCCCTCCACTGGCCCCAAGCGTGAGAGAGGGCGCCTGCTGCCTGGGGCCGGTGCCAGAGCCCAGCCAGAGGAGGGCACGTGAGGTGGGCACCCAACAAAGCTGCGCCTCCGAGAAACAATACCCTTGGATTCAGGGCAAAGTAGAGGAAATCCGTCCCACATTGGATGGCTTCTAGGGGAAGGACACAAGAGCACAGCCCCCAAATCGGGGAGTCTGCAGCCTGGGTCACCAAACGAACCACCAGGCTGACAATCTAATCTGAAGTGGTGTCAGACAGTCACGCCTCCAGGCTCCGGGCAGACAGTACAGAGTCATAAAGATCGCTGATGTATAAAGCATTGGTTTTTTTCCTATAACGTTCTATTCTGCAATAGTTTACAACTCACAAGTAGCTGCAAAACAGAACACAGAGCTCCTGCGTTCTTTGCCCCGGACAGTCTTCCACTGTCACTATCACGGCCAGTAGGGAGAAGCAGGAAATGGGGCAGCGGATCAGTGAATGACTCCTAGGCTTTTGCTCTCTGAATGACAGAGGCAGACAAAGAATTCACACTGTGTGAGGTTGAGCAGCGGACAGAGCTGAGCCACGGGGCTGAGGATCTCCGTGGGGCTGTGAGCGCACAGACACACAGACACACCCGATCGTCACAACACAGGCCAGGAGAGCTGCCCCAGCGGAGGGACACATGGTGCTTCTGGGGGGCAAGGAGATCAGGCCGGGTCCCTTTAGAACCATTCATTAACCAAGACGTTTATGTTTCAATGATTTTTCTGTATGTATCTCACACACTTTTTTATGTTTAAAAAAAAAGTTGGGGGGTGGAGGGAATAGAGTCTTTCAAAGGAGTGTGAAACTACCTTTTCCAAAGGAAGAATAAAGTCAGAAGACCGTCAATTGTTTCCCCCTCCTCCTCTTCTTCCTCCCCCTCCTCCTCCTCCTCCCTCTGTCTCAAGACTGAGCAAGTAACAGCCACTTGTTAGAATCACAGAGTGACCTCTGGAGGCAAGAAAGCAAAGACTATAACTTCCAAGCAAATAAAGAGAAAGGAAATGAGACAAAACAAAAGTCAACCCAAAAGAAGGCAGCAAAGGAGAGGAAAAAAAAAAGAAATATTTGTTTTAAGAGGCTGAGAATCAAAACTACAATATAAGAAATTAGAAATAAATTTTAAATGTCAGAAGTTACAGTAAGCCTAAGTAGATTGAAGATTCCTATTAAAATACCAAGGCTGTCAGACAGAGCTTTCTAGAAGCTGGCTACATGCTACTTAAAGAGATCTGTCCAAACGGAGCCTCTGGCATGAGCCAAAGTTGTGAGGGGTCTGACAAATGGGTCTCGGATGTTAGAAATCTAAACCAACAGGTAACCCCACTGTACAACACCAGTGCAAAAGCAGGCTCCACACTTCATACAATTACATCTTAGTCTGTGCACACAGCACAGGTGAGAAGAGGATGAAGCAGACACTCCAGGCCGACGGTGACACAGAGCAGCTGTGACTAGACAAGAGACCTAGGGGAGGGGGGTGTCGCCCAGGGCTCCAAAAGAGATGCCCAGAGGACGGTCCTCTCTCCAGACACAGAGCCATCCTGAAGCCCACCCGACACGAAAACCTCCAGCTGACGGCCCCAGCCAAGAGCCCACCACTGGCATTTCAGTCCCTTCCTTTACAAACAAACAGGATCCATCAGGCATTTGAGGGAAACCTGAAATAAGAAAGGCCAGAATGAACAGACCAGTATAAAGCTTCCAAACACCGTGGGAAGACACAGAGGCTACAGAAAAACGTGGCAGCCCAGGTGAGACCCTGAGAGGAGCCAAGGGTCACGCAGAGCGTGAGTCCAGAAGCTGCAGCAGGTAAACACAGGCACTTGAGGAGGGACCTGGAGCCCAGGCGGAAAATCTCCCAGACCTGAACCTGGGCTGTGGGGAAACTCCAGACCTGCGGGTGAAAGGAAATTTCCTGAAGGGTCCAGAGATGAACACCTGGCTTAAAGGTGGCCTCCAGGAAACGGGCCCCAACACGGGCCAGGGGAGGGATGTCCCAGAGCAGCGGCACCGAGAGTGGGCGATGTGCTTCCCAGATGACACAGGGCCAGTCTGTCTGCTTGGAGTGGAGTGGGGGTGGGGGTCGGGGGTCCAGGACACGTTTACACAACCACAGAATGCAAGCTCTCAGTGCAGGGCAGGGGGTAGGAGGAGGCATGTGCGCACGCCTGGGCTAAACCCTCACACGCCAGGAAGTCGGTGACACTAGTAACCCAAACGAACTAAAACAACAAGTCAAACACCGAATGGCAGTGCGTCATCTCCAGAGGCCGCGTAACTGGTAGGAGAAGCAGCGGAGGGGCTGAGGGCACTGGGAGAGCCAGGGCAGTGGGCCTGGGAGCCTCTGGCACTACTGGGCTGCCTGGCTCTCAAGACCCAGGCCAGGCTGCCTTGCTTTGGTGGCCCCAAGAAGACCACATCTGACCTGAACCAGCATGTGACAGACGTCCACGTGGCCGGCCTCCGCCGCAGCATGCAGGGGGGAACGCTTGCTCTGGTGCTCCATCTTGAAGTTGGGGTCGATCCCGTCAACTGCAAACAAACAGGAGGTGCCAGTTACCGCAAGTGCAGCCCCCAGAGCCCGGGGTGGCGCAAGGGCTGGCAAGGCTCCAGGCGGAACCGACAGGCAGGCCTGTGGTCCAGGACCCCCAGCACCTGCACTCCTCCTAGACACCCTCATCTAACTCTGGGCTCCCCCATCTTTCCCGTCCCCAGGCCCGGGCCTGAGCGTGAGGGTGGAGGGGCCTCAGGATGGATGCTCCACAAGGAGCAGGACCCCCCAGGCCAGGCCCAAAGGGAAGGCGGTTGCTGAGCACAGCTGCCAGCCTGGAATGGAGACGGGCTACAAGGCCAACCACAGAGCGGCGAGGCGAACTCAGCATCGCACAAGGTTCACGAGGAAAATGATTAAAATCACCATTTCAGTCAACATAAAATAAAACCATTTTTTTTTCAGAGCAAACCATTAAGCTTCTTTCTTGACTTACTATAAAGAAAAAGGATTCTTAATCAGCCTTATCAAGCCTATGCTGTGAGCTCAGAAAGTGCTGTCCCTTGCTCAGCAGGAGACGGAGCTGGGAAGGACCCGACCAGTACATTTTCAGGTGTTAAAAACCCACAAAGGCAGGTACACACTGAAAACACAAGTGCCAGGTAGGCTGCACCCTGCACACGAGGGCGCGAACTCCACCCACACGGCACAGCAGCCCAACTGGCTAACTCTGCTTTCATGGAGTTGACATCTCTTCTTAGTCTAATAATCACATACTTAATTCCTGTTTAAAAACGGGGAATTCCTGGGACTTCCCTGGTGGTCCAGTGGTTAAGACTCTGCACTCCCAGTGCAGGGGGCCCAGGTTCAATGCCTGGTCAGGGAACTAAATCCCGCATGCCGCAACTAAGAGCCCACATGCAACAAAGATGCCATGTGCCGCAAGTAAGACCCGTACAAAAAAAAAAAAACAAACCGAGGAATTGCTAGAGAATACTTCCACTGCCGTGACTGAGCACACGAACACAGTGAATGGGCTGAAGAGCAGGGGGCCTGTGTGCACCAACCAGAGAAACCAGACAGAGCGGGACACGGCGGACAGTCACCGAGAGGCGCTGACAGACGCGGCCACCTACCCAGCATGAGCAGCACCTTCTGCAGCTCCCCTTGTCGGGCCGAGAAGTACAACTGCTTCGGGTGGAAGCGGAGCTTCTTGGGTCTGCGGAGAGAGCACAAGACAGCAGTGAGCACAGGCTGCACGCACGCACACACGCACGCACGGCACCTGCAGGCTGGGAAGGCCTGGGTTGGGCCCACCTGGCCAGCCTCAAGGTCAAGGACGCCACACCCACCAGGCATCTCACAGTAAAAACAACCAAAATTAGTGAGCATCTCCTTCACCCACAGCACGAGAACGGTTCCTGAGGTTCTGCATTCTGTGCAGGGCACAGAGCGAGCTGCTTCTCTATAGCATGAAGTCAAGGGACCCCCGAGGTGGTAGGGGCAGTGTGTCACAGCCAGCTATACCCACCCTCTTCACAGTACAGAGTGTGGACCCGGTGAGTAGGGCAGGGAACCAGACAGTCACCATAAGACCAGGGCCAGAGACCAGGCTGGAGGCGGACAGAGAAAAAGCCGTGGGGACTCAGGAACATGTCCCAACACTACAACTTCCCAAGAAGCAAGACAGGAAGGTGAAGCTCTGAGGGAGGGAGCCCTGACCATGGAACCCCATGACCAGTGGACACCTGTGAGGTCACGGGTCGGGGCACCGGGCCCTCCTGCAGAGCCACAGGTGGGCTGCAGTAATGGGAGCCGCAAGGACAACCGAGGGGTCACCTGCTCCAAACTCTCCTTTCACAGATGAGGAGCCACAGAGTGGCACTGGCTCTAACGTCCTGAGGTCAGAGCCATGGTCAACGTGTCCAGGGAAACGTGTGCCAGAGCCTCCCAGGACTGTCCTCGCTACGCCTCCAGAGGATCACTTTGCTCTTAGTGTAACGGACAATAAGCTGCGATCGTTTCCCGAAATAACGGAAAGGAAGGTGCACGGTCCTGATGTCCACTGCTAACAGGAGACCTAAGGAAGGCCTCAGCAACCGCCTGGGAATGCCACGGCCCTGGGGGCGCAGAGAGCTGGGACATGTGGCCGTGGCCAGCACCGGACGCCGCAGGGGGACAAGGACGCGCGCGGAAGTGCTGGCGGCTGACACATGCGGGAGGACACGGAGGGGAGGAGTCTGCAGGAAGGGAGCGCCAAGCCAGGGCACGGCTGGGCCAGGCCTTACTTCTCCGAGTCCAGGGCGATGAGCGCGCTCTCCAGGGTTTCCTTCCCGGGTCCCTGGGAGAGGCCGGGTGCTGGCTTCCCCAGCCCGGCCGGCCCCATGGGGTCGAAGGCCTCAGGCACCTGGGGGGCTGTGCTCTGCGGCTTGTCATCCTCTGAGAGCGGGAGTCCAGCAGTGCTTCGGAGAGGAAGAAATAAGTGGAATTCTGAGTTTTAGAAACATGGAACTCTCCCTTCTTGTGGAAACCAATGAAAACACAAAACACGATTCACTCGGACCCTCCAACTGCGCTGCTCTTCTGAGTGAAAATGGCCTCAGGCTCACTGACCATCTGTCCGCTCAGCCCCTGGAGGGAACAGCCCAGACTCAGAATCAAATCCCAGAGAAAAAGGGCATTCAGAAGGGCATTCCCAGGACTTTTGGCCAAATGTTCAAATATGCTTTAGCGAATGAACTTCAGGTTGAATCTAAAGTCCACTGCCCTCCCAACGCAAGGAACACCTTGGAATTTTGACTCAAAAATCATTAAATTTATAGATTAATACGATTAATACAGAATAATACGAAGGAGTCGACACCATTCCAATATTCAGTTTTGAATGTCTACGATTCGAGTCTCTTAAATGACCTTCAGTGAAGTTTTATAGTTTCCTTTTTTATCAGTGTGGTATCGCTTGCTTTTTCCTAGGTAGGTTACAGGTTTTGTTGCTGTTTTGAAAGGCTCTCTCTCCATCACCCTGGCTTCTAGGTGGACACACTGGTGGGGACAAGGCTTCTGACACCTTTTCTTACCTGATCCTCTGGCTGACTGACTCCATTTAGCTTTATGAGTTCTTTAGCAATTTCTACTGAATACCTTTGAGAAGAAAATTATATGTTTCCAATATCAATCCTTCTCTTTTAAAGACTGTTTCTTCTGTGTTCAGCTAGGGCCTCCAAAACGACGCAGTAAGGATGCAGTAAGAGCAGACTACAGCAGCTGAAACTAATGTTTCCTATCATACACTACACACAGGTGCAGATGTTTAGGGACAGGCACGCACAGGTACAGATGTGTAGGGACAGGCACGCACAGGTACACGTGGGTAGGGACAGGTATGCACAGGGACCGATGTTTCAGGTGTACACTGACAGCTACCTATGGGAGTACTGTGCTTCAACCGAAAATACTGTGAGATACCACATCAATTAGCACGGTGTGATACTGGTTCAAAAACAGGCAAAGAGGGCTTTCCTGGTGGCGCAGCGGTGAAGAATCCACCTGCCAATGCAGGGGACACGGGTTCAAGCCCCGGTCCAGGAAGATCCCACATGTCACGGAGCAACTAAGCCTGTGCGCCACAACTACTGAGCCTGTGCTCTAGAGCCCGTGTGCCACAGCTACTGAAGCCCGCGTTCCTAGAGCCCGTGCTCCACAACAAGAGAAGCCACCGCAATGAGAAGCCCACGCACCGTAACGAAGAGTAGCCCCCGCTCACCACAACTAGAGAAAGACCGCGTGCAGCAACGAAGACCCAATGCAGCCAAAAATAAAAAAATGAATTCATAAAAAAAAAAAAAAAAAAAAAAACAGGCAAAGAAATGTACAAAACTACACTGAGTGCACAATGGCAGTGAGCAAACGGACGTCAGCAGGCCTCACAGCCGCACGTGTCAGAAATCACAGCGAGCGTGAGCCAGCTGGGAGACGTCTGGCAAGTCGGAAGACATCAGCAACAATTAAAGACAGGCACTGTCAGGTGAACTCTGAGGGCTCGGGGGACGCCATACCTGCCTGTGGTGGTGTCGGCCCTGCCTTCCACTGTGGAGCTCTTCTCCTGCCCGGGGGCCAGCGTCACGGTGGAGGTCGTGTCTGCTTTTGCGATAGTCACCTCTTTGGCCTTGGAGGTCTCCTCCCCACAGTGGGGACAGTAACTGGCATTATTGACTCGAGAGGCACAGGCTTTGTGGAAACGGTGAGAGATGCTGCTCTCGGGCTGACATTCCATAAAATTACCCTAAAAACAGGAAGGCGAGAAATCATTCTTTTAATTGGGGCTAATACGCAGAAGAGCAAGCAAAGCCCAGAACTGAGCGCTGTGTGGGGGCAGGAAGCCAGAGCCCGGGGGGCTCCCAGCCCCTCTCCGGGTGAGGAGAAATGATGCCCTGCGTCCACCGGGGCCCCTCCCAAGGCACGTCCGCACACATGCTATTTGAAGGAGAGAAAATCCCCATCCCCGCGCCCCGAGGAGGCCGAGGCCTTGCTCTCCAGCTGCTCTGACCAGGGGATGGGCTGCATATAAGTCCAAAGACGGACCCACGGAAGACACACGCAGAAGAGAATCCCAGAAGCGAAAGCCCGAGGAGGGCGGTGCTGCCAACAGCCCCTGGCAGAGAGCGCCCGACACCACGCCCTTCGGGCAACCCGACCCCAGGCCGGGTGCTGGGGTGCGGAGGACCCAGAGCAGCGCCCTCCCCGGGAACCTCTTCTCAGCAGAAGCAGAAAAGGATGATGAGGGTGGGGAGGGCACACAGGCGTGGCGTCCGGAGAAGCCCCTGGGGGAGAGGCTCTGGGCCCAGGAGCACAAAGGGCCACACGGAGACCAAGTGAGGGCCATGTGAGCCACGTGAGCGTCTGTGGATGAAGTCACTGATGGAGAAGACCCCGGAGGCACTGGCGAGCAGGACGCAAAGGAGGGCCAGGCGGCCCTGCCCAGGTAGACACGTGAGCGGCAGGAAAGGAGCCGGGGGCCCAGGTGCCCCCGGAGGCCAAGGGCAGGAGTGGGGCCGGGAACTCACGGCGGTGCAGAAGTAGCCGCAGCCGGGACAGCACTGGTGCTTCACCATCCGGCCCCGGTGGTCTTCACACAGCACCAGGAGCGGCGCCTTGCTGGACGGGCGCATCAGCTCATGCTTGACCACGCTGTTCGTGCACCTGCCCAGCTGCAATCAGACGAGACCGGGTCCGCCGCTGCCATGCCACAGGGCGGGAGGTGGGGGGTGGGGGCCAGGAAATCAAAGTAGGAAGGCGGCCGGGTCCTCCGTGACGTGATGAGGGGCTGTGCCGCCGGTTCACAGACCAGGGGGTCAAGGCGGCCGCATGAGAACAGCCTGGGCTGGGGGCTGGGGCATCGAAGGGAACAGGATACATGCCAGGCAGCACGGCCAGCAGCGGGGAGCGTAGAGAATCCGCAGGACCCACCAGCACTCGGGGGGCCCGCCTGCGCCCGCTGTCGCCCCGGCGCCTTCCAACAAGGACCCTCGCCTCCTGGCAGCTGGTGCGGGCAACGCACCCCCAGCCCCAGCTTCCTCCTCGCCTGCTCCTCAAGGGAGCCCATTCTCAGAGACTCCATGGAGCCCAGAGATGGGGAGGGGACGGGGCCAATGCCCCCAGGAAAGGGGCCCAGGAGGTTCTGAGGCTGGAACAGGAGGCCACGAGGGAGAGCACACAAACAAGCTCTCAGCACCAGAAACAGGAGGGAGAAGTGAAATTTCCATGGAAGCGCTGGGAGACGGAGGGAATTTTCTAAAGTAAAGCGAAAAGTCAAAAATGTGGAAAATGGAGAAGAGGTGAGAAGGCTGGAGGTCCGCAGAGAGGACCCGGAGGGGTGGGGGGGCCTCCAGAGACGCGGACGGCCTGAAGCAGACGGGGACGTGACCGGGACATGAGAGGAAACTGCGCCCGTGAAGCCGTGGCGACAGGAGAGGATCGGCCCAGACCTTCCCCCAGGAACCTCCCCTCTCAAGGAGCTGCTGAGGCAACGTGTCCCCCGCTGAGAGGGACCCACCCATGTGTCCAAAAACGCTACAAATTGAGCAACTCCGTCAGTTTGGGGTGGAATCGGTAACAGGCACAAGAAAACAATGAGAAACGAGATAATTACTAACTCTGAGAAAAAGGAAAGGTTGCTCAGGAGAGGAAACCCCTGGCTCAGCTGTGGATGCTTCCACGAAAACAGCAAAGAGGCTCCCGCCTCGATCGACGGAGGGAGGGACAGACAGATGCAGACCGCAGTGAGGGGGAGGCAGGGGCACCCCTCCCACAGTAAGAACCCTCAGACAACACCTCAAAGGAGAGGTCAGGAAAGGAGGGTAGAAAGCAGGTATTTGAGAACATGGAGAAAATCCCAGGAGGAAAAGTAAAAGGGGCCAAGGGTTGCTTGGGGGGAGGGACCCTGAGACCCACCCGCAGCCCACGTCGCGGACATTCAGGGTCTCCAGCAGCGGGTGGGGGGGCAACAAACAGCCACCAGGACGCCCTCCACCACCACCAGGAGCCGCGAGGCCGTCAGGGGACACAGGTGGAGGCCTCTGACTGGCTCAAGTACACTCAGCGAGGAGGAAGGTCAGCGCAGAGGACCACAGCGGCAAGGGCCGTGGCCTCTCCTCGGGACTTTCGGACAGCGACACCGACCGACGTCTCTAAGTGCCCAGAGTTCTGTGCCCATCAAAGTGTCTCTCAAAATTGGAAGCAAAACAAGGACTTTTTCAAACAAACAAAAGAGAATTCATTATGAGCAGACTTGTGTTACGGCGGGAAGGGTCCTCGGGCACAGGGACTGTGGTGTCAGAGAGAAATCAGATCGGAACAGAGAAAGAACGTTCTGGATGCAGTTTAAATAAAGGGAAACAAGAGACGATTATGGTTACTCAGTCTAAAAGATGAGTATGTACAAAAATAATAGCACATATGAAACTGAAACGTATGACAAAAGATGGGAGACAGAATTTGGGCCCACGCATGTAAGAGTCTTACATCACGTGTTAAGTGGTACGATATCAATTCAAGCAAGACCGTGATAAACTACGTACGGATGCATGTTACAAACTCCAAAGCAACTGCTGAAAATGTGAGGAAAATATGTAAAAAATAAAGCCAACAGTGGAATAAACTGGAATCATAAAAACTTTCAACCCGGGACTTCCCCGGTGGCTCAGTGGTTAAGAACCCGCCTTCCAATGCAGGGAACATGAGTTCGATCCCTGTCCGGGGAACTAAGATCCCACGTGCCTCGGGGCAGCTAAGCCCACGCGCTCTGGAGCCTGTCAGCCACAACTAGAGAGCAGCCCGTGTGCCGCAACAAAAGATCCCGCATGCCACAACAAAGACCCAGCGCAGCGAGGGGGGAAAAAAAAATTCAATCCAAGAGGCAGAAAATGAAGAAAAAGGAAGAAGAGATGGCAGAACCCTTAGCACTATTAAGATGTCAGACTGGGGCTTCCCTGGTGGCGCAGTGGTTGGGAGTCTGCCTGCCGATGCAGGGGACGCGGGTTCGTGCCCCGGTCCGGGAGGATCCCACGTGCCGTGGAGCGGCTGGGCCCGTGAGCCGTGGCCGCTGGGCCTGCGCGTCCGGAGCCTTTGCTCCGCAAGGGGAGAGGCCACAGCAGTGAGAGGCCCGCGTACCACCAAAAAAAAAAAAAAAAAAGATGTCAGACTGTAACCCAACTATGTTGATTAAGTGCAATGGGGATGATCCACACACACCACTGGGAAGACAGAGACCATCAGGCCCTGTGCAGGACACGCTGTCTAAAGAGACCTCCAAACATACAGGCAGCACAGGTCCAGCGGGGGGTGGGGTGGGGGGTCCTGTGTCAGCACCAGACACCCCAAATCCCCAAGGACACAGTGGACCCCCAAGAAGGGGTCACGTAAAAATGGCCCGAGCTGAAGAGTCGAAACCCCTCCCTCGCACAGAAATCAGAGGAGTGTGTTGGGGGCACGATCGTGTGCATCTGTCACACGTGTCACTCATGTGATCTGAGTCACTCATGTCACTCATGTGACTCAGAGACACACACTCAGAAAGGTGACCTCGAGTGTGTGAATTATGCCTCAATAAAGCTGATGGGAAGGAGACACAGGACGAGGGAGCTATTAGCTCTGAGGGGCTGCTACCAGCTAAGGCCAAGGCAACCTGAGCATCGAAAGAGAAAAAATATTTTGGGGAAAATAGCAGCAGCTTAAGAATTTCCTGGAATCCCACAAAAAAACAGAGCAACTAGACAGCAAAACCAAAACCCAGAGATGACATTTAAATCAAAACCAAAGGCCACAGGATGCGTGGGCCTGCTAGACGCTGGTGCCTGGGCAGGAGGAGGGGGGAGGATGGGCAAAGAGGGACACAGCGAGGCAGTGTCTCGTGGACCCAAGGACCGGGGGGCAGGGGGGGAACCAAGAAACCAAAAGGTCCTCCCTGGGGCTGAGAAGAGCAGGCGACCTGGGAGAGACCCTGCCCAATCCCAGCAAGTCTGGGGCTGCCTAAGACCTGGGGCCAGTGCGGGCCAGCCGCCAGGAACCCTCAAACCCAACCTGCCTGGACCCCTTCTAGTTCGGGGCACGAGGACATCAGGACAAAGCTGAGTTGAAAGTGAGCAGGACAGGGACAAGAGAAATGAAGAAAAGAGAAGATCGAGAACAGTGGTTCTCAAAATCTCCGCGTTCAGTGTTCTTTTATACCCTTAAAAATTACCAAAGGTCCCAAAGAGCTTTTGTCCAAATGGGGTACGTCTATCAATATTTACCATGTTAGAAATTAAGAGAGAAAATTTTAAAATATTAATTTGTTTAAAAATAGCAATAGGGCTTCCCTGGTGGCGCAGTGGTTGAGAGTCCGCCTGCCGATGCAGGGGACACGGGTGCATGCCCCGGTCCGGGAGGATCCCACGTGCCGCAGAGCAGCTGGGCCCGTGAGCCATGGCCACTGAGCCTGCGCGTCCGGAGCCTGTGCTCCACGGTGGGAGAGGCCGCAGCAGTGAGAGGCCCGCGTACCGCAAAAAAATAAAATAAAATAAAAATAAAAATAGCAATAAATCTATCACATAAAGAACGTATTTTAATTTAAAAATCACTTTTAAAAAAGTTAATGAGAAATGTCATTGTTTTATATTGTTCACAAAACTCTTTAATATCTGGTTTAATAAGACAGATGAACCTCATATCTGCTTCCGCATTCAGAGCAGACAAATGTGGACATTCTTCTCTGACACCACAGCAAAACTCTACAAGGGGTAGTTTCTCAAAAGATTTGCTACAATGTAAAAATCTCAATCCACTGTCCACAAGTTTAGTACCGTTACACTAAAATCCATCCATGTGTCTTGCACTGTGAATGATTTTGTAACACTATGAAAATCACTCATTCCCTGAGTTATACAGGTCTTACAAACGTACAAAATGCCCCTGTACACTCTGTGAAAGAGTAAGTAAAAAGGCACTTAACTTTTTAGTATCGTTATAAAAATAGTTTTGACCATGCATGTCCCCTAAAGGAGTCCAATATGAAGAAGGTCCTGCAGGCCAAGGGGTGGGGGTGGGGGGGGTGAAGCTTCAATAATAATAATAATAATAATAATAATAGTAATAGTAATAGTAATAACAGCAACAACAATACAAAGATTAGAACCCGTCAAATCTGTTTAAACACGTGAGTTCATAATGATATTTAAAAAGTAAGAACTGGCCAACCTCAGAAGAGGACAGAGAACAAATTCATTACCTGAACAACTGGGAAATAAAGAGAAAGGCTCAAGCACCAGCGCGGCCCTTCCTCTGAGATGTTCTGCTGGGTAACAAAAGAGCAGACGAGATGACAAGGCTCTTTATGAAACCACCCAGCTACTAAATGAGCAGTAAGCGACACAACATCACCGTTTTGGAACCTCTGATGAATTAATAAATACAGGCATGAAGACTCAACAGCTGCCAACATCAGAAAAAGAGTGGCAACCAGATATCACGAGCCTTTATCTTGGACTAAACTCCCCTCAGCTGAGCCGGGTCCACCTCTGTATAAACTGCAGGCAGAGGCGCTGGAGGCCCCGTGAGCATGGGAGCCACTGCTCAGACCACGGGGTCAAATGGCCTGGCTGCTCCACACATAAAGGGAAAGGAAGAGAAAGGACAAATGGGCAACAGCGTCTAGGGACACCTGTATGGCTGGTGAAACCACTTAGAAAACAGAAGCCGGGCAGCAGCTATTTGGGGCCAATTCCATTTCCTGACCCTGGGAAACGGTTACCAGAGTGCCCACCCTAGACAGACTCATTAGGCCGAACATTTGTCTTGTATTGTCTTCTGGATTTATATTTCATTTTACAACAAAAAATTCTGCATGTAACAGGTTGAAAAGAGAAAAGACTGTGAGTTCCTAAGATGAACTTTGGGGAGCGGTGGGGGGGGGGGGCACCGGAAGGCGTCAGGGCACCAACTCATTACTCGGAAGAGCAGCAAAAGAGACCACAAAGTCACTAGTCGTGCTGTGAACCCAGGATGAAGCATGTTTCAGGGGCACAAACAGCCCCAGCAGGTGAGGAAGCTCTGTTCCAGAGACACCGGAGAGTCACTGCAGGCGGAACAAGAGAACCATGGAGCCGCCACCCCGCAACCTCTCACCGGACGATGGATCGAGGGCAGGAACTCGACCTCACAGTGGCCCCGCCAAGGCCGGCCGGGAACTAAAGGGAATGACCGGCCCTGGGCCAGTGGCGGGGCCGAAGGAGGGTGGGCGAAACCCACCTGGATTCAGCCAGAGCAGAGAACAGACGTCTGACCACCAGCTAGGCGTCACGTGATAATGGGAATTACTGTTACTTCTGTTACAGGAGACAAGGGCTAAACGCTGGCTCAAAGCCAAGCGAGCAGAGCAGGACAGATCCAAGTGCTGGCGGCTCAGACGCCAAGCAGCAGGTTCAGAAGGTCATCTGTAATGCTCTCACCACGGACGGTTCTTCTACAGAAGGTGACGGGGCCAGTGGAGAGGCTGCGAGCAACGTCAGGTGCAGCTCTGCCTCTCACCCGTCCGTGTCCGAGTTCACAGCAAAGTAGAAAAGCCTCTGGGAAAGCGTGACCTCAGCGGAGCAGCGCCCGCAGCCATGTCAGCCCCCAACCACCACTCCTGCCCGGCCGCGCACGCAGCACCCCCCTCCTGAGCAGCGCCGGTGCTGCCGGGCAGGGCCCCCTCCCACAGGAATGCGAACCCACTCACCTGGTGGTCCACGCTCTCCGTGGCCATGCACTGGTTGTTGGCCAGGGTGGCGATCTCTCGGCTTTTCGGTGTCTCCATCCGGCAGCTGCAGAGGGGCACCTCCTGAAGGCCGTCCGTCTCGCCTACGTCGGGACCGTTGGCCAGCCCTGCGGTCACACACAATGCGTGTCGCCGCCACGGCCCACAGAGCTTTTCTACACTCGGCCCCACCCACCCCACCTCCGCAGGGCAAGGAAGCGCGACACAGCCCCTGCAGACATGCCCGCGGGCAGCGCCCGTGAGCCGAGGTCCAGGAGCCAGACCGCCCAGGACTTTTGCTTCCCAGCCAGAAAGCACTCGTCTTCGTCACTTGGTTTTAGAATCGCATCCACGAAACAAACGTTCAGTTCAACCTGAAAGGGTCTGAAGGTAGCTTGTCTACTGATCATCTAGAGCGTTCCTCACCCACGACAACAGCGCAAAGAGCCTGCTTATTAGGCGGAAGGAGGAAAGAATTGGGGAACATAAAGAAGAAAACCAGGATCACGAAGGAAGTGCTGGGCACAGCACATCACCGCCTGACCTGACTTACGGGCAGGGCAAGGCGGGCAGCACCAGGAGGAAGGCAGCCCACGGCTAGGCCGGCTTGCAGTGGGGACAGAGGCCGGTAGCCAGAAAGACCCCTCGACCTAGCCATGAATTCCAAAGGAAGGCGCGTTTCAAGTTCCTTCTTGTGCAACGAAGTAGGGGTGTAGGGTAAGCGGGGGTCCCCACAGACACGGCAGGCCGGCTTGCCTGGAACCCCATGAACCAGGACCCGTCCCCACCCTCCGCACCCATCCAGGTCACATGGCCCTTTCTCCAAGGAGCCCCAGGCCCCCTGCCCTCCTGCCCAGCCTCAGGTCCCACCGCTGCCCCCCTAGAGGGTCTGGAACCCTAGCACTAAACTCACACAAAACTGTGGGACCTGACTCATCCTTCCAAAGTGCTGACACCCCAGGTCCTGCGTGACTGGACACATCCACGGGTCCCTCCAATGGTGGCTGTCAATCCAGGGAACACCCTCAGGGAAGCACCTTACATGGTGCCCCGCAGCCTCTCCTCCTCCTCCAAGGGGCTCCCGCCAGCATGGCCCTTACTTTTACCAGAAGCTGAACATACACATTAAAGGCAGAGGCCACCTCCCTCGCCCTCCAGGGCTCAGCTCAGACAACAGATAGGGGCAGCAGGTGCCCCTGCTGTGCTGCCCTCTCACCTCTGACCCCAGGCAATGTGGTAAAACGAGCACTACTTGCCGCTGGTGTCCAAGTCGGCACCTTCCTGAGACAAAGCTAAGAGCAGGTTTAGAAACAGTAATCACAGACGTCACTTCATCGGGAAGGAAGGCATGAGGTGATAACTGGAGAGGGGTTTCTGCTCTGTGTGCAGCAAGGAGAGCGGCTACTTCTCTGACAGACAAGCCTACAATTTTCTTCTTAAGCTAAAGATGTGATTTCCTAAACTAAACAAGTAAACCAAAAGTCCTCTAGTGTTCAAAACGCTAAAAGCTGCTTATTTGTCCTTTAAAGAATGACTGGTTAAACCCTGACAGCAGCAAAAGCCATGGGCTGTAAGTAACAGGGATTTTACATTTTCCCCATGTTTCATTTCAAAGAAATTTTTCAAAAGAGCCAAACAGCGATTAATGAATTTCCACTGGTAAAGATTTTCAGACAGCGAGGAGTGTGTGGCCCCAGCCCCAGAGCCAAGGACCCCCGGAGCTGCAGTGCCAGGGACTTCAAGGCCCGGCTCCAGATATGCCACCATGGGGCACCACCAGCTCAACACATTTCCACCAACACTGCTGGAATCAGGGATCATAAAAAAGCCACGTTGTGTAGAACGACACCACTGGCATGCAGCCAGGGCACAGGGTCACCTCCCACTGGGAGCCCCATACAAACATGCATGGCTCACAGGACTCCTGACCTCGGTGGGCAACTGCACCCGACCACTGGGGCTGCCTCACTAGAGCACCACGGGGACACGGCACACTGGCCCCGCGTCCTGCCCACTCGGCACCAAACACACCCTCCCCCACCCCCGCCGGCTGGCCCTGGCCACGCACGCGCTCACCTTCTGCATCGGAAGCCAGTGTGCCCTTGACTCGGAGATCCAGGGAGTCGAGCGAAACCTCCATGTACCCCGTGCCGTCGCTGGGTGCCATCTGCTCTGCGCTTCCTGAAGACGATGCGTACGCTTCGGAACCTGCGTTCAAAGGCACACACGTCAAACACGGTGCGCTGGGGCCTCACGACCCACGGGAGGCACCATGGGACGCTCGCGAGCCGCTCAGACAACAAACACATACAGCACCCGGGCCCCCACCCCTCGCTTCTGCTGGTTCCCAGTTCCGCACACCCTCCCTGGGGAGAGGGCAGCCGTGTCGAGGAAAGCAAAGGTGTGGGCATGTGGAAACACCTTTCTCTACAAACACACCAGCTAGATAAAAGCTGCTCAAATAATCAAGGACACATAAAAACGTCGTGCACATACATTCTGTGAATATTACTTTAAAAATATAAGCGTAAAATCTGAAAGGCAGCTTTGAAAGACCAGCTGATGTACAGCAGCTAAAGAAGCCCCAGACGTGCAGCGTCACTGTGGAACCAGCCCAGCCTCAGACACCTGGGCTGCAGGATCCACAAGGAAAGGCTGCAGGGCCGCAGAGAGCGTCCTCCTGTGAGAAGGGGGTTTACGAAGTACATCACCCACCAAAGGGCAACACAATCTGAACACGCCCAGGAGAGGAATGTGTATAAGTGAGGAGGCTCCTGTCCACAAGTCCCAGGAGGCCCACCCGGGTAAACGGCCATTCTAAGGGCACTTCACTGAGGAAGCCTGTGAAAATGTGCATTTACACAGGATAATAACACCACCAGCAAAGGGCAAATGCCCAGAGTTCAGAGCCAAGTTTTAAATACTTGTCATCGACATTATTTCAATGATGGGAAATGAACGAGCCATAACACAGAGAGGTTTGGTGCCCAAAGACTCTGAACTCAGGCCACAGTCTGAACCTAGATCTCAGACAGGAAGGAGCCAACCACCAGCGAGAAATCATCACCAATCTGAGGAACTGAGTAGCCTTTGTGCGATTTTAAACACTTCACAGGAGGAAATAAAATTTAAACTCCCGTTTAAATAATTATTTAGGCAGGCATTCTACACATTACACACAAAATGGTGAAGATGAAGCCTCTACCCGAAACAACTTTTAATCTTGGCTCTACAAAGGCTTTTGCCAGTCGACAGCAGAAACCACATGGGGAATTCTGATCTTGGCTAATGATTACTGGTTGAGAGACAAGGAAACGTGAGTGAATGAGAGGAGGTTCACGGGACACACACGTGTGCATGGTGGGTCAACAAACCCCACCAGCCACCTGATTCCAGTCTGAAACTGACTGCCACACACGGGCCTCCAGCAGCCCTCTGCATTTCAGGGGCAGCTCTGTAAACCTGCTTCTCTATCAGGGGAATCTAGAAGAATGCTAAAATAACTGTGCAAGACAGAAAGAAGTCCTACAGCTTTGCGGTGCTGGTATAGAGAAAAATCAATCAATAAAACAGACTAGAAAGTCTAGAAACAGCCATACAGTGACTGTCAACAAAGTTTCGAATGGTTAAGTGAAGAAAGAAAAGTCAATGCAACCAATGGTGTTGGAACAGCTGGAAATGCACAGGCAAAAAACTGAGCTGCCCGACAAAACACACACACACACACACACACACTCAAAGTGGATCAGAGACACACATGTACAGGCTAACTATAAAACTACAAGAAGAAAACATGGGACAAAATCTTTGTGTTGTGGGTTGGTTAAGTTGAAGATTTCTGAGATCATAATAAGCATGAATTTTAAAAGAAAAAAATCCATAAATTAGACTTCAACAAACATTTTTTATAACTTTTAGTAGGTGCACATACTTGCAAGACATCTATCTCTCAAAAGACTTGTATCCAGAACACTGAAAGAAGTCACAACTCAGTGAGAAGATATATGCTCGGATTTTAAAGTAAGCAAAAGGTATAAAAGCATTACTAAAAGATAAACGCTAAGATGTGCAACCTCGTTCTTTGGCAGGTAACCGCAATGAGACAGCACCACACACCAACCAGCAGCACTGGAATCAGAGACTGACCCCGCGCAAGTGCTGCGGGGGTCAGTGCGGGGCTGGACTGCTCCCGTGCTGCTGCGGGAACGCAGAGCAGGGCAAGCACTTCGGGAAACAGCTGGCAGCACTGAGACACACAGCAGGACCCAGCCACTCTCCACTCCTAAACGTTTACCCCAGATAAACGGAGCATCTGCTCTAGAAACACGTGTACACAAACTCCTCAGCAGTTTATCTGTAAGGGCCAAAAACTGGAAAGAGACCAAATGTCCAACAGGTGAGGGATAAACAAACCAGACAGCTGCGTGGAACACCTCCCGCCAACAACAACACGACAACGCTCAGTCGCTCTCGGAGAAGCCGGAGAGAAGGGCGCGTCCGTAAACGCTCTCCACAGCGCCAGCCCGTCTGCGGAGACGATGTGGAGCAAAGGTGCCCGGGCCGGCGGAGGGCTGGCTGCGGAGGGAAGGTGTCCATCGCCCAGCGAGGGTGGCAGAGGTCTCCTGTCACACGCACGTGGTGAGGCTCACCAACCGAACACCTCAGCAACACACACTTCATGCTACGCCAAGTCCTCCACGGCAAAGCTGCAAAGATGGGGCCCCTGGGCCACTAACTTTGACATCATGCCCTTCCCAGCTGTCCCTTTAACAAGGCTACCTCCAGATCACGGGAATGTGAGCAAAGGGCTGAGAGCCACTGTGTGGACCAGGGCCTGGCCTGCACAGGATGATGAGGGCGGGACACAGGGAAGGTGGAGGCGGTCAGTGTGCGGCCATACCACCGGGGCCTGCTGGAAGGAGACCCCCTGACATCACCTGAGGGTCTCTAATAAAGCTGTTTCTGATGTGGTTTTTTTTTATTTTATTTTTTTTGTGGTTCGTGGGCCTCTCACTGTTGTGGCCTCTCCCGTTGCGGAGCGCAGGCTCCGGACGCGCAGGCCCAGCGGCCATGGCTCACGGGCCCAGCCGCTCCGCGGCACTTGGGATCTTCCCGGACCGGGGCACGAACCCGTGTCCCCCGCACCGGCAGGCGGACTCCCAACCACTGCGCCACCAGGGAAGCCCTGATGTTTTTATTTTTTTAAACAGTGGAGTCTTCTGTTCAAATGAAGTCCTACACAGAACCCCAACCCCAAGCCCCCCACGGCCCGCTTCCACCCGGGGTCCTGCGTGTGGCTCCATGTTTACCTAGCACGGAGCAGGGCTTCTTTTTACTTCTCCGCCTCCTCTTCCTTGCTGGCTTGATCCAGGGGCTGTCAGGCTTCCCTTTCCTCTTGAGAAACTTCTTCTTGATGCTGGATTCAGAACTCTGAGAACCAAGGGAAAGGAACAGAAAGAGCAAAGCATGGGTGCTCTGAAAGCAAAAGTTCTGTTTTCTTGCTGTATCGTGATAATTCAACTAGAAGATTAATTTCACTTTTAGACATTTTTCTAGGTCACATTGTTTTTTGTTTTTTTGCGGTATGCGGGCCTCTCACTGCTGTGGCCTCTCCCGTTGCGGAGCACAGGCTCCGGACGCGCAGGCTCAGTGGCCACGGCTCACGGGCCCAGCCGCTCCGTGGCACGTGGGATCTTCCCGGACCGGGGCATGAACCCGTGCCCCCTGCATTGGCAGGTGGACTCCCAACCACTGCGCCACCAGGGAAGCCCTAGGTCACATTCTTAAAGACACTCTTGCTTTTCCCTAAATATCACTCTAAGCTCAGTTACTTGAGTCTGGCACAAAAAAGAATAAATGAAAACTTCTACCAGTAACTAAATAAGTTAAGTTCAGCAAGAGAATCCATGCACCCATTCATCTTGCTCATGAGAAAAGGAACAATCAAAGTCTCAGTGTGCTTCAAATCTATGTCCAAATTAGCCATTACATGGAGAACAAGGAAAGAAATTATCATTAATTTACAACATTTCGAGATTCCTGTGAGTACGTGTGTCTCAAATCTAGACGCAGCAAGGGCATCTAACTGCCACCAGTTAAAGCAGATGCAGAGCATGCACCACTATCCTTCCTAACGACTCCACACCAGGATCTCACAACCTGTTAACTATGGATAGAAAAAGAAATTTTAAAATGCTTGTTCATGAGATAAAAAGATACACTAAGGGCGGCTCACTGGTCTTTCCAAGAGTTGCCCTGGAGCCCAAGCCCTCGTGCTGGGCCCCCTGAGACGCCCAGGTGCCCTGCGCTCCCTACAGCAACTTGTTCCTGTGCCCTCTTCAGAGCAAAGCTCCGGGAGAAAGTCTGCCAAGAGAGCACCACAGCTCCCTGCGCTTCAGTCTAGACCCCAAAGAAACACGCGTGTCGCCGGACACAACAGCCCGTCTCAGTGCTCGTCTCCGCCACCCACGCGGCCACTTTCTCCTTCTCATGCCACAGAGACTCCCTTCCCTGCCCTGCCTGGTGGCCACCGGCAGGCTCGCCAGGCTCCGCCCTCCCCCCACAGCTCCGCCCTCTGACCCTGCCCCCGTGAGGTCGTGTCGCTGGCACCCCTCAGCTCTGAGCCACATCCAGCCCGTGAAGGGCCTGCGGTTCCACCTCGGACGCCTCCATCTTCCCTCGCCCGGTCCACCCGGCGGCCCCTCCCTGGCTCTCTGCTCGGGCTGCTTCCCCTGCGGCTCCCACGTGGCTCCTCTGCCAGGAGCCCCGCGTCACCCGCGCACAGGTTACCAGATCGGACTCGTCTCCATCCTCCTCCTCCTCCCCGGTGCCGGCCGACTCCTGCTCCTCTTCAGATTCGCCCTCCATCTGAGCAGCCCCGCCAGGAGCCAAAAAGAAAACAAACCAATGAGAGCCGTTGGTGGCAGGCGATCTGACCCGACACACCTTGGAGGTGCCCCCGCTCCCCAAGAGCCCGGCCCGGAAGGGCTGCCCCCATGCCAGGCTCCAGCGCTGACCTGGACCAGCCACTGATCCGACGTGACTCGGACGTATGCAGATCGGTGCACATGAGACTGCACTCCCCACAAAAAGGTTTTCAGAGGCCACAGACCTATATAAAACGCAAAACCTACCCCCCAACCCGCGAGCCCGCCCAGCCCCAGGGCCTCGACCTGCTGCCAATGCTGGGCACTGCGGGTGAGCACGGGAGTGTCTGCCTGCAGGGGCAGAGCACACAGCACGCTTCTGCATCTTACTTTCTTATAATGAAAAGTACGCTGTAGGATCTTCCCATAACAGAACAGCAGAGGCACCTGGGTTCAACTTCTCTACCTACACAGGAGCCGCGTGCCCCCTCCACCCCTCCCTACGCACCCGGCTGTGGCTCCTCGAGGGGCCACGCGGTAACCGCACCCTCACAATCTCACAGGAAAGGTAAGACCGTCCGGGCAAACAGCAGACACGTGCTCCCACCCATGCAGGACGCTCCGGGTGTGGGGCGCCCACAGGGCACCCCCAGGCCCTCTGAGGGGCCGCACCACCCCAAGTGTCTCCCACGCGTGCCCCTTCGTTTCTCCCGCTGCGTATTGCGTGACCACAGCCCCAGCCCGTATTTCCACTGGGTCCTTGCTTTCTTAGTAACTGTGGAAGCTACACACACACAGGAAACTACACACACACACTGTCTGTTAAATATGTTATAAACATTCTCCTATCAAGCTCTATAGGCTCTGCTTCTGCTATTTCTTTTTAAAGTAAAACTTCTGGGGTTTTCATCTGGACAAGTCAAACCTCTCAGTCTCTCCCTTCGTGACTTCTAGATTTGTGTCTTACAACAGAAGGCCTTCATTTGAGATTAGAAAGACGGTTTGCAACACTTTTTCCCAGAGTTAAATATTTTGTGTTGACACTTTAAATCTTCTGGAATTTGCTTTTTTAAATAACAGCTTTACTGATTTATAATTCACCTACCCTTAAATTCACCCTTTTAAAGTACACAATTCAGTGGTCTTGAGTGTACTCAGAGTTGTGCAGCCATCACCCCCAACTATTCCAGAATGGAGCATACATTTGTCGTGCACCTTGATCTAAGGGTCGGCCTTCACTTTGCCCCCAATTTTCCCCAATAGCATTTACTGAAAAGTTCATGATTCCTTGCGAACGAACTGAAAACCCAACCCTTACAACAAACTGTATCTCTGCAGACAGACAGGCGCACCGTGGCCGCCCGGCTCCGCTCTCTCATGGCTCTGCCGTGCCTGCACGAATCCCCGCTTGAACCCCCTCCGTATCTGTCCTGCTAACCTCTCCCCCGCCCCCCAGCCCGTTCTTGCCGTGAACGACTCCCAGGTCAGCTGGTCCCACAGAAAATCCTGTGGGAACTTTGATGAGAACAGTTCTGAATTCATGGATAACACGGGGAAAGGGAGATGCAAGAATGGATCTTCTCATTCAGACAAATAATGGGTCATTCCATGAACTTATTCTTTTAACCTCTTTCAGTAGAGTTTTACTATTTTCTCCTTATAGATAACACACATTTCTTGTTAAATGTATTGCTAAGCACTGTGGTGATATTAAAGACTTACAGCTAATTTTTAGGTGTGATATTGTGGTTTTGCTGTTCAAAGAATCCTTACCTTCTAAGGACTCACACTGATATGCCGGCCTCAAGACCGTCCAGGTGGACCACTGGCTGTACACGTGCACAGCATGACGCTTTCCATTCAGGAGGTTAACAAGTATTGTCGGGTGTTTACTGATATTATTGACAAGCTGTCCTTATATTTTCTGACTGGCAGGACCACACAAGCTCAGCTCACTGGCTACAGCAGCCGCTCAGCTGGTTTCCTTGGATTTTTTTAGAAGGATGATTATATTCCCAGCAAACTCCCTTGTCCTTTAAAATATTAATGTTTCCTTCTGGTTTTCACCTTACAGCATCATAGCAAGAATGACCAATGTGGTGTGCTTGTGTGAGGGGAGAAAGTGGCAACCTGCACTTTTCTTTTTTTTCCTTTTGGCTGCATCAGGTCTTAGTTGCAGCACGTGGGACCTTTCGTTGTGGCATGCGGGCTTCTCTCTTGTTGTGGCATGCGGGTTTTCTCTCTCTAGTTGTGGTACATGGGCTCTGTAGTTTGTGGCACGCGGGTGCTCTCATCGAGTCGTGCGGGCTCACTCAGTAGCTGTGGTGCACGGGTTTAGCTGCCCCATGGTATGTGGGATCTTAGTTCCCCGACCAGGGATCGAACCCACATCCCATGCATTGGAAGGTGCATTCTTTACCACTAGACCACCAGGGAAATCCCAACCCGCACTCTTTTTATCACTGGTATTAGCAAAGGTTTAAAACTTTCGCCATTAAATACAACCTTTTCTGTAGGATTCTGGTATCTTTATAATAAGCTTTATTTAAATGTTATCTGTAAATTTCATTGGGTAGTTTCTTATTTTAAAAATACTGTGCAGTGAAACTACCCATCAAAGTGGGCAGATTAACAACTTCTGAAACTCCTGTGACTGTAAAGGGAGGAATAAGGAGTAACTCCTTATAAGGAATAAGTACTTGAAAACTGCACACACAGCAGCCACAGGAACAGGCGTAAGACGCTTGGGGAGAGAAGGGAGGGAAGCACCACAGCTGGCATCTGAGTGGACAGACGGTGTGCTACTAAGGCAGGCAGAGGCCACACAGGGTGGGGGACCCGAGCCAGCAGGCCCCGTGAGCGCCCAAGACCACCTGCCCCATCCACCCCAGTGCTGAGACAAGGACGCCAGGCATCGGTAGGGAGTCAGTCCCCTACACGGAGAAGGAGGCACAGTGCTGGCCGCACACACACAGGGCCTCCCTTCCTACAAATCGACTTTTTAAAAGGACAAATAATCACACAGATAAACAGCTGGGTCCCGAACAGGCACTACACAAGAGAAGGCATCCAAACAGCAAATAAACATACAAAAAAGTACCGAAGCTTCTCAGAAACCAGGGAAACGCAAATCAGAACTGCACTGTGAGAGCGCTCAGCCACGCCAGGAGGGTAGCCCACCAAGTTCACAAGCCCGCGATGCACACGCGGGACGTGCAGCTCCCCTCGTGGATGTACCAGACATGGGCAACAGCCCCGCTGGAGCCCCCACACAGCCGTGAGGTGTGCGGCCCCACTTGGTTCCCAACCCTCTGGCCTCAGGGCCCCTCCCTCTCATAGAAACTACTGAGAACAGCCAAGGGCTGTGGCGGCCCGTGAGTCCGTGAACACGCACCGCTGCAGACACTTCCACCTGCGGCGTGGCTCCCTCAAAGGAGAGTGGGAAAGGCAGGTAACATCCCAGGACTACAATAACCCTGGAGGGTCTCAGAGACCCTGGGCCACCTTAAAAACCATTGTCACACAACAGTGAAAATGAACTAACAGCATAAATAAATCGCACAAACACAACACAGAGTAAAACGAGCCACACTCAGAAAAAGGAGTGCCTCCTGCGTGACTGCACCAAAGCCCAGAACAAGAGCAGAGGCAACCCTGCCACGGGGACCGGAGGGGGCGCCACCCGCATGCTCCTGCCCTGGGCACCGCCGACCTGTGCCCGTCCCCAAGTCCACACGGCAGGGAGCTGTACCCTGTGACATGCCTTCCAGTCTCTCTCCTTTGCTCCGTTACCTCAGCAGGTCCTGTGAAGAGCTTTCCTGGAGGCCGTAGCCTCCCCTGCCCTCGTCCCCTGATACACGGTTGGGTCTGGCTGACTTTAAGGCAGGTTTAGCCTCAGAACTGGCTGGCGTATCTCCCATCTTCCTCGCCTCCGGAACAGGTCACATAACAAATCCATGGCTATTTGTTACTATCACTGATCTGTTTAGATCTGCTCCTGCCATCTTAGTTTGTTTTCCACATTTTCTTCTTGATTCTGCTTTTATTTATTTCCTGATTCTTTTGTTTGCTTGATACCCATTTAATTTTCTTCCTTTGTATCAGTATCTAGACTAACTCAGTGTTATTCAGTGTCTAGATTCCTTCCGGAAGATGAGGACCTCCATCAAAATAGAGAATCCAGAGATAGACTCACATTCAAATGCCGCGTGGTATGTGACAGAGGTGGCATTTTAAATCAGCAAGGAAGCAAATGTCAGTCAATAAACAGTGCTGGCACACACGGCTCACCATGGGAGGGAGGCCACACAACCCTGACCTCACATTTTGTTCAAAAAGCTTTACTGAGGTATAATTTATATACCATAAAATTCACCCACTTTGACTGTCTCTACCTCACATTTCATCAAAAATTCTCTATGAATCAAACGTTTATACATAAAGAATGAAGCCCATGAAGAATTAAAAGACAGCTTACATCAATATATTCAAAATCGCCACAGGGAAAGGTCTGTGTATTGTAATTAGAACGCAGAACCCAGAAATCATACAGAAACAGACTAGTATCCATGAGCTCTGACATCGCAGCCAAGGCTGGACAGCACACACCTTCGCACAACAGGTCAGCTCTGCGCTCACATAAGGCTGCCCAGACCACATGACCCAGAGGAAATGGGGTCGCTAGACAACAAATCCTGACAGCCAGTCGTGTGAGAAGCTACTCGGCACATTCAGACCTGCAGCAAAACACTGAGATGCAGGGACACGCAGATGAAAACCCGTCCCTCCCAACTCACTGCAGCAGGAACCTGGAGATGCCCACATTCCACCTCTCAACAAAGTGCACACTATGAGCCCCCCGAGTGTCGCCTCTAACAACAGGAAATGGCTTTACAGGTGGCGTGGGTGGGGTGGGGTGCACACCCACTGAGGGGCCCGGCCAAGAGCAGCTCGTGGAGCCACAGGCAAAGCTCCTCAAGAAGACTGGATGTCCAGAGTCAAGTCCCCACTGCAGGCGGCGGGGAGTACAGGTCTGTAAAAATCACCATTCAAAATACCACCGCAAGAATTAGTAGACTGCTTCCTTCCTACATGGAAGGGAAAAAATAATAAAAGATGGAAGAGAAAAAAATAATAAATGATATCTTAAATGATTTTTAAATTTCCTTTAAATCTCTAATGTTAGCATTTTCTACCAATTTATTTTTTATTTTTTTATTTTTTTTTTGTGGTACGCGGGCCTCTCACTGTTGTGGCCTCTCCCGTCACGGAGCACAGGCTCCAGACGCTCAGGCTCAGCGGCCATGGCTCACGGGCCCAACCACTTCACGGCATGTGGGATCTTCCCAGACCGGGGCACAAACCCGTGTCCCCTGCTTCGGCAGGCGGACTCTCAACCACTGCGCCACCAGGGAAGCCCAACCAATTTATTTTTGAAAAATTATACCTTAATAGCTGGGCCAACATTTAAAATTTTGCCCCAAAACCTGCTAAAAAATAGAACTGGCATAAATGGCTAATATGAATCTGAAATTTAAGCAACACTAAGAAAAAACACGGCCCAAATTCCAGAAGCTGAAAGAAAATGCTTTACACATGTCAAAGCCTGTACCCATAGCACTGATGCAAAGTGCAAAAAGCTAATCAACAAAATCATACACTTCAAACAAGTCACTGTTGCAACAAACTCACTGGAACGTCTCTGCCCACCCTTAGTTTCAGAATAACTCGTAAGGTGTAATGGTCCATCTTAAAGATGCTCCAAAGTTTTCTCAGACAAGTCTGATGCGTGGACAGTAAACCCACAGCTCCACACATGTGCCTGACTCTCAGCCATGGTTTCGCCTCCATGTCTAACTCACCCCTCCCCCAACCAGAAGGGCCCCAACAGCAACAGCCACTCTGCTCAGGTCTGCGCCCGGCACCCCTGGGCCCCCTGAATCACTGAAACCGTACAAGCCCCGTGTCCCTGTCATGCTGAGGCAAAGATAGAAATGAAGGTCTTTTCTTTTCTGACAAACAAGGAAAATAAAGGAGCCATGGGCAGGCTATGGAAACAACATAAACTGGCCTGAAAGAGTTAATCAATCCTAGCTTTTCTTTCTTTTTCCCCTTGGCTGCATTGGGTCTATCGTTGCTGCACGCAGGCTTTCTCTAGTTGTGGCGAGCCGGGGCTACTCTTTGTTGCGGTGTGCGGGCGTCTCATTGCAGTGGCTCCTCTTGTTGTGGAGCACAGGCTCTAGGCACGCAGGCTTCCGTAGTTGTGGCACGCAGGCTCAGAAATTGTGACTCGCGGGCTCTAAAGCGGAGGCTCAGTAGTTGTGGCGCACAGGCTTAGTTGCTCCGCGGCATGTGGGATCTTCCCGGACCAGGGCTCGAACCCGTGTCCCCTACACTGGCAGGTGGATTCTTAAGCACTGTGCCACCAGGGAAATCCCAACCTTAGTTTTATTTTAACCGTTACTAATCTGTAGTGTCTGTAACTAGACTTATCCTTCACAAAGCTAACCTCTAACACTCTCTTGACACTATGTGAATTACACATCCTGCACTTCCCTGTAGCAAATCACCCCTTGTAGTGTTCTGCATTTCAGAAAGAAGGTCGCAGCCGATAACCCAGCCGATAACAAACGGACCCAATTACCGGGCTGCCTGACACCAGCGGTGACTGTTTTGAAATAATGCAAGAAGAAAAATTCAAGACCTTCATTACCTTGATCCTTATCACCTACCCCAGACTGCAAGCTCCACCTATAAGACCCCTCCTGATTCCCCGGGGAGCGGGGGCACAGTTCTTGAGGCGCTAGCCTGCTGTGTTCCCTTTTTGCCTGGCAAAGAACAAAGCTATTATTTCTTTTCCTCCAAAACTCTGTCTCTGTATTTCTGTTCGGCACCGGTGCACAGAGAGCCAAGATAAAGCATCACCACCCCCAGACGGTGCCACGCCTTCAGGGCCACCACACTGCCAACCCCGAGCTCGCCCTGGGTGGACACGGATGAAGCGTCCATAATGAGGACATGCCAGCACACGTACCACCCCAAAGGCCTGTCAGCAGCCCTGGGCGCTCACCCCACCGGGAGGACAGAGGCCTCACCTGCGGGAGGACCACACCTGTGCCGGGTGCCTGGGACACCATGCCAAGGCCAAGCGCAAGCCACAGTGGCACTCGGTCAGCCACGGTTAGCAGTTTGGGTTGTTAATGGTATTATTCCTGTCACTCCCAAGCCTAAAAATGCTCAAGCCGTTTACTTCCATGAACGCTGCACAGGAAGACAAACACTTCTCTGACGAAAATAAACTACCTACAAGTTCAAGAGAAATAAAATACAAGAATCCCAGCCAGAAGCAAACAGGGGCTTTATTACGGCTCAGAAGCACCCAGACGCCACCCCCAGCCCCGCCAGGACCAAGGCCTGTGCTGTGCGTCCCGCCCACCTTCTGGCTGCGGTCAGGCTCCAGCGCAGCATCCCTGGAGGCCCTGCCGTCCTCAGCAGGGCGCGCAGCAGCCGGCTGGGCGCCCTGGTCCTCGTCCTCCTCCAGCTCCTCCGAGTCATCCTCCTCAGAGTCCATGTCCAGGCTCTCCCCGTTCACGTGGAGGGAGCCGTCACCCAGGTCCTTCTCGCCCTGGAACACGGCGGAAGCCCACGTCGGGACCCCGCTAACTCCTCCAGGCAAGGCCCACGGGGCGGGGCGGGGGACGGGGCTGGCGACTCTGCCAGAAGACGAGAGCCTGGGGCGGGCGGGGGCCACCCTGGAGCAGAGATGGAGGGCAGCCCCCGCAGCCTGGTCCGCACCCTTACCTTGGAGCCCACCGTGGAATGAGTTATGCTCTTAAACATCTCAATCACCGTCCTCTGTTTTAACACTTTGGTCTTTTTCTTAGGAACCAGGCTATAGGTTCCCATTCTTCGTTTTTTCTTCCGAGATACTGCAGCTGCTAAAACAAAAGGCAAGCAAGCTAAAAAAAAAAAAAAAAGTCAAAAGGGGACGAGAGAAGAAAAGAAATGCCATTCAAATGTTTTTAGAGGTAGGTGACAGTTCACAAACTCTGATCACCAAAATCATCGGCACCCACAACAGTGTCTTAAGTTGCACAGAGAAAGCTGAAAAGCCGTCACAGATACAGGATTTGTTCACAAGGAGACACCGAGCTGTACGGAGGGCAAACGTGGGCACCCACTCCCGAGCAGACACCGGGAGACCGGCAAGCCGTCAGGAGCGGGCCCTGGAGCACCTGGGACAGCCTCTGAGCAGGGCCCTCCGAGGGGCTCAGAAGGAAGGGCCTCCTCCAGACCCACTCCTGCTCGTGTGTCCAGAGGGTCCACCGATGACGTGTGGTCACCGAAGAGTGGCCTTACACCACTGTCACCTGGACCCTCCATCCTCGCTCAGCACTTCATGGACCGAGAAGAAGAACAGTGGAAACAAGGGCCCAGCGAGCTATCCCTGCACACAAGGGCCAGGGAGGGAGAGGCCTGGGAGCAAGGTCTCCTGACAAGCGCAGCAGTGGAGCGGGGACTGAGCGGGGGCTTGGGGGCGCGTGGCCCCTGACGCCGTTCTGGGCAAAGCTGCCCCAGGTTTACTGCTCTGACAGAATGAGGGTCTCTGTGATGTTTTATTTTTGTAAAAAGTTCCAGGGTATATATATTAAAAAAATCGGAAAACCACTGCTTTAACACGGAGGAACTCCACGAAAGGGCTGAAAGAAACACCTTACATTTTATTTCTACGAAATGCAGAGAAGGGATACGGGGAGAAAGGACGCAGGTCGGCCACCGGTGCCGGGGGTCAGGCTGACAGCCCCTCACAGGTGCGTGGCGACGCCAGGACACTGAGGACAATCGCCACGCGGGCCGCACGTGTTTACGTGGAAACGCCGTCCGTCCACGCGCTGAATGGAGCACAGGTGAGCCGGTGGAGGTGCCCCCCAAGGAGGAGGAGGGTGGGTTGTGAGCTCCGTGCAAACCTGCCATCTCGTCTCCGCTCATGCCGCAGCAGGACAGCAAGAGCAGGCCCTCCAGGGCGGGGTTGTCACCACAGTGACAAGAAATGGCCCAAAAGTGTGCACTTCCTGTGACAGATCTAATGCGCCGGCCGCACAGGGGAAGGAGGGAGGAGGAAGGTTTGACGAACGAGGCAGGCCGTTCCCGGTCCACAGGGACGCCGTCACACAGGGCCACGTCCCCACGGGCCCCTGCCCCTGCTCCCCCCGGGGTGGGGACGCTGCAGGCACAACAAGAGGGGCCTGCCGCCTCCCTGGGGAGCGAGCCGGGCAGCTGCTGCAGGAGCGCCAGGCACCAGGCCGTTCACGCTGTCCTGAGCCCGCAGGCCCCGTCTCCAGGCCTCCGGCCCTCAGATAAGGAAACAGAGGCAGAGAAGGACCCATGTGGGAAACTACTAAACACACTCAGCATTTCTGTTTAGAAAACGTGGATTGAACAGATAAGGAAATAATAAAGCTAAAATAGGAACAATCTTAACTTTTATTAAGAAAAAAGATCCTTGCGGCTTGCAGGATCTTAGTTCCCTGACAAGGGACTGAACCCACACCCATGGAGTCCTAACCACTGGACGGCCAGGGAATTCCCCAATCTTAACTTTTTAACAGAAGTACCGACTCCTGACATTCCTTGCCAAGCCCTACACACATGGGTGTAATTCCACAGACATGCGACTCTGTCCAGCTTTAACTCTTTGAAACAAATAATACTGAGTTGAAACAGACCAAAAGTTGGAGGTGGTGGGGAGACAGACTGCCCCTGTTTTCTAACCAACCACCACGCTCCAACAAACAGAACAAGGACTCCCTGGAGACACGGTTGGTCCCAGGGCTGGGGAAGGACAAGACGGGCTGGGTCCACCTGGTGTAGCCAGGAAGTCCTCACAAAGTGACGGGGTCACATCGGAGGACTCAGGAGCCAGCCTGAAAGGCAAACCTGGGACAATTTGAACATGACGGTGACGGACTGGAGCCCAGAGACTCACATGAGGATCCATGAGTTGAGACAGAGGCAAGGCTGGAAAGGGGAGGCCCCTCATTCCAGCAGAAGCTCCACTAGGAAGTAAGGAGGGGGCGATGGAATTGGAAGCCATCCTGGGACGATCAGGCTGGGAGTGGGTCCCCAGATGCTCAAGCTGCCAGGTGGGACCATGCAACCCTCTAAGCCCCGCCTCCAAAGACACAAAGGACCACAACCCAAGGACCTGTAGACCCAGCCCTGCCGCAGCAGGACCAACACCCATACCCCAACTCCCAGGAGACGCAGCAAGGACACACGCCCCTCGAGGACAGCAGTGACCCGAGCCTGACCCGGGAAGACAGCAGCGACCCCAGGGGGACGTTCCAGATGTCAAGAAATGCCTCCTGGGACGACTGACTGGCCAAGGCGAGTGGGGCCTGAGGCCTGGACGACGCATCACACGGGGGGCCCTTCCAGGCTCTGACACTACAGCGACTGCCCGAGAGGGCGCCACGCACGACAGGGACGCGCCCAGGGCCCCATGTCTGCAACTTCCACGCATGTTCAGAAGTAAACGTTACACGCTGGGCAGGAGAATGACATGCGACTGTGCACGGGGTGGAATGGGGGGAGGGGGACGAGGGAGGCCACAGGCATCCTCTGCAGAACCTCTGGCCTGAAATTACTGATAAGCAACAAGTATTCTGAAAGTCCTGAGGAAGACAGGCCTCAACCAGCAGATCACCACCCCAAGGCAGCCCCTCGGGGGGCCACCTCCCCCTCATCTGTGAGTCCTCAGCGACGTGAGCCAGGCCTGCCGGAGAGGCCTGTCTGCACTGGAGGGGTCTGCAGAGGAAGCAGGCTCTACCTGCCACGGCAGCCTCCCTGGGGGCCGCTCACCAGCCCCCACCTCCTGCGAAAGGCCCCACAAGGCACCCGATGCTCCTCCACGCCCCCAGGTGAGCGTGAGGAGAGGTGGCTCGGGGTGGGAGGGGGCTGCCCCACGGCCACCCGCACCTGAACCACGGTGCCCCCGCAGCACTGAACCATGAGCTGGGAGGCTCCTCAAAGCCAGAGCCCTCCACCCAATCAGACCAAGGCCACAGACTGTCGGAATGAAAACGATCTTCATCTGGAAGTTGAAAACAAGCGGAGGATGCGACGACAGAGCACCGGGTGAGGGTGGAGCGGGGCCCGCGTCCTCTGCGGTGCAGGCTCAGGACACACCCGAGCGCAAGGCGGCGGCAGGTTCCCTTTACCTGTCTGTGCCTTCGTGGTGGCCACGTAGCACTGGTTTTGAGGTAGCGACTGGTGAAGGGGCGGGAAGGGGGGTAAAAGCTGCTGTCGTCCAAAATCCGAGGTGTTTCTGCTCAACTCCTCTTTCGGCTCCTCGGGGTCACGGGCATCCCGGCCTTCCCTGGGGTCCTTGCTGGCCGCGTGCTTCAAAACAAAGACAACGCGACAATGACGCACAGGCAGGCGGTGCTAAAACAGCGTGCCTCTCCCACCAAACCCCTCGCCCGAGAGATGTACGCTGAGGAGAGAGGGAAGAGCGCGGGAACCCGCCGCCACCAGAGCGCCTGTGACAGGCGCGGGCAGGCATCACAGGCCAAGAACAGAGTCTGCATTTCTGCAGGGAAGTAGCAGCGGCTGTGACACGTGCGGCACCCAGAACTGGGACCGTCTCCCACCTGGGCCTTTACAGAAAGCCAGCCAGCCTGTGATTTAGGTAATAAACTATGACTACGTTTGAAAATACCCAGATGGGGCACATTCCAGGTGATCACGGCTACACGGTGCACATCCCCCAGGTGGTTTTCAGGCCATGACAGATCATCCTGTAACACCTTTAAGACGCTTTTGCTCAGTTTTACCCATTTCCTCAGTGTCTCGGGCTTAGCCTGCTGAGACCACAACAGCCTGTGATATGGACGCCAACCCCAGCACCACCGACAGCCCTGCCTCTGCTCCAGACACCACTCAGCCCCCACCACTTGCTTCCCCAGAGTCACCTACAGCCTTGAGACAGTCTGATCTCAAACCCGATTCCACTGAACCACGTTTCGTTGTGCACAAAGTAGGTGTGATCCTTCAATATAGGGGGCAGGGAAACTGGACGGCCACCTGCAAAAGGATGGAGGTGGACCTTCACCTTATACCACTGACAGAGATTAACTCAGAACAGATCAAACACCTAAAATTGTGAAACTCTTAGAAGAAAACAGGGGGGAAGCTTCATGACATTGGATTTGGCAATGGATCTTTGGATATTACAACAAAAGCACAGGCAACAAAAGAAAAAAGATAAATTAGACTTTATTAAAATTAAAAATTTCTTATAGGGACTTCCCTGGTGGTGCAGTGGTTAAGAATCCACCTGCCAATGCAGGGGACACAGGTTCAAGCCCGGGTCTGGGAAGATCCCACATGCCACAGAGCAACTAAGCCTACGCACCACAACTACTGAGCCTACGTTCCGGAGCCCGCGAACCACAACCACTGAAGCCCGCGCGCCTAGAGCCCGTGCTCCACAACAAGAGAAGCCACCGCAGTGAGAAGCCCACGCACTGCAACGAAGAGTAGCCCCCGCTCGCTGCAACTAGAGAAAGCCCGCGCACAACGATGAAGACTCAACGCAGCCAAAAATAAATAAAATAAAACATTTCTCATAAATCAAAACCACAATGAGATATCACCTCATGCCTGTAAGAATGGCTATCATCAAAAAGACCACAAATAACAAATGTTGGAGAGGGTGTGGAGAAAATAGAACCCTAGTGCACTGCTGGTGGGAATGCAAACTGGTGCAGCCACTATGGAGGTTCCTCAAAAAGTTAAAAATAGAACTACTATATGATCCAGCAATTCCACTCCTGGGTATTTATCCAAAGAATACAAAAACAACAGTTCAAAAAGATAAATGCACCCCTATGTTCACTGTAGCACTGTTTATGATAGCTAAGATGTGGAAGCAACCTAAATGCCCATCAACAGACAAATGGATAAAGAAGATGTGGTTGGTGTATTTATACACACACACAATGGAATATTACTCAGCCATAAAAAAGAATGAAACCTTGCTGTCTGTGACAATACAGATGGATCCAGAGGTACTACACTAAATGAAATAAGTCAGAGAAAAAGATGAACGAATACCATGATTTCACTTATATGTGGAATCTAAAAAGCAAAACAAATGAACAAACAAAACAGAAACACTCATAAATACAGAGAATAAAACAGTGGGTAGAGAGGTGGGGGAGGACAGACAAAACAGGTAAAGGGGATTAAAAAGTACAAACCACCAGTTATATAATAAGTAAGTCATGGGGATGTTAACAAACAGCATGGAGAATACAGTCAACAATATTGTAATAACTTTGAATGGTGACAGACAGTAACTAGACTATTCCTGGTGATCCTTTTGTAATATATATTGAATCACTATGCTGTATACCTGAAACTAATAAATTGTAAGTCAATTATACGTCCATTAAAATTTTTTTTAATTTCTATGCATCAAAGGACAAAATCAATAGAATGAAATGGCAACCTACAGAATGGGAGAAAATATTTGCAAACCATATATCTGATAAGGAATTTGTACCCAGAATATATAAAGAACTCTACAAGTCAATCAAAAAAACAAATGACCCAATTTAAAAACGGTAAAGCACCTGAACAGACATTTCTCCAAAGAAGACATACAAATGGCCAAAAAGCACTTTGAAAAGATGCTTAACATCACTGATCATCAGGAAAATGCAACACAAAACCTCAATAAGACTACCTCACACTCCTGGGATGGCTACTATCAAACAAACAGAAAACAAGTGTTGGTGAAGGTATGGAGACACTGGGGCCTCTGTGCACTGCTGGAGGGAAGGTAAAATGGCGCAGATGCTGTGGACAACAGTGTGGAGCTTCCTCAAAAAGTAAACAGGGGGGCTTCCCTGGTGGCGCAGTGATTGAGAATCCGCCTGCGGATGCAGGGGACACGGGTTCGTGCCCCGGTCTGGGAAGATCCCACATGCCGCGGAGCGGCTGGGCCCGTGAGCCATGGCTGCTGAGCCTGTGCGTCCAGAGCCTGTGCTCCGCAACGGGAGAGGCCACAACAGTGAGGCCCGCATACCACAAAAGAAAAAAAAAAAAGTAAACAGGGGCTTCCCTGGTGGCGCAGGGGTTGGGAGTCCGCCTGCCAATGCAGGGGACACGGGTTCGTGCCCCGGTCCGGGAGGATCCCACGTGCCGCGGAGCGGCTGGGCCCGTGAGCCATGGCCACTGGGCCTGTGCTTCCGGAGCCTGCACTCCGCAATGGGAGAGGCCACAACAGTGAGAGACCCGCGTACCGCAAAAAAAAAAAAAAAAAGTAAACAGAATTATCCTATGATCCTGCAATTCCACTTCTGGGTACGCACTCTGAAGAATCAAAAGCAGGGACTCGAAGAGCTCTTTGTACAACTGTGTTCACAGCAGCAGCATCATTCACGACAGACAAGGGGTGGAGGCAACCCAAGTACCAACTGATGGATGATGGATAAACCAAATGTACATGTGTGTATATGTACACGCATGCAATGGAATATTATCCGGCCTTAAAAAGGAAGGAAGTTTTGACACAGGCTACATTGTCTCGAGGACGTTGTACTGAGTGAGACAGGCCAGATACGAAAGGACAAATCCTCATACGAGGGACCAAGCGTAGTCAATCCGAGACAGAAAGTAGATGTCGGGGCCCGGGGCTGGGGGTGGGGAAGGGGAGTGAGTGTTAAATGGGGACAGAGCGTCAGTCTGGGGAGACAAGAAAGTCCTGGGGAGAATGGTGGTGACGGCCGCACAGCAATGTGAATGTGCTTAATGCCCCCGAGCTGGATACTCAAAAATGGTTAGAATGGTAAATTCTATGTTATGCGTATTTTAATACAGTGTCCGCATCTCTGGGAGTCGACACTGGGGAGATGCCAACAGGCCTGCCAGGGGCGGCCCTGGACTCGGCTTCTCCCAGCGGGACCCATGCTCAGCCCCCTGGCTCCTCTGCCAGGCTCCCTGCCTGGGCCCCGCCCGCAGCTCCTCCTCACACAGCGCAGGCCGAGGCCTCCTCAGTGGCCTCCACCGCTAACGTGCCCTGGCACAGACAGCCCTGGTAAAGGTAACCTGTTAGCTGCGTCAATTCTCCAGTCCTTCTCAAATATGCCGGCTTTGTCTCAAGGAGGTCACTTGCTTTGACACGATCGCTCCCTCACTCCTCCCACGAACGATCTCACAGACCACGCAGCTACCACCTCCACCAGCGCTTGCAAGACAGACGTGACACAGGAGTTTAAAGGATACATGGAGGAAGGCAGAAGCTAAATCTGAGAAGGAAACAGCCACGTGAGGCTCGTTCTCACTCGGGCACAAAATCCATTCTTTGATTCAAGGTATTATTTTTGAAAATCTAAAAAACAAAATTAAGAACTGCTGAACTTGAGTGAAGGCCCTAAACTCTGTTAGGGCCCTATCACCTGACACAGCAAACCCACCGAGGTGGAGCAGCTGGCGCCTGACCTCCCGGCGGGGCACCGCAGAGCCCCAGCCGGTCCCCCACGTGGAGAGAGGACCCGCGCCAACACCCAGCTGCCACGCGCCGGGTCACAGAGTGTGGCCGCAACGCCCGAGGGCAACCGCGTTTGGCCCCCGCTGGCCTCCCCACCCCAGCGCTCGCTCTGCTCAGCGGCTCTCCCCTCCTCGCCCCGGCCACTGTCGGCCCAACCGGGGCGAGTCCTCACACCCGGTGCCCCCCGTTCCGGGTGCAGCAAACACCCACCTGCACCCCAGCTGCACAAGGACCTGCCCCACCCGGACCGAGAGTACCCAGCCAGGCCCGCATCTTCTCTCCATCTTCTCTCCAGAACCCAGGGACGACTGGGGGGCCGTGTGGAAGGAGCCAGGGAGAGCGCGGGGAGAGGTCCCTGTGCGGCACCTCCGGGAATGAGCACAATTCAGTTAGGGAGACGGGTCTACACTGGCGTGCCAATGCGGGATACAAGGGTCTCCTTCCAGAAATTCTCGCTTCCTTTGCGTGAACAGTGGCTGAGTCTAACCCTGTGTCGGCGCCTTCTGACAGCACAGGCACTGGGTCCGAGAGGCAAACTGGCTCTGCCCTGCCTGGGGATGCGAGGACACCAGGCTGTGAAAACCCCTGCACTTTTGAACTCTTAAAGGACAATGGATTTCTTGCCATAAGCATGTAACACTCTTTCTATCATTGGGATGACTGTTTTCAAAACTCAATTTTCAATAAAACATGCTTTCCTAAGAAAACCAAACAAGACTAAACTGGGTCTGGGGAGAAGAGAAGCCAGAGGGCAAGAGAGGCCGGGTCTGGACCTGGGCCGGGAGCCAGGAGGGCACCCAATCTCCACGTCTCCAATCCCCTCCTCAGGCAGGGGTCCCAGGAGCAGATGAGGTTTCCAGGGTGAGGAGCAGATGGGCTTGGTCTTCAGGAAATCAGGTTCCAAAGCCTCAAAATCCTTCCTTTTTCTTTCGCTACAAGTGACCAGCCTGAGAGTGCTCAGTAATTTCCAACAAAATATGTGTTGCAATTGACTGCATGCTACTACTAATTACAATAACTCCATCCAGAACAAAGCTAACCCTCGAATAAAGCTTACGGTCAGAGATATTTCTTGAAATTAAATTTCAGATTGCTTTTTTTTTTTACCCCCTAGAGGGATATAAAAAAATGTCTGAGAATAAAAATACATTAGAATAAAATTCTAGAAGTGGGAATGGCATAAGAGTATAATTTCGAGGAGATAAATAAATAATGTTGTCTGACATGCATTTTAAAATCGATAATGCTGGGCCAAAAAATGGTAGGTAAATAAATAAATAAACTTCACCCTAAGCCTCAAATCTAATACAAAAATTAATTCATATATTTAAAGTTCACATAAAACTAAAAAACTATGAATATTAGAGAAAATCTTCAGGATCTAGGGCTGGGTGAAGAGTTCTTAGGCATGACACCAAAAGCATAGCCTTAAAAGAAAAAAACTGTGTAAGCTGGACTGTATCAAAATGAAGAACTTCTGCTTTAAGAAAAGCCATAGGGTCTTCAGTAGCGAAAGGAAGAAGACCAGCTACAGACCAAGTGAAAATATCTGCAAACCAACACCTGACAACGGTCCATATCCAAAACTCTCAAAGCTCCCCAAATATTTAATTGTAAAGTGGGCAAAAGATATGAAAGACATTTCACCAAAAAGGACATACAGATGGCAAACAAGCACATGAAAAGTTGTTCAACGCCATCAGTCATTAGGGAGGTTCAAACTGGAACCACGACGAGGAATCACAGCTACGACAGAGAAGAGGCAACACCAAACACCCCTCTCGAGGATGCAGGGACATAAAATGTAGCGGCCTGTGCAGTGCAGTGTGGCAGTTACTTATAAAACTAAATATCCGATTACCACATAACCTTGCAATTGGGCTCCTGGATATTTTACCCAGAGAAACGAATATTTCATCCAAACAAAAATGTGTACGTGAATGTCCGGAGTAGCTTTAATGGAACACCCCAAAACTGAAAACCCCCAAATGTCCCTTGATGGGCGAGCGGTTACACACGCAAAACTTGTCAACACGCAAAGGAGGGCCCTGCAGACATCGCCTGGGTGGGGTCAGGGGTGTGGAGTGAGGGAAGAAAGCCTCTGAACTCTGCCATCCCGCGTTTCAGAACACCTGAAACAACACACCTCCAGAGATGGGGGACAGGGTCAGTGACGGCTGGGGTGACCACAGAGGGAGGCTCGCAGAGCTGGGTGGGCACGTAAACCCACACCGTGGTACCCTGGGAGAAACCGGCTGGAGGGGACACGGGCTCTCTCTCTACTATCTGTGCAGCTTCCCGTGAATAATTATTGAAAAGTTTAAGTTTCGGCGCATACATAAAAATACTACGAAAGGCAGAAGTCAGGCCAGAGTTGGTCGGGCCGGGGGCGTCAGGGGCCCCACACTGCATGGGCAGTGGGCCGCGGCCCAGCTTCCAGCACACACACACACACACACACACCCCCACCCGGCTCCACAGTCACAGCAGGCAGGCGACAGCCAGGGAACAGGGAAGCACAGAAACAAAGATGAGCACACTCCTGGCGGAAAGTCATTTCAGGGGAAAAATCATCCGAACAAGAGGTGCCAAAGCCAGGCAGAACCCCCACATGAGGAGACAGGAGTTGTAACCACGACCATGAAAGGGTTATAACTGTCTTTTGAAGGGTAAGACAAAGATGTAACTAAGAACGCAGGTATTCTTAAAAAACTAATCCGAGACACTGGATGTGAAAAATATAACTGTCAAACTGAAAGCATCAACATGTGGAATGACCAGCAAGACTGATGAGGGAGCTGGAGAAGAGAGGAGCTCCAGGGAGGGAAGCCGTGCAGAACCTTCTAGAGCTGGAGAAACACAAAGGTCAGGCCGCGGGGCCCCTGGGGAAGGGTCCAACCCGTACCAGCAACGCCAGCACAAGCCATGCCAGGCATCTGACTGCACACCAGGACTTTGTGCAGGAAGTGGGGAGCAAACCAAGCCCTGTGTCTGTAGCGCATCACTCCCGGGCCCCAGCCGCCCTCCCGCCTACTCACTCCCCAGAGAGACAGGCGGGTGCTGAGTCTCCCAAGCCAGTAACTCCCCAAAGCAGACGAGCAGCTCCCGGTGAGCCCAGGCACCTATGAGGAGAAGCCCAGAGAGCAGGCTGACGGGTCACCCTCGGGAATCCTACAAGGCCCGCAGGCAACCACGGCTGATGACCCCACCACTTCCCGGCCTCTCCCCCCACGCACAGAAGTCCACTTGCCATCTGCACACGAAACAAAAGAGGAGACAGACAGGAGAGTGGCCCCACCCCGACAGGGACGTGTTACCAGGCCCGGGATGGACTTCGGCATGGTCTTCCGAGCCCTGTGGACCTTGACGTCAGCGCCCGGGGCCGGGGCCGGGGCCTTCTTGTCCTCTGTGTCCTTGCTGGCTTCCCCGGGCTTGGCGGGCATGGCGGCCGGCGGCTGGGGAAAAGCGCCAGGAGTCCTCCCTTTGCCAGCCCCACCAGGGAGGGTCTTCGCGGCGTGACCGGGCAGGGAGGAGGCCAGGGCGCCAGCCACCCGCAGCGGTGGCTCAGACAGGGGGGCCTTGCCGAGGAAGTAGCCGTTGCTCCCGACAACGGGAGTCTGAGTGAAGCCGTCGGCTCGGATGTGGTTCTGCTTCCCCACCTCAGCGTCTCTGTCCAAAATCCCATTTTCCGCTATCCGGGCAACCGGACCGGCTCCTTCCTGTGGGCTGACTCTCGTGCTTTCCTGAGTGTGCTTCACAGCGGCCGGGTGGCCATTGGCATCGCTCTTGTCGCAGGACCCGTTGGTTTCCCCATCTGCAGCCACGTGGGCCTCCCCTCCCTGCTGCTCTGCTGAGCCTTCATCAGCAGCCATAGGTGACCCTGCGGACAGAGGAGAGAGTCAGTGGCTGCCCCGCCTTCAACCCCAACAAGAGAGCCCCCACTGCTCTGCTTACACAAAACTGTCTGAAGAAAAACCGCTTTATTTCATAGACAAACATTTGCGTTCAGACGGATTAAATACAAAGTATGTCACAGACACTGTCTCGACAGTGAGTCAGTTAAGGGGGGAATGACCCCCATCCCCGGAAGGGCTGCCTGCGCCCAGCCCCTAGTGAGGTGTGGGTGGGGCATGGTCCTTGAAACAAACACCCCGCTCCTCCAGTGAATTCTTAAAACACTTCAAACACATTATGCAGGATTTACATATCCTCCAGGAACAAATTCACCACTGGAAAACAAAACTGGGTAGAATTCAGAGACAGGAAACAAGGCCTCGGGAGCAGCTTCCCAAAAAACAGACCTAAAGAAAATAGGGCGAGGTTTCAGTCTGTGAGCCAGAAGCGTCGTTTCAAACCCCTGGTCTCTGAAGCGTGTCTCCTCCACAACTTGATAAACAAGAAACACACTTCCCAACAGCAGATCGACACACGTGGAGCCTCACTACAGACCCCAGCAGAAAGCTCACGGTTACAGCGCTGGGTGCAGAGGGGCTGTGCTCATGTCCAAGACCCCACCACCCACCATCCCTGTACCCCTGTTTACAGCACATCGCCTGCCATGACTCCATCACAACTGTACTGGCCCTTGGAAGGAGAGGTCCACATTCACTACTGTACCCTGAGCACAGAAACACGAGTGCAGTAAGTACTGTCTGAATGAATAAACAGCTATTAATCTTTTTTAAACCCTTGGCAAAAGTGAATAGGTAAAAACCTACTCAACTTGGAGAAGGCCGCATGCCAATCTGCAGCAAAGATACACTTATTCAGAAATGTTGCATGAATTCCATGTAAGATCAGAAACAACATCAGGACATCCATTAACACCACAAAGGTTCACACAAGAGTGGGGTCCCAGATGACCCCACGGGAGAGAGAAACGAGGAACAAGGCCTGGCGACAAGGGTTGGGCTCTCCTGTACACCTGGTCCGTCAGCAAGTCAAACACGAGTGCAGCAAGGCTGCCAAACCTGAAATCAAGTACAAAAACCAAAGGCATTTTTCTATGCCGGCCTTAACTTTTGAGAAAACATAAGAAAAAAAAAAAGACAGTATTCACAAAAAAGCAGGAAAACTATAAAGGATAGAAAACTTTAACCAAGATCATGCAAAGCCTCTGAAGAGAAAAAAAATTTTTATAGAAGTATCTCACAACCTTGAATGTGATGGCAAAAATACAAAGATGCAAGTCACCTCAAATTGACTCTCTAAGTTCAATGATATCCTAATCAAAATTCCAATCAGTGTATTGAGGAACTCCATAACCTTATTCTAAAATGTGCAGGGAAAATAAATTTTCACAAACAGCAAAGTAAATCGTGAAAAAGCACAGTGAAGGAAGGGGAAATGGGCCTCTCCCAACACAAAGGAGGATGGGGATGTGGACAGTCACGGGGCGTCGAGCACAGCCGCCCGGGGGCCAGACGCTGACAGCTGCTCAGAAAGGCAAGCTCTTAGGACAAATGCATCTCAACTTGCAAAAGAATAAAGTTGGACCATTACCTCACACCATATACAAAAATTAACGAAAAACGTTTCCAAGATCTAACTATAAGAAGAAAACACAGGCATAAATCTTTATGATCTTCTATGAAGCAATGGTTTCTTAGATGCTATAACAAAATCACAAGCAACCAAAGAAAAACAGGTAAGTTGGACTTCATTTTGTGCTTCAAAGGGTATCATCAAGAAAGTGAAAAGACAACCCATAGATTGGAAGAGAGTATTTGCAAATCACACATCTGATAAGGAACTTGTACCTAAAATATATTTTTAAAAACCTCTGACAATGCAATAAAAATCAATAACCAATTTTTAAAACGGGCAAAGGATCTGAATTGACATTTCTCCAAAGAAAATACACAAATGGCTAATAAGCACACGAAAAAAATGCTCAGCATCGCCAGCCAGCACGGAAATACACATCAAAACCACGACGAGATACCACTTTGCACCCACTAGGACAGCTGTAACCAAAAAGAAGGTGCCAACGCATGTTGTCGGGAGCCGCCCTCGCTGCTGGTGGGAATGGACGTGGTGCAGCTGCTGCAGGAATCAGTCTGGAGGTTCTGTGAAAGGAGGGCCCAGGCCTGGGCTCAGGGGCCGTGTGCAGAGGAGACTGGCACCTGGCATCACTCATCCACAACTTCTTTTAGAAAAGGGCCCAGGAGGGCAGACAGGGTGGGAGCCCAAGGAAGGGAACATTTCAAGGAACAGGGAGGAGGACAGCGCCAGAAGGACAATGCTGAGGTAGGTCTTCAGAGGTCCCACCACTGCGAGCAAAGGGACAGGCAGGACGGTGTACGGGGCAGCTCCGGGAGGCAAGCGCCCCAGGGCCAGCTGGGGTGCAGCAGAGAGGGGGCGGTGGGCCGGATGAGGCACCCTGAGGTGCAGGGTGAGGGCAGAAAGCAGGGCAGGGCCACGGCCTTCCGTCCAAGCTGGGCCGTCTGGAGAAGATGCCCCAGGGAGAGAGGGGGTGAGGCTGGAAACAGCCCTGGGAAGCCAGGCAGGCAGCTGCCCAACCCCCATCCCATCCAGCTCCCTGAGCCCCAACAGCTCTACTAGAATCTGAAGCATTTTCGTCACACGCTAAGTGACTCACAGGTAAGACGGTCCTGCCCTGTGGCCTGGGCTGCTGGGTCCCTTCTCTCAAGCAAGGCTTCCCTGCCATCAGCGCCAAGCTGGGGGCCCATACTCTGCCTTCACCCACCGTCACCCTCAGGTGTGCACGGGGCAGTCACAAAAGCAAAGGATCCCGTGGATGTGAAAAGGTGTCAGAGCAGCATGTGGGCCCACCAGGGAGGGGCAGGGCCGCGGCAGTTCCCGTCGTGGGGGCCGCACCACAGCTCGGGAAGGACACAAAAAGTGGCTGCCGGCCTAGGGCACAAGGTGGTCCCTGCCACCAGGCCACTCGAGGCCTCGTCCTGGGAGGCTCAGGGCCACCCGCACTGAGCTCACAGGTCTACACAGAATGCTGGGGCACAGGCCTCCGGGCCCCTGCAGTGCCTGGAAAGGTGGGGCCCTCGCCTCCCGCTGCTGCATACACGGCAACCTCTCCAGACTGGCCTCTGCCGCCCACGGGCCACTGTCTGTGTGTCTTCAGAGGATGCAGGGCCGGATGGGCGCCTGACAGCCCGGGTAAGCTCGCCTGACCTTGGCCGCAAGCCAGCCTCCTCCCCGCCCAGCTGAGAGGCGGGTAGACATCGTCCAGGGACCAGGCTGGGGCGGTGGCGCGGGTGTGCAGCCGGGACCAGGCAGCAATCGCCGTCACAAGGGACAGGAGCACGGTGCGGGTGGGTTTCCTCCCATGACAGTGTGGACAGCGCCACACCACCGGCCGGCAGGACGACACTGAGATGCGCTTCTCGTCCGCACGGTCCTGCTGCTCGCACAGGAGGCCCCGTGCAGACACGGCCAGGTGGACACCAGCATCTGAGGCCCCCAGGCGCTGGCCTCATGGTATCCTGCCAGGACGCTGCTCTCCAAAGGGGCCTGGCTGGCACCCCCAGGCAGCTTGGGTGGGACAGTGGGGTTTACCGGTCATGGTCTTTCCCAGAGCCAGCACCTCCCAGCCCAACTCCAGGCCCGTCCCTCCAAAAGCTCCCCTATGTACCAGCCCCTCACCAGCCTCCCTCCACCTCCTGGCACCTCCGTGGCAGCTTCCACGCCCCAAGACCTGGTGCGGCCGCCCCGCTGCTGGCCCCATGATGCCCTGAGGACCAGGACACACAGGGCCTCCACCCTCCCAGAGGACCATGAGCCCAGGACCCCACAGGAGGAGGCCGCACGACAGGCCTGGCCAAGGAGGGGTGGCCAGGCAAGGGGCCCCGAGCGCCCTTACCTTCTTCACTCGGCAGCTCGGGTCCCAGGCTGCAGTCCTGCTTGGTCTCCCCCTTCGCCGGAACCGCCTGCTAAAGAGAAATAAATGTCAGCCGGGCTCTGCTGGCAGGACTCCTGTCCGTGGGCATCGCATCCAAACCAAAACTAAACCACCAAGGACAGGACGGACAGAGCACCTCAAGCCAGCGGAAAAATGCTCTTGACACCGTTTCTTCGGGAGAAGGACCAGCAGTCAACCACAGTCCCGAGAGACCTCTACTTCAACTGTATTGGGGGGATAATCTTTTAATAATAAGAATGCATGGGGCTTCCCTGGTGGCGCAGTGGTTGAGAGCCTGCCTGCCGATGCAGGGGACGCGGGTTCGTGCCCCGGTCTGGGAGGATCCCACATGCCGCGGAGCAGCTGGGCCCGTGAGCCGTGGCCGTTGAGCCTGCGCGTCCGGAGCCTGTGCTCCGCAATGGGAGAGGCCACAGCAGTGAGAGTGAGAGGCTCGCGTACCACCAAAAAAAAAAAGAATGCATGGCTTATATAACTAAAATTGCAACTGTTTTCTCTATTATAGGAATGCCACAATTTATTTCAAAGTGCATTCTGCTGCTGACAACAATTCATCTAAGTATTTCAAATGTCCAACAACCTACAGAAAAGTTAGAGAAATGGATAAATCAAGAAAATTCAATAAAAACCTGAATCACTGAATATTTGAGTCTACCATACAGAGACGTGAATTACACGATGCCTCTTGCAGTGGTTTTAAGACAAACTGCTTGCCTTCGGGAATGTGAGAGTCTGGTTAGAGAACAAACAGAAACACACAACACACCCTTAAGTGGGATCTCTGCAGGCGTCCCGTCCACAGCGGGAGCGGCTGACGCAGACCCTCTAGGCATCTCGTTTAGACATCCAGAGTCTAGGGGCATAGCTCTCATAACGCCTGCGTAACGTTCTGGAATGTTTGCTTCAAGAGACACTACAACGCACACTCGGAACACTCCCCCTGAGCCTGGCTCCACTGCTAATTTCACTGGGGTCAGGCGGCTCCCTGGAGCAGTGCCCACCCCCACCCGGACCCCCACCCCCACGGCACCCTCCTTCCTTGGCACATCTGGAAGTCCCCACCCGCTGACTCTGCCACCCCAGGCCTGCGGGCCAAGAAGGGGCACGAGCACGGCCAGCTCCCTCCGGCCACTTCCAGGCTCCGCTCTCCTACCTCCCCGGGGCTTCACGTCTGGCCTGACAAGCCAGTGGTTTTCAAAGTGTAAGCTGAGGATCCCTGGGGCTCCTGAGAACTCCTCAGGGGACCTAAGAGGACTTGGTTTTTCAGGCACGTGTGCCTGCACACACACAGGGGTAGGGTCTCACTGGCACTAACCGGTCCTGGTCCCAGACCACAGCCAGTGGCGCCTAGCTGGTCACACAGGTCCCTTGTTCTAGGAGCTCAGCCGTGTCCGTGGCCACGTGGATGAAGGCCAGACACCGTTACTGAGCACCTGTCATGTGCCAGGCACCTGTCGTGCGCCAGGCACCTGTCAGCCCAAGGAGAGGCCTCAGTGGACAGCAGGGTCCAGGCCACAGGGCCAGCTGACAGAGGTTTTTACATCACCAGAGGCCTGTGAACAATAACAGGTAAGACGTGATAGAGACCTCTGTGGTCAAAGGTATGTGTGGTCCTTTTCAGAAAAGTCCTCAGAGCCCTGTTCCGGTCGGGGGATAAGAAACAAACACATTAACGTCAGCGAGAGTGTGGGGTGCTGTGACGTTATAAGCAGGGGTGCAAGGCACAGCGGTGGGGGCAGCCAGCTGGGGGCTCTTCTCCACCCCCTCCCAATGACCTTGTGCTCATACCATCTATGGGCCTGGATTAAACAGTCCTGGTCTGTTGGCACTGGCCAACTCCCTGCTGCCCCTTCTGCAGTTAGGAAGCTGGAATTTGGTGCCAGGCACTAAGGGAAACTCGTGAGGCCTCAGAGCCTTCCTCCCCGAAGAAGGGGGGTACTTCCTTACGGAGTCAGACCTGACACATCCCTCATCAAGGAGAAACAAGCCTTCATCGTGGATGGCAAAGCCCAGCCTCTGCTCCTGTCGGCACCCCCTCCCACACCCTGATGCCAGCCCCTGGCCCCTGGACCCCACCACCCCTCAGCAGGCCAAGCTCCACCTCCTCAGAGAGCCTCACCTGGACCTCGCCTTGTGGCCCCGCTGGTCCCACCACCACCAGGCACACCACCAGCCTGTCTGCCCTACCAGCATGAGCACTCAGGGTCCAAAGTGGGGACCCTGTGCTGTCCCCAGCCTGTTGGCAGTGCTGGGCGGGAGGAAGTAGCTGAGAAAGCGTGTGGCAGAGAAACACAGGGTCTTCCTAGGGGACTGGCTGTGGCGCAAGCCTGAGGGGCACTCGGGAACAGCCCAAACTCACAGTCCACACGTGTTGCAGCCACCCTGCTCCTTGTGGGCACTGCCAGTGCCACATCTGGAAGCCCAAAGGCCCAGAGACTGAGGCTGTGGGTGAGCCTGGCCCACAACCAGGGCAAGAAAGACAGAAATCTCCTGAACCCAGACGCTCTGTGAACATCTGAACCTCACTGAACCTATATGTACCTAGCAAGAGGGAACATGGTTTTCGTTGCCTTTTCCAAAGGGCCAGCAACCTACAAAATCGACATCAACCACGAAAGGATTACAGGTGGAACACGTTGCCCAAACCACTAACAAAACCAGAACCAAACAGAACTGCTGGCAGACACTGAAACCCCTGCCAGCTCTCCCGCAGGCAGGGGCTGTGACAATCCCGACAGTAAAAGCTGGATGGGTGACCTCAGTCTCTGCTTTGCAAGAAGAGCCTCAACTAACCCCAGAGTGAGCTTGGGATATGGGGACACAACAGCAGGAGGAAAACCTCCAGAGAAGACAGCAGAAGCTCTGAGCAGTGCGAGGGCCCCTGGGCGGCACCAGCACAGAATCTCGGCTCCCACATGCCACCTCCACCGAGAGACTGAGGCTCCTGGAAGAGAGGACCAACTCCAGGCAGGGCGGGGGCACAAGAGGAGCTTAGAACCTCGGGTTGTGCCTGAGAACGAAGCACTCAAACTGGCAGGGCGCGTCCAAGAACCAGGACAGACTCAAGGGATGCCTACTCCGGAGTTTGCAACACTTGGAGCATCAAAATGAATAATGACAGGAACAGGAATGGTAAACCAATGAATAAACACCAGCATTAAATAAATGAATGGATAACAAAGAAATCCAACAGAGAGAGCTCCTCATCTTAGATGCCAACAACTGAAGGCAGAGAGAGGGCTGGGAGCTGAAGCCACCATTACAACTCGTGGAGGAAGTTTCGTAAGAAACGGGATCTTACAGAATCTCAAAGTACCTCGTCGCAACACTGTCCTCAAGGACAAAGGGAAGAGCAGTGACCTTCCGTGGAGAAACCTGTAGCCTCACCCATGGGATGGTCACAGACAAAGCGGCAGGTCTCCTGATGGGACGCACCCTAACCCTAACCCTTCCTGCCCCCAGGGTCTCCAGAAAGCAACGCGATGTACCCTTGGAAAAGGAAGACTGAGGAGCTGGAGTCCCCTCAACTCCCCGTCCAGAGCGGGAAAGTGCTGTGAAGGGACTACTGTGACAACTGCATGCACAGCGACCGGGCCCCGTGTTCACGCTGGATTACCGTGACACCTGTATGCACTGCAGACCAGGCAGCTGGGTCAACCTCAGGTATCTTGATGGTTATTCAGAGAAATGTCCTTGTTTGTAGTAAATAAGAGCCTGGACTTACCTCTGTGCGGGTCAGAGGAGACAAGATGCATGTGTGTGCGTGTGTGTGCACACATGTGCACATGTGAAGGACATAACAAGTGGAGTCTGGGTGAAGGATAGATGGGAGCCACTGTACTAATCTTGCAACTTTTCTGTATGTTTGAAGTTATTTCAAATTAAAGTGTTTTAAAAAGGAAAAGTTAGGAAAGTCTTCAGACTGGAAGCATGCTGTGCGGCCACGGGGCAGACAGGGTAGAACTGAAATGACGACAGGGCGCCTTGCAGGGAACAGAGAGGCAGCAGCAAGGACTTCCCAGAGGGGAACTGGTCCACGGCAGAGGCGCAGAAGCACAGGCTTGGAACCTGAGGACCCGGGCCCTATCCGGCTCCTCTGTCCCCTTGCACTTTGCCGAGGTCACCTGGCTTCTGTAGCTGCAAGGCAGGGACCACTTGTTCCAGGAGCTGCTATGAGGACGACGGACCTGGTGCCTGACACGGAGCCAGCAGACCCGCAGCCCGGGATATGAGAGGACACAGAACACGCGTGCACTGGGGCCTCCACAAACTGCTGCACCTGCACCCCATGTCACCGGGGGCCCAGGACTGCGGGGAAACACAAGGGTTCCGGCACTGGCTGGGGGACACAGGTCCAGAGAGGGCAGGAGAAGCAAGACATAAAGACAACTAGTGGCGGGGTGGGGGGAACCCCCAAAGGAGCAGCAGGCTCAGGAGCCAGACAGCACAGCTGTTTCCGCCTTCAATCAACTATCAACATTTAAAAAGTAGGAGAGTTTATAAAAAATCTGGGTTTCCAGAATCTGAAACAGTGAGGAGCTGTGACGACACTGGAGGGGTGCCTGGACAGGCTCCCGGGGGGTTCCCCACAGAGTTGGCCTCTTGACACCCGGGACCAGCACCAAGTCAGATTCCACTTACTCCTGCATGTAGGTACTGACCCTTAGGGTCAGTCTAGACCGGAGAAAACGCGCTCCTGCCCAGGCCTGCTTCACTCATCTTAACTCATCCGCCTGCCCCCTGAGCTCACTGGCAGCACCTGACTCGAGGCATCACCTCCCAGGACCTGTCCTGGCCACACCTCTCAGTAATGATGCCATGGCCTGTACCCCTCGTGTCGGGCAGTGGGGCCAGCATGTCTGACCCCAGGCCCCTGGTTTCCCGCCGTCCATCCAGGGCCAGGCAGGGCTGTGCCTCGCCTTCACCCTCAGCCCCACGTGGCCGGGCCTCACTGCCTCTCCCAGCCCATCACAGCTGCATCCAAACTGCCAAGCGCCTACACCCTTCAACCCCCTCAAACAGAGTTCTCTGGGGTCCCCAAGACCCTTCCAGAGATCAAGACTGTTTTCATCACACCAGCAGGATCCCACTCACCCGTTTCGCAGTCCTGACATCTGCACAGATGGTGCAAGGGCAATGCTGTCGGCACCTTAGCAGGAATCAAGAGGGTGCCACCCAACGACACGCTTAGCGACTGAATTCATCCTCACTCTGGGGCCACCGCCCCACAGCAAGGACACCGGGCCCGCCGACAACACCTCTGGGCCCCAGGCCCTGACTGGTGACAACGGGTGTCCGGAGACAAGCCGGGCAGGCACAGCTCCCAGGACCCCGTGAACACAGCGGCAAACCAGCTGTCTCCTGTCACAGCACCAGCCAGACGTCCACCCACAAAATGACGGTTCATGACCTTTCCCCCAAAAAAGTCTGTTTTAAGAATATTATGTAACACACTTTCAAATAACGCCAGACTGGGCCGCTATTTTGCTCTGTGTCTACCCGAGTGCACTCAGGAACCCGCTGACGTGCTCACAACACGCCAGGCCCTGGGTAAGCATGAGACCTGGAAACAGAGCACCCCATCTCTGCCTCAGTTCTGTCTCCTACTTGAAATCCAAGCACCTCCTCGCTCGTTTCTCTGAGTGTCTGCTGCTAGTGGCACAGGGTGGAAGAGGAGGGCCAGGGGGAGGGGGTGGCATGGGGGAGGAGGGAGGGCAGAGGACAGGCATGGGTGGGCAAGGAGGGGCACACCCGAGAGGCTGACACCTGTACGGCAAGGGACAGTGTGCTGGAGTCTGGGATGCTATGAAGTTTCCAAACGAAGGACACAACAGCTTATCAGATGAATATGAAAAACAAGTATCAAAGAAAAGGAATACTCTCTGGGTCTGAAACTTCTGTACAAGCCTCCACCTGACAAAACCTGCCCTAGGGCTCTGCTCTAACACTTGCTGTGCCTTATTTAAGACATGGGCCCCGCCAATGGCCAATTTCTCTTGCATAAAAAGGAAAAGCAGCACATATTCATAAAGCTCACAATAAGGAAATGTTACTACTTACCTCAACCCTGTCTAGCCTAGCAGGTTATTCTTTCTCCCTGATCGAAGCAAAACAAAACAATGGGTTAAAACAAAGTTTTGAGGTAATTATTCGACTTCAAGACCTTTCCATTTACGACCATCTGCCTAGTTGTATGGGAGTGAAACACGTTAATGTGAGTGAACAACCGGCCAGCAATTCAAGTTCTTAATTAAGTCAACATGGCCGCAGAGACACAGAACCCAAAGGCCAGTCTCTCACTCATACACAGACAACACAATCAACACCGGTGAAGGTCCACCAGTGGCTAACTCATTTCCCAAAAGCCTGGTCTCCTTCCTGGAAGAACTTCCAATAAAACCATCCGAACTCTCCCCCAGGCCACATCACTGATCAAGGTCACTGGTCAAGGTGGAGGCCTCCCCAACCTGGCTTCTCTGAAGGCACAGCCCCTGCCCCAGTGCTGGCAGCTCACCCTGGTGGCCCTGCCCGTAGCCCAGAGATCCATGGCCCCCGTGGCCTGAGACCCCCAACACCCCATCCTCAGGAAGACAGGAGGTGAAGGAGTGGCCCCCCGCCGATGACCTGCCCCACTTTCCATCCCTGCTTCAGCATGGGCCAAACCTGCTCGCCCTGCTCAAGTACCACGGCCGCCGCCCAAACCACGAGAGCTTCAACCACAAGGCTGGGTCCCATCTCCACCCCAAGACCCACGTGTCCCAAGAAGGAAGGATCTGCACCTCCTTCACCTCCTCCTTGGAAGACAGACACCCCAGAGTCAGACCCCACCCGCAAAAGCACCGGGAACCCGGACCTGCGACCTCATCCGTAAGCATCAGGCCTTCCGTTTTTCAGATGCCACAAACTTGGGCATGACTAAGAATCCACAGCTTGCGGCAGGAACCAGCGGGGGCCACGTGTGCTCACCAGGTGTATACAAGGCACACACGCCGTGCAACTCTCGTCCACTGCACCGCCGAGACACGACAATTCCAGAAAAACAGCTCCTTCTCCAAGGCTTTTTGTCCTCTTTATCCTCAGCACATCTGCCCGAACTCCAGAACATTTCAGGAGCAGACTTCCTATCACATACCCAAACCCAGACTGAAAAAGGGAATCCTCTCAGAGCCTGCGATGTGCAGAGATTCTAGGGCTTCTTTCAGTCAAAGAGGCTTTTACATACAAACTTCTAAATGAAAGACATTTACAGAGTGAAAGCAGTGAGGAAAGACTGAAGGGAGGTGTGGGGCCCTGAGGGGTGGGGCTACACCCAAGGACACCCCTCTCTTCACAGAATCAGGAATCTTTACAGTCCTAAACTCAACATTGCATGTGGGTTTTAGTTCCCAGAGCAGGGATCTAACCCAAGCCCCCTGCAGTAGAACCAAGGAGTCTTAACCACTGGACTGCCAAGGAAGTCAGACTCAACTCTTCTTAACTCTGCAAAAACAAAGCGCTCCTGCCTCAAGTGTCCACATTCCTTAAACAGAACCAAAACCCTAAGAAAACCCTCAGACTCCGCACCATGTGGCTAAGATTCTCGAGTCCATCTGTCCACTGGAGAACGGGCCGGTCCCCCTCCAGCCTTGTCCTCCATCAATGCCCTGCAGGCTCAGCCCTGCCAGCTGGTCCTAACCCTCCTCGCATCCTCACATTCGGTGACCTGCCATTTCTGACAGTAAAACTGGAGCTGGGACCCATGATGCCAGAACTGCCCACAGTAAGAGTCCCTCCACCAGCCTATCCAGACCCTCATTCGACCTCTTCACTGCCTCTGATCAAACCCCAGTTAGACCCAGCTGAAAGGCACCGGGGTGGGGGTACAAAGTCTGCCCAGGAGGTGGCCAGAAGGGCCAGGGAGCAGCAGCGCGACCCTCGGGGAGTGCGACAGCCACACGCTTACTGCGAGGTGGGTCTGACCACCCCTCCCAGAAGAACAAACTCTACCCTTCGGAGCATCAGTTTTCACATCCTGTCTAAGGAGCTGATGTGACTGGAGAAAAAAGAAAGAAAACTTTCCAGTCTGTGAAGTTTTTTCCTTAAATGCAAATTGACAGATTTCAATATACACAAACCCTAAGGGAAAAAAACACATCCCATGAGGTGAGGTAGAATCTGACCCCGTGCTGGATGTGTAAGGCCAACACAGGGCAGTAGGTGCAACAAGCTGCCCAAGACATGGACGTCCAGCGACATCTGAAGTTTGGATAAATGACAAGCCGTGTTTTAGCATAAGTATGTTTATCTGAACTTTCAATGTAACTGGGCACCCTGTATTCTTTTTTTTTTTTTTTAATTTTCTTCACCACTTTAATATGCATCAGGCTCTGGTTTTCTTTTCTTTTTTAAAAAAATATTTATTTGGCTGCGTCAGGTCTCAGTTGCAGTGCACGGGCTCTAGAGCAGTGCGCTTAGCTGCCCCGTGGCATGCAGGATCTTAGTGCCCCAACGGGGGATCGAACCCGTGTCCCCTGCATTGGAAGGCAAATTCTTAACCACTGAGCCACCAGGGAAGTCCCGCATCTGGTATTCTTATTTGCTGAACCTGGCAACCCTACACGGAGTCTGTGAGGGTCAGCAAAGGACAGAAGGACCCTAGGTTTCTGTGATTCTGAAATGGCAATGCTTATATTTCAAAAGGCAATATTCTCTGCCCTGTGAAATCATACTCCTAAAAAGAAAAAGAATTATTAATCAAACAATTTCTTCATAAGAGAACAGAACACAGAAGAAAATAAAATGCAGAGGAAAAAAACCAAAGGAATTATGAAGTCCTGCTCTCACACCATCTCTTATGCCTTGGCATGGGAGGCCTTCCCTAACTTAGCTCCCTTTTACCACTTGGGAGACTGTCTGCCCCATTGGGGTGTTTGCCCTGACCCATCTCTGGGGGAAGAGTTCCCACCTGGACCACAGGGAGGTCGCTTGTTACCCATACCATATGCATTTCAATAAAAACATCTCAAGGTGGCGGGAAAAAAAAAAAAAAAAGTCTTGCTAGGGTCTTCAGGTATCCTTATGTAAAAGAAAGAACTCGCCCACCACCCCTTCTACAAGGGTTAAGTCTGAGCCACTGCAGTGCTGACAGACAGCGCACCCTGAGAGGCTCTCTGTGCTTTGGAAAAACAGGCCCCTTAGAGAGTAGGTATCTCAGAAGAATTTTAATGAACCCAAATTCCTGCATCTTCCCATACACAGAAAAAAAGGGCTAAAATCATTAATGGAAATGCCCCTTCCCCTTGACTAGCAGTTACCTTCTGCGGAGACGTGTGCCTGGCTGTACACGCCCCCTGGCCCAGACCACACGGATCCTGGCCGCTCCCCCACCTCTTCAGAGCAGCCCCTCAGAGCTACTGAGAAGCTGTCTCCCAGGCCACAGTCCTCGGGAAGATCCGGAATAAAACTCAGCTCACGGCTCCTACGTTGCGTATTTTTCCTGTTTCAGTCAACACTCCTCAAGTTAACTTCCACTCACACAGCCCTCAGTGTGGTTGTGGCCGCTCAGACACCAGAGTCCCACCACCCCGCAGCTGCCCTGCCAAGAATCCGCCGTGCCTCGCCTTGCTCTGGACCCTGCCTGCTCCCCACATGCGGGACAACAGGGCACCCTTCTGCACAGGGCAGCGGCCAGGACCTGTGCCAGCGACACAGACCGGTCTCAGATCCCACACAGCACATTTGTGCAGCAAAGACCCCCCAACTCCATGGATGATGAGAAGCAGCTGAAGTACACTCAGGCAACCAATTCTGGCTGCACGATATTACAGAGAGTATTTCCCAAGAAAAAGCGTACAGTTGTTTGTTTTTTAACAAAAAAGTGTGTGGGGGGGGGAATACCCAGATGCAAAGACCAGGGAAGTCATATTCTAAAGTCATCTACAGGTGACACTGGCAGGCGGCTGTGTTCATTGTAGTGACGTCACAGGACAGGAGACAGCGACCGCGTCTCTATCACGGGGACGCAGACTTCCATCTGCTGAGTCTCACTCGGATTTTCTTAGTGAGTAAAACAAATATCTTGTACCAGTTCTCACAGCAGCATCACTTATTTGGTGTCCCTCCCTCTAAGTGTAGCCACAGAACAAGCATGTAAGAACCACCTGCCGCTCCAACAGCACCATCTGTAGGTGACGTCAAGGTAGCCTGCATCCCCTCCTCAAGGCCCAGGGCCTCCACCCGCCCCCGCTGGCCGTCACTGGCCGTGAGAGGAGTGAGCACCAAGTGCGGTCTGCTCTGCCGCGATGCAGTCAGCCTCAGTCTACAACATGTGCTTCTCCATGTGGGCCTCTCACTGTCGTGGCCTCTCCCGTTGTGGAGCACAGGCTCAGGACACGCAGGCTCAGCGGCCATGGCTCACAGGCCTAGCCGCTCCGCAGCATGTGGGATCTTCCCGGGCCGGGGTATGAACCCATGTCCTCTGCATTGGCAGGCGGACTCTTAACCACTGCGCCACCAGGGAAGCCCTCTCCATGCTTTTTAAAAAGACCGTTTTTGTTACACACACAGTTGGCCCCCTGTGTCGGGGGTTCCACCCCGGCAGACTCAACCAACTGCAGATCAGGTATATTTGGAAAAAAACTCCAGAAGGTGCCAAAGAGCAAAACTTGAATTTGCCAGTTTGCCAGGCACCGGCAGCTATTTACATAACATTTACATTGTACTTAGAACTGTTTACACAGCATTTACATTGTATTCGGTATTACAAGTAATAATCAGAAGGTGATTTAAAGTATACAGAAGATGTGCTTAGATTACACGCAAACAACAGCACTGTCATTTCACATAAGAGACTTGAGCATCCACGAGTCTGGTATCTGCAGGGGGTCCTGGAAACAATCCCCGACAGATACCAAGGGACAACTGACAGATAGCAAGGGACAACCGAACAGCATAGATCATTAAGGTTAGGATTCTATGAGGAATCTCCACTAACTCTCTATGAAATGTACAAGGAATCCTTTGTACTTGACTGTCAGACCCGTGAGCCTCCTCACTGGCACCTGCACCTGCTCACCTGAGAGGCAAGGGGCCTCCCCACCCAGGTGACAGCCTTGGGCAGACCCAGACTCTCACTCCCCGCACAAGAGGGTCCCATGGCTCTGCCGCCCAGGTGCCCACCCATCGATTTCTACCACACTGCTGACTTTTTTCTTTTCTGTTAAATAAACGACAGATGGTGGGAGATGATCATAGAAATTCTGACATTACCCCTTAGAAGATTCCTAAAATTCAAAGTAAGTAAGAGCTAGATATATTTTGGATAATGTGTATTAAACGAACAAGGCTATAGACAAATTATAGATTTCAATAACTTTCTCAATTTGAATGTTGGAGACGGACTTCCCTGGTGGTCCAGTGGTTACGACTCCATGCTCCCAGTGCGGGGGGTCCCGGGTTCAATCCCTGGTCAGGGAACTAGATCCCGCATGCCGCAACGAAGATCCCCTGTGCCGCAACTAGACCCGGCGCAGCCAAATAAATAAATAAATGTTTAAAAAAAAAAAAAAAAGAAAAGAAAAAGACGATGTGGTCACGTCCACAAACCAGTAACAACAACCGTGACAACGACCATCACCAGGCAGCTCGGTTTCTACCTCCCTTCGCGGCGTCTGCTACCCTCTGCCGGGGAGCTGAGAGTAAGACCCCCACCCGCTCAGCAGGGAGGGGTAAGGCCTCTGAGGGGAGGGAGCACAGGGTCCCCGCCTCTCCAGGCTCCCACAGCGGGACCGCTCGAAGACCCAGCCACAAGCTACCTTGGAAGTGAGTGTCTTCCCACACACTCTCCCTACACAGAAGTGCTAACCTCAACAATAAGGTTATAGTCACAAAAGTACCAGAAAGTTAAAACTGCCTCCAAATACTTCATCTTCAAAATGGTGTGCTGGGGACCCTGGACCACCCCCAGGGCCAGGCCAATCCTGAGGGCGGGGCAGGAGAGCCAGCTCCAGGAAAACACAAAAGCTGACACAGCGGCTCGCACGCAGACCTTGCACTCGCTATGGGGCCAGCTCTGCGGCCGGGCCTCAGGCCTGAAAGCTGCAGGACTGGAGCCCCCGCCTCCAGCCAGAGCTGACCGTTTCCTCGGCCTCCGCAGGCCCAGGCCACTTGGCATCCACGCATGTCACATCACCCCTGCATTTGCACAGAACTCCTGTCTCAAGCACAAAGGTTGAGAAGGTTCATCTTTTAAGTGTTACACGCACATTTTAAGTTTAAAAGCAGCAAAAGCCACTTCGGAAAGCATTTGAGATGAACTCGACTAGAACCATGTAAAACAGCTCCATGTGCTGGGGAGGAGGGAAAGGATGCAGTCAGTGCCCCCAGGGAACTGCTACCCTCCCAACTTGGCCACCAGCACTTCTATCCTGGCTCCAGAGGGCTGTGCGGGGTGTGTGCTAGATTGGGGGAGGGGGTGTCAGCTTTCAGGGCTTACCTACCTGAGCTATAAAGAGACCCGACAACAGCGCGATATTAGGAGAAAGGAGGAGAAACCCTCTCAACACTCATCTTCGTGGCAGGCGTGGCTCGCTCAACTCATCGGATGAGTACTGAAAGGAAAGGCCATCCTCCACACTGGCCACCAGGCTTGCCTTGGCCTGCGCCCTGGAGACCACTGCACAGCACCCAGCACAGGGCACACAAAGGGGACCTTCTCTCCCATGAGGAGGGAGGTTTGGGTACTAGCCATAACAAGAGATACCAAACCCGACCTGCCATTTGCCCCTCTCTGCCCACGGCCTGGACCAGCGGTGGCATCCCCTCCCTGAGAACAACAGGGATGCCAACGCCGGGCTGTAAGCACCAAACAGGTTCTCAAAGATGGGACGCATCTGCAGTCCAAGAAACTTCTGAGATGTAGAGCACTACCCGCCCACCCCCTAATTTTAAACTATTTTCCACATACCAATTTCACTAGCTAATTATCAAAAGGGGTGGGGAGAAAAAGAATGAATCCTTTCAATATCTCACAGATTTCCTTGTCCCTCTTTTGTCTTTTTGTTTTTCCCCTTGGCAGAAAAAGGAGAGTTAGTTCCTAAATTTGGAAAACACAATTACTATCCAAAGTGGCCCCATACATTACGTTTAAGGGATTTTGAAATATCAGAACAGACTCCCTTTCCATCTGTTACTTAACCCTTAACTGGCCTCTCTGCAAAGAAGAAAACCAAAGGCGCTACCTCCTCGCTGTTCCCTTGACCTAGAACTCTCTCAGCTACTATATTTTTCCAAAGATGGCCAGACCAACACGTCTCCCATCCTCCACGCTCTGCTACTGGATGGTGCTCACATTTCCCCCCAAAAGGTGGGCTCTGTGTGCCCTGGGAGCTCACTGGGCCTGGACCCTGAACTGCGGCTGAAGTGATTTCCCCCCCGATATCTAAAGTCAGGTCACACAGGAGCCCGGACCACAGGAGAAGCCGAGTGCCAACGTGCGTGTGAGTGAAGAGCCTTCAGATGCACCCACCCCCAGGGCTGAGTCTTCCAGCTGAGACCCCAGACTCCTGGGCCAGAAAAGAGCCATCCTCTAAGCTCCACCAGAATCGCTGACCCCCGAGAGGGACAAGGACCGCTGTTGTCTTGGGCACTGAGCTCCAGAGCACTGCACCCGGAGGCAGCAGGCAACTCGGGTGGCGCGCTCCTCCATCCAGCCGCTCTCCCAGCCGCCAGGAGGGCCCCCACCGGGGTCAGGGCAAGCCCAGCCAGGGCCCCACAGCCGAGGTCTCCCCACAGGACCTCGATCCACGGGGAAGACGTGGCAAACCAAGAGATGCGCCAGGTGCTGTGGAAGCCCCCCCCCCGCCCCCCGGAGAGCACAGGCCTCGCCCCTCGGCACCCCACGCCCCAGGCTTCTACAGACTGAAGCCCGCTAACTGGACCTGACTGTGGAGGAAAATGAGAACGAGCCACAAGCTCCCGAGGTGGCCGGCAAGCACTGGGCTGGAGTGGGCATCTGTCCCAAAGGCACAAACCAGCGAGTGGGGCACACAGCACTCACCCTCGGTGTAACTTCCCTCGCAGCGGACAGTCACACCACAAGCACGCTGATTGCCTAGCTCACACGTCGGTCTCAGATGAATTTGGATAGTCCCGCTGCCACAATGTGCTTTGCTGACGAAATCAGGTTTTCGGACCCTTCCACGGGGAGCACCACATTGCCGCTCCCACTGTACACGACAGCGCCCCGGTGCCACGTGGCCGGGTAGTGGGCATGAGTGCCCACAGGCACACAGCCCAAAGGATGAGGTGGAGATTTAGGACTCTCCCCCAGGGCTTAAGGCTGGCCAACTCTCAGCTCCCGTACTCCACGGAGCCTGGACTACACCAAGGTGAAACCCTTGGACGCCGTGAGAAGTCAGAACCCTGGCGGGCAGAGGGCACGGTCGGCCGCGTGCCTCGCTCAGGCCCCGCTTGCAGTGCAAGGACTCGGCACACTGAGCGCCACCCTAAAGACCGGGGTCAGTCAGTCCGCTCCAAACCCCAGGTTCTTACTGACTCAGTTTCAACCAAAGTTTCGGCAACGTAAAACTATCACAGGGGAAATCACTCAGTATCACGTCATCTATCACACTTAGGTTATGAAAATAAAAGGCAAAGTGGGCAGCATGGCTCATCAATACACTGGCCCTAAAAAAATCATTAATAGAATTCCAGAAAGTGGGACATTCTGCAAGACCACTGACATAGTTTCCTCACCAAGCCGATGATGGAAAGCTACAGCCGAGGAAGAGATGGCTGTGGCTCTCGGACTTAAACAGAGCCACCATGCAAAGTGCAGGCTATGCTGGGCCCCGATTTGAACTAATCAACTGTAAAGTGACATTCTGACGTAACTGGAGGGAAATCTCAAAATGGCTGGATGATACTGAATTACTGTGGATTTTGTTAGGTATGAAAATGACATGTAGTTATGTCAAAAATGTCTATATTAAAAAAAAAATACAGAGTGTAGAGGTGGAAATTTCATGACACCTATGATGTGCTTTGAGAGACCAATCAGCGCACAGGCCCAAGCTGTCTACTTTTGTATGTGATGGAAACAAATTCTTCAGAAAATTCCAGTGGAAAACTAGATCTAAGATACAGAAGACACCTGTATCAAAAGAGAACAGTACACGCCCCACCCCGTCGTGGGTGCCTCTGCACTGGCACCCGTGAACCTGAGCCCTGCCACCTGCCATGTCATCGCGTGGTCCCGTCCCAGCTCCTCCTTTCTCCACCCGTGTGGTCAGGTCACATAAGCCTCCCGCTGCCTCGCTGCTTTCTCACCTGAGGACAGTACAGAATGTTTGAAGCCGTTGGTGACACATCAGTGCCCAACAGACATCAGCCAGCCTTACTGTTCAATACACGTAATAAGTGTATCACGAAGACATCTGTACCGTCTGCCACGCGCCATACTCCTTCTTGACAGTCACCCCCAAATCCAAACTTCCAAAGGCAAGTCCAGCCTGGAGCCTGGCCTCTGAGCCTCAGCCAGCCCACGCACCCCATCTCCCCCTGCAAGAACAGCCACCACCAGACCTCTGCCACTGACCTCTTCCTCCAACCTCCCTTCAACCTCTGCTGGCCCCATTCCCGAAGGCACAGAGGGCAGAGCCGCAGTCTGGCCCTACTCCACCCCGCCAAGCCCACCCAACTCTCAAATTTCAGACTGTTCTGGAGTCTACACATCCCATGACCCCTTTTGAAAGCCACCCTGGCCCTGTCCGCACACATCCATTCCCTCTGAGGCCAGCTCCTCCCCAAGTGTCCACAGCCTCACATATGGGGCCTGAGAGCATCATTAGCCGTTTTTGTTTTTGTTTTTGTTTTTAAATTTTTAATAAATGTATTTATTTACTTATGGCTGCATTTGGTCTTCATTGCTGCGTGTGGGCTTCTCTAGTTGTGGCGAGTGGGGGCTAATCTTCAGTGCAGTGTGCAGGGGCTTCTCATTGCGGTGGCTTCTCTTGTTGTGGACCATGGGCTCTAGGCGCATGGGCTTCAGTAGTTGTGGCACACGGGCTCAGTAGTTGTGGCTCACGGGCTTAGTTGCTCTGAGGCATGTGGGATCTTACCAGACCAGGACTCAAACCCATGTCCCCTGCATTGGCAGGCAGATTCTCAACCACTACGCCACCAGGGAAGTCCACTAGCCGTTTCTAACACACACGGAGCGAGTACAGTCCAGGTGAATGTACAAGGTCATCTGATATTTTCCCAGACGCAACAGACACATCTAAAAGAATGTTTTCTCATTTTTTATTGTTGTAAGAACTCCTTTCTAAAGTAAAAAAATTTTTAAGTTGATTAGAAAAAAAACATAGTGATGAAAGGCCATTAGAAATATCCAAAGGTAACACAGGATAAGTACACTTCACAAAAGCCAATAGAGGGCCCTCCCCTGACAATATTTTGGCACCTTGAGCGAGATCGGCTTGGTGTTTTTTACAGTTCTCATTTCATGCCATTTCCAAATTCTCCCAGAGTCCAGTCACGCTTCTCATTAGTTATGCCTATTTTGCACTTCAACAGAATCACCAATTTCCTGTGAAATTTTAGTAAACTGTGCTTCACTTACATTTCAGGGAAAGAAACAATTTGAAGAGCTCCCACACTGAAGGAGGCAGGGCACAAACACCCGGAGTCCGGGAGGCAGAGGGACATGGTGCTAACTGGAGAGGGCAGGGTGGCTGGTGGTGCCACAACCGCTATTCCCACGACGGGAGCCAAGGGCACCCACCTGGGGGCTTTCATAAAGAGGGGCCAGAACACATGTTGGTGAGCACGTGGAGAAACTGAAACCCTCACACGGCTGGCCGGATGCAAAATGATGCAGCTGTGGTAGAAAGGAGTTGGTGCCCCCCCCTCAAACTCTAAGCACTGAACTCCCAGGTGGCCTGACAACCCCACTCCCGGTGCATACCCAGGAATGCCTGAGACTCCTGTCCAAACGTGCTCAGAGCAGACCTATTCAAAATGGTCAAAAGATGGAGAAAGCTAAGGTGTGCGTCAACAGATGGACACAAATGTCATTCGGTCAGAAAACAGAATGGAGTTCTGACAAATGCTACAGCATGGGTGACCCCTGAAAACATGGTGCTAAGTGAAGTAAGCCAGACACAAAATGACAAATATTATATAGTTCTACTGATATGGAACATCTAGTTTAGGTAAATTCATAAAGACAGAAAAGGAAAAAGGGACATTTTTGCTTAATGGGTACAGAGTTTCTTCTTGGGGTGATGAAAATATTTTAGAAACAGTGATGATGGTTGCACAACATTGTGAATGTACTTAATGCCACCAAAAAGCACACTTAAAATGGTTAAAATGATAAAATTTACGTTTAAGTATATTTTACCATTAAAAAAGAGAAAAAAAGATTGAGGTGTGCAAACCTACCCTTATAGATGCAATCATGAACTTCTTTAAAAAAACCAATCCAGGGCTTCCCTGGTGGCGCAGTGGTTAAGAATCCGCCTGCCAGTGCAGAGGACACGGGATCTTCCCAGTCTGGGAAGATCCCACATGCCGCAGAGCGGCTAGGCCCGTGAGCCACACCTGCTGAGCCTGCGCGTCTGGAGACTGTGCTCCGCAACGGGAGAGGCCGCAACAGTGAGAGGCCCGCGCACCACGATAAGAGTGGCCCCCACTCGCTGCAACTGGAGAAAGCCCACGCACAGAAACGAAGACCCAACACAGCCAAAAATAAATAAATAAATTTATTAAAAAGAAAAAAAAAACCAATCCAATTACTAGAAAAGACCCCTTTAAAGAAGAGATGTAATGTACTTACAAGAAAAAAAATCAGAAAATACTACTTTGTGTAGTGAAGCAAGAAAAAATAGGATGTAGCCTAATAGTGCTAAGTGCATACCATCATACAAATATATGTTGAGACATATATTATTACCTTCCACATACACCACTACATCTAGGAACCATGGGGCATCTACGAAGCAACTTGATCTCAAACAGCTCATGAAAGAACTCTTGTATTGTACTTGCAACTTTTCTATTACGTGTGAAAGTATTTCACAAGAAAAAGAAAAACAGCTTTATAGTCAAAAAAAAAAAAAAGGAAACAGATACAGAACAATACTGTATTGTGGGTGGGTTCAAACACCTCTCTGTAAAACACAGGGAAAGATCTAGAAGGACCCACATCCAACTCATCACGACAGAAGATGTGGGCTGGAGTGTGAGGGGCAAACAAGGGAGATCTTGCCTGAACAGGATTTGATTTTCAAAAGAAAAATTCATATATCATTGTATAATTTTATTCTTTAAGTAAAGGAAATTAATTGGGAAAAATTAAAAGGTGAAAACTACCCATAAGCCAACAACTTTAACACTGGTATATAACCTCCCAAACATTTTTCTGTGCGAATATGCTCATAAAGCTATAACTGACACATATTATATAAATGGACTTCTACAATACTGTTAGAGAACCACTTCTCCCTTAACCAATGTGAACAAAAGAATCTACCGCATTGTCACTGGGGGGACGCACAGGGTTGGTGAGAGACCACCCACGTAGGACCCACTGAGGGACTCGCAGGGGATTTGCAATAGCACCATCTCCACATAATACACTCCTCTGTATGGAGCTTTTTGTAAACTCCTCTAAGAAAGAGCCATAAAGGTAAAGGAAAGAGGGACTTCCCTGGTGGCGCAGTGCTTGAGAGTCCACCTGCCAACGCAGGGGACGTGGGTTTGAGCCCTGGTCCAGGAAGATCCCACATGCTACGCAGCAACTAAGCCCGTGCGTCACAACTACTGAGCTTGCACTCTAGAGCCCACGAGCCACAACTACTAAGCCCACATGCCACAACTACCAAAGCACATGTGCCTAGAGCCTGTGCTCCGCGACAAAGAGTAGCCCCCACTCACTGCAACCCGCGCCCAGCAATGAAAACCGAATGCAACGCAAAAATAAATAAATAAATTTATAGTTAAAAAAAAAGAAAAAGGACAGAGCTGGAGATTAAAGGTCTTCATTCCCTTACACGAATGATGTGCCCTGTGTCTCAGCAAGGGTCCTAAACAGACAGGTTTTCTCCTTCTAAGACTGAAACGCTTTAAAAAGATTTGGGGGGCTTCCCTGGTGGCACAGTGGTTGAGAGTCCGCCTGCCGATGCAGGGGACACGGGTTCGTGCCACGGTCTGGGAAGATCCCACATGCCGCGTAGCGGGTGGGCCCGTGAGCCATGGCCGCTGAGCCTGTGCGTCCAGAGCCTGTGCTCCGCAATGGGAGAGGCCACAACGGTAAGAGGCCCGCGCAAAAAAGAAAATAAAAAAAGATTTTTGAAGAATAACCCCAGACCCTTTTCATGTTAATCTGTGTAAGAGAAAGGAAGCTCTCCCTGACCCAGGCCCCCGTTACCTGGGGCAGGACCCCCAGGATAAGCAAGCTCGGGAGGCCAAGCTGCAACACTCAGCCTTTGGGGACCATGTGTCCTACACACCGGGGGACAGGCCCACAGACTGAGGCCACACACCTAGAAGCTGACGCACAACTAACTTCACACAGTCACTGCATGTTACCAGTCCTTAGACTAAATAATTAAATATCTACTACTGAGTTGATTTTTACTATCACAAGGTAAGTGAAAAAAAAAACATGAAAGCACATGAACCTTCACTGTTGCTCGAGGTGATGGCGCCAGCACAACACAACTCTCCTCCATACAGACAACATCTGATTTCTGAAGTCCAAACTCCGGCCAAGGAGGTCACATTACCAAAAAGACATCCATGTGACACACCATCAGCCACAGCATCACTCCTCCTCCTGAGGACAGCGGCACGTGCCACAACCCGAGTCCTGGAGCTCCTCAGAGGGGCTGCAAGGAACACAGACAGCAGTTCTTTCTACAGAGACGGCCCCTCATCTAGAAACACCCCATTCAAACTGGTGGAACAGGGTCCGTATCCCAGCTTGTAACCCACGGTAACAGCTTGACTGCTCTGATTTTAATAAAGTCTACTCAGGTTTCCCTGGTGGTCCAGTGGTTAAGAATCTGCCTGCTAATGCAGGGGACACGGGTTCAATCCCTGGTCTGTGAAGATCCCACATGCCATGGGGCAACTAACCCCATGTGCCACAACTACTGAGCCCATGAGCCGCAACTACTGAGACCACATGCTACAACTACTGAAGCCCGCGCACCTAGAGCCCTACTCGGCAACAAGAGAAGCCACCACAATGAGAAGCCCGCGCACCACAACGAAGAGTAGCTCTCACTCGCCACAACTAGAGAAAGTCCACACGTAGCAACGAAGACCCAGTGCAGACAAAAATAATTAATTAGTAATGAATTAAAAATAAAAAATAAAGTCTACTCAACGAGAAGCCTGCCAAACGACAAGCTCCCTAATCCACAAAAAGTAAACCTATGTGACATAAACATGATTTTGGCTTGTATGCTTATTCACGTAACTGTATCAAGTTTCTATGTAGAACTGGAAAATGAACAACAGTGGCCCGAGAAGCACCAAGAATCCACGCAGTGGTGAGGTAGGGGCACGTGCAGTGTGAGGGGTCACCATGCTCGGGGGGGGCCCGCTGCCCTGAGCTGCCCAGAAACCACCCCTCTCTTGAGCCCCGGGGGCCTGAGGGTGTGCATGGGCGCCTCCACCTCCAGGCGCCCCCCTGCCCCCAAGGGTGGCTCCAGGCCGATGGAAGGAGGCCAGGCCGGGGGAGGTCCCAACCCCTAAGCTCCTGGCAAGCAGTGGCTGGGCCCAGGACACAGTGGAAGCAGCGATGGGGACCCTGGCCACCAGATGGAACTGGAGAGACGCAAGAAGACTCAAAGTAGGCTACTCAACAGAGAACAATACCATGACGGCTAGGACATCCTAAACTTTCTACCAAAAACAATAATAAACCATTATTTCCTCACAAAACACAAAAAGGTTAATATTAAGGAAAAAAAGTTCACTTGAAATTTTTGACTGTTTAAGATTTTTAATATTATACATTTAATAAATCCCAAGCCCGTGACTCTTTTAAAGAAAAATGGCTTTTACATCTCAACAGCTTTCTACAGCATAGAAACTAATGTCAACTCAACGCTGAGATCATTCTTCAGACCCAGACGTGGAATGTGAACTTTCGGGGGGGGGGGGGGCTGAATGGCATTGCGTCTCACTAACCACACGCCCCCTGGGGGCACAGGGAGGTGCCAAGGTCAGACGCGGTCAGTCAAAACCGCAGAGGGGAGAGCAGGGTGAGGGCCCCCCACATGGAGGTCACCCTCGCCCGGAGGCTGAGACTGAGGACAGGAGGGGCACGGTGGACACTGAGGCTCCAGGAAATGAGGGCCAAGAAAGGACCGGAACAAACCAACACCTGGAAGAGGAGGGAAGTGAGGAAACGACAGGGTAGAGGCTGGTCCTGAGTTTCTGGAGAGAAAGCTGACCTTTCTACTACCACAGATAACGAAGGAATTTAAGTAGGAGCAGTTCTATACCGATTTTATATCCATAATACATTAAATCAAATTACAGTTCCTCAGGAAGACCAATTATTTGCAGGACAAAAGAATTTGCAGGATGTGCAATGCAGATACTACAAAATTTTAGCAAAATCCTGCAGCTTCAGGCTGAATACAGTTCTCAGGATTCCAATCTGATTCCTGCACAATGAGGTGCTGATTATACATATGCAGCAAAAACAACGAAAACGTGGCATGTTTCTGACTGAAAAGACACGGTTTCATGTGTCCTTCACATTGGCAGCACCTGCCTCCCATCACCTGCCTCGGCTGCTCAGAAAACCTGTGAAGGATAATCTCACGATGGCAAAGCTCATAGTTACCAACACCAGTGCCTCACGGAGAAGAGGAACAACGCAATCTCTACCTTTCCCAATGGCCTCCTCCTTCAGTCCGTCTACTTGTGCTACTACTGGTGATCAGCCTGATGTTTTTAATAGTCTAAGCAACAAAACCCCACAAGTTAGACCATTAAACATCCAGGAGGATACATGATAATTACATTGATCAGTCATGACATGATTCTGTAAAAGAAAACCTACTACTGCCTATGAAAAACTCTTGTATTTTTCATTAAGAACATTTAAGAGACTAAAAAAAAACATGTAAAAATAAGAATATAGTACATAACAAAGAGCCATTTCAAATCAGTAGAAAGCAAGAATAATTAATAAAATGGTCACTGAGACAATGGCTAACCATGGATGAAAGGTTATCATAAATATAAATCAATGAATGAAACAAATATAAATTAATAAAACCATAAAAGCACTAGGAGAAAATACTTGATATCCCTGAAATGAGGAACTCCTGATTCTAAGCATAACACTAAGACCAGCAGTCAAAAATAAAAACTACAGATTTAACTACCAAAATATTTCAAACATTTATGTGGCTAAATAAATAAATTTTAAAAGACAGAAAAACTGGGACTTCCCTGGAGGCGCAATGGTTAAGAATCCACCTGCCAATGCAGGGGACACAAGTTCAAACCCTGGTCCAGGAAGATCCCACGTGGCCACGGGGCAACGAAGCCTGTGTGCCACAACTATTGAGCCTGTGCTCTAGAGGCCACAAGCCACAACTACTGAGCCCACGTGCCTAGAGCCCGTGCTCCGCAACAAGAGAAGCCACCGCAATGAGAAGCCCGCGCACCGCAACGAAGAGTAGCCCCCACTCACCACAATTAGAGAAAGCCCGCACGCAGCAACAAAGACCTAGCGCAGCCAATAAATTAATTAATTAATAAATATTCCTTAAAAAAAAAGACAGAAAAATTATATGCAACGTATGTGGTTAAGTATAATACCCTTGATATTATTCTTAACTCTAGAAGGAAGAGATAAATAATAACTACAAACTAAATTTTTAGAAAAGACAACCACCGAGAAAATGGGCAGAAGAATTAAACAGGCATTCCTAAATGGCCAACAGACATACAGGAGACGTTCAGCCCCTCAGTAACCACAGATGAGTGAGAACTTGTTCCACAAGAAGAGTCTTACACAGAAGACAAAGTGAGTCAGACACTGTACGAAAACTATAGCTCAGTCCTCTCATAGACACAGACTCAAAGATCATTAACTGAATATTAGCAAATGAATCCAGCAACATGTAAAAGGAATCACACATCCATGACCAAGTAGGATTTATCCCAAGAATGCAAGGTTGGTTTAACATCTGACAATCAACTGATGTAACAAATATTAATAGAATCCAAGACAAAAATCATGATGACACTTCAATAGATGTGGAAAACACATGTGACAAAATTCTTTCATGACAAAAACTCTTAATCTGATAAGGACATCGATGAAAGACTCATGGCTGACACAACACTTAACAGTGAATGGCCAATGCTTCCACCAAAGATCGGGGACAAGCCACAAAGGTCCACTCCCGCCGTTTCGCCTCAACACTGCAACAGAGCACTGGGGCTCTGGCCAGCGCAGTGGGGGTGGGAGGACAATACAAGTAAGAAAAAAACTGCCCATAATCCTACCAGCAATAGTAAACATCTTAGTATACCCGATACAGGTATTTTACATTCGTGGATAACATAATATACTGGTTTTAATCTATTTTTTCACTCAACCTGACATCTGTAACATTATTTTTAAGATGTGCAGTAGTGTTGTGTCATGTAGTTACAACCGACTCCTTTTAGCTGTTGTAAACCCCACTGCAGCCATCTCTTTGCAAACCCTTACTAAGAATGTCAGTCACACTTCACTCTTGGCGCATCATCACCAAGCTCAACGCCTCCTCCACCGTCCACAGACTCTGCTGCTAGCTTCTTATTTTAAGCCACATGACCCCTGAAGTCACTAGTAGTTGGAACAGTCTATCAACTCATTTTCTCACTCCAGTCTCTCCCGTCTTCAGTCTAACATCTATTCTGCAGTTAAAATCACCTTCTGAAACTGTGATCTTCCCATAATCTTCTCAAAACATCCAGTGCTCCCCCTGTCCACAAGCTCACATTCACACTTAACAACACAAAAGATCACAAACTGGTCAATGGCCAGATCTAGCCCAAGCCCATTTGTGTGCTTCCCACCAGCTAAGAATGGTTTTTGTACATTTAAGTTAAAAAAATAAGAAAGAATATGCATCAGAGACCGTGTGCAGCGTGCACAGCTGGCCCTTTACAGAAAGTCTGCTGACTCTTAACCCAGCCCAACAATTTTCAGGTCCATATTAGCCTGTCAAACACCCTTAGGTGCCAGCCTACGGCATCACGCTACTCAAGAGTTCCTGGGCCAGGACCCTTGGTCTTGGGCCACCGCGTGTGTCTTCCTCCCAGCTTTCACCCCTGAAGGTCCAGCTCCGCAATGAGCCCTACCAGCTTCTCTGTCCTCTCGGGATGGGGAGTCCCCAGGAAACTGACTTAGACTTACTCATCCAGGCAAACCCCAGCACCCAACCTAACAACTGCCCCACGACACACATTCCATGACTGTCTGAAGAGCACATTTAAAGAGATGACTGGCTATAAAGTGCAGGCCTGTAACATCGAGAGATAAGTCACAGAGTCACAGAAACACTGCACAAAGGAGAGCCCCATAGCGCCACACTGATCTGCACTTGCTCTTTAAGACTAGGCAGAAAAACAAAGGGAACAAAAGAAAAAGCTCTGGAGCCGGGAGCCAGGGAGCCTTCTAGGCTCTCTGCCAGTATGAAAGTGAGTCCGGCTGCACTGAGGGGACTGGGAAGGAGAGGGAGCTTGGAGGGTTATCACCGTCACGTTCTTTGATAGATGCCAGTCGAGACTGTAATCCTGCTTAGTTTCTTCTGGCTCCTAGAATTTGCGTCGTAAATACGGCTCCGTGAAGAGACTGGTGCCCAGGAGGCCCTGGGGTTTACACAGATGCAGCGTGGTCGTCCGGGCTTGTGCCACCGGCCCGTGGACAAAGCCACGGCCGTCAGGCCCCACATGTCTGTGCTCCAGGACAGGGACCCACATCTTCCGAAGAAAGGACTGGGTGTTTCAGAAACTCTCCCACCAGGTGCCCCACCTCTGTCACCATTTCTCCTAGCTGTACGGGGCTCTGGCCCGTCGCCCCCGGCCCCGGGGCTGGTCAGACTGTGAGCTCGATCCCAGACCAAGGGTGGTCCTGCTCCAAACGCACACACAGCAAACATGGAGTCACCTCCAGGGCCCGCTCGGTACGGGCCGGGGGCCAGGTGAGCAGTGTCACCACACTCACGAGCTGCTCCTTCACACAGGCAGTGTGACCAGAGTCATGGAATTGTGTCGTTTCCTATCCTCTCATTGGTACATACTTTTCATGATTACTAACGCGTGACAGGAAGGGCCTTGAAGTGTTTTTGATAAGAAGAAAGCTTTCAATCCGCTGAAACAAGGTGGATGTGATACAGGCTCCCTGAGGGCAGCGTGCGTGTCTCTTCCTGGCTGAAGCACAGCCGGTTTAACTGTGGGCTGAGCCCCGGGCACAGTCCTGGCCACCGGTCAGGGGGACCCCAGCAACTGACCACGTCCCCAGGCCGGAGTCCCCGTGGCCCCACGTGGGAGGGAAAGCGAGGCTAGACGGAATTTATACACCAAGAAAAAGGAGAAACCTGTTCCCCTCTTCAGATCTGAAGAGCAGCACCCCTCTCCGAAGCACCACAAATAAGAAACAGCGGCCGGGTGTGGGGAGGGGGGGATGTCAACCCCCGAGGGCATGTGGCCGTCTGCCGGGCACCTCAGAACCACCAGCCTCCAGCACGCAGATGATAGGCGGCTCAAGCATCTGCTGGGCAGGAGAGCCCCGAGGGACGTCGTCCTACAGCCACAGTGCTGAGAGGAGGACCAGCCCTTACTGAGCAGGGACTTATGGGATCGGCTTCACTGGCAAAAAGGCAGCCCCCGGCTCATCGGGGCGGGGCGCCATCTGGTGGTGAAAATCGTTAAGTGCAGGCTACATGGAGAAAACCAGAGAAATTCATTAAAGTTTTCCTTCTAACCAGAAAGGTACTTGGGAGAAGACCATATTCCTAATATTATCGGAGTTTTTTTTGTAAATCTTTCCATAATACTTCTCTGTAATAGGATTGAAATACCATGGGAAAAACAAGCACAGTCATTGCTGAATTTCATTCAAAACCCCCATTTTGACAAAAAGACTGAGCACGGTAACAATAGTAAACCAAAGGAGGTGACCACTTTGAAGCACGTACCACAAAATCTGGGATCTGTTCCCCATGAGAATGAAAGCTCTGTGAGCAACAGGAATTCTGTGCGGTTCTGATTCATCGCTGTCCTACCACGCCCTCCAGCAGCTCTGAGAACGGCTCAGCCCCAGAACCAGGTTACACCCCAAAGAGCATGGAGCAGCCCAGAGGTTTTGCTCCCCTGGGTTACAGCTGTTACCTACCATGTTAGAAATCAGAACTGAGACAGTCCATCACTTTCTTTCAAAATAACAATAAACGCATTACATGTTAACATATAATATATTTACGAAAAATAACCACTTTTCAAAACAAAAAAGTAGAGACAAGAATGGCATTGCTTTTACATGTTTACAAGTGTCTTTCTTGGCTTAACAGAGCAACGCTCATATCCTACATGCGGCCCAGGGCCTATCCTGTCCCAGGCTGCTCTAGAAACCTGTGCTCTAGGCTCAGGACTGGATGAGAGGGGAAAAGGCAGATAACAGTCTGACCTGACAGCCCTGGAAGGGCCTTGGGGCCCCTCTGCTATGGTGTCCACTACACAGTAGGTGCTGATGGCGCTCTCCTGAGTGGAGGGACAGAGAGTGAGCAGGGGCTGGTGCTGAGGAGCCGGTAAGAGAAGGGCAAGGGTGGGGAAGGATGAGGTGCAGCCCGGTGGGGTTGGGGAGAGTGTGAGGCCTGGGCCCTCAAGCTACAGGGGGAACTCTCATTTTGTATCTGATTACAAGTACAGGATGCAACTCTATGGGGCAGCTTTGTTTTGATAGAGCATTTCAATTTAGGGTCATCTTCTCTTCAAGATTTTAATGCTCATTACTTTTTAAAAATACAGTAATCATGAATCAAAATGCGTACAAATGAGGGTTTGTATCAATTTGGTTTTACTGTAAAACTAATACATGCTCATTATTTTTAAAAAACTTATATTCCACAAAATATTTTAAAAATCACTGTCAATCTCTGGGACTTCCCTGGTGGTCCAGTAGTAAAGAATCTGCCTTATAACGCAGGTTCAATCCCTGGTCGGGGAACTAAGATCCCACATGCCGTGGGGCAACTAAGCTGCGTGCCACAACTACTGAGTTTTCGCACCTGAACTAGAGCCTGCGTGCTCCAGCTACAGAGCCCACGCACCCTGGAGCCTGCGGGCCACAACTAGAGAAGAGAAAACCTGCAGGCCACAACTAGAAAGAAGCCTGCACACCATAATGAGAGATCCCGCATGCTTCAATGAAGATCCTGCATGCTGGTACTAAAACCCCACGCAATCAAAAAATAAAAACTCACTGTCAATCTCAATCCCATAATTCAGAATATCCAAGTTAACTACTGGTATATTTCCCTCTGTTTATTTTTCCCAAACTTAAATTTAAACTCATCTGTACTATATACAATTACTAACAGAATAATAATAACTACAAACAGGAAACCCTCACTAAGCCATCATTTAAGTTCTACAAGGGATCCAGGGCCTGCAGCAAACACGGGGTGGGCCTCCCAGGGGCTGCCCCCATGCACTCGGCCACATGCACCAGTGCCAGGTCCTCAACCCTCACAAACAGTCATGAAAGACATAGCTGGAGAGGAGCTGCCAGCCAGCTACAGGCCTGTCGCTGTCCAGCCCTGCCATGGCCAAGAATGTACCCCAAGAAAGATGTCCTTGGAAGGAAGAGAACAGCAAACACAAGAATGGAAGGACAGCCCTCCCCTCCCTGGGCCCTGAGACCAGGGTAACAGGCAGAAGAAGAGCCAGGCCAGCTGCCCCAGGACAGCACCTGCCCTGCCAGCACACCAGAGATGATAAGGACACCAGTCGAGGGGCAGGAGCATCTGGACGGTGGGAGAGGCCGCAGGGGGTGGGGGTGGGGCAGGCGGAGGTCTGTGGGGCAGCACAGAGGGCAGGGCTGGGGAGGCTTCTCTCTGTCCCAGGTTCTCCATGGAGCCGGAAGAAGGTTCCAGTGGACCATGAGCGCAGGGAGGCAGCAAGGACAGTGTGACAGAGAAGACAAGGTGACACCAGCTCTAGTCACCTTCACCCCTGCTCTGATCCTGCTGGTCTCCCTGGGTCAGCTGAGTGAAGCCTGGAGGCCTGATACTCTCCAAGAGCTGACTCCTTCCAGCACCCAGGACTCCTCCACAGCCAGGCAGGCTCCCACCTCAGGGCCTTCCTTTGCATTGCATTCCTCTCTCCAGGACCCACACCCTCACCTCCTTTAAGTCTCTGATCAAATTTCACTTTCACAGGGACTTCCCTGGTGGCACAGTGGTTAAGAGTCTGCCTGCCAATGCAGAGAACACGGGTTTGAGCCTTGGTCCGGGAAGCTCCCACATGCTGTGGAGCAACTAAGCCCGTGCACCACAACTACTGAGCCTGTGCTCTAGAGCCCAGGAGCCACAAGTACTGAGCCTGCGAGCCACAGCTACTGAGCCCGCGTGCCTAGAGCTTGCTCTCTGCAACAAGAGAAGCCACCAAAACGAGAAGCCCGCGCACCACAACCAAGAGTAGCCCCCACTCACTGCAACTAGAGAAAGCCCACGAGCAGCAACAAAGACCCAATGCAGTCAAAAATAAATAAGTTAATTAATTAATTTTTTTAAAAAAAGGCTGCTGCTATTTTTTTTAAAAATCACTTTCACATAGGGAACAACAAAAAGACTAGATAAACTGGACTTTTACCAGAAATAAAAACTTTTGTGCTTCAAAGGACACTCACAAGAAAGTGGAAAGTCAACCTACAAAATGAGAAAAAATATCTTTTCCCATTAATATCATAATGCCAATATTATTTTTGGCATTATTCATAATAGCCAAAAAATGGAAATAATCCAAATGTCCATCCACTGATGAATGAAAAAAGTGTGGTCTATCCACACCATGAACTATGGTTCAACTATAAAAAGAAATGCGATACTGATACACACGAGGGCAGGATGGTCCTTGAAAACAGTAAGATAAGTGAAAGAAGCCAGTCACAAAAGATCACATCCTGTATGACTCCGTTTATGTGAAATGTCCAAAATATGCAAATCTACAGAGACACAAGGTAGACTAGTGGTTGCCAGGGGCAGAGGGAGGAGGAAATAGAGAGAGACAGCTGATGGGAAGAGACTTCTTTGAGGGATGATAGAAATGGTCTGGGTTTTTTGTGCTCCACCGATTGACATACCCAAGCTTCTGGACTAGTAATTCTGGTATATAATAGGTAAACAGTATGTTACGAATGGAGGGGTGAGAGGGTGGAGGGGAGGTGGAGGGAGGGAGGGGAAAAGGGAGAAAAAGAAAGGAGGGAGGGAGGGAAGGATACCCCTCCTCTGGAGAGAGCCTGGAAGTCCCTAGAGGTGGACAAGGGGGCACCCAAAGCCACCTCCCCTGCCGGCACCTCTTCCTTCTTTGGGCTTCCTTCTGCACGGCTGCATCTCAATCGGCCCTACCTCTTCTCCAAGGCAGAAAACAAGAAGTGAGGTCTTCGAAAGTCCATAAAGTAGATATGAGCTCTCTCCTGTTCTTAGCACTCTATCACTTTTCTTTTTAGAAACAAGTCTGTGAGGGACTTTCCCTGGAGGTCCAGTGGGTAGGGCTCCGTGCTTCCACTACAGGGGGCACGGGTTCCATCCCTGGTCAGGGAACTAAGATCCCGCATGCCACGTGGCCAAAAAATAAATAAATAAATACAAAAAAAAATTTTTTTAATTAAAAACAGAAGTTTGTGAACTGGAAATGTGTTGTAGGAAGCGGGCCTCCAGGAGGTCCCACATGCCATCTGCCACAATTCTCAAAAGTGGTTTATCTTGAGGGTGAGGACAGTTTGGACGGACTCTTTTCTGGATCCGATGAAACCCACCAAGCATCATACACTCTACATAAAACAAATTCCTACAAGATGTCAGATGCCAAAAAGGCTGGACCATTGTGATAAGCAGCATAACAGTATACCTTTCATCCCTCAGTTCTCTAAAGAGAAGATAAAGTGCTTAAAGGAATGTATTTTTAATTTTAAAAACCAAAACCCACCAAAACTTTTATTTCACTTAAATAAACTTTTTCACTTTGGTTATATTGTTCTTCTCTTAATGCCATGATCCAAAGATGATTCATACTGCTTTAAGCAGAAGATAAAAATCTTATCTACCCTTAAAAAAAAAAAAAAAAAAAAAAAAAGCCCATCTCTAAATTTCTCTTAAAATGAAAAGCAAAAGTCTACCCAAGCAAAGACCTCCCCGCCCCTGCCCAGCCCCCACCTCAGGGCTGCAATCTGCACCTGCCAATGAATGGTCTCCCTTGGTCCACCCTCCCCACAAAGGGAGCTTTCTTCCCAGGAGGAGGTGGGGATAGAGGGGAAGGGGGAGGAGGGGGAGGGGATGCAGAACCTGCCCTGTGGGCAGGACCTCACAGCTTGGGAACTGTCTCCTCTAAAAGCACATTTCTGACTCGGAAAAGACCTCCTTTAAGGGCTGAGCAGCTAACCTTCACGAGCAAGGAAATTTACAAAGGCGCCCAGACCACCACCACCACCCCCCTGGGCAGCCCACCTGGGCAGCTCAGAGGAGCCGCCCCTCTTGTCCCCTCTTTCTCATGAGGGCTGAGCTGGGGTTTCCTCAGACCCAGGAGAGTGGCCTACCCTCTCCCACTCTTTTGTTCTAAGAACAAGTTCTAGAACAGGCTGCCTATGAACCAATCTGCTCCAATCCTACTCTTTCTGATATATTTACAATAAATAAAACCTTAGCCCCTCACTAGGTCACCCCCCAAGGTGAATCTAACCTTCTTAACCACTTATACACCCTCTTGCTTTCCTAGGGAATCACCTAGAAAACCCAAGCGGAAGCTCTGCGGCCTCGGGTCTCTGTCTCTCTCCCTGGCCTCCTTGCCTTCTGGCTGTCAGTCCAAGGGAAATGGAGTCTTGCAGGCACCGAGGCGGACAGGGCACTCCTGTCGATGGTCACCGCCCATCTCACGCCCACCTGGCTCCCACAGGCATCTCAGAGCCGCAGGAGCTCGGCCAGCCTCGCCCCAGTCACCCCGGAAGCTCCCAGGAGGCAGGGAAGGAGAAAAGTAGAAAACATCAGCAAGAAAGCTCCAGTAATCTATTTATAAATGTTCGAGCAAGAGAAAAACTACTGGGTTATCGTCGGGCTGAAAAGTCACGAGCTCCTCATTGCCTTACCTGGTTTTCAACACCTGCAGCTTTGGGAGGACCTCCCATCCCACTCCCAAGACTACAAAACAGGATTATTTTGCAGGGCTGGGGGCAGGGGTGGGGGTGGTTAGGTTAGGGACAAGGAGGGGAGGTGGTCCCACCAGTACAACAGACAACCCAAGCTCCTAGGCCCTGACCAGGTAGCCTACCCGAGCTTCAAGCCCGAACCCTCATTGAACAAACATTTGTAAACAATCAGTTTTCTTGGAAGGAAACTGACTGGCTGTACATTTATTGTCTTCATCTTAAAAATGGTGAAGGTCCTTCTACAGAAACCCTCAATACAGTTCATTCCCCTCCCCACCGCCAAAAAAAAAAAAAACCGCTCCTAGGAGGGTCTCTCAGGATCAGCTTCACTTAAAAAAACCTAACAACAGAGGGCTTCCCTGGTGGTGCAGTGGTTGGGAGTCCGCCTGCTGATGCAGGGGACATGGGTTTGTGCCCTGGTCTGGGCAGATCCCACATGCCGTGGAGCGGCTGGGCCCGTGAGCCGTGGCCGCTGGGCTCCTCAACGGGAGAGGCCACAGCAGTGAGAGGCCTGCGTACCGCGCAAAAAAAAAAAAAAAAAAAACACCTAGGAAAGGACTCTAAGGTTCAGTCTAAGAGAACAAGAGCAGCTTGACCAGCCCCACCTTAGAGATTTGCCTCTAGAGCCAAGAGCCCATGTGACTAAACCTCAGAGAAGCAAGGCTACAGCTCTCACCACAGGGCTTCAGTCCTCCTCCCAAAAGCCTGAAGAGGGGCAGGGTCTCAGCGCCCCAAACTCACCACGGCCACCTGCACAGCCAGCCTCCACCCCCAAACATTTCCACCCATCCCCCACTCACAAACTTCCTCTCACAGAGACCCTTTTACAGCTGTGCCAGCCCTCCAGTCAAGTCCAAGTTGTAGCTCTTAACACAAAACAATAAATATTTGAAGTCCTCTTTTTTTAAAGGAGGCAATAACTCAATAATAGTCTATTCAGGTTTCATGCAAACTGCAAAATAAAAACACAAATAGGGACTTCCCTGGTAGCACAGTGGTTAAGAATCCACCTGTCATTGCAGGGGACACGGGTTCGAGCTCTGGTCTGGGAAGATCCCACATGCCGCGGAGCAACTAAGCCCGTGCGCCACAACTACTGAAACCAGCGAGCCTGGAGCCCGTGCTCCGCAACAAGAGAAGCTACCGCAACGAGAAGCCCGTGCACCACAACGAAGAGTAGCCCCCGTTCACCACAACTAGAGAAAGCCCGCACACAGCAACAAAGACCCAATGCAACCATAAATAAATAAATACATAAAAATAAAAACACAAATATAATTTCCTATTGTTTACGTTATATGAAAGTAAATACTACCAACCTTTCATATAAATGCTCTTCTTTAAACTCCCCACCCACTTTCAGTCTTTTTGGTTGGATGCTGGTGTTGAACTTGGGCCTCCAGGCTGTCACAGGGATCACCACGTCAGAAAAATGAATAACAAGTCGTTCCCTCTTAAGTGCCCGGATTCCACTCAGCCAAGAGCGAACCAGGCGCCGGACTTGAACTTCAGATGCAAAAAACAGTGTTGACAGACCCAGGTCATTTACAAACCTGTTCAGCTCACACAGAGCACAGAACTGTCCCACCCCATCTCAGATAGAAAAGGCATGCACTGCTAACAGAAATAAATGTAACTGTTCACTCATTATTAAGAAAATGCATTTAAAGCAACAAAAGTATCATTTTCCACCTATCAGACTGGCAAAATATTCTGAAGTCTGATATCTGAGAGTATGGATAAACAGGCAATTCTCATTACTGCTAGCGCAATAAGATTAATGAAACCTCTGTGCGGCAACTTGGCAATATTTGTAAAATTTAAAAGCACACATAACCGTTGGCAAAGCAATTCTACTCTTTAGTTTACTCTAAGATACGGTTGGAAAAGCTCTCCAAATCACAGTAACAAGGAAATTCACTCCGCCTTCTTTCTTCATTAGACAATCTAAATATCCAACTAGTTACAGAAATTGCTACATCCCGACAAGGCAATACTAAAAGGCTGCTGAAAAGTCTAATAAGCCATGTGCTCCTGTGGGAAAAGCATGGTGACTAGCCAAAGGTCAGGTACAGAATGGGGCGTCTGCGAGATCCCCGCAAGAAGAGATGCCAGCATGTGAATAAAAATCTTTTTGGAAGGAATTATAAGAAAGTATTAATAGCGCGACCTTTGTAAGTAAGATTAAAGCAGAAAGGGAGATGGAAGGTTACTTTGCAATATACACCCTTTCTTACTAGTTAACTTTTTTTGTTCTTGTTTCTTCTTTTGGACCTCAAATGTACTAGGAATTCTGATCAGTCCAACTCCGTACATGACGCACTGTCACCCCGGACCATGCTTTTTGTCACTCGTTCAATTATTTTTAATTGTGCAGTAAGGACCCATTAGCCCACCAACCACAACAAAACTAGGACCTTGACAATAATCTGTCTAACCAGCCACATGGTCTCCTCACCCCATTACCCCTGCTTCCTCACACCCAAAGAAACTACCAAAACAGAGCCTGTGGACTGCAGCTTCATGAAAAAAAAAGTCCCCAAATTAATGTGCTAATGACAAATTCACCTAAAGAAGGTACAAATGAACAATAAAATAAATCCAAGAAATGAGAAGGAAGAAAATCATAAAATGAGTGGAAATTTCTATTATAAATACAGATGAAAGCTTCTATACCAAGTATGATTTTTAAAACTCAATATATCAGGAATAGAAGAGAATCTCCTTACCCTGATAAAGAATATTAAAAACTAATAGAGTAAATAAACATCTTCCTAAATGAGGAAATACTGGAAACATTCCCTTCAAAATCAAGAATGATCATAAAAGGGGATTCCTAGGCAGTCCAGGGATTAGGACTCCACGCTTCCACTGCAGGGGGCATGGCTTTGATCCCTGGTCAGGGAACTAAGACCCCGCAAGCCACGCAGTGCAGCCAAATAAATAAATAATATAAAATAAAATTGTAAGAAAAAAAAGAACAATCATGAAAAGCAAATAAAAACTAGACGGAGGGACAGAATGATAGAACAAATGTGGTAAAATGGCAACACCCGGGGAATCTGGGTGAAGGGCATATGGAAATTCTGTGTATTATTTGTGTAAGATTTTTAAGTTTGAAATCATCTCAAACTGGTCAGTTCATTAACTAATAAAAATAAATAAAACCAAGAACAAGGACCTCGCATCCATTCAACATTGTACTGGGAGTCCTAACCAATACAGTTAGACAAGAAATTTGCAGCCTGAGGACCAGAAAGGAAGAACTACAACTGTTATTGTTATTATATGACCTACAAATTACTAGGAACAACAGTAGAGCTTAGCAAGGTGACTAGATATAAGGTCAAATCATCACTTAGTGAGTTGCCTTGCTATATACCATCAGTGAACAATTAGACATGGTAATTAAAGAGAAGACATACATCATTTACAATGGCATCAGAGAATCATCAGTTATCTAGAAATAAACCTACAAAAGATGGCAAGACCTCTACAGGAAAACTAGTTTCACTGAGATTTTTTTTTTAACTAAATGAAACAGATATACTATATTCACCAATAGGAAGGCATAATATCGGGAAGATGTCAATTCTCATCAAATTGATCTACAGACTCAGTATGCAATTCCAGTGAATATCTCAACATAATTTTTCATCAAATTTGATGATCCTAAAGCTTATACGGAAGAATAAATGGCCAAACACATCCAGGATGCTTCTGAAGGAGAGGAGCATGGGGCAGTGGCGCTCCCAGGGTGTACGGAAGGCCTATGTCCAGAAGGAGCCTCAGGCTCGTGTGAGCTCTGGGAGGTGCTGTGTCAGATTCGCAGAGAAAGGAAGACTTGCTCAATCCCTGAAGCTAAGAAAAAACAACAAAGCACATGGAAAAAGGTGACACTGAACCACTACTCATAAGGTTTTTAAAAAATCTTACATACAAGAAAAAAGCCAACTCTAGAAGAAATAAGGAATTAAACATCAAAAACACAACTTAAGCTAAAAGTTCAAAATCTAAGTAAATTTCTTTTAGACGGCGAGATAAAGGCAGGCTTCTTAAAATATGAAAACAACTAATTGTAAAACTAGGAGAAGATATTCACAATACCCACACCTAACAAAGAATTAGCACCAAGAATATACAAAGAAATGCAAAATAATAAGAAAAGCACAAAGCACCAAAAAGCAGACCAGTGGCATCTACAGACATTTCACAATAAAAGGAAATACATTCAGTCAATAAACACGAGATGTCCAACATAATTCGTGATCAAGGAAATACCAATGAAGACAATAATAAGATGCCATTCACACACATTCAAGTGACTGAAAGCAAAAGGCCTGGCGTGGGAGGAGAAGAACACAGGATCCGTGCGCACTGGGGTGGGGGACCCACCAACACAACCGTTTGCAAACGGCTCTACAATCTCTCCTGAAGTTGAACATTTACACAGCCAGTGACAGGCAATTCCACTCCTAGGTAGACACCCCAGAGAAGAGCACAGAAATGTTCATAGCACTATAGGCCACAATTTTTAAAAAGAAAAAAGAGAGAAAAAAAATCAACCCTGGAAACAACTGAAATGTCCCTCAATGGGAGAGTGGATGGAAAAACTGGGGTGTTTTCACACAGTGAAAGATTAGAAAACAGATAAAATAAATCAATTACAACAATATGCAATATGAATAAATCTTAGCAAGATCACATTAAGTGAAAAAGAAAATCCCAGAAAATTACTATCTTTATAAAATTTAAAACTATTAAAATAGAAATACCTACATTTTAAGAATACAAATTAGTGCAATGAAACTGTAAAAAGCACAGGGAATGCTGAACACAAGATTCAGAATGACATCCGAATTCTCCAGAGATTTATAATGTAATTATATATATTTCTTAAATGTGTCGAGAGAGTTATCTGGGTCATGAAATTATGAGCAATTTTCTTTGCATTAATATAAAAAACAAATGTTACTTAAATATCTATTTTTTTTGCAGCTCTTTTAAGATTTCTTTCACACAATCTTTATAAAAACTTACATGGCAATTTATGAGCACTCAACCAAATATTTATAATGAAAATGTTTGTTTTATGTGAAAAAATGTTTATATATTTTGTTTCAATTCAATAACAAACTTGTTAGGCCTTAATTTTCAAGAAAATAACATGACATTAAAATTTCTAGGGCTCCCCTGGTGGCGCAGTGGTTGAGAGTCCGCCTGCCGATGCAGGGGACACGGGCTCGTGCCCCGGTCCGGGAAGATCCCACATGCCGCAGAGCAGCTGGGCCCGTGAGCCATGGCCGCTGAGCCTGCGTGTCCGTAGCCGATGCTCCGCAACGGGAGAGGCCACAACAGTGAGAGGCCCACGTACCGCAAAAAATAATAATAATAATAAAATAAAATAAAATAAAATTTCTAAATGTTAGTTTGGGATTAACATATACATACTACTATATATAAAACAGGTAACCAACAAGGACCTACTGTATAGCATGGGGAACTATACGCAATGTTTTATAATAATCTATAAGGGAAAAGAATCTGAAAAAAATAAATATGTATGTATAACTGAATCACTTTGCTGTACACCTGAAACTAACACAACATTGTAAATCAACTATACTTCAATTTAAAAAAATAAAGGGACTCCCCTGGTGGTCCAGTGGTTACAAATCCACCTTCCAATCCAAGAGAGGCAGGTTCAATCCCTGGTCGGGGAACTAGGATCCCACATGCCGCGAGGCAACTAGACCTACACACTTCAACTAACGAGTCCACGCACTCTGGAGTTCGCGTGCCACAACTAGAGAGCCTGCGCACCGCAAATACTGAGCCCGTGCACCACAACTAGAGAGAAGCCCACATGCTGCAACAAAAGAGCCCATGTGCCACAACTAAGACCCAACGCAGCCAAAAATAAATAAATATTTTAAAATAATAAAATAAAAATAAAACTGTTCCCCAAGAAAAAGAAATTGTAAATGCTAAAAAACACCATTAGGAATGTTATGTACTTTGGACTTGGTAAAACCTTATGGTAGAAAAGTAAAAGGAGACAATTTTTAGAAAACAATGAGAAATATGAAAAAAATCCAGTTAAAACTATATGGGGGCTTCCCTGGTGGCGCAGCGCTTAAGAATCCACCTCCCAATGCAGGGGACACGGGTTCGAGCCCTGGTCCAGGAAGATCCCACATGCCGCGGAGCAACTAAGCATGTGAACCACAACTACGGAGCCTGCGCTCTAGAGACCACGAGCCACAAATACTGAGGCCCACGCACCTAGAGCCCATGTTCCACAAGAGAAGCCACCACAATGAGAAGCCTGCGCACCGCAACGAAGAGCAGCCCCTGCTCACCGCAACTAGAGAAAGCCTACGTGCAGCAACAAAGACCCAACATAACCAAAAATTAATTAATTAATTAATTAATTAACTTTTAAAAAACAAAACTATATGGGACTTCCCTCGTGGTCCAACGGCTAGGACTCTGCACTCCCAATGCAGGGGGCCCGGGTTCGATCCCCGGTCAGGGAACTAGATCCCACATGCATGCTGCAACTGAAAATCGTATATGCCACAACTAAGACTCAGTGCAGCTGAAATAAATAAATAAATAGATAGAGAGATAGATAGATAGTAAAAAAAAAAAAAAAAAAACCTATATGTACTATATACTAACATTTACATGTATAATGCATAATATAGTCTACATATGCATGTAAAGGTGCGGAAAAGTCTAGAAGGAGATTCATTCCTATTGGAGAGCAAGTCCCTCACCACAGGACAGGCTCTGAGGCTGCAGTGGACGGACAAACACACAAGGTACCCACCCAAGCTGGTGATCTCCCCCAGACCAGCTCCTCCGGGGTGGACTTCATCTCAGCTCAGGCCCACGACCCCAAGAATCTGATTTCCTCTCTTGCATGTCACAAATCACAACCAATCCATCACGTGGCTCTACCTTCAACATATCTCCGGAATCTGACTTCTCAAGCCTTCGTCCTGACCTCCCCCTCAGTTCCCAACTTTAAAACAGATCCTGAAACTGCCCTTTCTCCTAACTCCCTCACCAAGCCAGGCTTGTGCCCTGAACCACGCAACAGCCTTTCTTCTCTCCCACCGGCACCCTCGCCCCCTCAGCCTAGGCTCAAGCCGCAACAAGAAAGGCCCTGTCCAAGCAGAAGGCAGTACCTCCATCCCACCCAGAGAGGCCAGGCCGCAACCTTGACCCCCCACCTTCACTCCACTGCGGCAGCGCTGGCCTCCCCGCTGATCCCTGAGACCGCAGGGCCATCTGACTCCCCACCCTTCCTGTCTGCTCTCCCTCGGCCGGGTGCCCTGCTGGGATACAGGCGTCTGTCCATCTAGCTCACTGCTATGCACCAAGGGCGACAGGGTACGGGCAGGCTCCAGGCAGGCACCTGCTGACTGTGCAGAGGATGGTGGAGGATGAGCAACCAGAGGTCCAGTGGGACTCCTTCCACAGCCCTGCCTCGGGGTGTGATCCCAGCCCCCACTCTGGGCCAAGCCTGGGGCCAAGGCGGTCAAGGAAAACAAAGCCAGTTTGAGCTCCTTTCTACAGATTAGTACGGAGCCGATGTTTTTGTTTATTAGGAAGGTAACGGTAAAGGGAAATTTTGAAACAACCATCATCACCTTAACTCAAAATTTGTCATTTCCTTCCAGTTTCTCCTCACACGTACACAATTCACATGACTGATCCGTACCAGTGATTTTCCCTTAAACATGCATGACATCTCCAGTCACCACGTTAACGGTCGTAGAACACTTCATCAAGCTTCTCTATCATTGACCATCTGTGATTTTTCAATTCATCATTACTTTAAAAAGCACTTTAATGTCTCCATAAGTGATAAGCACCCTGAGCCCATCCGTTCATTACTCAAGGGTACTGAGTGAGCATAATACATGCAAAGCATCGGCCTCCCTTTAGGTAAAGCCCCATCAGTGAGACTCCTGCATCCATGGGTAACAATAGTTTTTGGTCTTTTGCACCAGCCTCCACCAACAAGGCTGCCAGCTGAAAACAACCGACATGTTCCTTCCTACTGACTTCACCTCACACCGAGGGTCCCTGACACCTGTCTCTGCCCCCCCACCTCACACTGGCTTGTATGAACCATCAGCAGCAGCACCCACCACCCCACCCGGACTCTGACCACCCTGGAGACTCAGTCCAACGTGCTCGTTCCCTATACTTACCAACTACAAAGACACCTCCCAGGGTCTGTCTATCCAATAACACACCTTGGTCTTTACACCAGTCTTCAGGTCTGTGTGTCTCCCTCTCTATTTCCCAGTCTGGCCCATCCCATTGGGACCCAATCCCCATTATGTCTGTTGGTCTGCGACTCCATCTGGATATCACCAAACATTTGCTTGTGTCTCCTGACATTAGTTATATATACATGACTCCACTCAGGGGTAATTACATTTCAAAGAAAACCCAGCACAATCCCTATCAGGATCTCAGATGGCTTCTTTGTAAAAATTGACAGGCTGACCCTAAAATTCACATGGAAACTTACGAGACACAATCTTAAAAAAGAAAAACAAAGTTGGAGAATTCACATTTCTCCATATCAAAACTTCCTACAAAGCTACAGTAATCAAGATGGTGTGATACTTGCATAAAGATAGACATTTGGGGCTTCCCTGGTGGCGCAGTGGTTGAGAGTCCGCCTGCCGATGCAGGGGACATGGGTTCATGCCCCGGTCCGGGAAGATCCCACATGCCACGGGAGCGGCTGGGCCCGTGAGCCATGGCCGCTGAGCCTGTGCATCCGGAACCTGTGCTCCGCAACGGGAGAGGCCACAACAGTGAGAGGCCCGCGTACCGCAAAAAAAAAAAAAAAAAAAAAAAAAAGTTAGACATTTGATCAACAGAATAGAGAGTCCAGGAATAAACCCATACATCTATGGTCAACTGATTTTCAACAGATACCAAGACCATTCAATGGTGAAGGAACAACAGTCTTTTCAACAAATGGTGCTGGGACAGCCACATGCAAAAGAATAAAGTTGGACCCCTACCTGATACCATGTACAAAAATTAACTTTATATGGATCAAAGATCTAAATATAAGAACTAAAACTGTAAAACTCTAAGAAGAAAACATAGGCACAAATCTTCATGACCTAGGATTTAGCAACTGCTTCTGAGATATGACACCAAAAGCACAAGCAACAGAAGAAAAACAGAGAAATTGGACTTCATCAAAATTAAAAATGTTTGTGCTTCAAAGGACACCATCAAGGAAGTGAAAACACAACCCACAGAATGGGAAAAAATATTTGCAAGTCATATATCTGATAAGGAACCTGCATCTGTAATATATATATAAAGAACATATGCAACTCAATAAAAACACCCAATTTTAGAATGGGAAAAGGAACTGAACAGAAATTTCTCCAACAAATACAAATGACCAATAACCACATGAAAAGATCCTGAACATTATTAGTCATTAGAGAAATGCAAATCAAAACCACAAGATACAGTCTCACACCCACTAAGATGATGATAATGAAAAGATGCACCATAACAAGAGTTGGTGATGACATAAAGAAATTGGACCCTCCGACACTGCTGATGGGAATGTAAAATGAGACAGTTGCTGTGGAAACTGTAAACAATCCCTTACCAAGATAACTGTAGATTTACATGAAGTGTAAGAAATAACACATAGACCTCCTTGTACACTCTGCCCAGTGTATTAGTTTCCCAGGGCTGCCGTAACAAAGTACCACAAACTAGGTGGCTTAAAACAAATCTGTTTTTATTCTTTCACAGTTCTAGGGCCAGAGGTCCAAAATCAAGGTGTTGGGGACTTCCCTGGTGGTGTAGCGGTTAAGAATCCGCCTGCCAATGCAGGGGACATGGGTTCAAGCCCTAGTCCATGAAGATCCCACATGCCGTGGAGCAACCAAGCCCATGCGCCACAACTACTGAGCCTGCGCTCTAGAGCCCACAAGCCACAAGTACTGAGCCTGCGTGCTGCAACTACTGAAGCCCGTGAGCCTAGAACCCATGCTCCGAAACAAGAGAAGCCACTGCAACGAGAAGCCTGTGCACCGCAACGGAGTGGCCCCCACTCACCACAACTAGAGAAAGCCCGCACACAGCAACAAAGATCCAACACGGCCAAAAATTTAAAAAAATAAAAATACAAAGCCAAGGTGTTGGTCGGGTCACACTCCCTCTGAAGGCTCCAGTAGCTTCTAGTGGCTGTGGCAACCCTCGGCATTGCTCTGCTTGCAGAGGCATCACTCCAATCTCTGTGTTGTCACATGGCCGTCTTCCCTGTGTCTGTGTCACTGGAGTTACGAACACCACCCTAAGTCCAGGATGATTTCATCACCAGATTCTTAATAAATTACATTGGCAAAGATCCTATGTCCAAATAAGGGCACATCCTGGGATTCCAGATGAACATGAATTTAGGAGGACATCATTCAACCCACTAACATCCAGTTTCCCTAAAGGTACCATTTTGCAAAACTACAGCATAATGTCATAACCAGGCAACCCACCAACCTTATTCAGTCAGATTTCCTCACTTTTACTTGTATACACACGTGAGAGTGTGTGTGTGAGTGTGTGTGTGTGTGTGTGTGTGTGTGTGTGTGTGTGTGTTAGGTTCTGCACAGTTTCCTCACCTGGTTAGCTGGCCGATCTACTATCACAGTGAAGATACTGAGCAGTTCCAATGTAATGTATGAAGGATCCGCCTGACTCTGGGGCAAAGAATGGATGGGGCAGGTACAGCACAGGAAGCAGAAAAACTCGGAAGACCAGTTAAGGGGTGACCACTACAAGTCAAGAAAGGTACCATGTGAACTGGACCCAAGCAGTAACGCCGTGAGAGACAGTGGTGAGAGCAGAAGTTGTTCTGAGGGCACAGCCAGCAGGATTTCCCGATGGGCTGACATGAGATGCGAGAAAAGGGTAGAGCCGTCAATGATTCCTTGTCAGTATTTCCACAAGGACAAAGGCACACCTGTATAGTAATTTCGGAGAATTAACACTTTCATGATGTCCAAGAACAAGAACTGTCTCTCCAGGGTTCAAGTCTCTCATTGTGGGAGTGCTTTACACTATTGCTCATATAAATTCTGCACATTATTAAACTCATTTCATTTATCTTTTGTGTTGCTATAAATGGGTTACTGTTTTGTACCTGTCAAGGCTGCTGACTTTCATATGTCACTTTTACACCCAGTCCCTTTACTGAATGACCTCACTGTCTGCACTTTCACATGGACTCTCTTAGGTTGTCCAGGTAGTTATCTCACGTACACGCAGTTCTACCGCTTACTTTCTAATTTTTCGTCTCCAATAGCTCTCTTAACTGATTACATGGCTTAATCCCAACAACAAATGTTAAAGATTCGTGGAGACGATAAGCAGCCTAACTTTGTTACTGACCTTGGTGGGAACGTCTCCAGGGTTTCCCACTAAGTGAGAGAGAGAGAGGGAGAGGGAGAGATAGACAGACAGACAGATAGGGAGGGAAGGACGGATGGGTAGGTTTAAGACAGACAAACTGCAAGCTTGGAAGCAGATCCCAGCCTAGTTGAACTCAGACAGCTCTTCCTGTTTGCAGCCTGTTTAGGAGACCCTGACCCAGAGGGCCCAGCCTGGGGTCCTGGCCACAGAAGTGTGAGATAACAAACGTGTGTTGTTCTAAGCTGCTAAATCTGAGGAAATTTGTTACACAGCAATAAATAACTGACATGCTATCTTTACTAGAGTAAATTTTGGTAAATTATATTTTCCTAGGACAGCCTCCATTTCATCTAGGTTTTTGTATTTATCTGCCAACGATTGTACAAAATAGTCTCTTATAATTTTGTTATCCCACAAAGTAAGACGGTGCTCAAAGACTAATTGGAATCATATTTAAAAGACAAAGAATCTTGGGACTTTCCTGGTAGTCCAGTGGTTAAGACTCTTCGCTTCCGGGACTTCCCTGGTGGCACAGTGGTTAAGAATCTGCCTGCCAATGCAGGAGACACGAGTTCGAGCCCCAGTCTGGGAAGATCCCACATGCCACAGAGCAAACTAAGCCCATGCGCCACAACTACTGAGCCCACGCTCTAGAGCCCGTGAGTCACAACTACTGAGCCCGTGTGCCACAACTACTGAAGCCTGCGCGCCTAGAGCCCGTCCTCCGCAACAAGAGAAGCCACCGCAATGAGAAGCCCGTGCACTACAACGAAGAGTAGCCCCCACGTGCCACAACGAGAGAAAGCCCGCACTTAGCAATGAAGACCCAACACAGCCCCAAAAATTAACTAATTAAATAAATAAATTTAAAAAAAAAAAAAAAAAAAGACTCAGCTCCCAACGCAGGGGGCCCGGGTTCGAACCCTGGTCAGGGAACTAGATCCCACACGCTGCAACTAAAGATCCCGCATGCCGCAACAAAGATTCTGCACACAGCAATGGAGCTCCCACATGCCACAACTAATACCCAGTGCAGCCAAATAATTAAAAAAAAAAAAAAAAAAAAAGACACAGAGTCTTGCTTGAAGGGCTCAACTGGCCAAATCTGGGATAATTTCAACATCAAAAAGAAAAATGATAAAAAATAGATTATAACATGTTTAATAAAGACTCTGTAGCAATACCAAAAAAGTGAGGTACAAAGAGGGAAAGAAAGTTCTTCTTTCATCTGATAAATGAGAAGGAATGAGAGAACTGGTTTACTGATGAATCATGAAGAAGAAAAGAGGCAGCAACACCCTCTTCACCAACCAAGGAAACTGCGGGGTCAACAGGATCAGGACAAACTGACCTGTGACCCACGATGTAACAAAAAGTCCACAAGGTCACCTGTGTAGCATTCTAGTCAAAACTATTTCACCTGAATCTAACACCTGATGGTTAACAGTACTGACTAACCATCTGTTAAATTTCCTGAATTTAATCATTGTGCTGTGGCTATATGAGAAGTTCCCTGTTCTCAGGAGATACACACTGAAAAACAGGGGTGAAGGGACATGACATCTGCAACTTACTCTCCGATGGTTCATTAAAAACAACAGCAGCATGTCCCAGAGGGAGAGACTTGTGATGGAGTAAGCAATGAATCCAGGTGAAGGGTACATGAGTGCTCACTGAACAATCTTTGACATTCCACAAAGGTCTGAAGCTTTTCAGAATAAAAAGTTGAGAAAAAAACCTTTAGCATTACTACTCTGCTGTACAATTTAATTTTTAGCTTTTAAATTACCCAAGTTTACATTCAAAACTGTAAGTAACTTTCTTGTTGTCAGAAGAGCTTGGGTTAAGAATGAATGACTTCACTGTGGGAAAAGATTACCTTTGTCTTTAATCAACAGATTCAGCAGGTCAGGTCATAAAGGTTTAAAAGCTGACAACAAACAAAAACACAGGTCAAGTCCTATTATAAAAACCCCTACAACTAAAGTGTCAGCACGCAAATTTCTCATTAGAGTCACATTTCTGCCAACAATCTTCAGAGACAGCCTCTAACCAACAAACAGAAACAGTCAAGGATTCTAACTGAAGACTCCCAGGGCCAAGGCAGCGGCTGCAAGGGCCGCCTCAGAGCTTCCCAAGCACCCAGCCGGTCTAGGTTGGCACAACTCACCAGGCCCGGAGACCCGGTTTCCCAGCAGACAGCAACCACACGGGGTGAGAGCACAGTCAGGCAAAGGAAGCAGGAGACGCTGGAGCAGGCAGGGCAGGGCCGGGAGGCCGCCGGGCCTGGAGTGCAGAGAGTCGAGGAAGAGGCAGGAGAGATGGCAGGCGGCCTAGGGCCAGATGCCACACAAGGCCTTGCCAGCCCTCGTGAAGAGCATGGAAGCCACAGGAAGGCTGCCCGCAGAGCAGAAACACGACGAGGACGCCCAGGCCTCTGAGCAGAGCCCAGGCCATCGGGAAGCAGGGAGAAGAGGTGGGCTGAGACCTCAGTGGCAGCCCCCATGAGGGCAGAGGATGTGCTAAAGGTGGACCCACTGCATCCCTGAGGAACACGTGGCACTGGGCACAGTGGGACAAGCAGAGCTCAGAGGTCAGGGAGTGCTGGCGTTTCACAGTGGGCTGCAGGTGCCCACCCGCCCTCCAAGCTCTCAGTCAGCACGTCCCCAACTTGGGGGCAGGCAAAGGTGCGGTTTGGGGTCGGAGACGGCTCGGCATGAGGACACAGAACCAGGGCACCAGGACAGATCCCCAGGGCCCTTCAGTATCTACAGGTCAGGCTCAGGGCATGGGTCCTGCAAACAAGACCGAAAGACCGAAAAGAAAGGCTCAACTGGTAGGAAAAACCAGCAGAGTGAGGTGATCTGGAGGCCAAAGGAAGATAACTAATCACTCCTTTTTTCTTGAATTTGAATGTCAAATGCTGTAATGAGGGCCAGTAAAAAGGAGAACCAACCAATGGATTTGGCAACACCTAGGTCAATGGTGTCCTGCTCGGAACCGCCTCAAAGGGCAGGCCTGGGAGGTCCTGGAAACAGCAAAGATGGAATGAAGTCTGAGTAACTGGGATTTAATTTACAGAAAGGTCAAGAAGCGCGTGCGCACAAATACCCGCATTTGAGAATGCAGATGTCCAAGGATGACAGGCTGTTCAAGCTGAAAAGCAGCTGAGACGTCTACTGTTCCAACCCCTCAGTGCTCGAGGCCAGCGGCAATACAGGACCAAAAGCCCCCACTCCCATCACACGCACCTGGCAGGGCTGCAGACACAGACAAGAGAGCGGCACACCAGCCCCACATCGCTCTGTTCCAGCCACTCTGACCCACACTTGAGCCCTGACCCAGGCCAGGCGGCCGCCACCAGCCCACATCCTAACTGCCGGCTTCTGCCCAAGCCAGGGCTCCCCTCACCCCAGCGGGCGCATTCCTCCCGCCTTCCACTCAGAACCCTTACTCTTTAGCCCTCTTCCTGGAGAATTAACCTGTCATTCTCCCCCTAGACTGCAGGATTCTTGTCCTAGATAGGCCAAAGTCAAGACAAACTCGAAATGTCTTCAGCCCAGGGCAACACTATCCAACGGTAACACAGTATGAGCCACAAGTATAATTCTACATTTTCCAGCAGCCATGTTAAAAAGTAGAAATAGGAGTAATTAATTTTGATATATTTTATTTAACCCAATACACATCCAAAATGTTACCAGTTCAACATGTAACCAATTTAAAAAAAAAACAACAACAAAAAAAAACAGTACCCCCAAAAAGCACAAAATATCTCAAAAGCCTCTGAAATCCAGTGTGCACTTCACACTTACAGCACATCTCAGTTTGGTGTGGACAAATGTCAAATGTTCACAAACCACACAGGGCCGTGATCAGCTTGTTGGAGGTAGGTGGCAGCCACCTCTCCACTCCAGTCTGAACACGTGCAGGAGCCAACCCTTCGCCAAGATTCCATCTGGATTCCTGAGCCAGAGAGCCATGGTCTCAGGCTGAAGCAGGAATGAGCTCACGGGAGCCCTCCCTAAGCACCCCAACAGGAAGGCATTTCCCCTATGCTGCTCCTACACCTTCTCTCTCTTGAGAGCAATTTTAACAGCAATTGCTCTCTTTTAATAGCAATTATCAAACTGTGTAACTGTGTGTCTTTCTCAAAACTAGAACACAAGAACCTCCATAGAGACAAGACACCATGTTTATTCTCATCTGACTCCCAGTTCAGAAGCCGACATACAGAAGGCATTAAATGTTTGTTATAAAAATGAACAAATGGTTCCTGTCTATACTTGAAAGCCAGTTAATTCCTAGAGGATTCAACCTGGGCCACCGCCATAAAAAAAAAAAAAAAAAATCCATAAGCCAATTCTGCCTCCTTCTCCTTTTACATTAAGCTATACAACAGAAATCACCTAAAAATGTGCCAGGTAAGGGGCTTCCCTGGTGGTGCACTGGTTAAGAATCCACCTGCCAACGCAGGGGACACGGATTCAAGCCCTGATCCAGGAAGATTCCACATGCCGCAGAGCAACTAAGCCCGTGTGCCACAACTACGGAGCCTGTGCTCTAGAGCCCACAAGCCACAACTACTGAAGCCCGCGTGCCTAGAACCCATGCTCCACAACGAGAAGGCACCGCAATAAGAAGCCTGCGCACCGCAGCAAAGAGTAGCCCCTGCTCACCGAAACGAGAGAAAGCCTGCACAGCAACAAAGACCCAACGCAGCCATTGATTAATTTTTTTAAACTACATAAAATAAATAAAAATTTTAAAAAGAAAATGCAACTACATAAATAAATATTAAAGACAGTATAAATGTATTCTTAGTTCTCTTTCTCTCTCCTACATGACTTAAAAGACAACTGCATAAAGCAATAATTGTAAATCTGTGTGGATGAGCATACAATGTACAGAGATGTAATTTGTATGACAACAATACAAGAAGGACAAAAGAAACGGAGCTATATGGCAGCAAACTTTCTTTCTGTATTTTTTCAACTTTTTATATGAGTATAGTTGATTAACAACAATGTTGTTAGTTTCAGCTGTAGAACAAAGTGATTCAGTTATACATATACATGTATGTATTCTTTTTCAAATTCTTTTCCCAATTAGGTTGTTACATAATACTGAACAGACTTCCCTGTGCTATACAGTACGTCCTTGCTGGTTATTCATTTTTATTTATTTTTTTAAATTAATTTATCTAATTTATTCATCTTGGGCTGCGTTAGGTCTTCATTGCTGTGCGCAGGCTTTCTCTAGTTGAAGCGAGTGAGGGCTACTCTTCGTTGCAGTGTGCATGCTTCTCATTGCAGTGGCTTCTCTTGTTGTGGAGCACGGGCTCTAGGCACGTGGGCTTCAGTAGTTGTGGCTCGTGGGCTCTGGAGAGCAGGCTCAGTAGTTGTGGCGCATGGGCTTAGTTGCTCCATGGCATGTGGGATCTTCCCGGACCAGGGATTGAACCCATGTCCCCTGCATTGGCAGGCAGATTCTTAACCACTGCGCCACCAGGGAAGTCCCTGATTATCCATTTTAAAATACAACAGTGTGTACATGTCAATCCTAAACTCCCTAACTATCCCTCCCCCACCCCACCACAAGCAGCAAATTTTTTGATATATACTATTTTAATAACACTAGTATAATCCAAACTAGACTTATAAATTAAAACATTAAACGGTAATCCCCAGGGAAATAAAGAAAGAAATTTTAAAAATACAGTCAGACAATATGGGAATTTAAATGGTACACTAGAAAATATCTAACAAAAAAAGAAAGTAATAGAGGGAAAGAGGAACAAAAAGACATAACACTTACAGAAAACAAACACCAAACAATGTAAATCCTACCTTTTCAGTAATTACAGTAAGTGCAAATGGATTAAATATTCCAACTAAAAAGCAGAGACTGACTGAATGGATTAAAAAAACATGATCCAACTGTATGTTGACACACCTTAGATTGAAAGACACCATGAGATTAAAGGTAAAAGCCAGAAAAAGGTGTACAATGTAAATAGAAACTATAAGAGAGCTTAAGTGGCTACACTGGTATCAGACAAGACAGACTTTAAAACAAGAAATATTGCTAGAGACAAAGAGGGCCATTTTACAATGACAAAAGGGTCAAACAACAGGTAGATATAACAACATAAATACATGCACAACTAACAACAAAGCCTCAAAATACATGAAGCAAAACCTGACAACTGAAAAGAAAATTCAACAACAGTTGGCGATTCCAAAACCCTACTGTCAGTAACTTTAAAAAAAAAAAAAAAAAAAGGAGGAAGGATAAGAAGACTCAATACTATGGGCCATCCCACCTGACACAGCTGGACTGCAGAGTCCACATTCTGATCAAGTGTTCATCAAACATTCCCCAGGACAGAATATAATATAGCCATTAAAAAAAAATCTAGCAAATCTAAACAAACTGAAATTAAAGTATGTCCTCTGACCACAGTGGAATTATATTAGAAATCAACAAAACAGGGAAATCCAGGAAATACCTAAACATTTAGAAATTAAACAACACAATTCTAAATAACCCACGGGTCAAAGAAATCACATGGGAAAACAGAACGTATTTTGAACCGAAAAAAAAAAAAAAATGAAAAAACAACATATCAAAATTTATAGGAAGCATCTTGTTTTGTTTTTTGTTCCTGTTTCTTTTTTTTGGGGGGGGGGGCTGCATTGGGTCTTCACTGCTGTGCATGGGCTTTCTCCAGTTGCAGCGGGCGGGCAACTTTTCATTGCGGCGTGCGTGCTTCTCATTGCAGTGGCTTCTCTTGCTGTGAAGCATGGGCTCTAGGCTCATGGGCTTCAGTAGTTGTGGTGTGTGGACTCAGGAGTCGTGGCTCGTGGGATCTAGAGAGCAGGCTCAGTAGTTGTGGCACATGGGCTTAGTTGCTCCACTGCATGTGAAATCAGATCTTCCCAGACCAGGGCTCGAACCTGTGTCCCCTGCACTGGCAGGTGGATTCTTAATCACTGCGCCACCAGGGAAGTCCAGTATCTTGTTTTGGTTTTCTAGGGCCACCATAACAGAATACCATAAAATGGGTGGATTAAAACATCAGAAATTCACTGTCTCATAGTTCTGGAAGCCAGAAGTCCAAAGTCAAGGTGCCAGCTGGGCCATGCCCTCTCTGATTGCTCTAGGGGAGGCATCCTCCTTGCCTCTCCAGCCTTTGTGTTCACCAGCAATCCTTGGCATTCCTTGCCTTGTAGACACTCACTCCAATCAGATGACCACCTTCCTCCTGGGTATCTTCACATCGTCTTCCCTCCGTGCAGGTCTATGCTCACAAGGCGTTCTCTCTGATGCTGACACCAATCATACTGAATCAGAGACCCACCCTACAACCTCTGAACTCATCTGCAATGACCTTATTTCCAAATAAGGTCATGTTCTGAGACACTGGGAAGTTAGAATTTCAATGTACCTTTCTGGGGAACATAATTCAACCTACTACACAGGAAAGAAACACTTTGAGGGAAACAGTATAGATTTAAACTCCTGTATCAGAAAAAAACTCATGCCAAGATCCTAAGCTTCCACCTTAAGAAACTAGAAAGAAGAAAACAAAACCCAAAGCAAGCAAAAGGAAGGAAATAAAGATTAGAGTGGAAATAAATAAAACAGAGAACAGAAAAACAATAAGGAATCAACAAAATCAGAAGTCACTTCTTTGCAGGGATTTCCTTGGTGGTCCAGTGGCTAAGACTCCACGCTCCCAATGCAGGGGGCCCAGGTTCAATCTCTGGTCAGGGAACTAGATCCCACATGCCACAACTAAGAGTTCGCATGCTGCAACAAAGATCCCACACGCCGCAACTAAGACCTGGTGCAGCCAAATAAATAAAAGTTACTTTTTTGCAACTTCAACATAACTCAAACCTTTGACTAGACTGACCAAGAAAGAAAAAAGACTCAAATTATTAGAGTCAGGAGGGAATATTACTACCAACCCTCTAAAAAATAAAAAGGAAATACTATAGGAACTACTATAAGCAACTGTATGCCAAAAAAATAGATACCCTAGGAGAAATAAACAAATACCTAGAAGGATACAAAACACCAAAAATGACTCAAGAATAATTAGAACACCTGAACACCTATAAAAAGTGAAGAGATTAAATAATCAAAAAACTTCCAACAGGGAGTTCCCTGGTGGTCTAGTGGTTAGGATTCAGGCTTTCCCTACCATGGCCCAGGTTCAATCCCTGGCCAGGGAACTGAGATCCCACAAACCGTGAGGCACAGCCGAAAAAGAAAAAATTTTCCAACAAAGAAAAGCCCAGAGGACTTCCCTGGTGGAGCAGTGGTTAAGAATCTGTCTGCCAAGGCACGGGACATGGGTTCAAGCCCTGGGGCGGGAGGATCCCACATGCTGCAGAGCAACTAAGCCCGAGAGCCACAACTACTGAGCCCGCGTGCCATAACTACTGAAGCCCACGCACCTAGAGCCCATGCTCCGCAACAAGAGAAGCCACAGCAATGAGAAGCCCACACACCACAACAAAGAGTAGCTCCTGCTCACCGCAACTAGAGAAAACCTGTGGGCAGCAACGAAGACCCAAGGCAGCCAAAAAATAATTAATTAATTTTTTTTTAAAGTCTAAAAAGGAAAAGCCCAGAACCAAATGGCTTCACAGGTGAATTATACCAAATATTTAAAGAACAAACCCTTCACAAATGCAAAAAAATAGAAGAATACACTTCCCAACTCATTCTATGAAGCCAGTATAACTGACACCAAACACACGAAGACATCACACAAAAAAGAAAACTATCGGCCAATATAATACCCCTTATGAATACAGATGCAAAAATCCTCAACAAAATACTAGCAAACCAAATGCCACAAGATGTAAAAAGGATTCACTACCATGACAAAGTGAATTTACTGCAGAAACACAGAGTTGGTGGAACATATGAAATCATGTACTATATATCATATTAAAAAAAATTTTTTTTAATCATATGATCATCTCAAAAGATGCAGAAAAAGCATTTAACAAAATCCAATACCTCTTTCTGATAAAAACACTCAACAAATTAGGAATAGAGGGAACTACCTCATACTGATAAAGGGCATCTATGAAAACCCAAGGCTAATATCATACTTTAATAGTGAAAGACTAAGTGCTTTCCCCTAAAAATAGGAATAAGACAGGGATGACTACTTTCACCACTTCTACTCAACATTTTACTAGAGGTTCTAGTTACAGTAATTAGGCAAGAAAAAGAAAGAACAGGAATCCAGATTTGAAAGGAAGAAGTAAAACTAATTCAATTCCCAGACAACATGATCTAGTATACAGAAAACCCAAAAGAACCCACAAAAAAAACTATGAGACCTAATGAACAACCTCAGCAAGGTTGCATGATACAACATCGATATATAAAAATCAATCAGATTTCTATACACTAGCAATGAACAACCTAAAAATGAAATTAAGAAAACAATTCTGTTACAGAAACATCAAAAAGGGACTTCCCTGGTGGTCCAGTGGGTAAGACACTGCACTCGCAATGCAGGGGGCCTGGATGCAATCTCTGGTCAGGGAACTAGATCAGGCATGCTGCAACTAAGAGTTGGCATGCTGCAACTAAGACCCGGTGCAACCAAAATAAATAAATAAATAAGTATTTTTTTAAAAAAATAAATTAAAGACTTAAGCAAATGGAAACACATCCTGTATTCATGGATTGGAAGACTTAAGATGGAAATACCTCAAATTGATCTACATATTCAACAAAATCCCTATCAAAATCCCAGAAGGTTCTTTTGCAGATACCAACCATGTTCCTAAAATTCATAAGGAAGTACGAGAGTCCCAGATGAGCCTAAAGAGATCTTGAAAAAGAAGAACTAAGTTGGAGAACTCACACTTGCCCATTTATTTTACTTATTACATAACTACAAAAACCAAGACAAGGTGGTACCAGCAGAAGGACAGACATACAGCTCAATGGAATAGATCTGAGAATCAAGAAATAAACTCTCACATTTATGGTCAACTGATTTTCAACAAGGATGCCAAAACAATTCAATGGGGAAAGAACAGTCTTCAACAAATGGCGGTGGACCAACTGGAGAGCCCCACACAAAAGAATGAAGTTGGGCTCTTACCTCATATCATACACAAAAAGCAACTCAAAATAGAATAAAGACCTAAATACTATAAAACCCTTACAAGAAAACAGATTTCATGACATACATTAGGCAATTATATGGCACCAAAAGTATGAGCAACCAAAGGAAAAATTTTTTTTAATTGGACTTATCAAAATTAAAAACTTGTGCTTACACTCCAATAAAGATGTTAAAAACAAAACAAAAACAGGGCTTCCCCGGTGGCGCAGTGGTTTAGAGTCCGCCTGCCGATGCAGGGGACATGGGTTTGTGCCCCGGTCCGGGAAGATCCCACATGCCGCAGAGTGGCTGGGCCCGTGAGCCATGGCCGCTGAGCCTGCGCATCTGGAGCCTGTGCTCCTCAACGGGAAAGGCCACAACAGTGAGAGGCCCGCGCACCGCAAAAATAAAATAAAATAAAAAATAAAAAACTTCGTGCTTCCAAGGACACCATCAAAGAAAAATTAGAAAGTGAAAGGCAACCACAGAATGGAAAAAAAAAAAAATTTTGCAAATCATATACCTAATAAGAGACTTGTGTCCAGAATACATAAAATCTTACAACTCAATAATAAAAAGACAACCCAATTAAAAGTGGACAAAGGATTTGAATAGACATTCCTCCAAAGAAGATACATGAATGGCTAATAAGCTCATAAGAAGATACTCAACATCACTAATCATCATCAGTGCAAAATAAAACCACAATGAGATACCACGTCACACTCACTAGGACGGCTACTGCCAAAAAGACAGACAATAACGAGTGTGGGCAAGGATGCGGAAAAGCTGGAACTCTCACACACTGCTGGTGGGTGGAAAATAGTCACCTGCAGAAAAGTCTGATAATTACTCAATCAGTAGTTACCATATGACCCAGCAATCCCAACACTAGGTATACACCCAAGAGAAGTGAGGGGAGGTCCACCAGACAAAAACCTGCACTCAAATATTCACAGCAGCATTATTCATAATACCCCAAAAGTGGAATCAACCCAAAAGTCCATCTACCGAAGAACAGAAACAAAATGTGCTATATCCACACAACAAAATGTTATCTCGCCATAAAAAGGAATACGCTGATACATCCTGCAACATGGATGTCCCTTGAAAACATTATGTTACATGAAAGAAGATAATCACAAAAGGCATTTATTGTATGATTCCATCTACATGAAACATCCAAAATAGGCAAATCCATAAAGACAGAAAGTAGATCAGTGATTGCCAAGGGCTGGGGGGAGGGAAGAATAGGGAATGACTGCTTATGGGTATGGGGTTTCTTTTCAAGGTGATAGAAATGTTCTGGAATTAGACAGTGATGATGGCTGCAAAACTCTGGAAAAAATACTAAATAGTACACTTTAAAAATGTGAAGTTTATGATATATGAATTACATCTCCAGTTTAAAAAAAAATCATATGCTCCTAGACTGATACTGGCATTTGGCAATACTTATCAGTGCGAAGACATTTTCAGAGATACAGAAAACTGTATCAAAGATCAGCATCAACAGATGAACATTTCCAATACATTTTGATGAGAGGGAACCAACTCTAAACCCAAATTTAAGTAAAATATCCTTCCAAAACTTCCATTCTTCTGATTAGTAGATCTGTATTACCAAGAAGGGGGAGAAAAGCAGTCAATTATTATTATATTTTTACTTTTGTCAATAAAAAATTATGAAATTATCCTTAATTTTGCTTCTTGGTGCACAAAGCCTAAAATATTTACTATCTGACCTTTGCCACCTCTGGAACAAATGATGCCTGGCGCTGACCTGAGCATGTCTGTGCCTGTTTCAACGAATGGGACCACCATCCACTCTGTTGTTCAAGCGGAACCCAGGATCTGGCCCAGGCCTGGTCGCCAGGAACCATCCTCAGACCTGCCCCATCCGCCACATCAAACTGGCCACCACAGGGAAGACACATCACCCATCTCCTCAAGGACTGCTTCCTCCGCTGCTGTTGCTCTACAATCCATTCCTTACACAGCAGTCAGAAAGACCTTCCTAACATGCACACCTGACCACGCCACTCCCATCCCTAAAGCTCTCCCTCTGCCCTTAGGATAAGGACAAGAATCCCAAGCTTGGCTTCTAACCGCTGGACCAGCTACCTCAGCTGGCTCCTTGCCCCACCTTGCACTACACCCTAGGAGGATGATAAAAGAAACATCCACAAAGCACTTAAACAAGTGGTCTCAAAACATTAAGACTCATAACTGTTCACACTTCATAAGGCTTATTCACACACACCATCTCGTCTTTTCCCCTGGGGCCCCGTAGCGTGATCTTGGGGGCCTGGGCTCCACAGCCCTCTTCAGCACCAGGTGCAGGCCCGGCCTCTCTTCTGGACTCTGTGGACCCACCTTCTCCCTGTTCGACGATCACCTCTGAAAGTTTACCATCTCAAGAAATGACAACTGCGTTCTCGAGGGTGCTCACTTCTTTCACACCCCTCCCCTTTTGCTCTTCCTTCAAGCACACACTGACAGTCTGACCTATTCTTAGCACCTCAGCTGTTCCCACCCTCGCCCAAGCTCCAAGGCTAACCAGCATACTTCAATGCCTTCTGGCCACGCCCCTCCACCCCTGCACCCGAGTCCCTCCAGAGGCTGCCCACCCACCTGAAGGCCTCACCGGGCCTGCCCTCCTCACTCCGTCTCTCCCCTCGGGCCACAGTGCCCCAGCCTCCTCCAAAGACCAGGTGACTCACCTCCAGCCTGAGCCTCGACTGTAAGGCTGACTGAAGGCCTGCTTGACATAAACAGATGAACCAGGTACAGCGCTCTCAGCCCACCCGCCACAGGGAAGGGGAGCGCTCTGCAAGTGGAAGGGCCCCGCTGCCCTCAAAATGCCAAGCTACCCATTCGCCGTCTCTGTTGGAACTAACAGACGGCAGCGTTACTTGCAAAGTGGTAATAATCCTGGATATGGTACAAGAGCACAGAAGAAAGAGTGAACACAAAAGCAATATTCCAGGAAAGAATACATGTGACAACCCACAAGGGCAATTTGTTGATTCCCTCAACATGTTGTGAAACAGTTCACACATGTTCCAGAATATCAGGATCTAAAAGTTCTGATCCTGATCTTAAAATCCATGCCTAAAAGTCCTGGGACTTCCCTGGTGGTCCAGTGGTTAAGACTCCGCACTCCCAATGCAGGGGGCCCAGGTTCGATCCCTGGTCGGGGAACTAGATCCCGCATGCATGCCGCAACTAAGACAAGGCACAGCCAAATAAATAAATAAATATTAAAAATTTTAAAGAAGTTCTACTTCCATTGTAGCACCCAAAAGAGTTTGCACTCATTCACTAATTGCTCATAAATTGAAACAAATCAAAACACGGCAATCCTTAAAATAAACTGAAGCAGTCACGGCCTACCAAATGAAGTTTCTGTCACTTGTGAACAGTCTTACACAATACTGCCACAGAGTATTTTATTTTCACACACCAGACAGGTAAAAGTCCATGGCTACAAATTCCATCCTAAGACACAAGGCGGGGTAGATGGACTGGGCCCCAATGCCCAGCCAGCCTACATCCATCCTCCCCTCTTCTGACCAGCCCCAAAGCGTCGGTGGTAGACAGAGTAGGCCCTGCCTTCTTCTGGGCAGAGTGGGAGAGAGCAGGTGAGCTCTTCGCTCACTCCCATGTCCCGCTGAGTCCCCAGCACCAGAGCACAGAGGCCGCCTGGGTGGGCCCACCAGCATCCACCACACTTCCAAGAAAGGGGAGCCCCTCCCACCACTGACTGGAGGCAGCCTCAGTCCTGGCCCTCAAGGACCTCAGACACCCTGGTTCTCTGCCCAGCAAACATATGAATTCTTTCAGGTCCTGCCCAAACGGCACCTCCCAGCCAAGTCCTCGTTCACCCCAGAATTCAGCACCTCTGGACAGCAGGATAATGCACACGACCCCTGCTGCTGACCCTTCCGGGACACCCGCCGGGCTGCTCCACCCTGGGGTGCTGGTGTGCACAGGTAGTGCCACAGAGATCTGAACCAGGAAGGGGAGGCTGCCCCAAATCTCAGTTCAACATGCTGAGTGTTGACTGACAAAACCCGAAGCAAGGACCACACACCTGGGGGAGAAGTCAGAACCTGAGACCAGGGAGGACTCGGTCTATATGGCGGCACAAACAGAACAGGAGGGCAGACTGGCCACGAGGGCGGCATTATCCTCACAAAGGACCTTCCGACCAGGTCTCTGCACACACCCCAGGGGCACTGCCGTCCTAGTTCCCCACACACGGACAGTGAAGGCCGAGCACTCGAGGCAGTGCAACAGTGTCTCTACAGTCACAGCGGCATCCGTCGCCAGGCTGGGGTCCTTGAGAGCGAGACCCGGGCCATCTTCCTAGAGCAGGCGCTCAGCAGAAGCTTCTCTGTCCCAGAAGGGAGGAGGGAGAGGGGACAGAAGCAGGAAGGAGCCTGGAGCCTACCCATTTTGTTTACACATACAAATTTTATAGAGCAAAACTGTATGAACTGAAACAACAGAAATTAGAAACATAAAGGGTAAGGATGAAGGATAAACCTGTATCTCGACCACAAAAAGCACCAGGCACTGCTTTGCACAATGATCAAATAGTTCACAGCAGACAGGCCAAAACACAGAGACAGAAACTCAATGAGAGAAAAGACAAAGGAGGAGTAGGGGTTACACGCTCCCCGCAGAGCTGCTTCAAATGTCCCAGGACCACGCTGTGCAAGGGAAACCCAGTGAAGCCCAGCACCTGCGGGAGACCTGCCTGTCCCACACACTGGGTGGCACGCATGCACACACAGGACGGATTGTGCCTCCCCGTTTCGTCCCGGTTTGCAGCTAAGACAGTTTATGGGTAGGAAACCTGAATTTACATGCTTCTCCGACCTTCAAAGAGGTTTTACTGTTTTGCTATCCTTTGGTCTGAACTTCACACCGCCTGGCTAAAAGCACAGGCAGAACACCACATCGCCTCCTTTTCCTCCTCTGTGAAATGGAGAAAGTGGGACGGTAACCCTATCTGATAGGGTTGTTGGGATTAAGTGAAAAACCCCACATAAGTCACTTAGTAGAGTACTTACCTCGTATTACACACTAGAAAAAAATCACTAGACATTATCATGATTATTGACCTGCTGGGTCCCAACAAGAGCCTTTTTAAAAAGGTAAAAGTGCATCCACGTGAATAAACGGACCCTTGCAGGGGCCAAGGGCAGGATCCACCCGACCAGACAGGACTCATTTCCAGAAAACAGCAACTCCATTCACTGACAGCACTTGAGACAGGCTCCCAAGCTGTCCCCCATTCAGCGTGTCCCCCAAGCAAAAGTCCACTGCTGAAAATTCCAACACCCCAGCCCCACACTTTAAACTGTCTCACAACAAAGCACCCCAGCTGCATCCGCAGGGGTTCCGCCAGTGCTACACACTCTGCCTCCTCACCCCAGCCCTACCTGCCCAGCCAGCCGCCCTCCTGGAGGCGCCCCAATGCCAGGTGTGCTTCTCCCATGGCTCTCTCTCTGCCAGTGTGCCCTTCAACCCAAACACTGTGCCATGCACATTGCAGGATACCAAATGACGTGTGTGGAAGAAAAGACTGGAGGAGGAGGAGGAGGGCACGATCATCTAAATACCTGCTCTGAGCCAGGCACCTGGCGTGTGTTGCCACCACGAGCCCACGCGACAGGGAGCGGACTACAGGGAGCTGCAAGATGTGCCAAAGGTCAAGGTGAGGCTGGCAGGGGAATGCTGACTGTCTGGCAAACAGTCCACAGTCTCAACACGACACCTGGTCTCACTTCTACAGCAAACAACCACGACAACGTCCAGGTGTGGGCTGTGAGACACACCATCCACCTTCCCCTTCCCCACTGTATCCCGTTACATGGGCAGGGAAAACAGCCTGCACAGGGGGACTGAACACACAGCTTCAACCCTAAAGAAAACGTCACCAGACTTCAACTATTTAGTGACCTTCTACCTGTTATCAAGGCTGACAGCAGGGACTTCCCTGGTGCTCCAGGGGGTAAGACTCCGCCTTCTAATGCAGGGAGCACAGGTTCGATCCCTGGCTGGGGAACTAGATCCTGCATGCCGCAACTATGAGTCTACATGCCGCAACTAAGGAGTCCACATGCTGCAACTAAGACGCAACACAGCCTAAACAGATAAATAAGAATATTCCTTGGGCTTCCCTGGTGGCACAGTGGTTGAGAGTCCACCTGCCAATGCAGGGGACACGGGTTCGTGCCCGGGTCCGGGAGGGTTCCACATGCCGCGGAGCAGCTGGGCCTGTGAGCCATGGCCGCTGAGCCTGCACGTCTGGAGCCTGTGCTCCGCAACGGGAGAGGCCACAACAGTGAGAGGCCCGCGTACCACCAAAAAAAAAAAAAAAAAAGAATATTCCTTGTTTAAAAAAAATGCTGGCAACAGAAGATAGTAAGGACTTACTACAGAAAAAGTCTATTCTAGAGCCTCACATCTGTGGTTTTTTTCCTCATTTATGGCAAAAGCAACAATGAAGTACAGTGGGTAAAGGAAGGTCTTTTAAATAAATGATGCTGGTTCAAGGGCACATCCATATGGAAGAAAATGAATCCTGATCCCTACACCTCATATTTTACACACAAAAAACGATCCCAGAAACTGCAAACTAAACCCAAAGGAAGCAGAAGAAATAATAAAGATTAGAGTGGAAATTTAAAAATAGAGAATAGAAAAACAGAGACTGGGAATTCCCTGGCGGTTCAGTGGTTAGGAGTCTGCACTTCCACTACACGGGGCACAGGTTCAGTCCCTGGTCGGGGAACTAAGATCCCGTATGCTGTGCAGCACGGCAGCTCCCCCCGCCAACCTAAAAAAAGAAAGAATAAAGAAAAACAGAAACTGTCAACAAAACCAAAAGTTGATTCTTTGAAGAGATAACAAAATTGACAAAACTCTAGCTAAACTGACTAAGGAAAAAAAAAAAAGACATTGAAAGAAGGTAAAGCAGACCTAAACATATGAAAAAACACCCTGCGTTCATGGACTGTTAGACTAAATATAATTATGACGATAGTGCTCCCCAAAGTGAATCACAAAATCAAGGCAATCTCTATCAAAATCCCAGAAGGCTTTCTGCAGCTACGGACAAGCTAATCCTAAAATTCATATGGAATTGCAAGGGACCCAGAAGAGCCAAGAACAAAGCTGGTAAACCCATACTTCCCAAGCTACAGTATTCAAGATAGTGTGGTACTGACATAAGGACAGACATATAAACCAATGTACTAGAACTAAGAGTCCAGAAATGAGTCCTGACATTTATGGTCAATTGATTTACAACACAGGTGTCGAGACAAGGCAGTGGGGGAAAGAACAGCCTTTCAACCAGTGGTTCTAGGACAACTAGATCTCCACTTGCACAGAATAAAGTTGGACCCCCTACCTCAGGCCATACACAAACTTAAGTCAAAATGGACCACAGCCCACAATATAAGAGTTAAAACTGTAAACCTCAGAGGAAAACACAGTGGTAACTTCGTAACAATGGATTTGGCAATGGACTGTTAGATATGACACCAAAAACACAAAGAAGAAAATAAACTGTACTTCATCAAAATTAAAAACATTTGGCGCTTCAAAGAACACTATCAAGAAAGTGAAAGGACAACCTACAGAATGGGAAATAATATTTCCTAATCATATATCGATAAGGAATTTGTATCTACAATCTTCAATATACAAAAAATGTTTACAACTTACCACCGAAACAATCCAACTGAAATGGGCAAAGGATTTCTATAGACATTTCTGTAAAGAAGATACACAAATGTCCAATAAGCACATTAAAAAATGCTCAACATCATTAGTCATTAGGGGAAATCCAAATCATAAGCACAATGAGATACCACACCACATCCAACAGAATGGCTATAATCTAAAAGATAGTTAATAACAAGTGCTGGCAAGAATGTGGAGAAACTGGAATCCTCATACACTGCTGATAGGAATGTAAAATGCTAAAGCTGCTATGGAAAACAGTTTGGCAGTTCCTTACCATAGAGTTAACACATGCCCAGCAAATCTACTCCTAGGTACACGCCCAAGAGAAATGAAAACGTATGTCTATACAAATGAATGTATATGTTCATGAATGTTCATAGCAGTATTAGTCATAGCCAAAAAAAAAGGAAGCAACTGATAAATGTATAAATAAAACACAGTATATTCATACAATGGAATATCATTCACCCACATAAAGGAATAAAATACCCCCCCAGCAGGAAAAAAAAAAAAAAAACAAGTTTACGTAGGCACATCCCAAAAGTGTCTAAACAAAATAATCAAAAAGCATACCGGTGCTTAACATCAACAGTCATCAGGAAAATGCAAATTAAACCACAATAAGACACACTACACACCTACCAGAATGGCTAAAAAGAAAAAGACAAACAATATCAAGTGTTAGCAAGGATTTAGAGCAACTGGCGCCTCCTTACACTTGTACTTTGGTACAACCACCTTGAATACGTATGCACATTCCCTAACTCAACACCCCCACTCCTAGGCATACACCCACAGAAACATGCACCTATGTTCACTAAAAGACACATATAAGAATGTTCACATCACCTTATCTGAATACCCCAAAACTTGAAACAACTCAAACGTCCATGCATAGTAGAATGAATAATGAAACTGTGCTATATCCAGACAATGGAATATTATACAGTAATGAGAATGAACAAGCTACCACAGTACACAGCAACACAGATGAATCCTAGAGACAAAATGTTGATCAAAAGAAGGCAAACATAAGTACACACTGCATGATGTCCTTTATACAAAGTTCAGAATCCGGCAAAATGAATCAAGGTAACAGAAGTCAGGATAGCTGTGACCTTTGGGCAATTACACGGCAGACTGCAAGGGGCCCAGGGGGGCTTCTGTGGTTCTGGTAATGTTCCCTGCTTGATCTAGGGTCTAGAGACATATATGACACCAGACACATATTGTGTGCATGTTTCTGTATGTATGTCATATATTAATACAATTTCCAAAAAAACAGTCTTCATGCTTTGGTTACATGTCTTATTCCTATTGAATCTGGTAAAGAGATGGTGACAGATACTACAAAACCATAATGACAGATTCAAGCAGACCATTTCTACAAGAGAAGGAAACAGAAGGGCAGACTGAGCCAGAGGTGGGGGAACCCCTGACCATTCACTGGCCCATATGACAACTGGCATTTTGTTTCACCCTAGCGTTCAAGGAGTTCACAGAACACAGGCAAACAGCAAGGTTGAGGAAGTAATCAAGACTCTCTAAGCCTAAATGCCAGCCATGGAATCTGATGGAGAGTAGAGGACCTAGACTCCAGGGAGAGAAATCATCTTAACAACCAGCTTAGCCAACAATTTTCAAACTACACAGGACAGAGAGCTCTCTGGCTTTTCTTTGGCTAGCACTTATCAGGAGGCTACTGGGTGTCAGTCCCTCTATCAGTAATATCAAGAATCTACCACTGTAAAGCAATTATACTCCAATAAAGATGTTAAAAAAAAGAATGAAAAAAAAAAGAATCTATACCTCCTGCCCATATGAGTTGTACTTCATGTCACTAAACAGTTTTTCTTTGTATTAAGTATTCCAGCTAACAAAAAAAGACTTCCATTTTGCAACCCCTAATGAGTTAACGATTCTGAGCAATGAATATCGATGACTGTTAATATCACAAAGCAAGATTTACTGTGCCTGATAAAAAACTTAATACCAGTTACAACATATTCTTGCTAAAATTTTTTAAAAGACAAACCTATTATACATCTGATGGAGCCCCCAGCCCAAGAGCTGTCTAACGGAAAGATAATGTGAGCCACGTATGTAATTTTTAATTTTCTAGTAACCACATTTAAAACAGGAATTAGACAGACTTTCCTGGTGGTCCAGTGGTTATGACTCCACCTTCTAATGCAGGGGGCACGCGTGTGATCCCTACTTGGGAAACTGTGATCCCACATGCCATGCCGTGTTGCAAAAAAAAAAAAAAAGAAAAATTAGAAACACAAATTACTTCTAATAAATGTTACTTAACCTAATACATCCAAAATATATATTTCAACATGCAAACAATATTTTTTAAAGTATTAACATGATACTTCACATTCTCTCTTTCACACCAAGTCTTGCAAATTCTGCATGTATTCTGCACTTACAGCACATCTCAATTCACACTAACCACATCTGGACTGCTGAAGAGCCACATGTAGTGAGTGGATATCATACTGGAAAGCAGAGCTCTAGATCTTAAATATCAATGGTAGGAAGTAGAGGACAAAGGAACATGTTAAACAACATGGTAAGAATGTCATCAGCGAAATCAAGGTTATAGGAAACTTTGGGACACATGAACCATTATCTTCAAAACTTAATTACGGGGACTTCCCTAGTGGCACAGTGGTTAAGAATCCACCTGCCAATGCAGGGGACACAGGTTCGAGCCCTGGTCCGGGAAGATGTCACATGCAACGGAGCAACTGAGCCCTCACACCACAACTACTGAGCCTGCGCTCTAGAGCCTGCAAGCCACAACTACTGAAGCCCGCACACCTAGAGCCCATGCTCCGCAACAAGAGAAGCCCCAGCAATGAGAAGCCCGCGCACCGCAACTAGAGAAAGCCTGTGCGCAGCAATGAAGATCAAACACAGCCAAAAAAATTAAATTAATTAATTAATTTAAAAAACTTAATTGCAGGACTTCCCTGGTGGTCCAGTGTGCAAGACTCAGTGTTCCCAATGCAGGGGGCCCAGGTTCGATCCCTGGTCAGGGAACTAGATCCTGCATGCCTCAACTAAAAAGTCCACTTGCCACAAGGAAGATCCCTCATGCCACAACTAAGACCTGGTGCAGCCAAATAAATAAATGTTTTTTTAACAACTTAACTGCAAGAGAAAAATAAAGACATGAAAATCAATATACTGAGAATTAAGAGATAACTATCAAGGGCAATGAATAAACCATATTTTGAAATGAAATGAAAAATCTGAACAGTGAGTGAGTATTTATTGACTGAAATATCTATATTAACTGAAATACAGATGAAATATATCTAAGAACTGCTTCAAAATATTTGAGGATGGATTGGGGAGCGGCCATGAGGAGACAACTGTTGACATCGGGGGACAGGAACATGGGGCTCATTCTACCACCATATCTACTTCTGAGTTGGTATGAAAAAGTTCCATAATAAAAATTCTGAAATATCTACATATGCATTTGTCTGCATACGCTCAATGATTATAATACTGGTAGCCTGCCAAAAGAAGAACTGAGTGGTTAGAGGACAAAGAGGCAGATGTTTCACTTTATAATTTTATACTTTTTGAATTTTGAACCATGTAACTAACTCATCTACTCAAGATAAATTTAAACACATATGCCTTGACTCAATCCACCACAGGGCCCAAGCCTACTCGGTGGTCTCCCTGCTGCCATCTTTTTAAAATGTGAATCCCTAAAATAAGCCCTCGCTGATTGTCTACACTGCTCAGGAGACCATCAACTTGTTACCACAGCGACAAGGCCCTCAATGACCCGATCCCACCTGTCCAGCTTCAGCTCGTGCCCCTTCTGACCCATAATTCCACCGTGTACCAAAGGTTTCAGTGTCACAACCCATAACCGAGGAAGCTGGGACATCTATAAAACAAACAACACGTGGCTACTGAAAATGTTAAAAGACACAGAAGCACGTGAGATGATCCGTGAAGGAAGAGTGCAAACAGCACGCACGCGCTGATTACAGCCAATTTTAAGTACGAACGTGCACACTCAGATCAGAAACAAACAGATGACAAATATTTGGCATTCTTAGGTTTCTAGGTTTCAATTTTCTACATTTTCTAAAATGCCTGATTTCTTTTTGAAATGTACAACTGTACCTTGCACTTCCATTTCATGTCTTATCTCCTTTAGGACCTGGACTAACTTATTTTCCTCAAGTGGCCTTTCCCAGCACAAGTCTGCCTGCAGCAATGAGCGCAACAGCACGGGCATTTTCTTGTTTACTTTGAGCTGATTCCATCTCAGTTCCCGCTTGGTAATATTTGCTCTATCACACTCTTTAAATTTTGTGAAATCAGAGACCAATCTCATAAACTTGCATATCCTCTTACACAGTATCTAGAATAGCACCTCATAAAGAGAAGGGGCTCATCAGTGCTTATAGACCGCTTGGAAAGAGCATCTTAAATATACTCTGATCAGAACTTACAAACCTATTTAAAGTGGGATGCAGAAAGCAGTCCAAAAACTTTTCCAAAGTAAAATATCAACTGACAGTGATGTTACGGGGAAAGTGACTTCTGACTTCTTATCTAGGAAGACACCACTTCAAAGGAAATGCCACCTTTGAAGAGTTAAAGGAACCACTTCAGGGACTTCCCTGGTGGTCCACTGGTTAAGACTCCACACTCCCGATGCAGGGGGCCCAGGTTCAATCCCTAGTCGGGGAACTAGATCCCGCATGCCACAACTAAAAGAGCCCACATGCCGCAACGAAGATCCCACGTGCTACAACTGAGACCCGGTGCAGCCAAATAAATAAATAAATGTTTAAAAAAAAAAAAAAATCACTTCATCTTTTGTGTTTTAAAATCCAACACCACTGAAGACTTTTTTGTTTTTGTTTTCTTTTAATAAATGAAAATACTAGAAGTTAAATAAAAGTGGGACAGTAAGTGGAAGAACTTCTCAACTCTGGAACTCGTGCCCTTTGTACCACCCTGCGGTAGGCCAAAATAACTGGGCTCCAATCACCATTCCCTATGTGATGTGCTGACCAAGCAATGTAAACTGAAATGAAACTGCCCACCTACCGTAAGATAACGGCATCCATCAAACATGCTAAGTCCCATGAAATAGCAAATAACAGAAAGTTCCTAAAGGGAAGAGCCCAAAATATGGTTCCCATAAGCTAAATTATTTTCAAAGACAAACTCAGTAAAATGTGGTCAAACATACAAAACCGTTTTGTGATATGACAGCAAGCGGGGGCTCTGGCCCCCATTGCGGCATGGACCACGTGTGGGATCTCCAACAACTAAGCTACCCACAGATGTCCTTTTGGGCCTCAGGGCTGAGGTACACTTACTGCCCTTGCTAACCTCTGTTATGACTCCAGAACCTTCCCTGGTTATGATCCAGAACCACATACTACATAATAAGATCTGAGATGGGCAGCCCTTTCCACAGGATAGCTGTGCTTTTAGTGTGGGTGAAAATCTGCTTCTCAAGATTTGTAGCAAATGCTTCTGACTTCTGGATGCAGAACAGACCTTCCACTCCCTTCTCTTATCAAAAGATAAACAAAAGACAAGAACAGGAAAGAGAAACATGCACTCCACCTAGGAAACATTTCAAACCCCTACACAAAACATGAATAGGAAGACGGAGGCTGGAGGAAACCTCGATCACTCCGCAGAGCAGAGCAAGGGGAAACCTAACAAGGTAGTCACTGCCGAGGATCAGGCAGGCTGGCCCCACAGTACCATGGAAAGTCTCTAAAGCCAGAGGTGATGCCTGAAGTTGAAAAGGGATGTGGTGTAAAACTCCAAGTAAGGAATGTTGTACTCTCAGGTCCCCCGGCCCCTCCTGTACACTCAGACAAGAACTCTTCTATAGCCACAAGCCACCAGAATGTACCACACTAGGGGACAGCAGCACAAAGAAAGACAGGAGTAGGCACCTCACTGAAAGCAAGGGAATTAGGCAAAGGCTACCCAGTGAACCCTGAGAAGGCCCTCCCCTTCCCCCTGCCCTTTAACCTAGCTCCAACACCCATCCCACGAGGCAGAGACTGAAGGCTCCCTTTCCAAGGAAACCGAACCAGAGGACAGTAACATTTGGAGGAGAGCCACTAAAAAAAACACACACATTAGTCATGACCCTCCAGGGAAAGCAAGAAGTAAACAAGCCCCCCAATACACTCAGCTTCCCATTTTTAGTACTTTATTCATAAAGATGAATAAACAGCCAAGGATCACCAGACACTGGAAGAAGGGTTTCCAGCACGAATGAAAGAGACCAAAAGATACAACAGCAAAGAGGAATGCACAGGAAACAGAAAAAGTGCAGGAAACAAAATTTAATTTTATTTTCTTAATTTTTAAAAAATTTAACTGAAATTAAGAGATAAGCAAAGATACTGTATACATAAAACAAGAAAAGGAGGAAATAAAAAAGGAACAAAGAACAGTAAAGAACATGAAAATATGAAAGAAGTTAAAAATTCAGTAACAAATTGGAAAATTGTCAAAACACACTCCCAAAAAGTAGAACAAAAAGATCAAGCCATGACGAGGAGAAAAGATTTTTTTAAATTAGAATATTAAGTACAGGAAGTCCGACATTCAAATAAAGGAACTAGGGGGCTTCCCTGATGGCTCAGTGCTTAAGAATCCGCCTGCCAATGCAGGGGACACAGGTTCAAGCCCTGGTCCAAGAAGATCCCACATGCCGCGGAGCAACTAAGCCTGTGCACCACAACTACTGAGCCAGAGCTCTAGAGCCTGAGAGCCACAACTACTGAGCCCACGTGCCACAACTACTGAAGCCCATGCGCCTAGAGCCTGTGCTCTGCAACGAGAAGCCACCCCAATGAGAAGCCCGCGCACCGCAACGAAGAGTAGCCCCTGCTCACCTCAATTAGAGAAAGCCCACGCATGGCAATGAAGACCCAACGCAGCCAAAAAATAAATAAATAAATTTATTTTTTAAAAAAATAATAATAAAGGAATTGGAAAAAGAGAACACAGAGAAAATAGTAGAGAACAAACTATCTCAAATACATACTACAAAAACTCCCTATAAATAAAAGAACATCAATCCCCAGATTTCAAGGCTACTCAGTACCCTGTAGGATAAATGAAAAAAGGCTACAGCTAAGGCCTATCATGAAAATTAGGAAAATCAAGGATGCAAGGATCCTAAAAGTTTGATGTGGGAATAATGCTTACTAAGGATTAAGAATCAAACTGGGGAATTCCCTGGCGGTCCAGTGGTTAGGACTCCACACTCTCACTGCCGAGAACCCGGGTTCAATTCCTGGCTGGGGAACTAAAATCCCACAAGCCACGCGGTGTGGCCAAAAAAAAAAAAAAAAAATCAAACTGGACTTCAACAGCAACAACAAAAACTAGAAGATGCTGGATCAATAACTTCAAAATTACTTGCAACCTGGAATGCCAAGCTCAGCCAAACTTATTCTTTAAGTGCGGTGGTAAAATAAAAACATTTTCAGATATGCAAGTTCCAAAAGTGTGCCTCCCAACAAACTCCTGGAGAGCTAGTGGAGACTGAGTTCCACCACCATGAGTGAGTGAACACACAGAGGGGAGCATTAAGAGGCAGGGAAGGGGCCAGAATCTCGAGGAGGGCAACGTGCACAGGCCCAGAAAACAAGCATCCCGTCCGGGCTGGGGTGCCTGAGGAGCACTGTGGAACCAGCTGGTGAGCTGACAGGGCTGAATGATAAAAACTTAAATTGAGAAACATTTACAGAATGAAAGGTGCAGGAACATTATTCCGAGGTTCATGGGGAATCAGGCCAATGAAAAATAAAGCAATTACTAACTCAAGGGAAGTAAAAAAATCCGCCCAAGAAAAGAAATCCAATTGTGGTTTACCATCCAGCTCAGCACGGCACAAAAAATGACCTGAACAGACTGACGAAGATTTTGATATAGATTTAACCACAACTGTGAGTTACCTAAATGAGAAGCAGAGTATGAGAGAACTGAAATCATCATCTACCATTAGTGAAAGCCAACAGATAACGCCTAAAATTGGTGCATGAAGGCATGACAACACAAGCGTGTTATTTAGAAACATGAGGCAAAGACTAAGAGTGGCTGCTGCCTCTCTTGAAAAGCAGGAGAGGATGGCAGCTTCTTTACTGCCTTTTAGCACTATTTGACTTTCTAAACTCTGTGCGTGTGCATGCATTATTTTAAGAAACACAAAACAAGGTTAAAGAAAGAGACATGTAATAGCCACCCTGCTAGAAAAGCACAGAATTTGCCTGAGAAGCCCCTCCTGCTGAAAGGTAACGTCTTGCTGGGTCAAAAGCTTTAGGGGACCCTGAACATACATTAAACCCCAGGAACCCCCACTTACTAATCCACAAAACAGAGGACGCATTTCATTACCTCAGCAGTTCTTTTCAGTTTGAAAAACTGGTGACCTTTTTCTAGGTCAAGGAAAAGAAGAAAAAGTAAATATACAGTCAAATAAATTTCAACTGTCCACTTTCTGGTTTAATTATCTGGCAACTGGGAAACCCTGACCCAGGAACCATTTCGCCGATTTAGTGGCAACAGATGACCTCATGCCTACCCACTGTCCAGGAGGCCCCTCACCTAATGTGCACCTCCGTAATAAACACTTAGGATCACAAATCTAAACCCAGAGTTTTCATTAGCTTAAAGTGACCGCCACAGACACAGCTCAACAGTCTCTGGAGGCAGACCACCTGCATCCATCTTCTCCACCACAAGCTCCGAAACCTGGGGCCACATTGTGCCTGTCTTCCTCCTGTGCAAATGGGGATATAACAGTACCCACCTCAAAAGATCGCTGTCAGGCTTTAATGAGTGAATTCACGCAGCTAAGGCAGGGCGGACACAGGTAAGGGCTTAGTAAACGGAAGCTGTCATTGCTGTTGGCTCAGTCAAGCCCTCTATTCAAGGCTGCCTGTGGAATCAGAGACATCTGGGGCGATTTGTTCATCAATTATTAATTAAAAACCTACTATGTGCCAGACACCAAACAACTGCTAATCCTGTAACTGGCTAGGCCAAGTCATTCAATCGCTTCCAAGTCTTGTTTCCCGCATCTGCTAAATAGAAAATAACAGTACCTGCTGCACAGAGCAGAGACAGCTAAAGGAGAGGACTTACCTAAAGTGCTTGCAGTGTCCGGGACCCGGAAGTTGCTCAATAAACTGTATCATAATCACTACACATCTTCTCTCCTACAAGTGACTTGGGATTATCTAATTCACCTTTTCTGTTTTTCTGAGCCTAATATACACTCCTTGAGTGTTGAAGCTGCTAATAAACAGTCCTTGCGTTGAATTTAGGAACTTCCCTGCACCTTCCCAGTTTACTTATATCCACACCCCCCAAAACTGCTAGAGAAAATTAAAGAAACGTTAAAAGACTGTGCATTATCTGGATAAAAATATACTACGTCTACACACCAGGTTACTGCAAAAGGGCCTTATCACACACCTTAGCTTTCTGATCTTTAGAAGTCCCCGCAGTTATTACACATGGAGTAATTCACAGAAAAACTGCTAGTTCATCACTTTTTTCCAAACTGGTCCCTCGTGTCAGCCCGGAGAGCGCACTGTTTCTGCACTTCCCCGGGCACACCGCCTCCCGCCTGCTTCTCCCTTCTGCGGGAAGCTAGTGGCCCATCTCACAAGAGTTTGCTTTCTCTGTTCCTACAAGCAAGGGAAAAACTATCCCTGAGGACGAGCAAAGGGGAGGCCAGGAACATTAACAAAAGCATGGGAACTTTTTACATCCAAAGCCCGCGTGAGCGGTTTGCCTGGAAATCAACCGAAGTCGTGCATTCCTGCTCCTGACAGCCACCGGGGCGGGCAGCATTGTCCGGGGAGAAGCGCGCCGGCCCGGCCAACTTTTCCTTCAAGACCGAGCCATCCTCTTCGGAACAAAGTGAAAGGTCAGCAGGCGCAAGAGCGGCGCCGAGAGCGCACAGCCTCGCCTCGCTCGCGCCGCCAACTTGGCCGGCTCGCCCCACTTTCCCTTTTGTCCTCCGCCCCTTCCGCGGGGCTCCCGGCCGTGGCCCGGGGGCGGGGGGCGCCGGCGGGGCGGGCGGGCGGGGCGGGCGGCGGCTCTCCTCGCCCGCGCCCCCGCCTCGCCCGCGCCTCGCCCGCGCCTTCACCTCGCCCGCCAGCCCGCACAAAGCGCGCCCCGCGCAGCGCGGCCCGGACGCCCGGCCACCTCGGCCCGGCCTCGGCCTGAGGCGCGGCGGCGGCGGCGGGGAGGCGCCGGCCAGCCCGCCCCCCGTCCGCTCGCGCCCCCGCCCGCGCGCCCGCCCCGCCCGGCCCGCCGGCCCGCGCCCGCCCCCGCCCCCACGCCCGCGCCCGTGCCCGCGCCCGCCGCCGGCCCGCTCCTCACCTCAGCATCGGCGGCGGCCATGGCCCGGGCCCGCAGCGTGGCCCCGCCCCTCCCGCGCGCCATCGCCCCGCCCGCGCCTCGCGGCTCAGGGCGGGGCGGGGCCGGTCGCGCGCGTCTGCGCCTGCGCCCGCCTCCGCGCCTGCGCGCTGCAGCCCGAGAGCGGCGTCCGCGGCGTGGGCCTGCCCCGGCCGGAACCGGAGCGCGACGGCCGGCCGCGGGGGTGGGGCCGGGCGCAGCGGGCTTCCGGGGTCGGCGCGGCGCCAGACGTCGTCCTCCCGTAGTCCTCCAGTTTGCACTATATTCTCTCCCTCTGCGTAGGCACTGTAGCGGGCCGGCCGGGGTGGGGAAGGACCCCTGACCTCTAACCCCGGACACACATCGATTCCGTCTGCCTTCACAGAAGGCGGACTTGGACTTGCGTCTTAGGGCGGTGCCCGGGTGGGGCTTGTGCCCGGTTGGGAGGGGTGCCCCAGTTGCGGCTGCATCCGGTTAGGGAGGATGGCCCAGCTCGGGCGTTGGGGTGCTTCGGTTATGAGGTGTGCCTGGCGGAGGGCGATGTCCTGACTGAGAAAGCTGCCCTGAGGCGGGAGGGGGATGTCCCTTTGGGGAGGGTTGCCTGCGTTGGCGGTGCTCCAGTTGGGGGAGGTGCCCCAGTTAGAGTGACTGCCCCAACGCTGGGGTGCTCGGCTGGGAGCATGTCCGGACTGTCGGGGAGGATGTCCTGATTAGGGACGATACCCCGCTAGGAGGCTGTGCCCTGGCTGGGGACAGTGTCCCCGTTGGGAAGTGTGGGTGGGGTGGGGAATGTCCAAGGCGGAGGATTGTCCCTTTTGGGGGGGGGGGGGGCGCTCTGGTTAGGGAAGATGCCAGGCTTGCCGGGGGTGAGGTGCTCCAGTTAGGAGGTGGCCCCAGTTGGGCAACCTCTCGGGTCACCCCAGCCTCCCGCAAGCCCCCCAGTTATGCACAAGGCGAGACCTTTCCTGCATATCAAGCAGCTTTCACTGAACAGCACCACGTAGACTGGCTTAGGCCACCCACTCACCATAGCCAGACATGTTTCTGACATCCCCTGGGAGTTGAGAAAAGAAGCATAGACTGAAATTGGGGTTCTCTGGCCAGTCTTCACAACAGGAACTGGGGAGGCCCTGAGTCAAAGGGTAATCTGGGCCTCACTCCTGTGAGGGTTCAATCTCGTGGAACATGAGACTCCAGGAAAATTCCACTAAGTGCACTGACGGTGCATTCAGCTGCAGAGGAGGCAGTGGACGATCCTAAGTACCAAGGAAGCCTTCCCAGGTTTGGTGGGACAGCCTGAGTCAGCTTCTGACAGGCCGGGAACCCCAGGCCCTGTCTGGAGCCTCAGAATGGGAGGCTCAGGAGTGGTCTTCCTCCATAGCCTGCACAGCTCCACCAGCTTTCACCCACACCCACTTCTCTGGCACCATCCTTTCTCTCTCCATTCTTGCCTTGGGCCCTAGTCTGCCCCTACTCTGAAACACTTTTTTTTTTTTTTTTTTTTTTTTTTTCAGTACATGGGCCTCTCACTGTTGTGGCCTCTCCCGTTGCGGAGCACAGGCTCCGGACGCGCAGGCTCAGCGGCCATGGTTCACGGGCCCAGCCGCTCCGCGGCATGTGGGATCTTCCCGGACCGGGGCACGAACCCGTGTCCCCTGCATCGGCAGGCGGACTCTCAACCACTGCGCCACCAGGGAAGCCCTGAAACACTTTTATCTCAGGTATCTGTGTGGCTCACTTCTTGACACTCCTTGGGTCTTAAATACTACCTCTTCAGGGAAATGTCCCCTTGTCCCTATTTAAAAACAATACTGCACCCCAAAACTTCCTTGCTTTCTTTTACTCCATAGCATTGCGTTGCCATATTGTCCATCTGCCCCACTAGAATGTAAGTCCGAAAGGTAAGGGATTTTTGTTTTGTGTACCCTAGTACCTAGAACAATGTTTGGCATGCAGGAGACAAAATATTTGTTGAAGGAATAGATGAGTTAAGATGTGAAAAAAAGTCCTTCATTAGGCAAAGACCGACTGTAAATGAATGTGTCAGAAGTAGGCGATGTGATGTTCCCATTCTGCACGATCAGCCCGACCCATCCTATGCTGGTATTATCGCCGACCAATGATGGAAGGTGCTTTTCTCAGCACATGACGTGTTACGTGTTGACTCAGTGACCATCACGTCAGTCCTGGGAGGTGGACGTCGTTTTTGTCCACGTTCTATAAGGAAGCAAACCAAAGCAGGGGAGTGCCTTCAAGGCCACCCAACTGTCGGGAGGCAGAGATGGATTTGAAACAGAGTCTCAGCTATGAGGCTACAGCTTCTAGTAGATGTTTCACAGGTTATCCTGCTTGTGGCATGCTTTGTGTTTTTGTCCAATATTCACCCTCTCCTTGTCCCACAAACAGTAAAGTTTTAGGGTACATGGCTGTCTGTACATTTCCAACTGTGAAGGGTGGCCAGTGGGATGTGTGCAAAAGTGATAGTTACTTCTCAGCCTGTCCCCAAAAAGTTGGAGGTCCAAGACCAGTAAGTTGGGTGATGGTGAATATTGCAACAGCCATCCTGGACCCAGGGGTGGAAGCCTCGACTTGACTTGAGAATTACAGCTATGCCACCTCTGGACTATTAAATGTACACGAAATAAACTTCTATCATGTGGGACAGGGCGCTCGACCCGTCTCCTCAGAGCCCTATGAGCTTATTACAGATTAAGGTAACTGACACGTAGCCAGGGTCCCCCTTCACCATACGGCAGAGCTGGAATTTGAACCCAAAGTCTTAACACCACCTCCAAGGTTTCCCAAAGCACGCCAGGATTCCGGGCCCGCAGGGCATTCACGGGCCCTCTGGAACGTCTGCAGAATGCCTCTTAGGGAAACGCTGCTCTCCCGTACCTTTTTTATTTGCTCCCGGGTACCTTGTGTCCTAGCCAACAGTCCTTTGAATTGTAGACCTCGGGAGCGGGCTTGTGTGTTCGCACTTGGATGGGAATCGAGAAGCAGCACCCCTCAGAGCCAGACGTGGCAGTGGTGACGACAGGGGCAGGAGACTTGAGGCCAGGCGTAAAGGACTTGGGGAAGCCTGCTCCCTCACCCCGACCGGATTTCGTCTGGCACACGAAGTCTAAACTGCGTTGCCTGGAGTGGTGGGTGCCAGACGGCTAGCCCAAGGTGTGTGCTAACAAAATGGAACAGTGGTGGTCTTCTCGCCCTGTCACAAGGCCACTTAAGTTGATGCTGAGGCTCCAGACACGCAAGCCCGCCTCCGAGGGCAAATCCTGAAGCAGAACCGGGAGGCCAAGCGCCTGCCCGGGCCTGGTTAACCGCCACGGGCGGTTCCCAAAGCTGGTTCTGCTCCCTGCCCGGATCGCTCCCCCACCCACCTTCCGGCCCAAGACGCACGGAAGGAGGATGAACCCAGAGCGGAAGGGGGTGGGGGGAGGGGGGCGGAAACGAGGATAGGGGGCGGGGCCTAGGAGGGGGCGTGTCCCGCAGGGAGGAGAGGGGCCGATTGGGGGCGTGCCCCGCAGGGAGAGGCGGGGCCGAAAGGGGCGTGCCCACAGGGGGCGTGCCCTGCATGGACGGGCTAAACTGAGAGGGCTGTGTCCCACGGGAGAGGAGGGGATGTGCCCTACGGGAGGGGCGTGTCCCGCAGGGCGGGGAGGAGCTGAGGAGAAGCCCGGGGTCTGGGCACACTCACAACAGCCACTACTCGAACACGCACACACTCCCGGCAGAGGAGGGCGCCCCACAGGCCACTGTGCCCAGCTCTACAAATGAAGCTTTTTATTTACACCAAGTCTCTCTAGGCCCGAACCCCCGGGGAGAGGCCGACTACAGGGGGGCTGCGGAGGCTGGTCGGGGCAGAGGCTGGTCCGGAGTCAGAGGCCGCAGGGAACGGCGGGCAGTGGCAGGTCCTGAGTGGGCCGGGCCAGGCCGGGAGCGAAGGCACGAGGCCCTGGGAGCCTAGTCCCAGGGCGTAGGTCCGCCCGTCCGGAGAAGGCGACATGGGGTCAGCTCCCTGGGGTCAGGCCAGGGTCCACACCGCCACAGCTCTGCTCATAGGATGGCGGGGCCTCTGCAGGGAGAGAGCCAGGTCTGCATGGGGCCCGTGGCTCCCCCTCCCTGCCAGGCCGCAGGCCCCAGGCCCCCACTCACCATAGGGGTAGCCCCACGAGCTATACTCAGGGGGGAGGATCAAGGTACTGGTCGTAGGCACCGGCCCTCCAGAACCCTCTGCAAAGTAGGGCACGGTGGCACCTGTGGAGATGCACAAGGGAGGGGGCAACGGGTGGGGGGCAGGGCTACCATCCTGAGGATGGGGTTCAGGGGCGCCAGGCACAGAGCCGAGGGCTGCAGGCGGCTGCTGCTGCTGTGAGTGGCTCTTGGTGGAGAGGGAGACAGGGTCTGAGAAGAAGTGGGGGCCACCAGCCACGGCCTCTGCCTCCTCCTGGGGTGGCGCTGAGGGCACCACCAGGCCTTGGCCTGGCTGGGGGCTCAGTGGGACGTGGTTCACAGCGATGTTGCCGATGAAGACCGGGAGGGTCACGATGGCTTCCGGCGTCTTCAGGGAGACCTGGGGAGGTTATGCGAGTGAGGAGCCAGGCCACCGGCCCCTCCTCCCACCCCACCCCACCCCACCCCACCCTGTATCCCTACCACCTGCAGGTAGTAGTCCACGTGGATGAGGCTGCAGCCCGGCAGGGCAGACTGGGGCAGGGCAGGCACCAGGATCTGCTCTTGCCACTGAGCCCGCCTCCAGGCCTTGACGCCGGCCCCCTCCACCTCGGCGATGGTCCGCACGTCATAAATCCAGCGCTTGGCCTTGTAGGACACTTTCTGGGGAAGAGCCAACCTGTGAGCCTGGGCAGGCCAGCCACCTACCCCTCCTCTGCCCCATAGGGACAGGGCCCAGCAGGCGAGGGGACTCTGACCTGAAGCAGACTGGCCACCACAGGGCTGGTGTCCTTGCCTGACTGGTTCTCAATGTCAGCCTGCAGCCGCAGCACCTGCCCCACCACGTAGCCTCGGAGGTCGGTGCTGGCGGTGAGGACTACGCTGCCTGTCTTCACCAGCTTGTAGGAGAACTTCTTGGTGGTGGAGGCCACATTGGGTTGCTTGGGAGGAGAACAGGGAGGGGGTTTGGCAAGTGTGGGCAGGCGGGATCCTCGGGGTCAGCTCAGGACAGAGAGGCCGCTGCTCTTCCCGACCCTTGCCGCCTCACCTGTGCTGGGGACAGGGCGTCAGGCGAGGGTGGGCCCCCCCAGGAGGCCACTGCCCCAGGCTCACCTCGATGTCTGGGATGCTATTCAGGTTCAGGGGACTCAAGATGTAGAACACGCGGCTGCACTGGTGATCCTTGGAAAAACGTGGTGTGTCGATGGTGGCCCGTACCTGGTGCACAATCTTCCCAAAAGGGCCCTCAAAGGACGTGGGAGCTGTGGCTGGAGAGAGAGCAGGGACTGGCACCCGACTGCCCCCCACCCCACCTCCCCCAACCCTACCTCCCCCCACCCTCGCCAACTGCCACCCCCTGGCCTGGCCAGGCTGCCAGGCTGGGCTCTCACCAGGAAGCAGGAACTGGAAGGGGAAGCTGTGCTCTCCAGCAGGCAGGCTCCCTGCAGAGACAGAAGGGAGGTAGGGGAGAGGGGACAAGGTGACCTCACAGGGCCCAGGACAGAAACTGGCCCTGCAGCCAACCAGCTCACACTGCATCTGGCTGCTGGGCTCCCAGCCTGTCTCCAGCACCTCAGCAGCATGGGGCCGTGGCCTGGGCAAAGGATGGTGGATGAGAGCTTGGCTTGAACAGGAGAGGGGGCAGGGCTGTTCCGGGGGCCGGAGCCCATCCAAACCCAGGACAAGTTGGCCCTCTTCAGCCACCCAGCCCCCATCAGGCAATGCCCTGTGCCTGCCAGGGAGAGAAATCCAGCAAGGTGCACAGTCCTGAAAGAGGGTGGGCTAGCACAGGGATGCCAGAGGCGGATGGGGAAGTCAGGTGGACAGACAGACCCCCCTCTCAGTGGGATGAGGTGAGGGAAGGGTTCCCAGACTCACCCTTGTCGGCCAGGGACAGAGTGCTGTTGAAGTAGCCCTCCTCCACCACCCACGCAGTGTCATTGGCCTTGCTGGAGACCTTGCAGGAGCCTGTGCAGGTCACCCGGATAGCTGCAAGGGGGGGACAGCATGAGCCCCAACCAGGCTGGCCTGCGCCCCTCCCTAGCCCCAGCACAGGGATATTCAGGCAGGACTGGCAGCACCCAGTACCGCTCAGCTAGGCCCGGGGAAGGCCAGCACATGGCCTGCTCCCCTCCGGAGGACACCTCCTGTCCGTGCCACATCTTCAGGTGCTCTCAGCGAGCCAGGGGGGCGAGGCACAGAGTTCCACCTGTCGTGCGGTCCCAAACATGAAGGCCCCTCACCCAGATGACGCCCGGGCAAACCCCCACCCCCAGGCCCCGCCCGACCAGACCTGTGAAAACCCAGCTCCCTACAGGGGATGCTTGGGAAACCCTAGGTGAGCAGAGGCCTTTGGGGCAGCTGACCTCCGACCCCACCTTCCTGCTGCCTCTCAGGCAAGTCAGTTAGGCTGGGAGGCACCCCTTCAGGCTCCAGGAAGCTACCTATTAGCCCTCATGCTGCAGGAATGTGGTCAGACCCGCCTGAGCAGATAAGGAACCCAACAGTCTGGCCCACCAGAGGGTGGGGACACCTTGGCTTCCGGGGCCAGTACTGCCCAGGAGCGCTGATTTCTGCTTGGTCCTCCCCCCCACTCCCCAGGGGAAGCACGCACACCAGGAACCAGGCAGCAGGGTTGGTGCCGCCTTCCGTCCTGTGATCAGGAACTCAAATTCCTCCGTCCACAGCCTACTGCGGTCAGAAGGCCATGGCTGGACCAGGCCCAGCCGAGGCCGGTCACCAGAGGGGACACCACGGCTGGAGACCCAAACAGGGCAGGGGGTGGGAGCTCAGTGACAAGTAGCCCTGCGGCTCCCTCCATTCCTTCCTCTCCCTGCAGGGCTGAGTCAAGGCCAAAGACTTTAGCCTGCCTGCCCAGCTGCCCATCCTCCCCTGACCCGATGGACCGGTGAAGGGAAGGTAACTCGGAATCTGACACCCTCCTGACAGAGCCATCCGGCAGGAAGAATGCAGTGTCTCAAGTGCCCAGGGCCGAGGGCAGCCACACCAGGTCTGTCTGTGGTCTCCCCAGGCAGGCCCCACCTTGCTGATGCAGGCCTCCTGTCGGTCCCACACTGCACTGGGCTGCCCTCCACGAACCCATGACTCGGCCTCTGCCCCATCGGCACTGCCAGTGACCGGTCCTCAGCCTCCGTGTCAGCCCAGCCTCACCACCCAGACCTCGGCCCTAATTTCTAATCCATGCTCCACCCATCATCCCCTCCTAGGGCCAGACCTGGAACTGTTCCCACCCTGGAGGTCTGGGACACCAGCAGTGCTCCTACAGACCAACACATCCCAAGAGAGGCACAGCGTGGAACGAGCAGAGAAGGGGAAGCCTGACTGTAAAGTAACTAGAAGATGTCCTGGTGGACTGCAGGTGTCACACTGCTGGAAACATTCCTCGTGGAGAGGGTGCGTCCCCCCTTGAATCTGGCTGCCCTGGGAATGCTGGGAACAACGGAGTGTGCTGGAACGGGTGCAGTGGTCCCCAGACTGGCCCAGTGACAGCTGAGCACTGTCAAGTGACGCCAGTGGATGAGACACGGAGCTGAAGAATCACCCTGCCGAGCTCTGCCCAAAATCCTAACCCACGACAGCACAAGTTATAATAAAATGATTGCTTTAAACAACTTAGTTTAGTCGTGATTTGTTTACTTAGAGGTGAGTTTCAGCAGCAGATAAAGGAATAGCTGTCTAACCTCACTAGAATTCACGGAAACTATTATGACTTACCATTTAACCCATCAGATTGGCAAATATTAAACATTCTGATATGTGTTGTAGAGAAGGCAGAAAAACAGACACTTGCTTATAGCAATCAACCTGTCGGCTGATACGACGGAGGCCCTGGAGAAGGAGCAGGCAGATCTGCGGTAATTTTACACACGCGTTCCAGGGACCCAGCAGTTCCCCTTAGAATCTCACCCTGCTCACCCTGTGCACCAGTGCTCCTAATAGCAAACAATCTAGGCACAGCCTACACGTCCAAAAGCAGCGCGGCTGAAACAGGCGCACACTCAGCCAGCACCTGGCCACACAATTAAGGTGAACGAGCCAGGGTGGCACCTGGCCCCAGAAAAACAAACCGGCCCTTGGTTACCCCAGGCAGGCTTGAACTCTATGAACTTCCCAATGACTGTGCCAGGGCCCCCTCTGCACACATGCTGTGAGGCCCCTTCGGGTACCCTGCCTGGATGAGCAGCCTCCAATCATCACCGACTGGAAACAAACTCCCATTCCTGTCCAATCTCTCCTCCGCAGGGGAATAATGGAGGCGCAGGGGGAATTGGAGGTTTGGGGCTGCTCCGGTTCTCTAAGGAGAATCATCATGTGGATCCTGTGCCAGAGTGGCTTCTGGAACTTTCCTCTTGAGCCAGCACTCTCACCTGTCCAGCAGCCCTCCTCCTATGTACCACCTGCAGTCTGAACATGAAGACTTCTGCTTGCTCCCCGTGTGGTCCCAAAGGTCTGTCCCAGCTCCATCAGCTCCCTCAAACCGGGGGCAGCCCAGCCTCTGCCACATCTTTTCACTGCAGCTCTGGCCTGCAAGCCACTTTTCTCTGTCCTGTTTCCAAATCTGTAACACGAGAGGAATGACAACGCCCACCTCCAGGGCGGCGATGAGGACTGATGGATTGGTCCTCGGGAAGTGGGAAAGGCAACTGGCCCACGGTGAGAGCCCAGGGAGCCGGCAGAGCTGGGAGCTGGCTGCTACTGTTGGCCAGCCATCACCCTTCCTCGTCACCCACCTCGAGAGCAGAACACAGGGCAGCCCCGCCTGAACCCCAGCCTCTGGCTGGGCTGGACCCAGTCTCCAGGAAAACAGCTCCTGCTCCAGCTTTCTTCCACATCAGCTCCCAAGGCAGCCAGCGTCCCCAAGGCTGAGTGCAGACCATCACTGACACTCCTCAGTCAAGTGTTTAGAGGCCTGCTGCCCCCCCCACCCTCCACGTCCTCCTGGGGGCCCCCCTATTGCCTCAGTGGCTGGTAACAGGAGCTCAACAAGTGTCTTTTGAGGGAAAGGAAAAACAAGAACCATGGTCTTTCCTCTCTCACACCCCGGCAGGGCCGGAGGCCTACAGAGGCCCCAGCACCAGCATACCCCCTACCCCTGGGGGGCAGCCTGAAAATAATACCCTCTCTAGCGCGAGGCCAGTCGTTGCTGGACTCTCCAGCCTGCGACCTGACCTGCTCCTCCCCGCCTCAGGGCTCTTACAGTCAGGGGCTCCCTCAGCCTCCTGGGGCCCAGCTGTCCATTCACCCACATCCTACCCACCACATGGAGGCTGTGGGGCTCTAACCAACCCAGGTTAGTCACGCACAGTTCAGGCCACCCCTTCACTGTGGTCAACATCAGCCTGTTCGCCCTGGGCCCCAGCTACAGGGGGTGACAGGGCAGCGAGCCAGGAGGAGAGCTCTGCGTGGGGTCTCTGTGGTGTCGGTCTGTCCTCCAGCCACGGCCCACCCCTCCTTCCTGTGCCCTGCCAGCCGCACTCACTTCTCACTTGTGCCCCAGAGCAGAGTTGCATTGTCCCTCCGGTGCCTCTGCCACAAGCACACCTACCCCCACCCAAGCCCAAACTCCAACTGGGGAGACAGGAAAGAGGCGACACGTTACGGAGGTGGGCGGTGTCACCGGTCCGGGACGGAGGAGGCAGCTGCCCAGAGACGACGGCGGCTCTGCATCCTCAGCGGGCACCCCAAGCGCTGAACGATCAACCACACGGGGGCCTGGAAGGTCAAGACCCAGAGGAAAGCCCGGCAGCTGTGGTTCTGGCCAAGCACCCCAAGGTAGAGAAGCGCCCCAGGACACACCACACAACCTCACACTCAGAGCCGGGGTCAGGAGAGAGACCCCGCCCGGGCTGCGGCTCGCCCACGGCCCAGAGGGACCAGGTGTGATGTCCCCCGCAGAGCCCGGTTCACACCTCAGGCAGCGGACGAGGCCAGCGCCGGCAGGGAGCCCTAGCTAGGGGCGCCGAAGCAACCGGATCTCCGGTCTCAAAGTCCCAGATGTCTGTGCCAACAGAGGGACCGGCCAGGAGGGCTCAGGTTCGGCTCCCAGATGCCCGCTAAGGCGGGGGCCTACGGCACGCAGGGATTACCAAGATCCTCACAGCCCTTAGGGACTAGCCTCAGGCTGGGTGTAAGCAGCGCCCTGCAGCCCCCCCGGAGACCCGCACACTCGGCGGGGCTGCCTGGGTGTATGGGAGAGAAAGCCCAGCGCGGGCCGGGCTCCAGGTGAGGGCCCAGCAGCTGAGGGGCGCAGCGGACTGGAGACCCGACAGGGAAGGTCAGAGGCGTCGCGGGTCCAGGTCAGAGTGGCCTTCGGCGAAGTAGACAGGCTCGAAGCCCGCGCCCCGAGTCTGGACGGCCCTTGGCGGAGAGGACAGGAAAGGCAGATGCGGAAGGACTGGGCCACCCGGGCCTCCCTGCTCCGCCCCGACCGCCGCCGGCCTCCCACCCCCGCGGTCCGCCGCCCGCCCGGCCGCCCCGCGGCGCTCCCCGCAGCCGGACGCGCGCCCCCGGCCTCGCGGGTCCCGGGCCCAGCGGCCGCGCGCCGCTTCGGAGCCACGCCCGGCCCGCCGCAGGTGCGGCCCTTCCCGGACCCCGCGCCCACCTCGGAAGGGCAGCGGCGCCGCCAGGCGCACGCGCACGGCCCCCACCAGCGGCTCCCCCGGGCTGTAGACGACGCGGCCGTGGCTCAGGCGGACCTCGAAGAGCTGCACCCGTCCCATGCCGCGGCCCTGCGGGGCGGCCGCGCGCTGCCGCCCCCGCCGCTGCCGCTGCCGCTGTCGCCGCGCGCCCAGCCCCTCCCTCGCTGCCCCGCCCCGGCCTCCCGCCCACCCCCGCCCCGCCCCCGCTCCGGCCTCGCCCGGCCCCTTGCTCCCCCCGCCCCCCATCCCTCTCCCCTCTTGTCTCCACCCCTCCCCGCCCCACTCGGCCCCCCAGCTCCCCACGCTAGCTGCTGCCCGCCCCCCAGCCCCGCCTCGGTCCGTCCCCACAACGCGCCCTGCCCCGCCCCGGCCCGCAGGGTGGAGCTCGGGCGCAGCCCGCGGGAACCCGGCGCACCTGCGCCCCCTGCTGCCTCACCTGTGGAGGGGGCGGGCCGGGCCGACGCCCCCTCCCAGGCTCCGCCCCGGGGTCTCCACCGTGCGGGTTTCCACACTGAGGGAAGTCTCCAGGCTGGGCTTGTGTCGGGGGGTGGGGGGGGGGGGTGGGGGGGGTAGTGCTTGGCCTGCAGCGACGGGAGGCAGAGGTGAGGGGTGGGGCTCGATACCCGGGGGCGGATTCGAGGGCAAATCCGGGAGTCTAGGAGAGAGAAGGCCGTGCTTGGCTTACAGAAGGTGCTGGGCGCCTACTGGCAGGTTAAATATGGGGTTGCTTGAAGGAGGGCGTCAAGGTGAGGCCAGGTTTTTGTCCAGAACAGCTGGGCGAATGGGGTGGCACTTTTCTGATGGAGACAACCGCCCTAGATACAAGTTGTTTGGGGGGTGGGGAAGGAGAGAAGTCGTCACCGGCAGAGCCAGAGGTGCCGGTCAGGCACCCAAGTGAACTGGCGCTTCTAGGCATGAGTCTGCGGGAGACAAAGGACGAACGAGTTGTTAGACCCTTGTTTGCAGATGCTAACTCTATTCAGGACGCGGACGACATCAGAAGTGGGGGTGAGAGCCACAGAAACCTAATCTAGCCCTCCAGCAAAAGGAGAGGGGCCTTACAGGCTGAGGGGTCCACTGGGCCAGGCTGAGGAGAGGGAGCAGCCGGGGAGGCCCTGAGGGCCAGGGGTACGCAGCAGGCGCCAGGTCCCCCTTGTTTACCCGGGATTCTGATGCTTCAGGACTGAGGGTCTGACTGGCCAGCTTGACACTTTCCTGTCAGGACTCTGCAAACTCCCTGAACAAGGAGTTTGGGGTGCCCATGGGATGGGGGAGGATGGTGGGCAGCCCCCCAAAAACAAGTGTCCATGGCAGAAATCAAAAAGGAAGTGTGTGAGGAGGCAGGGAGAGACGCTGTGTTGGCTGCTGCTGAGATGGAGGAGATGGGGGCAGAAAATGGGTGACCTTACCCCAGGTCACACCTGTTTCCCACAATCGCACCCTATAGGGCTCTGCACATCCTTTCCTCTGACCCCCTCTCCCACCCATCCCCCTGGTCTAGAAGCTCTCTGCCAGTGTGCCCTCATGTCCACCATCATCACCACCCTGACTTCGCATTTCTCTAAACATTCCTTTCCTCGTGCTCTCATGGAGCCTGGGCTTCCCCTGGAGGCTCTAAAGTGTAAATGTTTATTTTCGTACAACCCCTGTACCTCTGGGCCTGCAGGTAGAGTGGATGCTCTCCTGACTCCTTATGACCACTTCCAGACCATTTTCCCCTTTGTCCTAAGAGCTGCCAGCCTTAACTCTCATTTTCTCAGAACAATAATTCATTCCCCCCTCCAGTCTTGCTATGACCTTCAAAGCCGGGGCCCGCCCCCCTTATTCTTTGGTGATTTCAGCTCCTGACTCACTCACTGTCATTCTCTCCAGTACCACTTGTGCAGGAATTCTGACTTCAGAATCCACATAGGTTTCCTTCCAACCTCAACCTCCTGGCCTCCATCTTAACACGAACCCAGGATTTGTTTTAATCAGCTATGGTAAGGTGACAGACACAAAGCCAACTGCCTTGAAAGAAGAGTTTAGAACTCACAGTTCCCAAGTGGGGCCTGCCGCACCATGCAGGGCCACATGCGGAAGCACCAGTGTCATCAGGAGCAGGAGGGAGAGGGGAGCTCGGCCAGAGCCTTTCCTGTGTTTTCAGTAGGAAGGAGGCAGGGTGCACAAGTTTGAGCGAGTTTAGGATTGGATAGGTTGAATGATTTCAGTGGTCTCTAGTGGTCCAGTACCTGGCCCTGGGTGATTTAGGCAGGGAAATACTGGCCTGGTGTTCTGGTGACAGGAGGTGGGGGAGTGTGGGCTCTGGATCAGTTAGTCTGCGTGTGAAAGGTGTGTTGGCGGGTGAGTTGTTTGCTGTCTCTAGGAATTAGCCAACCTGGGAAGGGCAGTCTCCCCACAGCCAGCAAGGCCCTCAAGATGTCAAAGCATCAAAGATCTAGAAAGTAAAAAACATGATCAAAGCAGTGCTCATTCCCTTGACTCCTGTCCTCTGGGAACCTCCCCAGCTGGCTTCAGCAGCCCCTCCTGTGGCTTTAGGTTTGTCTGAACAACGTCACCCAACAACTTCTCTCGCCCCTTTCCACTCACGCTGTCACTCCCACCAGCAGGTGGGTTCCACCCCTCCCACCGAATGGGGCCCCTTGACTTGCTTGAACTGCTGGAGAGAGAGATGCCATGCCAGTTTCGGGCTCTAAGAAGGGCTGGCAGCTTTGGTTTTCATTCCCTAACAGTCCTGAGCTGCCATGTGACAATATCTGGCTACTCCTCTGGAGAGATCACCTAGAGAGAAAGGGAAAGTCTGGACGTAAGAGTCTCAGTCTTCTCGCCTCACTCACACATCCTGACTGTTCTTCGGTGAGGGACCCTGGCTGTTTCAGCTGTCTATTGTTGCATAACAAACCACCCAAATTTATTACTTACTCTGGAAACTAGGTTGCATTCAGCTGGGAGGCTCTTCTACTCTGTGCGGTATCTGCCTGGGTTAGAATGGCCAAGATGTCCTTTTTGCTGGTGTCTGGCACCTTGACTCGGGTGGCTGGGACAGCTGGGGGCTGGTCAAGTATCCTTTCCCTGAGGCCTCTCCACATGGTTTGCTTGGGGTTCTGCACAGCATGAGGGTCTCCAAGTAGTAAGACTGATTACCTGTGAGCACGCCCCCAAGAGGGAGGAAGGTAAAGCTGCCAGTCCTCTGGCCTGGGCTTGGAAGTCCCAGAACTTTCTACCAGATTAAGTGCACCAAAACAGTCACAGGGGGCTTCCCTGGTGGCACAGTGGTTAAGAATCCACCTGCCAATGCAGGGGACACAGGCTCGAGCCCTGGTCCGGGAAGATCCCACATGCCGCGGAGCAACTAAGCCCGTGCGCCACAACTACTGAGCCTGCACTCTAGAGCCTGTGAGCTACAACTACTGAGACTGCGTGCCACAACTACTGAAGCCCGCACATCTAGAGCCTGTGCTCCACAACAAGAGAAGCCACCGCAATAAGAAGCCCACGCACTGCAATGAAGAGTAGCCCCCACTTGCCGCAAGTAGAGAAAGCCTGCTCACAGCAACGAAGACCCAATGCAGCCAAAAATAAATAAATTAAATCAATAAAGTTTTTTAAAAAAACAAAAAACAGTCACAGGAGGGAGATTCCTGGCAGTCCAGTGGTTAGGACTCAGTGCTCTCACTGCCGTGGGCCAGGTTCAGTCACTGCTCAGGGAACTAAGATCCCACAAGCTGCGAAGTGTGGCCAAATCCCCCCCAAAAAAACAGTCACAGGACCAGTGAGGATGGAGCATCACACCTGACAGGGAGGGAAGGAATTGATGGTGAGAATTTGAGACAAACTACCCACCAGCCAATAGCAGAAGAGTCAACAAGCTGAGCCCAATCTCATCATGGAATAATTAGAAAATCAACAGCTGTTTTAAGCCATTATGCAGCAGCACATACCTGGAACAGACAATGACACTTAAAAGTGAGATGCTGCCTCGAAAAATCTACAAACAACAAATGCTGGAGAGGATGTGGAGAAAAGGGAACTCTCTTGCACTGTTGGTGGGAATGTAAATTGATACAGCCACTATGGAAAACAGTATGGAAGTTCCTTTAAAAACTAAAAATAGAATTACCATATGACCCAGCAATCCCACTACTGGGCATATACCCAGAGAAAACCATAATTCAAAAAGACACATACACCCCAGTGTTCATTGCAGCCCTATTTACAATAGCCAGGTCATGGAAGCTACCTAAATGTCCAAGGACAGATGAATGGATAAAGAAGATGTGGTACATATATACAATGGAATATTACCTCAGCCATAAAAAGGAACGAAATTGCGTCATTTGTAGAGGCGTGGATGGATCTAGAGACTGTCATACAGAGTGAAGTAAGTTAGAAAGAGAAAAACAAATATCATATATTAATGCATAGATGTGGAACCTAGAAAAATGGTACAGATGAACTGGTTTGCAGGGCAGAAATAGAGACACAGATGTAGAGAACAAATGTATGGACACCAAGGGGGCAAAGTGGCGGGGGGTGGGGGTGATGGGATGAATTGTGAGACTGGATTGACATATATACGCTAATATGTATAAAAAAAGATAACTAATAAGAACCTGCTGTATAAAAAATAAAATTTAGGGCTTCCCTGGTGGCGCAGTGGTTGAGAATCCGCCTGCCGATGCAGGGGACACGGGTTCGTGCCCCGGTCCGGGAAGATCCCACATGCCGCAGAGCGGCTGGGCCCGTGAGCCATGGCCGCTGAGCCTGCGCGTCCGGAGCGTGCGCTCCGCAATGGGAGAGGCCACAACAGTGAGAGGCCCGTGTACCACAAAAAAAAAAAAAATAAATTAAAAAAATAAAATTTAAAAAAAAAAGAGTGAGATGCTGCCATCACAAAATTCTGAAATGTGGCCCTGACTTTGGAACCAGGCAGCAGGAGGACCTGGCAGGCAGTGGGACATTGCTGGTGGAGGCCCGAGAAGGGCAGAGCCCAGTCAGGTATTGTCGGAAAAGTGGGACACCATTGCCTGTGGTAACGGGGAAGGCAGAAAATATATCTAAGGATCTGATTTTCCTGGCAGAAAGCTTAAAGGGCCAACTAGCTTCTTTCAGTCATTTATGCTAAAGTGAAATAAAGAAAAGAGAAATGAACTAAAGAAGTAATGTTCCATGTTCTAGCAGAAGTTGGAGGAAGTATTTCAAGCCAGGTCCTGCAGCTGGAAACTAAAAACTATTTCTCAATTTCAGCCTTTCCAGGCAGTAAAGGTTCTCAAGGTAAGAAATGGCATCGTGGGGAAGATCAAATCCAGGGCACTGCAGCAAAACACGACCTCAGGGTTAGAAATCCAAGGGCATGGCATATGACCCCTTGTTAAGACCTCTGAAAGATTCCCAGGGGACGGGACCCTCACAGATGCTGTCAGCCATACAGAAGCACCTCCAGGCGTCTTGAGGTCTTTGTGCCACAGCACATAGCTCGATGTCCACAGCAGAATGGATCCACTCAAAGATAGTTGCAGTGTAGCTTCTGTCTAATAAAATGTGTTATAATTTGATACCTAGCAAATCCACAGGTTTTTATAGGGGTTGTATTTGCTTGAACTACAATGGACAAAGTTCAAAATAAAAGAGGCCTCTGGGCTCTCAACTGTCTCCAGGCAAGAAGCAGGCTGAGGAAGCTACTCAGCAGCAAACAGGGCCCATTTCCCAGAGAAAAGGGAGGATGACCGAGCATGCAGGGCCAAGAGGCTGAGGGAGAAGCCACTGGTAGCCACAAAAAGGGTGGGCGGGGCTTCCCTGGTGGCGCCGTGGTTGGGAGTCCGCCTGCCGGTGCAGGGGACGCCGGTTCGTGCCCTGGTCCGGGAAGATCCCATGTGCCGCTGCGGAGCGGCTGGGCCCGTGAGCCATGGCCGCTGAGTCTGCGCGTCCGGAGCCTGTGCTCCACAAGGGGAGAGGCTGCAGCAGTGAGAGGCCCGTGTACGTTAAAAAAAAAAAAAAAAAAAAAAAAAAAGGTGGGTGGGTTAGGGAACCACTTGCCGGGAGCAGACAAGCCCTTAAAGGAGCACTGTGACAGCTGTCTGCTGGATTTCAACATTGCTGTGCACCCGTGGCTGCAGGGGGCACACCCCCTTTTCCTTTTTGAACCAGGTGTCTATTCACTTATCCTGTGCTTCCCCTTGGAATGTTGGATCTTGGGGGGCAGACAACTTGCCTCTGGCCTTGTTGCACATCATAAGCCAAGAGCCACGGTGAGGTGGTGGTTCTAGGGTCTGCACATGGGAGGAGCATGAATCATTAGGGGTCAGAGGGTGGATGGGTGGTGGGCAGGCTGTTCCACTGGCAGCCCCCACAACGTGCCACACTTTCAGGACTCATGCTCTTGTGCACACCCCTCCCACACGGACTCCAAGCTCACCTGCACGACTTGCTTTGGCCAGCGGGATACTAGCAGGTGTGATTCAAGCAGAGGCCCACTGGGACCTGTCACTTAGAGCAGAGCCTCCACATGCTAAGCAGTCCAGCTCTCCTGCCTGGATAATGGTACACCACAGCCAGGGTCACATGGAAGAAAATGAGGTGCTCCGGACAAACTCCCATCTGAGTCCAACCGAAGGAGGTATCCGGCTGACACAGTGTGGAACAGAAGATGCCCAGTCAGTCACAGAATTGTGCAAAATAATAAGCTGATGTGGTTTTAAGCCATGAATTTTGGGGGGTGGAGTTGTCACAGGCCAGCAGGTGACAGAGACACGATCACCCCTAGCACCTGCAGCCCCTGCGGAAGTCTCTGAAGCACTTCCCGTCCTCACTCTCTCCCTCCATCAGCGATCCTTTGAACCCACTGGGACCTCCAACCCTCGGATCTGCCCCCTCTGGCGTCCTCTCTTCTTCACTTGTTGAGCTCAGATGCCCTGGGCAAGCATCCCTCTCTTAGACAGCTCGCTCTCTCCCCACCACCTCACTGCACTCGCCCAGCATAACCACAGTCTTGGCTGAATCCAACTCTTCTTTCTCCTTGCCTTCTCCCGAGCAGCCTAAATAGGCTGGAGAAAGACACACAGTCACATGGACTGGTCCCCTTGACACTGCCGGGCCACCCTACTGTCTTTTCCTATTTCCCTCCTGGTCCTCTCTCCTTGGACCAGACTCCCTTCTCACCTTCAACTGATGGCCTCGTTCTCATCAGAAGAGAACCCCCCAGATTCCTACATCCACATCCACTCACCTCTCAGACTCCTCTTCAAGCTGTGGCTGAGCTGAACCACCCAGGCTCCTGTCAGAGGCCAGCCCCCGCCCTCCCCTCAGGCGATTGCCTCACCTCTTTCTCCTCCATGGGCTCATTCCCACTGGTGGACAACATGCTGCTTCCTTTCCCACTGTAAAACCAACACTCTCTCTGGACTTGCGTTTTCTTTCTCGCTTTGGCCGTTTCTCTGCTCCTTTTCAGCCAGAACACCCCAGAAGAGATGTCATTCTCAATGTTTCCAAGCCTTTCCTTCCACTCCCCCTTAGCCCATTTAGGAATAAGTTGGGCTTATTCCTCCATCACTTACTTGTCAAGGTGACCAGTGCCCTCGTGCTGCGTGCTCTATTGACTATTTCCCAGTGCTCACTGACCCACTGAGCAGGACCTCTCAGCAGCATCAGACAAGGCTGATCCGTCCCGCTCACCCTAGCACTGTCCTCACTTGGCTCCTGGCCCACTGCCCTCTCCTGGTTTCCCTCATATCTGACGCCCTCATTCTCTTTACCAGTTCCTTCTCTTCTCAAATACTCTCTTAGTATGAGACTACCCAAGGCTCAATCTTTTCCCTCTCTTTTACTCTATTTGCATTTCCTCCCACGCTGAGCTCATCCAGCTGTATGGCTTTAAATACGACAAATATGCTAATGAACACCAAATCCGTACCCCAGGCTGGACACCTCCCTGAACGCCATATTCACATTTTCAACTGCCTTATAACCTTAACGTGCAGCCTGAGGGAGAAATACATTTTTATTTTGCTAAGCTATTGAGAATTGAGGGGTGTTTGTTACTGCAGCATAACTAGGACTATCCTGACTGCTACAGAACACTGCCACACAGGTGTCCCAACATCATCGTTTCTTGGCGGGGTGCTTGCATTAGCTTCCTAAACAGCCTGCCTGCTTCCACTCTTTCCGGCATTGTCTCCATCAGTCAGTGTGATGCACTGAATAGCTATTCCTCTGCTCCAATCCTCCAATGGCTCACTTTTCTGAGTGTAAAAGTCAAAGTCCTCACAAGAGCCTACACGACCCCCTTCCCGTCCTCCACCTCTCTGGCCTTGTCCCCTGTTGCTCTCATGCACTTCTTTGCTCACGGTGGCCATCTCCACTTTTCAGACACACCAAATGTGTTCCCAGTTTATGACCTTGGCACTGGCTCTTCCCTCTGCTGGAGATGCTCTTCCCCTAGAGCCCACATGGCTCACTCCTCCTCCTCCTCCCAGTTTGTTCAAATTACTTGGCAATGAGGCCTACCCCACCCACCACCTTTCCTGGATCCCCAACTCCCTAATGCTGATCTACTTGTTTCCCGACAGCACTGATCACTTTTTAACATGGCATATAACTCACAGGTCACGGGCCTTTTCTGCCTCCCTCGCTAGAACAGGGGTTTTCAATTTGTTGGGTGCGCCGGTGTAGAGTGGTTTCATCGGGCGCTGGGGGTGAGAGCCCGCTGCAGTGGTTGCCAGGAGACAGGTAAAGCCCCGCCAAAGTCCTCAGCCCTTGGAGTCCCTATTCAGGAAGGACCTGGCCCACGCTGTTCAGCGCCCCGGCTCGAAGCCCAGGGAAGGCTGGTGTAGCCCGAGGATGGGCTATAGCGGCGGTCCCCAATCTTTTTGGCACCAGGGACCAGTTTCGTGGAAGACAGTTTTTCCACAGACCGAGGGCGGGGGCGGGGGCGGGGACGGGGGCGGATGGGGGGGGCGTGTTCCGGCGGTAATGCGAGCAACAGAGAGCGGCAGATGAAGCTTCGCTCTCTCGCCCACTGCTAACCTCCTGCTGTGAACCCAGGCCGCGGACTGGTACCGGTCCACAGGCTGGGGGTTGGGGACCCCTGGGCTACAGGGTCCTGATCTGGGCCCCTGTGTGGAGGCGGCCAGGGAGGAGGAGGGCGGGCCTCTCGGCACTGGACCCAGCCCCGACGCCACAGTGGCCCCTGGGCTCCGGGTCCCTGTCCCCACTCCGGCCTCCTGCCCGCTGTCCGAGGACAGGGGACGGTTTACGGGCAGCCGCAGCCAGTCCCGCAGGGACCCCGACCTGCAGAGCCCGGACGGCCCGGGGCGCGGAGCCAGGCCTCCCTCCTCGAGGGGCGGGGGCTGGGTCGGGGTCGCGAGGGATGAGGACGGGGGCCGGGTCGGTGTCGGGGCCGGGAGCCTACAGGGTGGCCTCCGCACAAAGCTTCCCGCGAAACTGACGTCACGCGGGGCGGCCGCGCAGGCACCGCCCCCGACCGCGCCCCTCCCCCGCGCTGGCCCAGCTCCTCAGTGCGCCGGCGCACTCGCCCTCCTGCCATTGGCTGCGTCGTGGCGGCGCGCGCCGGCCGGCGCACTGCGCGCCCCACCATTGGCCGGGCGGCGGCGCGCGGGGGTGTGTCCGCGTCGCGCTCCGCCCCTGGCCCCGCTCGCTGAGGTGCGCGCGGCGGCGGCGGCGGCGGCGGCGGCGGCGCGTGGCAGGTCCGGCGGGCGCCAGGAGGCGGCGGCCCGACCCCGGCCCAGCCTCGTCCCGCCCGCCTGCCCGCCCGCCCGGCCCCGATCCTGACCCCGAATCATTCGACTGGCCCGCCCGGCTCGCCGTGGCCCCGCCCCGGCCCCGGCCCCTCCTGAGGGAGAGGCGCCGCCGGCCGAGCGCAGGCCCGGCCATGACCGACTTCAAATTGGGCATCGTGCGGCTCGGCCGGGTGGCCGGGAAGGTGAGCGGCGCGGGGCTGGGGCTAAGGTCGGGCCGGGGGACTGGGGCGCTGGGCCGGGGGCGGGCCGGCGCTGGGAGTAGGAGGCCGGGTGCGAGGCAGGGGGCCGGACCGGAGCTGGGGGTGGCGGGCGGGGTGTGGGAGTCGGAGCCGGGGGTGCGAGGCTGGGGGTCGGGGGCGCGGGGCTGGGGTCTGGGTCGGGGGCTCGACCCGGGCCGGGCGGTTTGCGGGCGGCGGGCCGGCGGCCTGGATCCCGGGGCATCCGTTCTCCGGTTGCGGCCCGGGGCTCCGACCGTGCGCCGTGGCCGGCGGGGCAGGGGGCTGTGGCTGCGACCGCGGGGAGCGCAGGCCCTTCCGAGGCGGCGCGCTCGCTGCCCGCCGAGACCTGCGGTGCGCGGCGCCGGTGCCCGCCGGCCGTAGTGAGCTTCGGGCGGGTTCGTGCGGCCGGCTACGGCCCGTGTGGCTGAGCCTCGGCCTCTCGGCGCCAGAGCAGGGCCTTCCTCTGCTTCTCTCCCTTACCGCCCCGCCCCCGCGTGTTCGAGGCGGGGCTTCCTGGCACCTGTGGGCATTGAGGCTTGGCTGTTTCCAGGAGCCGGCCGGCCGTGCAGCTGCACCAGTCAGGACCTTACCCTGGATGGGAACCCTGTTCCCATCACCAGCGGCGGAAGCTTCTGGTGGGAGAGAGGAGCAGAGGCAGTCAGATGAAGGTAAAGCCGATTCAGATGCTAGAAAAAAGCTTTCCAAGCGAGAACGACACTGGTCCGTTTGGGGACCGTTTCCTGCCCTTCCTGCAAGGGGACGTGACTTTCTAACTAGGGAAGGGTGGGCTTCCCATCAGCTCTGAGGTCCCTTCTAACTCAGGGACTGATTGCACTAATGTCATCCCTTAAAACTTTTATTTGGAACGTTGTAGACAGACAAAGAGGTAGGAAGGACGATTCAGTGAGCGCCTGCGTGAGGACCGCCTGGCTTAATAAATAAAATAAATGTTAACTGAAACCTTCTGGATATCCTGCCTCAATCCCGGCCCCCTCCCTCTACTCCAGTGACGTCATAGTCTTGGACTAGGTTTATCAGCACATTAAGATGCACAGCTTAGTACCTGGCCAGTCCTGTGGCACTTCTTTTGGTTCTTGGCGAGCAGATGGGAAGTGAAGCCTGATGCCGCGACTCTGCGCAGTCGTGAGTGGGGAAGGACCAGGCTTTGGCACCTCTACCTGCTTTCAGGATAGACGGCCCCTCGCCTGCTGACCTCGCTTAGTCTCACGGGGCCGCGCCTGCTTATTATCGGTACCTCGTACTGATTCCAAATGTAACGTCTTGAAACGTTAATTTCCAGACCAAGTACACACTGATAGATGAGCAGGACATCCCGCTGGTGGAGGGCTACTCCTTTGAGGTAAGGACGCCGTTCCTTTGCTGGCATGCCCTTCGTCATGCCCAGGAGGGTCACAAGGGGTGGGTTTTCTTCCCTGTGATGTGAGGGCGAGACCTGGTACGCGAGCATCTCAAGCTGTCTGTCACTGCCCCGTGGAGCCCTCTACCGCCTCTGCGATGCCCGTCTTCCCCCACTTCCGCCTGGTTGCAGGCTCTTCCTGAAAAGGAGACAGATTGTGTCATGTTTGTGACTGAGTTCAGCTGGACAAGCTTCTGTGCCCTGGGAGACTCTCCAGGGCTGCCCCCCCTTCTCTCGCCCTCCGCTGTTCCTACCTGATGAAGCTGTTCGGGCTCTAGTCCTCACCTGCCCACTCCTTCCACGAGTCTGTGGACCCACTCTTACCTCAGATGTCACTGTTTTTCATTTACTTAGTCTAGGGCTTATCTTTTTTTTACTGGGTGGGGGCTTTTTTTTTTTCCTAAAGGGTGGGAAGATTTATTTCTTTGTGGCCACAATGTCTTGCAAAGAGTGGTTCGTGACCGTGTCTTGCCTCCACAAGAGGAGAGTGCTTCTCCATGCCACGTGTCTGGGAGACTCTGGAGACCCCCAGGGTCCCAGGAATAGGCCTGGGATTGTCCCTCGGGCTTGTTTTTAAATTTGGATTGTTGATAATCAGAGGCTTTGTAACAGAGATTTTTCTTGTTTCTTCTCAGGCCCGGATGGAAGTAGACGCAGATGGAAATGGTGCTAAGATATTTGCGTACGCCTTTGACAAGAACCGAGGAAGGGGGTCAGGAAGGCTCCTTCACGAGCTGCTGTGGTGTGTGTTCCAGCTGCTTGTTTCCCCTGTTGGGTTTGCGCAGGCCCTGAGGTGCACGGGGCTCGTGGGGCCAGCAGACCCCTGTTGACAGATAGTGCCTTCCCCAGGTCTCCCAGTTAATTCTGTGTCATTGTCGCTATCCCAGAGGGGTGGCTGCTTTGCGACCTGTGGCACTGGCAGGGCAGCCAGAGAGTCTGCAGGCTGAGTGCCCTTTCTACTCGGTGTGTTTGGGACACAGCCTCCTCTGGGGGTGGGTGGGGTCTGGCCCCTCCTCCGGGTTGGGGAAGGGCCTTCCTCTCTTCTGTGTGAACAGCGAGGTTCCGAAGTACTTGGGACCACGCAAGTGGGGTGTCCTCCAGGCTGTGTGTGCGATGGTTTCGGGTTCCCTCCTTGGCTCCCTGAAGCCTAGCTCTTAAATCCAGGGCCTGGGCTGTCCACGTGGCCTGTCCTCTTTGGGACACAGACTGACATACTTGGGTTCCTCTCTGCAGCCTTGCTCCCGATGGTCCCGTCGGTGTGACAAGGGGCCAGCTCAGGGCACACGGCTGAGGCGCTCAGGAGGGTTGGGAGCCCGTCTGGAGCACTGTCTGTTTCCTAGGGAGCGGCACAGGGGGGGCGTCGCCCCCGGGTTTCAGGTGGTGCATCTCAACGCCGTCACTGTGGACAATCGCCTGGACAACCTGCAGCTGGTGCCGTGGGGCTGGCGGCCCAGAGCCGAGGAGACCTCCAGCAAGCAGAGGTGGGTCTGCTCGGGGCCTGGTGATGTGGCCGAGGTGCCCCTGAGGGCGGCCCCTCAAGCTTACTGCCAAGAGGGGCCCGCGTCTACTCTGAGGCTTCTGTGGGTTTGGTGACCTTGGCCGTTTTCCCCCAAGGTGCGGGGGCCCTCTTTTTCTTCACCGGGAGAGGAGACCGTTTGGATGCTTATCTTTCTGGGCTGGTCTTCTGAATTGACTCTCGCGGGGAGAGGGGTTGTGTGGGCCGGTCCCCTGTAGGTGGGCAGGACGCCCTCGAGATGTAGGAGCCGTCTCCATCTCAGGGATGCCCGTGTGCACACAGATGGGTCTTGCTGTCGTGCTCTTTTGTAAACAGTTTGTCTGTTCAGTGGTTTAAAGGAAGCAGGACAGTGGGGCTCAGGGGTTGGCCGCTCGGCCTCCACCTTTCCTTGGTCCTGAGGACTTGGGCAGAGGGAATGCTCCGAGGGCAGTTCCCGTGGCCCCAGGGACAAGCCCCTCTGTGACTTCATGGAGCCCTTAGGAAGAGCCTGGGGGACCAGCAGGATGGGAGCCAAAATGAGCCGGGGTGTCCCTGGCCACCTGTGCATCATTTATGGGCTCCCTAGGGCTTCTGTGCATCCCTCGGGCCCCTGGGCAGCTTTTCCTGACTTTGGCGGTGCTGGTGCTGACTTCCCCTTCAGGCAGAAGTCGGTGAGGTCGATGCGGGGGTGTCAGTGTTTCTTAGGATGGAGACTGGGTGGAACCTTTGCAGTGGTCACCACTGGGGTCTTGGTAGAGCCCCATGCACTGGAGGTAGGAAATGGCAGGATTGCCCGGCCAGCTGGGCTTGCTGGTGGGGGATGGTCCCCAGGTGTAAGAAGGCCACATCCAATCTGATGCTGCTGCAGTTTGGGAGGGGTATCCATAACTCTGTACGAGGAGAGGGGGTGGGTCTCCAGGCGTTGGGGGTCTCTGCTCTGTTGTTAGAGTCTGATCCTAAGACTCTCTCCTGAGGGAGGCTGATCCTCTTGTGGTAGCTGGGTTAGGATTTTCATCTTTCTGGAGGTTATGTGAGTGTAGACTTCTGGTTGCAAGTGACAGAAACTAAGCCCAATTTGGCCGAAGCAAAGATAGGACCCTTAATGGCTCCTCTGCTGAGATGTGGAAAGCCACAAAGCCACCTCCAGGTCTCAGGAGTGGCTACCAGGGCTGCACACCCGCTTTCCTCAGCAGTGTCTGGCGGCATGGGGGAGTCAGCTTGTTTTGAGTCACTTCTGTCTCCGTGCTGGGGGCAGGAGGGTTCTTTCATCAACAGAAGGAAGCTTGTGTCATGAGGACAAGTGTAAGGGTGGCTGAGCGGAACACCAGCCTCCGTGGATTTCCCCCAAGTTGTCCAGCACTCACATGGGTTCAGGGCAGGCCTGGGGCTCACGCTCCCTGGCTCCATGCAGGTCTGCTGCTGCCCACGGCAGACACTGGAGGGACACTGCCCACCGTGTCACCCAGCGATGGGTCTGTCTTTCTGGGATCTCAGCATTTGTCCATCTGAGCACCATGTATTGTGAGATGAGGCAACCACGGTTAAGAAGACCTGTTTGGGGGTTTCCCTGGTGGCGCAGTGGTAGAGAGTCCGCCTGCCAATGCAGGGGACACGGGTTCGTGCCCCGGTCCAGGAGGATCCCACGTGCCGCGGAGCGGCTGGGCCCATGAGCCATGGCCACTGGGCCTGTGCTTCCGGAGCCTGCGCTCCGCAACGGGAGAGGCCACGACAGTGTGAGGCCCGCACACTGAAAAAAAAAAAATAAATAAAATAAATAAATAAATAAAAGAAGACCTGTTTGGAAAAGGGTCTGTTACACCCCGGGCTGGCCCACTGGTGGTCTTCCCCAGGCCATGGCCCAGCTGCCCCATTCTCCTTCAGACCACTCTCAGGAGGCCCAGGACCACCACAGGGGCGTCTCCCTGCTGGTCGTCCCAGGAGCAGACGGGTTGGGGTTGGCCTTAGTTTGCCGGCCTGGGGTCGGCCCGTCAGCAGTCCTCCACCTGTCTGGGCAGAGCCAGCCCAAGGGTGGTCTGAACTCCCCGCTGGCCCGGCGTCATGTGTCCTTCCGTCTCACTCAGTGGCCTCCGCATGGCAGCTCTTTGTAGGAATCACCCCCTATGTGAGGCGGGCGGTTCGGCAGCACAGCTCCTGCCAGGCATGTACCTTCTGCTCTGCTTTCCTGGCATCACTTCAGTGGGCCCACGAGGGCGGCCCAGCCGGGTGGAAGGTGCTCTTTGCAAAGGTGCATTTTCTTCCCTTTCTGCTTTCAAAAGATGGCTGGGACTGAAACTCACCTCTGTCTTCCAGGATTTCATTGAAGAGCTCAGAAAGTAGCCAGTTTTCTCCCACATCCTGATTTTCACCCTTTACTTCTTTAAAAAGATCTTTTTATTGTGGCAAAATACAGATAACATTTACTGTTTTAACCACTTTTTTTTTTTTTTTTTTTTTTTTCCGGTGTGTGGGCCTCTCACTGTTGTGGCCTCTCCCGTTGTGGAGCACAGGCTCCAGATGCACAGGCTCAGCGGCCATGGCTCACGGGCCCAGCCGCTTTGCGGGATGGGATCCTCCCAGACTGGGGCACGAACCCGCGTCCCCTGTATTGGCAGGCGGACTCTCAACCACTGCACCACCAGGGAAGCCCCTGTTTTAACCACTTTTAAGTGCATGGTTCCGTAGCATTAAGCAAATTCAGATTGTCGTGTATCATCACTACCATTGTCTCCAGAACTGTCTCATCTTCCCATACCGAAGCTCTGTCCCCATTAAACACTAATTCCCCACCCATCTCCTCTGCTAGCACTTGGTACCTACTGTTCTGTGAATTAACAAGTCCTTGGACCTTATCTGAGTGGATTAATATGACATTTGTCTTTTTTTGTCTGGCTTATTTTACTTCGCCTCATTTATGTCTTTGAGGCTCATCCGTGTCATAGCATGTGTCAGAATTTCCTTTGTGTTTAAGGTTCAGTATACTCCATTGAGAGAGAGAGAGAGAGAGAGAGAGAGTGTGTGTGTGTGTGTGTATGGCACATTTGGTTTATCCATCATCCATCAGTTGGCACTTGGGTTGCCTCCACCCCTTGTCTGTCATGAATGATGCTGCTGTGAACACAGTTGTACAAAGAGCTCTTCGAGTCCCTGCTTTTGATTCTTCAGAGTGCGTACCCAGAAGTGGAATTGCAGGATCATAGGATAATTCTGTTTACTTTTTGAGGAAGCTCCACACTGTTGTCCACAGCATCTGCGCCATTTTACCTTCCCTCCAGCAGTGCACAGAGGCCCCAGTGTCTCCATACCTTCACCAACACTTGTTTTCTGTTTGTTTGATAGTAGCCATCCCAGGAGTGTGAGGTAGTCTTATTGAGGTTTTGTGTTGCATTTTCCTGATGATCAGTGATGTTAAGCATCTTTTCATGTGCTTTTTGGCCATTTGTATGTCTTCTTTGGAGAAATGTCTGTTCAGGTGCTTTACCCGTTTTTAAATTGGGTCGTTTGTTTTTTTGATTGACTTGTAGAGTTCTTTATATATTCTGGGTACAAATTCCTTATCAGATATATGGTTTGCAAATATTTTCTCCCATTCTATAGGTTGCCTTTTCATTCTATTTATTGTCTATTGATTGTCTCTTTTTTTAAAAAGTTTTTATTTATTTATTTAGTCTACATTGCGTCTTTGTTGCTGTGTGCAGGCTTTCTCTAGTTGCGGTGAGCGGGGGCTACTCTTTATTGCTGTGCACAGACTTCTCACTGTGGTGGCTTCTCTTGTTGCTGAGCACGGGCTCTAGGTGTGTGGGCTTCAGTAGTTGCGGCATGTGGGCTCAGTAGTTGTGGCTCTCGGGCTCTAGAGCGCAGGCTCAGTAGTTGTGGCGCACAGGCTTAGCTGCTCCGCAGCATGTGGGATCTTCCCGGACCGGAGCTCGAACCCGTGTCCCCTGCATCGGCAGGTGGATTCTTAACCACTGCACCACCAGGAAAGTCCCTGATTGTCTCTTTTGATGCACAAAATAATTGAATTTTCATGGAGTCCAATTTGCCTATTTCTTCTCTTGTTACTGTGCCTTTGGTGTCATATCCAGGATTATTGCCAAATCCGATGTTGTGAAGCTTTTGTCCTATGTTTTCTCTGAGAGTTTTATTGTTTGGGGTCTTACATGTAGGTCCTTGATCCATTTTGAGTTAATTTTTGTCTGTCACATTAGAAGAGGGTGCCCCTTCCCTTTTTCTTTTTTTTTTTTTTTTGGAAGTATAGTTGATTTACAGTGCTCTGCCAGGCCCTTCCCTTTTTTATCCAAGTCCCTCCCAGCCCGGTCCCCAGAGAGGGTGGGTGGGTTGAAGGGGATGGTCCACCCATCCGTTTGCTCTCGTGCTGCAGGAGGTGCCCTGTTTGGAGGCCAGCCGCAGGGCGGGCCACTCAGCGCCTTGTGCTTGCCCCACCGCCTGTGCCTCTTGTAGGGCAGCTGCGGGCACTTACAAGCTTCTGGCCCCGTCCAGCAAGAGAAGTGTTCAGGGGGGTGTAGAGCAGCTCGCAGCAATCAGGCAGGCAGGCCAACCAGGGGCAGATGTGGGCGCCTCTGGGGCCGCGAGCACATGATCTCCGTGCCTGTCTTGTATTCAGCCGTCCCAGGCGTTGGGGAGATTGACGAGCAAGGCAGACAAAGCCCTGCCCTGCTTGTGGGGGAAGATGAAACAGGCTACATACTGGATGGTACGGAGAGGTGAGCCCAGGCAGTGGGGTGGGCCAGAGGAGAGTCAAGCTGCAAAACTGGGGGCGGGGCAGCCTGAGAAGAGGAAGCAGCTGGTCCACGCTGGGGTCACTCATTGTCACCTCCATACCTTGACCCTTCCTGGCCAAGCCATCCTGAAGCGCTTGCTTCTCTCTTTAAGGGAGCAAAGCTTATACTGGTTGGCGATTCAGCAGTTGCCCACAGACCCCATAGAGGAGCAGTTCCCCGTCCTGAACGTGACCCGGTACTACAACGCCAACGGGGACGTGGTGGAGGAGGAGGAGACGTCCTGCACCTACTACGAGTGCCATTACCCGCCCTGCACGATGATCGAGAAGCAGGTGCGCGGTGGGGGAGCTGGGCCGGAGGCTCGACCCTGCGGAGCCCCGGACCTCCCCTAGGACTGCCCTCTCGCGGCTTCTCCCCTGCGGTGACCATTCCTTTGTCACTGCCTGGCCGGGGCCCAGACCCTCCGGCCTCGGCACGCGGTGGCCAGGTCCGCGCAGGTCTGCCATGTGACTGGAGCGCCACTCTTCTGTGTCCTTTCAGCTCCGGGAGTTCAACATCTGCGGGCGCTGCCAGGTGGCGCGCTACTGCGGCCCTCAGTGCCAGCAGAGGGACTGGCCGGCCCACAAGAAGCGCTGTCGGGAGAAGAGGCGCCCCTCCCAGCGCGAGCTTGAGCCGGAGCGATGACCGGGCGGCCAGGGGGCTTCTGATCTCCCCGGCTGAGGGCCGGCTGGCGGCTGGACCAGGGCCACCAGAGGGGTGGCTCCTGCGCCGCCTCCTGCCCTGCCACCGGAGGCCCCGCGCCCCGCGGAGCAGAGACAGCTGGGAGGCCCCCCGGGACGCCTCTCGTTATTTATATGTTAATATGTTTGTAAACTCATGTACAGTTTTTTGGGGGGGAGGCAGCGGGAGGGTTAGAAAGTACAAATAGGGTCATTTGCTGTAACACTCACTTTCCGGGCGGCTGAGCCGAGGAGGGTGGCCCGCCCGGGTTGGGGCAAAGTAAAGGGTGGGACCGCCCGGCGTCCTGGCTGCTGTCTGCTCTCCGCCTTGGCCGGCATCCGTGGTGCGGGTGCGGGTGCGAGGGCTGCCATCTCCAGCCCCAGGCTGCGTGGGAGCGTGCGGGGACCCAGGCCTGTCCCGGTCCTGTGGCAGCGGCTGCTCAGGGTGGTTAGTTGCTCGGCCCCTGCTCCCGGCCCCTTGGAACTCACGCAGAGCGTGCCTGGGAGCTTGAGGCGGGGCAGGGTGGGCTTCTCCCAGCAGGACTGCTGAGGTCCGCCTGCGACTCGGAGCAGCCCGAGGGGTGAGAGCTGCTTTCTTGTGCTCCTTCTGGGAGCCGCAGATCTCAGGGCTGGGCAGCGTCCTGTACACCTGGCCAAGCCCCCCGGGGGGCCACGAGCTGGGTGGTGTGGCTGGGAACTTGCTGGTCTCCAGGGAGAGTGAAGGCTGACATCTGTCTTGGGTCGTCCCTGGCCCCACGTTGGTCCTGCAGGCTCCTGCCACGCCCTCCTGTCTGCAGTGTTTCTGCAATCTCCCAGGACGCCCTGTGTGTGCTCTGCTTCCCTGGCTGGGGCTAGCCCCTTTATGGCCTTTGGTCTGTGAACTGAGCTGAGCTTTCCGTAGCTTCTTTTGCAGAACTTGGAGGCCTCCTGGGCAGTGCGTCCTGGAGAACAGGACTGGGGAAATGGGTGATAGCAACTTTTCTGCAGGTGAAGGGACTCCACGTGCCCACATGGGTTTTTGCTGAGAAGACCTTGCTACCGTGCAGGTCAGCTGTGGTGCCTCTTCCAGGTTGGGGTTTTTTGTTCCAGGTTCCCCCAGACCCCAGGTTGAGCACCAGTGGGGGCTCAGAAAGCTGTCAGAGAAGAGGCTGTGTGATCCTGAGAGACTGTCCTACCGACCACAGCTGGCCTGAGCCCTCGGGACGTTCCCACGGCCGGGATAACTCCCAATTCAGAGGCCAGCTCTGGCCCGGCCCACGGGGGTGGGGAATCCGGTGTAGACCAGCGTGTTGAGGTTTGGGTAGTCTTCCAGGCATGGGGCCCTGAGTGCTCGGTCTGCTTTTAAAAACAGGCTCCCGGGATGAGGAGGCCCTGGGCTACAGGCTGTGTGTCTTGCCTGTGTCCTTTGGGGAGCGGCCAGGTCGGCCCTCCAGCCTGTTTACGTTCCCTGATCAGGACTGTCTTGTGGTCAGCTAGCTCTTCCTCAGAAAATTACATTGAAAGGGAAGTGCCAGAGTGTCGGCCGACCCATAGGATGCCATGATGGGTCCTGATCCCGGGTGCTTGTTGCTGTGGCTCATGGCTCATCTGGAATAACCTTGACCTGGGGATCGCTGTCCAACGTGGCTGCAGGAGCTGGTGCTGTAGCTGGTGGCTGTCCCCTCCTGATGGTGCTGTGTCTTGTGCTACTTGTTAAGAGACTCGAGTCTGGGCTGGAGCTAAGAGGGTGGTGGCCATGGGGGCCTAGGGTTTGCTCGTATCAAGGCTTCTGGAGTGGATGCCCTCGCGAAGCTGCCCCAGGGTCCACACAGTGTTTTCATTCCCCTTTGCTTCCCTTGTTCTTTATTTCATATCCAGCCCCTGGTTTCTTTTCTCTTCCGAAGGCCCCGAACCTCTGATTTTTGTAGCCACACGTCTGAGAGCATCTGAAAGTTCAACATTCATTCATGGTTAAAACGTGAGCCATGTTTACCTGTTTGGAGCGAGGTGTAGGGAGCTGCTTGGCCTGACTGCCTTTTGTACCAGATCAAATCAAGATGTGTGGCTCAGCCATTTCAGGGTGTCCTGTTGCTTCCTGACCAACCTTTTCTGCTTCTCTGCTTCAGCTGCCATCTGAGCTGCTGACTGGCATCTGTATTTCTAGCGATAGAAACCACTTTAAAAACCACAGGCTAACTACCCAGGTATCCATGTGGATTTGTCTTGTCCCGTTTTTTGGAGCTGCCATAACAAATTATCTCAAGCTGATGGCTGAAAACAATGTATGGTCTAGGTCCTAGAAGCCAGAATTCTCAAATCAAGGTGTGGGCAGGGCCATGCTCCCTCTGAAGGCTCTAGGGAAAGTTTGTTCCAGGCTCTCCCAGCTTCCGGCAGCCTCAGGCGGTCCTTGCCTCGTAGAGACCTACCAGTCTTTACATTGTCTTCCATTGGTGTCTAACAGACCACATCTCCCCTTCCTAAGGATGCCAGTCCCATTGGATTAGGGCCACCCCAATGACCTCATTTTAACTGGATTACTTCTGTAAAGACCCTGTTTCCAAAGGTCACATTCTGTGGTACTGGAGATAAGACTTCAACATCTTTTGGGGGGACGCAATCCAATCCATAACACTATCAGACACTTGCCTTCCCCAAACCTGTTCTGTAGAGTTCACTGACTTTATTGAATGCTGTCGGCACGTACTTGGTTTACCAAATCAGGTCGTGGCTGTGCTGGGTGTCCTCCCCTTCATCCTAAATCTAACTGGCGCACAGACCCCTGCCCCTGGGGCTCAGACGTTGGCTCTTCTCCATGCCTTCTGGCCACCTTCCCGTCCACCACCCGTGCTCGGGGCCCTGTGGCCGACCCTGTCTCCTTTCTCTGCTGTCCTGGCAGGCAGATGTGCGCCCACCAATGCGCCGCGCTTACTGCCCTATGGGCAGCTCCTTGGGGTGGACATGACCAGGGTGAGGGAGGGCAGCCCAGGCCCAGCCATTTTGGGTCAGACCCTGGCCTCTGCTCCCTGGACGCCCAGGCCCTTTGCACACCCCACCTCCATGCCCTGCTTTTCTCTGCTCCCCCTTCAGAGCCCAGCTCGCCCGTGACTGCTGGACGCTCGGCTGCCCCCTCCCAGGCGTCTCGCCGCCACGACAGGGGGCGCGCCGTGGCACGTGGGTCCAGTCGAGGTCCGCCGGCCGGCAGGGGGCGTGAGGTCTCGGGCTCACGCTGGCGTCCACGGGGGCCGGAAGTCCCTCCCCGGAAGGAGTCATGGGGACGGCGGCGGAAGTGGGAGAAGTACCGCCCCTTGGGCTGTGCACCTTCTTGGCGCCGCAAGCCTGGCCACCCTGCTGACAGCCTGGCTTCCTCTCTTCTCCGCCGCCGCCCGCTGTCCGCCACCCCGGTCGCCGCCGCGTCCTTCTCCGAATGCTGGGCGGCCGGCAGTCGCGTCCGCCTGTTGCAGGCGGTGGACACGGAGCACACCGTGGACTCCGTGGAGTGGTGCCCGCTGGAGGGCTGCAGGCACTTGCTGGCGTGCGGCACCTACCAGCTGCGGAAGCCGGAGGACCAGCCCGCCGACCCGGAGAGCAAGGTGCGCGGGGCCATCCTGGCCTAGGGAGGTTTTCACCGTGGGTTTGCAGGTCTGCGATCTCAGGTGGCATTTCCCGAGCACCTAAAGCCTCAGACTCGAACTCCTCTCTCAAGAAGGGCGAGAGAAGGCTCTTCAGAGGCAGAGCCGACCACAGGCTTTGAGACCTCTATGATCTACTGCGGGGGAGGCTGAAAGGGAAAAGTCTTGTGTGGAGTCGTTCAGGAGGTGTGGATGCGACCTTGACCTTGTGGCCAGAATGTATGTTAGAGACAGGGCATCCTGAAAGTGGGATGTCCTCTCTCTGCAGGCGTCGTCAAGGTTATGGATGAAGTCTAAAGCAAAGAGAAAATGGGATTTCATAGGAGCTGTACGTAATCTCTTGAAGGCATCTAGTTATGCGGATCCAAACCAGGACACTTTTAAGGTTGAAAAATGGCACCGGAGCAACCGGCCTAAGCCAAGACTCTCCCAGGCAAACTGTGTCCTGTGGGGACCCTAACTGTAGCTCCTCCCTACTGGCCCACTTAGAAGGAGCATCCCATCCTGGGTCCAGCAGGGTTTATCCACCTACTCATTAATCACGTACAAGAGAAGAGACGTTTCTCCAGCTCGGAAAATCATCGGTGCTGCTTCCAGGCAGAGGTCTGGAGTCTTGGCAAACCTCTTCTTTCCCTCAGTCCCTTTTCCCACTCCTTGGGTTCCTCAGTATTTATTAAGGAAATCAGAGAACACATTTGCATTTTTTGTAGAGTGGACTGGATGTTGATGAGCCTCAAATTCGTTTGGGTCGTCTCTACCTGTATAGTTTCAATGAGGACAGCTCTCCTTGTGCCCTGCTTGAGGTCCAAAGAAGAGATACTTCGGCGATCCTGGACATGAAATGGTACAACTTTGGTAACCGTTCCCCTTGTTTGGAATTTGTCATGAGTACCTCATTGTTTAGTCAGAGGAGCCTGATGCCTGACAGCATTCAACAGGACGGGGAGGTGTCTGAAGTTTGGGTTCATTTCTTTACTGTGCTGTCCTGCCTGCCTGCTGGCACTTGGAGGATGCTGTAGACTCGGGGCTCATTTCCTTTTTCAGTTTCCAAGCCCTACAGGCACTGTCAGTCTGGGAAGTGAGGCTGGTTTTCTGCTTCCTAAGCTGAGTGATCTTGTTGGAACAGAACTGTAGGCTCCAACCTGGTTTTGGAGCTGAAATAAATTGATAGATAGATTGATTGATTGATTGCCGTGCTGCGCAGCTTGTGGGATCTTAGTTCCCCGAACAGGGATCGAACCTGGGCCCTTGGCAGTGAAAGCGCAGAGTTCTAACCACTGGACCACCAGGGAATTCCCTGGAGCTGAAATGTAAACAATGAGTCGTGGGGGCGCATAGTGTTCTCCTGTATTCTGGCATGTTCTGTGTTGTGACTGTCACATGCCTTCTCTCCTCAGGTGCCACGTTGCGGTGGCCGGCCATGCACTCTTGGGAGTGGCAGATGCTTCTGGGTCCATAGAGCTACTCCGCTTGGTGCGAGCCGAGGTCAGTAACTGGGGCCAGGCTTAGTGGGCGGTGGAAAGAACCTGGATGGAGGGGGTTTGGGATGGAGGATGTGCTGATACAAATATTTTTCTAGAATAGTTTGTGTTCAGCGGTGAACTTCACCATAAAGCATTCTGAGGTAGCACACGGTCTGCTTTGAGTTATTGGGTTCTGTATCTAACTCCAAGGGTAGGACACCTTGTGTGTCATCAACAGAGGGGCTGTCAGTGGACCTGAAAGTCCTGTAAGGAAAGCCTGGGCCAGCACCCTGGGTTGATGATGCTGGGGCTAAGAAGAGCAGCGCATTTACTGGGTGAAAGTGGTGTTTCTCATTGATAATTAGGAGAGCGCGTGATTCCTACATGTATTTTCCCAAGCATCTGACAGTGATCCTGTACCGTGCATTTGTAAAATGACCACATGTTGGGGGAGGGAGGGGACAGGGAAGGCATATAGTGGGTTGAAGGAAGCAGCCCACAAGACCGTGCCCTTTCTGTGGGGGGACCCACTGTAATGTAGGTGCTGCAAGTGGGATTGGAGCAGAGGCCCAGCTGGCCTGGGATTCATGGCCCCTGAGCGCTTGTATAGCAAGGTCCTTGCTTCAGGCCAGCTGAGAGCAGCAGCCCTGTCTTAGGAAAGAAGGAAGAAATATCTGAGGAGGCTATCTAGAACCAGAGCTGGAGGCAGGAACAGGTAAATTCAAGAGAGGATACAGCTGCTGGAACCCTGTTGATGGAGTTGAGCGCTGTCTAGGTTGCTTAGATAGTAAAACTTAGACCTCAGAAAAGAGGAACAGCATTTTAATGGCTAGCTGTGGCTTCTGAAAGAGACTCAGAGGAAAGTTCTTTTTGTCTCTGTCCCTGGAGGCCTGAGCAGTGGGGAACCCGCACCAGTGGTGCTCCCTGGAGCCTGCAGTAGTCTCCAGGAGGGCTTGGACAGCGACGGGTCTGAGGAGCAGAGACCTGCTTCCCCTGGGGTCACACGTGTGGGAAAGTCCTCCTTCAGGTGTGAGGGCTTCTGGAGGGCTTGGGCCATCTGCAGTGTTCTCAGGTTCTTTTTTTTTTTATTTTATTTTTTGGCTGCGTTGGGTCTTTGTTGCTGCAAGCGGGCTTCTCATTGCGGTGGCTTGTCTTTGTTGCAGAGCGAGGGCTCTAGGTGCGCAGGCTCAGTAGCTGTGGCGCACGGGCTTAGTTGCTCCGCGGCACGTGGGATCTTCCCGGACCAGGGCTCAAACCTGTGTCCCCTGCACTGGCAGGCGGATTCTTAACCACTGTGCCACCAGGGAAGTCCCTGTCCTCAGGTTCTGCTGTGAGTGAGTGACTGACACACTTTGTTCGCCGAGTAGATGAGGAAAGCATGGCATACCCAAGCCAGGGGAATAGTCTTCTCAGGGTTCCGGGGCTGTTCCTCTTTGATGGCGTTCTTTTCTCTCCAGCAGAACTCTTACACACTGCAGCCGTTCTCCCGCTTTGCCCTGGGAAAGCAGTGTCTGGCCTTGTCCTTGGACTGGTCCACTGGGAAAGCCGGAAGGTGAGGGCCAGCGGTGACGGGCCTGAGTCTTTCCTCTGAGGGTCCCTTCCTATTTTCATGAAAGAGGGAAGGAAAGCCACCTTGTGCTGGCCTTGATTGTGGCTCCCCAAGCCTGGCAGTATCACTGCCGGTCCTCGTCTAAAAAGAGTGTTTTCATCAGGAGAAGATGACCCTGGTTTATTTTGACAAGCTACTGGTAGCTTAGGTCTCTGCCCAGGCAAGCCTCTTAAGAAGCGTGTCCCCGTACCAGGTCCTGGAGAGCCTCTCTGTGACAGGCCTTGGGGGCATAAAGCATCACCGGTGGGGAGCCAGAAGAGGCGGTGAGTTTGGGTCAGTGGACATATTTCAGCCAGATTTCCCCACTGCTTCCCTGTGTCTAGGGCCAGTGACCAGCCCTTGAAGATCATTAGCAGCGACTCCAGCGGGCAGCTCCATCTCCTGCAGGCGTACCAGGCAGGGCCGGGAATGCAGGCTGTGGGCACGTGGCAGGCCCATCACTTTGAGGCCTGGGCTGCTGCTTTCGATTACTGGCAAACGGAAGTCGTGTATTCAGGTTGGTACTCCTCCGCTGGGCGCCCCGCTCTGAAGATTTGCTGAGGCGGCACGGGCCAAGGGCGTGATTCTGGCCACGTTGGGATCTCAAAGACCTTTTTGGAGAGTCTGTCTTCTGGGACAAAAGCTGTAGCTGGTGTTCACTTAACTGCTCCTTGGAGAGTGCAGTGCAGTTTGCTGCGGCGCCACAGGTCTTGGGTGGCAGTGCCCCCGGTGTTGGAGCCGACCCCTTAGGAGCCGCCCCCACCATCGCTCTGAGTGTCAGACGCTGCTTCTCCCACTCGGAAGTCCAGCCGGAGCTCCTTGCTTTCCACCTGGTGCTTTGGGTCCAGTATTGACCTGTCATGCGCTTCAGTCTTGTCTCTTCCCTTTTGGAGTAGTTTATCTTCCCAGGGAAAGGGACGCGTGAGCGAGAGAGCGGGTCCTGACCTCCTGGTATTGAGAGTGCTGTGTATGGAGTGGGGTGCTGCCGTGGGAACGAGGTAGTTCAGGTCAGCTCCTTTCACGCTTATGGCAGGGGAGGGCACGGGTCTCTGAGAAGACAGAAGAGGAGCTGCTGAATTTGCAGAGGCAAGAAACCATCTGCGCCCGTATCCCTTTCTGCGTCCAGTTGCTGGTGGTGTTCTGAGCTCCAGGGCGAGACGGGGAGGCCAGGGCTGCAGGGCTGTTCCGCCGGCCTGCCAGGATGCTGCACAGTCGTCTCACTGGGCCCCCAGAAGCTCCTGCTGAGGCCCTGCGGGACAGCTGTGGTGCCCAGTCCAGCGAGCACATCGGCCTCGTCTTGGCCCCTCAGTGGTGTTCACATGCCCGCCCCCTCGCCCCCCTCACATTCTTTTCCCTGGGTCATCAGCGCCATGCCATCTGGACTTTCCCCTTCTTTCTCTGGCTTCTCTTCCTTCTGCTTTGTGGGCTCCTTTCCCTCCGCGCCGAAGTGTTCACCGTCCTCTGACCTCTGTCGGGATCCTCCTCTCGCTCCGCACCGCTGCCCTCCTGACTTCAGTTACTGTGTCTCTTCTACGAACCCTGTGTTTAACCAGACCTTGTTTCCCGAGCTTTTCTGCATTGTCTTGCCGGCACCGCAGCGCTTGTGCTGGTGGCTCCCGGCGCCTCACTCCGCGGGCCCCCAGCTGAGCCCCGTACCCCTGTGTCGCCCTGTTACACGCCTGCGCCTGCCCAATGTCCCGGCCCCAGGGCAAGGTCTGCTCACCCAGATCACACACCTCTGTCCGCTCGCTGCTCCCGTCAGTCTCTGTCTTGTTGGTTTTCTCTTCTTCTTTTTAAAAAGTAATCAATCGATTGATTCATTTCTTAGGCCACGCTGTGCGGCCTACAGGAACCTAATTCCCTGACCAGGGATTGAACCTGAGCCCGCTGCACTGGAAGCGTGGATTCCTAACCACTGGGCCGCCAGGGAAGTCCCGCTCATCCTGATTATGATTTTGTGTTTAATGCTTCTTTTCCCCTGAGACAGGATCCTTTCTGGAGTTTTTGCTGTCACACCCTTGAACAGACTCAGGGAGAACGATAAAGATTTAATTCTTTGAGCTCTCATTTGTAGATTAGTTCTTCTACCTTGAGGCTTAGCTAATTCAGAGCAAGGGTGTAGGAGGACAGTGATTTAATAATTCAACACCAATTTATTCATCTAACAAGCATCTGTTGAGCACCTACTATGTGCCAAGCGCTGTCCTGGGGCTTCAGGAGGCGTCCGTGAGCAAGAGACAACGGTCCCTGCTTTCACTGCACTTGCGTCGCTTGGGGGGAGATGGGCGGTGAACGCTAAGCGTGACGTGCACTGTAGGCGACAAGTGCTTTGGAAAGAAGAAAGCTAGAGCAGGCCGAGGGCCTCAGGTGCTGCAGGCAGGTGCAGATCGTCCCATTATAGAGCCTGGTGTGTTCAGAGTAGCGAGTGGCCAGTATGGCCAGGATGACATGAGTGAGCGGTAGGATAGAGAAGGCAAGATCAGGAGTCACAGAGACAGGGCATGGGGCCTCGCAGGCCACAGCGGGGACTTGGGCTTTTGCTCGGACTAGAATGAAGCCATTGTAGGATGTTGAAGAGAGGAATGACATTTCCCGACTTACATTTTAAAATTTAAGAGGAGCCGGGACTTCCCTGGTTAAGAATCCGCCTGCCAATGCAGGGGACACGGGTTCGAGCCCTGGTCCGGGAAGATCCCCCATGCCGCGGAGCGGCTGGGCCCGTGAGCCACAACTCCTGAGCCCGTGTTCTAGAGCCTGTGAGCCACAACTACTGAGCCTGTGCACCTAGAGCCCGTGCTCTGCAACAAGAGAGGCCACCACAATGAGAAGCCCGCACACCGCAATGAAGAGTAGCCCCCGCTCACCGCAACTCGAGAAAGCCCGCGTGCGGCAACGAAGACCCAACGCAGCCAAAAGATAATAATAATAAAAAATAAATTTAAAAAATAAATTTAAAAAAAAGTTTAAGAGGATCCCTTCAGCTAATATGTTGAGTATAGACTGCGAGGGGGTGAGGGTATAGGCTGGAGACCTGCCATGCAGGCGAGGTGTGAGAATGACTCGGGCTGAGGTGGGAGCAGTGGAGAGATGGAGACGTGGGAAGACTGCTTTGTGTGAAGGTCCATCAGGAGGGTTTCCTGGTGGAGCAAATGTGGAGTGTGAGAGAAAGAGGAGAGACCAGTGTGTAAAGAAGCCACACCAGTTCTCTTCACAAATTTGCCGCAGAATGGCCGCTTGTATTTGAGGCTCACACGTAGGCTCAGTGCCCGGATGGACGGATTCTGCTGGTCCGCTTTGTTATAGATCACGTTCATCCCGTATCCGTTTGGTCTGGTGCAGGGATTTGTAGTGTGCTCAGTAAGTACCTGTGGGTGGGTGAGTGGGTGGGTGGATGGATGGATGGGTGGGTGGGTGGACGGATGGGTGGGTGGATGGACGGATGGGTGAATGGATGGTGGATGGGTGGGTGGGTGGTGGATGGATGGATGGGTGGGTGGATGGATGGATGGGTGGGTGGATGGTGGGTGGGTGGATGGATGGTGGGTGGATGGATGGTGGATGGTGGATGGATGGATGGGTGGGTGGGTGGACGGATGGGTAGATAAATGGATGGATGGATGGTGGGTGGATGGGTGGGTGGATGGATGGATGGGTGGGTAGATGGTGGACGGGTGGGTGGATGGCCGGATGGGTGGGTGGATGGATGGTGGATGGATGGATGGGTGGGTGGATGGATGGATGGGTGAATGGATGGTGGATGGATGGGTGAGTGGGTGGGTGGATGGATGGTGGATGGACGGATGGGTGGGTGGGTGGGTGGTAGATGTAGATGACGGACAGATGGCGTTTCAGGCAGATGTGGTTTTTTTGCTCCTTTTTGTCCTCTCTGTAGGTCTTCCTCTTCAGCGTTTCTTCCCTTCCCTCGAGATACCATGACATTCTATCTTGATGTTGCTTTTCTTCAAAGACTGGTTGTGGGTCAGGGCACCAGCTCCCTTGTTCTTTCTATCCTTTCAGTTTCCCCCAAACAAGCACAGGACTCTTTTACTGTAAGGTTACAAAGGGCATTTCTCTTTAAAGCACATGGTGGTGTGTCAAAGCTTCCAGAACCTTACAGAGCCTCCGTGTCTGATGCCTCCTGCACGCGGGTCTGCTCGGAGCCCTTCGCCGGGGCCACTGGTTCCCGGCATCGGGAGCCCAAAGCGTTGAGTCTTGTGTGACCTGGTCACTCTGCTCCCACAGAAGGTCTGCCCTTTTCCTACGGGTGTAGCCTCTGTCTCTCCCTTCTTCCCTGCCGGTGTCTGAAGACACGGTGACAGCACAGGGGTGGCTGTTTCTGGGTCTCCCCTGCCCGTGGCAGCCTGAAACCCGAGAAAAGCCACCCGTGGGAATTTCCTCACAGACATAAACCCACTCCCTGAGGAACGGCCAGGTCCTGTTGTCAGTGTCCTTCCTCATCAGTGGGTGTTTTCTGTTTCCATGCAGGTGGGGACGATGGCCTTCTGAAAGGCTGGGACACCAGGACCCCTGGCACGTCTGTGTTCACAAGCAGGAGGTAAGTCGCCAAGGGGCCGTTGCTCGGCGTGGGGGGCCAGCCCTCCCCGCCCGCACCGCGGCCTCCGCGGCAGGGGCAGCGCTGCCGGGCACTGGCTCAGGCTCACCCTTCGCTCCCAGACACTCCATGGGCGTGTGCAGTATCCAGAGTAGCCCCCATCGCGAGAACATCTTGGCCACGGGAAGGTGAGTCCCCTAGGGCCCATGCACATGGGTTCCTCCTGCACCGTCACCTCCTTTCCTCCCGTTGACCTTTGCGATGCTTGACTGGGCCACCTTTCCACCCAGAGTGTGGGCGTCGGGGTTTGGGAAAGGAACCGTGTCCTGGAGGGGAAGTGGGCTGGGTCTTCCGGGAAGTGACCCCTGCTGCCCCGGGGCCTTGCTTTCCCGCACGCTCTCTGCGGTCGATGGGTTTTAGCTACGACGAGCACGTTCTTCTCTGGGACACTCGGAGCATGAAGCAGCCGTTGGCGGACATGCCCATGCAGGGCGGGGTGTGGAGACTCAAGTGGCACCCTTTCCACTACCACCTGCTCCTGGCAGCGTGTATGCATGGCGGCTTTACGATCTTCAGCTGCCAAAAGGCAATAGGTGAGTGGGGGGCCTGGGGCGGGGGCTCCCAGTTTCCTGCCTCCTTGCTCCTCCAGGCTCTTCCTGCACCCTCCACATGTTCCCAGGGTCACCCCCTAGGCCTTGCCATGATTTGTAAGTCTGCCCTCTTCAGAATCTCGGTTTCAAGCATGCTGCTCTCTAATCATGGTTCTTCCCTGACCGTCTCCATTTTGGTACCTTCTGCATTCAGCACTCTGCTGGCCCTATCGGGGCCTCTCCTCCAGAGGTGTTAACCACCGGTCGCTTTCATAACCGTCCTTGTCCCACCTTTTGCCAAGTCTCCCTGCTTGCGGACAGTGTAGGCTCCGTGGCCTTATGTTCCAAACATCGTTAAACTCTTCCCCTTGCTCCTTCCTCATACTCTCTGGGCAGAATCCAGCACTGGTAAACCCCAGTCTGCTTATGCCTGAGCCACAGGACACGGCTGGAGGGAAACAGCCACCCTTCGTGATCTCACTTCAAGCTTATGCTACTGTGGGTCCCTTGCCAGGCAAACCTTGACCCTTCTGTAGCCAGTGATTCTTCACTGTTAGGACTGTTGCACGTTTTCTTTTCTTAAACCCCCACCCCCTGCTCTCCCCGCCTCGTGCATCCCTCGTGACCTCCCGTCCCCCTCCTCTGTACGAACAAGGGGTTATAGACACCTCCCATCGTGGTTCCAGGGTCAGTCTCCTCCCCATACTGGCTGCCCTCAAGGGCTTCGTCTTCTGAATCTTCAGTCCTCCGTCTGTTGCATCATTTCTTTTGTTTTGTTTTGTTTTTGCGGTATTGCATCATTTCTATCACATGAATGTGCTCTGATAGTTCTGCTGTAAAACAATTGGCAAACTTTCTCTTTTTTAGCGTAGGATTTACAGTGATGAGTTGCCCTCCAAGCTCTGCTTTCACTGCATCCCATAAGTTGCTTTTTTTGCTTGTTTGTTTGTTTGTTTGTTTTTAATTTTTTTTTTTTTTTTTGGCCGCATTGGGTCATCGTTGCTGCGTGCAGCCTTTCTCTAGTTGTGGCGAGCGGGGGCCACTCTTCATTGCGGTGCACGGGCTTCTCATTGCGGTGGCTTCTCTTGTTGCGGAGTACAGGCTCTAGGCATGCAGGCTTCGGTAGTTGCAGCACGCAGGCTCAGTATTTGTGGCACGTGGGCCCTAGGGTGCATGGTCTCAGTAGTCGTGCTGCACGGGCTCAAGAGCACAGGCTCAGTAGTTGTGGCACGTGGGCTTATCTGCTCCACGGCATGTGGGATCCTCCCAGACCAGGGCTCGAACCTGTGTCCCCTGCACTGGCAGACAGATTCCCAACCACTGCACCACCAGGGAAGCCCTATTCCTGACCTTGATAGGGTCCCTGCTGGTTCCCATTTGGTTTGATGATATATAAGGACTAGTGTGTGTGCTTAGTGTTCATCAATCCATGTTTTCATGAGTATTTGTTAAAATCAGGAATTGTTGATTTTTTTGTCAAACGCTTTTATAATATCTATTGAACTGTATTACTTTTCTCCTTAGATATATTAATATGGTAAATTTTGTTTATGGATTTCCTAATATGGGATATATTCCTGGAGTAAATCCCACTTGGTTATGGTTTTGTTTTGTTTTAGTTCTCAAAAACTTTTTTTGAGGTATAGTTGATTTACAGTATTATGTTTTAGGTATACAATATACTGGTTAACAGTTTTTAAAGGTTATATTCTGTTTATAGTTATTTTAAAATATTGATTATATTCCGTGTGCTGTACAGTATATCCTTTTCTTGTTTTTGCTTTTTGGCCGTGGCATGTGGGATCTTAGTTCCTCAACCAGGGATCGAACCCATGCCCCCTGCAGTGGAAGCGCAGGGTCCTCCTACCCACTGGACTGCCGGGGAAGTCCCTGTACCATATATCCTTGTAGTGTATTTATTTTATACATAATAGTTTATACCTTTTAATCCCCTATATCTTGCCCCTCCCCTCTCCCTCCCCTTACTGGTAACCACTAGTTTGTTCTCTACATCTGTTACTTTTTTGTTATATTCACTAGTTGTTTTATAGTTTAGATTCTATATATAAGTGATATCATATAATATTTATCTTTCTTTGACCTGTTTCACTAAGCATAATACCCTTCAGGTCCATCCATGTTGCAGATGGCAAAATTTTCATTCTTTTTTATGGCTGAGTAATATTCCACTGTATATATATATCACATGTTATTTATCCATTCATTTGTTGGTGGACTCTTAGGTTGCTTCCATGTCTTGGAAATTGTAAATAATGCTGCTGTGAACACTGGGGTGCATATATCTTTTTGAATTTTTTCATTTTCTTCGGATATGTACCCAGCGGTGGAATTGCCAGATCATACAGTAGTTAGTTCTATTTTCAGTTTTTTGAGGAACCTCCATACTGTTTTCCACAGTGGCTGCACCAGTTTACATTGCCACCAACAGTGCAGGAGGGTTTCCTTTTCTCCACATCCTCACTAACATTTGTTATTTGTGGTCTTTTTGATGATGGCCATTCTGACAGGTGTGAGGTTATATCTCATTGTGGTTTTTATTTGCGTTTCTCTGATGATTGATTGTCTTTTCACGTGCCTTTCGGCCATCTGTGTGTCTTCGGAAGGTGTGTTTTTTTTTTTTTTAGCATGGTATTGGACTCTGGTAATACTTTATTTGGGACTTTCATTAATGTTCAAAGGAGACACAATCTTTTGTGGTATTTAGCAGCATTATGTTTGGTTCATGTGAGAATCACAACCAAAAGTGTGAAAAATTTTCTTCATTTTCTCTTGAATAATTTCTCTTGATAATTGAATAATTATCTTTTCATTCAAGATTTGGTAAAAAAAAAAAAAAAATCTACTGTGAGACTATCTGGGCCTGATATATTTTTGAATGATGGTTCTGTGTTGGTTTGTTTATGCTTTATGTCTCTACTGCGGTCAATTTTGTTTTCTTTTTTTTTGGCCACGCCAGGCAGCATGCGGGATCTTCCACGCCCCCTGCAGTGGAAGTGTGAAGTCTTAACCACTGGACCACCAGGGAAGGCCTGGGGTCAATTTTGGTGAACCGTATTTTCCTAGGCAGCTATTCATTTCATCTACATTTTGAAATTTATTTGCCCAAAGATGTGTAAAGTCACTTTGATTTAAAAAAAAACGTTTCTTCTCTAAAGTTATTACCCCTTTATCATGTTTTATTTTGTATATTTATGCAAGTATAAAATATTTTTAATGTCTTTTTCTTTAATTAGGTTAGTTAGTAGTGTGTATATTTTACTTCTTTTAAAGAAGCAGGGTTTTAATTTTTTATTATAGTCTTGAGGTTTCTGTTCTCCACCTCATCAATCTCTCCTTTTATCTTTGTTGTTTCTCTCCTTGTGCCTCCTTTGTTCTTTTTCTAGCATTTTGAGCTGAGAATACAATTCACTTTATTACTTTGTATTAAGCATTTTTATGTCTGAATTTTTCTCTGATTTAACCACATTGTTAGGTTCTGATATGTAATTTCACTTTCATTTTTATGAAGAAATTCTATGACTTGCGTTTGTATTTCCCCTTTTACCCAAGTGTGGTTTAGTAGAAGCTTCTAAAATTTCTAGGTGGAAGCAATTTCTCATATTTTGACCACATTATTAATTTCGTTTTATTGCGTTGTGATCGCAGCAAAGTGCTGCTTGTACTGTTTCTACTTTACGGAACTTTTCAACTTCTTGTTACCCAGCATGGTGGTTCAGTTCATGCTACACATGCACCTGAGCAGCGGATGTGCTGTTACCGTGTGGCATTACTGTGTGGTAGGAAGGCTGCTGTGTCCACCTGGGCCACGAGCGGGTGCTGCCACCGGTTGGATGTACGGCTACAGTGTGCCTTTATCGTCCCAGTGACCCCTGCCTCCTGGTACCCCAGCGTGCACACCATGGAGCGGGAGGTCTCCTGGGAGCTTCCTTCGGTGGTGGTGCCAGGGCGCCTCTGCTCTCAGGGGAAGCTTGGTGTCCAGCTCCTCCCTGGAGCCGCCTCTGCTCAGGCAAAGCCCTGGGTTACGGAGGAGGATCTCCAGGGCCCTGGTAGTATCCTTGGTGTGTTTCCTGATGCCAGCTGCAGCCTTTCCACATCACTGCTTATTCTGGTCGTGATTCAGATTCTGATCACAATTCAGAGTGCAGTGGCGTTGATCCCTGCACTTGGGAGGTGGCAGTGGCATCCAGGGTGACTGAAGACTGAATGGCCAGCCACTGGGCCTTCCGGCTGGTGACAGTTTTCTAAGCCCACATCCCCAGCTCACTGGCCACTGGTTTTCTGAGGCTGCTCTTGCCAGCCTCGGCCTTGCCCTGGACCCTTGACCATCTCAGGTTTGGTGACACCTCATCATTTCTTTTTCTGGTCACATATTACTTTCACACTTTCTCAGCCGTGTTCAGTCCAGAATAAGGCCGGGCCTTTGCCCGTCCTGCCCTCTGTCTTCAGAGTTGCCATAGCAACTCACCATAAAGAAAGCTGCTCAGGCTTCAACCCTTCAGTGAGTTACTCCCTTTCCAAGCTCAAGTCCAAACTCTCTAATGCAGCACGCCGAGCTCTGCATGACAGGACCCTTCTGACGTGTCGCCAGTTCCTGATGACACCTCAGCCACGTCCACTCGTGTGGTTCCTCACACACACCAGGGTCTTTCCACCTCTGTGCTTTACACGTGCTGTTCCCTTTATTTCTCATACACCCCTTTCCCTCCATTTGGCTCACTCGTTTGTCCTTTGCTTTTAAGTCTTAACGAGAAGCTTCTGCCGAGTCCTAAGGGTTCAGGTTCAGGTTAGGGTTAGCTCTGTAGGGTTAGGGTACAGGTTAGGATATGGGTTAGGGTTAGGGTTAGCTTTGTAGGGTTAGGGTATGGGTTAGGGTTAGCTCTGTAGGGTTATGGCACGGGTTAGGTTTAGGGTACGCGTCAGGGTTAGTCTGTAGGGTTAGGGTATGGGTTAGCGTATGGGTTAGCTCTGTAGTGCAGGCTAACTCCTCTCTCGGGAACACAGAGTGCACTCCCTGCAGGATGATGGTCTGTGTTTCTCTGCTTGTCTGTCTGCGTCTTGATAGTCCTCTGCGTGACACTGGTTGCTCTTGGCACATTGTCTCGCTTCGAGGGTGGGTAGGGCCATTGGGTGGAGGTGATGAGATCAACCCTGGGTAAGTTTCCCATGTCCTCCTGTCTCGCTCCAGAGGAGAATCAGGAAGCGTTCCCAGTCACTCCGTCCTACACCTTGCCCAGCTCGCTGGTGTATGGAGCCGACTGGTCCTGGCTGTACTTCCGCCGCTTGCCGCAGACCCATCCGTCATTCTGCTTGGGGTCCTCTCCTGGCAGCGACCCAGGAGCCAAAACAGCGGACGCAGTCTATACCCTGAAAGTTGCGGCCCAGTCGCCGGCACCCTGTTTTGAGCGTTTAGCTGATGCTGATGGAGAGGGTGGTACCAAACACCAGAGTGGAGGCAAGCTGAAGACTCCTCTCCAGCCCTTTGCAGAGGACAAGAACGGCAGCCAGCTGCAGGCCTCAGGGACCAAGATCTGTGACTGTGACCACCATCTGGAGGCAGCTCACTTTGACATCAGTCTTCTAGCCACTTGCTCCTTTTATGATCATGTTCTTCACCTCTGGGAGTGGGAGAATAGCTGAGCTAGGGAAGTTACTTGGTTTGACATCATAAAGACCATTTCCACCAATAAAAGCAAGAGTATGTCTTTATCTTTTCTGAGAATGAATTGTCCTCAGACCATCTCACTGAGATTCTGACTGCATGCAGTTTTTCTGTATAGGGCTCATTGCATCTTATGGAACCTCCAGGTAGGCAGTCAGAAAAGCTGTTGGCCTCTTAAATAAACCTTATCTGCAGGGCCCCTTCAAAATGGTGATTCTGTGGCAGCAGGGGGCAGGGTGTGGGTGGGGCATGGTTCCCAGCTCTGTCTTGTCAGTTTCCTGTGTTTCTGACTTTCAGTTCTTCGTACTTATTTAAGCAACTATTTATATTAACTACAAGGAGTGGCTTGTTTTTTTTGTTTTTGTTTTTTGCGGTACGCGGGCCTCTCACTGTCGTGGCCTCTCCCGTTGCGGAGCACAGGCTCCGGATGCGCAGGCCCAGCGGCCATGGCTCACTGGCCCAGCCGCTTCGCGGCATGTGGGATCCTCCCGGACCGGGGCACGAACCTGCGTCCCCTGCATCGGCAGGCGGACTCCCAACTACTGCGCCACCAGGGAAGCCCGTGGCTTGTTTTTTTTTTTTTTTTTTTTTTTTTTTGCGGTATGCGGGCCTCTCACTGCTGTGGCCTCTCCCGTTGCGGAGCACAGGCTCCGGACACGCAGGCCTAGCGGCCATGGCTCACGGGCTTAGTTGCTCCGCGGCATGTGGGATCTTCCCGGACCAGGGCACGAACCCGTGTCTCCTGCATCGGCAGGCGGATTCTCAACCACTGCGCCACCAGGGAAGCCCCCGTGGCTTGTTTTTTAAAGCTACTTTAAAACACCAGAAGTAGTTTTTCTTTGTTTTGCTTTTTGTTTTTTGTTTTCTTTGCGGTACACGGGCCTCTCACCACCGTGGCCCCTCCCGTTGCGGAGCACAGGCTCCGGACGTACAGGCCCAGGGGCCACAGCTCAGGGGCCCAGCCGCTCCGCGGCATGTGGGATCCTTCCGGAGCAAGGCATGAACCCGCATCCCCTGCACTGGCAGGCGGACTCCCAACCACTGCGCCACCAGGGAAGCCCCCCAGTAGTTTTATATGAACATTAAAAAAGCTCATGTCATGGCACCATAAGTGCTTGTATAGCCTCTTGTGCAGATAAGCAAAAAGAAGTGTATACACGTTCTGAGTTGCTTTTTTAGCATGTCATAAACTTGAAATACGTTGTCATATGCTGAATTAGTCATACTTCCTCACCGTGGCTTCAGGAAACCAAGTAGCTTCCAAACCTGGACACGGTTTAACTCCAGAAACAACTGGGTTTGTGACTGATCAGACTCCCATAGATCAGTTCCTCGTCTCTCTGGAAGGAACAGATGTTGAAGTATAGGCCACTGTGGAATTTGTCAACTCCTCAGCATCCACTAATAAATACAATAGATAGGTGTTCCGAGTCAGAAAAACACAAACCTCTATCCTTTGCTTTCTTATTATCTGATGGTACAACACTGTGCCAGTACAGGTCAGAATGTGTTGATGGTGAACCCTCCTCCAGAGTTTATTTTAGGATATTTCACTTAAGGGTCAGTTAAATATGAAACAATTAGAATCTGAGGGATTATACTGAAACAGGAAAACACAAGGAGGAAGGAGACTAGATTACTAGGGAAATACGAGTTTGGCATCAACTTCCTGTGTGGTCTTATCTTGAGGTTTACCCTAAGGAGGGCCGTCTCACCTGACTCCCCAAAATAAGCTGCTTTGGAACCCATAAATATTCTCATTGGTGGTTCCCTGGGGTGAATTTTGGGGGATGAATTAACCAGTGCTGTCATGTGGCTGGATCTGCTTTGTGAATTCTCTTTCTCCTGCAAGCTAAGCCACGTGTTCTTGCTTACTTCCCAGAACCTGTTGGTTGGGGTCCTGGTTTGGCTGGAACCTCAGAACTTCGCCTCGGTCACTACGCCCTAGCCTGTTACACGGCACGCTTTCCTTTTCAAAATGATCAGTTACCCCGAACAACACTGTAGGGTAGGCAAGGTCTTTAATAGAAGCGAAACGAGGGCGACGCCTCCCCACCCGCCACCCGGGAACTAGGCTCGGCGAGGAGGATAAGTCGAAGTGCTCAGTCGCAGGCACACCCGGCCGCCGCCGCCACCGACTGCTCCTAGCGCGGGAAGTTCTTGGGGTACAGCTGGAAGAGCTTGCCTTCCTGCGTGGGCTCAAAGCCGTACTTGTCCAGGCGCTCAGGGTCGAAAGTCCCGGCCTTGAAGTCCTTCTCGATAGCAGGTGCCGCTGTCTCCAGAAAGAGCTGCTTGGCCGTCAGGGGAGCGTCTGTGCCCTCCGGGGCGCGGTAGTTCACGTACGGCTTGAGCTTGAAGCCGGCCAGGTCGGGGACCACCAGCTCCGGGACCATTTCCTTGACCTGCACGAACCTGCCGTCGCGGCCGTGGAAGCCGATGCCCTTGGCGCCGCGGCTCTTGTAGAAGGTGCGCGGGCCCCGCTTGCTGGTCCACTTGCTCATTCGGTCGGCGCCCCGCACCAGGGCCCGAGCCGCCCCGCTCAGGAGGCCCATGCCGGGGCCCGAACGACGCGAACGCTCTCCGACGCCCGCACACAGCCACGCGGCCCCTGGCACCGCAGCGCTTCTCTTCCGGCGCCCAGGTCAGCTTCCGACACCAGCTGGTCCCCCGCGCCAGAGCAAGAGCAGCTCCGATTGGCTGAGATGCGTCCAATGTGCAGCCTTGGCCCTGCGGCGGGGGCGGGACCTGTGGGGGCCTGGCCAATGCTCGGGGAGATCCTGCGTCCGGGCGGGGCGTCAGGAGCGCGGCCGTGGGGGGCGGAGCTTCGATGTGCAGTGCCCGACGCCGTGACTGAGGACGTTAGGGGCGGGGCCTCGGGAGGAGTGACGGGAGTGCCGGGTTTCGGGGGCGGGGCGTCAGGGTGGAGGGACGGGAGCGCGGGCGTCGGGAGCGCGAGATCCCGGTGAGTCGCCGCCGAGCGCCCCGAAGTGGCAGGCCTTGGGTTCCGGTTCTTTGAGCAGAGGTAGCCATCCCCTCCCCCAGCCATCGCCGGGACGTACACTGCCCCACAGGGCTGTCGCCGGCGACGCACCTCCACCCAACTGCCCCCAACCCCTACGGCCCCCAACCCCGACTGACCTCAACCCAACGGCCCTCAACTCGACGCCCCCCACCCCGACTGCCCCCAAGCCCGATGCCCCTCAACCCGACTCCCCTGCAGCTGGACGCTCCCCAACCTGACTGCCCTCAACCCGACGGCCCCATTATCACTGCTCTCCAGTCCTGCGCCCGAACCTCCACGCCCCCCTAACCACCATCTTCCTAACCTCGATGCCCCCAGCCGCGCCGCCCCCGGCCCCCCAGTTCTCGGGCGCTCTGTCTCCTTCCTTCCCGCCGCCTGCGCTGTGGAGCACGTGTAGCAGCTGAAGGCGGTTTGGTTATGAGGCAGGTGCTGGGGCCTTGAGCTCTGTCGCCTGGAAGCCTGGGAGGCGTAGGGAGACCGCCCTGGTCAGGGCTGGGCCGCAGAGCTGGGGTCAAGGCGTTGCTGGCCCTTGAGGAGACATCTGAGAAGAAAGGGTTTCCCACGGGGCTGGCAGGGACCTCTGACCCTGCACCTGCCTGCTGCTCCCTGACTTCCCCCGGTGGGATTTCGGAAGAGACAACTCTCTCTTACTGTTGCCCTTCTAAGGGACCTGGGAGCCACAGGGTGAAGGCCCTCAACGGGGCTCCTCCCTGCAGCACAGAGGCCAGGTTTGTAGCACTGGTCCTCAAGTTCACCACCCCCCAGACCAACACAGCCACCTCCAGGGCTCAGCCGCACTTCGGGGGAAATCCCTGCTGCACTAGGCCTTTGCCCAGCCGCCCGCACTTGCCCTTGACTGGCTGGGAGAGGAGCCCGGGACTTGGCTGCAGTTCTAGGTTCCTGGACAGCCACACGAGGGCTGTTTACAGAGAGGGAAGGGGCTCTGATTGCTTGTGAAAAGAGCTTCTCTCCATGGAGAACACAGTTTTTCATCAGGGTTTTCCTGTCAGTAGAAACATAACTTAACGTGGACCGGCAGCTGGGGAAGGGCTGGGAGGCACTGCTCTGCACGGAAGCATGTGGGGTGGTGGAACGTGTGCCCCCCTTGGAGCCAGTCTCTCTTGTTTTGTTTCACTTTTAGCCATGGAGCAGGAGGAGGACGCTGGCCCAGAGGTGCGGAACCTGAGGAGCCCAGTGAGGAATCAGAGCCTTAAAATTCCCAGTTATGGCCACTTCTGGACAAGGAGAAAGGCCCTTTTAACATCTGCCCCGCAGCAACTCCCTGAAGCCTGCTGCACGTGGGGGTGCTGTGTGGGGCCTGTTTCCCCCTGTCAGGGCTGAGGCCCTCCCTCCTCTTCCCCAAGGTCACTCTTGGGGGTTCCTGCTTCCCCTTAGGAAGTCTGCTTGCTTTGACTTAGGGCCTTTTACCCGTGGAACATATATAGGCACATTACAAGGGCCTATATCTCTGAACCAGAAATTTAGATGCACTAAACAACAGTGAAAAGCTGGAAAGTCTGAGATGCCTAACCACCAGAGACTGTACAAATAGGCCTGGGGCATCCCCGTGACCCTTCCTGTGGACAGCCCTGGCTGCCCCCCAGAGGGTGGCTGAGCTGGGAGAGACACACTTCGGAGGAGGGTGCTCGTCTGCTGCCTGGTGGGTGTGCTCTTTAGCCAAGCACGCAGTCTGGGCCAGGAGGGCCTGGACGCCTCACTGTGAAGCAGAAGCCCCCACTGCTTCCATCTGCCTCCTGAGCTGAGTTCAAAGGGTTGAGTTTTCTGAATCACTTCCTTATTCTGTCTTGACGCAACATGCTGCTTTTGAAATGCTTTTCTGAGTGCACTGATTTCCTTGGGTTTTCTGGCATCGATGCTGTGTGTGATCCTGGCTCTGAAGGATCAGGCAAGCTGCTTTAGTTCTTGGCACTTGCGTAGAAACTTGAAAGGATTAACAAGTCCCCCCCACCACTCCCCCAAACCCATCCTGTTCCTGGCTGCTTGGAAGGAGGTATGTGGGTACCGGGAGGAATGGAGTATAGCTACTTGTTTGGCTGGTTTCTTCAGCTTTGGGGGGCATCTGCCAGCATCCTGTGTATGGGTGGCCCCAGCCGTCTGCCCACTCACCATTCCACAGTCAGTGTTCTCTCTCTTTTTTAATTAATTAATTTATTTTTGGCTGCGTTGGGTCTTCATTGCTGTGCCCGGGCCTTCTCTAGTTGCGGCGAGCCGGGGCTACTCTTCGTTGCGGTGTGCAGGCTTCTCATTGCGGTGGCTTCTCTTGTTGCGGAGCATGGACTCTAGGTGCGCGGGCTTCAGTAGTGTGGCACACAGGCTCAGTAGTTGTGGCTCACAGGCTTCAGCAGTTGTGGCGCACGGGCTCTAGAGCACAGGCTCAGTAGTTGTGGCTCATGGGCTTAGTTGCTCCGCGGCATGTGGGTTCTTCCTGGACCAGGGCTCGAACCCGTGTCCCCTGCATTGGCAGGCGGATTCCTAACCACTGCACCACCAGGGGAAGCCCAAGGGAGATAGAGTTTTGAAACCTTATAGATCTAGAATTGTCTTTGTTTTGCACTCCCTTTATCTTTCTGTGTTACTTCTCAGGAGGTTTTTTCAACTTTATTTTCCAAATCTTCCATTGAATTTTTAATTTCTGTCATGTTTTTTAAAAAATTGAAGTCTAGTTGATTTACAATGTTGTGTTTGTTTCAGGTGTACAGCAAAGTGTACAGCAAAGAATATATATATATTCTTTTTCAGATTCTTTTCCATTATGGTTTATTACAGGATATTGAATGTAGTTACCTGTGCTATACAGTAGGTCCTTGTTGGTTATCTATTTTAAATATAGTAGTGTGTATTTGTTCATCCCAAACTCCTAATTTATCCCTCTCCCCCTTTCCCCTTTGGTACATTAGTTTCTTCTCTACGTCTGTGAGTCTATTTCTGTTTTGTAAATAAGTTCATTTGTATCCTCTTTTTAGATTCCACATATAAGTGATATCATATAATATTTGTCTTTCTCTGTCTGACTTAGTTCATTTAGTATGATAATCTTTAGGTCCATCCATGTTGCTGCAAATGGCAAAATTTCATTCTTTTTTAGGGCTGAATAGTATCCCACTGTATATATGTACCACATCTTCTTTATCCATTCCTCTGTCGATAGACACTCAGGTTGTTTCCATGTCTTGGCTATTGTGAACAGTGCTGCTGTGAACATTGGAGTGCATGTATCTTTTCAAATTAGAGTTTTCTGCAGATATATGCCCAGGAGTGGAATTGATGGATCTTCTGGTGGGTCTATTTTTAGTTTTTTAAGGAACCTCCATACTGTTCTCCATAGTGGCTGCACATTTACATTCCCACCAACAGTGTAGGAAGGTTCCTTCTTCTCCTGTCATCATGTTTTTTATTTCAAGAGCTTTTTTTTCTCTCTGAATACTTTTTCTGTGGACGAAATAAGATAAGATTTTTTTTTGTTCCCTGTATCACCTCGTCTTTGTTTATTTGCTTGTGTCCTTCAGATCTGGGCCTCTCCTGTTCCCAGCAGTCCAGGTATGTGAGAGGGAAATCCACATCTGCCCCGGCTACACAGCCAGGGCAGGTGAGCCGTGTAGACGTGTGGTGCTTGTTTATCTCGTAACTGGAAGTTTGTACCTTTTGGGCACCTTCCTCCAATTCCACCCCCTCATTGTTTTAATTTTTACAAATTTGTTACGAAATACTTCAGGTGTACCACAAAGCACAATGCAGGAAGCAGACACGTCTGCTGTCAGCCAGGTGAGACAGTGATGGCCCTGTAACTCAGGTGAGCTGTAAGCGGTCAGTACCATGCAGCTCCCCCTACCCTTTCCTCAGAGGCAGCTGCTTCCCTGAACCTTCTCTGGTGTTCTACAACATGTGGTATAATTGCTCATGACTAGCTCCTAAGCGGCGTCACGCTCCATACAGCTCTGCAGCTCCCTTGCTTTGGGGGGGTTCTTGACATACGTCCGTCCACGCGGGCGTGTTGTTCTAGTTCGGTTGTCTGCTCATTCCCCGTTGATGTACCCGTTGTTGACTGACATTTAGGTTGTTACAGTTGTTTCCTGTGGTGGCTGGTACTGCAGAGAACATCTGTAGATACTTGCAGGTGTGTACCGGGCCTGTGCACACCCCAGCAGCAGCCTCTCCTGTGCTTTTCAAGTTTCTTGGAGAGGTTGAGGGCATTGTTTTTCTAAGTAAACAAGTCCATTTGAGCTGTTTCTAGCATTAGATGTTAAATTGTCATCTTCTCTTTCCACCCTCTCCCCAAACACACAGACACATATTCACAGACACAGGCACACAGATGCTTTTCTCCCTGATTCTGGAACACATGAGAATCGCTGTCTGATGGGGTTTGTGGGGATGTCCCTCTCGTGCTTCTCCCGGGGTCTCCTGGCAGCTTGGCTTGCTGGCAAGTGGAGGACATGCTGCCGATACAGGTCTTGTAGAGATGGCCTGGAAACGGCGTGAGGTCGTGTCCGAGATAGACCCTCACCCCGTGAGCCAGCTGAAGAGGGCGCCCGCTCCCCACAGAGCAGCCCAGTGGCGCATAAATACTGAGGGGCCGAGCTGGACTCCCCGGCCTCACAGGGAATCTGGAGCCTCCAGTTTCTGTGCTGGACGCCTGGCAGGTGGCTGCTCCGTGCTGCTCTGGGCTCCTGTTTCTTGTGATGTGGTTGTGGGTCTCTTGTGGGACAACCTCTCTCTGTCTCTTTTTCTTTTTTTTTATTGTTTTGAACTCAGAAGTTTGGTTTTTGTGTGTGTGTGTGTGTGTGTGTGTGTGTGTTTTAATTTAAGTCTAGTTGATTTACAATGTTGTGTTAGTTTCAGGTGTGCAGCAAAGTGATTCAGTTATAAGTATATATCTCTTCTTTTTCACATTCTTTTCCCTTATAGGTTATTACAAAATATTGAGTAGTGTTCCCTGTGCTATAGGGTGGGATGTTGTTTTTATCTATCTTATACATAGGAGTGTGTACATGTGGATCTCAAACTCCTACTTTATTGCTCCCCCCGTTTCCCCTTTGGGAACCATAAGTTTGTTGCCTATGTCTGTCTGTTATCTGTGAATCTATTTCTGTTTTGTAAATAAGTTCATTTGTATCATTTTTTAAAAGATTCCACATGTAAGTGATATCATATGATGTTTGTCGTCCTCTGTCTGACTTACTTCACTTAGTGTGATAATCTCTGGGTCCATCCATGTTGCTGCAAATGGCATAATTTCATTCTTTTTTATGGCTGAGTAGTATTCCATTGTATAAATGTGCCACATCTTCTTTATCCATTCATCTGTTTTTTCTGGGTTTTTTTTGTTTTGTTTTGTTTTGTTTTTGCGTTACGCAGGCCTCTCACTGTTGTGGCCTCTCCCATTGTGGAGCACAGGCTCCACAGCATGTGGGATCTTCCCGGTCCGGGGCACGAACCCGTGTCCCCTGCATCGGCAGGCAGGCCCTCAACCACTGCGCCACCAGGGAAGCCCTCCATTCATCTGTTGATGGACATTTAGGTTTATTCCATGTCTTGGCTATTGTGAATAGTGCTGCTATGAACACTGGGGTGTATGTATCTTTTTGAATTATGGTTTTCTCCATATATATGGGGACAGCCTTCTCTTTTTAAAGGATTTGAAGTAAGCAGAAAGGACTCCAAGGCAGAAGTAATGTCATCGAGTCGCAGAGCTCACTGAGGACACCTTGAGCCAGATGCCCAGTGTTCCTGACGTGCAGGGCTCTTCAGAGGAAGGGGGACTTGCCAGGTTTACTTCCGAGGACAGTCAGGCCAGGAGACTGGCCGTCCACTAGTTTTCACCTTGTTTGAGTTCTTGTTTTCAGGGCCTCGCGTAGGAAGTTAAAGCAGGGTTCTCTCTCACAGCAGCAGCAGTGAGCCTCACCGCACAGGTGAGCTGCTGTCTATGGCAATTTATTAGGCTTCTTCATTCTGGCTTTAAAAGAAGAAGGAAACTGAGATTTTCTTTTTAATAAAAATGAAATAGAATTCCAGTTCTGCTGTGGCAGAGTGATGCCACCACAACCTCTCTCTCCTGCTGATTACAACGAAAACGCTAGCAGAACACGAGAAGCAGTTACCCAGGAGTCTGAAAATAAAAGTGGGTGAGAATTGAAACAGGAAAAGCAGCCCGGGAATGGTGAGCTCCCTGGGTTTCCTCTGCTGTCTCACTGCTTTGCCTCAGGGGCAAACCAGTCACGGACTTTCTCAGTGTGGGAGAGAGTGTGGGTGGATCCTGCAAGTGTCAGTGCAGACGGAGAGCAGCACGGCACAGAGCGTGAGAACGGGGCTAAGATGCAGCCTCAGCCCAGGTCTCAGACTAACCCCCGAGGGACCGCCCCCTGTGCCAGCAGGAGCCAAGCACGCGAGGCATTGCCTCAAAATCAGAGACACTGGCACCCAGCCCCACGGAGGGTGAGTCGGGGGGAGTAAGACAGAACTTGTGGTCTGAACCCAGCCAGCTTGATAACCTGCTAAAAAATGCAACATTCCCCAGAAAATTGGGGCCTAAACCTAGCCACATCAATAATAACACTGAATGTACCAATTAAATGGTGATCAGATTGGATGGAAATGCCAACATCTAGCTATACGCTGACCTCATGAAACCCACTTTTTTTTGTTTTTTGCTGTACGTGGGCCTCTCACTGTTGTGGCCTCTCCCGTTGCAGAGCACAGGCTCCGGACGCGCAGGCTCAGCCGCCATGGCTCACGGGCCCGGCTGCTCCGCGGCACGTGGGATCTTCCCGGACCGGGGCACAAACCCGTGTCCCCTGCATCGGCAGGCGGACTCCCAACCACTGCGCCACCAGGGAAGCCCCTGAAACCCACTTTAAATATAAAGACTTAGGTAGATTAAAAATAAAAGAATGTGAAAAGCTATACCATGAAAACTCACAAGAAAACTGAAGGGCTACATTAATGTAGGCAAAGTAGACTTCCGACCGCAGAGTGTGTCCAGGGGTTAGGAAACAGCACTAGTCAAGAAGATACAACAATCCCAAATGTGTATCCTCCTGATGGCGGAGTCTCAAAAGTGAAACAGAAACTTACAGAGGTGAAAGGAGAAACGGATCCATGCTTACACTTGGTGACTTTACTTTTCTCTCAGTAATCGACAGAACAAGTAGACAGAGAGTCTGCAAAGATGTAGAAAAATCTAAACAGCACCATCAACCACCTTGATTAATTAATTAAGTGAACATTTATTGAACAGTGGTCCCAACAACAGCGAAACACATTCTTTTCACATGAACATGGGACACTCACAAGACATACTATATTCTGGGCCATAAAACAAAAGGTAATAAATTTCAATGACTTGAAATCATACAGTGGAGATCATTTTGTAATGTATGGAAATATCAGATCACTGTGTTGTGCACCAGGATCTCACATCCTGTTGTAGGTCAGTTACACTTCAAAAACAAACGAACAAATTCATAGAAAAAAAAATCAGATTTTTGATCGGAGGCAGGGGTGGGGAGGGGGCACGTCCTGCCGGGAAAGGCTGGATTCCTCCCAGCTCCAGGGCTCCCTGGGGGCTGCGAGGGATGGCCAGTTTGCACGATGGTTCTAAACCAGGAGCCAGACCTGCAGGTATCCAGCTGAATACACCAAAAAGACAGCGGGTTGTCCGGTGATATTGCTCTAACCAATGCGCTTGCTCTTTAGTTTTATGTCATTGGGTCTCTGCTTCCCCAGAGGCATTTAACCACTTGCAGCAAGAGGGGTTTGCTGCTGCAGACAGCAGGTAGGTAATCGCAGTCTCATGGTTATCCGAAACCACCTTGGCAGATGAGTGAAACGACCATCGCTGAGCTGAAACTGTTGGCTCTAGAATCAGCTAACTTTCCCTGAGTTCTCCTGGAAACCCAAGAAAGTTGCCAGAGTCCTGGCCCAGATTCCAAAAGGAATAAAACAAATTATTGGATTCCAGTTAGCTGTGTGTTCCAAAAGAATGTCACTATTGCACACTCCGGAAAACAACTGAGTACTCACCAAGGATGAAGCCTTGAACCAGAAAAGATGAAACCTTTCCCCTGAAAGGACAAAGCCATTTCAGATCCCAAACAAAGTCAGAGAACTCAAAATGCAAAAAGAGCAGAGTTTGGAATCCAAGACGAGACTCAGGAAAGTGATGAGCATGAAGGGCTCACAGTGTGGGTACCTCGCTCAATTCCCGGGCCCGTCATCTCTTGGGGTTCGCCTCCTTCAGATCCCACTTCTGACACCATATAAATATATCAACTTTAATAAATGGTAGCCAGTTATTTTACCAGCGAAAGCGAGTTTATTCAGGAAGAGCAGAGGAATTGCAATTCAGGATATGGAAACTATGGCAGACAAAAGCCAAATCCAGAGAACAAGGAGGGGGAACTTACTTTTATAGGGAGAAGGGGGAGTTGGGAAGGGCTGTGATAACCAAGTTTCCATTGGAGGAGCCGGGGGGTCCAATGGAGGCTTCCCATTGGCTGGGCCCCTGCTGTCTCTGGCTGGGCTGTTTCCTTCCTCCTGCCTGATGGTAAGTAGAGGCACCTTCCTGTCCAAGATGTAGGCGGAAATCTCTTCCTGTTTGGGGTAATTGACATGCGTGACAGGCATGAGACCTCCCCCTACAGGCCAGTCCCCGCTCCAACTTTAGCTGAGGTTTTGGTAAGTAATTCCACAATACTTAGCAAGAGAAACAAAAACTCTGTTCACACAAAACCCTGTATGGAGATATTTACGTTAGTTTTATTTATAATTGCCAATACTGGAAACACCCCAAATATCCTTCGCCTGCTAGATGGATAAAGAAACTGTGATGCATCCATAACATAGACTAGTTCTCATCAGTGAACAGCCCAAACTACTGATACATGAACAGCATGATGACTCTGAAGTGCGTAATCTCAGTGGAAGGGCCCAAGCCTTGTGTGATTCCATTTATGTGGTACTTTGATGAAGGAAAACCATCAGTTCAGAAAAGAGCTGGTGGTTGCCTGCAAGTGGCAGTTGGGGGAGAGGAGGTGGCAGGATTCCGAGCTGCGAACCAGAAGGGGCCGAGGTCACTGCGTGGGGGTGATTCTGTGACCGAAAAAGTCATCTTTTCTCTCGAGCACCAGCCAGTTCCCAGAAGAGAGAAACCACACGCTGCCCACCGGGTCCTTGGCCGTGTGGAGCTCCGTCGGTGGCGGGGCAGGGCTCGGCGGGGGTTGCTGGGCGGGTGATCCTGGCTCCAGGTGGCCTTGCAGTAGGCCTAGGAGAGCGGGGTACTGAGCGCTGTGGTGCTTGAGACCGGAGTGGGGGCTTGGAGAGCCAGGCTCCGAGGTCTCAGGACAGGCCAGAGCAGACCAGCTGGGGCTGTCGTTACGGGCCACGCCGCGCCATGCAAAGCAGTGTCTGCCCGCACTGCTGTCCTATCCACCATCCTCCGGCTTCCAGCTGTGGCTTTTCAAGGAGTTTTTAAGAAATAGCCTGAAACCCTGGTGAGGGTGGCGCAGGTGGGTCGCTTCTCTGCGGAGCTGCGGCCATCTCGGGGGAGGGCACGGGGCCAGCACCCTGAGTGTCTCACCACTGGTTTACTGAGTCCCGTGGCCACGAGGACGTGTCCACAATAGTGGAATCAACTTCACTGGCAGGACTGAGTGCTGGTGATGCGGAGTTCGGGGGGGCGGTGTGGGAAGAAGTAAGATGGTTTTTTAAAAATTTCGTAATACATATTTTGCTGTAAAAATTAGTATTGATGACCTCAAAGGGGTCTTCAGATCTCCCACCACACCCGCAGAGAGCTCTTTTTGTTATCGTTAAACTTCTTGACTGGCAGTACTTTTACACTTAGAGCAAGCTTGTAAAAACAAAGCAGAGTTTCCATACGCCCCTAGCACTGACACCTTGCGTGAGGAGGGTGGGCTGTCTACACCGGGGGCTTCCCCGCCCGCGAGGCCGAGGCGGGCTCAGCAAGTGGAGACGCGCTTGGCCTGTCCCTCCCCAGGTCATCGTGGTGCGGCTGCAGGGGGTCACCTTCCTGGCTCCGCGCGACTGCCTGGGCCTGACCACGGGGCTCTTCAGCCCTGTGAGTGCGCTCGGCGCCCTAAGCGTGGGTCCTCAGGACCCGGGGCTTTGAGAGGCGACGACGGAACGAGTTTCCTACTTCAGGGCGATGGCCGGTGGACGTGCCAGGGTGGGGTGCGCCTGTCCCATCAGTTAGGTCTCGGGGGCCTTCCTGGAGACGGGTGCCCGTTTGCCAGCTCCTGGCCGGGCCTCCGCGGTTCCCTTCCAGGAGGGTCTGGGGTTTGGCCCCAAGTAGCTGCTCTGATCGCCTGTCGCTCCGTGAGCGCGCCTGCCCCTCGCCGCTCCACCAGCGGAGGCGGCCCCCCAGGCCCCGCGGCCCTCCTGTGGGCACCCGGGGCAGTGTGCCCTGCCCTTGGCCACCCCTCTCTGGGGGCCGCCGGGTTGAGCTGCTCCACCCCGTCGACCCTGCTGAGGAGGGAGCTTGATGTCGGAGCCGGGCCCGGAGCCGCGTGGGCCGCAGGCCCAGCCCTCACACAGGCTGGCGGCCCCTCAAGGCTGAACAGACGCTCGCTGTTAGCGTTCACACTGCACTTGGATATTCTCCCCGGTTCTCCCGATATTTTAGGTACTGTCATCTTCCCTTGCCGCCTTGCTGATATTTTAGGGCATATCCTTTTGTCTTCTACATTATTTTTCATCTTAATGAAGAGTATTGCGGTTTCTGACAATTCTGACCATTATTTAAACACGACAGAGTCGCCAAGATAAAAGCAAGCTGGGCCTTTCTTGCCTTAAAGCCCTTTCTTTCTACATCGCTGGCATCCTCACTGATCGCCGCCTCCTTCGGTCCCTGAAACGTGGCCTCTCCCCGAGGGTTTTACAGTCGTTCCCGGGGCGCTCGCTCACCTAGGAGTGCTCCTGGGGCCCCGCTTCTCTCATGTCTCAGGAGAGCCGGCGTGGCCGCGGGGAGGGCCCAGAGGCCGATGTGCTGCAGCCCCAGGGGCCCTGCGAGCCAGGTGCTGCTCCCCCGGGGCCAACCTCCCACCCTCGGCTCACCGGCTGTTCCCCCCGCCGCCCCCAACCCGGGAGAAGACCAGTCGGGGGGGGGGTTCCCAGCTTCGCCCGCTGACTGCACTGCTCTGAGCTCTCAGGAAGGGCCTAGACTTGGGGAAAGAAAGCACTCACCGAGGCTTCTCTGCCAGAACTCACCCCCAGGGTGACTGTCACACACAGGCACACTACAGATGCGGACGCGTCACCTCTTTGGTCGTGAAGTTCAACTAAGCTACGCTGCTCGGGGGGCTTCCTGGAAGATTGTTCTGGATCCACTCACCGGGGGAGCTGGGGAGCCCCGCCGCTGGCTCGGCCTCTTCCGGGGTGGGGGGAGGGTGCGCTCAGAGCTGGGCAGGAGTTCGCCTTCCGGGCGCGCGGCCACTTGCCTGGGCAGGTGGGCACAGGTGACGGGCCAGGCAGGTGCAGGTGATGAGGACGCGGCCTGAGGGGCAGGGGGCGGGGCCGGCAGAGGGCTGTCCCCAGGCCTGCAGACAGGTCCGGGTCTGCGCGCTGCTGTGGGAACGGAGGCCTTGCCTCACGCCAGCCCCTCCCAGCAGATCGTGCAGCAGCCTCTGGGCCTCTGCCGAAGAGGAGCCCCCCCCCCCCCCGCTGCCTTCTGTCCGCGAAGAGATTGTGGACAAGCTCAGCCAGGCCCAGGCAGGTGACCAGGTTGCTTCAGCTCCACCAGGTAAGGGACCCTCTGTCCCACTCCAGACGGCAGGCAAGCCCTGGGCCCAGAGGACCCTGCACCTGTGCTCTGGCTCTCGGTGTGAAGCAGTGGCGGGCGTCTTGTCGCCTGAACGTCCTGCAGGCTGCTCTGCACACCACCCTGCAGCATCCATGTCCGTGGAGCTCCGCTGGGCTGGACGCTGCGCGCCCCTCTTGTAACCGCTAGAGTGGCTACCTCGGCGCCATCCCTTCTCCCCTGTGCTGGGCTGTGCTAACAGGCTATGGCCTCTACTGTCCCCTCTGTCCCCCAGCCATCGCCCAGGCTTTCCTCCCCAGGAGGTGTCCGCACCTGCCCCTCTCTGCTGTCTGCTTTGTCTTCTTGTCGGTTCTCAGCTGCAGAGAGAGCTCCTTTTGGCCTTTGGTCAGCAGTCAGCCCTCTTCCCCTCTCCTGGCTGTGACCTCAGCGTGCCTGTGAGTGCTGCAGCGGGATGGCTCCCCGGCACGTCCAGCGGGGGGCGTTGTTGGCGCCCCCAGAGGCGCGCTCACGTCTTGTCACCTCCCTCCTTTTGCTCCCATGTTCCTTAGAAAGTCTGTCTTGTCTTCACCTGCGTTTCACGGGTTGCTGGCAGGTTTCAACATCTCCTGGTGTGTTCAAGAGCTGTTTGGGTTCCTCTTTAAGAATTGTCTGTTTATATTCTTCGCCCATTTTCTGCAGGGCTCCCTGAATTTATTTGGTTGATTTGCATTAATTCTCTATATGCTCCAGATAGAGATCCCTCATCAGTATGAATGTTCAGATACCTTCTCCCGGCTTCCATCTGTGGAAAAACATACCCATGGGGCCCATCCGGGAACAGAGACCCTTGTTCGTTTCTGAAAACCAGTTGTTACCCTGCGGTTTGTGTTCTGGATCTCACTTTTTCCCTCCTTCTTCCCAGACGTCAACACATTCTCTGGGTTCTTGTCTGGCAGCTTTTCAGTTTTACTTTCCACATGGAGGTCTGTCTTTCATCATGGTTCCCTCTTGCCTTGTATTCGAGGTAAGGAATTTATTTTTTTCTTACTCTATCTAGTGGTAATTTACCCAACACCATTCAGGAAACAATCTTTCACTTCCCTGTTGCTTTTTCTGGTGCCATCTTCATTAGGTATCAGGTTTCTGCATCTACGTGGATTTTTTTTTAGTAACAACTTTTTTGAGATATAATTAACATACCATAAAATTCACCCTTTTATTTTTATTTTTGGCCGTGCCATGCGGCATGCAGGAACTTAGTTCCCCGACCAGAGATCGAACCCGTGCCCCCTGCAGTGGAAGCACAGAGTCCTAACCACTGGACCACCAGGGAGGTCCCAAAGTTCACCCTTTTCAAGTATACAACTTAGTGGTTTTTAGTATATTCACAGAATTGTGCATCAGCCCCCCTATGTAACTCCAGCACGTTTTCATCACCCAGTAAAGAAACCCCAGACAGATCAGCCGTCACTCCCCAACCCCTGGCTACTGCCAACCTGCTTTTGTCTGTGGATCTGCCTGTTCTGGGTGTTTCATTACTTGGAGCTACTTTTTAGGAATCTTTGTGTTCTGTTTGTGTATTTACCTCTTTCTTCACTAATAGCAAGTTATTTTTTATTTTCATTAAATGCTTATGGTTGGATAATCTGCCTATAAAATGTAAAAGCCCCAGGGGGACATTTGATGAATTTTCATAAACTAAGCTCACCTGTGAGACCAGCACCCAGACACAGAAAGCCTGGATGGCACCCCTGCAGCTCCCATCAGCAGTGATGCGTGTTGTAAGCCTGTGCCCCTAGCGCTCCCCTGCTCCCCTGACCTCTGACCCCTTAGACTGGGTTTTGTGGCCTCCAAATTGCCGGGTGGGCAATACTCACCATTCTCACTGTTGTACATTGTTTTCTTTTTTTAAAAAAAACATTTATTTATTTATTTATTTTTGGCTGTGTTGGTTCCTCATTGCTGTGCGCGGGCTTTCTCTAGTCGCGGCGAGCGGGGGCTACTCGTTGTTGCCGTGTGCGTGCTTTTCGTTGCGGAGCACGGGCTCTAGGCGCACGGGCTTCAGTAGTTGTGGCACGCAGGCTCAGTAGTTGTGGCTCGCGGGCTCTAGAGCGCAGGCTCAGCGGCCGTGGCTCACGGGCCCAGCCTCTCTGCGGCATGTGGGATCTTCCCGGACCAGGGCTCTCGAACCCATGTCCCCTGCACTGGCAGGTGGACTCTCAACCACTGCGCCACCAGGAAGCCCAGTGTTCATTGTTCTCCTGTGAACAAACTGTTCGTGTGTCTCTTGCACACACATGGATGGATACGTTCCTGTTGGAACTGCTGAGTGATGGAGGGCACGTGTGTTTAGCCTGGGAGATGCTGCTGGTGGTTCTCCACGTGCCTGTCCCGATTTATCCTGTCATCAGCCTCGTAAGACTGTCTGGTGGCTCCAGTCTGCACAGTCCAGTATGGAGCCACCTGCCGCTTGTGGTTGTTTGTACTTAAAGTTTAACGGTTTGATTCTCAGTCCCACTCAGGTGCTCACTGACTTCATGAGTCAGACACTCAGCTCACAGGCTGCACCACTTAGAGGCCACACCGCTTATGGACCATGAAGCTTAGAGGCCATACCAGTCACAGGAAGTCGTGCTCCCCAGCCCGTACCATCTTCCATCATTTTCATTTGGCCCCTCTGTGCCCTGTGCCCTGTTGTGGCCGTTGCCCATCTTCCTGACAACTCGTGGACCCGAGACTTCCATCTCCACTGCGATAGGAATGCATTGTCTTTTGGCCATTTTTCTCTTAGGTTATCTTTCATTTTCTTATTGATTAATAGGAGTTCTTTAGATATTCTCTATATGAGTCCTTTGTTGGATGTATGTATTAAAAATATTTTCTGCTGGGCTTCCCCGGTGGCGCAGTGTTTGAGAGTCCGCGTGCCGATGCGGGGGACACGGGTTCGTGCCCCGGTCCGGGAAGATCCCACGTGCCGCGGAGCGGCTGGGCCCGTGAGCCGTGGCCGCTGAGCCTGCGCATCTGGAGCCTCTGCTCTGCAACGGGAGAGGCCACAACAGTGAGAGGCCCGTGTACCGAAAAAAAAAAAAAAAAGTAGCTTTCATTTAGAGCTATTGTTAATTTGTAATTTTGATAATTGTATCATTGTGATATTTTAGAGATACGATTTCAAATATTAATGGATAAAATGCTATGTTTGGGATTGTCTTCAAAATTTTGGGGGTATGTGTGTGAAGTAAGATGGGTGGAGCTGGGTGATGGGAAGGGAGGGGTCCACTGTACTCTTCTCTCTACTTTCGTGTATCTTTGAAATTTTCCATAGTAAAATGTGGTTTGTAAAATTAGCTCCAGTTAATAGTTTGATGCTAGATTAGTTGTATATAAACCAGACTTCTTTTTCAGCTTCTGTTTTGGACCACTCTGCTCAAACTACGTCTTGTCTCACGTCCTAAAATTTGGACAGTTTCACTTGCATCTTCCATGGGTCTTTGACGCCAGAGTCCTGGGGGTAAGAGAGGGTCTCCAAGTTAGCTTGCAGGTGGAGGACTGGCCGGCAGGGGCTGGGGACGCCGGTTGCTGTAGCACGAGGTCTCAGGGCCTGCTCTTTGCGTAGTCAGCCCAGAGATGTCGGCTGTAGACGGCCAGGAAGTAGCCGGCGGCTGAGGCTTGCAGAGGCAGTGCCTGGTGTCGGAATCATCTCATCACTGCTTTCACCTTGCTCTCTGAGATACTTAGGGTTACTGAAGCTGACAGCAGCTTCTCTTTTCGAAAGTGATCCGTACTGCATGCAAGAGCCACAGAAGCAGGCTTCCCGTACAGTACATCTTCTCCCATCTTGCGAACTTTAGCAAACTAAAAAACTTTTAACTCACTTTACTCGTATGCAAAAGCCCTTAAAAGTCGATTACAGGTATTCTGACATTCCAACCTTAGATACTTGAGTCTACAACTCTAAAAATTTAGAATATAACCAAAATAGCATTATTATATTTAAAAGGTGATTCTTCCTGGATATCATGTAATACCAGCCCATGTCCAGCGGTCCAGGCACTCAGCAGCACATGATGACCCTCGGCCCTGGGGAAGGCCCTCGTGGCCTGCCTGCAGGCAGTCGTGGCTTCCCGGTGCTGCCCCATGTTTCCTGCCCGGGGATGAGAGGAGACGCCGTCCCGGGCAAGGTCCCAGGCCACGTGCCCCGCACCTGCCTGCGGCCGGACAGCAGCCGCATCACCTTCCACTGCCCAGAGCGGTTTACAGCCGCCGCAGTCTTGACACCGTGGGTCTGAGGCAGCGGTCCCCAACCTTTTTGGCACCAGGGACTGGTTTCGTGGAAGACAATTTTTCCGTGGACCGGGGAGTTTTGGGGGGATGGTTCAGGCGGTAATGTGAGCACGGGAGCGGCCGATGAAGCTTCACTTGCGCTCGCCCACCGCTCACCTGCTGTGCGGCCTGGTTCCTAACAGGCCGCGGACCACTACTGGTCCGGGGGCTGGGGACCCCTGGTCTAAGGTACTTGCTTGGCGTCGTGGTTTAAAATGTGTGGTTGAGGTCTCCGTTCTTTCTCTGCCCCCGGGTTGTGACTCGGCTGATTCACCTCTCGGGCGAGAAGATCCTGCGCAGCCTCCAGCGTGGAACTGCGACAGGTGCGTACCCGGGCCTGCGCCCTGGGAGCCCCGCCCACCCCGCTCAGAGCCCCGCCCAGAGCCTCTACTTAGGTTGAAACGCCTCCACAGTGTTAGAACTTTTGCTTTCAGCCGTCAAACACAACCTTTAAAACTATTCTCTCATCCTAGTGTTCCAAGCTTCCTCCTGGTATCGTTTCCCTTCTGTCTGAAGACGTTCCTTTAATAATAGTCCTTTTAGTGCAGGTCTGCTGGCTACAAGTTCTCTTAATTTTCCTTCGTCTAAGACTGTCTTTACTTCACCTTCGTCCTGAAGGATACTTTTTGCTGGATGTGCAATTCTGGCTCGACAGTCCTTTTATTTCAGCACTTTTAACATTTTGTACCACTTCCTTCTGGTCTTTGTTGCTTCTAATGAGAAATCCAGACATTCAAATTGTTCCCAACTAGGTAGTGCATCATTTCTGTCTGGCTGTGTTCAGGATTTTCCTTTGTCTTTACTGTTTAGAAATTTGATTTTGGAGTGCTTGGGCATGAATTTCTTTGGGTTTATCTTGTTTGGGGTTTGCTCATCTTCTTGAATCTGTAGGTATATATATATATATTTTTTAAACTAAATTTGGAAAGGTTTCAGCCTTTATTTCTTCAAATGGTCCTTCAGCCATGTATTCTTTCTCCTCTTCTGGAAATTCACAGAAGCAAATGTTAGACCTTTTGTTATTGTCCCAGTGTCTCTGGGACACTGTTCGTTTTTTAATCTCTTTTCCCTCTGATGTTCAGACTGAGTACTTTCTTTTGATGTGTCTTCAAGGTCACTGGCTCTTTCCTGTCTTCTTGATCCTGCTCCTAAGGCCACCCGGAGAATTTTTAATTTCAGTTGTTATATTTCTGCATTTGCTTCAAGACAGCCCATGGCAGCTGTATCTGTCTGGTTATGATCACTGCTTTACTGCCTCGTCGAGGACTTCCAAATTCTGTGACATGTTGTCTTTTTTAATTTTTTAATTTTTAAAATTTTATTTTTGGCTGCGTTGGGTCTTTGTTGCTGTGCGCGGGCTTTCTCTAGTTGCGGCGAGCGGGAGCTACTCTTCGTAGTGGTGCGCGGGCTTCTCATTGCGGTGGCTTCTCTTGTTGAGGAGCACAGGCTCTAAATGCGCAGCTTAAGTAGTTGTGGCACACAGCCTCAGTAGTTGTGGCTCGCGGGCTCAGTAGTTGTGGCACACGGGCTCTAGAGCACAGGGTCAGTAGTTGTGGTGCACAGGCTTAGTTGCTTCACGGCATGTGGGACCTTCCTGGACCAGGGCTCGAACCCATGTCTCCTGAATTGGCACACGGATTCTTAACCACTGTGCCACCAGGGAAGCCCACATGTTGTCGTTTTTGTCTGTTAATTGTCTTCTCCTGTTCAAGTTGAGATTTTCCTGGCTCTTGGTATGCCTGGTAATTTTGGATTGTATCCTGTATTTCGAGTATTATGTTATGAGAGTCTGGTTCCCATTTAAATCTTTTATTTTTGCAGACTGTTGATGTGCTTATATTCACAGAGCATGTTCTGGCCCTCTTCCTTGGTCTGTGTTTGAATGTTAACTTAATTCTCAAGGCCTTTGCAGTACTGCTCTGGTCTGCTGTGCTTGTGTGCTACCCAGAGCCAGTGTGAAGCCTGGCTGGTATGCCACCTGGATTCTGTTCTCAGAGCCTCTGCTGTGCCATCCTGGCCAGTTTCATGTATGGGCTGCTTGGGGGTGAAGCCAGGACTTCATACTAGATCTAGAGGACTCCCTTCTCCATCTCCCCTCTCTAGTGCAGGGAATGGAGAGTTGGGGGCTCCACCCCACTGTGTCTGTAACCCCATGTAGGAACTTGGGGCCCTGGAAAGCCTCCCTGGAGGCAGCACCCAGTGTGGAGGGGGAGGGATGGACCCCGCTTGGCTGTAGCTGGGACAGGGCAGTGGCACTGCTACCCTTGTGGCATAAGTAGAGTGGTCTTCCCACAAGTTGAGGTCCTAGCTCATCTGCCCTCCTCTTCACACCCCCCTGGGTCTCCTGAGAACTGTGTCCAGAGCCTCCTTGTAACTGGTGGCAGCGGTTCGGTGCGACATGCCGGCTCCATCTCCTTCTTGGTCAGAACCAGAACCTCCCGCATGCCTTTCGTAAAGGCTAAAAGAAAACTATCAGAAGCTGGCACTAGAATCCCCCTCTGGTTCTGCCTCAGACGGAGGGGTCTAACGTCAGAGGTCATGGCGAAAGAGGGAGAGGAAGGGGATTCCCCACAGAGAAGCTGCCAGAAAACCGGTGAAAAGGGGCGCCCTGCTGCCTCGCATGCAGCTGCCAACTGGCTCACAGCGCTCACTTTCTTTCCCTGCCCCCAGGTTAGCTCTTAGGGGCCCCTCTCTCTGCCTTCTGCAGCCCCCGCTCTGGCTTCTGGGTCAGGCCTTGCAGGGACCCACGCTCCTCCCCAGGGACGAGAGCAGCAGGGTCAGAAATGGATGCCCTTTTGGCGGAGCTGGACCTTCCTGCGTGGCCGGTGCCTGCACCTGTCACCTGGCAGTGCCCTTCCTGGTCGGGAGGGTCTGTGCAGGAGCTGGGCTGGCACAGCGGCCGGCCAGGGAGCCAGGAAGAGAGCGCTCAGTGTGTTGGGGCCCCAGAAGACTGGGCTCTGGCTGCGACGTGGGCGGCAGGAGGGCTGAGGCTGCCCCTTCAGCCACGTCCATGAAAACAGGAGGTGCCGCTTGCCAAGCAGTAACTTTGGGCTGGGAATGAGCTTCAGCCGGGGACGCTCGGACGGAGGCCGATGAGCCCGTGGGTCCACGTGCCTGCTGCCTCTGTCCCTGCTGCTGTGGGGCTTCCTGGCCTCACGTCTAGGGAAGGGGGGGAAGCCTGTGGCCTCAGGGACAGGCACCCCAGGACCCAGCCCCGCCCAACCCTGGGTTGTTTTGTGCCTCACCCCGGGGTCTGGAAACTCCACGCAGATGAGGTGGTAGAAGGATGTGGATCTCCTAAGCCTCAGGCTGTTTACTGTCTCTGGAGCAGTCGGTGGAAGAACCCCAGGAAGGGGGGCAGGTCGGAGGGTGGGGCAGGTCGGAGGGTGGGCCCTCCGGGTGGGCCCTCCGGGTGGGCCCTCCCCACCTCCCCACCTCCCCACCTCCCCACCTCCCCACCTTCCCTCTCCCCCCTCCCCTGGCCAACCCTTCCGACTCTGCACCTCACGGCTTCTCTGCACCCGGGCGTCCGTGTCCCCTTCAGTGGGCCCAGTCCTGGCGCGTATGAAATGCAAGGACGCCACGGTGTGGTTGATCATTTCAGCGGGAAAGGCGGGGCTCCAGCTGTGGAGACTTGGCGCAGACCCGGTGCCCGTTGCTCCTGCCCAGGCCTCTCCTGCCCTGCTGTCGCCTAGAAACATCCAGGGACACCGAGACTGTGCGAGCGGCAGCCCGATTCCTCAGGCCAACGCACGCCCTGTGCCCTGCAGGTCACCAGTTTGGGCCACATGCTGTAGGCAGCAAGTGGGGCTCGGGGGACCCTGCCAGCAAGCTCTCCACGGCGGCCGCCACGCCCGTGTCAGAGGCTGCGCCCCTCACCGCCTTCACCCTGGCGCTCGAGCACGCCCTCAGCGCCATCGGTAAGCCCTGCCCGGAGGCGCCTGAGGTCCGGCTGGACCCCCTCCTCCTCCTGCCTCCCATCCTTCCAGGTTCTCCTGAAAGAGCACTTAGTGTTGCCCGCAAGGCTAAAGCCTGGGCAGGGCGCGCGGAGGACTGTCACAGTGAGACGGGCGCCTCCGGACAGTGTCGATGGGCAAACCCCATCTCGCGGGAGCCGGCGCGAGTCCCCGCTGAACTCTGGGGCCTCCAGGGGCCAGAGACCCCCGCACCGCCCCCGCCACAGGGAGCCCGTCTTGGGGTGCGAGCCTGGGGAGGGCGCCCGCAGCTGGGCTCAGGCAGCTCAGGTCATGTTTCCAAGTTCCACGGCTGTTAAGTCTGGGGGCTCGAGAACAAGAAACTGAAATTCCTGAGAACTCTTAGGAATTCCCCAAATCATAAAGTATTCCATATTCTTAACACTTTATGTGTATGTTTTTATATAATTGTGAGCGACCATAGTAGACAGAGGCAATAAGTCAGTTTTCCGAGATGGGGCTACCCTAAAGGTTTCAGGGGTGTCTTCAAAAATGATACAACAATAGGTGCAATGAATGTTACGTTACTCTTGTGGACACAATACATGTGACAAGAGTATGTATCTTAACATGGCGAAAATGTCCTCTACCAGAAACAGACACTTGATAGTAGAAGGCATTAAATAAATGCCAAATGAAAATGATTTAGAAAATTGAAGATACTACTCTAAATATTTCATATGTATAAGTTATTCTCCGAGGGAAAATTTAAGTCACGGAAAGCATTAATTTGGATTAGTCTTGGTCTTTGTTTTATAACAAATATTCTGGATGTAGAAAACATCACACATTTTTCAGTGACGCTGGTCTGACTGTCCAGGACACACCCAAAAGACCTGCAGCTGCGCAGTGAAGACGTGTTGATTCATAAAAGCTTATTCCCTTTTTTAACAAACAAACCAACAAACCTTTTATTTTGAAATAATTACAGATTCACAGGAAGTTGTAAAAATAGTCAAGCGAGAGCCGCACACTCCACCCCCTGCCCCAGGTTGCAGCACAGCACCCAGACCAGGAAGTTAGCGTCCGCGTGGTGCGCTGATGGGACATTCACGTGTGTCCGTGCAAATTTCTGTTTTCTTCGAGGAACTGGGGATCTTGACGGGGATTGCACTGAACTGTTGGTGGCTTTGGGTGGCACTGACATCCTAGCGGTGTTAAGTGAAAGCAGGCATCCTGCCTTGTTCCTGATCTTAGGGGGAAGCTTTCAGTCCTTCGCCTTCAAGTAGGATGTTAGCGGCCAGTTCTTCATGTATGGCCTTCAATATGTTGAGGAGGTCTCTTTCTATTCATAATTTGTGGAGTGTTTCGATCGTAAAAAGATGTTGAATTTTGTCAGCGCTTTTTCTGCATCAGTTGAGATGATCATACGTCCCCCTCTTTGTTCTGTTAATGTGATTTATTACATTGATTGATGTTCATATGCTGAGTCATTCTTGCATTCCAGGAATAAATCCCACTCGGTGTGGTATGTAACCCTCTTAATACCCTGCTGAGTTTGGTCAGCTTCTCTTTCCTGAGGATTTTGCACCGTCAGAGGTGCTCGTCTGTAGCTTCTCCTGGCGTCTTGGTCCCGCGCAGACTTTGGCGCTGGTGGGGCGGGGCGGTGCTGGCCCCATGGAATGGGTTAGGAAGTGTTCCCCCCAGTCAATATTTTTGGAAGAGTTCGAGGAGGATTGGTGTTAATTTTTCTTTAAATATTTGGTAAAATTCCCTAGTGAAGCCACCTCATGCAGGGCTTTTTTTTTTTTTTTTTTTTTTTTAACTGGTTCAGTTTTCTTACTGGTTATAGGTCTATTCAGATTTCCTGTTTCTTCATGGTTCAGTCATGGTAGGTTGTGCGTTTCTAGGAATTTGTCCCTTTCACCCAGGTGACCCAGTTTGTTGGTATGCAATTGCTCACTGTACTCTCTTGTATTACTTTTTATTTCTGTAAAATAGCTAATGTCCCACTGTTATTTCTGTGTTTAGTAATTTGAGTCTTTTCTCTTTTTTTCTTTATTCCTCTAGCTAAAGGTTTGCCAATTTTATTGATTCTTTCAAGGAACCAACTGTTGGTTTCACTGATTTTTCTCTGTTTTCCTATTCTCCCTTTTATTTATCTCTGTTCTGATCTTTATTATTCCCTTATTTCGGCTAGCTCTGGGTTTAGTTTGAGGTTCTGCGCTCCTCCGTGTTCCTGCAGCCAGACGTGGCCTGCCTGTCCCGCCTCGCCCTAGCTGTCCAAGAGGTGGACGGGGTGAGCCACTGCAGTGCCCAGGAGAGCCCGCCCTCGCGGGCACGTGACGCGTCAGCCCCGAGAGGACTCCCGCTCTCTGTCAGACCCACGCGGGGTGACCAACTCGAGCTTGAAGCTCTTCGCGGCCTGGCCCGACCTGGCCTGACCCCCAGCGCAGGACTGCAGCCCCCAGGGGGGACCAGCGCCCTCTGCCCCGAGCCCCCAGAGGAGCTGCTGCCCCGCATCAGCGGGCTTCTGCCATTGGAGTCAGAGCTGCACAGACGCACAGGTCAGTCCAGCAGCCACGTCCCAGGGCACCAGCCTGTGAAACGCACCCTTATGCTCGTGCCTCCAAGAAAGCAGACGCTGCCAGTTAAACACAAGGCGGTGATTTCTGGTCTCTCGCCTTCTGATTACAAGCCCTCAGGGAAGCTCAGGTGTAAGTGCAGGTGTAAGAAGGAAGCCGCGGGGAAGAGCCCGGCTTCTCCAGCAGCAGCGGGACTTCTGCATCCTCAGGGCCGTCCAGCAGCCTTCCTGTCACTGGGGGCCGCCGGCCTCTCAGCTTTTGTCCCTGCCTCTGGCGGCCCTCTCACATATTCTGACGCTGGCCCTCCTGGCTGAGAGCAGCTGTGTCTGTGTGGACAGCAGCTCTAAGACCCTGTAGATGGAGGAAGCACGCTGATCCCAGAGACACAAGATGTGAAAACGTGTGCATCTAGACACCGGTGAACCGCACCTGACTGGAACCCAGCCAGCCGGGCTGCCTCGGATTTGGGAAACTGTCTAATCTTGCACTTTACAAGCTTGTGCTTCCCCGCCCCCACGCAGACACAGTCTCAGTGCTGCAGAGATTCAACCCCTTCGTGTGTAGAGAAGGAGACTGAGGTTCAGAGAGGCCGCCCCTCCCTGTACTGGGTGCAGCCCTTCCACCGACACACCTGCAGCCTCAGCTGCCCAGAGAGTCTCCTTCAGGGCCACAGGCACTTCCTCATGAGTGGTGAAAGGCCTATTGCTTTCCTGAAGAGCAAACTTCCAGAAGGAGGGGCCTCGCTTGTCCTCCAGTGTGAGCTGGTGGTTGTGTTTTCAGGCCCCGCCCGGCTGCTGACCAGCGCCAACATAAAACAGCTCCTTGGCTCTGCTGCTCTGGACAGGCGCGCCGGCCTCCGTGTCGGAACAGCCTGGCCGAGCTTGGCTTCCTGCTCTGTGGGTCCCAGCCCGGCCTTGAAATGCGCCCCGGCGTCTGTGCCTCCCGGTATCCACGACTACCGGCTGTCCAGCTGGCTGGGGCAGCAGGAGGACATCCACGGGGTGGTGCTCTACCAGGCCGACAGCACGCTCACAGCCCGGACCCAGCGCCGTATCCGGCAGGCCGACTGCATCCTGATCGTGGGCCTGGGCGAGCAAGAGCCCACGGTGGGCAGATGAGGCGGCCTGCGGGAGTGGGGCAGTGGGCAGGGCCTCGGCAGGTGGGGTCCGTGGCCAGGGCTTGGGGTGGGGGGGCCGGGCCGGCTGCTGGGTTGGGCCAGGCAGTGGGCGTGGTCAAAGGGCTGCAGGCTGGGCAGGTCTTGGCGGAGGGGGGGCCCCACTCTCTCCTCAGACCCCTTGTTTCTCTCTTTTCCTCTGAATGAAGTATTTCAACAACCCAGGAAGGGATGGATAATAAGAGCAGACACCCAGGTATTTGCTCTACACGTTTTGGAAACATTTTGCCGTGTTTACCTGTGACGGTTGTTTTAGCAGGGGCAGGCGGGTACCCCGAAGTGGCCAGTGGCCACTTTACAAGGCAGAGGCTCTTGTAAAGTCGGAGCCTGTGTCCATCCGTGTTTCAAAATTTTACTATGTGTGTGTATGGGACTGTTTTTTTTTTTATATAAATAGTGTTCTAGTTTATGCCATCTTGAAATTTCCTCTTTCTCAACACTTACACTCCTGAATTTTATCCATATTGTTTCACTCGTCTTACGGCTGTTTCGTTTCTATTTGTGAATGCCCCACCATCTGTCTCTCCTCAGCCAGCGGACTGTGCAGTTACTTCGCTACACGCGTGTGCAGGCGTGTCTTCGGGGCGCCACCTGCACCTGCTGCCGAGCAGCAGAGGCTGTGTGTCTTCAGGTTCGGAGAGCTGCCAGACCGCGCTCCTGTCGTGCCCGTGAGGTGCGCGAGGCCTGGGGCGCCAGGCTCCCTGCTCTGCGCCGTCAGTCCCCTGCTCCCAGCTTCCTGGGTGTGGGGTGGAGTCTGCTGTCCCTTTGCTTTGTGTTCCCTCCTTCCTCTGCCCCGTCGTCTGCTCTCATTTCACGCTTCCACCCCGGGCCTGGGACAGCTACAAACTCGTCATCTCCGATGTGGGTTCCTCTTCTTACCAGGAGTCACGCTCCCTTGTGGGAGAGTGTTTGCAAAAGAAGGCTGTAGTGTGTGCGCCGCCTCCCTTCCTGCAGGCCCCTGGAGCTCCCTCACGCCCCCGCAGCCAGCCCCGCACCCCCTGGGGCACAGCTTCACAGAGGGAGGGCCAAGCACACCACAGCCGCGTTGGTCTTCAGAACCAGGGTACCACCCGCCAAGGCCAGGACCTGTGTGGGGCTGGGGCGTTAGGCGTGGTCCCATCCAGCCTGGGACCTCTGCGGACAGCCCCGCACTGGCCTTTGGCTCTGTCCTGCTCAAGCCTGCGGCCTCTGCTGGGCTGCCTGACGCGGGGCTCCGCTCTCCCTCAGCTGGAGCGGATGCTGGAGACCGCGGCTGTGCGTGCCCAGAAGCAGCTGGTCCTGCTGCACCGGGAGGACGGGCCTGCGCCGGCCCGCACCGTGGAGCGGCTCAACATGCGGGGCTGGTGCTCCGGCCAGCTGCACCTCTGCTGCCCTCGCCGCGTCTTCTCCAGGAGGAGCCTGCCCAAGCTGGTGAAGCCCGGGGCGGCTGGGGGCCCTGGCGCCCTGCTTCGGGCCCTTTCCCTCTGACTCCGCTCTGAGCCCGCTGGCTCTGATGGGGGCGCTTGCTCTCCACGAGCTCTCCCACTCCTGTGCACTCACATCTGCTTGAGCTTGGCCTTTGGATTCCCGTGGCCACAGGGTGACATGCCCCCCGGATGGGGGAGCCCCTACGGGGGAGGCAGAACCCCAGAGCCATGGGCCTGAGGTTCCCACCTTCAGCTGAGGCCTCAGAGAGCCCGGTGGCCTCAGGTTGTCACTGCTTCCTCCTTTCGACAGAAAAGCACACAGATCCTGAGGCGCCTCCTCCTCAGGGGTCCCCAGCCCTGGCGGCTGGGCGCGGGCCGTGGTGGGAGCGCAGGGGCCGCCGGCTCGCCACAGCCCACCCAGCCCCGCGGCTTGGTGGAGGCACCCTGCCAGCGGCGTCTGTGCCCAGGTGTCCAAGCCCCGAGCGCCCTCCCCCTCGGGGCTGGTGGGCTTCGGCTGGGCCCGTCGGTATGTGGCCCAGCTGCCCGCACTGCCCGCCGCACCCCAGGAGCCCTCCCAGGTGAGCCCAGGCGCCGAGCTGACGGCAGGGTCGGCATCGGACCCACCGGCTGTGCCCAGAGGGAGCTTTGGGTCAGGAGTGGGGGAGAGCGGCCAGGCCACGTCGGCTGTGCGAACTCGGCCCGGCCCTCCGCGTCTGCCGGCCTCTCTCGCAGGTGGAACTGTCCGAGCGGGTCGGCCAGAGGCCCCGGACCAGCGCTCCGACTTCTCCGGCCTGGCGCCGGCGCTTCGCCTTGCTGCTACTTGGGGGAGGCGGAGCGAGGTGAGTCCCGCCCTTCCCACGGGCCGCGCGTCGGTTCGCGTGCGCATGCGCCGGCGCACGTGCCCGGCAGTGCTTCCCGTGGGCAGGTGTCCCCTCCCTCCACGAAGACGGTGGAAGAGAATGTATTTCTCGTTCTGATTGTCTCCTCTTCTGCAAACTCCGTCCTGATCCTTTGCCAGTCTTTCCATTGGGCTGCGGGTGCGTTTCTTTCCATTTTAATGCACACACTTTATGGAACAGTGATCTGCGCTGCTCAGGACCCTCGTGGAGCAGCCTTTAGTTTCCTGGGCTGGTGGGTTCCGTCAAGGACTTTTAACCCAAACCACTTGTACCCCAAGTTGTCCTGACGCTTGCTGCCCTTCTCCTGACCTTGGTGAAAGGGAAAAGTACACGTGGGGGCAGAAACGGAGGGGCAGGTGTGTGGCGAGGGTGTGACAGGCCAAGGCCCCCGGGTGAACCGGTCGGCGCGAAGAGGGGCAAGGCAGCACCTCCTGCAGCATCTGTGCTGGACCCCCGCCCCTCTGAGGGCCAGGTCCCGGGGCCAGGGGTGCCCTGTGGGGTGGAGCCCCTCACACCCCTGGCCTCGGAGGACGTCAGGCCAGTCGCTGGGCTGGCGGGCTTGTGCCGCTTCCCCGGCCCTGCAGCGAGGCTCCCTGAGTGCCAGGCCTGGGTGCCAGCCCTGCTTACCGTGCTGGCCACCTGTCCCCAGGGCCTGACGGAGGAGCCTGGCTCACCACCTGCCTTGGCCCGAGGATGTCCCTTCTGGAGTGAGCTGGAGTCACTGTGTGCGTGCACCCTGCAGAGTCGGGGCTGTGCTTGCGCCCGGCCCCTCCACTCCTCGGCTAATTGTAGCTGGAGAGGGTCAGAGAAACGGCGCAGATGAGCCTCAGAACTGCTTGCCTGGCTGGCTTCACGCTCCTCGCTTCCACGCTACGGGGACTGAGGCCCTGACAGCCGGGAAAGCAGGGCGGCACGGGAGGGCCTGCCCTTCCGGAGACCCCGCCTCCTCACCCCCAGCCTCTTCACTGGCCTCCTCCTCCTCCGCGGCGCGCAGTTGTGGCCTCTGTCCGAGGGCTGCGCGGCAGGGGAGGGATCCCACGGCCTGTGGGCCGCGGGCCGCGGTGGAACGCCCTGCACGTGTTGACCCTGGCACCCTGAGTGCGGCCTGGCCTGGGTGGTGAAGTAATGAGTACCTTGCTCGTTTATTTTGGGTGACTTGGGGGCATCATGTAGTGCCATGTTTTTACCTGAAAGCTGAGCCAGTGGGCCCAAGAAAATCAGGTGATTTACCCAAAGTTGCCGGGATGGGGGGAGCGCTCGGGCTCCTTGCCGCGGGGCCGGGACAGTTAGGCGCCCTGCAGCGGCTGGCCCACACTTGGACCTGGTTTGCAGCAGCGTTTTTAGTGAAAATTTAGTTATTAAAGTAATACTCAGTTTAAAAGCCATGTGGCCATTCTGAAAGGCCCTATGGTATTTGTATAACACACAGCAGTCCTCTGCCCAACCTGCCCCACCAACAAATCCAGAGATACGCCACGGACACGGACAATATCCCATAGACAGTCACTTCCAACTTTTCTTCAGCTGTTTCCTCATTTACGTTTCTTTTTTTTTTTTATTGAAGCACAGTTGATTTACAATGTTGTATTGGTTTTAGGTGCACGGGAAAGTGATTCAGTTTTGTGTGTGTGTGTGTGTGTGTGTGTGTGTATAGTATATGTATGTTGTTTTTCATATTCTTTCCCATTATGGATTATTACAGGGTATTGAATATAGTGCCCTGTGCTATGCAGTAGGACCCTGTTGTTTATCTGCTTTTTCATTTGTTTCAGTTTTAGATGATTAAGTTCCCAACCGCTTCCATATATGCACAGGGTCAAAGTCTGTTTGTCCGTCTCTGTCATGTATCCTCCATCTGTGCACCTCCTCGGCACAGGATCCCGGTGTGGTCCCCTCTCTAGTCAGCCAGGGCTCACCGTTTGCCTTGCAGCAAGGCGGGTCTTCTTTGGAGCTAAGCCGTACCCTACTGCATATACGGCTGTGTCTCCCTCCTTCCGCAGAGTAATAATTGCGGCAGTTGCCGTTTGCTCAGTGGCCCACCCCAGATGCCGCTGGAGACGCAGCCGCCCTCAGCGTGCTCCGACCACCAAGTCACCTCTGCTGCACTCACTCTGGAGCGGCCTCCGCTCAGCTCTGCTGGCTGCTCCCCCGTCATGCTGCTGGGATGTTGCCTTGGAGTTTCCCTTCCCCGTGACCCTGGGAATTGCCTTTGTCTCTCTCCTGTGTCCAACTCCACTTCTGGATACCATGTCTTCCTCTTTCTTGATACATTCCTGATTTTGGTAGAGTTCATACTCTAGAAATTTCCTTAAGAGAAGATGCATGGGAGGCAAAAGTTTCAACACCTCATTTTCCTCTCACACTTGCATGACAGTTTGGTTATGGAATTCTAGGTGGAAATAATTTTCCCTGAGAATTTTAAGGTGTGGTTCCATCATCTTTTTAGCTTCCAGTATTGCTGTTCTGAAGTTCAGTGTCGTGTTATTCACAAAGCCTGTTCCTTCTGGATCTCGTAGGAGACTCTCTTCACTCTTGTGTTTCTGGAAGTACTTGATGATGTGCCTGGGTGTCCTTCTTTCCACGACCATTAGGCTGGGCAGACTCCCAGCGGGCCTTTCAAATTCGGAAATTCATCAGCTTCAACCCTGGGAGTGTTGGATAAGGCCCCCCCCCCCGCTCCCTGCTCTCTCGTCTGGATCACGATCCAGATGACCCCTCATCCTCTCACGCTCCTGTCTTTTCTTTTCTCTCCCAAGTTTTCCATCGTTGTCTTTTTGTTCTACTTTCTGGGTGATTTTTCTCAAATGTATCTTCTGATTGAACTTTTTTTGCTAAGGTGTTTCTAATGTCTGAGTGCTTTTTTCAGCCTTTTTGTTTGTTCTAGTCGTGCAGTTTGAATTTCTCTGAGAATAATAATGCTTGCTTGCTTAGTTTTCCGTTCCGTTCCGTTCCGTGCCGGCTTGCTCCCGTGAACTCCATGTCTCTGAGGTTGTCTGTGTGCCCTGACCGCACCTGTGGCGTCGCCGCGTGGGACCCTGTGGGACCCAGGCTGTGCTAGTCCTCCTCCTGTCCACAGGCATTTGGGTTATTTTCTGGGTTTGGTTACTGTGCACGAAACGGCGACAAGCATTCTCGTACAGATCTTTCCTGTGGACACGTGCTCTTCTCTTGGGCTAATACCTAGGAGTGCAATTACCCGTCCACGGGGTAGTTAAACAGTTTTCCACCCCCACTGGCAGTCTTGAGAGTTCGGGCTGCCCACATCTCTGTCACCCTTGGTATCGTCCGGGGTGTAAGTTGTGGCCACGCCCCTGGGGGGAGGCCGTGCCGCACTGCGAGTCTCACCTGCATCCCTGGACTCAGGCTCCAGGTGCCTCTGGGTCATCAGGTTCCACACGCCTCTCTCACACGTGGCTTGCCCTCTGCTATTCGGTTAGAGGAGTTATTTATGTAGTCTGAATACAAGTCTGTTTTTTTTAACTTTCTTTTTTCAAATTAATTTATTTTATTTTTGGCTGCGTTGGGTCTTTGTTGCTACACGCGGGCTTTCTCTAGTTGCAGCGAGCGGGGGCTACTCTTCGTTGCGGTGGGCGGGCTTCTCATTGTGGTGGCTTCTCTTGTTGCGGAGCACGGGCTCTAGGTGCGTGGGCTTCATTAGTTGCGGCACGCGGGCTCAGTAGTTGTGGCGCACGGGCTTGGTTGCTCCGCGGCATGTGGGATCTTCCCGGACCAGGACTTGAACTCGTGTCCCCTGCATTCGCAGGCGGATTCTTAACCACTGTGCCACCAGGGAAGTCCCTGAATACAAGTCTTTTGCCAGATATATTTATTACTAATACTGTCTTCAGTCTTTGACTTTTGTTTTTGTTGTAATGGCATGTAATGGCTTTTTTTTGTTTGTTTGGTTTTTGTTTTTTGCGGTACGCGGGCCTCTCACTGCTGTGGCCTCTCCCGTTGCGGAGCACGGGCTCCGGACGCGCAGGCTCAGCGGCCACGGCTCATGGGCCCAGCCGCTCCGCGGCGTGTGGGATCTTCCCGGACCGGGGCACGAACCCGCGTCCCCCGCATCGGCAGGCGGACTCTCAACCGCTGCGCCACCAGGGAAGCCCCTGTAATGGCATTTTCTGATGAGCACGTTTTAACTCTGATGAACTGTGATTTCCCAGTTTTTCACAGTTTTTTTATTTCTGGTGCTCTCGGGGCTCTTGCCTAGGCTACATCTTCTCGAAGCTTGTACCTCTGGGCCTGCAATGCACCCACAGTTGCTTCCTGTGAGTGGTGGCGTGTGAGGTGAGGGTACTCCACATGGTTACCTAGTTGAAGACTTTCCCTCCCCGCTGAGCCGTCTGAGTCAAGCACCAAACACCTGCCCAGGTGTGAGTTGCACTGAGGCATGTGTTCTACCGTAGTCACAGCACTACGTTGTCTTTGTTACTCTAGCTTTATAGGAAATGATCAGGCAGTGTAATTCCTTCAAATTCTTTTTCTTGAAATTGTTTGGATTGTCCTAGGTCCTCTGCATTTCTGTGTAAATTTTAGAGTCAGCTAAGTATTTTATGGGTTTTTTGCTATTGTCAATGGTATGTTTTTTTTTTTTTTTTTTTTTTTTTTTTTTTTTTTTGTGGTACGCGGGCCTCTTACTGTTGTGGCCTCTCCCGTTGCGGAGCGCAGGCTGCGGACGCACAGGCTCAGCGGCCATGGCTCACGGGCCCAGCCGCTCCGCGGCATGTGGGATCTTCCCGGACCGGGGCACGAACCCGTGTCCCCTGCATCGGCAGGCGGATTCTCAACCACTGTGCCACCAGGGAAGCCCGTTTTTTGTTTTTTTTTAAAAAATAAATTTATGTATTTATTTATTTTGGCTGCAGTGGGTCTTCATTTCTGGGCGTGCGCTTTCTCTAGTTGCGGCGAGCAGGGGCCACTCTTCATTGCGGTGCGCGGGCTTCTCATCGTGGTGGCCTCTCTTGTTGTGGAGCACGGGCTCTAGGCTCGCGGGCTCAGTAGTTGTGGCTCGCGGGCTCAGTAGTTGTGGCACGCGGGCTCAGTCGCTCTGCGGCATGTGGGATCTTCCCGGACTCGAACCGGGCTCGAACCGGTATCCCCTGCATTGGCAGGCAGATTCTTAACCTCTGCGCCACCAGGGAAGCTCTAAATGGTATGTTTTAAATTTCATTTTAAGTTGTTTGTTGCCAGTATGTAGAAATACAAATGATAGTTGTAAATTGATGTCATGACTTACAACCTTGCTAAATTCACTTCTTCCAGTACCTTTTTTTGTAGTTTTTTTTGATTTTATTCTTCTGAGAATAAAGGCAGTATTTCCTCTTTCTTTCCAAAATACATAAATGCCTTTGTTTCTTTTTCTTGCCTGTTGCACCGGTTAGAGCTTCCCGCACAGAGCTGAGCAGAGGTGGTGAGTGTTGGGGAAAGCATTCCCTTTAAGTGTTAAGTGCCATCTCTGCCATCTCGGCTCTTGGGTTTTGTAGATGCCCTTTATCCGACGGAGGAAGTTTCCTTCTATTCTTAGTTTGCCGAGTTCTTATCACAGGTGGTTGTTTTTATGGGTCTGTCGGGATTGTGTGATTCTGCTTCTTTATTCTGTTAATATGGTGAATCACACTGAGTGATTTTAAAGTAACATCAAACATCACCTTCTTGGGATGGACTCATTTGCCTGTGTGACATGTGGCCCTGTTTCTGTGTCACCTGACCCCTTGGGTCTGAGCAAGGTGGGCCATGCTTGTCCTTTCTTGAAATGTAGGCAGGTTTGTTTGCTGCCTTCAAAACTGAATTGGAGGGCTTCCCTAGTGGCGCAGCGGTTGAGAGTCCGCCTGCCGATGCGGGGGACGCAGGTTCGTGCCCCGGTCCGGGAAGATCCCACGTGCCGCGGAGCGGCTGGGCCCGTGAGCCATGGCCGCTGAGCCTGCGCGTCCGGAGCCTGTGCTCCGCAACGGGAGAGGCCACAGCAGTTGGAGGCCCGCGTATCGCAAAGAAAACCCAAAAAACAAAAAACTGAATTGGAAGGTGCTGCTGCTTTCCCTGTTCTCTGGAAGGTTTCAAGTGGTTTGTGTTGTTTTTCCTTATATGTTTAGTACAGTTCACTAGTAAAACCATCCGGACATGAAATTTTGTGAGGATTTGAAAAGTAAAGATTCAGTTGTTTTGATGGTTATTGGACTCTTCAGGTTTTCTACTTCTAGCGTCAGGTCTGGTAAGTTATGTTGGTCTAGGGATGTGTCCATTTTATCTGATTTTTCCTACTTCAGGCATGAAGCTCACACTAGCTTCTTACCTTTTTTTTGGTTTTTTTGCTTCTTACCTTTTTACTTGGAGCATCTGTACAGATGTTCCCTTTCTCAGTCCTGATATTGGTTATTAAGACCTTCTGTCTCCCTCCTGCTCCCTCTCTGTCTCTGTCTCCGTCTCTGTCTCTCTGTCTCCGTCTCTGTCTCCCTCCCCCTCCGCTCCCCGACCCTGTCCGCCTCTCTCTGTCCCCCCCTTTTTACATTTATGGATCAGTCTTACCTGAATTAGTCCTTTGAAAGCGCCAACTTTTCCCTTTGAGGATCCTCTCTATAATGTGTTTGTCTTCTGGTTCATTAATTTTGCTCTTTATTATTTCCTTAATTTTACTCTCTTTGATTTAAGCTGTTCTTTCTTTCCTAACTTATGGGCCAGCAGACACTGAGTGTCTGTGAAGGGCCAGATGGTAAGTCCGTGACCTCTGCAGCCAGCGCGGGGCAGAGGACGTCAGCTCTGTGTGTGCTGACCCTTTGGAGGCAACATGCCTTTTTGTTCTCAGCCTGGTCTAAAGTTTTCATCATCTTGGTTTTCAACAATGTAGGACTTTTTTTTTGTTAACTTATGCTCAGCATTTAGAACGCTCCTTGAACCTGAGGCTCAATGTCCGTCATCAGTTCTAGAACTTGGGTGTTGTTTCTGTCCACTTCCACCGTCTGTCCCTCCTCTTGGCTACAGCCACACGCTCTCTTCTGCTCACACGTGCTGCTTCTGGTTGTGCGGTGGACGTCACACACGGACAGTGGCCAGAACGGTCTCAGCCCGCGCTGCTTTCCGCTGGTGGCTCGTCCGGCCCTGGGGGCTGCGCTGGGCGCCTCCGCCTGCCTCCCCACCCGCCCAAGTCTGTTCAAAGCCCGTTGCTTCAGCTCCACAGCCTCCGCGACGCCAGCGGGTGGAGGAGCGGAGTGCTCGCTGCCTCTCGGGAGTGTCCCACTCCCTCTCTGAGTTGGCATTTTTGCCCCTCTCTCCATGGCACGTGCAGGACTCGGGCCCTGAGGGGTGGGGTGGAACGGGACGGCCGTCCCTGGGGTCCTGGCGGCCCGGCGGCGCCGACTCCCCGCTGCGCCCAGGTCGGCATCACCGGGCCCTGGCGGAGCACGGCATCCCTGCGGACGTGGTCGGAGGGACGTCCATCGGGGCCTTCGTGGGCGCCCTGTACTCTGCAGAGCGGAACTACAGCCAGATGCGGGTCCCGGCCAAGCAGTGGGCTGAGGTGAGGGGCATCAGGAGGGCATCGAGACGGACGTGGCCCTGCAGGGCTCTGGCCTCCGAGCGTGGCTTGTTGGGGGAGAGGGAGGGGGAGGGCACAGAGAAGCAAGGGCGTCAGTGTTGTGGGATGGGCTCCGGCTCATGCCCGGTCTTAAGTTGTAAAGGTGACTGAGGAGAGGTTAGTGCACCCACGGTTCCCCGCATTTCCACGCCCACCCCACGGGGCTGTGGGGGCACCAGTGCCGATAGGCAGGCAGGGGGCAAGGCCTAGGTCGGGGCCCTTATTGGGGTTTCTGTGGGAAGGGCAAGGCAGGGCAGGGCACACAGCTTAGGATCTGCCCGTTCGAATAACTCCGGCGGGTTTCTGGGCATAGTTACCTGGCACCTGGCCCTGGGTGATTCAGGCTTGAGGTGTGGGTTAGACAGAGGTGGTCGGGTGTGGGCTCTGGAAGGGCTGGGTGAGCCCGGATCTGTCTCTCTCCCCCAGTGTGCGCGACCCCAAATGCCAGAGCATCAGGGACACAGAAAGTAAGAAATATACATCGTGGGTACAGTTGGCCCTGCAGTGAATGGACGCCAGGGGTACCATCCAGGATCTGGGGACCCACCCGGGGCAGGCGGGCTGTGGGCAAGGGAGGGGGCGGGCTGCAGTCTGCCCTTCTCGGGGCTCTGCTGGTTTTTTGTGGAGCAGCACGGAGCCCTGGCTGAAACCAGGAGTGGGCTCAGAAGTGTTGGCATTCTCATTTTTAAAAGGAAAGATGGGCCTCCTCTGAGCAGAAGCTCTCAGAGCAGCCCATCTGCCCGATCCACGCATCCCCAAGGCGCCCGGGTTCCCGGGGGCTGCGGGCTGCTCGGCTCCGGTCACTGAGGACGGCCTCCGAGGGCAGTGGCCGCGGGGGGCGGTGCTCTAGCCTCAGCAAGGTCCGCGTTTAGGTCGGGCAGACCTCTCCCTTCCTCAGCCCTGCTGGTCTGGTACGGGTGTGGGAACAGCCAGGCAGCTTTGGGCGTCATTTCTTGCCACCCTGAGTTTGCGCTGGGCCAGGGGAGCCCACTGGGCAGCCACCCTGTGGGGCGTGGGGCACGGACCCCCCAGGCTGCCCTGTGGTCCCAGCTGTCGGCACGTGGAGGGGCTCGGTGGGGTGGCTGTGGTGCCGGGCAAGGGCTTCCTCGGGAGAGGACGCCAGGGATGTCCCAGGCTGTCCTGGCCCCTGTCCTCCAGGGGCACGCGGGTCCCTTCCGCCCGCCCACGAGTCTCAGTGCAAGCAGCTGGGGGCGCGTGACTCACCCCCGCTTACAGCCCGTCGCGGCGTCCGTCCACACAGAGGCAAGGAGGACCCCTTCTCCCCATCCCCGACCCCTGAGGAGTCAGGCATTCTTGGTCCTGTGTCCTGTGCTCGCAGGTCTCACCGGCCCCCACCCTCGCTGAGGAAGGATGGGCCTGGGTCCTTCCGGAGGCCGTGGGGCTTCGGCAGTGAGGGCCCTTGGTAGGGCTGCTGCTTCCCAGGATCGGAGGGATGGAGCGTCTGCCACGGCGGAGCGTGAAGGCCAAGCCCGGGCCAGCCCGGAGGGGCAGTGGTGGACACCCGGCTGGCCCTGGTCCTGGATGGGCCTTGCCCCAGTGAGCCTTTTTTTTTTTTTTTTTTTTTTTTTTTCAGTACGCGGGCCTCTCACTGTTGTGGCCTCTCCCATTGCGGAGCACAGGCTCCGGACGCGCAGGCTCAGAGGCCATGGCTCACGGGCCCAGCCGCTCCGCGGCACGTGGGATCTTCCCGGACCGGGGCACGAACCCGTGTCCCCTGCCTTGGCAGGCGGATTCTCAACCACTGCGCCACCAGGGAAGCCCGCCCCAGTGAGCCTTGAGCCGTCCCCGCTGAGTGGGCGGCGAGGGCCCGGCCAGCCAGGCCCTGCCGTCCAGGCCGCAGTGTTTGCTGCCCACAGGCTTCTGCTTGCTGAAGGCGCACGTGTGCGCCCAGGTCCCTGCCCCCGTCTCCTGACGCAGGCTCTCGGGGGTCCCTCGGGGTCACCTGCTGCCGGTGCCCGGGGCGGGGAGGCGGGGCTCTGAGCCCCTTCTCCCCTGCAGGGGCCTCACATGTGCCCCCGCGTGCCACCCCCCGCCGATGGAGAAGACCGTGCCAGACCTGACCTACCCCAACCCCTCCGTGTTCTCGGGGACCGGCTTCAACAGAAGCATCTGCAGCGTCTTCAAGGACAGGCAGGTCGAGGTGCACCCCCCGGCAGGGACCACCTGGGGAGCCCCAGCAGCCCACGGCCTCGGCCCACCTGGGTCTGGATGCCCTGGGCCCGCAGGGTCGGGGCCTGGCAGCCGGGGGTGTCCCTCGGAGTCCCATCCCCCTCACAGGACCTGTGGGTCCCCTACTTCGCCGTCACCACGGACATCACGGCCTCTGCCACGCGGGTCCACACAGACGGGGAGCACCTCCTCCTGGGGTGCAGGCTCCCCAGCGGGGGCAGAGTAGCTTCAGGGGAGGGGCCAGGCCCAGGGAAGCCCCAGGATCTCCCAGAGGAGGCGAGAGGCTCGGGGAGATGTGAGCAGAGATGACTCTGCTCTGGGCCCGAAGGCTGAAGGGCGCACAGGCAGAGGCGGAGAAGGGACGGGGGCAGAGGGCAGACCGAGGGTCCACGTGGGTCACGGCTGCGTGTGGGTCGGAGAAGCGTGCCGGGGAGGGAGCCCGTCTGTGGTGGGCGGCTGAGGCCCTTCTCCAGGCCAGCGTTTGGGGAGCCCCTTGAAATGTGTCTGCTTAGAAGTGAGTGGGCTGGCAGGGCTGGCGGAAGGTCACGGCCAGGGGAGGTGCGGGGAGGCCCAGAGCAAGGACGGCTCCCCCGGGCTCCGTCCGAGGAGGAGGATGTCCAGGGAGGGTGTCATCTGCCCGGGCCTGGTGCTCTCCGCCGGAGGCCAGATGTGCAGGGCTCAGGACCCACGTCAGCGAGGTTCTGAGCCGAGGGTCCAGGGCAGGAACTCACCCTGGGCAGCAAAAGGCTCCTTTCCTCTCCCCCAATCCCTCTGGACGCCCCCCAGGCTCCCTGCGGAGGTACGTGCGTGCCAACATGTCCTGGTCGGGCTACACGCCCCTCCTCTGCGACCCCAAGGATGGACACCTGCTGGTGGACGGAGGCTACATCAACAACCTCCCAGGCACCGTGGCGGATGGGGTGGGGCCACCCGGCCGGGCCTCCGCCCTGCGGCTCCTGCGCACCGGGGGTGGTACACACGCGCGCACGCCCGGCACCGCGTGCTCCCGGCAGATGGCTCTGTTTGTCGGCTCGGCGGTGCTCAGAACCAGGCCCACAGTCAGAACTAGCAGCCTGCAGGTGGCAGGTCTGCTGTGGGCAAGGCCCCTCCTGGGGCACACCTGTCACCTGTTGGACAGCTCTGTGCGCTTGGCCGACCCCCTCCGCAGGCCCAGGCGTGAGGATGGAGAGGAGACCCTCCCCACCCTCCAAACCCTCACCCCCATCCCCCCACTCTCAGCGCTTCTCAGGCGGGCTCTGCCCCCAGCCCTGGCTCCACCCCAACTTCCCCCAGCTCTGACCCGTCACTCCAGCCATGCTCCCACCTGGGGCTCTGCGTACCTGTCCCCATCGGTGACCAGGCCACCTCCTCCCCGGAAGATGTGGCCAGGTCAATGGGGGCAAAGCATGGGCAGCCGGGACGAGACAGACCTCACCAACGACGGGGGTGCGCTCTCCGGGTGGTGGCTGCTGTGGAAGCGCTGGAATCCCCTGGCCACGAAGGTCAAGGTGGGGGTCCAGCCTTGCCTAACCCAGCTGCTCCTCCCCACATCCTGGCGCCAGTGTCCCTGAGACCCTGAGATGGGCAGGGAGGGGGTGCGCCTTCCAGGCTCTGGGTCCATGAGGGTGGTGGCCGCTCACTCACCATCCCTGCCCGCCTGGGACCAGCTCTGGGAAAGGAGCCAGGCCTAAAGGCGCTCCACACCCCAGGACCCCTGGCTGGGTGCCCAGCCTCCCCCGAGGCTAGCAGAAATAGCCTCCCCTTGGGGGGAGGGGAGGGGAAGGAAGGGCCAGGGCAGGAGACTCAGCGGCTGTGCCCAGATGGAGGCCAAGGGCCACGCGGGGACAGGAGAGCCACACTCAGGGGCTGTGACACGGCAGGTGTTGGACATGGCGGAGACCCAGACGTGCCTGGCCTACGTGTGCTGCGTCCGGCAGCTGGAGATGGTGAAGAGCAGCGAGCGACTGCTGTACCTGCGCCCCCGCCGCCCCCCGCATCGACAGCTACGGCACCCTGGGCTTCGGCAAGTTCGACGAGATCTGCCTGAGTGTCCAGGCCGGCTGCCCCTCCCAGGCCTCCCAGCTCTCGCGTCCCGGTCACGGGGTTCCCGGTGTGTGTGCAGGAGGTGGGGGTACCAGCACGGCCGGACGGTGTTTGGCATCTGGGGTCGCAGTGGCGTGCTGGAGAAGATGCTACGGGACCGGCGGGAGACGAGCGAGGTGAAGGCGTACAATGTGAATGCCTGAGTTGGCGCCCCTCCTTCCTCTCCCATTCCTGTGACCCGTCCTCTGCTGCCCAAAAGTCCAAACGAGAGGCACGGCGCCCTGCAGCCAGCAGCACGTTGGCACGCCCTCTCAACTGCTCAGGGCTGCAGGTTCCCTTGCCCTGCCCCAGGGGCTGGAGGACAAGGGCAAGGGCAAGGGCAGCGGCCCTGGGGGGCTGTCTCTTGGCCTCTGCCCCCCTTTGAGTCTCCGCCCTTGACGTGCTCACGTGGGAGAGGGTGTCACTGTGGGTGGGGGGCCACCCAGGACTCTGCCTGTCATCCATGCCCCACCCGCACTCCAGGGCTAGGACCACAGAGGGTCATGGAGAGGGTGGGGCCGGCTGCGGTCAGGGGCTTGGCCAGATGTCTCCTTCGCCTCTGCCCCCCAGGTGCTCACCTGCCCCAACGCCTCCTTCACGGACCTCACTGAGATCGTATCACGTATCGAGCCTGCCAAGGTGGCTGCAGCGGACGGTGAGTTGGACCCCGGGCCACATGCCCACACAGCGGAGGATGGTAGTGGCAATGTCCCCTCCTGACCCCTGACACTCTCAATAAGCCGCCCTGGCCACCAGGCTCCTCCTAGCAGCCCCTGGACCTGGAAGGCTGCATATGGGGACCCATGCTGGCCCCTGCCCCTGCTCTCAAGAGGATACCTGCATGGCCCTGCTCTCTGCCCAGATGAGTCTGACTACCATACCGAATATGATGAGGTGCTGCTGGGCGGCCCCAAGGACTTCCAGAGTGCCCCAGCTGACCTGGCCTCCGACTCGGCGAGCTGTCCGGACACCCTGTGCTCCCCAGCTGAGCTGCCAGCTCCAAGGGCTCCAAAGCAGGACAGCTGCTCCCTCCCTGCTGCCCTCCTGGCTTGCCCCCACCTTGACCTTGACCGTGTGCGGTTTGCTTCCAGGCGGATGAGCCCTCGCTTCGGCATCATCGGCACTCCCGTCCGGCTTCGCCCGAACCATCCCAGGACTTCGCATCCTCCCTGGCTCTCTGACCAAGATGGGTAGAGGGCTCTGCTCTGATGCACCCTGAAGCCAGCACCTCCTGTGGGTGGGTTTCAGAGAACCAGCTGGCACAGCTCCTGCAGCTCTTCCCCAGCCTGCCAGGGAGACCCTGCTGGGGCCCAGGGCCCTGCCGGCCGGTGTTGGGAGTGTCTGGGGCCTCTCTGCGCTGGCCGCTCCTGGTGGGGCACTGGGTCCTGGCATCCCCTGCACACACAGCAGTCCTGGGGGGCTGTGTTGGCCCCTGCGGGCCCCCTGAGGCCTCTGAGATGTCAGAGCCCCTGATGCTTCTGCTTAGCCTGTCAATAAAGGTAGATCTGATTGTGTGGGACATGTGGTCCCTGTGCCGAGTTCCCCGGGGCAGGGGGCAGCACCAAGATGGGCAGCCCCACAGTCCTGAGGCTGCAGGGGGGAGTGGTCACCATGCGGGGACCCCAGGACCCCAAGCCAGCCAGGCAGGACACCCAAGGTCTGGGGTGCAGCTGCGATCCCCCCAAACCAAGGATGAGGCCCTCCCGAGCTCTCAGGCATTGTTTCCATTCTGTACACACAAGAGTCTTCCCTAAGATGATGCCCGCACCTTCTCAGATGATTAAATAGCGCCAGGGGGGGTCCTTTTGTACAAAAAAGAGGACCTGTTAGTTTTATGACTTTGGAGTCCACGATCCCTGCAGGTCTCGGAGCAGGGCACGTGGGTCTGCGAGAGCAGGGAGACCCTTGACCGGAGGGCCCAGGACCCGTGGTCAGGGGACCGCGGGCCTCGGTTTCCCAGCTCCAGAGGCAACGCTGAGAGGGCGGAGAGACGGTTGGTCCTGCCCCCTGCCGCCCAACCCGGCCCCCCACGCCCCCACGCCCCCACGCCTCGCCCACTGTCGCCGTGGTGGGCGGGGCTTCAGCCTCGTCCCTTCTGGGCCCCGCCCGGCTCTGTCGTTACGGTGGGCGGAGCCTTCCTCGCCCTGCCGTGGCAGTGGACGGCCCGGCCCCAGCCCTGACGTAACGGGGGCGGCCCCGCCGAGCCCCGCCCCTGCCCTGACGTCGCGGTGGGCGGAGCGCCACCCCCGGGCCTGGCAGTGCTGTTCGGTGCGGCGGGGTGCGCGGAGGGATCGGCACGGCCATGCGGGTCCCGAACCCGAGCCCGAACCCGAAACCGAGCCCGAGCCCGATCTCCGGCGCGGCGCGGCTCCCCCGACGGAGGCGACGGGCGCGGGGCGCGCTCTGAGGCCTGGGGATGCGCCGCCGCCTCGACCATGGGCGCCGTCGCCTCCCGGAGGAGGGCGCTGCGGAGCGAGGCCATGTCCTCGGTGGCGGCCAAAGTGCGGTGAGTGCGGCGGACCGACCGCCGGGGCCAGCGCCGCCCCCGCCCCCGCAGCGTGCTCGCAGCCGGCGCCCCGCCCCCACCTCCGTGCGGCTCCCTTCCCTGAGGCTGCGGTGGGCGAGCTGCACGACCTCACGACCCTCACACACACTGGGTGGCAGGGACTGGATGGAGAGCAGACCTGGGCTCCGCCTGCAGGTCCGGCCAAGGTGCACCGACACCCAAGGGTCCCCGAACTGCGACCTGCCGGCCCTGGGCATTCTGAGGTGGGATAGGAGTGCTTGTTGGGGGTGACCCCTGAGCCCTCCCTTGCTGGCGCCGAGGGCCTGCGTGGGGTGGGGACGCCAGGGTGGGTGGTGTGCACTGACGGCGCACCCCGCTGTCCACCCCTCAGAGCAGCCCGAGCGTTTGGCGAGTACCTGTCCCAGAGTCACCCCGAGAACCGAAACGGTGCAGGTAAGGGCACGTGAGGCAGAGTTGGGACGGGGGTTGGGACGGACGGGGGTTGGGACGGACGGGGGCTGGGACGGGGCCCCCCCACAGCCCCCCAACCTAGGCGAGGGGATGCTGTCTCCTGTCCAGGTCAGGCCCAGCCCTTGCGCACTGTGGGGTGTGAGCAGGCAGCTAGTGCCCTGCTGGGTTGGCTTCCTCACGCCCTGTGCCCCGCCTGGCCCAGAGCCCCAGGAGGAGCTCCGAGTCACTCATCACCATGGCACCCACCCAGCTTGGGCCGTTGGCATGGCAACAGGCCTCCTGGCACCCCCAGGACTGGCACCACTGTCTCTGGGGGCCAGCTGGTGGGGGGGAGGGGAGAAGTTGGCACTGGGCACACGGGCGTGGTGGCAGGCTGGGAGGTGGCCTGCTCGTTTCTGCCCCCCGCCATCTCCCACAGGTAGCACAGCCTATCGCCCACACGCACGTAAGAGGGACTGGGGGCCCCGATAGGCATGAGACGATAGGCATGAGACGTGAACCTCTAGGGGGAGTGCGCAGCTCAGAAATACCTCTTCTGAAGTCGTCAGGGCCCAGGGTTCGGTCAGCGGGCCAGGCACCCGATGGGTGTTCATTCCCTGCCTTCAGAATACCCGGAGACTGGGAGGGCAGGGCCAGCAGGCCACAAGCTCCCCTGGTGCCTCTCCCCCAGACCACCTGCTGGCTGACGCCTACTCTGGCCACGACGGGTCCCCCGAGATGCAGCCTGCCCCCCAGAACAAGCGCCGCCTCTCCCTCATCTCCAACGGCCGCTATGAGGGCAGCCTCCCGGAGGAGGCCGTCAGTGGGAAGCCGGCCGGCGAGGGCCCCCAGCCCCGTGTGTACACCATCTCCGGGGAGCCGGCCCTGCTGCCCGGCCCGGAGGCCGAGGCCATCGAGCTGGCTGCGGTGAAGGGACCACAGCAGCGGGAGCGGCACCCCCGCCACCACAGCCATCGGCCCCTGCGCGCCAGCCCGGGCGGCAGCCGCGAGGACATCAGCAGAGCCTGCCAGAGCTGGGCAGGCAGCCGCCAGGGCTCCAAGGAATGTCCCGGCTGCGCCCAGCTCACCCCCAGTCCTTCCCCTCAGGCCTTTGGGCCGGACCAGCCGCCTCTGCCTGAGGCCGCGAGCCGCCGCAAGAAGCTGGAGAGGATGTACAGCGTTGACCGCGTGTCTGGTGAGGGGGCTCGCTCGGGGCCTGGGCAGCTTCAGGCAGGATGCTGGGGCTGGGGTCGGCCAGCAGCAAGCACTGTGAGGCTTGGGCAGAGCAGGGTGCCCAGGTCGTGGCCTGCAGCCGGCCACCTGCCGCCACAACCCGTGCCCCACCTCAAGCCTCGCGGTCGGCTTTAGCCTTGCCAGCACCACATCTTCGGAGTACTTCCCCAAGGAGGGGGCCTGGGAGGGTCTTAAGGGTTGAGCAGGCAGAAAACCTGGCTGAACGGGAAGATGGGGCTGCCTCCAGGGAGTCCTGGGGAACAGTCCCTGCCCTGGGGCCCACTCACCAAGCGAGGTGCCTGATTGCCTGGGCCCAGCCAGCTAGTGGGGCCCTCCCCAGGATGGTCGAGCTGTGCCCGTGGCTGCGGAGCCCCGGAGGCCTGCTGTCGGCAGGAGGCCTCCCTGGGACATTCAAGTGGCCCCATGCTTCCTGGCTCTGAGGTTGTCATCTCCTGAGAGCAGAATTCTACCTAGCAGACCTGGCACGTGCTCTCAGGGCACCTCTTGGGCCTCCAAATCAGCAACCCAGCTGGGCCTCAGGGCACAAGCCTGGGGTGTGGGCCGTTCACCTCCACTACCTCATGGTTCTCTGATGCACCCAGGCCAGGGGCTGGGACAGGGGTCAGAGAAGAGGGTAGAGTGACCTTCACCCACTCTGTCTAGTGGTTATCGGGGCCCTGGGAAGGGGCGGTCTCCACGCCCGGTGAGGGCCTCCATCTCGCCCTCCGAGAAGGGTCTGGGGGAGGGGAGGTCCAACCAAGTGGACGCCAGAGTGGGCCGCAGAGAAGGCCCTGGAGACCCCAAGGAGAGGCTGCAGCCATTGTCCCTGCCCTTCCCCTCCTGCTTAAATGGAGACAAAGTCAGTCCTTTCCCTGGGCACCCCGGAGGCAGGCTGTGCTCTCAGAAGAACATGCGTCAGCTGTGGGTAGCAGAGGGCGAGCTAAGCAAGGAGAAGTGTCACCAAGCCGCTGAGCTGCCGCGCCTCGAACAGCTGAGCGGACACCCGAGCCCGCTGGCCCTGCGGCGGCCCCCGACCCGGGGTGGGGCTGGGGAGCCCCGGTGCTTCTCCTCCACCGTCCGTGGCAGAAGCATCCCCTTCCCCGACAGGCACGGGTCAAGACTTCAGGAGCCCCTGAGCCAGCCTAGTCACTGCTGCTTCGGTCTCTTCCAGATGACATCCCCATCCGTACCTGGTTCCCCAAGGAAAACCTGTTCAGTTTCCAGACAGCAACCACAGCAATGCAAGCGTGAGTCACATCTGATGTGTGCTGGGCCCGGGCCGGGCGCCCTCTTCCTGGTGCTCGGGAATCACTGCCGGCTCCTCTCCCGGCCTCTGAGCCCACCTGCGTGGCTGCTTCTGAGCAGCCGGCGTGCCCCGCGCCCCGTTCCGCCAGCTCTGCCTAAACATGTCAGTCTGAAGGCCGGCGGGCCTGGCTGCTCTTAACCCCCGCGGCCCCTCCCCCGCGGCCCTGCCCCTCACAGTCCCTCCGGGCCGTCCATCCTGTCCTGCGCGGACCTGGCTGGGGGCTGCAGCTAATGCAGTCACCAGCAGAGGTGGTTCGCTGCCCCGCGTCCCCCAGCTCCGCCTTCACGCACGCCCTAAACAGCAGCCTACTTGTGTTTCGTGTGCACTGCAAGCGATCGCAACTTAGTCCCCTGGAGGGCATGCTCTTGACCTTCGCACAGCTGCGTGTTCTGTCGGGGCTTCCTTTCAGGGAGGGACCCTGCTGCAGTGTCCCCGATACCGAAGAAGCTGCCTCCTGCATATGCTACCCTGGGGAGCGCACCACCGCCCTTGGGCTGGCTGGGGGCCGTGACCTTCGCTGCTGGACCCGGGGTCGGCAGGGCACCCTCAGGCCTCTGTGCAGCCTGACGAGGTCACAGCACCTGGTGGCCTGGGCCGCGGTGACTTCCGCATCTGCTGCCCTTTCAAGGGCTGGCCTGCGGCATAGCTGGCACCCTGCTGGTGCCTGGGGTGCCTGTGAGGGACCCTCCGGGTCAATGACAAGAAAGGAACAAACTGAAGGGCGGTTGGGGGTCTGAGGGTCTCTGCTCACTGTGTCTTCTCTCTCACGCTGCCCCTTCCCGCCTCGACTCTAGCATCTCGTAAGTACCGTGTGGACCTCGAGCCTGAGGGCGTGGCGGTTGTCCCTGGGAGACTCTCCCACCCCCAAGTCGGTTGGGGCAGGCCAGGGACCTGGGCCTTGACCATGAGGGCGTGCTGGGTCCCAGCGAGCGCCAAGGCTACGGCAGGGCCTGCGGGAACTGGGCCGAGGCCAGGGCGAGGCAGGCCAGGACCTTCTGCCTGGCCCAGCGCCCCGGGTGCCCCGCTGGGCCCTGTGCTCGAGCCTCTGTCCCCACGTCTCTGTCCCTCTTGCCTGCGGCCACGGGCGGCGCTGACTCGTGGCGGTCTCCCAGGGTGTTCAGGGGCTACGCGGAGAGGAAACGCCGGAAACGGGAGAATGATTCCGCGTCTGTAATCCAGAGGTAGGGCCTGCCAGCCACTCGCCACCAGGGTCCGTCTCTCGTCTGTGCTGGTCTAGCCTGGGCCCACCCAGCCCAGCAGACCTGGTGGGGGAAGGGCGGTGGCGAACACTGGCCTGGCCCTGCTCTGGGGACGCGGCAGGCAGGAAAGGTCATGTGGCCTGAGCCCCTAGGCCTGTGTTTTTGGGGTACAGTGACAGCTGAACTGCAGCCAGCTGGCCCCCCTGGGCCTTCTTCTGGCCCTTGAAGCCCAGAGCAGTGGGGTCAGCAGCCAGGCTTACCCTCCCTAAGCCCCACCCACCTCAGAGATGTGTCCAGGAAGCCCGTCTGTCCGTCTTGGAAGTTGGGCTTTCGCAGGGCACAAAGTTTGGGGTGAAAGAGACCTGCTTCTGAGGTGGCCCAGGGACCCAGCGGCAGGGGAGGGGGCATCTGCCAGCCCCAAACCCACCTCACGCCTGGGGACAGCTGTGCTGCCCGGGCCACGGTGTGCAGGAAGCAGGAGCCCTTGACCACGCGGGGAGGGAGGCTCCGGGGTTCAGAGTGCCTGGGCGCAGGAGAGAAGGGGAGCGCGGGCAGCGGCGTTGGGAGACCCGCGCGCACAGGGTCCCGAGGGGGCGGTCCCGGGAGGGGGTGGGGCTGCAGGAGGAGGCTGGCTTACCGTGCCTTTGTGCAGACGGCAAAGGGGGAGCCCGCCCGGGAGGAGACGGATTGGGTGGGATTTGCCTGTGGGAGAGCTGGGGGCGCCGGGAGGGCATCCCTCGCGGCAAGGGGCAATGTTGGGACGGTGGCCAGCAAGCAGTGGGGAGGAGAGCGTGTGGGACGGGGCTCCACCCTCGCGGCCCTCACCGGCCCCGGTGCTTCCGCCCCCAGGAACTTCCGCAAACACCTGCGCATGGTCGGCAGCCGGCGGGTGAAGGCCCAGAGTAAGGCCCGGGAGCGGCGCGGGCGGGCGAGCGGGGGCGCGCTGTTCTTGGCCGGCTGGGGTTTCGCGTGCTGCTCTCTGCGCCCCGAACGCCCGCGTCCCCAGGCCCCGCGGCGGCCCCGCGGGCACCTTCCCACTCCCAGGCTCCGCCCCAGGACAGGGCCCCGCCCCTGCACCCAGACTCCGCCCACGTCCACCCAGCACTGGCCTTGTCCGCTGTCGACCGTCCGCGCTCCCCACTCCCGCCCCTCCCGCCGCAGTGGCGTCTGCCGCTCTCCGGACCCCCTCACGGTCCCCACGTCCTCCCCAGCCAGCCCCTGTCCACCTCGTGTGGCTGCACGCCCCGCCCCTAATGGGTTCTGCTTTCGCTGCAGCGTTCGCCGAGCGGCGCGAGCGGAGCTTCAGCCGGTCCTGGAGCGACCCCACCCCCATGAAAGCCGCCGACACCTCCCACGACTCCCGAGACAGTAGGTGCCCTGCGGCGCAGGCCAGCACACCTCTCCCAGAGGCTCCCCTAGGCCCCCAGTCCTGCGCTCCCAACCCCGGGGGCGGGGTGCAGCTAGGCTTCTGCGCCTTTGCTGAACCCCAGTTTACCAGACTGGCGAGGGCGCTCCGGCACCTCCGATCTTCTGGGCAGGGGTAACTAAGGGCTGCGGCTTGCTGGCTGCCCTGGCCTGGTGCCGCTCTCATGCCCGAAACCTGAAGAGCAGTGCCAGACTCCTCCTTGGCCCCGGGCGCCAGGCACGCCTGGCTGGAGCTGACCCTTGCCCTCCGGCTCCCACTGGCCTTGCACCAGGGTCCACCACCTGCCCAGTCAGGCTAGTGGCAGCCGCCAGTCTTGCCGGGCTGCTGGGGTCCTCAGCTTGGCTCTCTCCCCCACCCTGGGTTTCTCGCTGACCTGGAGGACCCTCCGGGACGTGGCTCGCTGGCTCTGGCCTCCACCCATCTCTGGGGGTTGCAGCCGGGATAGGAGGCGCTGCAGATGGCCCTCAGGCCCGGTGGCACATCCTGCCCTACAGGTAGTGATCTGCAGAGCTCACATTGCACCTTGGGCGAGGCCTTTGAGGACCTGGACTGGGAGACGGAGAGGGGCCTGGAGGCTGTAGCCTGTGACACTGAGGGCTTCGTGCCACCCAAGGTCATGGTGAGGCCCCACACAGCTGTTGCAGGCTGCTCAGCAGTGGGGAGGGGGATCTCAGGGGGGCTCCTGCTGCCCACTGGCTCCGAGGCGGCCCGGGCACTGAGCGGCTCCCCTGTTATCCTCAGCTCATCTCCTCTAAGGTGCCCAAAGCTGAGTACATCCCCACCATCCTCCGCAGGGACGACCCCTCCATCATTCCCATCCTCTACGTGAGTGCCTGCCAGCCCCCGTCGCGGTGTCGGGTGGGGGGTGCTGTCTGAGAAGGGCTCTGACGTGGGGCTGGCTTCCGTCTGCCCCAGGACCACGAGCACGCCACCTTCGAGGACATTCTGGGTAAGCGCTCCGTCCCCCCCGCCCCCCCCCCCCTCTGGTCTCGGGGCTGCTGGGGGCGGCACTCACACCTCTGTCTCCGCAGAGGAGATAGAGAAGAAGCTGAACGTCTATCACAAGGGGGCCAAAATCTGGAAGATGCTGATTTTCTGCCAGGTAGGGCTCAGCCCTTCCTGCCCAGGGGTGGCGGGTGGAGGGTGCCACCTCCCTGGGCATGCACGTTCGCATTTGCACGGGTTGGGGGCAGTGGTGGTCGGACACCTCCGGTGCGCGGCCCCGTCGGCTAGCTGCAGCCTCTCACAGGGCGGCCCAGGACACCTGTACTTGCTCAAGAACAAGGTGGCCACCTTTGCCAAAGTGGAGAAGGAAGAGGACATGATCCAGTGAGCTGGGGGGGCCTGGGAGGCCGGGGAGCTGGAGGCGGCATCTGCTGGGGGGCACCGTGTCCCCGCAGCGCCTCCTGTGATGCCCCCTCGCACCTGGGGGTCGGGCTGGAGGCCACCTGTGACCACCCCTCCCCCGGCAGCTTCTGGAAGCGGTTGAGCCGCCTGATGAGCAAAGTGAACCCGGAGCCGAACGTCATCCACGTCATGGGCTGCTACGTCCTGGGGAACCCCAACGGGGAGAAGGTATGGGGCCCAGACCCCACAGCAGCCTGCGGACCCCAGACCTGTGAGGGGTTGATAGAACCCCCATTTCTCTCCAGGTTCCCTTTCCCTTCTCAGCCTCCCGGACAAACCCCCATGCCTGGGCATCACCAGCTACAGGGGGGTCCTGCTCCCCAGCCCCCGATCCGCCTCATCTCTCTCTTCCCCTGCCCTGAGCTCACGGCCCACCCCCTCTTTTCAGCTGTTCCAGAACCTCAGGACCCTCATGACCCCTTACAGGGTCACCTTCGAGTCCCCCCTGGAGCTGTCAGCCCAAGGTGAGTTTGCCGGGCTGGCCCCCGGTGGTGGGCTGGGTTCCGGGGGACGGTGGCCTGAGCCCCGGCCTCGCCCCTCCTGCCTCAGGGAAGCAGATGATCGAGACCTACTTTGACTTCCGGCTGTACCGCCTGTGGAAAAGCCGCCAGCACTCGAAGCTGCTGGACTTTGAGGACGTTCTGTGAGGGGCGGGTCCACCACGCGGCCGCTTCCTCAGACCAGCGACTGGGGCTGGGCCGCTGTGCGCTGCCCGGTACCGTGTGGGGCCTGGTCTTCACGGCCACTTCAGGGCACCCTCAGACGTCGCTCAGGTTACCTTCTAGGGGTCTGGTCCTCAAGGCATCACGGGTCAAAGAGGTCCCAGCCCCCGCGCCCGGGAGGAGCCGCCGCGGCCGGTGGACGTTGACCGGGTCTCGGCCTCGCCCGGAGGCTGCAGCTCTGGGGCGGCTCCCGTGCAGGTCAGAGAAATAAGTGCAATTTTCTACCACCCCTGAGACGATTCAGAGGGAAGCAGCGTTACTGGTTAACTAGTTAAGTGCTACGTTACTAGTCACGGCGTAGACCACCCGGCTCAACGCGTGTTCAGGACCTTGTCGGCCCCAGCGCCCCAGCCCTGCCGTATCCGATCACCAGCACCAGGGCGGCCCGCCCGCCCGGCCTGGCTGCGTCCCCGGCCGCGTCCCGGATCGTCTGCTCGCGTTGCTCTCGCTGCCCCTGCTTAGCTGACCTCGGCTGCGCCGGCTCGGCAGGGGTGCCCGGGCGGCAGCTGGGGGGCACGCTTCCTTTCTCTCAGAGCGGGCGCTGGGTCGAGCCAGGCCCTGCCTGCTCCCCGGCCGCCCAGGCCCGCCCAGCTCCCCGCTGCCGTCCAGCTCAGCTTTTGGTGGCCGAGCTCTGAAGGCCTCTCCTGGTGCAGAGGCTTGGGGTCTTGGCGGCGCCTGCCGGGGCTGGGCCCTGGTGGCCGAGAGCCGTGCTGCACGCCACATGGGGGCCTGGACCCTGTAGCCAGGACCCGAGAGCTGGGCGGCCGGTGCTCTGTGGGCTTGAAGCCTGGCCCGCGGCCCAGTGGGCGAGCTCTCTTGTACATAGCTGGGGCTCGGGGGCTGGCCCCCTTTGCAGAGCCTGGTCTGAGACGCCTGGCCGTGCCCCAGCCAAGGGGGGGCGGGGGCTTGCGCCGGGCTCTGAAACATGTACGCCCTCCCTTAGAGTGACCATTAAACCTGATCCTCTGCTGCGGCCGCCACGTGGGTCTCCTGTCTCGGCGCCCACCGTCCGCTACCTCCCTGGGCCCAGGAGATCCTGGGCCCACTGGTGTGAAGTTGTTGCTGCGGTGGCCGTCTGCACAGCCTGGCCTGGACTGAGGGGCTGGAGCCGCTAGGCCTGCCCTGCCAAGGGCACACTCCGTGAGAGGTCTGGGGACGGGGCTCCCAGGGCAGGTGTCTGGGAAAAGAGTAGGTCCTTGACACGGCTGCAGGATGTGGTCCTGCAGAGGAGCCAGGTGAGGTCGGGAGATGAGGGCAGAGACGCCCTCCTCCTGTAGCCTCTGCCCGACTCCCGGGCACAGAGCGGAGGGCCATTCCTTCCCCCAGGCCATTCTCTGCCTGTGGTCAGCGGTGGGGCCACAGTGGGAGGCCGGGAGGTGACCACAGGACCAGCTGGCCATCACTAGCCTCTAGTCTTCCCCACATGTGCTCATTGCCACCACTCTCCCCTCCAGCGGCCAAGGTGCTTTTGGGTCCAGCCAGGCTTGGCTACCCTGGTGGCTCCTGGGCCAGTTGCCTGTGGGCAGATCAGCAGGTGCCAGATGGGTGCATCCAGGGCCACCAAGGGCTGGGGAGGGCGGGGGGCTGCCAGGGGATGGCATGGGTGAAGGCTGGGAGGCCTTGGGGTTCTGGGGGCCTGGGGGCTGGCAGCCTGGCATCGGGGGGTGCTGCCAGGAGAATTCATGTCCGGAAGAAAGCCCACGCGGGCCACGAGGATAGCTCTCCGGCGTGACCCAGCTGCCCTCACCGTGTGCTTCGAAGGCACGATTACCGTGTGACCTGCAGGCCTGACCCCGGGACTGCCAGGAGCTTTGTCGCGTGCCCCTGCCCCTCCCCCAGCCTCTGACGGGGGACCCTGTAGTCGAGGGACTGGGGCTGCGGAAGCAAGTGGGCTTGCCCCGCGGTCTTTTGGGTTCGCCGCTGTGGGTAAGGGCTGGTGAGGTCCGCCCGCGGGAGGCTTGAGGTCTTGCATCTGGTTCACAAGGTTCCTTCCCTCACACCCCATAACCACCAACCAGCGTGAGGCAGAAAAGACGTGAAACCCAGCACGAATGAGGAAGGCGTTTGGGGAAAAGAACAAAAAACCGAGGGGAGGGGTGGCAGACCCGGAGGCAGTGGGTGGGGGCGGGGCCGGGTCAGCTCCGGTCTCTGCAGCCAGCGAGGCCTGGGGGAGAAGCACTGGCAGCTAGTGGGCCAGGCAAAGGGTTAAGGCTCCTTAGCATACGAGGAGTTCTTATGTATTGACGAGAAAGAGACGAAAGCCAGCAGAGAAAAGTGAGTAAAGGGCTGAACCGACAACTCACAGAGGAGGCGATCGAGTGGCCGATGGAAAGCCAGTGAAGGGAAAGAGGTGCTTTTGCCACCCGTTCGTTTGGCAAAAATTGAAAGGGTATGAGTCACCCTACGCTGGTGACTGTGGGGGGGGGGGGGGGAGATCACGTGAATTGCTGTGGCCTTACTGGAAAACAGTCTGGCAATAGCTCTTAAAGTGTAACCGGTGAACACCGAGCCAGCACCTCCCACGGGGGCTTCTGCACGGATGTGCATGTCCAACAGTTCATGCCATTACGTGGCGCCAGGCCAGGTCCTGTGGACAGCTGTCCTGGAAGAAGCAGATGGTTGCGAAGGTTTGTGGCTGACGGAGAGGCCCGAGTGCTCTCTGTTTAAACCGATGAGGTCAGGCTCACATCGATGAGGGGTGTTCTGCTCACCCACTGTGACACACACGCCTTTATGACGTCTGATGTCCAGTCCTCACCTCCTGGTGACAGCGTGGACAGAGGTGGCCCCAGCCTGCCCTGTCCACCTGTGCTGCTCTCTCCAAGCCTTGCAGTGTGCATGGCCCAGCCTACGTGCCCAGGCTCACCCCCTCAACCCCAAACAGCCACCCCCCATCACCCCCTGCCCTGGATGTGTGCCCTGGAGGGACAGACCCCACCCTGGGGAGGGCAGATTCAGGGCACACCTGCCTTGTCTAGAACCTTCCATCGCCATTAGGATGAGACTCAGATCCACTCTTCGCCCTAGTATCCGGAAGGGACACGTTGTGCCTACAGCTCCGTTAGTAGGTCTGTGTGGGAGGAAGAGAGTCGCACTTGAATTCCCAGGGAGGGGTCTCCAGGGACCAGGATGAGGAGGGAGATCATCAAAGCCACTGTGGAGTCACCCTCCTGCTGGTCCCACCCCACGTAGCTGTCACCCGGACAGGGCCTGGGTCTTTCTGGGGACCCCAGGAAGGCAGTCGTGGACTAGGCATGCTGTATTCATTGGACATGGCTCAAGGGCCAGGAAGGGAGACCCTGGAGGGGGCTGGGAGCTAGGGACCTGGAAAAGTCAGGAAAACCACCTGCGAAGGTGTTTATGAGCCCCTGGACCTGCTCCCGGGCCTGTGTGGACCTGACCCAACCAGCGCCCTCAACAGTGGACCAGCCCGTTCCCAGACCCACCACTTGGGGGTGCAGCTAAAAGCCCAGCATTCTCCATAGGATGGAGGCAAGACCCCAGTCTCACAGAGTGGTATTCAAAATATTAGAAACCAGAAGAACTATGGCACTTGAAGAACCATGAAGATCTTGACTAGCAGGTACAGGCCTCCAGCAGGTACCAAGGTTGAGAAGACACAGGTGTTGAAATTATCTGACAAAGACTTGGTAGAGCTGTTGTAAAGATGCTCACATGAGCTGTTGATCTAAAATAATAAAACAACCAGTTATTGTACCAGCAACACGGGTTTATTCGGGAACAGTAAAGAACTGCAATTCAGGACAAGCAGTCTAGGGCAAACCACAAGCAAGTGCAGAGAACAAAGGAGAGGAAACTCTTTTATAGAGGAGAAGGGGATGTTAGGAGGGGCTGTTCTAAACAAAGTGTCCGTTGCAGGAAACTGGGAGTCCTCAGTGTGGTGGCTTTTCATTGGCTGAACTGTGATGGTCTCTCATTGGCTGGGCAGTTGCTGGGCTGGGAGAAAATCTTCCTTCCTCCTGCTGGGTAGTAAGTAGTAACCTTCCTGTTGGGCCTGCAATTGAGGCTGCAGGGGTAGGCCGTGGGCGCTCCCCCTTCTGGCCTCCTGTTAAATAAGGTTTCTGTTTATTAATTTTCACATTTCTCCTCTTTGATTAAGATTTTTCTCTGAGAGCATTGCTTATCAAAAATCAGTTTTTTATGGATTCAGTGACTTTTTGTCCATCAGTGCCAGGGAGGACCTTTCCTGGGTACCGTGTCCCTCGTGGAAGGGAGAGCGCACAGATTGGAAACCTCTTGAGGTCACGTTCAAGTAACAAGGAGGGGAAGGAGGGAGATCCCTCAGGAATTTCCCATTTAAAGTCTGTCTTAGAATAGTGAATACAGCAAGGGCACCGTCAACACAGAAAGAAATAAGGACTTTGAGAAGGCACAGTGCAGGAATAAACGTGAAGCCATGGCTGATAAATTTTCCCCCAAATAGCAAAACTTCAAGGACTTGTTATTTCATTTATTAGTTAACATTGAAGTATAGTTGATTGACAGTGTTGGGTTATCAAAGACTTACTCATTTGAAACGAACTGTTTGTCAGTAATACAGCCTGTAGGTTACGAATGTAGACCATGAATTTGGATAAGAATCCGGAGTCAGTTAATAGTCCAGATGAGAGAGAGACTCGCGTGAATTTGAAACCTAACAGGCTGGGTTCCGGCATCTGGCCAGATGTCATCTTCTTCAGTTCGGGGAAATCTTTGCTTTCAGGTCTCCAGTCGGTGTGCAGCTTCATTCAGGCATAAGTCACCTGAACCCAGGGCTCCGTTCCTTGGAGTCTGACAGCACAGGGTGGCTTAGCAGGGCCGGATTCGGCGCTTTCCAGCGAGGGTGAAGGGGGTCCTTACTCAGGGGTCTTTTCCAACAAAGTCTCTGGGTTGCAGCTGTGACACTTAAGCTCTGCATCTCCCGGGAGCTGGGAAAAGATCGCTCTTCCAGAGCATGATTATTTTCAACAGAAGCAATCAGGCCTCTATAGCATTGAAGTATATCTCCCTTTATCAACAGTGGATCAAAAGGGGCCGGTCTCGGGTGCGTCCGAGGTCTGGTGACTGTCTCAGGGGTGAGAGTTTATGAGTTCCAAAGGGAGTGGGCTGAGATTTAGAAGGATAAACGGCAGTGCTTTTGGCCACGGTAGTTGGAGAGTCTCTGTAAGTTTCTCCAGTCGGGTTTCAATAGTGCCATTAGAACATTCGAGTAACCCTGTGGATTGGGGATGGTAAGAGAGTGAGAGCGTAAAGCCGGCCAAACAGTACAGACTACTCGAAGTACCGGACCAGTAAAATGGGTCCCCAGTTACTCTGAAGGAGGGATTACCCAGGGAAGGGCGTTAGGGATTACCCAGGGAAGGATAGTCTTTTCTAACAAAATGCTAGCCTTGGAAGAAGCAGTGGTCTGTCTACAGGGGAAAACTTTGGTCCAGTGAGAAAACATACAGCTTGTGGCTAAACACGTTCGTATCCGTGGGGCTGGGAAGCTGTATGAGATCCATCTGCCGAACCTCCAGTGGTCCGTGAGGCAGTTCAGTGCCTGGGGGCAGTGCGAACGGGTCTCCCTGGATTGTGTTTTGCTTCTCGTGGAGGTGTGTTTTGCCCCACCGTGTGGCACGCGGGATCTTGGCTCCCCGACCAGGAATCGAACCCGCACCCCCTGCATTGGGAACACGGAGTCCGAACCACCAGACCGCCAGGGAAGTCCCTGCCTGGATTGTATTTGGACAGGTGAGACGGGTGGAACAAGCCAGGTGGACACTTTCTGCAGCCTTATGAATGTTTCCCCACTGATGTTGGTTCGCGAAGGCTCTATTTTCGTCAGTGGACCTATGGCTTAATGCATGTCCAATGGTGAGGAGTGAGAACCTTAGAATTTCTGGTGGAGGCTGGATTGTTATTTGGCCCAAGCTAGAGTTCTTTTTTTTCAAACTTTTTTTTTTTTTTTTGCGGTACGCGGGCCTCTCACTGTTGTGGCCTCTCCCGCTGCGGAGCACAGGCTCCGGACGCGCAGGCTCAGCGGCCACGGCTCACGGGCCCAGCCGCTCCGCGGCACGTGGGATCCTCCCGGACCGGGGCACGAACTCGCGTCCCCCACATCGGCAGGCGGACTCTCAACCGCTGCGCCACCGGGGAAGCCCGAGTTCTTTTTACCGAACCAACAGTTACTAGGTTTCCAATACTGTTTTTCCTTTTCTGGGGCCAGTTGTTATGCGTTTCTAGTCAATTTTTCCAGATTGTCATCTGGGAGAGCATGTCTTTGGACCATGACAGAAGTTTGGCCATTGGTTCCTTTGAGAGCAGTGGTTGTGGAGGAAACGTCAGTGACATGGCTGCCTTTAGCCTCTGGGGACTCGAGTCTGGAACGCCCAGGGATCTTAATAACCGTCAAGGCAGCTGCGAGAGTCTGGTGTCTGTTAGACTTGGACATAGGAGCCAATTTTAATCGTTTTCCCCGTTAGAGGTAAGGAGACTCGTTGTTCCCATCAGCACCCCAAGGTCTTGGGCTGTGACCCAAAGACACACTGACGGGGTCAATATGGTGGTTTTGCCCTTGGCTGAAGCACAAGCCGAGTGAGAGCATATAGTTCAGCCTTGTTGGGCCAAAGTAGCCAAAAAGTCAAGGTGCTGCCTTGGTGGCTGCGGGGGCGGGGGGATGTAACAGCACACCCAGCGCAGTGTTTACCATTGTCACCTTCGACAGGACCGTCAGTAAACCGTGGGAAATCCGCCCTGGTTAGAGGAGCCCCTGTAAAGCGGCCTGGGGCCTCAGCAGGTGATCTGTCTGTGCCAGGCAGTCATGAGGTCGTCAGGGAGGGAGAGAGCAGAACAGCAGTGGCAGGGCTGCTGCAACGGGGAGAGCTGTGTGAGGAGCTGCTAGCAGGGTTTCATGGGAGGTGGGGTGGCTCACGGGAAAGCATCGAGTGTGTGAGAACTTGGGAGGGCTGCTACCGCGTGGGGTGCAAAGATGGTGAAAACTCTCTCTGGTGATGACTCTTTCTGCGGTGGCCTTGACTGGAAGGGCAGCGGCAGGAGAGGCTCTGAGACGAGGGGGTCCCCGTGCCACGAGTCTAGCTGTCGGCTGGAATACTCAATGGGTCAATGACAGTCCCCGTGTTTGGGGACAAGTACTCCAAGGGCGTTCCCTTCCTTCTCACATACAGAGAGGCAAAAGGGAAGCTGATAATTAGGATGTCAAGGGCAGGTGGTCTTGTTAAGCTTTTCTTCAAGGTCTCAAAGGCTGTGGCATCTTGATCTTCCCAAATAATAGGGTCAGTTTTGATCTTTTTAAATAGAGCATATAGGGACTTTCCTGGTGGTGCAGGGGATAAGACTCCACGGTCCCAATGCAGGGGGCCCGGGTTCGATCCCTGCTCAGGGAACTAGATCCCACACGCATGCCGCAAGTAAGAGTTCACATGCCACAACTAAGGAGCCCGCCTGCCACAACTAAGACCCGCTGCAACCAACAACGACAACAAAAAATAGAGCATATAGGAGCTGGGCCATAAGGGAGAAATTTGGAATCCAATTTCGACTGTAGCAAGCTAACCCAAGAAAAACCTCATAACTGGGGCTTAGTTTTAGATTTGGGGACGTTCAGGATGCCACAAAGAGAACACAAATCCAAGTGTCACCCTTGTTCTGAGATCATGTGCCCTAAATATCGATCCTGAGTTTGAGCAACTCAATTTTTCCTTGGAGACTTTATGTCCCTTTAAGGCCATAAGTTTTGACAGGTGGATGCTGTCTTCCCGTGAAGAGGTTTGAGGAAGCGAGCAGAGCAGCTTATCATCTGTGTAATTGGCCCTTGAAAAACGCGGGGGTTCGGGGCACCCACCCCCGTGTACAGTTGAAAATCCACGCGTAACTTGACAGTCAGCCCTCCGCGTCTGTGTGTCTGTATCCATGGATTCAACCAACTGCAAGGTGCACAGTACAGTAGTACTGTAGTATTTGTTGGAAAAAAAAATGCATATAAATGGACCTGCTCAGTTCTAACCCATGTTGTTCAAAGGTCAACTGTATATTGTAGCAAAGTCAAGCCTGCAAAAAACTTTGTCATCCAAGTCAGCTTTCAGGATTTGTGGAAAGTAAGAGGGATTTTTGTAAAACCGGGGGCATGACTGTCCGGGTATGTTGTTATCCTTCCCAGGTGAAGGCAAAAAGGTACTGACTGCCTTTATCAACTGGAATGCTGAAGCATGCACTGCATAGATTAATAACGGTGAAAACATTTGCTTTCGGTAGGAATGGATGCTAGTAGAGTATGCGGGTTAAGAGCAACAGGGTGTCGAGGGGCAGCACCGTTGACTGTTGCCTGCAGGTCCTGGACAGACCTCCGTCCTCAGCCATCGGGCTTTCTCACAGGTTGTATTTAATAGTATTACAGGGACAAGCGCAAGGGGTGGTGAGGCTCTGAGCCTTGGAATCCTCTCTTAAGGGCTTTATACCTTGAAGGGCTTCCTTACTCATAGGGTTTGATTCGTTCTGGGGAGAGGTTTCGAGGGACCTGTTTGAGTCCCGACGGGAAGAGCACTGTGGGTTTTGCCAACATCCGTCGGAGACTTTTTGCCCGTAAGGAGGGCGGTAGCTGACTCCGTAGGGACAGATGATCAGCGTCTCCCGAATCAGCTCCAGGACCGTCAGAGACAAAGCAAAGACAGTGAAGAGTCACTTAATTCACCTGGTTGGCTGTTTTGACTGTTACTGTGAAATGCGGGTATTATTTCCCCTTTGGGGAGAAAGAAATTCCAGCATATTGGCTGAGCCGTCTCGGCCCGATAAATGAATAGGGGCGGAGAGACTAAGGAGGGAAGCGTGGGGATCTCTCAGGGGCCTAAAGGAAAAGGAACAGGTTCAGAGACAGGACTCTGCTGAGGCTCATCAGAGACCCCCACTATTTGGATCACTTTCGTGCTCCGAGGCAGGGGCTGCTTTACCGCAGTTCAACTGGGAGTGTGGCTCTGGTGCCAGAAGAGATTCATTCCCAATCTGGAGCGTTGTTTTTCTGAGCTGATGAAGAGGGGGGGTTGGGAAGAAGCCCTGTGGTTCCTCAGAGGCCTGTTGGTGGTCATGAGGGCGTTGGAAAGGCTGGTTAGGGGGCTGAAGGCACTTGAAGCATTTAACACTTGTGACGATCTTTTTCCCAAAGTCCTGGCTTTTTGCAATAATAGCAGGAACCAGGAGGGTTGGGTTTTGTTTAGGGACCTTCATTTTCTGGAGTTGAAATTAATCGTTGTTTTTTTTTTTGAAATTAATCTTTTAAGTGACTCATCTAGGGTGTGAGTGAGCTGATTTGCCAAATTAACTAAATCTGGAGTGGACATAGTTTCCCATTCCATCCTGGTCGTTTTAACGAAAAGGAAAGATCTTCATTCGGCCCATTAATAAACGGAGTTAAAGGCTACCCTGACGGCCTCAACATCTGAAGGAAGACCGGAATTTTTTTTTTTTTTTTTTAACTATCTGAAGTTGATTGTAATAGTCATGAGCAGGTTCGTCCGATTTTCGTGTGCAAAAGTCTGAATTTTGTCCCCAGCGACGGGCCAAGGACGGGCCACTCTATCTGCTTGCGGGAGTCCTCCAGCAGGTGTTCTCGCCTCTCGCCAAAAGCTGGGGGTTGTTTCTCTAAATCCCTTTCAGGATGTTCCCATCAGGCAAGTTTCATCCAGTGTTGGGCTTGACCCCCATCCACAAGCATATAGATCTGGGGAAACCAGGCTGCTGTGTTTGGATAATGATGTTAAATTCTTCAGCAAATCTGTGGGGTTCCTCACTGACTCTAGGATACTCTCTTCGGGCTCTCAATTTGGCCTTAGTCTAGGGAACATAAACTTGGGGTTTGTTGGGATCCTCAGAAGACGTGTTTAAAGGGGCAGGTCCTGAATTAATGGTTACGGGGGGTGGGGGGGAAGGATGGGGGAGAAGGATAGATTGGGAGTTTGGGATTGACATGTACACACTGCTATATTTAAAATAGATAACCAGGGCTTCCCCGGTGGCGCAGCGGTTGAGAGTCCGCCTGCCGATGCGGGGGACGCGGGTTCGTGCCCCGGTCCGGGAAGATCCCACGTGCCGCGGAGCGGCTGGGCCCGTGAGCCGTGGCCGCTGCGCCTGCGCGTCCGGAGCCTGTGCTCCGCAACCGGAGAGGCCACAACAGTGAGAGGCCCACATACCGCAAAAATAAAAAATAAAATAAAATAGATAACCAACGAGGACCTACTGTATAGCACAGGGAACTCTGCTCAGTGTTCTGTAATAACTAAAATGGGAAAAGAATTTGAAAATGAATAGATACATGTATATGTATAACTGAATCACTTTGCTGTGCATCTGAAACTAACACGACATTGTTAATCAACTATGCTCCAATATAAAATAAAAATTTAAGGAATAAATAAAGAGGCAGATTCTAACAGGTTCCGAGGAGGAAGTTGGGAGAGGTTTAGGGAAGCGCGGTGAGAGAATTAGAATGAAACAGCAGAGGAAAGAGGAAGATGGAGAGGGGAGGGGCGGTGCTGAGCACAGCAGCTGCTTTGTCCAGAGACAGGGGATGGGGACCGGGGGAGAGTCCTCAGAAGCCATTTTTTCTTCAATTTTTTGTTTGCCTCAGTTAATTTAAAAATTGTATTTTGCTAATAGGCAATTTCAAAATCTTGATAATGTTTAGAAGCCTCAAAATACCACTCAAATAGGGATCCCATTTAGTTTTGAAAATTTTTAGAGCCATGGCCGTCCAATTCATCCTTAAGAAAAGTAAGCTTGGAAAAGTTTAAAGTTCCCCATAATGACCATCAGTGTTATAAATTACTTGGGGTTAAGTTGGTCCATTTAATTAGAAATGTGCACGAGAGGGAACTCTCTGGTAGTCCAGTGGTTAGGACTCTGTGCTCTCACTGCCAAGCGCCTGGGTTCAATTCCTGGTCAGGGAACTAAAATCCCACAAGCCACACATGGCACGGCCGAAAAAAAAAAAAAAAAAAACCCAAACCACAAACAGACAAAAAAAGAAATGTGCCTGAGGAAGGACCACAGTTTTTAAACATAAAACTGGCTGAAAGGGGTGGAGGGGGCACTGTCAAAACATTTAGATTGCTGGGATCCTTTTTCTTAGAGGTTTTTCTCTAGAGCAAAGGAAGTAAATTTTTAAACAGCACAGTTCCTGTAGGAATAACCCAGTTCCAAAGGAACTGGACCGAAGGCTTAGCAGTGCAGTTTCAGTAGGAACAGCCTTATTTCAAGACACAGGCCAAAGTGCCAAACAAGTACTCTCAGAAAGGACAAAGCCTTTAAAGAAAGGATGAAGTCTTCCAAAAAAAGAAGATCTCAGATAAAGCCTGGAGAGCCTCAAAACACTAAGCGTGGGGTTTGAATCCTGGAGGAAGTTGACCCTCAAACTCCAGGGTCAGCAAGAAAGTAGTGAGCTCAATAGGCTCTGCAAGTCCACACCTGTTTGCTCACTGCCTTGGAGTTATTAGGGGTCTTCTCTGGATCCCTCTTCTGACACCAAGTAACGTTGACCTAAATCAATGAAACCATCAGTTATATTACCAACAAAAATGGTTTATTTGAGAACAGCAAAGAATTGCAATTCAAGGTACGCAATCTATGGTGTACCACAGGTAAGTTCGGAGAACAAAGGAGAGGCACTTTTTTTTATAGAGGAGGAGGAGTTGGGAGGGGCTGTTCTAAACAAAGAGTCCATTGGAGGAAACTGGGAGTTGGAAGTATGGTGACTTTTCATTGGCTGAGCTGTGCTGGTGAAGTAAAGACAGTCTCAGATGAAGGAACACTAAGAGAATTTGTAGGCAGCAGACCTGCTCTAAAGGGACAATTAAGGGAGATTCTTCAGACAGAAATCAAATGATACCAGAAGGAAACTTGGAACACCAGGATTAAGGAAGAACAACAGACGTGATACATATCATAGACTATTCTCCTCTCAAGTTCTTTAAAATATGTTGGACAATGAAAGCAAAAGTTACAGCATTGTCTAGGGGGGATTTCAATGTCAGTGTGATGTATAAGACAACTATAACGTGAAAGGTGGGGGGAAAAGAGACCAACGTGGTGTGAAGTGGTCTCCAAGTGAAGTGGTAAATACTGATTACAAACAGACTGTAAAAAGTGATGTATGTATTTTGAATTCCCTAGAAAAACCAGTAAGATTTTATACAAAACAGATATAGTCAAAATCATAAGAGAAAAATTTTAATGGCATATGGAAAAAAATGTTCAAATAACACAAAAGAAGGCAGGAAAGGGGAAAGGAGGAATTAAAAAAAAAAAACACCACCAAAATAATAAAATGCTAGACCTAAATTCAAATTACCATTTTGAATTGAATTGCCAAATACCAATTGACTTACCAAATTCAAATTATCCATATTACACTAGGTGTAAATGGATTTCTCTCATAGCCTAGGAAAGTGCAAGGGTTTTAGGAACTGAGAACCAGAGACAGATGGAGACCAAATATATATTTCTCATTATGAATCACAATAGCTAAATCTGTTTACAAGAAACGTACTTCAAATATAATGATAAAGTAGATTAAAGTAAAAGGATGAAAGATGATATACCATGCAAATACTAATCAAAAGAAGACAGGAGTGAGTGGTTTTGTTAATATCACACAACGTAAACTTTAGAGCAAAGCAAGTTACCGGGGATAAAGAGGGACATTACATACTGAAAAAAGGGAAAATTCTTCAAGAAGCCGTAGCGATTCTAAAGGTAGGCACCTGGAAACAGCTTTAATAGAAAAAAATTTTTGAAGCAAAAATTGACAATTGAAAGTAGAAATAGACAAATCCACAATTACAGTTGGAGTCAGCAGTACTTCTCTCTCAGTAATAGATAAAACTAGTAGACAGAAGGTCAGCAAGGATATAAAATAAGTGAACAATACTATCAACCAACTGGACATAATGACATGTACAGCACACTCCACACAACAGCAACAGAATGTATATTCTTCTCAAGTGCACATAGAACATTCACCAAAATAAAGCATAGCTTGATTTAAAAAAACAAACCTTAGCAAATTTAAGATAATCGAAAACATACAAAGCATGTCCTCTGACTATAATAGAATTAGAGTAGAAATCAATAAGAGAAAAATGTCAGGAAAATCTTTAATCACTTGGGAATTAAACACCACAATCCTAAATAATCCACGGATCAAAGAGGGAGTCTTAAGGGAAACTTAAAACATTTTGAACTGAATGAAATTAAAATACAGCATGTAAGAAAATTGAGAGATGCAGCTAAAGCAGTGCTTAGAGGGAAATTTATAGTACAAATGGTTACATTAGAAAAGAAGAAGGGTCTCAAGTCAATAATCTAAGCTTCCATCTCAAGAAATTAGAAAATGATGAGCAATATAGACCCAAGTCATGCAGAAGAAGGGAAATACATATAAGAGCAAAAATCAAAAGAATGTGGAAACCAAAAACCAATAGAAAAAAATGGTGGAAAAAGCTGATTCTTTGGAATGATCAATAAAATTGATAAACCTCTAGCAACACTGGCAAAAAAAAAAAAAAAGTGCAGACACAAATTACCAGTATCAGGAACGAAAGAGGTCTGTCACTACAGACATCACGAAAGGATAGGAAAAGAATGCTCTGAATAACTCTGTTGACATAAATTCAATAGCTGGAGTGACATGGACCAAGTCCTCAAAAGCCACAAGCTACCAAAACTCACTCGGCATGAACTAGATAGCTTGAATAGCCCTATCACTACTGAAGAAATTAAATCTATAGTTTAATGTCTTCTGAAAAATAAAGTCTCATAGTTTCACTGGCAAATTACACTAAACATTTAGAGAAGAAATACGAAGTCTACAGATCCCTTCCAGGAAATAAAAGGGGAAGGACAACTTCCCAACTCGTTCCCAGTCCAGCATCACCCCAGTACTGAAACCAGCACTAAAAAGAAAACAACAAACCCTTGTGAACATAGCTGCAAAAACCCTCAACAGATACAATTATGCTTATTCTCTGAAGTAGTTCTGTTCCATGAAGTCACTGCAAACTCCAAGTTAGCCAACACCGAACCACTGCTCCCCGGGGGAGATAGAGGCTCAGGTTCCTGAAAGCACAAAAGCACAAAAAACATGGCACGAAACAGACCGTGAAAAGGACACTTGTTTACAGCAAGAGCTGAAACAAGAAGGCAGTGTCGCCTTGTTCAACCTCAGCTGAGGACGTGCACGTCAAGTCACGCAAGCTTTTTGCTGCTCTGTTCATGTCCACAGATGACCACGGAAGCACTACAAGTATTGATCTGGGGATTACAAAAAACTTTTGAGGTTAGGAGGCAAAATTGCAAATACAAAATCCACAAATAAAGAGACCTGACTGTGTTAACAAATAAAATCCAGTGATATATAAAGAAAACAAAGCACCACAACCAAGTGAAGTTCGTCCTGAGAACGTATGGCTGGTTGGGTATTCAGAAAGATCACTCAGGGTATATGACCACACTGAGTGTCCAAAGAAGAAAAATCACATGAACATATTAATGGATGAAGACAAAGCACGTGACAAAACACCGCGCTCATTCGTGACAAACACTCTAGCAAACTAGAAGGGAACTTCCGCACCCTGGCAAAGGCACCCGCATGACACCCGCAACGCACACCGTGCTTCACGGTGGACGGCAAGTTCAGGCTGGGAACGAGGCTCAGGTGTGCAGCCATCCCCCTACTTCGTGCACCTGGGAGCCTGGGCCAGGGCAGCAGGTGAGAAAGAGGAAGGAGAGGCACACGCGGCAGGAGAAGCGGCCGCTGTCCTGTTCACAGACCACACGGCTGTCTGCGTCAGAAACCCCAGGGAATCCACACACCCTCCTGGCGCTAATCGGTGGGCTTAGCACGGTGGTGGGTACAAGGTCAACCGCAAAGACCAACTGCATCTACTTACCGCCAACGAACAATTGAAAACTGAATTTTTAAAAGTACCATTTACAATAGCTCCCCACCGAAATGAAATACGTAGGTATAAATCTAACAAAACAGGTACTGGATCATTGTTCTGAACACTCGAAAAATGCTGATGAAAAAAATTTTAAGACCTAAACACTAACTAGAGAGAAGAGAAATTGTGTTCATGGATTGGAAGACTCAGAATTGTAAAGATATCAATTCTCCACAAAGTGATCATGTAACGCCAATAAAAGTTTCAGGAGAATTTTTTTGTACATAAAGAGGGGCTGACTATAAAATTTATATGGAAGGGCACAGGAACTAGAACAGCTAAAACAATTTTGAAAAAGGAGATTGAAGTTGGAGGTCCCGTACTGCACAATTTTAAGGTTTACCGTGTGGGGACTTCCCTGGCGGTGCAGTGGTTAGGAATCCGCCTGCCAAGGCAGGAGACACGGGTTTGAGCCCTGGTCTGAGAAGATCCCACGTGCCACGGAGCAACTAAGGCCGTTCTCCACAACTACTGAGCCTGCGCTCTAGAGCCCGTGCTCAGCAACAAGAGAAGCCACCGCAATGAGAAGCCCGCGCACCACAATGAAGAGTAGCCCCCGCTGGCCGCAACTAGAGAAAGCCCGCGCGCAGCAATGAAGACCCAACACAGCCAGAAATAAATAAGTAAATAAATAAATTTCTGTTTAAAAACCCACATCTTTAAAAAAAAAAAAAAAAAGACTTACTATGTGGCTGCATAATCAAGACAGAATTGGGGACGAGAGACACAACAGAATGTCCAGAAATGGGCCCTCACAAATATGGCCAATCATACAGAGGTGCAGAGGGGTCCACAGAGAAAGGATGGTCCTTTTTTTTTCCTTTTTAAAAAAATTAATTAATTTCTATTTTGGCTTCATTGGGTCTTCGTTGCTGTGTACAGGCTTTTCTCTAGTTGTGGCGAGCAGGGGCTACTCTTCGTTGCGGTGCGCGGGCTTCTCATTGCTGTGGCTTCTCTTGTTGCAGAGCACGGGCTCCAGGCACATGGGCTTCCGTAGTGTGACACGTGGGCTCAGCCGTTGTGGCTCGCGGGCTTAGTTGCTCCAAGGCATGTGGGATCCTCCCGGACCAGGGCTCGAACCCATGTCCCCTGCGTTGGCAGACAGATTCTTAACCACTGGGCCACCAGGGAAGCCCCCGTCTTTTTTTTTTTTTAATTTTATTGAACTATAGTTGATTTACAATGTTGTGTTAATTTCTCCTGCACAGCAAAGTGACTCAGTTATTTATACACACACACACAGACACACAGACACACACACACACACACGTATATATTCTCTTTCATATTCTTTTCCATTATGGTTTATCACAGGATATTGAATATAGTTTCTTGTGTTATGCAGTAGGACCTTGTTGTTTATCCATCCTGTATATAATAGTTGGCATCTGCTCACCCCAAACTCCCATTCCTTCCCTTCCCTACTCCCCCTCCCCCTTGGCAACCTCAAGTCTGTTCTCTATGTCTGTGAGTCAGTTTCTGTTTCACAGATAGGTTGGTTTGTATCATATTTTAGATTCCACACGTAAGTGATATCATACGGTATTTGTCTTTCTCTTTGTGACTTACTTCGCTCAGTATGATAATCTCTAGGTCCATCCGTGTTGCTGCCAATGGCATTATTTCCTTCTTTTTTGATGGCTGAGTCATATTCCATTGTATATATGTACCACATCTTCTTTAGAAAGGATGGTCTTTTCAACACCCGGTGCCGGTGCCTCGGCCGTCCACATGCAGAGGAGGTGGACTTGACCAAGCCACACATCTTACAAAGAATAATTCAAAATGGGTCATAGATCAAGTTACATCATGAAACTAGGAGACTTGAGGAGAAAGAATTCTTCATGACCAGGGGTTAGGCAAAAAGTTCTTAGTAACAACACACAAAGACCATCCACAAAAAAACACACTGATAAATTTGACTTCATCAAGAATTTTAAAATTTGCTCTGTGAAATACACTGTTCAGATAAGATACGGACTGAGAGAAAATATTTGCAAACCTCATACAGGAGAAGGGGCTGCACCTAGAATATATAAAGAATGCTCCAAACTCAGCAGGAAGAAGTCAAACGATCCAACCACAAGATGTGACACTTGACCAGAGAGGATACACGTGCGCACAAAGCGCGTGGGGAGGTACTCGGCGTGCTCAGCCCTGGGTGCAAACTGGGAGCCACAGTGAGGCTGGACTGGGCGTCGGTCAGATCGGCTGAAATGAAAAGCTGGCACGCGGACCCTGGAAGGACACAGAGAGACCGGCTCTCTCACGCCAGAGAACATCTGTGCAGTTCTGCAGCGAGTTAAACCCGGCAGTCTGTCTGCGGGGTGGGAGCGGAAGCGCAGGTCCAGCGAAGCCTCGTGCGTGAATGTCCGCGGCAGCTTTTCACAGTCGGAGAGCGGGAACCCCGATGCCTCCAGCGCCGGCGGTTCAGCAAACGGTTCATCAGAGCAGCCGCTCTCCACGTGGGCACAGGGGAGACGGAGACGCCGGGCCTCAGGCCTCGAGCTGAGGGGAAGAAGCCAGGCTCAGTCGGTCTCTGAGACCCCCTCCCGAGGACAAAACCTCAGCGAGGGGAGCCGGTGGGGTGGGGGCTGGGGCCGGGGCCGGGCGCTTCTGGTTGTGGTGGCCGGGGTCACACAAATAGGCCCGTGTGCACAAAAAGGGGCAATTTCACCGCACACCTGCAAACCACCAAACCACCCGACTGCGGCTGACTCGCGGCCTCCTCGCGGGAGCACAGCTGGCCCCGGCCGGGCCTTTGCTCTGGCCGAGCCCTCGGCCCCGGGCCCTTTCCAGTCACCTGACGCCGCTGACCTGCATCGGAGGGCAAAGTCTGAGCAGCCTCCGGAGGGGACCGCCCTGGGCGGGGCCGGTGGCCCCAGGTGGCGGCAGGCAGCAGCGGCTCGGCTCGCCACCTGCCTGACAGCAGAGCCCGGCTCAGGGGAGCAGCGTCGGGTGGCGGGCAGAGGCGGGGCGGTACCTGGCAGGCGCCTGAGAGACGCCCGGCGGCCCAGCCTCTGCATTGCGCTCCTTGCCCACCAGCCCAGGTGAGGGGCCGCCCTGGTCTGGGGGTGCTGACCGGTCCTGAGGGCGCGCTCGGACTGTGTGGCGTCGACCCGGCCTCTCTGCCCACCCGCTGGGGGCTCAAGCTGGGGGCTCAGGGTGCTGCACGCCCTGCAGGGGGGTGTGAGGGGCGTACCGCTGTCCTTGGCCCTGCCTGTAACTTGTCCGTCTCTGTGAGGTGGCCTGTGGCCAGGGTGCTTTTGGGGACACAGGCTGGGTCCCGTCCGGCCTGGCCCCGACGGCGGCTCGAGCAGGTCACCCGTCCTCCCTGAGCCTCGCCCTTCCCTCCCGAAAGTGGGATCACGACGCGGACGGGCCGCCTGGAGCCCGGGGCCCTGCATTCGCCCTGAGAGGCGGACGGCCCCTGGGAAGAGCCGCTCAGCGTCCACGGGCCTCAAAGCTCTGCAGACCTCAGGCCATTTCCTTCGGACAGGGGTGGCCACCGGCCCGAGGCCCCTGCTGACCTCGTGTGCACGGGCCCCTGCTCGGGACGCTTGGGGGCTGGAGAGGACCCTGCAGAGGCCTCAGCCACGGAGCTGGTGCCGTGGCCCCGTGCAAAGCACATTCCCGGGTCGGCCTGGGCCGGCCGCGAGGGAGCGTCACGGGGGCCAAGTGAAAAGTTTCAGATCAGAGGAGCCCGAGGTTGGGTTTTTACTCAGACACCGCATGAATCTGTTCAGAACCCCTGGGCCTTCAGGCCCTTCGGTAGAGAGGCCGTGCTTCCGGGACCCCGCTGACCTGCTTGGCAACAGTCAGACGTCCGGGCAGTCGGTCACCTGTCCCCACCGGGCTCAGGCCTGACCTCAGGGCTCTTAGAAAACCGTCCTGGGGGAGGCCTGGGGCGAGGGCTGCGCTCAGCAGCCAGGTCGGTGGGAGAGGTGGCGCCCGGGGCCCCCGAGTTCACTGTGGAGCTGGGGCTTCTCATCCCGCAGGGGGCGGGAGGGGAGCTGGGGTCCCGGGAGGGTGTGGGCCGCGGGGCTGCCGGATCACACGGGGGTGGCTCCGCTGGGCCCCAGCGTGGCACTAGAAAGGGGGTCTCCGGGACCTCCTCACTGCTGTGTGCTGCAGCCTAGCCTGTCGCCAGACAGGGCGTCCCGGTGCCGGGTCCCTGCCGGCCCCCGTGACGCTGCAACACCACGCGCAGCCCGGCTCTCCGGCGTGGTCTTTAGTCCCGCCCGTCGAGCCGGCCGGGGTGGGCTGCTGTCTGAGCCCCGGGGAGGACCGAGGGGCTCTCCAGGGTGGCAGCGCCCGCAGCCGGCAGAGGCTGGGTGCCCACTGCTGCCCACCCCGCAGGTGCCAGGCCCGCCCCCATGGGGCTGACGCGGAAGGACCGGGCCTTCGCAGCCCTGCTGGGGGCCGCAGCGGTCTCAGGCCTCGCCACGCTCATTCTCTTCCTGGTGGAGGCCACCAACGTCCTCCTGCCCGCAGACACCAAGGTGTGCCCCCAGACCCCACCCGGGGGAGGCCGGGCTTGGCCGTGACGGCCCTGACGCCCTCCTGACCCTGGTGTCACTCCCAGTTCGGGATCGTGTTCGACGCTGGGTCCTCCCACACGTCACTCTTTGTGTATCAGTGGCTGGCAAACAAGGAGAATGACACGGGGGTGGTCAGCCAGGCCCTGGCCTGCCAGGCGAAAGGTCAGTGGGCAGTTCCATCGAGGGTGGATGGGTGTTGTGGGAGCTGCCAGCCGCTGCCCGGCTGGGGTTTCCAGCTGGACGGAGGTTTGGGAAGGGGCACAGGCTGGAGCTGGGCGGCAGCGAATCAGCCTAAAGGAAAGGGGCTCAGAGAGGCTCAGTGAGTTGCCCCAGGGGGCCCAGCGGGCCAGTGGGAGCTGGGCCAGGGCTCTGGATCTGTCCTGCCTGAGCCTGCAGAGATCCGAAACCAACTCTTCCAGCTCCTGGGGCTCCAGACGTGGCATCCCTCCAACCTCTCCCTCGGACTTCACGTGGCCTCAAATTCCCGTGTGTCTCAAATCTCCCTCTTCTGTCTTTTGTAAGGATGTCAGTCGTTGCTCTTAGGGCCCACCTGGGGAATCCAGGATGATCTCACCTTAAGATCCCTAACTTGGGCTTCCCTGGTGGCGCAGTGGTTGAGAATCCGCCTGCCGATGCAGGGGACACGGGTTCGTGCCCCGGTCCGGGAAGATCCCACATGCCGCGGCGCAACTGAGCCCGTGAGCCATGGCCGCTGAGCCTGCGCGTCCGGAGCCTGTGCTCCGCAACGGGAGAGGCCACAACAGTGAGAGGCCCGCATACCGCAAAAAAAAAAAAAAAAAAAAAAGATCCCTAACTTAATGACATCTGCAAAGACCCTTTTTCCAGACACGGTCCCATTTGCAGGCTCTGAGGGTGAGGATGTGGATGCATCTTTGGGGGCTAGTTTTCAACCTCCCACAGGCCCTTTCAGCTCAGCTTCCTTTGGGGCCTGGAGCCTTGTCCTGTGGTGTGTTTCAGGGCCTGGCATCTCTTCCTACGCCTCCGACCCTGCACGGGCTGGCGAGAGCCTGCAGGGCTGCCTGGAGGAAGCGCTGGCCCTGATCCCGAAGGCCAAGCATCAGCAAACGCCCATGTTGCTGGGGGCCACGGCCGGCATGAGGCTGCTCAGGTGGGGGCCGGTGGGGACCCGCGCGCGTCCCTGGGGCCGCGGTGCGAGGGCTGCGGTCCCCGCTCAGGCGGGATGGAGGGGGGGTGGCTCCTGCGGCTCCAGCGCCCCTGTCCTCTCCGTGCAGCCAGAAGAACAGCTCTCAGGCGGAGGGCGTCTTCGCCGCGGTCAGCCGGGCCCTGAGCCAGTCTCCCGTGGACTTCTGGGGCGCTGAGCTCCTGGCTGGGCGGGACGAAGGGGCCTTAGGTTGGGTCACCATCAACTACGTCCTGGGCCTGCTGGTGAAGGTGCCACAGACGGCCCCAGGGTGGGAGGGGCGCTCGGGGTGGGGGGTGATCGTGGCCGGCCCCAGGACTCAGTGCCCGCTGTCTGTGGCCAGTACTCCTTCTCCGGAGAATGGATCCGGCCTCTGGAGGGGACGCTGGTGGGCGCCCTGGACTTGGGTGGGGCCTCCACCCAGATCACCTTTGTGCCTGGAGGCCCCATCCTGGACACCACCACCCGGGCCACCTTCTGCCTCTATGGCACAGAACACAGCGTCTACACCCACAGCTACCTCTGCTTCGGGCGCGACCAGATGCTGAACCGGCTCCTGGCCGGGCTGGTGCAGGTGGGCTGCTCTGCGGGGAGGGCGGGGCGCCCTGCCAGGCCGGTGCTCAGAGGTGCCCCCACCCTCCCCGCAGAGCAGCCCGGGCCTCCTGGTGCGCCACCCCTGCTACCACAGCGGCTACCGGGGCACGCTGGCCCTGGCCCCCCTGTACGAGTCGCCCTGCGTCCAGGCCGCTGCCCCCCGAGACCTCGGCCAGAACCTCACTGTGGAGGGGACGGGGAACCCCGGGGCCTGTGTCGCCGCCATCCGGGGTCTCTTCGACTTCTCCAGCTGCGAGGGCCGAGGAGACTGCGCCTTCGACAGGGTCTACCAGCCCCCCGTGCGGGGCCAGTTCTACGTAAGCCCCTGCGGCCTGCCCTCGGGGCCCAGCTTACCCCGGGGCCCCAGGGCCCAACCCCAGGGGGCCCTCGGGGAGCCTGGGACCCCAGGTGGGGTGGGAGGGGGCGGGGTGGGGCGGAACCTGGCTCATCCGGGGCCCCCCTGCCTTGTGCCCTGCCCGGGCATTTCACCCCCGCCTCCCCCAGGCCTTCTCCAACTTCTACCACACCTTCCACTTCCTGAACCTCACCTCCAGGCCGCCGCTGGCCACGGCCAATGCCACCGTCTGGGAGTTCTGCCAGAGGCCCTGGAAGCTGGTGGGTGGATGCAGGCCGCCGGGCCCCAGCTCCCCGGGCTGCAGACTCCACCGAGCGGGGAGCCCGTCCCAGGCAGTGTGCCTGGGGGGCTGGGGGGCTCCAGGCAGGAGACTCAGGGTCACGTCTCTGGGGGGGGCCGGCCTCACGGGGCTCCTGGCCTCCCGGGCCCCCAGGTGGAGGCGAGCTCGCCCGGGCAGGACCGCCAGCTGCGCGACTACTGTGCCACGGGCCTGTACATCCTGACGCTCCTGCTTGAGGGCTACGGGTTCAGCCAGGAGACCTGGGGCGGCATCGAGTTCCGCAAGCAGGTGACGGCTCAGGGCGACAGGGGGTCGGGGCTTCGGGCCGCCGCCCACAGCCTGACCGGCCGTGTGGCCCGCAGGCCGGTGGCACCGACATCGGCTGGACGCTGGGCTACATGCTGAACCTGACCAGCCTGATTCCAGCCGAGGCGCCCGCCCACTGGCGGGCACAGAGCTATGGCGTCTGGGTGGCCGGAGTCGTCTTTTTGGTGCTGACCCTCACGGCCGTTCTCGGGGCCGCTGCGGTGCAGCTCTGGCTCCGGGACTAGGCCGGCTGCCACCTGGTGCTGGAAGGCCGAGGCCTGAGCTGGCCCGAGCCTTCCTGAGCCCCGACCCCCAAGGCTTGCCCTGTGGGCTCTGGCCACATGGCCCCCTTTTGCCCTTGGGGTCATTCTGGCCACGGAGGCTGTGCCGTGGCCCCAACCACGGCCTTCAGGTCCCAGCGCCCCAGTGTTTCCCATGTTGCATAAGGGCTGGGCCGTCGCGACCCCTGCAGCTCTCAGGGCTGTGTGACTGCAGACGCACGGGTTCAGGGCCAGGCCGAGCCTGGGAGTGGGGGTGACTGCTGGAGGTAGAGGGGGCCCGGCTCTTTGGGAGGGGCCGGCTGCGGGCCCTGGCCTCTCCAGGAGCTGGCAGAGCCAGCGTCCAGGCTCTGCGGGCTTTTCCCAGAGCAGCCACCCCACACCCTCGGAAGCCTCAGTCAGGCCCCCTCAGTGGCCAAGCCCAGAAGACGGACCACACCTTGGTGAGGGCAGATCGCCTTTATTAAACCCTCCTTGCCACGGACTTAGCGCCAAGCTCCTGATGTGCGCCGGACGGCTGGGACCACGAAGCGCTTGGGGAAAATACCGATACAGCCGTCGCAGTGGCCCTCCAGCCACGCCTGGTCCACTGCAGGGGGCGTCAGGGCATCACCACATCTGCTCGCAGACACCGCGTCTGCCCCGGGGCCCCGGCAGGGCGACGGGGGCGGGCAGTGCCAGCTCTACCTTCGCACAGGACGTCCACGGTGTCTCCCGGCTGCAGGGCCAGGTCCTCGGGCCCCTGGGCGGAGTAGCCGTGCCGGGCCACCACCTGGTAGAGGACGGGCCGGCCGCCCACTCCCTGCGGCAGCGGGGAGGGCTGTAGGGTAAGCTCAGCACGGCGAGAAGGGCTGGACGTCCGCGCCCCGGGCCGCCCCCCGCCCGGGCTCACCTGGCACTTCAGCCGCAGCGCCGCAGGGCCGGCAGCCGCGCCCCGCCAGGCCCTCTGCAGCGCCTCCTCCCCGGTGAGGGGCACCCAGCCCCCGCCGTCCCTAGGGTCTCGGTAACTGCAAAGAGATGTGTGCGGCGCGGGCAGGGGCTTTAGGGAGGGTGCTGACCTCTGCCCTCAAAAGCCTCTCCCAGGGCCGGGGCTAACAGGTGCCCGGCTTGGCGCCCTCCCACCCAGCTTGCCAGCTGACCTGAGCTGCCCACTCTGGGCCTGGGGAGGGAGGGCCTGGCTTATCAGGGCCCGCAGGCTGGACAGGTCAGCTCCTCTTGGGGCCCTCAGGGCCAGGGTGAAGGTGCACTGCACTGTGAAGGTCACCAAGGACTCGGGGCCCCCTGCAGCCACGCCCTGGGTCCAGGCAGAAAGGTGGTCGGTCTCCAAGGCCCCAGATCTGTGTGCCCGGGACGGCTAGGGTGGGCTTCAGGCCAGGGCGCAGGGCAGGGACTGAGAGGGTGGGAGGGGCTGGGGCTCTGGACTTGGGAAGCTTCTTTAGCTGGGGTCCCTGGAGGCATTCGGAGGGTGGGGTCTGGCCTTGGAGCCCCACGTCCCTGCGGGGTGGAGGGCGACATGAGAGCCAGCGCCTCTTACCCCAGCGCCTGCAGGATCCTCAGAGGAGCCAGGGCCCGGCCCCCCAGCCACCGGCAGCCCTGTGGGACGGGGAGGAGTCAGGGACTCAGGTGGCCACCGACCCCCAAATTAGAACATGTTGGGGTAGAGGAGATGCTGGCACCACGTGCCCACCGGGAGCCCCAAGGCCACCAGCTTCCTCCCTGGAGGCCAAAGAGGCTGCTCCCAGCCCCGCCCGGATACCTGCCTGGGGCTCCCTCCACAGAGGACCCTCCCACCACCAGCCTCACCTGGAGGGACCCGCTGGCCAACTTGCTTCACGTGGGGCCTCTGCAAGGAAAGCCACAGGCTGGGGCTCGGCCGGGCAGGGGTGGGGTTGGGGGCCGGGGTGGGGCCCTGAGGGTGGAGGTAGCTGTCCCTGGGCCTGGGCCTCATCGGGGGTGGTACCCAGACACTGTCCAAGCAGAGCCAGTGGTGAGGAGCAAGGCCTGCGAGACAGCCTGGCCAGGCAGGAAGCCACAAATCTAACGGCGTTAGAGGTGAATTCGGGGCATGAACCAGGTCTCTACAGGCCTGGAGACTACAGACGGGCCACCTTGCGCTGTAGGCACCAACCCACCTTCCCCTGGCCCACCAGGAGGTGGCAGCTCCAGCTGGGGCTCCCGGTGACCCCGGGCACTGGGGACTGAAGCCAGGGACCCGCTGGACTTCACCCTGTGTTGGGACCCTAAGCAGTGGGTGTGCTGAGGGGCAGGAGAAACCCCAGAGGGCCCCAGTCCTGGCCATACCGACCAGCTAACTCAGGTCCTGATTTCAGGTGGGATCTGAAAGTTGGGCTAAGTTGGTACACGGAGTGTTTAGATTTCTATCAGATTTGTCAGCTGTTTAAAGCAAGTAGGAAGCTGCTGCCCATGGTCAGGAGGGTCAAGTGCTCGAACACCCAGCATGTGAACTTAGGGCCACAGGGTTTCATCAAGCACAGCCGTGATGGATGGCTTTCAAGGGCACCGATCTGTCCACCGAGTTAGCTGGACGTCAGTGAAAGAGGAAGTGAAGTAACCGTCTCGTTTTAAGTTGAGCCCTTTGATAAACTGAATGTGAAGTTTAACCACCTTCTCTGTGCTGGGCGGCCTCCCTGCTCCTGGTGCTGGCTGCACCCCCCTCCCCGCACACCTGCCCAGGAGACTCCTGTGCCCCTCCCTTCCTCGGCCTCACCCAGTGCCTGCGGCATCTCGGGGAGTCCCGTGTCCAAGAAGGAAGGCCGGGGGCCCCAGCTGAAGGCTGGGAGCCTCGTGGCTACGACGCGCGGGCTGCAGGCCCCTCCCGGGCCCAGGGCGGGCAGCGGGCTCCCGTCTGTGCACGCGTGAGCAGTGGTTTGTCCCTAACCCAGGGCATCCGGTCACCGTGGCTGGCGCCCGCCATGTCCCTGGCCCGCCTGAGGAAGCCAAACCTCTATCCCCCAGCAAGTGAGGAGGCCACCTGCCCTGCCCTGAGACCCTCGCAGGGCCCAGCTGTGGCTGGTCCCAAAGCTCCTCCTGGGGCGGGGGTCCTCCAAACACTGTGGCCCCTGCCTGCCCTGCCCAGGCTCACCCACCTGCTCGTCACTGGTGACCAGTGCGCCACGGTCAGCCCGCCCAGCCTGGCCAGAGCTGACCTCCATCTCCGCATCAAGGGGGGTTCCGGGGCCACAGCGGGTACCAGGTCCAGAGGGGCCTGTGTCATGGGCCCTAGAGGGAAGCGGGGGGTCCTCGTTCTCAGGTCTCACCCAGCCAGCACGGAGGTCGAGATCCTCCGTGAAAGGTGGGCCTAGGAGAGCCCTGAGCTGGAAACAAGGAGCACCCCAGTCGGACCACCGCCTGTGAGGCTGCATCTGGCGGGGCCGTCAGGGCCACTCCCGTCGGCCTGCAGCCCAGCCTGCACCCCACCCCGGCGCCTCTGGTGCCACCCCCAGGTCTGAGCAGAGCTTCAGTGAGGGGCGGGCAGGCTCTTTCCCCAGGAGCAGGACAGGCTCAGGACAAATGGGGGCACAGGGGGTGCTGAGCAAGGCGGGAGCCCCTCCCTGCACCGGGGCTCCAGCCAGTCCAGAAAGGGGACACAGCCAGCCTGGCCCCTGGCCCGGAGTGGCCACAGAGGGTCTGCAAAGGAGCTCTAGCCTCGGGCCGGAAGGCAGGCTTCGCAGGGCCTCTGCCGACAGGGGAAGAAGAGTGGGGGGCCACGGCCCCTTCCTACCGTTCGGCAGCCCCAGGCCTGGCTTCAGCACGCACGTAGAGAGCCTGTGGGCACACAGTGACCCCCTCCTCAGGATGCAGACCCCACGGAGCGTCGGGGACTGGGGGGAAAGTCTGCACAGTTTTCACTGGCTCTCTCCCAGGATGGGACGCCCCCCCACGTTTAGATCAGAAGGACGTTGAGAAGCCCGCAGGGAGGGTTTAAGGCACCCTTAAGAGTAACGGGTCTGGAAGGCCCCACCTACAAAACGTCAGAGGAGGAGTCAGGTGGCTGGAGGGCTGCCCACCCACCTGTGGCTGCTGAGGCCGGGCGTCCTTGTGCGGGCAGTCAGGGATGGAGCAGGCCACCACCTGGGGAGGGACAGCAAGGGGCCGGCCGAGTCAGGGGTGCCCAGCCCTCGCTGCCCATTCTGAACCCCTAAGTCTCCCATCTGCCCGGGGGGGCCGCCCAAGCCTGGCCCAAAGACGCTGGACCGCCGTGGTGGGGGCAGGGAGGTGGGAGAAATACGTTTGAAGAAGGAAAACATCTGTGCTGATCATTTTAACTTATTTTTCGTACAACTTTTAAAATATTCTTGTTTCTTAGAAGCAGTCATCTCCTGTGATGACAGGACTCCAAGTTGATGGATTCATGCAGCTCAGAGCCTCCTCCTCCACGCAGCCCTCCAGCAAAGACACATAGCACCTAGCCCTCGGGTGATCCGGGGGGTGTCAGGCCCGGCTGCGGGCCACCAGCTGGAAACCAGAGTGAGTGAACCTTCCTTTGTGCACAGGGAGTCCTCATCTCCCGGATCGGCACCCCACCTTTGGGGTGAGCTGCTCCCCTTAGCCTGTGATTTTGCTGGTGCTGCTCTGCTCGGACCCAGGGTCTTGCTCTCTGAGGCAGAGACGCAGGGAGGACACGGAAACACAAAACCCAGGAGATGCTGAGGCCAGAAGTGCGAGTCGAGGGCGGAGGTAGGCAGGGCCGGCGGCACCTTGGGGGTCCTTAGCAGCTTCTGGTGGGCTCCACCGCCAGCTTCCAAGACCCGGACCTGTGAGCCCTACTTGGAGACACTGCTGCCCACCCCGGGAGCCCTGTGTCCTCTGTGCACCCACCAAGGCCTTGATGACCCCGGGTGTCCCTGTGAACTCAGCCTGGAAGCTCGGGACACGGTGTGAGCTCAGCAGGGCCCTGGCTGCCCGCTGCTCTGCGGCCTGCTGGGTGCTGCTGGCCCCTGAGCCCCGGGGGCCTGAGAAGCGAGAAGCTGCCCCTCCCTTACCTTGGCCTTGCCCAGGAAATCCATGGGCTCCAAGTGCTCCAGGTGCCGCCTGTGCGGCCGGAAGACCTCACGCCTGGGGCCCTGCCGAGGCTGCAGGGGGGCCTGTTTCTGGAGGGGAGTCCGGACAATGCAGACCTGAGCACTGGGCCAGGCCCGAGGCTGCAGGAGCCTCAAAGCAGAAGGGATGGCTTGGCCCCGTCACCTACTTCCCATAGCCCGTGGGAAGCCCAGCCCACACCTGGGCACACAGGCCGCCTCCCTCCAGAAGTTTCTTCAGCTCATATAGTCAGTCTTGGGGGCGGGGCAGATGTGAGCCCCAAACTGCAGGCTATGGGCCTGGCAAGCCACCTGAGTCAGCTTAGGAGTCTGGCTCTGCTCACCTGCCCTCACCTGCCCCTCACCTGCTCCTCCCCTCCCCTCACCTGCCCCTCACCTGCCCTCACCTGCCCCTCACCTCCCTCACCTGCTCCTCACCTGCTCCTCCCCTCCCCTCACCTGCTCCTCACCTGCCCTCACCTCCCCTCACCTGCTCCTCACCTCTCACCTCCCCTCACCTGCTCCTCACCTCCCTCACCTGCCCCCTCACCTCCCTCACCTCCCCTCACCTGCCCCCTCACCTCCCTCACCTGCTCCTCACCTCCCCTCACCTGCCCCTCACCTACCCTCTCACCTGCCCCGTCACCTACCCCTTACCTGCACTTGGCCTAGGGCAATGTCCAGGTCATCGCGGGCCCCTTCCGGCCCCTTGGAGATGGCTTCCTCTAGGCTGCGGGTAGCCTCCGCCCAGAGCCCCAGTTGGCTCTGCACTGCAGCCACGCTGAAGAGCACCTGAGAGTGACACGGGGGTGACGGCAGGCCCAGGACGCCCCCCGGCCCCACCCCCACCAGCTCTGCCCTCAGCCCCACCTCCTGGACCCGCACATGGCCCTGCCCCTGGTCCAGCCACTGAGCTTCCCAGACACAGCTGCCCAGGGCTCTTCCGGGTGCCCAGCAGACGTGGAGCCCGCCTGGCTCTGCCCCTGGGCCGGCTCTGCCCGGCAGGCCTCATTCTCCAGACCCCCAGCCAGAGCGGATCAGCCCTCCCTGCTTCTCTGCTCTGAATGTCAGACGGACCTCCGACCTCCGGAAGCAGCCTCTCGTCCCTTGCAGCCCCGTCCTGCATTTGCCCTGAGCCCTCCTCCCCGTGCTGCCCTGCTTACTGAACCCCCAGAGTCTGGGGTGCTCTCTGAGGAAGGCCTCTCTCCGTCCCGCCCCTCCCCCTGTGTGGAAGGACGTTCTGGGCTGGAAGTGCTGGGAAACAGCAGTGAAGTCGCCAGTGCTCCCGGGAGCCGAGGGTGGAGAGTGGGGAGTGCTCACCCACGGCAGCCTCTGTCCCCGCAGTCTGCAGGGACACCGCGCTCCCAGAGCTGCTGTCACGTGGCCTGCTGGGGCCACGGCCGGCCGACTCCCACAGCCCGCCTTGCACACAGTGCCCTGGGCCAGGGCCACTTCCCCCGCGGCTGGCTTACTGGGACACGGGTGGTTCCCAGGGGCTCCGAGGCAGCACGCTTCCGGGAGCGCTAGGAGGCGCCCCTCCTAAGCCCCACCATCAGTGCCCACCCCGTCCCAGGAGGCCAGGAACGGCGCCAAGCGAGAACCCCAGGGAGGGGATGCCTGGGGCCCACAGCCAGGCCTGCTTCGGCCCAGCGCCCCCCCTCCTGTCACCTCTCGCTGACCTCTGACCCTCCCCTGCGCCCCCTGGTGGGGTTTGGGGGCCCCACGGGCCAGAGGGAGCGCCAGAGTCAACACGGCCCCAGCTGTGGCAGCGACAAGACAGCGGGACCCAGAGGATGGGCTCTTCTGGGCGAGCGGCCTAGAAGGACCACCTGGGCCGCCTGCCCGCAGACAGCACCCCCAGCGCCCAGCTGCGTCCCCTCCCCGCACGCCCACCTCCCAGGCCCGGAGCTTGAACCGCAGGCCCAGCTGGGTGTAGTCGATGGTGGCGTTGTCCCTCAGCTGTGCCAGGGTCCGCTGGAAGTCGGACAGGGCCTCCCGGAACCTGTGGGCAGCAGGGGAGCCTGGCGAGGAGGCCCTCAGCGGCCAGAGGGCAAGGGGCAGAGCTTCGCCCAGCGCCACGCTGCCCCAGCTCCTGCTGCAGTGGTGGAGGCCGTGGTGGTCACCCAGGTCTCAAGTCTGGGGGTCCACACCCAGCCGGGCTGAGCAGCTCGTGGGGCTCCAGCTCTGTCCTCTGGGCACCTCGCTCCCCTGCCCGTACCCCAGACCCTCTCCCAAACCTCGGTGTGCAGAGTGCCCTGGGCGTGTCCTGCCTGCTTCTCGGGCCCCGCCCCACGGGCCTCCCCAAGCAGAGCCCCGCTGGAAGCTCCCCAGCCCCCACCAGAATCCCCATCGCCCCCAGGAAGGCTCCTGGGTTGGTGAGAAGAGGAGGTTGCCCCCAGAGCCCCCCTGCCCCCAGTGGGACCTTCTGTGGGTGCCAGGCCTGTCCTGCAGGCCGGATCCCTTCTCTGGGAAGGGCCCGGCGCCGAGGGCCGGGTGGCTAGGGAGGACCCCCATCACCTCCATGTCCTGGGATGCGCCACTCCTCCAGCCCTGCCCTCGGTTTCCACGTGGGCAGAACGGGTATAATCGCGCTGTCCCGGCTACAGCAGGGATGTAGGAACAAAGGAGGGGAAGCCGGCACAAGCACTCTGTGATCCCCGAAACCCCGTAAAGAGCCAAGGGTCAAGGTGCGGCCCTACCCTGCTTCCGCCGCCACACGACCACAGCATCCTGTTCCTGGGCTCCTCTGGGGCCGCCCAGGAAGGGTGGGTAAGAGGAGGTGACCCGTGGCAGAGAGGAACAAAGGAAAGGGCTCTGCAGAGCCAAAGGGCCATCAGAGAAAGAACAGGGCACTTCTGTGCTCACCTCTCCAGCTGGAAGTTGGCCACTCCTCGCTGGAAGAAGCCAACAGCCATGCAGGCATCCTTGGCCACTGCCTGGTCAAATGCCTGGGGACAAAAATGCCCATGGAACACCCAGGTCTGTAACCCCGTCACTCCTGTGTCACAGATGCGGTCCAGGAGGACGCCCAGCAATGGGTCAAGGAATCCTGTTGGCCCCCATCATGGCCACCTGCAGGAGGTCTTCCACGCTCACCCGGGGGGCCTCTGAGGCTGAGGCTGGGTTCATGCGTCACAGCCACAACCCAAAGCCGCCTGGGCTCCCGAGGTGCCCTGCGACGCGCTCAGGGGCAGTTCGGTGGCGGCACAAACCAACTTGTTTACCATGAGGACAAGGAAACACCCCATCCCGTTAATAATAGTTACCTTCGGGGGAGGGAGTTATGCAAGGTTTTTGTCTTTTTTAAATCCTAGTTTTGGTAGTTCGTACAAATTGACGCACTTCTCATCTATTAGAATCAGAGCAACAACACAAAAGTCTTAACGTGTGCGTAAAACACAGCTCTTCCTGAAACCAGACTCAGAAATGACATCACCTGTTCCTAAGGAGGACAGCAGCCACCAGTTAAACACAAGCAAGAGGAGGGCATACAGCAGCTATCAAGTTAAATACAGGCAACTGGATTGGTGTCATGGCCAAGTGGGGGGCTTGCTGAACTGAGTTTGACCCGAGGTTGAGGTCCACACACAGTACTGATGTGGCCACTCGGCACTAGGGAAACTCGTTTGTTGTCCTGCCACACAGAGCGGCCAAATCGAAGCTTCCGTAGGGCTCCTACCAACAGACTGCATTCCCAGCTACACCCTTCTCACCCTGTCCAGGTCCTCAGAGACAACCAGTTTTATCAATTGTAGCCCGTTCCATCTGCTTTTAAAAAAATTTCCAACGAACATGCCTCTGCTACTCCGTCTCTGGTTAGGGTGGAGGAGAATTTAACGCGCACACCCCTCTGCGCAGAGCTTTTGTCCCCTCTCTCTAGTTAAATCACGGCTCAGAGGAAGTGGTGACTGGACTGGCCTCACACTGCTGATTCCATGGTGTCCAGTGATCGCACCCCCCTTGTGGGGTAACATTCTAACACTGACATTGCTGCTGAGATAACTGTAGATTCATACACAGATGTGAGGAATGAGAGGGCAGGTCCCTTGAACACGTTTTCGGTAGCTGTCACTGATGGCCTGCACAATGCTGGAATCTGGCTCTTTCTCAGGCGGATTCAGGGTGCTGCTGGCTTTTTGTTGTCACCCATGGAATGTGCACCATTGTAATAAACCTGGGGGCTTGAAGGGCAGAGCGTGGCCTTGCCCTTCGGCGGAGGCACGTGTGTGTGTGCGCCCATGTGTACCCCCAGCTCTTGGTTCTGCTTTGGGGAGTGGGTGGGAGACAGGTGAGCGCTCAGATCTGGGGTTTGGGCAGCAACCAGAGACCTTATCTCCTGGTCATCACCGCCGGTGTCTGTAGAAGGCCCAGCCCAAACCCTACACCCTGGGTGCCCCTTCCCAGCCCCGTCCAGCTTTGAGCCTGTTTGCGGGTATGTTAGCACCTCGGCCAAGAGCACCTGAGCCAGAGTTCATCCAGGCCGTTCCCCAAAACTGCAGAGCCTGGCACATGGTCACCACACAGTGGAGGCAGTGCCAGAGCCCTGCACCCCCATCCAGGCCCTGACTCAGCTCCGCTGGGGTCCCCTGCCCACACAGGCCTCCCCTGCTTAGGTGTTCACTGAGGCGGACCTGAGGAGACATCCTCAGGTGGCCATCAAGGAGGAAGGGCAGGGGTCCTGGACTCACCCCTGCAGCTGCGACTTTATCCCACCCCTCATCGACCCACCCCCCAGGGCCAGAGAGCAGCGTCCCCCAGAGGTGGGGTCTCTGCGACCAACCCTGGGGTCGCAGGCTGTCGGGCCCCTGGCTCACCCGCAGCGCGGCCTCCGGGTCCCCGGCTAGCAGGTGCACGCAGCCCACGTTGAAGCTCATCCTGGCGGGCGGCTCCGGGACGCTCGAGAAGAGGCGCAGGGCGCAGTCCCAGTCCCCACGCGCCACGGCCTGCGCGCCCCTGTGCCAGTCGCGCACCAGGTCCCCGAGCAAGGGCATGACGACGTGAACACCAGCCCGGCCCCACGGCGGAAGTCGGAGATTCCTGGCCAGAGCGCGGCGGGCGCGGCCGGCGGCGTTGGAGGTCCCGTCACGAGTCCGGAGGGGTGGCTGGGGGCCGAGGACCGCGGAGCAGGGGCCCCGGCATCCGGAGACCGGCGTGGGGCTGCGGGGGCCCTCCGAGGATGACGGGAGGGTCGGGGACCGACACCAGCGCCAGGTACTCGGTGAGGGGCAGGGCGGGACGGGGAGCGCCAGGTGCGCCAGGCCTCCTGCGGCCCACGGCGCCCCCTGGCGGCAGAGCGGCCCCACCCCCGTCAGCCCCGCCCCCGGACTGACCACGCCCCAAAACAGCGGCCTGGAGGCTCTCCCAAGCCGCCCCCGCCCCACCGGCCTGACCAAGATCCCAGCCTGCCTCCCGGCTCCTCCCCGGACCCAGCCCGCCCCTCCGGACTAACCACGCCCCCAAACAGAGGCCCGGCTCCTCCCCCCGAGTCAACCTTGCCCCTCTGGACTTCCGCCTGGAGGTCCGCCAGCTCTCGTTTCCCGGCCCGCCACCTACAGCTCGCAGGCCTCGTCGGCCTTGGTGCGCTGAGGAAAGCCGTCCGGGCCCGCTGCTGACGTCGTGGCCGCGGCCGGGCCAAGGTTCCGGGCGGACCCCGCCGACTCAGGTAAGCGACCCCGGGGTGCGGGCCGAGCGTGCGAGGGGCGGGGGCTGTGGAGCACGTCGTGGGCCGGGCACTGGCCACAACTGGTGGCCCTGGGGCCTCCCGCGCCCGCGGCCGGTGCCGGACATGGGCACAGCTGGAAGGGCTCCGGGGGTGGGTCACCCTGGCTGGGCACAGCTAGTCTAGGACCCCGGGTCGGAGCCGGAGGGGAGGCCCGAGGCTCACGTGAGGAAGCAAGTCGTGGTCCTCCCCAACGGCCCTCTGGGGACGTCCGTCAGGGCGTCCTTCCGCCCAGGGAGACCCTTCCCCTCTCCGTCCTTCCCTCAGAAGGCAGGACTGGTCCAGCCCCCACCTCCCATGGCTGGCGCTGCCCCTGTGTGGGCAGGTGGGCCCCACGTGGTGCGGCCCGGGAGACCCTGGACGCCAAGCGCAGAGCCCCTGTGTACCCCGCCCCACCAAGTCTCTGGTTGACCTTAAAGATAAAACAGCCAGTTATTTTATCAGCAAAATGGGCTTATTCAGGAACAGCAGAGAATTGCAACTCAGGACAAGAGGGCTACAGCGAAAACTATAGGCAAGACCAGCTAATAAAGGAGAGGAATGTTACTTGATAGAGAAAGAGGAAGTTGGGAGGGCTGCTTGCAAGGAGAGCCCATTGGAGGAAACGGGGTTCAGGGTGGCGACGCTTCCCATTGGCTGGGCTGCTGCCGGTGGGGAGAAAACCTCCCTTTTTCTCTGGGTCGATGTGAGGTACGTCTCTGCCTGTTTCGGGTCTGCAGACACGAGGAGTGGTGGTGTGTGAGAGCTCCCCTTTCAGCCTTCCCGACTCCGTTTTAATGAGGTTCCCTTCATTCAGTTTCACACCGTGAACACCAGAAGGTCCCCCTTCCTCCTTCACAGAGAAAGTAGAAGCCTCTAGAGATGGTGCACCTGCTGATGGAGCGAGGTGGTGCCTGCCCACAGGGCCCTGGGGCTCCGTCCTCAGGAGAGGCTGGGAGCCGCCCCTTAAAGTCAGGGGACCCCTACAGGTTCCTGGACCTCTCCCTTCTCAGCACATGTCCCACGGACACCCCTATTTATGTCTTATTGGCTGCCAGGATCTTAGCACCTGTGTTAGGTTTTTTCAGAGAGAGTGATTGTTTTTAAGGAATTAGGTCACGTGCTTGTGGGAACTGGCAAGTCCAGAATTTTCAGCCCGGGGGGGCGGGCGGTGACAGGCTGGAGACCCAGGGAAGAGTTGACGCTGCTGCTCGAGTCTAGAGGCAGACATTCCTGTTCCTCAGGGGACCTCAGTCTTTTCTCTTAAGGCCTTCAACTGATTGGACAAGGCCCACCCACATCATGGAGAGTCTCTGCTTTACCAGTGTTGTTTTTTTCTACTGATTTAAAAGTTAATTTCATCTGAAAAATACTTTCACAGCAACATGTGACTGTATTTGACCAAATATCTGGGCACCATGGCCTTTTCGCGTTGACACATAAAATTAACCGTCACAGGGCTTCCCTGGTGGCGCAGTGGTTGAGAGTCTGCCCGCCGATGCAGGGGACGTGGGTTCGTGCCCCGGTCCGGGAGGATCCCGCGTGCCGCGGAGCGGCTGGGCCCGAGAGCCATGGCTGCTGGGCCTGCGTGTCCGGAGCCTGTGCTCTGCAGCGGGAAAGACTAGCAGTGAGAAGCCCGCGTACAGCCAAAAAAAAAAAAAAAAAAAAAATTAACCGTCACAGCACCCAACCCTAGAAACACTCCTGTAGATGGGCTCCGCCCTTTTCCGTACTCAGGAGAGCACCCTCCAGGGTCCAGGGGAGGCTTGTGTCTCGGGAGATGTCAGAACCCGGAGCCCAGCGGTAACACAGAGACCCAACTGCCTCTGACGCTGGACTCCTCCTTCTTCAGTTGGGCCTGTGACTCTGCTCAGTTATGGCCGAGTCTCCTCCCTGTGTGGCCCTGGGCCAGATCCCTGCACCTTACCTGTGCAGCCTTCCTTACCTGAGGACCAGGGATGATGAGAACGACCCAGCAGGGCTGCTGTGAGAAGGGGCTGCCATGATGCTTGAGAAGTGCTCAAAAGGTGTCCTGGGTCGCTGTGCCCCCAGGACCCTGCTTCCTCACCAGTGTGGGCTCTGAGTTTCCCAAACTGCTGGCCTGGAGGAGGGCAGGGCCCGCACCACACACATGCTTCCTCCTCCCCGAATTCCTCTGCGGATGCTCCCTTCCTCTGACCAGACCTCCCGCCCCCCAGGCTCCCCGCAGCCCTGCCCGGTCCTGCCTCAGGATTCCCGCCTCCCTCGCAGCCCCAGACGGTCCCTGAGCTCAGCTGCCCCCTCCCACCGGCCCACCTGGGGCTCTCCCTCACTGCAGCCCTCACCCCCACCCCGTCCATCCTTGCAGCTCACGCCCTCCACCTGACGAGCCCCGCCCACCGGGACCTCTGGTCCCCGGTCCCTTCGTCCGGGCTGTTGGAGCCTGGCCTCACCGACTGGTCTCTGTGCCCCTTGACTGTGAGCCTGGGCGGGGGGTGGGGGGTGGGGGTGGGGGCGTCACGCGGGCCCCGTGCGGGCACTTGCTCCTCCCCCGGCCCAGCTCCTTCCTCATCCTCTCCTCAGGCCCCTCCTCTGCCCCATCTTGCCTCCCAGCCCGGGGTCCCCGCCTCCTCCCTGGGAATGCGCTGGGCCCACCTGGGCCTGGCGCTGCCCCCTCCTCATCCCCACGTATCTCCCTGGGGTGCTCCCTCTAGGTATCACTTCCCCCCTCGGAACAGATGTTGGTCTTCGCATCTTGAACAAAGCGCTCCCCTCCTGCGCCCACACCATTTCTTTGTTCCCTTTTGCAGTGAGACTCCTTGAAAGGACCGCCAGTCCTCAGCGTCTGTTACCTTTGCTGCGTGCTTTTTAGAAACGAAGGTATGATTCACGTGTCATAAAGTTCATTTTTAGAGTGTACGATTCGGTGTTTTTGTCGCATTGACGGACTTGTGCAGCCATCACCGCTCACTCGCCCCCACTGCAGCCACTGCCTGTCGCGCCTCCCCGAGCCCCGGGCAACCGGTGGGCCAGTCCCTGTGACCTCGCCTCTTTTGGACAATTCATATAAGTGGCATCATAAAGCGTGTAGATTTGCGTCTGGCTTCTCTCGCTCAGCATCATGGTTTCGAGGATCATCCACGCTGCAGCGTGTGTCGGTTCTTCACCCCCTTCAAGGCTGAATTACGTGCTGTTGTGCGGATGGGCCGATTTTGCTGATCCACCGACGGCCACTTGGGTTGCTTCCACCGCCTGGCTCTTGTGAATCACACTTGTGTGCGTGTGTCTGTGTGGCCGTGTGTCTTCCATTCTCCTGGGAGCCGGGTCGGGGGGTCACTGTGTGTAGCTTTTTGACTCTTTTCCCGCCGTGCTTTTTACTCTTAATTCTGCTCCAGGCGGCCTTTCCACCAGGGTTCCACCCAAGCACTTGTCAGGGTTTCTGGTGGCCTCCTGTGGCTCGTACGCCCGCCCTTGGTGCCTGGCCTCTGGGACACGCCTTCTCCGGGTCTCCTGTGCTCCACCCCCAGCCCGCGCCTCTTCCACCTCCTCTGGCTCTGTCCCGGGGCCCTGCCTGTGTGCACTCGGCCACCCGGGGGTCCCGTTGTTTGAATTACTCTCTGGGTGTTCTCTGTGCCCACTACTCTTCATCTCTTCTATTTCCACAATAAAAGGATGAGAAAAGTACCATCCCTGTGCCGCCAGTGTACACGGATTACTATTGCAGCTCTGCCCCTAATAGCCCCAAACCGGAGAGAGCGTAGCTGCCCTTCCGGCGGCGCTGGCCAGACAGAGGGCGCGTCCGCACTGAGGGAGCGCGCTCGGCAAGCAGGGTGTGCGCCTCAAGGGAGTGTGTGCCACGTGAACACAGACCCCGCAAAGCCAGGCGGTGGGGTTCCATCAATGCAACTTGCTTGAAGTGACAAATGATGTGAATGGAGATCAGATCACCATGGTCAGGAGTCACTGACAGATGGGTCACTAACAGATCAGCGACTTGGGGCAGCTGTGAAAGGGCAACAGGAGGGCTCCATGGGGCTGGAACGTTCTGGTTTTCGACTGAATCAGCACAAGGTCCTGGTTGTGATTTGGGGTATATGGGACATCTATTACTATTTCTTACAAGTATGTGTATATCTACAGTTATCTCAAAATAAAATGTTTAGTTCGTAAAAATCCTTAAGAAGATTTCAATTACAAGTTTTTCTGCTTTACAGACAGCCTGAAAATTGGAATGATTAAATGACCTCTAAGATTCTTCCAGCTCTAAAATTCAATACTTTAGAGGTTGTTTAGAAAAACTTCCTTGTATCTGAGCTAAAATCTATTCCCCAGGGCACTTCCCCTGTGGTCCAGTGGTAAAGAATCCGCCTTCCAATACAGGGGACACGGGTTCGAGCCCTGGTGGGGGAACTAAGATCCCACGTGCTGCGGAGCAACTGAGCCCGTGCGCCATAACTACTGAGCCTGTGCTCTAGAGCCCGCGAGCCACAACTACTGAGCTTGTGCGGCCGCAACTACAGAGTACACGGACAACAACTGGAGAGAGAAAACCCGCACGCCACAAGGAAGACCCCACGCGGCCAAAAGATAAAAATAAATAAATAAATAAACTCTATTCCCCTGGAGCTGTGGCGGTGCCTGGAGCGGCCGTGGCCCAGAGAGCCCCGAGCCGGCCTTGCTCAGGACGCCGTTCGCCGCTGCCTCCCACGCTCCTCCTCCGTGGGGGCGGGGCTGCTGAGATTGGTCGGATCCCGCGATTCGTAAATCAGTAGAGGCCGGCACGGGGGCGTGTCCTGAGCGAGGACAAGACTCAGTGGCCAGCTTCAAGACTCAGTGGCCAGCTTGGCGCTGGGACTTACTTCCAGAAGAGTAACTGGTTGGTTCTGGAGCACAGATGTCAATCAAATGGGCAGGAATTGGTACGTGGGAATTGATTTTCGCCCAGTACAAAGAATTTTTGTTTTCTTTTTAAACAATGGGTACTTCCAAGAAAAAACAAAATGCCACATAAGATTTTTCTCTCAGGAAATAAAAACAGGCTCGGATGTGATAGGGGCACTTGGTGTCCGAGGCCAGCCGTGTGGGTCTGCGTCCCCCGGGGCTGGGTCCCCACGCTTCTCCCCGGGGCTCAACCGGGGCATTGGGACCCACCACTTCAGGTGTTTACAGGCTGCAGATGTGAACGCATTCGCCGAGGACCCTGCCCCCGCCCCCGCCAAGAGGTCTTAAAGAAGAAAAGCACGAATGACAAGAAAGGGGGGCATTCGGACAAGAGCAGGGGCCCCTCCAGCCAGGGCAGCCCACACTCCAGGGAAACCACACACACGGCAAGTGGCTCCAGATGAATCTCCTTGGAGGGTCAGAGTCAAAGGAGAATGTAAAACAGGAGACTTTCAGTTCTGCCCTGTAGGATCCCGTGGAGGAGGGCTGCATCCTACGGGGGGCTGGGTGTCTGGGTGCATCGGACCTGGAAGCAGCTGGTCACCCATCTCTGCTTTCGTGGACGGAGACCCCCTGCAGTTTCAGACCAGACACTGTGCTGCTGCTGTTCCCTGAGCTAATGTCCCCTCGCAGCCCACCGCATAGCCACCGGCACCCTGCCCCAGGACGGCCACCCTGCGGGCCAGGGCCTGTCCCTGAGCAAGGAGAAGCCAGAAGGCTAGAAACTTCGAGCAAACCGGCAGCAATGAGCCTGCAATGCAGAACCAGAGCTTGTGAAGGAGAGCTCGTCGCGTGGAGTAATGACGAGCCAGTGAGCGCTGCGGCTCCCAGATTCCAGGGGTGAAGGGCCAGCTGGGGGGGCTTCCACCTCCCAAGGAAGGAGGGCCAGCCAGAGGGCTAAGGGACATTTGGGCTCTCACGACAAAAGGGCAGGTCCAAGAAGCCTGCGTTTAACCAGAAGGCATTCGTCTGCGGTGGGGAAGGAAACTGTGCCCCCAAAGTCAAAACCAAGAAACAAAAGGAAGTAGAGGGAGTTAATAAAGAGAAAAGCCCAGAAGGAAATCATGACATTTGCAACAACATGGATGGACCCAGAGATGATCACGCAAAGTGAAGTTAGGCAGAAAGACAAATATCATGTGGTCTTATTTATATGTGGAATCTGAAGGATGCAAATGAACTTATTTACAAAACAGAAACAGACTCACAGACACAGAAAACAAGCTTATGTTGACCAAAGGGGACAGGTGGGGGGAGGGATAAATCGGGGGTTTCAGATTAACATATACACACGACTATATGTAAAATAGATCACCAACAAGGCCCTACTGTATAGCACAGGGAACTATATTCAATATCTTAAGATAACCTGTAATAGAAAAGAATCTGAAAAAATATATATATAACTCAAAAAGAAAAGAAGAAAGTTTAATTAAATAATTAAATCAGGAGGTACAAAAGCAAAAGCCAGTTCTTTGTGTTTTTGTTTTTGTTTTCGTTTCGGCCACACCAAGCGGCTTGTGGGATCTTAGTTACCTGACCAGGGATCCATCCCAGGCCCTCGGCAGTGAAAGCAACAAGTCCTAACCACTGGACCTCCAGGGAATTCCCCAAAATCTAGTTCTTTGAAAAGACCAATGAAATAAACTTTTGATAAGACTAATTAAGGGAAAACAAAAGAGTCGTAAAAACTTGCTGAACATTCATGAAAGGCGAGAACCACACACATAAACAAGATTTACACCGATCGCCCTGATGTTATGGTAATAAATGAAAACCTCCTCAAGAAATCGAGGCCTCCTATGAGAACGGGCCTGGGGGAAGCAGGAGACTGGAGCAGGCAGTGAGCGGAGAGCAGGTGGGCTTAGAAGTTCCCGCCGTCTGGGACGTGGGCCCCCGGGCTCCCCACCAGTCCTGGCTGCAGCCCTGGGAGCCTGAGTCAGGACCCCTGGCCGCCGCTTGAGACAGCAGATGTGTCTGGTGGTCACGGACAGCCAGCGACACAAGCTGCCGGCTCTGCAGCTCCGACCCCCAGGCATCTGGGCGGGCGGGTGGCTGGCATCCCCTGTAAAGCTAAGATTCCATCGTAGTTTATTTCAACTTTTAAGAATAACATCTGTGGTTTGATTTCTTTTTTTTTCATGAATACAAAGCGGAGTGTGTTCATTGTATAATATTTAGAAAACACAAAAAGTAAAAGAGAAAACCCAGAGGAGTGGCGGGTGCCCCCCGGTGCCAAGTGGGTTGAGGCCCACGGGCCTTTGTTCCGATGTGGCCGCTTTGGTGACACACAGCTTCGTGACACACTGGAAGGATTTGTCCCCGTGACATTAAATATTTAATGTGAAATGTGGTTTTTAACTAGCCATTCGTCATTCCTCCAATTTCTACCTCGTTTCTGGCCGTCAGGAGGCCCTCAGTCAGAGCAGGCAGGGGGCAGGAAAGCCCATCCGAATGGCGGTGACCCCTGACCTCTGCCCCCTGCCCCCACTGCAGTCTGGCACCTGGTGAGAAAGGGTCCCGAAGAGCCTTCTGGCCGAGACTCCCAGGGCTGGTTCCTTTGTGCTGCAGGAGAAACTCAACTCAGTGTGGCACCATCGCAGTGACCCTTGGTGTTTAAAGTTGGCGACCTTAATTTTTAAAGAAAGGAACAATCGTTAAGTCAAATCAGTAAGTTAAAAATCACACCTCTGGGATGGAGGGACTAAGAGGTCGGCCAGTGTTGGCAAGAACTCAGGGGAGTGGGGGGTAGTTTCCCAAGGCAGCTGCCCTGGAAGAGTCCGCGGGTTCCCCGAGAGTTAAACACCAGCTGCGTCTGGCCCGGCACTCCCTGCCCACAGACGTGTCCGCGGCCAGGACCGTGGCTCGTTACCCAGCTGAGATGCCGCGGTGTGGATGAACCTCTAAAACATCATGCTGAGTGGAAGGAGCCAGACAAGAAAGGACGTATATTATGGCTCCATGTGCACGAAGCGTCCTGAACAGGCAAAGCCACAGGGACAGGAACAGGGTCATGGGTGCAGGAGGTCGGGGGGCCAGGATGGGTGACTGCTGGCGGGGACGGGCAATCTTTTGGGGTGATGACAGGCTCTGCATTAGGGGTGATGGTTACACGTGCCTGAATATACTAGAAACACTGAATTGTATACTTTAAAAGAGTCAATTCCGGGCTTCCCTGGTGGCGCAGTGGTTGAGAGTCCGCGTGCGGATGCAGGGGACGCGGGTTTGTGCCCCGGTCCGGGAGGATCCCACGTGCCACGGAGCGGCTGGGCCCGTGAGCCCTGGCCGCTGAGCCTGCGCGTCCGGAGCCTGTGCCCGGCAACGGGAGGGGCCGCGACAGTGAGAGGCCCGCGAACCACAAAAAAAAAAAAAAAAAAAAAGTCAATTCCATGGTATGTGAATTACACCTCAACAAAGCTTTAAAAAAATCACTGAGATGTACGCACAAAAGTTTAATTCAGTTTGAATGGCTTTCAAGTTAGCGCTGTTATTTAACTGAAGCGGCCTGAGTGGCCACATCTGCAGGGCCCAGGCTTTGCACCCCCCATGTCTCTGGGGGTCCTGGGTGGCTCTGCATTTGGGATTGGGGGCAGTAGGGTAAGTCTCTCTGTAGCTGTTGTGGGGGGTGGCAGCTGGGGGTCCGGTGTCCCCTCGTCCTGCCCCGAGGGCCCGGGATGGCAGTAGAGAGCCGTCCGGCCGCCTGCAGGGCCGCTCTCCCGTGTGGTCAGCTGCTTTCCTCAGTCAAGACCAGTGTGTCCAGCACAACTACGTGAGTCACACGTGTGGTTTTACATTTTCTATAAAAAGAAAGAGGCGAAATTAACTTTAGTGATATATTTTATTTAACCCCGGCATACGCAACATGTTACTATTCCAACACGTACTGGATACACAGAAGTCAGTACTGAGACCCTTTCTGCTGTCCCCCCGTGTGCGTTCTGCGCTTACAGCAGGTGGGGAGAGGGGGCTGGGAGGCCGCCCTTACCACCCTCCTCCACCACCTGCCGCGCGATGGAGGGCAAAGGGTACCCGGGGCACACCCAGCCAGCGCTCCCGCGGTTGTGGGAAACGACACAGAAAAATGACAAAGGAAGCAGGATCTGGCGCCCAGGCCAGAATGCTGTGCTGACCTCTCTAAAGGTCACTCCGTCACTCTCCGTGGTGCGGAGAGGATGCCTCGTGCTCTGTGCTCGCCTGGGCCGGTGGGCAGACGGTCAGGCGGACGGGGGGCCCGGGCCTGGGCCGGCAACGTGATCCTTTGCGGGGTCCTTGGCTCTCCTCGCTGGGCTGCTTGAAGGGCAGCTTCGGGTCGGGAACAGTGAATCGTCCACTCCTCGCTGCCCTTCCCAGGTCCTCTGGGCGCCCGTGGGGTGTCAGGCTCTGCTGCCCCTGCCCCGCCCGCTCACAAAGCTGCTTTGAGAAGGGGCGACCGGCCTGAAGAACGTGCCCCCAGCCCGGCTCATGAGCAAGCTGGGCTCCTGCCTGGCTTGGCCTCCTTTGGGCATGAGGGGTCTCTGGGCACAGTCGGGCCGGGCGGGGGCACGTGCCCACGAGCACCCGCTCTGTACTCCCCTTCTACTTCTCTGTGGGGCTGGGCTGTGGTGGACGTGGGGGGCGCTCTGTCTGGAGGCGGCAGCATCTCTGGGAGGGTGACCCTGCTGAGGAGTCCTCTTTCCCCCACTGGGCCTGCTGGATCCCCTTGGGCCTGGCTGGGGGGGGCGTCCAGGGGGCATCTGCCTTGGGCCAGGTTGGTCAGCGTGCCAAGCAGGAGGCTGGTGGACATGGGGCAGGCACATCTGGGGGCCCTGATCACCCCAGAACCTGTGGCAGGCCAGGTCATCTCCCAGGTAGCTCTCAGGTAGACGCCCAAGTAGGTTTACAGGTAGGCTTTTAGGTAGACGCCCGGGGAGGCTCCCAGGTGGGTCCCAGCTCTCAGGAGAAGGCAATCCGACCTGCAGGCTGTGTCTCTCTGGGGACTCCCCTGTGCCCTCCTTGGCTTTGAGTCTGTTTCTAGGTGGGTTTGCTGCTGGGCTGGGGCTCCCCGCTCAGGTAGGGAAGCAGGAGCCTCTGGGGCGAGTGGAGAGCTGGTCGCGTGCCAGGGCTCCTTGCAGGGATTTGGCTCAGCTTAGCCCCTTCCGGCAAAAGTCACAACGCTACACGAGTCGTATTTGGTGACTCTGATTTAAAGAAAGTTTGAAAACTGCCAGGTGGTGCTCACCGCGGGGCCTCCGGGAACTCCTGTCCCCGGGGAGGCCCGTCAGTGGGCCATGGGGTTGGACCGCCCCTCAGCGCCCGCTCCGGGACCCCCAGGAAAGGCCTGCAGAAGAGGGCCAGACATCGGCCCCATCAGAGACCGTGACCGGGCGGGCTTCACGGGACAGCGGCCGTGAGGGCCGTGAGCGACACCCCTGCTACGTGCGGGACAAGCGCCCCGGCTGGGGCCTCGGTGTGGACGGAACAGCTGTGGTCACGCGCCCTGGGACAGCAACGCCAGCAGAAGGGCCCAGAGACCAGCTGGGGGCGCTGCACTCCCTTCCCTGGCGGGAACTCAGCAGCTGGGAGGACGGTGCGCCCCCCGGCCACCCAAAGAGGGTGTGCGGTGGGGGTGGGTCTCCGTTTAGAGACCCCAGCCTCCTGGAGTGGCAGGCCCCCCAGGGTTCGATCAGACTTGGGGTAGGAGGTGGGAAGGAGCGTCTGGGGTTAGGGCCCGGCAAGGGGCGGGGTGCCTGTGCACAGGGGCCTACCTGCCCCACTCGAGCTCCATTACAATGACAGTAAAGACATTAGAAAAGCCAACGTGCTTGAGGGCAGAGAGGAGGAAGAGGGGCCTTGCAGGCTGGGAAAGCAGAGCCCACGGCTTGGCCGAGCCTGGCTGCAGAGCCGGGGAGGCTCCAGGCTGGAAACAGGGCCTTGGGGAGGTCTGCGTGGGGTGGGGACCGAGACCCCAGGTGGGGAAGGGAGAATTCCTTCCCGACAGACAGACAGACTGGTCTCCCAGGCCCCTGTTACCCACAGTGGGGCTCTTCCCGGGTACCCCCCCAGGTTCCCAAGCAGCCGTCCAGGGCCTCCTCTCCGGTGTGAGCAGCAGCCCCCAGACTCTGGAGGAAAAAGGGGCTGTGAACAGGGCGGGGCTTCAGTACCGACCAACGGAGCGTGTGGAGGCCACCAGGCCCTCAGGAAAGGACTCTTGGCTATTATTAAAATTGTGATAGTGGAAATGAATAATCAATGAAAGGATTGCAAAATAAAGTTCAGGAAGTCTCCCCCAGAGGCAGAGAAGAGGAAAGATAAGAAAATTAGAGGTTCTTACAGGAAGCCTAACATCCAAGTCAGAGGAATTCCAGGAGGAGAGAATGGACAGCAGGGAGGCCAGGACATAATCCCGGAAAACATGAGGACGTTTCCCAGGACTGACGGACGTGAGCATGCCTAGCGGACCCTGCCCCAGCCGTCCGTCCTGCTGACACCTGGGTGCTGTCAGGGGAAGGTCCCCGGGGAGGGGAAGAGCAGCGTCCTACCTACGGTCGAGTGTCAGGGTGGTCCAGAGCTCTCAGCACCAACGTCAGGAGCGGGAAGGACCATCACCGTCACATACCTGGGGGCGGCCTCTCACCTACAGCCCGTGCACAGCCAGCCTTCCAGCCAAGGCTTAGTGCCCAGTGAAGACATTTCCAGACAACCAAAGACCGGTTAAATGGCCCTCCCTTGCAGTTCTTCTCAGGAAGCTCGTGGAGAATGTGTTCCTCTAGAACCAGGAGGAAAACTGAGAAAGATGAAGGCTCAGAAATCAGGAAGTGCCGGACGCACCAGGAGAGAAGTTGGGGAGGGAGCCCTAGGGCAGCAGCTGTGCCACCGGGCTAGAGAGCAGCCATCCAGATTGAGACAGGAGGGCAGGGACTTGAGAAGGGATGTCTCTGGGAACAAGTGACAGACTTCCAGGCTTGTCTGAACATCCTGGGGAGGTGTTATGATGCTGTCAGAGTCCTGTTAATGATGGCCTTGCAGGAAATCCAGCAGGGAAGAAGTCGTGTTATTTTTTCTTTAATCTTTCCCCCGTTCTTTAGATAGGATAGTTTCTGTTGGTCTGTCTAAAGATTCACTGACTCTGTAATCTGCCATCTCCAATCTGCAGTCAAACCCAATCAGTGGATTTTGCGTTTCAGTTATTATACTTTTTATTGGAGAGCTGCCATTTGGTTCTCTTATGTAGTTTCATGTAATTTCCATTTGTCCCTCTCTTGTTTACTCATTTAAGACCACATTTTCCTTTAACTTTTTGAACGTGTTGTTCACCCATTCTTTGAATAGTTACAATAGTTGTGTTAAAGTCTTTTCTAAATTCAACCTCTGAGCTGCCTCGGAGTTGCTTTCCATTATGTGCTTTGCTGTATTTTTCTCCCCTTGAGTGTGGGTCATATTTTCCTCTTATTTGCAGGCCTTGTGACTTTTATATTATGTACAGAACATTGTAAATGTTACATTGTAGAGACTCTGGATCGTTACCTTCCACTGAAGAATGTTGAACTTTGTTCTAGTAAACAGTTAATTTCTCACTGATTACCTTGAACTAGGGGGGCATGTCTTGACATTTTGTTAGGGTGGATCTTTATCTTGATGGGACTCAACATACAAAGCGCTCCATGGATTTTCTTATTTCTTTTTTTTCTGGTTGCATCGGGTCTTTGTTGCTGCACGCGGGCTTCTCATCCCCGTGGCTTCTCTTGTTGTGGAGCACAGGCTCTAGGCGCGCAGGTTTCAGTAGTTGTGGCATGTGAGCCCAGTAGTTGTGGCGTACAGGCTCAGTAGTTGTGGCACACGGGCTTAGTTGCTCCGTGGCACGTGGGATCTTCCCGGAGCAGGGCTCGAACCCGTGCCCCCTGCATTGGCAGGCGGATTCTTAACCACTGCACCACCAGGGAAGCCCTGTTCCTTGGATTTTACTGGGGCTTGGTTTTAGATTTCGGCAGTTGGTCTACGGTGGGGCTCACTTGCCACGGTCGCTGGGCTGGAGCCCAGAGTGTGCAGCGTTGCTTGACTGTTAGTGCCCCTGTCGAACTCTCGGCCTGGGGACTGCTGCCTCTGGGAGCCCTGGGGATCCTGCATTGCTCACCTGCACGTCTGGCCCTGAATGACCCCTCCAGCTGGTGCCCTGGCCCACAGATGCGCGGCCTCCTCCTCCACCGGAAGGATGCTCTGCTCACCAGGTTCCGTGTCATGGTCTCAGTTGGGAGGTCGCCCCCAGCTGGGAGCCGGCCCATCCCTGGGCCCCCCACCCTGGGCATCACCCGTCGTGCACAGCCTATTGTCCAGAAGTCGGCGACCTAAAACGTGTCTGGTGGACGTTGTCTGTGGTGGGAGGGCTGGCCTGACACTAGTCAGTCTGCATGGCCGGAGCACAAGTTTGGAGCAGACTGAACAAGGCAGGAAAGTATCCAGAGTTCACCCCAGCTCAGCCCTGCTATGCTCCTGTCTCCTGCAAATAGTGTGTCAGCAGAAGATGCCCGGAGAGCTGTTTCAGGGGCTTTCGGGGTTTGGGCGGCTGGGGCGTGACAGTGAATTCTCACCTTGAGCTTGGTCAGTTAGGTGTAAGACCGGACACTCAGGAAACGACCGTATCAGCGTGTTGGTGAGAGATGTGAATGTAAACGTCCAAAAGAATAGCTAAAAGCTTGTGGGAGTTGGGGAGGAGAAAGCTCCAAGGGCTCTCCCCTCCAGGCCTGTGTCAGGACTCAGGTTTACACAGGAGGTGGCGTGTGTGTCCCCGTGACATAAATCACACCGCAACGGAGGAAAAACTAGACGATCTCCGTAAATGTGGAAAAGTGTCTTGTATAAAATACACATTGGCAGGAGCCCGTTGGCCGCCTGGGAATGGTACCACTTTGTTGCCAGCCTGGATGATTTAGAGCTGGGTGTGCCCGTATGGGCTGGCTCAGGGGTCCTCACGGTGGGTCCACCCCTGAGGTTAGTGCTACGTGTCCCGGGTCCAGCTGGGGACGCTGAGGCCGCCTGAGCGCCCCCCACCAGGCACAGAGGTGGGCCCTGCATGGCTGCCCGTCAGGGCCCATTCCCTGCTGTGTGGAGCCCGCAGCCTAACTGTCCCTCTCCACTGGTCCCTCGAGCAGCTCCCCGCCTTCCGCTGAGGATGGAGCCTGGAGAGCCCGCCGGAGAGCCTGCTGCTGGTGACACTGCTGGTGACCCAGCTGGTGGTGAGTGTGTCCCCATGGGTGAGTCTGCACCCCTCATGGCCCAGGTCCAGCCTGGCTGCACTTGTCAGGACTGGGCATGGGTGGGTGTGGGCGGGGTCTGTGTACAGGTACATGCCTGTGCACCGGGCAGGGACCCCAGGTGGGAGGCGTCCAGGCGATGGGGCTTTCTGGGGGCCTGGGACATGTGGAGAGGCCTCAGTTGTGGATGGGAGCAGGCAGGTGGCTGCTACCACGGCCTTCCTGTCCTGAGGGCCACGGCGGGCACCTCCCTCTGCCCTGGGAAATGTGGCCTCGTGGTCCTGCAGTGGACCGCCTGCCGGCCACTTGCCTGATGTCTGACTCCGAGGGTTGGCCATGACTGGACGGACACTTCAGGGAGCCCACACTGAAGTGTGGGTGAAGCTGGGTGCAGGGGGCTGGTGGAAACGGCGGGGTTCTCTCTGGAGCCTGGCTCTGCGCCCCACACCAAGTGTGGACGGACACAAGGCATCTTATCGGTCCTGCCAAGAAGGAGAGAGGATGAGGGGGCTGGGCGGTGTCTGAAGAGTGAGGGCCCCCAGACTGGCACGTTCAGCTCGGGCGCCCCAGGATCCCACGTGGTCTCTGGCCCCAAGAGAGCTGAGGCGCTGGCCCCCATTTCTCCTCCAAGAGCCCCGAACTCCTCGCAGTGGTGTCTGTGGGCTCCGGGAGGCTTTCTTTCTGAGTGTCTCCTGTGTTCGGTGGGTGTCGGGGGCAGGGCAGACGCGGAGCCACGTGGAGCCTGCTCTTGCCCCGCCGAGGACAGGCGGTGATGTGCAAGAGGAGACCGAGGCCGGAGAAGGAGGGGCTCCTCCCAGGCCGGGATCGGGTGTCCGGTTGGAGAGTGGGGCGCCCCTCCCTGCTGGCCCCTGGCATCCTGGGGGGCCGTCCCTGTGCCAGGCTGGGGTCCTCTGGTGGGCACAGGGGTGGGAGGGAGAGCCCCCAGCCAGTAAGCAAAGCGCTGCCCCTTCTTGCAGGTGGTGGGGAACCTGAGGCCTCTTCCCAACCTCTGCTCACCCACCCCAGGGTCCTGAGAGGCTTGTGGAGTCGGCCCCCCCTCTCCTGTGGGGTCCTCCGCAGGTGCACACCGCCTGCTCCAAGCAGAGTCTCCAGGGGGGCGCCCAGGCACCCGCAGCCGCCCACGATGGGCTCCTTTTCTGCTCACAATTCCCCAGACCTTCAGACCGTGCTTTTCCCCACCTCTGTCCCCAACGTGCAGAGGCTTCAGGCCCTGACACCACCCTGTTGTGACTGGACTTCAGACACAGCCCCTGGCCTTCTGCTGTGCGTGACCTCAGGCCAGGGAAGCCCTCTTCAGTGGGCATCTCTCCACCAGGATCTGGGTACCTCCCCCAGGATGCTTCTGGCGCCTCTGCTGGTTTTGCCAAGAGCAGGACCCTCCTCATCTGTAGCCCCCGGACTCTGACACCCGAGGCCCCAGGGCCTCGGCTTGTCCTGGACCATCTGGATGCCACCCTCCCCCGCCTGTCCTGATGCTGGGGGCAAGAGGGGAAGGGACAGGCCGGGGAAGACCTGCGGCTCTTCCCTCCCGTCCTCCCCTCTTCTGGGAACAAGAAAACATTCTCCAACTGAGAAGTCAACTGGGGTCAAAAATTGTTTTTCTCCTGAAATCGTGGCCTTTGGGTGAGCAAGTGTAGCTGAATCAGAAAAGCTGCATGCTGAAGTCCAGCAGGTCCCAGGATCTCGGGCAGCAGTGGATCCCCCTTCCTTGGGAAATTCAAAAGTCAGGCAGACAGAGCTGAATCACTTCTCAGCATGGAGGGAGAGGCAGGCAAGCCCTGGCCAGGAAGCCTGGTCCCCGCCCCACCGCCCCTCACAGGCTCGTGCAGTACCCAGAGCCTCCAGGCCTGGCCCTCTGTGTGTCAGGGCTGGGGTGGGGGGCCCCCCAGCCCCTGGGGCCGTGGAACCATCCTTGGGCTGTGACCTGAGGGAGGCTGTGAAAACAGGCGACACAGCACCCACCTTGCTGGCTGTGTGACCGTGGGCAAGTTACATACCTTTCCGTTTCCTTACCTGAGAAAAATAGTTGTCGCCCTATACTTAGCTCCATCTGGGAATGAAACACTGCCGGCGTGTGTGCGGCGGAGACGTTAGCTGTGATCCTTTTCAGTCTTTGACCCAGTGGAATTCATTTTGCTGTGAGAGATTAGGAGTGGGTCCAATCCACGCTAGAGGGCCGCTGGGACAGCCAGCAACACTGAGTTCCCCATGCTGGGCGTCTCCCAGCGCTCTGCTCTGTTCGCCTGCCTGCATCACGCTGTTTGATGGCGGTGGTGTGATGACCTGCTGATCTGGCAGGACTAAACCTCTCGTTGCTTTTCTCTCGTTTCTTGTTTATTTTCCATGTAGACGTCCGAATAGCTTGTTTGCTTCTACAGAAATCCATTGCTGTTTTTACTGGGTTTCATTACGTTTGTGGTTGGACAAAGAGGCATCTGGCGCCATCTCATCCCAGTGTCAGGCAGGGCCGCACGCCCGCAGCGCCCTCCCACAAGGTGGGGTCTGCCTCCGCCCTTGCCCTGGGAGCCAGGCTCAGGTGTGTGCCTGAGGCCCTGGGGAGGAGCCCGTCTAAATTCCTGACCCACAGAATCTGGGATCCTGAGAGACGAACCTCTTGTTTGGGGCCCGTTGCCTTTCTCTCTGTTCTCTGTCTTCAGCAGTGCTTTTTTTTTTTTAATTTATTTACTATCTTTGGCTGTGCTGGGTCTTCACTGCTGCACGCGGGCTTTCTCTAGTTGCGGCGAGCGGGGGTTACTCTTCACTGTGGTGCATGGGCTTCTCATTGTGGTGGCTTCTCTTGTTGCAGGGCATGGGCTCCAGGCACGCAGGCTTCAGTAGTAGCAGCACGTGGGCTCCGTAGTTGTGGCGCGCAGGCTCTAGAGCGCAGGCTCAGTAGTTGTGGCGCACGGGCTTAGTTGCTCCGCGGCATGTGGGATCTTCCCGGACCAGGGCTCGAACCCGTGTCCCCTGCACTGGCAGGCGGATTCTTAACCACTGTGCCACACTCAACAGTGCTTTTAAAAATAGATTTTGCACATTTTTATTACTTTTTAAAACTAGGCATGTCATCTTTTTAAAGTCCAGTTGTTCATAGCACCTTTTCTTGCATCAGATTTTCCGATTTGCTAGTGAAACCCGGAGGTTTCCTGTCGGTTCCCATGCACCCACCTGGGTGGGCCCGTTTGCTGGAGGTCCCTTCTCGCTGCTTCCTGGGGCCTCCAGGTGTGCGGTCGGGTCCCCAAGCAGCAAGAGCTTGCCTTTCCCTTGCTGGTGTCCATGCTGTCTTTTTCTCCTCCCACGGCTGTGTGGCCTGATGTTTGAGCACCTGTGCTGGGGACAGGCGGTCAGTCTCTGGGGTGGGTGGTTTGCTGGATGAAGCAAGACCTTGGCACCGCACTTCCCAGGTGGGCAGCCTGGCGTGGCCAGAAGTACACGGCCCGCTGGGTGTGGGCGCAGGGTGGGGGCTCCGAGGGGCTTGGCTCCGTCTCCTCACCCGTAGCTCTGTCCTGGCTGCACCCCGGCTCGGGGCTCGAGCCCCTCCCAGCCGCGTACGGAACCCAGACCAGAGGCCAGAGGACCGACGGTGGGCTGGAGATAGTGGCAGTCCCCGCCTCTGCAGAGGGGCTGTGTGTCCCTGTCCTGGCCATGCGCGGGCGGCAGGGAGCCTGCTGGCCTTTGGAGGTGCTGCCAGGTCTGCAGACTGGTGGGGCTCCTGCTGCAGCCCCTTCTCTGGCCCCTCTGCTCTGCTCATGGGCAGGGCCTCTGCCTGCCAGCCGCCGCCCGGGGGTGGCTGCAGGCATCCTGGCTGCTCCGCTGGGCTTTCAGGCCGCCTGCTGACAGGCGGGTGTGGTCCAGGCAGCCGGGGCTCGGCCCGTCTGGTGCTGCCTCTGGCTGGTGCCGAGTTGGACGACAGACCAGCTGTAGGAGCCTTGACCCATCCAGACCCTGAGTGTCCACAGGGCCAGGTCACGGGGTCACGCGAGGAGGGCCCAGGGGCGGAGGGGCTCTGGGTGGCTCCCTGAGGGAGGCCAGCTGTCCACGGTCCAGCTCAGCCCCCAGTTCCACCAGGAAAAAGTATCCATTTCATTTCTTACCACCAGCTCTATGGTAGCAAGTAACAGAGGTCTTTATAGAGTTAACCTGGCAGCTGGATTTTCTTCTAGAACGCATCTTTCCTGAGTGAAGGTGACTAAATTAGCTGCTTGGTGTCTGTCTGTCCGGCCCTTCGTGTCCCTGCGTCCCTCCTGTGCCCGTCAGGAGCAGCCCTGGAGGCAGCCCCGCAGCTCTGGGTGTCTGGTGGGCGGGGTGAAGCTCGAGGACGGAGGGCACAGGGCAGAGGGCGGGCCACCTTAGTGCTACAGCTGGGCCCTCTGGCCTCCCCCTGGTTCTCGGCCCCCATGCATTAGAGCCTGAGCCGCAGCACATGTGGGGAGCGCTCCCGGGGCCCCAGCGGGGCTCGCGCAGGGCAGGGAGCAGCAGCCCAGCTGGCCGTGGGAGTTCGAGTCTTTTTTTTTTTTAATATATATTTTTTTTAAGTTAGATTTTTTTTCATTTTCTTTCTCTTCCTTCCTTCCTTTTCTTTCTTTCTTGCCGTGTTGGGTCTTCGTTGCTGCGCGCGGGCTTTTCTCTAGTTGCCATGAGCGGGGGCTCCTCTTTGTTGCGGTGCACGGGCTTCTCATTGCAGTGGCTTCTCTTGTTGCAGAGCACGGGCTCTAGGCGCGCGGGCTTCAGTAGCTGTGGCACGCAGGCTCAACAGTTGTGGCTCACGGGCTCCAGAGCGCAGGCTCAGTAGTTGTGGCTCACAGGCTTAGCTGCTCCGCGGCACGTGGGATCTTCCCAGACCAGGGCTCGAACCTGTGTCCCCTGCACTGGGAGGTGGATTCTTAATCACTGTGCCACCAGGGAAGCCCCTCTCCATGACATTTTATATTTTTTGCATGGACTTCTTTTGTTACGTTTATCCCAAGAAATTTGAAATTTTTTATGTTACTGTACCTGATATCTTTTAAATGTTGATTTCTGTCTGTCGCTAGTATGGAGGCAACAGTGGACTTCTTTCTGTTTTTTTTTTTTTTTTTTTTTTTTTGGCCACACCAAAGTGGCTTGAGGGATCCTAGTTCCCCAACCAGGCATTGAACCCGGGCCCCCTGCAATGGAAACACGGAGCCCTAACCACTGGACCGCCAGGGAAGTCCCAACAATGGATTTCTTACTACTGGCCTGTGTTCACCATCCATGCTGAAATAAGTCCGTCGATTAATTCTAATACTGGTCTTTAGATTCTTCATTGCTTTCTAAAAAATGAATCATTTGTTCAGTGTGTAACGACATTTTGGGGTATTGTTTTTATTTTATTTTTATTTTTATTTTTTTATTTTTTATTTTTTTGCGGTACGGAGGCCTCTTACTGTTATGGCCTCTCCCGTTGCGGAGCACAGGCTCCGGACACGCAGGCTCAGTGGCCATGGCTCACGGGCCCAGCCGCTCGGTGGCACGTGGGATCTTCCCGGACCGGGGCACAAACCCGTGTCCCCTGCATCGGCAGGCGGACTCCCAACCACTGCACCACCAGGGAAGTCCCTGTTTTTATTTTTAAAGACTATTTTTTAGAGCAGTTTTCGGTTCACAGCAAAATGGAGAAGAACGTGGAGATTTCCCGTCTACCCCTGGCCCTCCCACATGCACCACCTCCCCCGTTATCACCATCCCCACCAGATGGGACACTTGTGACAAGTGAGGGACCTGCCTGGACACGCCGTCATCACCCAAAGTCCGTAGTCTACCTTGGGACTCACTCTTGGTGTTGTAGGTTCTGTGGGTTTGGACAATGCAAAGTGGCATGTTATCTACTATTGAAGGCTCATAGAGTAGTTTCTCTGCCCTAAGACCCTCTGTGCTCTCCTGTTCATCCTCCCTACCCCCAACCCCCGGCAACTCGTGATCCTTATACTGACTCCATAGTTCTGCCTTTTCCAGAACGTCCTAGAGTTGGAATCATACTACGTACATAGTCTGCAGCCTTTTCAGATTGGCTTCTCTCACTTAGTAATTTGCATTTAAGTTCCCTCCCTGTCTTTTCCTGGCTTGATGGCTCATGTCTTTTTAGTGCTGAATAATATTCCATTGTCTGGAGGGACCAGAGTTTATTGATCAGAGTGCTGATGCTTTTATTTTTTCCTGTCTAAGTTCTATGGCCTTAATTTTTCCTTCTTGCTGCTCTGCACTGGTGTCGAATGCACAGTGGGTATCCTCCTGGTGTTTCCGTCTTCGGGGAACGCTTGCAGCATTGAGTTCTGTGTTCGCTGAGGGTTTTTTATAGAAGCCTTTTGTCTGGTTAAGGAAGTTCTTTCTCTTCAAGTTTGCTGAGTTATTTCTTAAATTATAACTAGAACTCTCCCTTAAGAGATGCTTGTTCTGCATCTATTGAGAGCATCGTGTGACTTTCGTTTTTTATTTCACTAGCAAACCAGGCTGATGGACCTTCAGTTGTCCAACCAGCCTTGTTTTCTGGGACGGACCCTCCTGTGGTGTACACGGGTGTCTTGTCCGCGTCCCTGAGCCCGTGTCGTTGGGGGCTGTCCTCCAGGGTGTGGCTCGGGTCCCCAGCCTTTCCCTCTGTCCCGCTTCCTGCGAGGAGCCAGCAGGTTGCCGTCGTCTCCCTGATTCTTGGATAGATTCGCAGGTGAAGCCACCTGGGCTCCTGATACCCCAGATTTGGCCGGGAGAGTCTATTAGTGGCTCCCCTGCCCCAGTGTGTGCACTGATGATCAGGTCCTGACTCTGACCCCTGACCCCGACCCACACCATGTGAGGGCATGGCTGGGGTCCTGACCCCTGACCCCCACCATGTGCGAGGTGTGGCTGAGGTCCTGGCTAAGTGCCAGGGGCTTCTCCCACCTCCTGGGCTGGGGTCGGGGGCATGCCAGGAGCCCAGACCCCCCTTGGCTGCTTTCCTTCCCGTCCTCCCTGGGCTCTGGGCCCTGGCGCCTGCCGGTTCTGAACAAAAGGACCAGAAGGCTAATACTCCGAGCTCCCAGTGCAGGGGGCCCAGGTTCGATCCCTGGTCAGGGAACTAGATCCCGCGCGCATGCCGCAACTAAGACCCGGCACAGCCAGGTAAATAAAAACATACATACGTACAGTGTGGTCATTCAGTTTAAAAAAAAAAAAAAGAACCGGAAGGTTTGCCTGTAATTTCTCAGCGGGGCTGGAAAGGTTACATCGCCCGGGCCTTTGAAGCAGAACTTGCAAGGCAAGGAGGGGCTGGGCCTCAAGGCTCGAGCTGCCAGGGAGCTGGGGTGGGGGAGCGGGTTAGGCCCGGGAGGTGCTGCCGAGGCTGGCAGGGCTGCAGGGAGGCTCTGGGGAGGCGGGAGCCCCGCCTGGCGTGCAGGGAGCGTGAGGCCCAGGGGCGGGCCCGCAGCCAGGGGGCGCTGGTGGCCATGGGCACCTCGGAGCTGGGTCCCCGGTCCCCTGGCCTCAGAAACAGCTTTCTTTCCCAAGCCAAGAGCTGGCAGCAGCGACCTTTGCGGGCCAGCCAGCTCTCCTTGGCACTGACCCTTTTCCAGCAGGAGGGTGACCCCGACCTCCCCTGTCCCGGCCCGCACTGGGCTGAGTGGCACCTGTGTCATGACTCCACGCCCCGTTCTGCAGCAGGGACAGCGGCTTCAGGGAGCAGCGGCCATGGGGGTGGGGAAGCTTTTGGGAGTGGCCAGTCTGCACGGGGCTCACCCGGGGCCGGGACAGGGCAGAGGGGAGACGGGGGAGACAGAGGCCGGAACCACTTCGGGGCCTCGGCAGGGGCCAGAGGCCAGACATGGTGGGCAGTGGACGGGTGTATGGGTGGCGTACCCCGCTGGGCGGGCCTTGCCCGTGGGGGGCCAAGGCAGTACTGCCAACTTAGCCCCGGCGGCCGACGCCCCTTCCCCACTCACACGGCCACTCTGAACCCACCGCGGCTTAAATCTGAGGCCAGGCTCCCTGAGCTGTCAGGGGAAGCCCACCCCGGTGGGCACTGCGGGAGGCAGCCCTGCTGGGTGGCCGGGCCACGGTCCTGGGGAAGGGGCAGAGAGGGCACAGGGGGCCGTGGGCGCCGGGCGGCGTCTGCAGGAGCCCCCAGGCCTCGGCCCCCGCCTGCCTCTCAGCCCCTGCTCGGCCCTTGTCTTGTCCCCTCAGGCCGGGACCCGCTGCTGTTCCTACAAACCCTGCAGACGCTGTGGTCCACTCGGGAGCTGGGACAGGTGAGCCCTCGGGGTGTGGGCACCGGGCCGCCAGCCTCGGCAGGCTGCCGTGTCCGAATGTTCTGGGGGATGTGTGGGATTGGAGCCGTGGGGTGAGGCCTGCTGGACGCTCAGAGCAGGCAGGGAGGGCCTGGGCCCACCACCGGCTTCCGGGCAGCGCAGGGCACCTGCCGGGCCTCGCCCGCTGCCCCCCCTCCCAGAGGGCCAGAGGGACAGCCCGTCTGGACAGCGGGGGGATGCATGTGGTCCGGCGGGAGGAGCTCTGGTGGGGAGGCTGCCAGGGTCTTCCACGGCCACCTGGGGGTCCTGCAGTGGCAGCCACCACTGCCCAGACCGTGTCCCGCTGTGGCCTGTGCCAGGAGGGCAACTCTGCCTCGCGGCCCCCGGGGGTGGTGCAGTTACTGGCCCTCGGCCGCTCCTTCCCGGCACTTTACTCCCTTGAGGCAGCGAAAGGGCGAGGGAGGCTGCCTTGGCTCCTGGGGAGGACGGGCCGCGGGGCCCACGCGGGGCTGGAGGGAGAGGGCCCCGTCCTCGTGGCACGTCCTCGTGCCAGCCTGGCCTCCAGCTGCCCGCCGAGGGTGGCAGAGTGCCCAGACCTGGGGCAGGCTGGCCGGGCAGGAGTCCGGAGCAGGTAGGCTCCAGGCTTCCACAGCGCTTCGTGGTGGAGGAGGGCCGGCAGCCGGCCTCCTCTCTGGGCAGGCCTGGGCTCCCCGCACGGCTGAGCTGCGGGGCCTTGGGCAGCTAGCAGCCACCTCTAGCCGTCAGCTGGAGAATCCAGAGGCTTTGCAAAAGCCAAACGTTTTTTGATTTTCCAGTTTCGTGCCCTGTGGCTTGGGGGTGAGACTCAGGAAACGGGGCTGTGGTGCTGTTCAGCCTTCCTGTTGGGAGCGGGCTCGTTGTGAGATTGTATTCTCTGCCCTGGTGTCCCGGTGAGCCGGCCTGTGAGCTCGGCTGGAGAGGACCCTCCATCCCTGTTCGCTGAAGGCAGGAGCCAGCGGCCCGCAGAGCCGGAGGAGGAGCCGGGCGCTGCCCCGGGGGCAGGAGGGCGTGGGGGGGCGGGGGCTGCAAATGAAGCCTGGGGGCCGTCTCCCTAGTGGTTGTGCCTGGGCAGAGTGTCTGTCTCTGGATCTACTTCTCTGGGAAGCGTCCGCTTCCTCCACGTCACCACGGTTTCGGCCGGAGGTCCTTCCCGGTTCCTGACCCCCGCGTCTCCCGGCAGCGCTGCCCTCCCCAGGCCTTGTGCCTCTTTCCCGGGGCTGATCTCAGCCTTCAGGTATAGCCGGACGCCCAAGTCACCGGTTTCCAGGAGTCTTGGTTTCCGATGCTGCATTTAACGCCACACCTTCCCCCCGAGTTCTGTTCGCCACCGGTCTGATGTGTAGGAGTCCGTTGTCCTTCTTGTTTTCTGATTTTCACGGTGTCTCCTTCGACGAGTCTGTTGTTCATTTCCAAAGAAACACAGGGCTGTGTCTTGATGTCGCTTAGCTGTTTGTTTCTGGCTGTGAAGGAGCCCGGTCCATCTGTTTTGGTTTTTGCACAGGACAGGCTTGTTTTGTGGTTAGTTGTTTAAATGCTCTGAGTTCCCTACTTGGCGAAAGCTCCCGCCTGGAGGGGACACACGTTTGCTCACCAGAGCTTGTCCTGGGTTCCCGTGAGCAGCCGGCACCACGCTGCGCAATGTCCAAGCTCGGACGCTTGTGATAACCAAGGGCCCGGCAGCTGGACACGCGGTGGCTCGAGCCCGAGGACGAGGGTGCAGGTGAGCCAGGGTGTCCTGGGGGCCGAGGGAACAGCAGAGGGGCCCAGGGGGCGGCCGCGTGACAGCAGCTGGGGCCCAGCAGAGCACGTGGAGTTTTCGGGGACCGCACAGGACAGGGAGTCTGGAGATGGAGGGGAGGCCAGAGGGCACGGGGGAGGGAGAGGGGAGGTCAGCCGGGGTCTCGGAGCCAGGGGTCCCGAGGATCGTCGACATGGACGCTGAGCCCCCCACGCCAAGGGCAGGGGTAGCACGGGAGGGCGACATGGGGCCGTAAACCCCCGGGGCCCAACCCTGGTGCGTGAGGCCCACCCCAGGGCTGCAGCTAGCGCTCAGGGCCACTTGCGTCTTATTCTTTACTTAATTTTGATTATTCTTTCCTTTTATCATTTTAGACGTATGTATATTGCTATTTTCATTCCCAGACCGATCTCTTACTGTTCTTTATTCTTAGAGCTTTGATCTCCCTGCTTGTGGTCGTCACTCGTGGTGAATTGTTCCTTGTGTGAACCGGTCGTTTGTCATTGTGAGCTCACCTTAGTGCGGCGTTTTCCCTCTGGTGGCTGAGGGCCAGATCCCCAGGGGCGTCCCCAGGACCACCCTCCTGAGCACACGTGGAAATAAATCCAAATCCCAAGGCCGGAGCTGGGTCCTTCTAGACCTTTCCTTTTTCCAAGCAAGGGGTGTGGTGCTGCTGGAGACCCCGCCCCCTCCTCGGGCAATGCGGGACAGTGGCCCCCAGGCTCTGTGGGAACCGTGGCCCCTGCTGGTGCCCTTCAGACCCCCGAGAGGTGTTTGTGGCCTTGCCCATCTGTCCTGCAGGGCGACAGTGGTCCTCAGGGTCTGTCTGAGGCCATCTCAGGTGAGTTCCAACCGCCACAGCGAGGGCAGCCCCTTCCAGAGGGCCCTTGGGTGCGAGGGCTTCGGCCCCCTGAGCTCACACCTGACGCCTGCAGCTCTACCCTGGCCCGGACCCCAGCAGGTCCTCTGTCAAGGGAGCTGCAGTGACCTGAACCACTGGAGCGGGCAGGGCGTGGCGGGCTGGCCGTGCACAGGGCCCCGCCGGTCATGCAGAGGACGCCCGGCTGCTCTAGAGACGGTGGTGAAACGCACGTTGTCCCCCTAGACGTGGGTGTCGGGAGCACGCCTGTTCTTGTCTCTGTCTTTCGGCTCTTACGCGTCTCCCAGAGCTTCCCAGCACAGGAGGTAGAAAAGTAAACAAAAGGCATTTTTCAGTTGGGGTCTTTTCCTTTTTTCCGTCTCCTGTCGCTTGCTGGGCCCTGCTGACCTGCCACCGTTGCTGAAGGGCCAGCACCACGCCCCATGCGTGCCACGTGGGCGATCAGGGCGCAGAGGAGCTCCGCCCAGGCTCTGGCCTGGGGAGCAAGCCCCAGCCTCTGCAGGACCACTGGCCTGGACAGTCCTTGTGCCTGGCCGGGGTGCAGCGGACCAGGAAGGTGCGGGTCGGGGAAGCCGGCAGGAGGACTCACCGCAGCGAGGCCTTGTGTCTCCACAGCTCCGGGAGGAAGCCCAGAGGGGGTTCGCCGCCCTGGAGGACCCGCTCACCGCCCTCCTGGACATGCTGGACGGCAGCCGGGGCTGGCGGGGGAAGGGCCCCTCCCTGGAGGCCTGGGTCGCCCGCGAGCTGAAGCGCTGCTTACAGGCACAGCCGTGCCCAGGACCGGCCCGGGTGAGCCCTGCCCGCGGCCCACAGCCTGCCCCTTCCCAGCCCGTCCAGGCCTCGGTGCGGGGTTCCCATGCACACCTGGCCGGGCCCCTGTGGCCTGTAGAGGTCACCCATGGTGGTCGGGGGTTCTCGGCCTCCCAAGAGCCACACGCCAGGCCGACCTCGACTCCCTTGCCTGTGTCCCTGCCTGCCAGCCCCTGCTCGCTCACAGCGTCCACCCACTGGCTCTGGGCTGCAGGTGCTGGCCGCACCGGGCCTGCCCAAGCACCAACCCCCCGCCCGCACCAGACCCCGCGACTCTGGCTGCCGCCTCCACTGAAGCTGGGCCTGGGGCCTCTAGGGCAGCCCAGGGCTGAAGCAGCTGCAGGCCCGTGCGGTCAAGCTCCTCGCCGAGAGCCCCCCTGGCCTTGTGGAGCCGCTGGTCAGCATCTTCCAGCTGCAGGACGCAGACCGGAGCCCCCTGCTGGCTCACGTCCACCGGCTGCACCAGGAGGGCAAGTTCAAAGAAGTGAGTGAGACCCTCCCTGTGGCTCTGGGCCTCTCGTGCACGGGCCGGGCCTCCACGTGGGTCAGCGGGGTAGGCAGGAGCCAGGCTGGGGCTCGAGGCACCTAAGCCCAGAAGTGTCCCCTCTGCCCTCCAGCGTCGGGGGGCCTTGCAGGGGGCCTCAGGTCTGGTGTGCAGGGTTTCGGGGTCCAGCCGCCCTGGGGACCATGTCAGGTTCGTGCCTGGCGTGGAGGCCCTGGCCTCTCCCCCTCGGTCAGCGGCATGGGGACGCCCAGCTCTGGCCCAGAACCCCGCGTGGCTGCAGCCCAGCTTCCTTTGTTAACTCCCAGAATTGCTCTCAGGGTGGGGGGGCTGAGGAGTGGGGGTGTGGGAGAAGCTAGCCATAGTCTCTGTGCCCCGGGCCCAGATCTCCCGCCCCTGCCCAGACTCACCCCGAGGTCATTTGGTCCCATGTTGGCCCGGCCTGGGGGCGGGGGAGTCGAGGCCCCTTGGGGCCCAGCTGCTGCTCCATGAGGACAGACCCTCCCTGCGTGGGGGGCCCTGAAGCCACGACCATGCCAGGCCGGGGGCCTGGCCACTGTGCTCTAGTCCTGGTCGGTAACAGAGCACGTGTCCGGGCATCTGTAAGCTGCCCTCGGCCTCCCAGACCTGTCGTGCGGCCCTGCCCCAGAGCCGGGGGCTGCGCTCTGGGTGGCGCCCACCCCTGCCTGTTTACTGGGTCCCTCGGACTGGGTCGTGCCAGGGGTGGTGACCCCGTGAGGGTCTGCGTCCCGAGGGCCCTGCTGGCTCCCACCCCGGGGACTGGCCCCAGCACACCTGTGGTTTTTAGAAGATCAGTTGTGGGGCATCGGTCCGGCTTGGGGCGCAGATTCTCAGCTACGTCAGTCAGGAGTCCCCAGTGTGTGCGACACATGTGGGTTGGGGGCCGCCCGAGGGGGAGGGCATTTTGCTCCCTTGTTGTGGGAAGGGCTGGGCCAGGAGGGCAAACGTGGGCCTTAGTGGCTGCAGGTCTCTGGGTGGGAATTTGGGGGTTTTTGGAGGCTCGGTGGTTTGCTGAGTCTTTGTGAGCAGCACCGACTCTCATTTAAGCCCAGAAGGTTCTGAGATGAAGAGGGGGCTCTGAGGTCATGGCCCAGCGGTCACGGGGATGGCCCGACTGTGGGTGAGGTCGGGAGCGGCGGGGCCCACGGGTGAGCGGTGGGGCGGGGGGAGCTGTCAGCGAAGCTCTGAGCCATGCTGCAGGCGCAGGGGGCCCGATGCGAGACACGCGATGACCTCGCAGGGCAGGGGAGGTGGGGCCGCCCCGGCGCCCGGCTCAGAGGTGCCCTCTCCCTGGGTGATGAGTCCAGCGCCCAGGGACCAGAGGCGTGCTCCGGACTCGCCTCCCCCGCTGCCTCGTGGGGCCCAAAGATTCTGGCGCCAGGGTGCCAACAGGCGTGGGGTGCGGCCGGCACCCAGGCAGGTCCCAGGCCCACCCCACACGGAGCCCTCTTCCCGGGGAGGCAGCCCGTCGGAACCGAGGTGTGCGGCCCCGGTGCAGGTGGAGGGTGTGCCGCACGGCCACGATGGCGGCTCAGGGACCAGGTTCCCGGCCGCTCGGGGCTTGGCCGGGGCTGACGGGGCGCCGAGGCAGAAGGCGGGCTGGTGTGTCGCGTCTCCTGTTACGCTCAGGCCTTTCAGAGAGCGTCTGGGCGGCCGAACGCGCCTCCCGAGCGCTCTGAGGCCAGACTCGCACACAAAGGGGGCTCTTGTCCCGCACAGGCCCCTCGTGCGAAGAAAGGCCATTGTCCCCGAGCAGGGCGGCCCGGCAGGCAGTGCACGCTCCAGTGCCCACCGCCGCGCCGCCGAGGGGCCGCCTTCAGGCCTGTCCGCTCGGATTAGCGGGGACTCACGACTTAATGCGCTGCGATATTTCATGTCGAGGGCGGCGGCTGGCCCCGGCCGCGTGAATGCCTGCTTTTGTCTGCTGCATTATTTTATTTACATTTTTTAAACAGCTTATCAAGGTAAAAAGATAGCTTTGCTTTAAAAAAAAAAAAAAAAAAAAAAAAAAGCCTCTTGGCTCCAGGCCCGCGCTGAGCCGCCGAGGATGGAAGGCCCGTCCCGGGGCCCGGCCGCCGGGTCTGGGCACCTGCCCAGCCCCATTGCTGGCCGAGCGGGCAGTTGGGCGTCCGTGCAGGGCTCTTCCCACTGTCACCGCCCCAGCCCCTCGGCTCCTCGGCTCTTCTTGGTTACTTTCCCCCAAAGCGGCAGCTCTGGGGTCCGTCTGATCAGAGGTCCCTGCAGCCCCGCCCTGACCCGGCCTCAGGGCAGCCCTCTTCTCGGCGGCTGGCTCTCAGCCCCCTGGGCGGAGGTCAGGGACGCCCGCAAGGTGCCAGGTGGGCCCAGCCCTGATCAGTGTCCATCTGCAGGTCCCGGCCACTACCTGCTCCCTGGCCTGGGTCTGGAGCCAGTTGCAGGCACCTGGGCCAGCAGGCAATCTTCCTGCACCCGCGGGGGCCCCCCACGTGGCCGCGTGGCCGCTGGGGAGCCGTGGGCAGCCTGGCCTGCTGGCCCCTCAGCAGAAGCTCAGACTGACAAGTGAACAGAATCCAGTTCTCAGCCAGGCCCAATAGATCCAAGGTGGAGTCCAGGCCGGGGGCTTCCTAGAGGAGGTTCTGCTGCCAGGTAACCGTGGCCGCCCCCGATGGAGTCAGGGCGCCCTCCCGTGGCCGGGTGAGGCCAAACGGTCCCCCTCCTCGTCTTGTGTCCCCCCCAGCCTCCAGGCCACAGAGCCCCCCAGGGCTGCGGGGGCAGGATGAGGACACTTCCCAGACTGTCCCTGGGGGTGTCCATGGCCTTCCAACCCTGGATGCTCTGGCCACACCCCTCAGTGTCCACGCAGGCTGCCTGGCCAAAAGAGGGCAGCCTGGGTGCACAGAGGCTCCAGCCTGGCCTGGATAGAGGCTGGCTGCCCTGGAGGAAGCAGGCAGAAGAGAATGGGACCCAAACCCTCTGGCAGAGTCGTCCTGTGGCCAGGGCTGTGCATCCCTCACGGGGAGGGGGCGGGGGGGCCTGCTGAGGAGCTGGATCCTCAGACGATGGAGGCCGACAGCCCAGCAGAGCGGCGAGGAGCAGGGCCCACCTCGCTGCCCCCTCCCCCGCTCCCAGGTCACTGCCCAGGGCCTCCAGGGCCTGACCTGGAGCCGGGGAGGGTCCCAGGCCCCCACTCGTCCCTCCCACGGCCCCTTCTCCGACCGTGGCATGGCCCGACCAAGCCTAGGTCCAGATGTTGTCCCTTCAGGAGCCTGAAGGCCAGGCAAGGGTCCAGCAGATGCAGGTTCTGAATAAAGTGTGTGAGGCCACCAGTGTGTGCACTCTGGCCTTCTTGGATGAGGGTCCGGATCTCCCTCAACTTCTCGGGGGTTTCCCGTCCAGAAGAGGTCAGAGCCATCCTGTGAGGCTGGAGTGGTGCCCAGGAAGGCCCCCACAGGACCACAGGTGGTGGCTCCGGCACCCTGCCCACAGCCCTGGGCCCCTCCCCCAAGCCCTGCACCCTCTCCTCAACCCTGGCTCCTTCCCCGGCCCCGCCCCAGCCCCTCCCCCATTTCTGCTTTATCCCCCTCGCCCAAGCCCTGCACCCCCCTTCCCCTGGCCCCGGGCCCCCTGGGGCCTGGCCGAGGCTGAGCTCCTGGACACCGGCCAGGCCACGGGGCGCCGGGTCAGCGCCGCGCAGGGAGAGGCCCCCAGCCCCGCGCCCCCTCCGCGCGGTCCAGGCCTCCACCGGAGCAGCCTTTCCCAGGCCGCTATTTTGGGCCTTCTGTGAGCTGCAGGGGGCGGGGCCGGGCTGCCCGGCTAGTTATTTTTGCTCATAATGGGAGCACGATGTATGGAAATTATTAATAGCAGAGCGGCCTGCGCTACGTGCGGGCGCCCAGGGCCGCGCCGTTTCCTCTGCTGAGTCGGGGGAGGGTCACGCGCCCCGCGCAGGGCAGGCCGCTCAGTGTGCCCACTACCCCATCTGAGGCGCTGCCTGGGGGGGTGGGGAGGTTCAGAGCCTCTTGCTCTGCGGCTCCTGGGGCAGCTCTCTGCATGCCCCCAGTGCACGACCACGCCGGTCCCGCTGCCGTGGACCTGGAGCGAGCCTGCCCCGTCCGGCGACCCCTGGTCACTGGGGCACGCGGCGTGGCTTGTGGAAAGGGTTCATTGGTCTGCAGGAGCCCCGCGTGCCAGGGCCGCCGCAGTCCCTCGGGCCTCCCGGGCGCACAGAGTCCCTCCGGGCCCTCGCTGTGGGCGCCGTGAATGGTGGGAGGGGACGCTCCCGGGAGGAGTGGGCCAGCAAGAGCAGACGTGGGGAGAGCTGTGTGCCCCGTGTCCAGGCCCCATGGCTAGGTGGTGGGCGCTTCTGTTCCTCTCTCTGCGTCCTCCACCCTCTCATCGGCAAGCCAGGCCCCGGGCCACCCGGCTCAGCACGCACTTGGCGGCCCCAACCAGGCGCACCTCAGTCTGGAGGGCACAGGGGTCATTCCACCCGCCCCACCGCGTGCGGGGCGTGGCTCGGCACAGGGGGCCTTGTGGGCTGGAGCACTGCCTGATTTCCGGCCGCTTGGCCCGGGGCCACGTGGCTGGAACTGGACCGGCCCCGTGGCTGTGCCTGCAGCGACTGGGCGGTGACAGGGTGGGAGTGGGGGCTGCGGAAGGGCGGGAGCCCGCACCTGTGGCACCGCCTGTCCCCCCCGGGCCCAGTGTCATCCAGTCCCTCTGTGTTTCCCAGGCCATTGTGCTGGGCACAAAGCTGCGGCTGCAGGCAGATCTTGATGTTGAGAAGGTAAGGGCCATTCTCATGCAAACTGCGTCGCTTCCAGCTCCAGTAAGGTCCAGGGCTCCAGAAACATGGTGTAGGGAGGGAGGGTCCCTCCCACTGAGCCCTGGGCTTTGCTCCCCACGAGGCAGCGGCAGTGGGGCCAGGGCGCTGGGGGGCAGGGGTCACATGTGACTACCTGATCATGTGAGGAGGGTCCAGGACGAGGGGAAGGGAGGGGCCAGCAAGGGCCTGTGCGTGGTCCGCAGGCATTAGTGTAATGTGCTCAGAAAGTGGCCGATCACCAGAAGCCCACCAAGCGTTTCTTCTCTGCTCTGGGGTGGCTGGAAGGGTTCTCAGGAGTGGGGGTTCCCATAAGGACCGCCCATCTGGAGCCCTGGTTTGGCAGATGGGCCTCTGTCCAACCTGGGCTCCAGACAGCCTGACATATGTGACCACATGGGGGAGGGGAAGGCAGGTGAGGAGGAGTCTTCTGCAGGGGCCATGGGGAGGGGGCTTTGTCGAGACCTGGTTCTTTCAACGGGAATGGCCAGTATGCCCCAGTGCCCAGCACCACGGCCAGGGGCTCCCTCGGGGCCTCCCCGAGGGCTCAGGCGGCCTGGGGGGTCTTGTAAGCTTGCACCAGTCCACATGCTGGTGCCGTCTTGCCCGTGACGGGCGTTTCTGGACCAGCAGGGCCATGGCCGGTAGTTGGTCTCCATCCTGTCCACCCCACCCTGCTCGGTGAAGACAAGGGGACGATGGGGCCCCTGCAGGAACCCCCTTGTCCCTTGGAGCCTCCCATCCTTCCCGATGGAGATGGGGTGACCACAGAGCCCCCCAGGGGTGGGGCCCAGGGAGCAGCTGGGCCTGTGTGGGTGCGGGGGCCCAAGCATGGGGCGCAGGCCGTGAGCCGCGCGTGGGCTTCACGAGGTCCTCAGACACTCGGTCGGGCCCCCAAGCTCCCCGGGGGAGGCAAGTTGCATGGAGCAGCCTCCAGGCCCCTTGGTGCTGATGCTCTGGCCACTCCCTGCACTGGGTGGGAAGTGAGTCTGGGGTCCTGGGTGCGGTGGAGCTGCGGCCTGAAGGTGTGTTTCCCCGTAGATGTGCGTCCCCCTGCTCCTCCAGGACAAGGCCGACCTTGTGGAGCGCTACGTGGATGGCTTTCCCGACCTCCAGCGGAGGCTGCTGGCCCTCATGGACTCCTGGTGCCGGCCCGGCTTTGACATCAGAGTCGTCGCCAGGTGAGCCCCACGGGGGCCCGGGGTGGGGTGGGGGCAGGAACTTGTCAGGGGCAGCAGGCACATGGGATAGTCACCCCACACCCCACAGCGCCTCGCCCGGTGAGCCCCGGCCAGGTCGGCAAGGGGCCTGCTTCGGGAGCCACGAGACGGGGCTGGCAGCCACCAGGTGAGAGAGTTTCATGCTCTGAGATGAACACAAATAATTCTCCACGGGGGACGCCTTCCTTACGCAGCCCTGGAAGCCACATCTCTTATCTGCTCACCGGTTCCTTCGTTTCTTCCTTCATGTAATAAATCTTTGTGGAGCGCCTGCTGTGAACCCTGTCCCAGCAGTTACAGAGAAGAGGCAGCGTGCCAACAGGGAGCCCACGTGTGTGCGTGTGCGTGTGCGTGTGCCACCAGGGCGTCCCCTGATCACGGGCATCTGAAAGGAGAAGGGCCTCCTCCCACCTCCCTGCGGTGGCTGAGGGGAGGTGCACTGGGACGGCCAAGGCCCCTCAGGCACCTGTCCCTCAGCAGGCAGCGGGGCTGGGTGCCCAGTCCCTGCGCCCTGCAGCCCGGACCATCTCACCTGAGAGTCAGGCCTCGGGCTCTGGCGGCCGGCCTCCCTGGGCCCTCCCTGCCCTGGAGCTGGGTGTTTTCCTCATCCCTAAAATGGGACTAATTCTGTCTCAAAGGGCTGTTGTGACTTCACACCCTATGAAGTGGACAAAGCAGCAGGCCAGGCACATGTTGTGTCGTTGCCATTGCTTTTATTATGTATTAAAAAGGAGAGAGAAATATAAGTGGAGCAAACAAGAGTGTGTACGGACGGGGAAGAGGGGAGACACACGGCTGGAGAGTGGGAGGGTCCTGTGAGTTAGATTTAACTGTGGATATTTAATGATTTTTTTTAAATGTCCTTGTGCTATGCTCTGAAAGGGCTCAGAAGCAATGACATCCCCTAGCAGTGAGCACGCCTAGCAACCAGATCTTGGTTTCTAGATACCATTCTCCACTGAAAGAAACAAAGGCTCCTTGGGGAGTAGACTGAGAATGAAAACAATAATAGAGCATAAAAACATGGTAATAGAGCATAATACCTTGGATTTTTAAAAATGCATGAGTCTGTGGGACTTCCCCGGTGGCGCAGTGGTTAAGAATCCACCTGCCAATGCAGGGGACACGGGTTCGAGCCCTGGTCCCGGAAGATCCCACGTGCCGCAGAGCGACTCAGCCCGTGCACCACAACTACTGAGCCTGTGCTCCAGAGCCCGTGAGCCACAACTACTGAGCCCGTGTGCCACAACTATTGAAGCCCGCGTGCCTAGAGCCCCGTGCTCTGCAACAAGAGAAGCCCGTGCACCATAACAAAGAGTAGCCCCCGCTCACTGCAGCTAAAGAAAGCCTGTGTGCAGCAACGAAGACCCAACACAGCCATAAATAAATAAATACATATTTTTAAAAATGCATGAGTCTGGAGTGATGCTCAAAGGCAGGGAGGAAAACTCTTTTACAGGGTTTGTCAACTAATAAATGGAAAGGAATGATAAAATCAGAAATCACCATTTTGTGACTTCCAATAAAATAATTGATTTAGGCACAGATCATAAAGAGATGCTAAGACAGAAAGAGATAAATACAAATTACCCACATCAGGAATGAAAAGTAGAACATCACTACAGACCTTACAGACGTTAACATGGTAATAAATGTTGTTTACAACTTGATGCAAATATATTTAACAGTTTAGATGTAACAGACCAAATCCTTGCAAAACACAATTTACAAAACTGAAAAAATAGAAAATTTGAATAGTCCTATATCTATTAAATAAATTGCATCTGTAGTTTAAAACTTTACCACAAAGAAAACTATAGATTCAGATGGCTTCACTAGTGAATTCTTTCAAGCGTTTAAGGAAGAGATTGTACCAATCTTTCACAAATTCTTCCAGAGAATGTAAAAACAAAGAGCACATCCCAGCTTTTTTTTTCTTTTTTTGGCTTCGTTGGGTCTTCGTTGCTGCACAGGGTCTTTCTCTAGTTGCAGCGAGCGGGGGCTACTCTTCATTGCTGTGTGCGGGCTTCTCACTGCGGTGGCTTCTCTTATTGCAGAGCACGGGCTCTTGGCATGCGGGCTTCAGTAGTTGCAGCGCATGGGCTCAGTGGTTGTGGCACATGGGCTCTAGGCGCATGGACTTCAGCGGTTGCAGCACGTGGGCTCAGTAGTTGCAGCTTGCGGGCTCTAGGGCGCAGGCTCAGTAGTTGTGGCACGTGGGCTTAGTTGCTCCGAGGCTTGTGGGATCTCCCCAGACCAGGGATGGAACCCATGTCCCCTTCATTGGCAGGCGGATTCGTAACCACTGGACCACCAGGGAAGTCCCCAACTTGTTTTATGCAGCTAGTTTAAGGCTTGATAACAAAACTCGAAAAAGACATTAGGAGAAAGGAAAATTAAACTGCAGTGTATCTCATGAACATAGATGCAAAAATACTAAACAAAATATTAGCAACCAAATCAACTAATATATTAAAGAGTTAAGAAGATGCGAAGACAGGCTCAAAGTGTGAGAAAATATTAGCAAAGACACATCTGTTAAAGGACTGTTATCCAAAACATAGAAAGTTACCTTAAAACTCAGCAGTAGGAAAACAAACAACCATGGGCTTCCCTGGTGGCGCAGTGGTTAAGAATCCACCTGCAAATTCAGGAGACACGGGTTTGAGCCCTGGTCCAGGAAGATCCCACGTGCCGCAGAGCAACTAAGCCCGTGTGCCGCAACTACTGAGCCCGTGTGCCACAACTACTGAAGTTTCACACCTAGAGCCTGCGCTCCGCAGCAAGAGAAGCCACCCCAGGGAGAAGCCCGCACACCGCAACGAAGAGCAGCCCCCGCTCCCGGCAACTGGAGAAAGCCCGTGCGCAGTAACGAAGACCCAACGCAGACAAAAGTAAATAAATTAAATAAATAAATTTTTTTAAAAAAGAAAGAAAACCAACAACCTGATTTTTAAAAACGGACCGAAGATCCAGACACCTCACCAGAGAAGATACATAAATGACAAATAAGCACATGAAAAGATGCTCTCCATCATATGTCATCGGGGAAATGCAAATTAAAACAATGAGATATCATGACACCCCTATTAGAATGGACAGAATCCAGAACACTGACATCGCCAAATGCTGGCGGGGATGTGAAGCAACAAGAACTCTCATCACTGCTGGTGGGAATACAAAATGGTGCAGCCACTTTGAAGGACAGTTCAGTGCTTCCTTACAAAACTAAACGCATTCTTGCCATATGACCAAGCCATCACGCTCCTTGGTATTTACCCAAAGACACTGAAAACCTCTGTCCACACAGACACCTGCACTTGAGTGTTTATAGCAACTCTATTTATAGTTGCCAAAACTTGGAAGGAACCAAGATGTCCTCCAGTAGTTGGATGGGTAAATAAACTGTGGTCCATCCAGACAATGGAATATTATTCAGAGCTAGAAAGACATGAGCCATCGAGCCATGAAAAGACAGGGAGGAAACCTAGATGCAGATTACAAAGTGAGAGAAGCCAATCTGAAAAGGCTACTGCTGTGAGAGTCCAGCTACATGACATTCTGGAAAAGGCCAAGCTACAGAGACAATAAAAGGATCGGGGATTATGGGGAGGGAGGAACGAACAGGAGAGCACCGAGGGTTCTTAGGGCGGTGAAACTACTCTGTATTTCACTGCAATCGTGGGCGCCTAGGCATTTGTCAAAACGCACAGAACGTACGACACCAAGAGTGACCCCAAGGTAGACCATGGACTGGGGGTGAGGAGGACGTGTCTTGGCGGGTCGATCACTGTGACAAGCGGACCATCTGGTGGGAATGCTGACGGTGCGCGTGGTGTGTCACCACACAGGGAACCTCCACGCTCTGCTCAGCTTTGCTGTGAACCTGCAACCTCCCTAAAAAAAGTAAAATCTGTTTCTTCAAAAGTGACTGCACCGTGATCTAGTGGGATTTAAGGAGCGCGAGGTTGGTAAAACACTTAAAAATCCATCGTCATTCAGCCTGTCAACAGATTAGATAACAAAACTATGTAAGCATCTCAACGTATATAAAAATTATAAAATTCAAACCTTATTTATGGTAAAAACCCTCAGCAAACTACAAATATAAGGAAACTTCCTTCATCTGATAAAGGATAGTTCTGAAAATAAAAAGAAAACGACAGCAAGCATCATTTTTCTCTAAGTTTTCTTAAAGTATGATTACTATCTAATGAACTCTGTGTTCGGAGTGTGTAATTTTGTAGCTTTTGATGTCTGTATGTGTCCACGAGACCATCACCACAATCCAGGTGCTGAGCACACCCCCCCGCCCCCGCCATCCCCTGAGGACCGCTGCTCTGCTTTGTGTTACTGTAGATTCCTTTTCATTTTCTCGTACGTTATGTAAGTGGAGTTATGTCGTGTGGCGTCTGTCCCCCAGCACAATTATTCTGAGATTCATCCACATTATTTCATTTCTTAGTGCTGAGTGCTGTTGCCGTGTGTAGCTGCACCATGCTTTGCTTATCCATTCACTCATGGATGGATATTTGGGTGTTTCCAGCTTTTGTCTGTTACACACACCGCTGCTGTGAACATTCGTGCCCAAGGCTTTGCGTGGTGCCTTCATTTCTCTTGGGTGAACACCCTGGAGTGTGATGCCTGGGTCATGTGATGCGTGTGGATTAACTTTTTGAGAAACCGTCGAACTGTTTTGAAGGGTGGCTGCACGTTTCCCATTCCCTCCAGCAGCGGCGAGAATCGCCAGCCCCACATCCTCGCCAGCCCGCGGCCTGGTCGGCCTGTAACGTCCGCGGTTCTCATTGGCGTGGAGTGGTATCTTTTTGTGCTTTTGATTTGCAGTCCCTAATGGCTAAGGATGTAAAGTGTATTTTCGTTTGCTTATTTGCCACCTGTGTGTCTTCTTTGGTGAATTAGCTGCTCCATCTTTTACACTTTAAAAATATATATATTTATTTATTTTGGTTGCACCGGTCTTATTTTTGTGGCAGGCCGGCTCCTTAGTTGTGGCATGCGAACTCTTAGTTGCGGCATGCATGTGGGATCTAGCTCCCTGATCAGGAATCGAGCCCAGGCCCCCTGCAATGGGAGCTCGCAGTTTAACCACTGCAGCACCAGGGAAGTCCCTACACATCTTTTAACTAGGTTGACTGTTTTCATTACTGAGTTTTGAGAGATTTAGAGATATAATCCGGGTTAAAGGCCCTTATCAGACATGTTATTTGCAGACATTTCACCCTGTGGTGCATCTTCTCCTTCTTTTAATGATCTTTCAAAGAACAAAAGTTCTTAATTTGTTGAAGTCCAGTGTATAAATTTTAAAAAATTTTGCATCATGCTTTTAGTATCATAGCTAAGAAATCTTTGCCTAACTCAAGGGCACAAACATTTTCTCCTGTTTACTTCTAGCAGTTTTAGAATTTTAGGTTTTACATTTTGATCTATGGCCCATTTTTGGATAATTTTCGTATGGAGTGCTAGGTGTGGATTGAAGTTCTTTTTTTTTTTTTTTTTTAACAGCTGATGTCTGATTGTTCCAGCAGCATTTGTTGTAAAAGACTGTGCTTTCCCACACAGTTGCCTTTGTGCCTCTGTCAGGTGTCCATATATGTGTGGGTCTCTCTGTTCTCTTCTCCTGCTCTGTTTGTGGCACATGTTTGACTACCGTAGCCTTATAGTAAGTCCTGAGTCAGACAGAGTTAGCCTTCCAATGCTGTTCTTCTGTGTCAAAGTTGTTTTTAATTATTCTGGACCCTTTGCATTTGTATATGAATTTTAGAATCAGCTTGACAATTTCTATCCCCCAGAAAAGCCCCCTGAGCAGGGGAACACAGCCAGGGCTCTGAGACCTCTGGCCAGCCTATCTAGAGCTTAGAGGAAGCAGAAAAGCACTTAAAAACAAACACGAAAGCTGTAATTGAGGGCTGTAGAGAGTTTCTGTGTCTGAAATAAACACCAGAGCTATACAGAGGGCGCCTTTGGAATACAGAACAGACTTGTCAGTTAAAAACGTGATGGCAGAATGAAAGTCTCAATAAAAGGTTTGGAAGATAAACTTGAAGATATCTTCCCAACGTCATACAAAATAATTAACAAAGAAGGAAAAGCAGAGGGGGGGAAAGTTGTTTTTTTTTTTAAGTGGCAGATTCTGTCAAGAAGACCCAACATCCAAAAAATGGGAATTCCGGAAAGAAAGAAGGGAAAACACGGAGGAATTCACTCGAGACGCAGTCCTGGGTGGATGGAGAGAGGCCCACTCTGAGGACCGGGGCCCTAAACCCTCAGAAAGAGCAGGAGTCAGACTGGTTCCAGGAGCAGCGCCCGCGCAGGCTTCAGCCCGGCCAGACGCAGTCCAGTGTGAGGCCTAGGGCACCACCTCCAGGTCCACGCCTCGCCCCTGGGAGGCGCCCGCAGAGCCCCTCTGCCCTGGCCTAGGGGCAGGAGAGGTGCAGGGCCGCCGGCAGGGCGATGGGCGGGGGCCTGGGAGCGGCCAGCGGCGGGGAGGGGGGCGCAGGGTGACGTGGGCTCTGCCCGCAGGACAGGAGGCTAAGGAGGCGATCAGACCAGCAAGGATTAACCCGCAGAGAAGAGGAGGCTGTGGCTTAGCCGCCAGTCATATTTGCACCGTCGTGATATTGTAGAAGCTGCTTGTGCCCAATTAACTGGAACCGTGGATGCTGTTATTTGGGGAGAGGAGCTTTCTGTGGTGAGACATCGTACAAAACACCTCAAACGGAATCATCGAGAGGCCACAATACAAGGTGGTTCTTGGAAACCCGGGGCAGGTGTAGACCCCCTCAGAATTGTCGTGCGGGCGACTGGAGGCAGTAGGGCGTGCTGGCGTGCTGCCTTTCTCTGAGCCTTGTGGGAAGACTTGGCTTTCGAGCTGTGCACGTGTGTGACACTGATGAAAGGTAAAATCTTGAGATGCGTTAACGGAGAGAAAGCGGTGCTGGGCACGAGCCGTGTCTCTCTCCTGCAGAAGGTACCCGCAGACGACCTTGAGGCTGGAGAGGCTGAGCCCCAGAGCGCTGGGTCGGCAGGTCCTGCGACTGCTGGAGCAGCACGGCCTGGACCCTGGTGAGTGGGGCCCCCACGTGCTGCGCTGGGGCGGGTGCCAGGCTGGTGCCGCTGGGGGTTCAGGCGGACCAGGGTCTACCGACCCCCAGCTCCCTTCCCGTCTCCTCCCTGCTTCCCCTCAGCATCTGCCCACCTGGGGTACCCCTGGGAGTCTGGGCCCCGTGGGTGAGGACCACCGAGGCCACGCCGACACCGGGCTCCCTGCCCCCTCCCCCTTGGTGGTCACGGGCACCCTCTCAGAGGAGCAGTCTTACTGACAGTGTCTTATAGCTTCACTTTATGAGATGGTGGAAATTCTTCTCACTTCCTGGTCTGTGAGAGTGTTGATCAGGAACGGATGTGGCATTTCATCAAATACTCTTTGTGCACCCGTTGGGCTGATGCTATGTTTTTCCCCCTTCGGTCTGTCCATGGGGTGGATTAGGTTGATTGACTATATAACATTAAACGAATCTTGGATCCCTGCCACGGCCCTGTCTCTGCCGGGTTGTGTTGCCCCTTACATAGACTGAAGCTGGATTCAGACTTCGCCTTTCTGAAATGTCTGTTTCTGGCTTTGTGTACGAGGTTAACTCTGAACACGCAGTGGATGACGGCCTGTCCTTTCTTTTCACTGAGGGTGTTTGTCTACGATTGGAATTCTTTCTTCCTGAGAAGTTGAGGGGAAATGGCCTGTGAACCTGGATTGCTTTTCATTGTGGAAACATGACTATTGATTCGTCAGCTGTGGGGTTTTTTTTTCAGGGGGTTTGTCTGTTTCACTTACGGTTCCAGATGTACTGTCATAAGGTATTCCTAAGACTCCTTTTTTACGGCTGAGTAATGTTCCGTTTTATATTTACACCTCAGCTTCTTTGTCCACTCATCTGTCGATGACAGTCAGGTTGTTTCTGTGTCTGGGCTGTTGTGGATAATGCTGCAGTGAATGTAGGGGTGCAGGTATCTCTTTGAGAGAGTGATTTCATAGCCTTTGAATACATACCCAGAAGTGGAATTGCTGGATCGTATGGTGGTTCCATTTTTAATTTTTTGAGGAACCTCTACAGTGTTTTCCAGAGTGGCTGCAATGATTTACGTTCCCACCAACAATGTACGAAGGTTCCCTTTTCTCCACACCCTCGCCAGCATTTGTTATTTGTTGGTTTTTGGATGACGGCCATTCTGACAGGTGTGAGGTGATGTCTCATTGTGGTTTTGATGTGCATTTCTCTGATGATTAGTGATGTTGAGCATCTTTTCATGTGCCTGTTGGCCATCTGTGTGTCTTCTTTGGGAAAACATCTCTTCAGTTCCCCTGCCTATTTTTAAATTCAGATTATTTGGGGGGTTTTGCTACTAAGTTTTATGAGTTCTTTATATATTTTGGATATTAACCCCTTATCTGTACATGGTTTGGAAACATTTTCTCCCACTCCAAAGGTTGCCCTTTCATTTTGTTGATTGTTTCCTTGCTGTGCAGGTTTTGTTTGATGTAGCACATATGTTGGTTTTTGCTTTCATAGCCCTGCTTTTGGTTTTTTTGATCCTGTCTGTTGTATGCCCTGCTCAGCCCACTAGACTGAATCTTAAGCCTCCTTTCTTCTTGAATATATTCCCCAAGTTTCAATATGTATTATTTTTATTATTGTCCAGCTCAAGACACTTTAAATTTCTATTATAATTTTATTCTTTTACCTATGAACTAACTAGAAGTGTGTTTCGTTTTTTTTTTTTGGTTGTGCTGGCTCCTTAGTTGCTGCATATGGGCTCCTTAGTTGAAGCTCAAGAGCTCCTTAGTTGCAGCATGGCAGACTCCTTAGTTGTGGCATGCAAACTCTTAGTTGTGGCATGCATGTGGGATCTAGTTCCCTGACCAGGGATCGAATCCGGGCCCCCTGCATTGGGGGTGAGGAGTCTTAACCACTGCACCACCAGGGAAGTCCCTAGAAGCGTGTTTTTAATTTCCAAGCTATGATATTTTGGGTTATCTTTCTGGTGTGGTCTGTTAATCTCATTGGGATCAGGGAGCATGCTTGGTATGATGTCAGTCCTTTGATTGGGTTGAAATGTGTTGTTGGGAAGAGATCTAACTTCTCTTTGAAAGTAATCTTTCTTTTTCTCTGGATACCTTTAGGCTCTTCTCTTTGTCTTTGGTGTTCTGCGGTTTCACTGTGAGGAGGCTAGTTATAGATTTCTTTTTATTCGTCTTGCTTGGGATTTATTGGGCTTTTGAATCTGTGGATTGGTGTCTTCAATCTGCTCTGGAATTTTTTCGGTCATTACCTCTTTCGGATATTGCCTCCTTCCCCTGTCTTCCCTCTGTTCTCTTCCTGGGACTCTGAATGTATATTGAGTCCCCGTATCTTCCATGTGCTTTACCTTTCTTACATACTTTTCATCCCTTTTCTTCCGTGTTGTCTAATCCTGGTAACTGCTTCTGCTGTCTTTTTCACTTTACTAGTTCTCTCTTCATCTGTATCCAACGTACTATGAAATCTATCTGCTATTTCTATTTCGATTGTTGTGCTTTCAGCCCTGGAATTTATAGTTTGGTTCTTTTTCAGATCCGCTGTTTCCCTTTGTATGGCTTCCTGTTGCCTGAAGACATTTCTGATTTTGTTTTTTCTGTCTCTGTGTACCATGCTCCTGGCTGTGTTATGGTCTGTATCTAAACTTCAGCACCGTCTCTGGTCCTCGTCTGGTTTGTCTGCCTTGCTTACTTGCTGGCTAACTTTGCACCTGCCAACCTTGAGAAATCATCTGATGAAGCTGCCTGCCTCCAGAAAAGAATTTATATATTTATTTATTTTTGGCCGCGTTGGGTCTTCGTTGCTGCGCGCAGACTTTCTCTAGTTGCAGCAAGCCAGGGCTACTCTTCGTTGCAGTGCACAGGCTTCTTGCAGCGACTTCTCTTGTTGCAGAGCACGGGGCTCTAGGTGCACGGGCTTCAGTAGTTGTGGCACACAGGCTCAGTAGTTGTGGCACGTGGGCTTAGTTGCTCCGCAGCATGTGGGATCTTCGCAGATCAGGGCATAAACCCGTGTCCTCTGCATTGGCAGGTGGATTCTTAACCACTGCGCCACCAGGGAAGTCCCCACTGAGAGGTTTTGATTCAGCCCCTCTGGAGGCACCACATGCGCAGAAGGGAGAAGCAGGAGGGATGGGACCACGCAGGCCAGCGGCGCAGGTGCATCAGGGCCCTGGGAGCCAGGGCCACAGGCTGCACTGGCAGTGGGGGGGGCACTCCACCCGAGGCACAGGAACCCACCTCAGAGGCCTGGCTGGGCAGGAAGGAGCCAGCCCCCCTCAAGCTGCTGAGTAAAACCCAGAGGGTGAGTTCTAGACTCAGGAGCTCCAAGGAAGGTCCCGGCGACGCAGACCACTGGGGGGTGCTGGGCTCTGAGGGGCCAGGAAGACTGGAGTGCAGCGCTGCCGCCCTGCAGCTGGGGACCTGGCCCTGAGCTGAAGCCAAGGGAGTGGGCTGGAGGGACCCCCGACCCAGGCACAGGGGCCTCCAGGCTCACCCGCACACCTGCCCTGGGCACCCAGTCAGGGAGCTCTGGGAGCATTGCCGGTGGGAACGTGAAGGGGGGACATCCAGGCCCCGGCTGCCAGGACCTCCCGCTAGGCTGGTGGTGGTCGGTTGAGGCAGGGCCCCGCCCACCCAGGACCAGGACCAGAGCCTCAAGGGCCAGGGAGGGAGGTGGGCAGGAGGCCCACAGAGCCAGGCATGGTGGGCGGGCTGTGTGGGGGACCGCCCACCATCCAGCAGCCCTGTCACACCTTTCTTTGACTTCAGGGGCCACGTCATGGCCATGGTGGGCCAGGACTGGCGCCAGAGCAGCCTTTGGCCGCCTCACGCTGGCCTTAGCTGGGTGCCTCCCAGGACAGGGTGTGCCCGCCTGGGGAGGGTCCATCCCACCCCACAGTTCTCAGCCGGGCCCGAGGCTGGAGCAGTTGAGTGCCCAGAGCCCGCGGGACCGGTGGGGCCTTCCCTGCTGATCGTGCAGAGGGCCAGGAGTGCGGACAGGAGGGCAGAGGCAGGTTCTTTCCGTGGGGCCTCGGCCGGCAGCCCTGCTGGGAGATAGGTGCCACCAGGCCCCCTCCTGGGTATATGCACTGCCAGGCCCCTTCTGTAGCCCCCCAGCTGGCTCCGGGGGCCTGTCCCAGCCAGGAGGCCTCACAGTGGCAGGGATGCCTCTTCTCAGTAGACCTGGCAGTTCCTAATCTCAGACAACACAGGCCAGCGTTTCCAACGTCCTAAAAACTGGCCCCCCAGAGGGAGGGGCACCAACGCCCCCCGTGGTCCTCGCTGGGCCTCCGCCATTGCGGCGTGGGCCTCCACGTGGACTGACCCCGTGCCCTCCTTGGAAGGACAGAGTCAGACACGATTCAGGGTAGGGCCTGCTCACCCCTCAGCCCTGAGCTCCCCCAGCCCGCCCTCCCCAGGCCTGGGTCCCGGTGGAGCCCCCAGTGTCTGGGCAGAGTCAGCAGGGCACGTTTGGGTTGCGTTTCCAGTTTGCAGCCTCTGGCAGGTGGCTGGGCCTGACCCACCTGCGCCTTTTCCTTTATGTTTGGGTTTGGATGAACCATCAGTGTAGACTGAGGCCTGAATGCCTTCTGTCGATGCGATACTGTATCCATAGGCTTTTTTTTTTTTTTGCGGTACGCGGGCCTCTCACTGTTGTGGCCTCTCCCGTTGCGGAGCACAGGCTCTGGACACGCAGGCTCAGCGGCCACGGCTCACGGGCCCAGCCGCTCCACGGCATGTGGGATCTTCCCGGACGGGGGCACGAACCTGTGTCCCCTGCATCGGCAGGCGGACTCTCAACCACTGCGCCACCGGGGAAGCCCTATCCATAGGCTTTTGACCAAGTATCTCATTGGCAAGATGACACATAGCATTGTAGAAATGTCAGGAAAGCTGGTGTCTGTCTGTCTCCATCCGAGTGAGACTTGCTTCTGCAGCAGCTTCGGCACCTTTGTCTCTGTCTTGAGCGTCCCCTCCTGCCCTGAGTAACTCGTTCATGCATCCCTCTCTCCCTGCTGCAGTCTCGTCCAGGCTCCCGAGCGGCCTGTGGGGCACGTCCGTGGATCTGGAGCCCTCTCGTCTTGTGTCCCTGCCTTGGCAGGAAGCGGGAGGGAAGGCTGAGGGGCGGCTGGCAGGCCCCGGCTTCTGGGCACCCCTGACCTCTGTGTGCTCGGACGGCGTCCTTGTAGCAAGGGCGTTCTGGCTGTGCGGTCCTGGCCGGGGCAGCCGTGCCCCTCGAGAGCATGGAGTCCTGGCCAGGGTCTGGGGAAGGCCGAGCCCCCACTGGCAGGTGCGGGTGGGCAGGCTCTGTGGTCAACATCCCCCCGGACCACCAGGCTGCAAGGACAGCTGGCCCCAGGAGGGAGGAGCAGCAGCCAAGTGGGTGGATGGTGGGTGAGTGGAGAGTGGACAGTGTGGAGTGGACAGTGGGTGGACAGTGGGTGAGTGGACAGTGGGTGAGTGGACACTGGGTGGACAGTGGGTGAGTGGACAGTGGGTGAGTGGACACTGGGTGGACAGTGGGTGGGTGGAGAGTGGACAGTGGGGAGTGGACACTGGGTGGACAGTGGGTGGGTGGAGAGTGGACGGTGGGTGGGTGGACAGTGGGTGGGTCAGTGGGTGCCCTTCCCAGGCCCCCTTGGGCTCTGAACAGAATATGAAGGTGAGGCCAACAGGTAAGCATAGTTTGTGAACACATGAGCAAGACCACCCCTTCCTCAAGAAATTCACATTGTGGGGGGGCCAGGAAGCAAAGGCACCAGCTGCCTGGAGACAAGGCAGGAAGACCCTGCGAGGTGGGCGGCCGGGAGCCCAAAGGGAGGATGGGCCCGGCAGGTGCGGGTGGAGGGCACACGGGGGGCTCTGGGGTGCTGCATGGGGACGGGGCACCCTCCTTCAGGGCTGGGAGGGCCGCTGTGATGCGGGTGGAATGGAGGCTGTCCGCGGGGCAGGTGGGGGCCGAGCAGAGGAGGAAGACAGGCAGAGCCGCACGAGCCCTGCCCCCTGCGCCATCCCGTGCTCACCCCGTCCCAGCCCTGCCCAGAGCCCGCCCTCTCTTTCAGCCCTGTGTCCCAGCGTCGTCGCCCAGCAGCGCCTGGCCACCCTGCGGTACCTGTGCCACAAGCGGCTGGTAGAGGTGTGTGGACCGGGGCCCGGGTGGAGAGGGGCTCTGAGCGAGGCCCGCCGTTGTGCTCCTGGGGTTGCCGCTAGAAAGGCTTGCGCTGGTGTCCACTTTTGCAGAGAAGCGTATCTCGGGAGAGCTGGGCCGAGCACGTGCAGGTGAGTTCAGAGGGTCCCAGTGCGTGAGGACCCCCCACCCCGCACCGTGGGGCAGGGTCGCAGCGGCCGGGGCTCCAGGATCCTCCTTCGCCACTTGTGAACAGAGCTCTCAGGTGCCGGATGAGGGGAGGTTCACCAAGAGGAAATTCTAGACCATCCTCAGGCGCCCTGTTTGCCATGGCTCTGGGCCCCGAGGCCTGGGGAGCCTGAAGACCCCGAGAAAGAGGCAGGCGCCCCTTGGGGCGATGTGGGGACACGGAGGGCCAGACCGTGACGGCCCAGTCCCAGGCCCAGGGACTGCAACCCTGTGAGGATAGTGGCGTGGGCAGTGGCGTCCTGCAGCCTCTGTCCTCAGGCCAGAACTGGAGGGGGGGCCATCGCAGGTATAGAGCTGTCCCCAGCCCCAGGTGGATCAGCCTGGGAGGAAGGTGGGCTCTTGGGGGTCCCGGGTGCCGTGTGCACAGGAGCTCTGCAGTGGTCAATGGAATGGGGGGGGTCCCCTCCCTCCTGAGCGCACGCGCAGGGCCTGGTGCCTGCGCGGCTTCCAGTGGAGGGCAGTGCCGAGCCGCCCCCGGAGTGACCGGGCAGGGGGTGGTGAGTCACTGGAGAGGAACGCGGACCCCCAGGCAAGGCCCGGAAGGCCGGTCCCTCCTGGGTGCCAAGGCCGAGCCGTCCGGAAGGGCAGCGGACATCCTGAAGAATGTGAGGGGCTTCCACGTATTGTCCACGTGGGAACCCGCGGCCTGCGGGAAACGGACGGCCTGAGGCTGCTGGGGACAGAGCCGTGTGGGGAGGTGGCCCCGCCTGCCGGCCAGCGGGGACTCCTCAGGAGGGTGGGGCCCACAGCGACCTGTGACCTCGTGGACGCGGGCACCCCACCCCCGTCGGGACCCCTGTGGGCCACGTGGGCCTCTTGCTGCCGCACCGGGCCTTGCCTCCCGAGGGCACAGTGGGTGCAGGGGTGTCCCGTGGCCTCACCCTCCCCGGCACAGCGGCCGCCCAGGGGCAGGGGTGAGGAGGTGCGGAGGGGAGATGCTGGTGCCGAGGGCCAGGGCAGACCACGCTCAGGGAGCCGTGGTGCTGGTCCCAGGCCTGGGAGCAGGCCGGCCAGCAGAGCCGCGGTGTTGGACGGGGGCTCGTGCGTGTGGAGAAAGGCCAAGGCGGGATGGGTAGCAGGACGGGTCGTGGGCTCAGGACGGCGACCCTTCACTCCGACACGTCCAGGCCCCTCAGCACCTTGGTTCAAGCCAGCTCGGTCACCATGGAGCCTCGGTCATAGGGACTGCTGGTCTTCAGAGGACAGTCACTTGCTTATGAAGGGCTCAGGGCCGGGTCCGAGGGGGGAGGTCGGGACGAGGTCTGAGTCGGGGTCAGGGCCGGGTCCGAGGGGGGGATGCAGGGCCAGTCACAGGGGTAGATCTGGGTCTGGGGGCTGCCTGGATGGGCCCACCCCCTTGGGGCAGACCAGGAGAGCGGCCCATATCCCATCCCCCAGGGCCTGGTGGGGCAGGACCAGTGGCTACAGGAGCAGCTGCTGCAGCTGCTGGCGTCTCACGACGACGCGGCCCTGGTCGCCCAGTGTGCCCTGGACCTCCGGCTGCCCGAGGAGCAGCTCCCGGCCTCGGTGGCCACAGAGCTCTGCCAACTCAGGATCCAGGAGAGGTGAGCGTCCCCAGGCCCAGAGGGCCCACGAGGAGGACCCCCTTGGGCCCCCGCCCTCGAAAGTGACCACGAGTCGTACGTGCTGGTGGTTTGGGATTTAGAAGCGCGGGAGAGCCGAGCAGGGGCGCAGGCAGAATGCGGACACACAGCAGGAGGCAGGCGGGTCTGCCCCGTGGGTGCCAGCGAGACCCCACGGCCAGATCCTCCCAGGGGCCTGAGGACCCGGCCGCCTGCCGCGTGCGAGGGCGGAGGCGTGGGGAGCAGACCGCGTGGACCCTGGCCCACGCGCGGGCCCTGAGCACCCCCTGCCCCTGGGGCCAGGCCGGGCTGTGCTGTGGGTGCCCTGGTGGGGGCGGTGCTGCAGCTCTGCTCCTCGCCAGGACGGCCGAGGCCCCTCTGGAGGGCGGGAAGGATGATTACTACCGGCTGCCCATCTCCAGGGAGCACCTCCACTTCCTGGCCTCGTGGGAGGACCTGGCCAGGCACCAGGAGGAGCTCCTGCAGGTGGGTGCCTGACTCCCGTGGGGCGGCCGGCTCCGGGGGCTGCTCACCAAGGCCCCCTGGGGCTCTGTCCGCACCGGGCGCCCTGGCTTAAGGACTCCAGGCCTGAGTCCCGAGTGTCAGCGTGGCGCTCAACCCCTTGTGTGTGGGCGCTCGCAGGGCCGGTCCAGGTCTCCCCACGGAGGCCACCTCCCCCAGACATCAGCCCCCAGGCGGCCAGGCGGCCGTGTCTTCCTACTGGTCTTCGGCCGTGCCGTTCACGCCAGCCCCTCTGTCTGCAGCCCGGCCGGGTGGTCGGCTTGGACCTGGAGTGGAGGCCCTCTTTCGGCGCCGGGGGCCGGCCCCGGGCGTCGCTCATGCAGGTGGCCGTGGAGGGCCGCGTGTTCCTGCTGGACCTGCCCCGGCTCTCGAGTCCAGCAGGAGGGCAGGCGCCCCAGGCCTTCTCCCGGCTGGTGTCCCGGCTGCTCGCGGACCCCTCCATCACCAAGCTGGGTGAGCGCAGCCCCCGGCCCCGCGCCGCGGCCCTGCCTGCCCAGGGGAGGGTGTCAGGGTGAGGCCAGGGCCCCTTCCTTGGGTGCCCATAACAGCGACGGCCCCCGCCCACAGGTTATGGGATGGCGGGGGACCTGCGGAGCTTGGGTGCCTCCTGCCCGGCCCTGGCCCAGGCCGAGAAGCAGCTGCAGGGCAGCGTGGACCTGCTGCACGTGCACAGGCAGGTCAGCGCTGGGGGGATGCTGGGGGTCGGGGGGCGCGGCTCCCTGCTGTGCTGAGCCGCCTGCACAGCGATGCCGGGTCAGGGGTCTCACCTCAGGCTGACGGGGTATCTGTGGGCCAGGACTTGTCCTCGGGCTCTCTGTGCCTTCTGGGCTGGCCCCGGCCCTGCTCCCTGGCCACAGGGTCCCCCAGGGAGGGCGTGTCACCACACGTCCCCACGCTTCCCCAGAACCAGCCCGGCTCTGCCTACCGCCCCCCACCCCAGGAGCTCTCGGCACACGCCCTTGGGGCTTAAGGCGTTGGCCTCAGAGCTGACCAGTGGGCCGGTGACCACAGCCCCGAGACCCTAACACAGCCTGCCTTGGCCACCAGCGCTCTCTTCCTGCGGGACTGTCCGCCGTGGAGGATGCAGGGCCCGCCCCAGGGCTCCTCGTGGGGCGGCCAGGGCGCGTGCGGTGGCCGTCCTCCCTCTGGGGTGGGTCCCTCACCCCCAAGGGGGTGCTGTCTTGCAGATGCGGGCGGCAGGCAGGCCAGCCCCAGGTGTGGACGGCACCGCAGGGCCGCGGGGCCTCAGCCTCCTGGTGCAGCAGGTGCTGGGCAAGCCCCTGGACAAGACGCAGCAGCTTTCCAACTGGGACCGGAGGCCTCTGGGCGAGGGGCAGCTGGTCTATGCAGGTGGGCGCCCCCCCCGCACCCCTGCCCCGCACCCCCGGTCGTCCCCGCGCTGGAGGCTGAGGCTGACCTTGCCCGTCCCAGCTGCTGATGCCTACTGCCTGCTGGAGGTGTACTGGGCTCTGCGCAGAGAGCCTGCCCGCTTCCACCTGTCGGGGGACCTGGCCAGGAGCCCGAGGCTGGGACGCGGTGAGAGAGCGGGGGCTGGGGAGCTGCCGCCCCTTCCGAAGGCCTCGGCCTCGCCCCAGCAGGTAGGCGAAGGCCCCCAGGGCTCCTTTATCACGATTCCTACGGGGAGATCCCTGTCCTTAGAACTGGGACCTTACAGGGTCGGAGACCGGGGTGGGTGTGGGGTGTCGGGGAGAGCCGTCCAGAGGGCTTGCGTCCCGCACGCTGGACCCTCCACCAGGAAGGAAGGAGAGCAGAGCCATGGGTTAGCTTCCTAAAGGAGGAGGGGTCCCAACGGTCTTCTGACACCAGGTGTGGCGTGCCCCCTGCCATGGTCTAGGGTAGCCTCTGGCCGTGTCCCCGTGTGCCCCAGGGACCCAGGCCCTGCTCCAGCGTGCACACGAACACCCCCGCCGGGAGACGTGTGCCGGCCCCCCTTGGGGCCCAGTGTGGGTGACCTGGTATCATGTTTGCTGCTTTTCTGCTGTTTCCTGCACTGAGTACACATTGCTCAGGACAAGCTGACCTCACGGCCCTTGGGACCCTCGCTCCCCACCGGGTCCAGGGTGGGTCAGACGGGCCACGGCTGCTGAGCGGGGCTGTGTCGCAGGTGCCCGCGGGTGAGGACGCGGCCCCCGAGGTCCCGGCCAGGGCCTTCCGCGTGGTGTGTGACAGCATGCTGCAGGGGCTGGCGCGGAGCCTCCGCTGTCTGGGCGTCGACGTGCTGGTGTTGGCCACCGGCGAGGACCACCGCAGGGCCGCCGAGGTGAGCGGACCTCCCGCGTCCGCGGGCAGAGGGGGCAGTGTCCGGGGTGGCCGCAGGACCCCAGCTGCAGGGACGCCCGTGCCACTGGGGCAGAGGGCGGGGCCCCCCTGGTTGCCGGGGTGGAGACATTTATGGCTCCGGCACCTGTAGTCTGCAGGCCCGGAGCCCTTGAGGATCCTCTGGGGGGGGGGGGGTGGCCTGACACAGGCAGACTCAGGGTAATCCTGGCCCCCTCGCTGTCTGTGGGCCCCCGGAAACGCTGTGTGCCCGTGAGGCCCTCCCCTCCTCCGAGAAACAGGTGCTCACGCCACCGCTGGAGGCACGAACCCAGGGCCCTGCAGAAACCCCAGCAGGGCTCTCAGAATCCAGGGGTTAGAACATGGCTGGTAAGCGTTTTTTCCCAGGTTTCCTGAGATATGATTTACGCACGACATAATTTACAGTGTACAGCCGTACATTCCCGGAGTTGTGCAGCCATCACCACGGTCAATTTTAAACCACTTTCCATCGCCCGTGAAGTTGTCCCCCGCGCCCCCTCCCCAGCGCCGGGCAGCCTGGCTTCGGTCTCCGGGGAGCTGCCTGTCGCGGGCACTGCATGTCAGTGGACTCGTGCACGTGGCCTTTCGGGCCTGGCTTCTTTCACAAGCGTGATGTCTTCCGGGCTCAGCTCTGTTGTGGCGTCTGTCAGCGCTTCGCTCCTTTTCACTCCCAAATAACGTCCCATCGGATGGGCCGGACCGCGGTGACCCACCCACCCGGCCGCTGATGGACGCTCGGGCCGTCTGCACGCGCGTCTGCTGTGACTCCGCAGCTGTGAAAGAGCATAGAGGTGGCCAGGTCATAACTTGGACTTTTAATATGTGGTTTCTTTTATGAATTTGAACACATTCTTCTGGAAGGGGTCCCCAGGCTTCCCAGGTGGGTGGCCAGAGCACAAAGCTGGCCGGGGACCCTGGGACTGCAGAGCCGTGGGGCGTCGTCAGCCGTGGCCCTTCCCCCCACACTCCGCACTGCCAGCCGGCTCTTCCTGGCAGCCCCCACCCCCAGTAAGGAGGAAGCTGGGGCCGGGAGAGCAGAGGGGATCTGCCCGGGGCTGCGGGGGGAGCCGTGAGCCTCCCGTGCCCACGTCCGTGCGAGATGTCCACTCTCCCCAGCCGTGGCCCCTCGCAGCCGCCTCTTCCGGACGCCTGGTCCCGGTGCCCAGGGGAGGAGGATGTGGTCGTGCCTACGGTGGCTCTGGACACCGTCCCTGTCGGAAACCCCTGTGTCCCCAACCAGGGTGGTTTCTAGCTCATGGGGGCTAAGACTAGGAGGGCCAGCCTCGCATCTCGAGGACCGCAGACCAGGCGTCAGTGGTCACGGGACCCAGGGAGGAGGGGCCTTCCCAGACGGCCCCGAGAGTACCCCGGTCTCCAGCAGACGGAAGGCAGGGTTCGGCCCCTAGTCTGCACCCGCACTCCCACGTTACCCTCTGAAGTTTTACATGATGCGGCCCAAGGGAGTTGCAGGTGTGATTTACTTGTCAGCTGACCTCAGAGGGGCCCGCCCCGGAGGGAGGACCTTGCATTATATGGGTGGAGCTAGTGGCGTCACGTGAGCCCTTGACAGCAGAAGCGGAAGGCAACCGTCAGACTCAAAGCACAGGAAGGATTCGGTGTGGGCCGCAGGGCAAGGAGACGGACCTCCGTCCAGCAGCCCCTGGGACTGGATCCTGCGGCACTGAAGGAGCCTGGAAGCGGGTCCGTCACCGGAGCCGGGCTGCCGGCGCCGGAGCACCGGGGGTCCTGTGCGTGCGCCCCTGGGGCCCGCCCGCTCCCACCCCACAGAGCTGGGTGTGAGTTCATGCTCAAGTGGCTGTGGCCACGTTAGAAAATCACTAGATCTGGGAGCCAGGAGTGCGGTGCTGCTGTAATGACGCCTCAGATGCGGAGATGGAGCCGCCACAGAGGCTGGGGAAGCGCCGGGGGTCGCGGTGGCCCAGACGGGGCGGAGGGAGAAGCCGCGCAGGGGCTGGACTGGGGCCGGGGGTTCAGACCTCACACCGGATCGTCGTGGCCCTCGAGGCCACAGGCCCAGGGCCCTGCCAGGGGTGCGGGAGGGGGACCGAGGTGCTTCCTCCTGGGGTTGGAGCTGCAGCTCGAGCCCCTGCGTTACAGACTGACTTCACCCATGTCTCCCGTGAGGCTTTTAACTTGTTCCCTCGGCCTTGTGGTCGGAGCTCCCAGGGCCTTTCCTCAGTGCCCGCCCTGCGGGGGGACGGTTTACTGCCCCCGCGAGTGCTGCTTGGGGCGGCATTCTGGGGGCGGCTGTGTGCACTTCTCGCACCTGGGATGGTCTTGGGCGCGGCTGGAGCCCTGAGGGCATGTTTTGGAGAGGCGTCTCCCACGGCCGGGGGAGCTGCTGTGTCCCTTTGGCCGTTTACATTTTCTCTTCCGTGGATCTTGCCCAATCACGCGTTTCCCCGTCCAGACCCCCCGAGTGGACGGACTGGCTGTGTTGTACAGAAGGGCTGTACTGTGCGTCTCGTCTCGTCTTCTACGATGAGCGCTGTTAACGCTCATAAACATGTTTTAAAGAAAGGCAGCACTGCCGGTGAGGGAAGGGAGGAGGGCAGAGGCCCGGGCGCTGTGTCCATGCTTGCGGGGAGTAGACCTTTCAAAGATGAGCCGGGGCGTCAGCCAAGCTGCACTGAGGTGCACCCTGGTCCTCCTGCGGCTTGGGGTCAAGTGTGAGGGGACGGACGGAGCCCGCTGAGCGAAGAGCCGTCCGGCAAAGAGGAGCTGGGGCGTGATGTCTGGGGAGGTTCTCAGCCCGTCTGGGTGGAGGAAGACGCCAGCGTTGGTTCAGTGGTGGCTTCCCCGGGCGTGGCCTGAGCAGAAGCTGGGGGGCACACGGCCAGGCCAGGCAGCCACCCTGGCGGGAGCCAGAGTGAAAAGCGAGTCCACGTGCGGACAGTGGCGCCGAGTCTGCCCCGCCGGTGCCCCCGCCACCGCCATTGTCCTCGGCCGGCCCCTTGCGGTAGATCTCTGTGTGCCTCCAGGGCGGTTCGGCTGCTCTGGGGACCCCGACGGATGCAGACGTGGGGAGAGAGGTGCGTCCAGGAGAATAGTCTCCAGGAAGTGACCTCTGAGTGGCTCTGGGGTCTCTGGGACTGATCTGCTAGTCTGATAGACTCAGGGCACTGAGGACTGGTCTCCAGGGGTGAAGAGATCACTGCTGGGCCGTGGTGTGATGCGGCCCAAGCTCCTCGGAACATGGCTGGGGCTCCCCGTGGAGGCCCTGCAGAAGGAGAGCCCGAGGGGCTGGCCAGAGGCCGGGAGGGCCCCGGAGGAAGGCCCCTCAGTGCTGGGGCCCGCGGTGCTGAGGCAGCTAAGAGCCACACCCGGGGCTCCGTCCCGCGAGCCGCCGGACGACAACGCGCAGGTTACGCTCGCGGTCACCGCTTCCCCGCGCACTTCGCTGCTCTTGTCGGCAGGAAGTCGCATCTCGGTGCTTCCGCTCGCCCTCCTCCGAGTGTCAGTGAAGCCGAGCATCCTTCCACACGCGCCTTCGCTGCTTGTGCCCCCGTCCTGTGAGGCGCCCCGGGCAGAAAGCCGCAGGCCCGAGCCCGGCCTGGGAAGGCGCGCTGGCACGGTCGGTCCTGCCAGTGAACAGCTGATAGAAAACTTTCCCCGGGTGGTGGGAGGGGCTCACTGCGCCCCAGCCGTCCAGACAGCGTGGCCTGCGTGGATGCCTGCTTCCCCCCCGGGCTGCGGAGGGCGCCTGGGTGACTGAGCCGCGGCGCACACCACGGGCGCTGAGTCACCACTGCGTCTGCCCGGGGACGCGCGTGGCAGCGGCCGGCGCAGGGGGGACGTGGCACGGGCCGACCCCACCAGGCAGGCCCCGGGGCTTGAGTGGTTTCCTCCGCGCTTCGCCCAGGTGCTTTCCGCAAGCCGGTTCTGCTCTCTGTCCTTCTCCGATTGTGTGCCGAGCCCTTCCAGCGAGTCCCCGGACCTGGGGATGGTGTGGGGGCCCTGCTGCCGCTCCGTCCTCCTCCCTCTGGCCTCAAAGTTCACCTTGGCATCCGCAGGGGGAGCCCCACCTCGCTCCCCCTCCCCCTCCGCCTTCCCGTGATGGTCTGGAAACGGCCCCGCCGTGGGCTTTGCTTGGAGCTCGTTGACACTGTGAGCCACGGTGGGAAGAGTGGCGTGTCATCACCTCGCGTCCTGTGCGCGAGCGTTGGTCTCGCTCCTCTCCGAGGGTGCCACGCACTCTTTGTAAGCTCGCCACGAAGCCCTACCACGTCTACGAGGTTTCACCCCAGGAACCTTCTGCTTTGTTGCCACGACGTGTGGTGCAGATATCCTTTTCTGCGGATACACGGAACTGCGGTGAACCTTTAGTTCTCAGTTGCCTGAGCATTGATCTTACATCTGGAAACCTTGCAAAAGTCTCCTAAATTCTACTGAATTGACTGTCAGTTAGTTCTTGGAGTTCTCTTTGTGGACATATCTTCTGCAAACAGGATGGTTTCGTTCCTTCCTCTCCAGTCTGTATGGGTCTTATTTCTTTCCCTTATCCTGTCCCAGTGGTCGAGGCCTCCAAGGTGGGGCTGACTAGGTGGTGACCATGGCCATCTGTCTCAGTTCTGACTTGACAGGGAACGTTTCTCCGTGAACCGCGGTGGTTGCCAGGCCCCCACACCAGGCTGGGGAGGCTCCCCGGGCGCCATATCCGCTGCACGTTTCATCATGAAAGAAGCTGAATTCTACCTGATGCTTTCTCTGCAGCCATTGAGAGCGTCCCTGTGACCTGTACATGTGACGAACCTTTTCAGTCTGGACCCAGCCTGGCCAGCATGTCACGTGGCTGCGTCTCCCTCCAGGACCGTGTCTGACACAGAACTTCTCTTCCTCACCATCTTCTCTTCCACCTCATAAACAAGCTGGGGGGTTTTTCCTCCTCTCTACTTTCTGCTGCTTTGAGTAACATTTGGATTATCCTCTCAAACGTTGGCTGACTTCCTGCAAGGCCTCCTCAGCCTGGTGTTTCGGGGAGGGGGGAGGCGTTTCCAGGAGTCTCTGATTCTTTCTTATTGAATAGTTTTCGGACTACTTAGCTGTCTGCATCTTCTTGAGTCACTTGGTAGTCTGTACCTTTTTCTGGATGTGCCCATTTCACAGAGTGTCACGCACGTGGTGGCGTCCAGCTCCTCGGTGGAAGCCCCACGGCACCTGCAGGTGGCCAGCTGCCCTCTCATTGTTGCTCGCTTGTGCTAACACTCTTTCCTGATCTCACAGAGGTTTGTCAGCTTACTGAGTCTTTTCAAATAACTAGTATTTGGCTTTGTTGATCCTTTCCATTGCATTCTTGTGGGTTTTGTCTCATTAATTTCTCCTCTTATCTTTATAGTTTCCTTCCTTTTGCTTGCTTGGGGTGATTTCCAAGTGGAGTGTTTAGCTCTTTAATTTTCAGCCCTTTAAATTTTATGATGTAAACATTCAAGGCAATAAATTTTTCTTGAAGTACATTTTCACTGCATTCCATCCGTTTTGATATGTAGTATTTTCATTACTTTTTAGTTCTAATCATTTTTGAGCGTCTGTTTTAATTACTTATTTGACTTGAGTTCTTTAAAAGGCTGTTTCTCGGTGTCAGAAAGCTTGGGGTTTGGGAGCTTTTTAGTTATCTTTTAAAAATCAATTTCTAACCGATCTGAATTATAGTCTGTATACTGCTGCTTTAGATATTTGTGAAGACTTGCTTTGTAGTCAAGCAGATGATCCTTTTTATAAATGTTCCGTGTGGACTTTAAAAGGACACAGTCTCCTCCAGCCATGTTCATTTCCCTCTCTTGCTCTCACACGCTTAGTAGGTCAAGCTTCCTTAATGTTTGCTCAAATCTTGTGTATCTTGTGTGCTTGTTTCTCTGCCGGCTTCTAGCAAAGACCTCGACCGTGGGTTCCCCAGGCCCTCCTTGTAGTCGCGTCAGTGTTTGCTTAATATGTTTGAAAGTTGTTATTAGGTGCGCATGCATATACAACTTTTAGAATTCTATATCTTCCTGTTGAGTGAAATCTTTTACAATTATGAGGTGAACCTCTTTGGCTCTAGTACTGCTCTTTGCAGTAAAGTCTATTTGAACTAATATTAATACCATTTCTCCAGCGTTCTTTGGTTAGTATTTGTATATCCTTTTCTCACCCTTTTGCTTTCAACCTTTCTTTGCTCTTATTAGATATATTACTGTACTTATAAACTGCTTCTAGCTGGATTTTAAAAAATCTAGTCCGACAGTCTTTGCTTTTTTTTTTTTTTTTTTGCGGTACGCGGGCCTCTCACTGCTGTGGCCTCTCCCGCTGCAGAGCACAGGCTCCAGATGTGCAGGCTCAGTAGCCATGGCTCACGGGCCCAGCCGCTCCACGGCACGTGGGATCCTCCCGGACCGGGGCACGAACCCGCGTCCCCTGCATCGGCAGGCGGACTCTCAACCACTGCGCCACCAGGGAAGCCCAATCTCCTTAATTTTAATCCAAATCTCCTTCCTCTCAGCTGAAAAATCCTAATACTCACCACACCAGCATTACCCATCTTGTTTTATGTTACAATTCACACACAGATATTTCAGAATAACAATGTTGATGTTACTATCACCAACAATAGTATTACTGCCGGGTATTTTTCTTTTGGGGTCTGTAGCCCTAGAGATACATGGTCGATTCACTGTGGCTTCGTGTCATCTGGAATGTTTCTCTCTTTGTGGTTCACTTGTTTCATCTTGGGGTTTTTAGAGATTGCTTTTTAAATTTAATTTTGTTTGCAATTCTGTGAAGTGTCTGCATGATTCTGAGACCAAATCTATAACAGGAGGCGATGCCTGGCCTCAGACTGCGGGAATCTGGTGGCCACTCAGGTACCAGGCAGAGACAGCTCTGGGGCATGGGGCACGGGGGGGGGCGCTGGTGAAGGGGGGCAAAAGAAGCCCCAGCCCCAGGAGCTGGCCTGACACCTTCACCTGCCAGTTTTTCCTCCTTCACAGGTTGCCAGGCAGGAGGGAAGGATCATCCTGACCTCAGGGCTGCCGTACCACAAGGTGAGGACCCCACAGGCGACTCACATCTGAGCCTCGACTTCCTGAGCCGCCCACACCTCAGGGTCTGCTTGCCACGGGGCCAGTGGGAGGGGGGCTGAGCGGTGCCACTGCCCCACCCTGGGCAGAGTGGAGGCTCTCGGCCGGGAGCTGGGAAGGCGAGGCCTGGGTGGGCTCTGGGTTCTGGCCCACCGCTCGACGCCTGCATGTGTCCACAGCTCCGGGCCCAGGTTGGGGCTGGGCGCTGCCTCGCGGTGGACTGCTCCCTCAAGGCCCGGCAGCAAGCCATCGCCGTGATCAGGCATTTCAATGTGCGTGTCACCCACTCGGACATCTTCAGCCGCTGCCAGGTGGGTGCTGCGTGCCCCTTGCCGGCCCTGGGCCAGTGTGGAAGCCCCAGGTTCTGACGGGTGAGGCCCGCGAGGCCCTGGCGGTGGCGGGGCAGCCTTGGCGTTTCTGCTCATGTGAGCAGTGGCCACTGCCTGGTCTGTGCGTTTTCTCCTCCGCGCCACCCCCAGACTCCCATGGCCACGGCACAGGGGAGCTTGGCGGGGGGGGGCGGGGGGGCGGGGAGTGGTCACTGTAGCCTGTGGCCAAGAGGTGGCAGAGTATCGGGGCCCACATGGCCTAGGTGGGCAGCTGAGACTGAAAGGGCAGCTCAGGGCGGATGTCCGCTCAGGTTTGGGAATGTCCTCCTGGCCCAGGGCTGGCCTCCCACAGGGCTTCTGGAGGGAATACAGGCAACCCACCAAAGTGCCTCTGTCTGGGGTGGATCCCGTTTTCTGAGGGCAACATCCAGAGCCACGGATTGCTGCCGGGTCCACCCTGACGGCTAGAAATCCCTGGCTGAGGAAATCCCCAGGTCGGGGCAGCCGTACCCAAGGTTAAGATCCGTGAGGAGTCTGGGGCCTGGGCGCCAAGGAGGGGGCACCCCTCCCCTCCCCTGCTGGCCTGGGGGCCCTGTCCTGAGCTGTGCAGCTGAGGGGAGGTGATGCGGCCTTTGGGACCGGCCCTGCCAGGCTGGGGCGTGGCTGCCCTCCGCGTTGGGGTCTGCACGGGCGCGGCGGGCAGGGAGGGCCAGGGCCGGTCCCCGTGCAGAGTGCTGGCTATTCCCAGAATATTCTGGAGTTCAGGCCATGACGATGTTGCACTGGGAGCAGCTCCCCAAGCCCACCTGTTTGGCGGCAGCTCAGCCTGGCTTCCCCCATCCGGGTACACGTGGAGGCCGGCCGGGCCGGCACCCAGCAGAGTGGGAGGGAGGGAGGAGGGAGGGAAGGCCCTGCTTTCAGGTCCTTGGATCCCCACCGCCTGGCCTGGGGTGCAGTCTGTGCAGAAGCTGGGCCCCTGCCCTGCCAGGACGGACGGTGCCGAAGCCGGGAGTTGGGAAGCGCTTTCCCTTGGGCTGGAGCTCGGGAGGACGGTACCAGGTCCCCGCTCAAGGCTGCAAGTGTTGTAAAGACCCCAGGATGTCAGGCGGGGCCTGAGGGAGCATTTTCCTGAGCTTTTCAGAGCCTCTGCTGGTGTCTTCTTGAGAAAACAGAAATTGGGTAGCCAGGAGGAAAACCCCACTTGCGCCACGGGAAGCCACTGGCTGGGGAGCGCCTGAGCCTTCGGACCTGCGAGGGCCACAGGCGCAGAGGGCGGCCGCTGCCCTTCGCGGGAAGAGCATCCGGGACCCCGCTGCCCTCACCCCACGTGGGCCCCGCCTCTTGGCCCCGCCGCTGCCCTGCCCCCGTGTGGGCCCCGTTTGGGGGGCGTGGAGCTGGTGCAAAGGCAAGAGACAGAGCCCGCCAGTGCCCCCGGGAGACAGGAGACAGTCCCGAGGGGGCAGCGTGGCCCAGGGAGGCCGCAGCAGGCGGGACAAATTTGCAGCATTCTAACCGCAGGGCTGGGAGGCAGGAGACCTGGAGCAGGTGGTGCACCTGCCCAGGTAAGGGGTGGCGGCAGCTTGTGGGGGGGGTGGGGGGGCACGAAGGCAAGGCACAGAGGATCCAGGATACGATTCGAGCGCGTGGCTGGGATCCTAGGTTTTAGGCTGCGCCCCTGGCCGCCCGGCAGGTGCTGGGTCTGGGCTCTCGGGAATCTGGTCTGGAGAGTGCGCCGGGGTACACCAAGCTCTTGGGGCGGGGGGAAGGGGCTCACTGCCCAGCTGGGGCCCTGCCCAGCGCTGTCCTTCCGTGGTAGATGTGCATTCCACACGTGCCCGGCTGGTGAGGAGGACAGAGACAGGGTCCACGGCTCGGGGCCCAGAAGCAGAAGGCGGCCGCACCAGTGGCCACACGGGGCCGCGCACCAGGCAGAGACCCGTGTGTGCGGCCACACGGGCGGCAGGTGGGAGCCCGGGTGTGAGGCCGGGCAGCAGTGCCCAGTGGGCCTTAGTTGGGAAGGGGCTCCCGGGGCCGGGGAGCCTGTGAGGCCCGTGGCTGTCCGGCAGCCTCCAGCGGGGCTCGGCTCCAGAGCGAGGCGGGTCGGGTGTGCCCCGGGGCAGGGCCCTCGCCGCGTGGCAGCCAGCTGTTTGGGGACATCTACATCTGTGCACAAGGACCCCAGAAGAGCGGCATGGCGGGGCCAGGCGGGCAGAGAAGGGGGTCCCCGAGAAGCTAGGGTTTCTGAATTTGAGCCCACAGCCTCGCTCAGCCCAGCAGCATCCGGGGCAGGTGGGAGGACCCAGCTGGCTCTGGGTTAGTGGACTGGTTCCCACCGTGGTCCTCGGGCCGTGGAGCTGGTCACGGTGAGCAGAGGAGTCTCACTGCCGACCTGCAGCAGCGTCTGCACGCGGGCTGGGCCCCTCGGGCCGTGCTCCCCCCGCCTGCCCCCAGAGCCCCTCGGCCACGGTGCTCGCGGCCTCCCCTCAGGAGCTCCGCCTGAGCAGCGGCCGGGAACGGCTACCCGCCCGGCCCTGCACGCTGGCTACGCCTGCTCCCCGTCCGGCGCCAGAGCGGTGCTGTCCTCGGGGCCGGCCCAGGGGAGGCGGCGGCCCTCTCGCAGGTGGACCCCAAGAAGCCCAGAAAAGGGGCTGCACAGATGCCCCGAGGTGATGGCCTGAGGCCCAGTGACCAGTAGCTCCTTGCGGCCGCAGACCCTGCTCTGCGCTGAGAGGCCACGGCCAGGGCCAGGGTGGCTCCTAAGCCCACGTGGACATCAAAGGGCACTGGCCGCCGGCCAGCAGGGGGCGGCACGCTAGGACTGACCCAGAGAGTGCCTCCGTGCCGCGCTCAGCGGCGGGGTGCTGTCCTGCGCCCCCGAGGGCCCGCGCGCCCTGGACGCTGGCGCGGAGCCTCTGCTGCCCCTGCACAGGCCAGAGCTGGTCGCCTCCCTGGAGAGCTCCCGCCGCCGGGCTGAGTTTCCATTTTCTTTTCCTTCCTTCTGCTATTTTGGAGCCATTCCCAGAGGGAAAACCCACTTGACACACGAAGCGTTCCCAGAGCCTGCCCGGCTGCTCTTGGGGCTGCTGGTCGGGGTGCGAGGCCAGAGCAAGTGAGGCTGCAGAGAGTGTGTGCCCGGCCACGTGGGGAAGGAGGCCCCTGTCGCAGGGAGGTGGCCCGCCCGCCCGCCCCGGGGCCCAGTGGGCGAGGGGCAGTGGGTCTCTCGTAGAGGGCAGGGTCACGGCCCACGAAGTTGGCGACTTGGGCCTGGGATCGTCCACCGGGAACGTCCGCCAAGAGGACATTCCCAGTGCTGTCCACCATGGGAAAGGATCTTATCAAAGAAATTTGCGTTTAAAAAAAACCCTAAGCAGGAGCCCAGGCGTGGCCGGGCATAACGTCTGTTTTTCTGTCCCTCCGGCCCCCTCTGCTGTGGCGGGGATTGGTCCGCGGCCCCAGTGACGTCGGCCCTTAGACGTGGGCCCCGGGCGGGGAGGCCACTGCAGGATGACAGTCACCCCACCTCAGGGAGCTCTCAGCAGAGCCAGCTCAGGGGTCCCCAGGAAGGGGAGGGTGATGGGGGGGAGCCTGCAGTTAACGTACGGGAGGCTGGGCCTCGGGGACAGGCTCACAGACCCCCCCGGGAGACCCCAGGGCTGGGCAGGGGCCCTGAGAGGGAGGAGGAGGAGGCCGCCCAGGCTGATCTCCGGCACGGGAACGGCTGTGGGCAGAGAGGGCTCTTGGGGCCTGGGCACGCGACGGGGACCCCGGGCCAGCGGCCCCCCAGCGCGCACACCCACAACTTGGGGGCCTGCGGCGGTGGGGGCCCCGGAGCCCTCCCAGACCCAGGGCCCGGCCGGGGCGCCCATGCCCAGCCTGTCCCCGAGCATGGAGACCCTCCCTGTACCCTGATGGCCAACTGCAGATGTAGGAACAGACAGGAAGAGGCTCAGCGGCCACTGACCCCGCCCCTCCCCGGCCTTTGTGCTCGGTGGCCCCCAGCCCCGTTCCCACACTCGGTGCCCCAGGGTCACACAGGCACAGAGGCTGCAGAAGGAGTGGCCCCCACCCTGCACAGGCAGAGACCCCGGGCCGCTGGCTCCTGCAGCCGCAGGCGGGGCCTGTCGCAGGCCTCGAGGGTGGCGGGAGCTACCAGACAGGTTGCATCGGGGGTTGGGGCCCAGCATGCCCCCAGACTCAGGACGCCAGCCGGGATGTCGGCCCCATCGGCAAGCTCGGCACAGCCCCCCGGAGGTGACAGCAGGGTGGGCCCCGCTCATCACCCCAGGAGGCCCTCCCCCCAGCCTGCAGGGCCTTCCTCTTGGTCCCACCCCTCCCCTCTGGGTCTCATCCAGAGCCCAGCCTCGGTTCCCACCAGATGGCTCTTGGGGGAACTGAGGACCTGGACCGCACTGGCCTGCGGACCCCTGCTCCCGGTGGCCCGCTCCTTTAGGGAGAGTCCTGGGCTGGCGTGACAGCCGTACCCGCACCCGCGCGCGGACGCAGGGCTGCCTGGGCACAAGGCGTCCGGCGGTCCGCCACCATGCCTGCCCCACGTGGGACTCTCATCCTCCCGCAGGGCTACCAGGGGCCCCCGTGCGGTCCGAGATGTGTGATGAGGCCCTGGGAACAGCCTGGGCCAGGGGACCTGCTGGTCAGCATCTGGGGAGGCCGGGTGTGTGAGTCCCCAGCCCGGCTCACGCCAGGCGCCCAGCCAGGCACCCAGCTCCTCGCTCCTCTTGTGTCTGTCTGTGGGGAAGGTGCCCCGGGGCCCGGCAGTCAGGGCCACTCCCCTCTGGACCCTGGTCCTCACCGTGTGCTTCTACGAGGTGCTCCCACGTGCGGCCTGGGGGATGTACCTCCTGGATGTTGATGGATGTTCACTTTTTAAAAGGGCCGAGATGCTTCAAGTCAGAACTCAGAGGACGCAGACTCGCCTGGCAGGGGACAGGCGTGTAGCCCCGTCACGGTGCAGGGTGGGACGGCGGGCACACTGGTGCGCAGACACACAGGATGGAGGGAACAGTCCACAGCCACGGCCAAGACGCTGGCCCCAAGCCAGGCCGGTGTGACGTGGCCTCAGGGGGAGCTGGTGCAGGCCAAAGGGGACCGGCCTCTTGGAGCTGGAGGGAGGGGCAAAGACCGTGTGGGCACCCTCGGCTCTGCCCTCTCAGGCCCAAGGTCAGTAAGACACCTTGGGCAGCAAGAGGACACCCAAGACACAAAGTCTGGGGCTCCCATCCCTCCGCTCTGTTCCCCGCGGCCCACGTCAGTGCCATTCTCTGAGCCCCCGCCACGGAGCCAGCAGGAGCCACTGGCCAGAGGTGTCAAAGGCCAGCTCTAAACCCGCCGCTCAGTGGGCTCGAAAGAAAGGGGAGGGAGGGCGGGGCGTGGGTGACCTGCCTTCTGGACGAGGGGCAGGCGATGTCAGCCAGGCCCGTGGGGTGGGTGGGGGAGGGCACCCATCTCAGTCCGAGGGTCCTGTGGCCGGGGCTGGGGCTGGTGGAAGGGCAGGAGGCCGCACCTTCCCCCAGATGTCAGACATCACAGCCCACGAGCTAAATCACATGAAATGCAGACTTCAGGGTCCGCAGATAAGGCTTTGTTGGCAGCAGCCCCGCCTGTGTGTTCGTTGCACACTGCCCACAGCTGCTTTCGCAGAAACCAAGCAGCCCTTCCAGGAAAGCCCCTGCCCCACCCTGCTGCTGGGGTCGGTGGCAGGGATGGCCGGGCCCCGGAGCCAGCCTGGCATGTAGCAGGGGAGGTGGCCTCGTCTTCCTTTTGAGTACCTGCCAGCTCCAAAGCCAGGGGGCCTGGCCCAGGATAGCAGGCCTAGCTTCTGCAGACCCACTGTCCCCTCGGCCCTGGATGCAGCAGGCAGGACAGGCTCACCAGCCTTGGGGTCAGGGGCCAGGGCAGCCAGCCCCTGAGGGCTGCAGATGGAGGAGGCCCCAGGTAGCCGTGGATTGGGCCTGGGGAGGGTCCTCAGGGTGACAGAGTAGGGCCTGCCAGGCAGTGTCTACTCCGTCTGTGTCCGACCAGGGCAGGGGCCTTTGGATCGATGGCCGGTGCAGTGGGTGCCCTGTGGGTGGGCAAGCAACAGGAACAGGCATGTGTCACCCCCACTCCCACCCGGCCACCTGCCCCTCCCCAGCCGCACGGAGTCAGACCGGCTGGGGTGTGGGGGCACCCCCTTCCCAGCCCCCTCCCAGGCAGCCCCGCTCTCCACCCACCCGCCACCCTGGGCAGGGCCACTGTGGGTGGGGCTCTGCTGAGAGCCCATCGTCGGGTATGTCTGGGACCAGCAGAGACCCCGAAGGTCCCCTCCACAGGGGAGCAGCGTGGCCAGTGGACATCTGGGCAGGTGGGGGCCTAGGTGTGCCCCCAGCCAGCCAGGGGTGGGGCAGGGCCTCGGGAGAAGGAACCGTGCTCTCCTCCCTGGAGCTGGGGGAGTGGCGGGGGAGAGTGCATTGCGGGGGCCCCTCGGGAAGTGTGGGGCTGGGCTGGGCAGGGACTGCTTCTTCCTCCCCCAATCTCGGCAGACGCACTGCGCCAGGCGCAGGTGGCAGTAGAAGAGGGGGCCCTTTCCTGCTTGGCCTGACTCAGTGGCCCTGGAAGGTGCAGGAAGGGGGAAGGGCCGGGGGACGCCCGCCCCTGGGCTCAGCCGCGCGGCCACCCCTCCACACTGCCAGCGCCCCGACTCGTTCCAGCCTGCTGTCCACACCGGCCCCTCCTGACCTCACCGGACCCCACATCACACCCCAGTTCCTGCAGCACCTGAGCACCCACTCTCTCCACCAGGCCCGCCAAGCCCCAGTTTAGATGCCACTTCCTCCAGGAAGTCCTCCAGGCCCCCAGCCCCATCCTGGGAATACCGCCACCCTTTGGAGAAGTACTTTGGAGCCCCACCCTCCTTGGGCTGAGAGCACGGGGAGGGGCAGGAACTGTCCCCTGGCCCCCTGTGCAGGCCTGATGTGAGTGGGTGACAGACCCCAGGCTGCAGGGCTGCCACCTGCTGTCTGAGGGCCCAGCTCCACTTGTCGGTGGGAGGGGGACAACCAGGGCTGCCCACAGCCCGTACCGCATCGGCCCCTCCTCGATTTTCCCAGCCTGCCACCCCTCTCTCCGCCGGCTGGCGCCCGCCCCCTCCCACACGGCCCTGGGCAGCCGAGGTCCTCCGCCCCCGCCCCCGCCCCCGCCCCCGCCGGCGCGGGAAGGCTGGCGGGCGGGCGGCCGTTTGCTTTTGAATCTGGGCCGGGCGCCCTGAGTGGCCCTTTCAAAGGCCGGCGGGGGCGGGGGCCGTTCCCAGGCGCGCCCCGCCCTCCGCGCCGCCCCTCCTCCCGCTTTCCCACGCGCCCGCCGCCGGCGGTTCTCACGGCCCGCGCCCCTCCCCCGTCTGGGAACGGCTCGCGCCTGCAGCGCTGGGGGTGCCCGGGAGCCTCGGGAAGGGGGCGCCTCCCGGGCTCATCGGGGACGGTGGAGGGGTATGGCCACCTGCGGGGGGCTTCGGGACCCCTGGGAGGGGGCTGTGTGCCGCCTGGGGGCGCGCTCTAGGGAGGGGCGCTATGTGCTCGCAGTGGGGTGCTCAGGGGCCACAGGGGAGGTGTACGTGCCGCCTAAGAGGGTGCTGGGGCTGTGGCGGTGTGGACGGTGGGGGGAGGGGGAAACCAGCTAGTGGGGATAACTGGGGGCCACGGAGAGGGGGCTGTGTGCCGCCCAGCGTCTTGCCAGGGATGGGCGTCAAGGGGGATGTGCTGCCTAGCGGGAGGCGCTGAGGGGCCAAAGGGGATGGGGAGCCACCCCAGGGCCTGGGTCCAGAGGGCGTCCCCTGGCCCAGATTCTGTTTGATTTAACCCAGGGCATGTGGCTACCCACCCACCCTCTCCTCACAGAGAGAACTAGGGGGTCCTGGCCATGCCTGCCTGGGGCCAGTGAGCACTGCCCCTCGTTGGGGTCTCCCTGCCGCGGGAGCACGTCCAGGGCCTCCCGTGCAGCTCTCTCACCGCCTCTGTTCCTTCTAAGAGCCTGGGAGGGCTGGGTGCCGCACTTGGAAAATGCAAGGACAGACCCCTGATGAGCGCGACGAACTTCAGAGCAGAATCCCACGTTTTATCTGAAATTCACACGTTGGTCTGCATTCTCCCTGGCCCCCCTGGAGGGGGGCTGTGACTGTCCTGTGTCAGAGTCCAGGATGCGAGAAGGAGGGGAGGACTTGGCCACCTGTCCAGACCCAGTGGCTCACACCCCTCTGTCGGGTTCACTGGACATTGGCCCCGACCCATCCAAGTGAGCTGCGTGGGGTCTCATTCTGATAGGCTTTAGGCGGCCTAAGCTGGGCTGTCAGTCCGGCTATCGCCATGCAGTGGGGTCTGCACGTCCAGGTCCTAAGTGGGCCCTGGGCTGTGGCTGGCACAGCTGGAAGAAGAAGGGGGTGAAGGCTTGAGAGGATCGAGGCACACAGGGCAGGGAGTGACCAAGTCCCTGGGCCATAGGCCTGCCGGCCCCAGAGAGCCTGAGGGAGGGGCTCAGATCCTCCCCTGTGTCCCTAAGCGGGGAGGCCCTGGCCGGGCAGTGCCCCTCAGTCAGGCCTTGTGTCATCCAGACTGCATCTTGGACACCATGCTTACCTTTCTGCCCGGGGCACGTGGCTTTCCTCCCATTGTCCCAGATGCCACTGTCCCCTCCCCATCTGCTTGGAGAGGCGGACTCTCCCGGTCAGGACTCCTCCCACCCCAGGAACATACCTGCGGACACCCGCACCCCCGGACGTGCGGGGCACTGAGGGCTGCTGGGCAAGCACTCAAAGGCACATCCACTCACGCAGGCCCCGTGTCCTCACGTGACGTGCCGGGTCACACAGGCTCCGTGTTCACACGCCTGACCCACGGCCACACGTGGCCACACTCAGCTGCTCCAAAGCCGGTGCTCTTGCCCCCCGAGGACCTGGGTGCTTCTGAGACACGTGCCTGCGGGGTGCCGGCGCACATGCGGGTACCCAGACTTGGCGCTGTCAGGGTCTCCCACACACCGCAGGCCCCAGCACCCGTGGCCCCTGACCCCCCAGGGTGCCGGCAGCGCCAGAGGCCCATCCCCCGCTCTGTCTGCAGAGACATTGTCCCAGCCCCACAAAGGGGATGGACCGTGGCCTGGTGGGGGAGGGGCCGGGCCTGTGGGAACTGACCTTCCTGGGCCTGGGGGCAGGGCGGGCACAGAGCGGGGTGTGGGGGGGGCCCAGCTGGGCTGCCATCCTAGGTCTCCAGCAGTGGGGACAGAGGGCCACCAGCCTGCCTCACAGGTCAGAAGAGCACTGGCTGGGATTTTAAACCTTCCCAGGCAGGCCCCATCTCAACCACACACCTCCCCGGGTACCTGGGGCCTGGTCCTGCTGTCCCAGCATGTGCCCCTGGCTGGCAGGTGGGGGGTTGAACCCTGCGAGTGCCTGGGATCTCAGCTGTGATGGGAGGGGCCACAGTGCTCCCAGCCCAGCGCCAGGGCCAGCCGGGCCTTCCTGGGCTAGACCAGCTTGTCTCGAAGGAGGCTCACAGCCCCACCCCCTGGGCACTTGGGGGGCAGCTGGCCCAGGACCCCTCAAAGAGCTGCCAGACAGCGTGGGAGAGTGAGGTGTGGAGCAGACCCAGGGCGGCGCCTAATTGCTTCCTCCATGGCCTCTGTCTGCCTGTCCGCGAGGTGTCAGGCCCGCCCCCAGGCCGGGGGTCTTTCATACCAGCCCTTTGTCCGTGGCCCTGCACCATTTGTTGGGGGCAGCTCTGGGGGGTCATGGTGCACAAGCCAGCCCAGGGAGGCCCCTGGACCCACTGGTCTCAGGACCTCAGGCAAGGCCGGGAAGGGGTGGGGCAGGGGGGTGGCGCTTGGCAGGGACCAAATGGGCCAGAGGGCCCTGGGAACTGACACTGGTGCCCTGCAGCTCCTCTGGCACGAGTATGAGACACTTGCCGAGTGGAGGTGTGTACGGGAAGGTGCCTGAGACCCCGCCACCCCATGCTGGCTTTTCTCGCCCAGTGGTCGTACGGGGATGATGTTTATTTTCTTCTGCTCTTTTATGCTTTGCTGTAAATTTGCTCTAAATGAGCAAGAAATGGCCACTACTCTAGAGCGTGTCACAGCTTCTCGGCCCAGGCCCCCTTCCTCCCTGCCTGTGGGGTCTCCTGGGGCCTGGGTACCAGACTGACCGTACCTCACATCCCACTGGGTGGTGGGCCTGAGGGCAGGGAGAGCGGCTGGCCTACCAGGGAGCATAGTCAGGCTGGCTGCTGGCTGGACAGGGAGCCTTGCCCAGGTCCTCCTCGGAATTGGGTCCCTCCACTAGGCTCCCAGCCTGGAAAGGCCACTTCCTGCCGCCCTGTCCCCTAGGGACCACTGGTCCTCTCTCACGCCCTGTGCCCTGGCAGCCCCCAGTGTGGCCCATGTCCCACCGCGCCCCCCCTCAGCCCCCCACTTGGGGAGGCCCGGCGCTGATGGGGGTCCAAGGGTGTTTGTAAGCAGTTCGCTCGGGGCTGCTCTCAGCCCTAGGAGGGGCCGGTGGGCTCTGGGCAGGAGCGTGTGCAAGGCCCCTCCCACCGCACTCTGTGGCCCAGTCCGGTCTGCCTGTGACAGCCCTCCCCCCACTCCCGACACCGGTGCACCAGCTGTCCGCTACCTGGTGGCACAGCAGACCCCACGGCAAGTGTGCGTCCACGGCCGTTGGGAGCAGACATGCCTGGGGACACACAGTTCAGGACAGACCCCGTGACCTCGCCCCCGCTCGGCTCTGGCTGCGCTAGTGGCAGTCACTCCCTGAGGGCAGTGATGGGTCGGGGTGGGTTTCTCAGAGCTGAGAGCTGGCCTGCTCATGGGCGTGGCTCCCAGCACCTGGGAACCGACCCCTCAGCCCTCCGGCTTCCCCTCCCCAAGTCCCAGTCTTAGAGGAACGGAGGGTGCCAGCTCGCACACCCGCCAAACCCAGCGAAGGGCTGGGGGCGCCTCCCAGGGAAGTGGCCTTTCCTGCCCTCCTTGGGCCTGGGGGTAGGGAACAGGCCGTAGAGGGCGGACCTCCGGGCCTGGCCCTCCTGGCTTTGGGTCCCGGGCCACCACCAGTCCCCTGGGCCAGTCCCGGCTGGCAGCCCAGCCCCTGAGAGGTAGCCTCAAGCCCTGGGGTTGGGCGTCACGGTGGACGTTGGCCCCAAGCACCCTTGGAAGCTGTGGCGACCAGGCGTGCAGGTGGACCCCTGGGACAGGGGAGCCAGGAACCTTCGCAGCCCCTCCCGCCCGACTCACCTGGCCCCTCCCACCCAGCCAGGCTCTGGGGGTGGAGGCCCGCCCTGCCCCCAGGCTCCCAGGCTGGATGGGGGCGAGGAGACTGGGCGGGACCAACAAGACCACACTGTCCACCCGTCCAGGGCGCCCACGGCCCCCCACTGGCGTCTGCCCAGATCTGCTGGCATCCGGGGTGGGGTGTGCACACGCCCTGCAGGAAGTGGACCTGGCTCAGACACCACCTGCGCACGTCCCCTCGGCCGGGGGCTGGGGGGGTAAGGACCCTGCCGGGTGTGGGGTCCCGGCCAGCCAAAGTGTGACCGTGAGCAAGCTACTCACCCCTCGGAGGCGCCTTCTCCACAACGGGAGGTCAGGGGCTCCGTCCCCCTTTGCGTGGGGAGGGTGATGGGTGTGCGCTCAGCTCCGAGCCCCACAAGGGCAGGGCCGCAGCCACCCACAGCAGGTGGTCAGGCAAGGGTTGCTGGGCCGTGAGGTGGACAGGAGGTGGACAGGGAGGCCCTGGGTGCCAGGCCCTCCGACAGATGGGGACCACAGGACAGGGGGTGGGCAGGTAGCCCAGAACCGGCTTTTCCAGCCGGGAGTGGGGGTGGGGGCCAGGGTGACAGCAAGACCCGACAGTGGGCAGCGGGCCGTGGGAAAACTAGCACCGGTGCTTCCCGAGGGTGGGGCCGGCCCTGCGGACAACAGCACCGGGCGTTTTGTCTGCGCACGGTGACTCAGCGTGAGCTGGCGGCCCCGCCCAGGCGTGCACACCGCCGGTCCTGGGAAGGCTGGCGGACCCCTTGCAGAGGACCCCACCCCACCGTCCTCCCGCTGAGCTGGCCCTCCCACCCCTGCGGGTGCCGTCCCCTCGGGTGGCCTGGACAGGGAGAGCCTGGGCCTCTGTGGCAGGCAGCCCAGGGCAGCGGCCGGAGGCTAGATGGCCCGCCTCTTCTCAGCTTCTTCCCCAGCTGGACCTGGAGTGACCACGGGCCTGATCTGCAGCCGGCGCTCCGCCCCAAGCGCCCCTGGACCTGCAACCAGGAGGGCAAAGCCCACAGCGGTCTCCCTGTGCCGGAGGCCAGCCCAGAGTCTGGCCGGGGTCAGTGGGGGGAGGCCCCCAGAGAGGCCCAGGGGAGGGTCCTGCGTGAGGATCAGCCCCGCCCCCCAGCCTCCCAGCAGAGGCGGCCTTGCCCTCTGGCGCCGGCCCCCACCCACCCCGCTGCCACTGTGGGCTGTGGTGCTGGAGGCCAAGCAGCGAGGCCCCAGGTAAAGCAGGCTCCGCGATGAAACGCTGTGGGAAGAGGGTGTGGGGGGGGCGGGGCAGGAGCCCTCTCCCCGCCCCAAGCCCGTGGCTCCAGGAGCCTGTGGCCACCGCCTACTACCCACCCCAGGCTCTCTGTCGTCTGGGGCACTGACAGGGCTCCCCAGGTGAGGAGGGGCCCCGGAGCCATCGCTTGAGCACCCACCACGGCCCCTCCTCCCCGTGGACAGGCTCACCCCCACCTCCTGTGACAGGATACCTGCATGTACCCGCCTGGGAGCTGGGTTTCAGCGGGCGCCTGGGCCCCCCACCCCATCTCCTTGCCTCGCTCGGGGACGCCTATGTCCAGACCTAACACCCCGCCAGGCAGTGGTGGCCACGGAGCAGCCCCAGGGTGGCCACCTTGCGAGGGCAGGGTGGGCCCCACGAGCCCCACCCCCACCCTCGGGGACAGTAAGGTCGGTGAGGCTGAGCCCGCTACGTGTCCTCGACCCGGACTCTGCGTGGAAGCGGAAGTGGCTTTGCTCCTCTACCCCTCACACACTCGGTGCCCAGTAGCCGCCGGACCATGCCAGCCCCTGGTGCAGGGCAGGCAGCAGGCGTCATTAAGAAGTGTGGACACTGAAATGGCCCTGGCATGCCCCCAAATGGGCTGAGGGGTCAGAGCAGCTCTAGGGCCGCCCACCCTGACCCTTTGATGCTGGGCCTGCGTCCCCCACCAGTGTCGAGCCATCCAAGGGGGCCCACGCTTGGCTCTGGATTTGGGGAGGACAGCTGGGTGATGGCAGAGACCTCTAGCATCTTAGAAAGTAGAAGAGGCTGCCCCCGGCCCACTTGGAGCCCATGCAGTCAGGGAGGGCTCCCAGGAGGCGGTGCGCCCCTTAGTCTTGCAAGAAGAGGAAGGGAGGTGTCATGCGTCTCTGTGAAACCCCCTGGGCAGAGCCAGAGCTGCAAGGAACACAGGGCTGGGGCTGGAGGGACGGAGAGCACCTCCGCAGACTCAGCACCTTCTCCGTCCCTAGGCTTGCAACTGTCACCAGTACCTGAAGGTCTCCAAGGATGTAATGAAGCAGCTTGTGTGGCTCAGCGGCCACCCAGAAGGCCCTAGCGGCACAGGTGAGTGTGCCTCGCTCAGGAGAGGGCTCCGTGGAGTCTGTGGGCAGTGGCCCAGCTGCTTGGCTGCTCCCAGGGCTAACCTCCGGGGACGGCCAGGGAGGTGCTGGTGCCAGGGTGGGGGTGTGGGGGTGGATAGACAGCGTTCAGGGTCGGGACGAGGGCTGCGGCCTCTGCTTCCCTCAGTGTGCTGTGCAGGCCACTGGTCCGGGAGACCGGCAAGCTCCAGCGCTCAGGGCCCCCGGGACAGTGTCCCCCGCTTTCTCTGCAGCGGGCCCTGTTGAATCACCCCGCCCCACACATGGAGCGCACCCGCACACGGACGCGTACACGTATCTTGCACCTGAAGACACACACACACACGCTGACTGGCGCACGCGCTCTCACACACGTGCCCGTGCACACTCGGTCACGTGCGCGCGCACACGAACACACACGGGCAGGGCGCACACGTTCACCTGCGCACACTTGCATCGCTGGCCTCGCCGCGTAGCGGTCTGAACGTAGGTGAGCCCGGGTGCACAGGAAGGAGGACGAGCCCCGCGGCCGCCCCACCCGGGCAGGTCCTCTTCAGGGGCCCGGCCTCGGTCTCCCTCCGTGGAGGGCGGGATGGGGTGGCTACAGAGGGCATCTTGGGGCAGCCGAAGGGGTGAGCCTGAGGCCGGGGTGCCTCCGGGCCCCCCTGCACAGCTGGTGCTGTCTTCTCACCACCGTCCTTCCCGCCTCCCTCAGAGATTTGGGGCCACCCACGTAGTAGTTGAGCTGTCATGACGGCCTGTGTCCGGCCCTGTGCAGCTCTCAGCTCTCCACAGCATGGCCAGGACGTGCTGGAGGCTGGGGGGAGGGGCAGGGCACAAGCAGCGCCCCCCACAGGGGCCCCCCCGGGCTCCAGCCCCGCCGAGCCCCCGACACCCCACCCGGAGGCTCACACTTGTCCTGGGCAGCGCCCTCATGGGCTGGCAGGTAAGGGCTGGGGCCAGACAGGCTGTGGCGAAGCAGGGAGGCCAGACGGAGGTCATGGCCTCGCCGGGCTCCACGGGGGCGGCAGGGCTGGGGTGGGCGCCCCATCCATTCAGATCTGGCTGCAGTTAATCTGGAACCATCTGCAAAGAAATGTTTGCCAAGCAAATTACGAGGGTCAACGGGCCTGGGGGACGCTTCTCCCACCTGCTGGCCAGGGCTCCTCGGCCGTCGCTGCCTCCATCCCGCACTGGCCCCTTGGCTGCTGCCGGCCTGGCCATCACACCGTGCCCTCAGTGTGGTGGGGCCCTCTCGCAGGGTCAGGAGGAAGCCGCCTCCCAGGGTCTCTCCCACACCCTGAGCTCCAGCGGTCCCTTGGGCCCCTGCCCGCCCACCGACCTGGTGCTGGCTGGTTGCAAAACTCCCTCCTTGGCAGTGGGCTTATCTGCTCATCGCCACCGACGGGCCGCCCCCGCCCCAGCCTGCCCGCCGGTTCTCAGGCCCCCAAGTGCCCTAATCGGCCGATCTTACGCCCAGAACATGGTTCCCAGGGACCTTTGAGCCCCAAGAACCTCCCAAGGTGTGAGTTCCCATGGGAGGGGACTGGGCTGGCGCCAAAGCTTCTTGGCCCCCTGCCCTTTGCCCTCTCTGCTGGGGGTGGGGGAAAGGCTGGGCACTTCAAGGTGCCCTGTGGGCGCTGAGGCTGTCAGTCTACCCTCAGAACAGACCCTGACATCCTTGATTGACAGGTGACGAAGCCGCCCAAATCGAGGATGAACCGGAGACAGGTGAGCCCTGGGACCACCCGCCAAGGACACAAGGGGCGCTGGCATCTGCAGCCACCCCATGATGGGGCAGAGGGGACGGTCCCTGTGTCCTTGGGTGTGGGGGGCAGTGTCAGGGAGGGCTGGGAAGAGAGAGGGGTCAGTCACCTGTGACCCAGAGGTCCCTGGGTAGGAGAGGCAGGGGGTGGGCTGGCTAGGGAAACGGAAGGAGGGGCCCCTGGAGAGAGGGGTGGGGGCCGCACGCCTAAGGGCGGGGGCTCAGCGTGGCTGCTCCGCCTGTCCAGGCTCAGCCCCAGAGGAGGCCCCTGGGGGCTGCACCTACGACCCCTCTTGCCGCTGGCTGGAGGAGGAGGACCTGCAGAGCCGCGTGCCGGCCACACTGAGCAACGGCACCCGACTGCAGCTGTCGGGGGTCCCGGCAGGCGTGCTGAGGAGGCCGGGGCTGTGGCATTTCTACTGCTGCACGGGCTGCGGCAAAGTCTTCTGGGAGGGTTCCCACCTGGGCCGAGTCGCCGAGAACTTCCGAGAGGTTCTGGAAGGCGTCCCCGGCTCCCGCGAGCCGAGCCGAGCCCCCAGCCCGGCCGGCAGCCCCTCCTGAGGACGGGGCCTATGGCCCCATGGCCCCCGCCACCCCCGGGGGCCCAGGCAGCCAGCAATAAAGTGGGAAAGCTGCACGGGTGGTGGTTCTGCTGGTTGCCGTTTCACCCCATACCCCCTCGCAGCCGTCCCGGGAAGACGGAGCTTTCCTCGTGGTCAGGAGGCTTGGACCCTGAGCCAAGAGCTGCCCAGCACTCAGCAAGGAGGCATTCGGGAGGCATGCCTGCAGGAGGAAACGGCCTGGGCAAAGGCCTGAGGGCTGCCCCGGGGGGCCTCCCCGAGTCTGCTGGCGCTCAGCTGGGCTGGATGGGTGCAGGACGGGTGGCTGGGCCCCGTGTGCTGCGTGGTCCACCCATTTGCTGTGGCGGTACGTGCCGGACCCTGCACCACTCAGTCCCCGCAGCGGGCCCAGGACCCAGCCGGGCCGCCCTCGAGACCCTCCTGGCACTTCAGACTCCAGTGAGCGCGGGTGGGGGTCCTGGGGGCCTTCCTAGGGAACAGGCCCCAGCTGGGCCATGTCCCCACAGGGCTCTTTCCGTCACGCAGGCTCAGGGCTGGGTGGCCTCCTCACGTGAGAGAGACCAGCAGTCGGCTCTGTGTTGGAGGCCCTGAGCACATGTGCGTTTGAGCCTCCGTTCTCCCACCAGCAGGAAGTAGCTGCTGCCCCCGCCCCCCTAAGGGAAACTAAGGCTCAGAGCCAGTGCCAACACCCAGAGGGCCCACAGGGCCGGGCGGTGGAGCCGGGTCGGGGCTCCTGCGAGCAGAGGGCCTGGGCACAGACCCGTCTTGCCCTCGCCTGCCTCCTCCTGGCTCACCCCCAGGAATGCGCACCCACCCTGGCTCACATCCCTTTCCTGTCCTTCCTGCCCTGGGGCGGAAACCAGCTCAGATTTGCTGAGGAGCCAGGCGGAAGACTCGGAGTGGCGGGGCCTGGGGGCCGGGGAGGGTGCCACCTCTCCCCAGGGCGGGGCACATCTGCAGGCCCGCGGGGCACGGGCGGTGCCGTGCCAGCCTCTGCCCCGTCCCTCTGTTCCTGACCACACAAGGGTGGCCAATGCCTCTGAGCCCCCCAGGGTGCAGCCCCCCCTCCCTGGGTGCCCGGCACTGACCCACTCAGCTGCCCAGCAACCCAGGGGCCTGCTGGGCCAGGGCGTCGCCCCACAGATGGAGAGAGGAAGGCCAGCCCAGGGACGTGGGCTGTGTGCGAGGGCCAGCTCTGCCACCGCAGCCATCCTCCACCCTGAGGCCACTGAGCCGAAGGGGCGGGCAGGGGTGCCAGGGTGAGTGGGCCCCCACCGGGGCCGGGACCCTCTGCGGCTGGGGTGCTGCTTCCAAGAGTGGGACCTCCGGCCGCACGTCCTGTCCTGGGACGGCAGCCCCGTCCACACTCCTTCCCCCCGTAGGGTTAAGAGGAAGCAGCCGGGGGTGCCGGCCCCGCTCCCCAGCCCAGCTGCATCCTGGAGACTCTTCTGTGACCCGAGGCCCTGGTGTCACAGCCGGCCCTGGACAGACAGAGGCTGGAGCCAGGGAGAGGCCAGGACCACAGGCTCAGGGAGACGAGGCCCGAGTCCTTCCAGGCCCGCCAGGCAGGTCCGGCCCCAGCTCCACTGCCCTTCCCCCTGCGCAGCCCTCTAGGGAGAGGAGGGGACAGCTGACCGGGACCTGGTCCTCACGCCACGCCCGCCCCGTCCAACTGGGCTTCCCGCCCCCCCCACCCCCACCCCCCGCCGCTGCTGCCCAGACTGGCTGCGTCTGTCCGGGGACCCTCCGGGCTCGCTCGCTCACTGCCAGCCCGTCCTAGGCCCCAGCCCCCACCCTGGTCCTGGCCCATCGGGAAGTGCCTTCCTTGCCCCGTGACCACTTCAGGCCCCGTTGTGGGCCAGGGGTCAGACGCCAGGCCGACAGGGTGGGCTGTGGCCCCGGTGCCAGGCCTGCCGCTGCAGCAGCGATTGTCTGCGGCAGTTCCTGCCCCAGGCGTCCTTCCTCTGCTCGGGCCGCCGCTGGCCCGGGGCTCAGTGTTTGTTATTTGATCTCTATCCTCTCGGCCCTTCTACCAGGTGTCTGGGCTGCTGGGAAGAAACACTCTCCTCTTTCCCACGCTCCCCGACACATTTTAATGAATTAGCTGGAAGCCCCGCCCCCACTGCCCGCCCGCCCGTTCACCCTCCCACCCCTGCCGAGCGCTTTAAGGTGGCCACGGGCCTCGGCCCAGCTCTGGCCGTCGCCCCTTCCACACTGTCCTCTCCCGGCCGCCGCTCCCAGACCTTCCCAGCCTGGGTCCCTGGGTGTGTCCCGCCACCCACTGCTCTGAGCCTCTAAAGGAGGGGGGTCCCCAGAGGGAGCCGGGAGCCCTTTCCGGCCCTGGACTCCGCCCCACCACGGCCTTCCAGGGTGGCACCCCGGGCCGGCTCCCAGGAGGACAGGGCTCCAGCCTTGTAGTCAGGCTTGGGCCTGCCCCCCAGATCCAGGTTGAGGGCTTCTCCTTCAGAGCCAGTGAACCCCTTGCCTGTTTGTGGAAGTGACCACATCACCAAGGAATGCCACGCACATGGGAGGGGGCTTCTCTGAGCCCCAGGACTGGGTCTGGCAGGGATGAGCCTCCTCCCCCCATCCCCCCTCCCCCCGCAAGGCATTTGGAACAAACGTCCTCCTTTTGGACGTGTCCTTCAGCAAACGTGAGCAAGTGCTTCATGTGGGCCCGTGGCCCACATGTCCCTCTCCCTGTCCTGTCCTTGAACAGGGCAGCTCCTGGCACGTGGGGTGTGGACCAGAGCGACCCCGAGCAGGATCGCCCTCAGCCACGGTGGGACAGGAGCCGCGGGCCTTCTGTCGGCCCCCCGTGGACAGGGTGGCCACCACCCAGCCCCGCAGACGAGCAGCGCGTTGAGGGGGAGGCCCAGGTGGTAGCCGGGGCTATACCTGTCTGACCCATGCTCCGAAGCAAGGGTGGGGCGGGCAGCGACCTCAGGCTACGCTCCTGTAGCCACTCCAGCCACACCGTCCCTGCCAGGGGCACCGAGCCGACGATTTCATGGCTCGAGGTGGCGGCCTCGCGTTCCCACACTGAGCTCACAGGGGCCCTTTGTCTGACGCCCGCCAGGGGTGTCAATGGGACTTTTCTCCCAGGCTCTGCTCCCGGACCCAGCGGGGTCTCCAGATGCTCTTCTCCAGGCCAGGGGGCCTCAGCCCACCTGGGCTGGGGCTTCTCTGTGAACCTGCCACCTTCTGGGGACGGCCCTGGGCACAGCCAGGCCCTGGCAGATACACAAAAACCACAAACGTGACCGGAAGGAGGTCCTGCCCCAGACGTGTCCTCAGAGCTCCCTCCCCTCTGTGTTGCTCCCGGGAGGGGCCGGTTGCCCAACAGGTCATGGCCTTGCCCAGGGTCACACCTCTCCACTCCAAGGGTCCCCGCCCAGAGGTGAACGTGGGCCTGGGTGCACAGAGCCCAGACAGCCTCGGCTGGGCCTCCCTCTGAGCCATGCCTCGCCTCTGGTGCTGGGGAGGTGGTCAGGGACCCTACCGGCAAGGTGGTCAATTCAGCAGCCACTAATACAGGCCCCCTTACTGCGCCCAGGGACACGTCCCCACAGGATGAGCGGGGCAAGGGAGGGGCTCCCAGTAGCAGCAGCACCCCAGTCACACCCACGGCCAGGCCAAGCACAGCCCCGGGCTTGCCCACCTGCATAGTGGAGAGTTCCTGGGGCCCGGGGGGTGGGGCAGGTCTGAGCAGACAGCTGGACCACCAGCCTCAGGAAGACCTAAGCAAGGGGCTCGGGCAGCCCTGCCTGGCCACTGGAAGGACCCCAAGGGAGTCAGCCAGGGTCAGGCCTGAGGTCTTGCCCAGTGTTTCCTTCGGTTTGGCTACAACTCCTCCCAGGTCACGGAGCAAGGTGAGCGCTCACCCATGTGAGTCTCGAGGCCTGGACGGCATGGGGCGGACACCCACCGAGCTCGTCCCCATACAAGGCCTAACGGGGTGGTCTCCCCAGCTGGGGCCCTGAGCTGCCTCCCCGGGAATTCCCAGCAGCCTCTGAAAGAATTCCAGTGCCTGCCTCAGGCCTACTGCTCCGAGATTCATTCCTCCTTAATTTCCAACGAGCACAGCAGAGCTCTAGACTGTTAAATCCTATCGAGGAAATGGGGCCGCAGTGTAAGAGTGTCAATAAAAGATGGGTTTACTGTTTGGAAATGAGTCATTTCAGAGTTCTCTTTCAGAGCAGCATCGGCCCCTTCCCTGGGGCTGCTCACCTGGCCAGGCCTTACCGGTCCCGTTCGTGCTGATGGGGGTGGCGCAGGAGAGCGCGGCAGGCCCCCACCGAGGAGCCCCACTGCCAAACGGCCCCCAGCCCCGGGCCTCCGCACCCACAGACCTGCTGCTTCTCCGGGCAGGGCCGAAGCCTCAGGGCCTGGCTCCTCATACGCCAGTCAAGTTAGGGAGCAAACTCGGGGTGACCCGGGCCGCCAGGGGAGCCGTCCTCGAGCGGGAGGGCCCCGCGTGGCTGAGGTCACACGCCCGAGCTCTTCGTGGGGGTGTCAGCCTCGTGGAAATGCGTCCCGCGGGCCGGGCTTGGTGGGTCTTGTCACCGCGAGCGCCCGGGGTGCTGGGAACGCTGAGGGTCCGTGGCCAGCGCTCCAGGAGAGCAGGGCGAGACCCGGGGTCTCTACCCAGGCCCCCCGAGTCTGAAATGCCCGCGAAGACCCACCCAGGGGAGGCCGCCCTCGGTTCCCCTCGGGTCGGGGTCGCGCTCGGCCCTGGGCCGGGCCTGGTCTGTCCTCACAGGGAGCTTGGAATTCCCCGGGTGGCCGGAGGGAGAGTGGGCGGGACGACGGTAGAGACGCGGACTCCCTCCCCGCCCCCCCCCACGGCCACCTGGCTCCCGGCCCCGTGCGGCCGGCGACCAGCGCCCCCTGCCGCGCTGCACACCCCCCCGACACGCCCCCGACACGCCCCGCCCCGGCCCCGCCCCAACGCGGGCGCCGCCCAATCGGCGGGCCGCCGGCGCGCGCGTCACGGGTGCCCTATTGTTATGCAAATATAAAGGAGGTAAAAGTCGCCCAGGCGCGGCGGGCGGGCGGGCGAGTGCAGCGGCGCGTGGGGAGGCGCGTGGGGGCCGCGTGGGAGCCGCAGCCGGAGCGAGCAAGGACCGGGAGCGCGCGGCGCCGCCGCCCCGGCCCGGCCGGCCCCGCGAGCGCAGCGCCCGCCCCCGTCGCCCGCCCGCCGGGCGCGGCTGGATGTGGCGGGGGTCCCGCGGCGGCGGCCCCTGGCCCCCATTGCCCGGAGCGCCTAGCGGCGGCGTGCGGGGCCCGGGGGCGCCGCGCCCTCCATGCGCCGCGGCGCGCCCCGAGGCAGCCGGGGGCCCGCGCCGAAGCCGCCGCCCGCGCTGAGCCCCGGCCCGGCCTGCGGCCAGTGCCCGGCGGCAGCATGAGCCAGGCCGAGCTGTCCACCTGCTCGGCGCCGCAGACGCAGCGCATCTTCCAGGAGGCCGTGCGCAAGGGCAACACGCAGGAACTGCAGTCGCTGCTGCAGAACATGACCAACTGCGAATTCAACGTGAACTCGTTCGGGCCCGAGGGCCAGACGGCGCTGCACCAGTCGGTCATCGACGGCAACCTGGAGGTCGTGAAGCTGCTGGTCAAGTTCGGCGCCGACATCCGCCTGGCCAACCGCGACGGCTGGAGCGCGCTGCACATCGCCGCGTTCGGTGGCCACCAGGACATCGTGCTCTATCTCATCACCAAGGCCAAGTACGCGGGCAGCGGCCGGTGATGCCGGCCCGGACCCCGACCCGCGCGCGGGCCCCGCGCGTGTCCTCCCTGCTGTACCTTCCCTCCAACTACCTCGGTGTGCGCCCGGCCCTCGGCGCCCGCGGCCACCACAAGTCCGGCGCGCAAGTCGGTGCCCACGGGAGCCGCGCCCGCCCGCACGCGGCCCGGGGTCGGCGCCCCCCGCGGCCGCCGGGGACCGGCCGGAGCGCTTCCCACGGCCCCGCCCGCCGCCGCGCGGGTGGGGGCAGGGCGCGGGCTCCAGCCCCTTTGAAATTTGAGTCTCGCTACCAGCAAGTTCGGCATCCCGAGACACCGGATCCTCCGCTCAGAATGTTCTCCTGAAGGTGGAAGGACCCGTGGCCGACGCGCGACGGAGACGACGCTCTGCTCTTCCCGGGGTTCTAAACTATTTATCACGTGTGTGCATATTTGTGGGTGATGTTTGTGCGCCTGATTTTTTTGTTTGGAAAATATTTCGCGTGGTCAATGTGGTTATGGGGGGGAAGATGCATTTTTTTTTTCTAGTCTTAAAACTAAAAACTTGAGTCTGTCATTTCTTGGTTGCACTGAAATACCGCCCGGCCTGATGGTTTCCCCACGCTGCTCCGTCTCCCTCCGGCTTCTCTCCCTCACCTCTCTCCCCGCCTCCCCGCCCTCCCTTCCCTCCTCTCTCTCACACTCACACACACAGTTCCGCGTGAGTTTTGGAAGCCCCAGGCCTCCCTCCGCCTGGTCCGGTGAGAGGCCACCATCCCCCAAGCCTGCCGGTTTGCAAAGCTTCCGCGGGAGCCTGGGTGCTCGGGTGTGGCGGTGATGGGGGTGGGGTGGGGATCAAGCCTTTTCTAGTGAGTTCTATTATAGTTAACAGGCGATTGCACACTTTTTTTAAAAAAGTAAATGGATTTGCCACGATTAAATGTCATAACATTTATGACAATATAAAATATTAACATATTTTAAGCCAAGTTTTAGGTGTATTTTTTGAATCTTGGTTATAGACCCAATTTTAAAGGGCGTTGTATCCAGCGTTGTGAAGGCAACTGTACCCATATTTATATTTTTATAAAATGCCTATAAGACTGTGAATCTCTTGTGCTAATTGCTGAGTGAGCTGAAGGGCCGCTTTGCCCCTCTTCAGCCTCCCGGAGCTTCAAGGACCCGATTCGAATCCGAAGATCCTGCCACGGGGGAGGGGCCTCCGGGAGGGGCCGCGCGAGAACCTAGGACGGAGGCGGTGCTTCTGCGTCACTTTCTGTCCCGAAAGGCGCCCTTCCTGGTTTCAGAGGTTCCAATTTTCTATGCAACCCCACACCCCTTGTTGTTTTGATCCTGAGAAATAAAAGGGAGACTGAATTATTCAAATTTAAATGAGGCTTCCCCTGGGTAGAAGTGCTGCTGACCCTTCGTGCAAAAATGGGGAGCACTTGAGGACACAGGTGGGTGGAGGCCCTTTGTGCGTGGCTGGTCAGATTTGGGCAGTCATCTGTGGCTTTTTATAAAACTTTGTGTGAGAAGAATATATTGATAATGTCAGTGAAACAAGCAGACATTGAAACTGAGGCACAGATTACTCCAAAAGGAGTTTTTCTGTATATTTTTTCTAGATGCAAATACCTTTTTTAATTATGTTAATTAATGTTAAGACTTTCTAGGCTTACATGGAAGCTGTGTATGGGTCCCGGCGTGATCGCTTTTAACTGGATGAGGTCTGCAGCACATTCCTGAGTGTACGATATAGACTTGTAGCCCAGCGTGAAAAATTTATAAATAAATTTTTCATTGATCTTTTTATATTAAAAAAAAAGTTTGTTGGTTCTTCTTGGGCTTGGCACCTGGACGAGGGTCAGGCTGCAACACGCTGTTTGCGGGTGACGGCTGTGCAGCGCCTGGCTCGTTTCCACCTGAAGACAGAGCCTGGTAAGCTGCCTCTTGGCTCAGCTCAAAGGCACCGCAGTGGCCACGCACAGGACTTGTGAGGGCCCGCCTGCCTTCTTCCAGCCATGGGAGTGGGGCACCTGAGGGCGCCCAGAACCGCTTCCTCTGCTCCCTGGCAAAGGCCTCCACGTGGAAAGTTCTACTTGAAGCTCTTCCCGCCCTCCCCCTTCCCAAAGCCAGCCTGAGATGCCAAGGGTCTTAGGAGGGATCAGGCCCCTCTTGTCTCCCCGCTCCCTGCTACTGTGGGTTTCTGCTGGACCACCTGTTGCACAGAAAGGGTATCTTGTAAATTTGGGGGAACTTCTGATGAGTAAAAGGCCCCTTCCTCTGCCCCGGTCCCTGGTGGTGCCTGGGAGATGAGGCAGCCACTCCCCCAGAGCACAGACCCCGAGTTCAACTCTGGGTCCACCCCGGAAGCTTGCAGGGGAGGACATTCACCGGGGGCAAGAGTAGCCTGCCCAGAGGAGACTGGGAGAGCCAGTGGGCCAAGGAAGTTTTAACTTTACTGGGACTCGAGAGTTACAAGATAACTTTCTCCTGTAAAGCTTCCAGACCCCCCTTTGAGAAGCCTGAGGGTGTCAGCTTCCCCTCAGGCCGGTGCAGCTACATTTTGTCCCAAGACGGGAAGACAGATGCATTGCCCTTACCCTGTTCCTACTCTGCATCTCCAGCTCTGTTCTGTCCTGAGGATTTTCCGAGTGAATTTTCACTTGGTTACACAAGCATTTACTGACCCCCAGCTGGCCAACTAGATGGACCAGCTCCCTCCTTAGACATCACAGAGATGAGTGGAATATTCGATGCAAATGAGGCCCCAGGGGAGGCCTGACCTGAGCCTTCAGGGGGCGTGGCTGAGGGTGCTGGGGGTGCCTGTGGCCCCAAAGGAGGAGCTGCTAGAACTTGGACGCTGTTGGGGCATCAGGCCTGGGCACTACCTGGACCCCAGGTGGGCCGGACCTCGTCTCCACTTCCCACCCCAGACACTCGTGCAGGAGAGGGGGTCAAAGCTATAAACAAATGAGCAGCTCCCGCCCCAGGACCCAGTGCTCAGCAGTCAGGGATGGGCGCTAACGCTGTCACCTGGGAGTCCCCACCACCCCGCCTCAGGCAGGTCTTCAGGGGTGGGAACAGCTCTTCAAGCCTTTTTGTGGCCAGGGTGAGAAAGAAGGCGCAGCTGACCCTCTCTGGGGCTGGGCCTCTGGGAACCCCTGGAGTGGCTGCCATGGAGAAAGCAGACAGACCAAATGGGCAAGGGCAGGGCCCACCCCACTGCCCCCACCTCCCAGCCCCTGGCCAGGAGTGTTGGCAGCTCCTGTTCAACCGTCCATCTCTCTGACCTGACCCCGGCCGGACGCAGGAAGTGTTTACTGTTGGAAGGGATGCCAGAGAGAGACCAGGAAATGCAGGAAAATGGTCAGCCAGAAAGAGTGATGTCCAAAGGCAGCAGGCGTGGGAGCCAGGACGGAGCCGGCCAGAACGAAGGGCCAAAGAGAAGGGTTAGGAGGAGGAGAGGGAAGGGGCTGCCTTCTGGGTTCTGTCCCTCCAAGGCCCTGGCTCAGCACAGGGATGCACATCCCCGGTCGCACACAGGCACAGGGACGCGGCCCTGCAGTTCTGACCTTCGGAAGGCCAAGTGCTTCCTGACGTCGCAGTGGAGCCTGCGGAGAGGAGGCCGGCGTCCACCCGGGCCTTGAGGACAGGAAAGGAGGCCCGGCGCTGCGTGCAGCTGGGAAACAAAGCCTGAGGCCGCGGAGCCTACGGGTGCAGGCCCTTGGGAAGTCTGGGAACCACCGACGGCTCCTCTCCTCCCGGGCCTACGGCGCAGCCCCGCCCGGGGCTCCGGGGCTCGGGGAGGCCGCCCTCCCCCCCACCCCGCCTCGCAGGCCGGGCTCCCCGCTCCGCCCAGCCCACACGGCCCTCCCTCTCCCCGGCGCATTCTTCTGCTTGGCTGTACGTCGGACTGTCCCTCGGCGCGGCCGTCTGTCGGTCTTTCTTCTCTCGCCCCCTCCAAAGCCGCGGGCCCCATTCATCCTCGAGGCCTCTGCCCTTTCCTGCGAGCGGGTTCCGCTCGGCGAGCAGCTGCTATGCTAATGAGAAGGGGGTGGGGGGCGGCGGGGGAGGGGGGACGAGGTGGGGGCACCCGCAGGGGGAAACCAGCGTCGGGAGGCCGGGGGCTCGGCAGTGGGGGCGCTTGGCCGAGAGAGGGGAGGGCCGGGCGCTCACAGAGGCCCCATCTCTGCATTCAGGACCGGCGGGGGCCACTCGCGGGCGCTGGGAAAGGGCGCCGCCCCCGCCGCCCCCGCCCCGCGCACCCACTCGCCGAGCGAGGGGTGCGAGGAGTAGAGACCAGCTGTCATCTCTGTTCTGGGGTCGCGGCCTGGAGGGCGGCTCGTTCCGGAGGCCGCCCACCAGACGCCGCTGCGCGTGGGGCTTGGGTGCGCCCCGCGCGGGTGGGGGTCTGAGCCGGAGACTGAGGGCCGGACACCCCCGCAGCCCCCCGGCCTGGGTGATCGGACGCTGGGGCGGGCGCGGGCTGCCCCCCTCCCGGAGGCGGCGCCCGAGGACCCCGGGCCTCGGCGAGACGGGGAGGGGCGGAGGCGGCCCGAGCTGGACACGGGGACCCTGACCGCCGCCCACCCGGCGTCCTAGGGGCGACGAGGGATGAGGACGAGGGCCCCCGAAACGTGGTTCTCGGAGCCTGGGACGCCCCCCGCCTGGGGCGGGACTCCCACGAACGAGCACGGCGAGCAGCGCCCGATGGCAGGGTTCGGACCCAGGCGAGGACGCCGGCCCAGAACACAGCCCGCGCGGTGCGGGCTGTGCTGCCACCCTGCGGATGCAGCGGGCACTGCGCCCTGGGGTCCGGGGGCCCGGGCGGCTAGACCCCCCGCCGGCCCTTGGCTCAGCGCAGGCGCCCGCACCCCCCACCCCCGCCGCCGCCTGCTGCGGACCCGGGCCTACTGGTCGCGCCGCCCCGCACCACCCTCGCGCGCCTGGAGCCCGCGACCTGGTCTCCTGAAAGGTGGCCGGGGCCCTTGGGGGTTCGGCCGCGGCGCGAGGGGTTAGGGTTAGGGAGCCGAAGGCGCTTCGGATGGGGGCGCTCGGGCCCAGCTCGGGCCGAGAAGCTGGGTCCGCTTCACGCGGTGGCCGTCCCGTGCGAGGCGGGGCGAAGGTGCGCGCTGCGCAGAGGAAAGAGCCGGAAAGGCTGAGAGCAGGTCAGGTGGGCCCAGGCCTCACTCGGGCGACCACGGGAGAGAATGTCCAGCAGAGCCTGGTCGGTGGTGGCTACAGTGACAACACCAGCACTCTGTGGGGCTTGGGGGAGGGGGCAGGGCCAGAACTGGGGTCACCTTGCGGAAGGGCGGCCACAGAGGCCCGCTGCCCGGCAGGGAGGGCCCTGGAGCAGGGTGGGCGTGGCCCCGGAAGGGGCAGCTGTGTTGAACCTGTTGAACTGACGTTAAACAAGCACAACGTAGGAGCCGTGAGCTGAGTTTGATTCCGGATCTTCCCGAGGACTGTGGCCTGGGAGACAGCTGCTCAGTGGCTCTGAGGGGCTGCTCCGAAGAGGTGGGGGAGCGGCCAGGATCCGTGTGGTCTGGGCCAGGGGGCGTGTGCCGCCAGGCACACGTCTCCGTAGAAGGTATGGAATGATGCAAGAATCCGGGTTCATTAAAATTTTTCCTCAAATATATCTAACTCTCTAAGGGGCCTGTTTTAGCCTATTTTCCCAAATCACAAAGTGCCTCATCCTGTCTTTTCTCCTGAATCCCTTTCAGGGTGCACTGTAGGTCAGCGACTGCAGTGGCCAACGGCTTGATCGTTGTAGAGCTGGCCAGTGGGCCACATTCTTGGTTTTACAACCCATAGTGGCTCCCGGCTTCTGCAGGCCCCGGAAGGAGAACCAAACCAAGGCCTGGGGAAGTGACCCCATCACGGTCCTCATGGAGCGATTGGCTGTGGTGCACTATTCTCCCATTTGGTCAAAAGGGGAAGGGAGGACGTTTCAGGGCCCCAGAGTCACAAAGAGTGGATGGGCAGCAGGACACAGGATGTGTCACAGCCCTGTGGACATGGCCACCACGTGACTCACTTCAAGACACAGACCACATCCGTCAGAACCATCAGGACCAGCAGTGGGGTGCTTCCAGATCACCCCACAGAGCCTGGAGCCTCAGCAGAGGGTGGTGGACAAGGCTCTGATGGTCAGGTGAGGCTGGCATTGGAATTGCAGAGTCTGCCAGTGGTCTCCCCACCCCATCCCCCATTCCACAGGAAGTGTCTGCGTTGGGCATGAGCAAGGAAGGGACTTGTCTCTCTGTCTGAACGCTTACCTGGCTCAGAGGTGGGGCCTGGAGACCAGGTTTACCCCCAGTACGTGTCCCCCCCGGCGGATAAAACCCACCTCTGCCTGTCTGTGGGCCTCCTCGTTGGTAACCTATGGACAAGAACCCCCAAGGGAGCCCAACCCAAACTGTCCCATAAACTTTCCAAAGAGATATGACAATATACAGAACAGCAGCCATGTAAACAAGATGGAATGTATTTCTCATCACTGAAGTTAGAATAGGTGGTCCGGGGCTGGTATGTGGCATTAGGATACAGGCTGTTATTCTGCTGGGTGGACCTTTCATTCACATGGCTCAAAATGGCAGCCCATGTCCAGCCATCAAGTCTACATTCCAGCCAACAGTGAGGAGGAAGAGGTGAACTACGGCCTGGGCCCCCTCCTTCCAGGACACTTCCTAGAAGTCTGTTTTTGCCAAATCTGCTCACATCCCATTGGCTAAAACATAGCCACATGCCCAACCTCATTGCAAGGGAGGCTGGGAAATGTAGTCTTTATTCAGTGATGTGCCCAGCTTAAAATGGGGCCATAGACAAAGACGAGCTGCAGATTTGGGGGTGGTCTGTCCCTGCCCAGGTGACAGCAGCATCCAGGCCATGTGGTCAGGCAGAGTTGTCTGTGTCTTACGCTCTGCCTTGTTTTCCCTGACGGGAATACACTCTACACTCTAACTTTGGAGGTTTGTGCTGAAGAACTTTCTAAGAATTAAAACTGTCCAGCAATGGACTGAACAGAATGAAAAGCGGAAGCACTCCTGGGTGCTTGTTTGCGCTGAGGTTTACACCTCCCGGGCCTGACCGCTTATACGTGCACAGCCCCACAAGAAACACGAGGAGGGGAGAACGGCCCGTCTGTGTAGCGATGGGTCCAGCAGACATGCTGCTGTGCCCTAGGAGCCCCAGAGCCGTTCTCCACGGGAAACGATGCTGCAGGTCGGGTGAACAAGGCACTGCTGTGTGGCCGTCAGGAAACGGAAGGCCCAGGAAACACTTGGGACACCCCTGCTCCCTGCGTGAGGCAAGAGCAGGACTGGGTACAGAGGAGAGTCAGCCTTTGCCCCTCTGCTCCCCGTTCCCGGTTCTCCAACCTCCCTCTCCCTTATCTCGGCGCAAAGTAATAAGTAACCCAGGACTTGGCATTCTCAAGGTTATTTTGTCAATAAAGTTCTCCTTCTCAAGTGTCCCAAGACGTCTTTGGGGGCATAGCTTCTTTTTCTTTTTTTTTTTTTTTCTTTTTTTTTTTTTTTTGTGGTATGCGGGCCTCACTGTTGTGGCCTCTCCCGTTGTGGAGCACAGGCTCCAGACGCTCAGGCTCAGCGGCCATGGCTCACGGGCCCAGCCGCTCCGCGGCACGTGGGATCTTCCCAGACCGGGGCACGAACCCGTGTCCCCTGCATCGGCAGGCGGACTCCCAACCACTGCGCCACCTGGGAAGCCCGCTTCTTTTTCTTTTAATCAAGGTCGAAAGAAAATCATTAAGTTTATCATTCACCTTCCTAAACATCAACTTTACTGCAGTATAATTGATATACAATAAAATGCAGCCATTTCGAGTGTGATGAGTATGGCCCGGTGTGTATGCCCACAGAACCTAGACCATAACCAAAGCACACAACATTTCCATCAGCCCCCAAAGTTCTTCCACACCCCGACTCAGCTGGCTCCTCTCGCCCCCAGTCCCGGGCACCGCTGACCACTTCTATCACCGCGGGGCGTAGGATTATCTATAAAAGGACTGGTGTGGTTTGTACTTCCTGGCTTTCTGGCCCTCAGTGCCAGACTCACCCATGTTGTTGCAGTCACTTTGTGGGGGAGGGGGAGGTCTTTTTTTTTCTGGGTTTTTTTTTTTTTTTTTTTCCCCCACGAGAAAAATCTGGCTGGTACCAAACAAAACACAGGATAGTTTCCACTGGTAGTTTTTCAGTCGACAGAATTATCCTCAGTAAATGTGCTGGCAGCACAGGGTACCACAGAGAGCCCAGGGGAAGGGGGGCACAGGCCCACCCCTTACATTTCCAAAACACTTCATTCCCTCTCCTGAGCACTGATCCTTAAAGACTGGGACTCTGACCCCAGAGTGTCTTTAGAAAATCATCTTATCAAATTAATGTTTAGAAAATGAAACTTTAGGGAATTCCCTGGTGGCGCAGTGATTAAGAATCCGCCTGCCAATGCAGGGGACACGGCTTCGAGCCCTGGTCCGGGAAGATCCCACATGCCGTGGAGCAACTAAGCCCGTGCGCCACAACTACTGAGCCTGCGTGCCACAACTACTGAAGCCCGTGTGCCTAGAGCCCGTGCTCCGCAACAAGAGAAGCCACTGCAGTGAGAAGCCCGCGCACAGCAACGAAGACCCAACGCAGCCAAAACTAAATAAATAAATAAATCGATTTATAGGAAAAGAAAAAATAGAGTTTCCACATAACCAGCATGTGTATTACTCTTCCAAGCTTAGGTGTACACCCAAGAGATATTAAAACATACGTCCAGGGACTTCCCTGGTGGTCCAGTGCAAGGGGCCTGGGTTCTATCCGTGGTCAGGGAACTAGATCCCACATTCAGGCCGCAACTAAGAGCCTGCATACCGCAACTAAAGAGTCCTCATGCCACAACTTAACATGCTGCAACAAAGATCCCACGTGCTGCAACTAAGACCCAGCGCAGCCAAACTACATAAATAGATATTTTTTTAAAAAATACATCCACACAAAAAAACTGCATGCAGGGACTTGCCTGGCGGCCCGGTGGTTGAGACTTCGCCTTCCACTGGAGGGGACGTGGGTTCCATCCCTGGTCAGGGAACTAAGATCCCGCGTGCTGCACAGTGCGGCAAAAAAAAAAAAAAAAGTTGCATGCAAAAGTTCATAGAAACATTATTCATAATAGCCAGAAAGTAGTAACAACCCAAATGTCCATCAGCTGATGAAGATATAAACAAAATTTGGGATATATATGCAATAGAATATTATTCAGCCATAAAAAGGAATGAAATACTGGTATGTACTTGAAAATTAACCTTGAAAATATTATGTTAAGTAAAAGCTGCCAGACACAAAAGGACAAATATTGTATGATCCAGTTATGAACTGCCTAGGGCTGGGGGTGGGGTTGGTAAGAATAATGGGGAAGCACAGGGTTCCTTTTTGATGTGACAAAAATGTCCTAAAATTAGATTACAGAGGTGGTTGCACAACCTTGCGAATATACTACAAACCACTGAATTGTGCACTGTGCGTGGTATGTGAATTACAGCTCAACTTTTGAAAGCTCTTTAAAATAAAAATAGGTTTTTATAACTATGTAGTTATAATCTGCAATTTGTAATTCAGATTATTAACAAGTACAGAGAAGAGCTAAACAGGGCACTTGGTCCCTTCCTGCCATGGGTCTGGGACTCAGAATGTCAACTTGGAACTAAAAGCTACAGTACACAGTGGACATCAGGACACGGACCATACGGCGTTTCCACAACGTGGACATCTTGTGGAGGATGCATACACCCCAGAGATGCAAAGTTCTTCTACCTGGAACTGCCTTTGACACACACTGGAATGTTAGCCCCCTAACTGTGCAACTTGAAATGCCCAAATGTGTTACCAGACTTGTCCCGAGTGACTGGATCATTTCAAAACCTGCCAAACTTCTTCACAGGATGATGACTTCTGACGATGAAGGATATTCAAAAGAATGGGCCACGGGTTCTGAGGTTAATTCCGAAAACAGTTCCAAGCATTTTGTACATTCCTGGGAAGCGTTCCTACAACGTTCTGTCAACTACAAATTGGCCCTCGCCATCGTCACTCGCCGTCTACCTCTACAAGGATTAAGTCACGTGCTGCTGCAGCTGCCGACTTTCAACACCCCCTGAAAGGAGTTCAGGTGCAGAGCCGAACTGAGGCACTCTGGGCTCCGGGTGAAACCGGCAGGACAGGGCTTCCGATGGATGGATATTTTCAGGAGACAATTTTATGAGCCCAATTCTTGCATCTCCTCGTACCTAGACAAGCACTAAAATCCTTCATGGCGACGCCTGCCCCTCGTGACTGGCAGTGACCTGCACGAGACGAGCAGAAACCTTCTACAGAAAATATGTGCTCGACTGCACGGCCTCGCCCTTCACCCAAATCCCGTACACACTGACCTTCCCCCGCCTCTGCGGAGCAGTTCCTCAGGGCGATCTGGGAGGCTGTCTCCCGGCTTGCGGTCCCCATTTTGCCCCCAATAAAGCTTAGCTCGCAACTCCCACGTTGTGCGTTTTTTTAAGTCGAAGGTTCCCATCACTTCTAGAAAAAAACTTAAGGAACCCTATAGCCACCTAGTCACCTCCAAAGGCGAGAGGGTGGAGAATACCAGCTCAGACGCGAGGCAGTCCTCAGGCGCTGGCAGAAGGTCACTGACAGGACCCGGCGCAACATGTGGTGGGCGGGCTTGCAGCTGAAGCTCCGGAAGTTTTTTTGTGGGTTATTTTTTGTGCGGTAGGCGGGCCTCTCACTGCCACGGCCTCTCCCGTTGCGGAGCGCAGGCTCCGGACGCGCAGGCGCAGCGGCCACGGCTCACGGGCCCAGCCGCTCCGCGGCACGTGGGATCCTCCCGGACCGGGGCACGCACCCATGTCCCCTGCATCGGCAGGCGGACTCTCAACCACTGCGCCACCAGGGAAGCCCGCTCCGGAAGTTTGAAGCCGGTGAGGGATCTGGCTGTTGGGCGCTTCTCTTCCCAAACTGTACTGACCCCTTCTGGAAGCACTGAGTACTTTTGCCCATAACTGCCTGCAGCTGCCCCCCTGATAATTGCAGTTCTTCTATAACCATTGCCGTGCAATCTAAGACCTTCCTCTGGTTCTGTAATCTTTTACGGTAGTCAGGGTTTGTGTGAAGAACTTCACACTGGGAAGATCAAGATACGTCCTAGGTTCCACTTCAATCTCCGTCATTTTGGCTTCGATTGATTCTTGTATCACGTACTAAGATGCATCCATTCTGATAGTGCAGCAAGAGCTGGCCCCAGGTCTGGCATTCTACAGAAAACTTTGCTGTGCAGTCCTTCATCTCAGCCGCCGGTGTTTCCAGAGGCAAGTCTGAGGCTTTTCCTTTGGATCTTCAAAATATTTTTGTAGATTTCCATCACTTTCTACTGTCTGCAAATATTTCAGTTCTTCAGAAAGAGAAGGTGCTTAGGTTCTAAAACGTTCAAGACTGAAAATAATGGTTTTTTGTAATAAAGAATTGCAAGACAAAAAATAACCAAATGGAAAAATCTGGAGTTAAAAAGCACAACAGGGCTTCCCTGGTGGTGCAGTGGTTAAGAATCCGCCCGCCAATTCAGGGGACACAGGTTCGAGCCCTGGTCCGGGAAGATCCCACATGCCACGGAGCGACTAAGCCCGTGGCACCACAACTACTGAGCCTGCGCTCAGAGCCCGCGAGCCACAACTACTGAAGCCCACGCACCTAGAGCCTGTGCTCCACAACAAGAGAAGCCACCGTGATGAGATGCCCGTGCACCACAATGTAGAGTCACCCCTGCTCGCCACAACTAGAGAAAGCCCGCGCGCAGCAACATAGACCCAATGTAGCCAAAAATAAAATAAATAAATACATTTACATTTTTAAAAAGCTCAACAAATGAAATAAAAAATCCACAAGATTCTGGTCCTAGAGCAACTGGATATCTACATGCAAAAAATTAATCTGGGGGAGTGGGGTGAATTGGGAGATTGGGACTGACATATACACACTGTTATGTATAAGATAGGTAACTAATGAGAACCTACTGTACAGCACAGGAGCTCTACTCAATGCTCTGTGGTGACCTAAACGGGAAGGAAATCCAAAAAAGAGGGGATATATGTACGTGTACAGCTGATTCAATTTGTTGTACAGCAAGAAACTAACACAGCATTATAAAGCAACTATACACCAATAAAAACTAATAAAAAATTAATCTAGACACAAACCTTACACCCTTCGTAAAAATTAACTGAAAATGGATCAGACCTCAATGTAAAATGCAAAACTATAAAACTTCTGCAAGATAACATAGGAGGAAATCTAGATGACCTTTGGGTGGGCAATGACTTTTGAGATACAAAATCAAAGGCACGATCCGTGAAAGAACTAATTGATAAGCTGGACTTCATTAAAATTAAAAACTTCTGCTCTGGGAAAGGCACCGTCAAGAGAATAAAAAGACAAGACACAAACTGAGAAAATATTGGCAAAAGACATATCTGATAAAGAACAGCTATCCAAAACATTCAAAGATCTATTAAAACTCAACAACAAGAGGGACTTCCCTGGTGGTCCAGTGGGTAAGACTCTGCATTCCCCAGTGCAGGGGACCCGGGTTCAATCCCTGGTCAGGGAAATAGATCCCGCACGCATGCCGCAACTAAGAGGCCGCACGCCGCAACAAAGATCCCGTGTGCCACAACTAAGACCTGGTGCAGCCAAAATAAATAAATATTTAAAAAAGAAACAACAAGAGAACGAACAACATGATTTTAAAATAAGCCAAAGTTTTCTTGGCTCCCCAGCCATCCTGGTGGCTGCTCTGGGTTGAGGGAGTCCCACTCCTAAGGCAAGATGCTGGCCGCGAAGAAGACGAAAATGTCGCTGGCGTTGATCACCTCTAGGCTCCAACTCATTATGAAAAGTGGAAAGTGCCTGCTGGGGTGCAAGCAGACTCCGAAAATGATCCGACGAGGCAGAGCAACGCTGGTCGTCCTCGCCAACGACTGCCCAGCCCGGAGGAAATCTGATATAGAGTATTACGCCACGCTGGCCAAAACTGGTGTCCATCACTACAGTGGCAATAATATTGAATTGGACACAGCATGTGGAAAATACTACAGAGTACGCACACTGGCTATCGCTGATCCAGGTGATTCTGATATCCTTAGAAGCGTGCCAGAACAGACTGGTGAAGAGTAAATCATGCACAATTTTTCTTTAATAAAACTGGCCCGGAGGAAGAAAAAAAAGAAACAAAAAACCCAAAAAGTATTTATAAAAAAAATAAAAAACATGCTGATAGAAACTAAAGAAGACCTACATAAATGGAAAGAAATCCTGCATTCATGGATTAGAAAACTTGATATTGTTGTCAGTATACCCTAAAAGTAACCTACAGGTTCAATATAATCAAATTACATGAATCAAACTTAACAACAGTCTTTTTTGCAGAAATAGAAAGTACAGAATTTGTACATGTGTCAATTTACAAAGATTCCTAAGATAGCTCAACTATGAAAGGCTAGAATCTAACAGTACATCTAGAAGGCTATAAACATAAACACAAATTGAAACAATTTTTTTCTACAAAGATTATAAGGGTTTACTATAAAAACTTTATGTCAATAAATTAGACAACGTACATGAACTGGATAAATTCTTAGAAATTTCTAGAAAGACACAAATTACTAAAACTAACTCAGGGACTTTGCAGACGTAATTAAGGGTATGGACCTTGAGATAGAGAGATTATCCTGAATTATCCAGGTGGAGCCAATCTAACAAATGACCACTTAAAATAAGAGAAATTGGGGCTTCCCTGGTGGCGCAGTGGTTGAGAGTCCGCCTGCCGATGCAGGGGAAGCGGGTTCGTGCCCCGGTCCGGGAAGATCCCACATGCTGTGGAGCGGTTGGGCCTGTGAGCCATGGCCGCTGAGCCTGCGCGTCTGCAGCCTGTGCTCCGCAACGGGAGAGGCCACAACAGTGAGAGGCCCGCGTACCGCAAAAAATAAAAATAAAATAAGAGAAATTCTCTTGGCTGTGGTCAGAGAGAGATGTGATGACAGTAGATGGGTCAGAGGGATACATGTTGTTGGCTTTGAAATGGAGAAAGGGGGTCATGAGCCAAGGAAGGCAGGCAGCCTCTAGAAGCTGGAAAAGACAAGGAAACAAACTCTCCCCAAAGCCTCGAGAAGGAACCCCAACCCTGCTGATATCTTGATTTCAGCCTACTTTGACCCATTTTGAACTTCTGACCCACAGAACTGTAAGATGATAAATTTGTGTTGTTTTAAGCCACTAAGTTTGTGGTAATTTGTTTTGGCATTAATAGAAAACTAGCACAATTATCCTGATACCAAGGCTAGATGAAGACATCATAAGAAAACAAAAATTTAGGCCAATATCCCTCCTAAATATAGATGCAAAAGTCCTCAATAAAATATTAACAAACTGAATAAGCAACGTATAAAAAGGATTATGCTCCATGACCAAATGGAATTTAATCCTAGAATGCAAGGTTGGTTCAACATCTGAAAATCAATTGACGTAATACATCATATTAATAAATAAAGAACATAAACCATATGATCCTCTCAATATATGAAGTAAAAACATCTGACAAAATCCAACCCTTATTCATGATAAAAACTGAATACTCAAAAAATATAAGGGGGCTTCCCTGGTGGCGCAGTGGTTGAGAATCCGCCTGCCGATGCAGGGGACACGGGTTCGAGCCCCGGTCTGGGAAGATCCCACGTGCTGCAGAGCGGCTGGGCCTGTGAGCCATGGCCACTGAGCCTGAGCGTCTGGAGCCTGTGCTCCGCAACGGGAGAGGCCACAACAGTGAGAGGCCCGCGTACCACAAAAAAAAATAAAAAATAAGGTAAGTTTTTCAAACTGATGAAGCGCATCTACAAGAAAATCGACAGCTAACATCCTACTTAAATGGTCAAAGACTCAGTGCTTTGCTCCTAAGATCAGGAACACCACTTCTACTCAACATTGTACTGAAAGTTCTAGCCAGTACAATCAGGCAGGAAAAAGAAAGGCATAGAGACTGGAAAGGAAGAAATGAAACTGTCTTTATTCACAGAAACATGATCCTACATGTTTAAAATACTAAGGAATCCACACAAAATCACTAGGACTAATAAATGAGTTCCACGGGTCACAGGATCCAAGATTAATATACAAAATTCAATTTTATTTCTACATCCGAGCAATGAACAACCTGAAAATGACATTAGCAAAGGAATTTCACTTGCAAGAGCATCAAAAAGAATAAAGTATCAGGAATACACTGAAGAAAAGAAGTGCAAGAATTGCACACTGAAAACTACAAACATTGCTGAGAGAAACTAAAGAAGACCTAAATAATTGAAAAGCAATTCTAAGTGTGATTAAATATTGTTAAGATGGCAGTTCTCTGCAACTTGATCTGTAGAGTCAATGTAATCTCCATCAAGACCGGGAAGTCTTTTTTCTTTTTCCCCAGAAATTGACAAGCTGATCTTAAAAAATTATATAGAAAGGCAAAGGACCCAGCATAACAACAACAAGAAAAATCTTGAAAACTAAGAACAAAGTTGAAAGACACACACTTCCCAATTGCAAAACTGGCCATAAAGCTAAGGAATCAAAAGAATGTGGTCCTGGCATAAGGACAGACATATATATCAATGGAACAGAATTGAAAGTCCAGAAACAAATCTGTACAAATCTGTTAATTTTTTGCAGAGGTGTTATGATGGACAGTTTTAAGTGTTATTCAATCAAAACCTGACCTAGGTGTTTCTGTGAAGGCATTTTGTAGATGAAGTTGAAGTTCATAATCATTTGACTTTAGGTAAAGGAAAATATCCTACATGACCTGGGTGGGCCTAATTCAATCCACTGAAAGGCCTTGAGAGCACAGCTGAAACTTCCCTGAAGAAGAAACTCTATCTATGGATAACTCATGACACAGGTTCAGCCTGCCATTCCCAACTCCTGCCCTAAGATTTTTTTAACTTGCCTAGTTAGCCCCTACAGTCTTGTCAACTGATTCTAGAAACAAATTCCTTAAAATATATCTCCCACCGATTTTTTTTCTCTGGTTGAACCCTAACTGACACAGGGGTCAAGGCAAGTCAATGAGGAAAGGATAGTCTTTTCAAAAAATGGTGCTAGGGGCTTCCCTGGTGGCGCAGTGGTTGAGAATCCGCCTGCCGATGCAGGAGACACGGGTTCGTGCCCTGGTCCGGGAAGATCCCACATGCCGCGGAGCAACTAAGCCCGTGAGCCATGGCCGCTAGGCCTGCGCGTCCGGAGCCCGTGCTCCGCAACGGGAGAGGCCGCGACAGCGAGAGGCCCGCGTACCGCAAAAAAAAAAAAAAAAAAAAAAAAAATTGGTGCTGGGGAAATTGGATATCGACGTGTAAAAAGATTAATTTAGACCCTCATCTCACAGCATGGACAAAAATTAGTACAAAAATGTAAGAGCTAAAAACATAAAACCATTTAGAATAAAACATAGAATAAGACTTCCCTGGTGGTGCAGTGCTTAAGAATCTGCCTGCCAATTCCAGGGACACAGGTTTGAGCCCTTGTCTGGGAAGATCCCACAGGCTGCGGAGCAATTAAGCCCGTGCGCCACAACTACTGAGCTCTCGCTCTAGAGCCTGTGAGCCACAACTACTGAGCCCGTGCACCTAGAGCCCGTGCTCCGCAACAAGAGAAGCCACCGCAATGAGTAGCCTGCACACCGCAACGAAGAGTAGCCCCCGCTCGCCGCAACTAGAGAAAGCCCACGCACAGCAACCAAGACCCAGTGCAGCCAAAAATAAATAAATTTATTTATTTTTTAATTAGAGAAACCTTTACGACCCTGGATTAAGCAGAGTTCTTAGATACAACATCAAAGGCATGATCTATTCCAGAAAAAAGAAACTTGACTTCATAAAAATTTAAAACTAAAAAAAAACAAAAACCTTTTTTGCACTTCAAAAGATATTTTTAAGGGGACTACACTCACTATCTTGTAATCACCCATAATAGAAGAGAATGTGAAAAAACAATATATATATACATATATACACACACATATATATATAATTGAATCACTTTTTTGTACATCTGAAACTAATGTAATATTGTAAATCAACTATATTTCAATAAAAATATTTTAAAAACAAAAAATACATTTTAAAATTATGAACATTAGGGCTTCCCCGGTGGTGCAGTGGTTGAGAGTCCGCCTGCCGATGCAGGGGACGCGGGTTCGTGCCCCGGTCCGGGAGGATCCCACGTGCCGCGGAGCGGCTGGGCCCGTGAGCCATGGCCGCTGAGCCTGCGCGTCCGGAGCCTGTGCTCCGCAACGGGAGAGGCCACGACAGTGAGAGGCCCGCGCACCGCAAAAAAAAAAAAAAAAACTTAAACAAAAAAAATTTTTTTTAATATGACTCAGCAATTCCACTCCTTGGTATTGATTCGGGATAAATAAAAACACATGTCCATACAAAGAAATTTTTGGCAAATGTTCCTTGCACCATTTATGCATAAGAGCCAAAAAAATGGAAACAATCCAAATGTCCATTAACTGGTGAATGAGTAAACGAAATGTCTTTGATCCATTTAATGGAATACTATTTAGCAATAGAAAGAAAGACACCAACTGCCGATATGTCCTAGGGCATGGCATGGGTGAACCTCAAAAACGTGCTAAGTGAAAGAAGTCAGATGTGAAAAGCTACAAAAGATTCCATTTGTATGAAATGCTTTTTTTTTAAGATTTTTTTTTTGATGTGGACCATTTTTAAAGTCTTTATTGAATTTGTTACAATATTGCTTCTGTTTTATGTTTTTTTGGATTTTTGGCTGCGAGGCATGTGGGTTCTTAGCTCCCCAAGCAGGAATCAAACCCTCATCCCTTGCATTGCAAGGCAAAGTCTTGACTTCTGGACCGCCAGGGAAGTCCCCTGAAGTGCTTTTCTAAAAAGGCAAACCTATAGAGGCAGAAAGAGGATTAGTGGTTGTCTGAGAAACGGGTAGAAACAGGGATTCATGGAAAATGAGCAGGATGGATCGTTCTGGGTGATGGAAATATTCTAAACCTGAATTGTGGTGATATTTGCACAGTTCTGCAAATTTACTAAAAATCAATAAGTTATCAGGACTTCCCTGGTGGCACAGTGGTTAAGAATCTGCCTGCCAATGCAGGGGACACGGGTTTGAGCCCTGGTCCAGGAAGATCCCACATGCCACGGAGCAACTAAGCCCGTGCACCACAACTACTGAAGCCCATGCGCCTAGAGCCCGTGCTCTGCAAAAAGGGAAGCCACTGCAATGAGAATCCCATGCACCGCAACGAAGAGTAGCCCCCGCTCGCTGCAACTAGAGAAAGCCCGCGCACAGCAATGAAGACCCAGCCCAGCCAAAAATAAATAAATAAATAAATAAATTTTTTAAAATAAAAAATAGAAATAAGTTGTCCACTTAAAACGAGTATATTTTGTGGTATGGAAGTGATAACTCAATCGAGCTGTTTTTTAAAAAATAAACAAATAAGAAAGCTACAACATAAAAAACAAACTAAACCGGACTGGTTAGGGTTATAAATTTAGGTGGTTGAAGTATAAGAATACAAGGTGGTAGGGACTTCCCTGGTGGTCCACTGGTTAAGACTCCGTGCTCCCAATGCAGGAGGACTGGGTTCGATCCCTGCTCAGGGAACTAGATTCCCACAGGACGCAACTAAAAATCCTGCATGCCACAATGAAGGTCCCGAGTACTGCAGCAAAGACCCAGTGCAACCAAATAAATAAATATTAAACACAAAAAACACCAAGGTGGTCATTATCTTGAAATTTGGGTGGTTATCGAGTGGGGCCGGGGCGAGGCACCAGGGAGGGGTGGGGGTGGGAGCCAGTGAGTAGAGGGGAGGCTAGGGGGCTCCTAGGAGACTGACCACGTCCTATTTCTTGACCTGGATGGTGAGCACATGAGTGCTTGCTTTACAGTAAAACGTTTTTATTTATGTATTTATTTATATATATTTCTTGCCTCACCACATGGCTTTCAGGATCTTAGTTCCCCGACCAGGGATTGAACCTGGGCAGCGGCAGTGAAAACACCGAGTCCGCTGGACTGCCAGGGGATTCCCATAAAACTTTAAGTATACATTTTGTTTTATACATGTTTCTTGACATATGTTATATAACAGAATGGTAACCCTTTACAATAACGACCAAAAAATGCATTGTTTCTGGGAATAAATCTAACAAAAACGAGCAAGACCTGTCTGCAGCAAATTACGAACTTTACTGAAAAACATTAAATCAGCCCCTAATAAGTGTATGGTAAGGCAAAGGGATCAATTATTCCCCGAACAGATTTGTAGTCAATGCAATTCTGATCAAATCCTAAAAGGTTTTTCAAAGAATTTAACAAAATCAAATTAAAAACAAGCCCAAGAAGAGCCACATGACTCTTCAAGGATACTGATATCCCGCTAGCTATTATGGCTTCTGCAGACTTATAAAGCTGTAACTATCAGGACAGCATGATCTTGGCCCAGGGAAAACAAACCGATCCACAAAAAGCAACAGAGAGCCCAGAACAGTCCACAGGCACATACACAACCTGGAACACTGATTATAGAGCATCTGCAAAAGAAGGAACTAGTTCATAAATAAATCAATAAAATATCAAAATCAATACAAATGAAATACAATAATAATATCTGATATGCAGGGTTGAAACAAAGGGACAGAGTTAAAGTACTTGGACAGGAATGGCCCTTAGGTTGGAGAGGGCTAAATGGGAGCCCATGTGATGGAAAATCCCTTCACTGCTCCAGTGAGGATATAAGATGTGTTAGATTAGGTGTTCGTGGTATAACTGCCAACTAATTAAGGAGAAAAATGGAACACTTGGCATTGGAGGGTTCCACTACAAAAAGAAGTGAGAAATAAGAAAAAAGAAGCATAGAAAAAACTGGACAACTAAAAGGCAGAAAATAAAGTCACAAAAAGAAGTTTAAGTTGTGGAATTAATTACAGAACCCTCAGTCAGGACAGGTCTGTAGGGAGCTCTCTCCAAGAATATGCATGTCAATTACCCCAAACAGGAAAAATTTCCACCTACATCTTGGACAGGAAGGTGCCTCTACTTACCATCAGTCAGGAGGAAGGAAACTTCCCTCTACCCCCAACAGCCCAGCCAATCAGAGACTGCAGGGGCCCAGCCAATGGGAAGCCTCCATTGAACCCCCGGCTCCTCCAATGGAATCATTGGTTATCACAGCCCTTCCCTACTCCCCCTTTTCCCTATAAAAGCAAGTTCCCACTCCTGTTCTCTGGATTTGGCTTTTTTGTCTGCCATATCTTCCATATCCCAAATTGCAATTTCTCTGCTATTCCCAAATAAACTCGCTTTCGCTGGTAAAATAACTGGCTACCATTTATTAAAGTTGATATATTTATATGGTGTCAGAAGTGGGATCTGAAGGAGGCGAACCCCAAGAGATGACGGGCCCGGGAATTGAGCGAGGTACCCACACTGTGAGCCCTTCATGCTCATCACTTTCCTGAGTCTTGTCTTGGATTCCAAAATGCTTCTTTGCATTTTGAGTTCTCTGGCTTTTTTCGGGATCTGGAAAGGCTTTGTCCTTCCAGGGGAAAGGTTTCATCCTTTCTGGTTCAAGGTTTCGCCCTTGGTGAGTACTCAGTTGTTTTCCGGAGTGTGCAATAGTGACATTCTTTTGGAACATAGAGCTAACTGGAATCCAATAATTTGCTTTATTCCTTTTGGAATCTGGGCTAGGACTCCAGCAACTTTCTTGGGTTTCCAGGAGAACTTAAGGAAAAGGGATGCTGGTCATCTAAATGCTCTGAGGGCAGCCCTCCCTCAGGGACTCTGGAAGGTACATGTTTGAAAGCTATGGACCCTGACATGCTCATTTCTTTTTCCCCTGACACGCTCATTTTTAACTAAGTGGGCTGAACCAACTAAAAGTAATCCAGAATTATCATGGCCATTACAGGGAACTTTCAATCTTCCCAAACTTTTGTTTGTTTGTTTTTTGTGGGTTTTTTTTGCGGTACGCGGGCCTCTCACTGTTGTGGCCTCTCCCGTTGCGGAGCACAGGCTCCGGACGCGCAGGCTCAGCGGCCGTGGCTCACGGGCCCAGCCACTCCGCGGCATGTGGGATCTTCCTGGACCGGGGCACGAACCCGCGTCCCCTGCATCAGCAGGCGTACTCTCAACCACTGCCCCACCAAGGAAGCCCAAAACTTGTTTTTCTTAAGATTAAATTGGAGAACTGTGGCTCTAAAATTTTATTTTACTTAATTTATTATTTTTTAAATTAATTAATTTATTTATGGCTGCGTTGGGTCTTCGTTGCTACGTGGGCTTTCTCTAATTATGGCGAGGGGGGCTACTCTTCATGTGGTGCACAGGCTTCTCACTGCAGTGGCTTCTCTTGTTGCAGAGCACGGGCTCTAGGCGCACAGGCTTCAGCAGTTGTGGCACGCGGGCTCAGTAGCTGTGGCTCGCGGGCTCTAGAGCACAGTCTCAGTAGTCGTGGTGCGCTGGCTTAGCTGCTCCACGGCATGTGCAATCTTCCCGGACCAGGGCTCGAACCCGTGTCCCCTGAATTGGCAGGCAGATTTTTAACCACTTTGCCACCAGGGAAGTCCCATGTGGTTCTAAAATTAAACAAGAAGGATGGGATATTTATTTTCATTTGTACCTGGAAGCTTCCAAATGTGGACAAAAGTCTAAAATTGCCTCTTTGCAAGATACCATTTCTAAATTGGCCAAAACAACTAAAAAACTTGAAAAGAACAAAACAGTTTCTGAAGCCTTGTGCTCCTTGAGTCCCTCCCCAACTTCTTTGTCTCTGGCACCATCTTGTGTGTCTTCTCCGCCCCCTTTGTCTCAGACTCCGCCCCCTTTGTTTCTTCCTCTCCCCTCCCCTGTGAAAACCTGCCCCTTTAAAATCGGACCCTCAGGGAGACTTCTCTGGCCGTCCAGTGGTTGAGGCTTCACCTTCCAATGCAGGGGGTGCAGGTTTAATATGTGGGCAGGTAGCTAAGATCCCACATGCCTCGGGACCAAAAAACCAAAACACAAAACAGAAGCAGTATTGTAACAAATTCAATACAGACTTCAAAAATGGTTCACATCAAAAAAAAAAATCTTTAATAAAAAATAAATAAAATTGAACCTTCTTAGGGTCCAAATGCTTAACCCCTAATTATAGTTTTTAAGTTAAATGGAGCAGGAGTCCCCTGGTGGCACAGTGGTTAAGAATCTGCCTGCCGATGCAGGGGACACGGGTTTGAGCCCTGGTCCGGGAAGATCCCACGTGCCACGGAGCAACTAAGCCCGTGCGCCACAGCTACTGAAGCCTGTGCGCCTAGAGCCTGTGCTCCGCAACGAGAAGCCACTGCAATGAGAAGCCTGCACACTGCAATGAAGACCCAATGCATCCAAAAATAAATAAATTGAAATAAATAAATAAATAATAAAAATCAGTAGTGTACTCAGGTAAAACTAAAACCTTTTTTTTCATTTACTAAAAGGACAAGGTTTTCTTGGAATATTGGTCTGCTTCTCATGGGAGATTACGAAGAATTTTTCTTTACCTTTTTTTAAAGTAATCTTCTTAGAAAGCAAAGATTTGTGTTTTAACAAAATTATTTCCTGTGCTTACGTTGTCTTACTCAGGCCGTTCATGACTAAAGAAAACTGAGTCTTCTCAATATTTTCATTTATTTATTTATTTTTGGCTGCATTGGGTCTTCGTTGCTGCGCGCAGGCTTTCTCTAGTTGCGGCAAGTGGGAGCTACTCTTCGCTGTGGTGCGCGGGCTTCTCATTGCAGTGGCTTCTCTTGTCACAGAGCACGGGCTCTAGGCTCATGGGCTTCAGTAGTTGTGGCTCGCAGGGTCTAGAGCGGAGGCTCAGTAGTTGCGGCTCATGGGCTCTAGAGCGCAGGCTCAGTAGTTGTGGCGCACGGGCTTAGTTGCTCCGCGGCATGTGGGAGCTTCCCGGACCAGGGCTCGAACCCGTGTCCCCTGGATTGGCAAGCGTATTCTTAACCACTGCGCCACCAGGGAAGACCTCTTCTCATATTAAAAGAGCTAAGTTTTGCTTACAACTGTGTAACCTCTTGAATTTGCCTTTGAAATCTTTTATTGTTACTTTGGTCAGACAGATAATTAAGTATCATTTCATAATGAAGTGTGGTCCTGTTTGGTCAAATGTCCGAAATCTTTTGTTACTTTTGACAAACTTCCCCCAAATCAAGTTCTAAATGAAGTCTTGCTGACCTTGCACTAACTGGACTCTTCCAGAGGGCCCCTGGAGAATCTCCAAGGATTGGTCTCTCACCTGGTAAAATGCTGACCTAGTCAGGCTTACATGATGAGGTAGATTACATGGGAAGCTTGTAATAGGCTTCTAAATAAGAAGGAATACAGAATAATCTTTGAACCTTATAGTTGTATAGGTACGTATTAACATGTGCTCAAAATCGTATGAAATTGCTAAATTCTGAGATGTCCTGATATAACGTTATTGGTTATGATTTTTGTTTTGTTTTTGGTTTGGGGGTTTTTTTGGTCGTGCTGCATGGCTTGCAGGATCTTAGTTACCCGGGCCCCAGCAGTGAAAGCGCCAAGCCTTTGGACCACCAGGGAATTTCCAACCACTCACCGTTTTAAACATGACGTCATAGAGATAATCTGATCCTTTGCCACTCCCATTATAATGAATTCTCGTCAGATTTTTAATAATCGGCATTTTCAGGTCTTTCCGTCGTTATAATTACTGCTTTCCTCTGACGCTTCGGCAAATGTGCTCCTCCTTATAGAGATACCTGGAAAGGATTCTGACGGGTACTCTGAAACAGTTGTCCTTCTTATAACTCTAAGATCATACGACTGAACTGTGTAAGAATTTCTAAAACTCTAATGGAAAACCTATTGCTTTAATGTTCTGTTTTCCAGACATAATGGATCCCCTTTTCTCCTCTCCTTTAAGCTGTCTATAACTTAAAACAATTTGCTGAAGTGTATCTTGGCATCAAAGGTTGAAGCATTTACATTTTCTCCCTACCTGGTCCCTCAAGAGTTCTGAAACCCTTATTAAGTTTTTTTTTGTTTTTCATGACAGTGGACGTATGTGCACACATTCAATGGAGTCTGTTGTCCCTGAACAAGGACACCCAAAGCACGTGGCTCCTGCTTTTTTGATCCGAGCTGAGAAAGGGAGAAATACTTCTGCATTGTAAAGGCCTCGTTGCTTCTACTGAAAATAACCAGGTGGGCAATTCCCTGGCGTCCAGCGGTTCGGACTCTGCGCTCTCACTGCCGAGGGCCCGGGTTTGATCACTGGGGGGGGAACGAAGATGGTGCAAAGCCACACGCTGTGGCCAGAAAGAAAAAAAGTTTAAGAAAATAACTAGTTAAGATTAACATATACACACTACTATACATAAAATAGATAAGCAACTCAATATTTTATAATAACCTATAAGGGAAAAGAATCTGAAAAGGAACGTGTGTGTGTAACGAGTCACTTTGATGTCCACCTGAAACTAACACAACATTGTAAATCAACTATACTTCAATTAAATTTTAAAAAAAACACAACTAAAAAAGAAAGAAAGAAAATCACCAAGTTCTGGCAGAGCACTCCTTTTGCAGCGCACTCCCAGAAGACCAAGACCCCGAACATCACAGCCCACAGCCTGGAGATTCTGGGTGCTGGAAAAGGCACCTCCAAAAGGATTCTCTCTAGCCTCGCCAGAAGGGCCCCATCAAGTCCTGTTGACTAACCCTTGTGCCACCAAACTCCAGAGAGGGGACTCTTGGGTTCAGTGTCACACCTAAAGGAGGCACCAAATCCCAACTGGACCTGCACACTCCCTGGTGACCCGAAGATAACGCCCATTAGGACCTGAAGCAGAGAACACCTGAGGCCAACAGCTTTCCCAGAACGTCTGGGCCAGGCCTGTATACCTTTACTTAAACACCATCCCTCACCTTGTTCCTCCCTCCCTTCTATGGAAGGACAACACCCCCATTCGTACCTCCCAGTCCTTGAAGAAAGGGGGGAGCCTCTCTGATCGCTCCATTTGCCACTGGAATCCTCAGCTGGCCCAGCATAGCGATGGCCCTTCGGTTCAGCCTATAAGTAATTTCCCTGGGGTTCCAGATGCTGCTTTCTGTCCAAATTGTTCTGCAGGCCCATTTTACAGAGTTAGGGAGCTAAGCCCACCTAAATTTATTCCTTGCTTCAATTTGACCCAACCCTGGGATAGGAAAACAAGATCTTTAGAACATCTGCATGAAAAGTTCAACGGAGCTGGCAACGCGAGTTGAGTCACCTGCAAACTTGTTGATGTATCACCTGTACATCTAGGTAACCGGCTGTGGCGTAACATTTCCGAGCCTCGGCTAAGTAATGCCAGCGCCTCTGCACCAATGAAGGAACCCACAGATTCCATCACTCGTGAGGAGGCTTTACGTGCACCCCCTGGTTTCACCTGCACATGTGGAAATTTGGGGACGGCCTTTATGCTCGGGCAGCCCATTGTCTTGGTGGCTGGAGAACACAGGACGGTGCGCCCTGCTGTATTCGTCCTGTTCTCCTGACGGAACTGCAGAGAAGCCTCACGTTGATCTGTCCCATTAAACCTCTCTACTGCCTTAAGCGAGAACCTCCAGCAGCCGTAGGAGATTCTGCCGCTACCTCTGTAGGGAGAGCCTCCCTCCACGGATGGGCGGAAGCCCCACCGAACATACGATCAGGAGCCTCTCCCTGACACTAGGAGAGTTCGCCAACAGCTCAGCGACGGTTCACTCAACTCATCAGCCAAGGTGGTTTCGGGCAACCACGCGCCTGCCATTACCTACTTGCCGTCTGCAGCAGCAAACCCCTCTTGCTGCAAGTGGTCAAACGCCTCTGCGGAAGCAGAGACCCAATGACATAAAACTAAAGAGCAAGCGCATTGGTTAGAGCAATATCACCGGACAACCCGCTGTCTTTTTGGTGTATTCAGCTGGATACCTGCAGGTCTGGCTCCTGGTTTAGAGCCATCGTGCAAACTGGCCATCCCTCGCAGCTCCCAGGGAGCCCTGGAGCTGGGAGGAATCCAGCCTTTCCCGGCAGGACGTGTCCCCTCCCCACCCTTCCCATGGGGCCCAGGGGTTGCGTGCCAGCTTGGCAGGTCAGCGGCTTCCCTGTGCCGGGATAGGCTCCTCTCCCTGACAAACCTCAGCCCATCCAGGTCTGCAGCCGACCACCATGACCACCACGAAGAGAACAGATGGCGGCGAGGCGGCTGTGACCATGCGGGACCCCCAGGGGAAGGGGGGGGGGTCTGCCAGGGTCTCTAGAGACACCAGCCCCCGTGGTCCTTGAGGTTCTGAGAGGGCAGGGGTCGGGCTGAGCTCAGCGGTGGGGGCCTGCAGCTCCTGGCACAGTCCATGCTGGCGGTGCCTCCACGCTGACCAGCCCTCCCCTCGGCCCCTAGCTGTGCTCCTGTCCTCCAAGCTCCAAGGCCGCGCCCTCCTCCCGGGTGGGTGAGGCCATGCTGACCCGCATGCCCACCACGCAACAGCACTGAAACTGCCTCGCCCCCTTGGGAGCCCAGCCCAGTAGGGGCCCCAAGGCTTGGCGCTCACCCACCCCAAGCAGCCGGCTTGGTTCCTGCAGTCCTGCTGGGGGAGACATGAGCCTGCAGAGCCAGGGTTGGGGAGAAGCCACGATGGCAAGCATGAGGCCCCACCCCAGGCCTGGGAAGCAGTGGACCTCTGCGGTCTGAGGGATCCCTACTCAAGAGGCCTCCCCCGAGTTCAGCACCCTGGAGCAGGTTGGTGGGCAGCGCAGGGGGATCCAGGAGGTCAGGGCCCCCGACTTGGACCCACTTCCTGCTGCTATCAGCCTGAGAGAGTCCCCCTTCCGGACCACTTTGGGGATCCCACTGGACCAGCTCTTTGGGTGGAGTCCCCCACCCATCCTTTTGCCTCCCGGGGAGCTCCTGGGCCCAGGAGGCCATGAGAAGTCCAGGCAGACCCACGGGATTCCTGCAGTGGAGGAGCATCAGGAACTTCAGGCCCCCGGGGTGAGCAGGTGTGTCGGGGGAGACTGTGTGTTGGTTCGGCTGCTACAGGCACCCGAATGACTCGTGGTCACATCCAACTCTGCAGGGAACCAGCTGTGTGTCCCTGGGGTCTGCTCACCCTCTCTGCCGTCATCTATCCTCTGTCCCACGGGGAAGGCCTACCCACTCCTGGGGAGCCAGCCCTGTGGGACACACGGTCGCTGAAGAATGCAGGCTGAATTAAGGACCCAGCAGCTGGCAGACCGGGGCTCTGAGGGGGGTTGGAATTGGCAGAGGAGCTCAGAGCTGACCCTGCCCCACCGGTCCCCCCCAGATCCCAGTGTGGACCGGCAGAGGGCCGTGGGCAGATTTATTCGGGGTTTAGAGGCCTGGAGCAAATCCATCACGGTCCCCTTCCTCCACCCTCACTGTCAAACCTATGTTCCGTCGTGCCCGTGGGCGTCCACTGCGTCCGGCGGCGCCTGCGCTACAAGAGGTTCACCGTGGCCACCACCTCCTTGCAGCCAGTGACGGCGAACTCGCGGCCAGCCACGCGGTAGTAGCTGAGCTGCGCGGCCAGGAGCTCGGCGCGGGCCTGCTCCGGGAAGAAGCCCTCCCCGGCCATCTCGTCCCGGAAGCAGTTGACCACGTCCCCCTTGTCCAGCAGCAGGAAGGGCACGATGGCCGCGGCCTGCCACAGAGGGTGCTCGCGGACCAGGAGCGCCCTCAGGCTGGCGTGCAGCTCCTCCTCGGCCTGTGCCGCCACCGCCGCGGCCGCGGCCCCGTGGGCGCTGTCTGCGCGCAGGGCCAGCGCGCGGGACGCGTTCTGCAGCACGGAGTGCGTGACCTCCGCGCCGCCGTTGCCGCTGAGGAGCACGTAGATGGCGTTGTGGAAGTGGTGCGACCGCTGCGGCTGCAGGAAGCCGTGCAGCTCATCCAGCAGCGCCGGCGGCAGGAGCTCCACGTCGTCCAGTACCAGGAGCGGAGTCTTCTCCTCCGCTTCGGCCCGCGCCACCACGTCGGCCACGCGCCGCCCCAGCTCCTGGCGGCAGTCCGCCGCGGCGCGCGGCTCGGGGCAGTGGTGCCGCGCGTGGTACTGCAGCACGAGCGCGCCATCCTCGAGCACCGCGCGGAAGTGGCGCGCCAGCAGGCGGCCCACATGGCTCTTGCCCACGCCGCTGGGCCCGAGCAGCGCCAGGAGCAGCGGGCGGCTATGCACGTGCGTAGCCAGGTAGTCCCGCAGCAGCGCCACGATGCGCCCCACGGCCGCCGGCTGGCCGAACACGGCACGCTGCAGCGCCTTCTCCAGACCGTCAAGGTCATAGCGCTGCGCGTTATCGTCCAGGTTCTCGATTGCGTTGAGCACCTGGAAGCCCACGATGGCCACAAGCAACAACAGGCAACGCTGCGCGCGGCTCCGGCGCTCCGCGCGCGGCCGGTACTTGCGCGACGTCTCGGGGTAGAGCACGACGCGGCTGCGCCGGAGCTTCTTTCGCGGAGGCCTCGAGGACAGCTCTGCCGGGCCGTCGAAGGTGAAAAACTGCGGCTGGTCTGGGTCCGCGCGCGGCGCCCGGGGCTCGGAGTCCGGCCTCACGGCCGGAGGCGGGAGGCACCGCTTGCGCAGGAGGCGCACGCGGCGGCGCAGGCGGACCACGGCGCGCACGGGCGCGATCACGCTCTGGCCGGGGGCGACGGGGTCCGCTGCCGCGGGCTCCGGGCTGAGCTGGCCGCGGTCCATGGCGCAGGGGCGGCGCTGGGCATGCAGGTCGCCCTCCCTGCAACAGGAAGACGGGGAGGGTCTCCAGACTTCCGCCCGGCTGACTGGGACCCTCCCCCGAGATCTCAGCTCCCCACGAGGCCCCCCGGAGTGCGGCCCGCTGCCCCGAGGCCAGGGTCTGGTACCGGCCTCGCCCCTCTGACCAGGAAGCGGCTTCCCGCGAGGCCCCAATGCAAATCTCTCGGATCCTCGCATAAACAGCCGCAGGCCTTGAGGAAGTGGCTGCGGGGGGGCGAGGGGAACGGGGGCGCATTTTATCGGGCGGCCGCCGCCCGGGCTTCCTGGAGGAGGAGTCGGAGTCGGTGCCGACCTGGCGCCAATTAGGGGTGGAGCAGGGTCAAGGCCGGACCCCGCCCCTGACGCAGCTCGACTGCCGGGCGCCGGGGGCCCTCCGGTCCCTAGAGGGGGGGCGTGGGAAGCAGAGGCCCAAGCATCCCCAGAGTTCAGACATGCCCCTCCTCCACGAACACTTGGTCGGGGGGTGGGGGGAGGTCTGGCCGGAACTTCTGCTTTCCAGAATGGGCCCCTGTCCCCAAGCTGAGCCCAGGCCTCCCAGCATAGCTCTAGAGGGCACACTAATGGAGTTGGGGGCAGGGAGCCCCCTAGAGGCGGGTGGGGGTGGGGTGAAAAGAGGGACAGAAAGACAAGACCCGGAGAAGGAGAGATGAAGCCACTGAGGAGACAGCTGGAGAAAGGTGGCGTGGATGCCCCCGGCCCTCCCCAGTACCTGCAGCTGCGTCAGCTCAGGCTCTCGCTGGCCCGCCCCCAGCCCCCCAGGGCGGCCCCCCCCCCCCCGCCGCCTGAGACGCAGGAAGCAGAATGTGCTGGCTTCCTGGCGGGGGTCGGGGTGGGGTCAGGGGCCTCACTGGGTCAGCTCAGGCTCAGAGGGGCAGCGACACCTCCTGCGGAGCGGAGGAAGCTCTGGGGAGGTTTCCGCTTCTTTGCAAAGGAAGTGAGTCAGGGGCGTGGCGCGGGCGGGACTCAGGCTGGACGGAGGCACCAGAGGGGGAGGCCTGGCTGACTCGCCCAGGTACCCTGGCCGGTTGGTCACCTACCTTAAAGCCCTCCCAGCCCTCCTGACTCAGCCCAGGCCCAGGACACCCGGTGAGGCCGAGGGCATTGCCTCCCCTGGGGTCCCACGTGCCTTTGCTCCTCAGCCTGCCCTCCACAGGACCCCCACCTCCCCAGGGACATCTGCGCCTGACCACCCTCCGCCCCCGCAGGGCCCACAGCGAGGGGGATAGGCGTGTCCAGGCTGCCGGGGAGCAGCGGCGGAGCGGGCCGCCAGGGTTCTCTCCCTCTCCCCTCGCCCAAGCCCAATCCGGGTGCTCACAGAGTAGGGCTCGTCTCCTTTTCCTCCCCCTCTTCCACCAGGTCCCGGGCTCCACGGCGCTCCCCACCTCCGCCTCCCCCTTTGTCTTCCCCTGTACCCCGGCCTAGAGCCCCCACCCCAGGACAGAGCAGGAAGTTCTAGAATGGGGGAACAAACCCCACGCATGACTCAGGGCCCTGGTCGGAGGGCAAATTTAGAAAGAACTTGGGCCAGGAGTTGGCAGGTGGAGACTCTGGACCTTTCCCCGGCCGCCAGCTTCATGTGGCCCTGCCCCGCCCCCGTTCCCACCTCTGTGTAGGCTGGCCTGCCTGGGTGACCCTCCCCTCCGGGGCGGGTCTGCTAACCAGTAACGCCCCCAGACCAGTCCTGGCCCCGAGCCATCGGGACTCGACTGTGTCCCGTGGGCGCTGGCAGTCCCGAGGCCCCGTCCTCCATCCTCCCTGCCCCTCATCCTCCACACTTCTGCCCACACGGGTCCCTCTGCAGAGCACGCCATCCCTCCCCACTTCCCAGCTTCCCTCCACCTCCCTGCCCAACCTGCATCAGGGAGAAGTCACTCGTGGGCTGGGGGATTCCCGTCCTCCCCAGCATATGGGGCTCCTGCCTGTGCATGCGTGTCCGATGCCCTCTGGCAGGATCACTGAGAAACCACTGCTTCTCCGCTTCCTCCTCTCCAGCTGCGGGCCTGGTGGCTCCCCGAGACCCGCTGCCCCTTTCTGTGCTGGGCCAGGTGCTTAGGGACCCCTCGAGCCTCACCCACCATGTGGGCCCTGCCCAGGCCTTCCGGGAACCAGGACGGAAGGCTATCTGTCCAGGTCTCTGCTGGTGCCCCATGGCCCCGCTATGAAAGTGGGGTCCTTTGGGGTCTTCAGGCTTTCTACAGTCTCCCAGCTTCTTCTGACACACAGAACCCCAGGGGACCCTGACAGGCAGACGCGGGAAAAGGTGCACGGGGGGGGGGGGGGGGGAGCACTGGCTGTCAGCTGCTTCTGCCAGATGCTGGTTCCAAACCTGCTGGGGTCCAGAGCCCCATCACTGGGTGAGGAGGGAGCCTGTAAGTGGGGTGTGGCGGGAGTCAAGAAAGTCAAGCCTCAGAGGACCTGCCCCCAGCGGGGTCAAGGGCGAGCCTGAGCCCTGCACTAAGGCCTGCCTCCTCTGTACTTTCTTCCCCATCTCCAGGGGTGAAGGGGTCCCCACCTGTCCCTACTCTTCAGGACCGAGCCCACCACACCCATATGATGGCCTTCCAGCCCGTGCCCCGTCCAGCCCTGAATTCAGGTCCACATCTTCAACATGGTCTCTGTAGACTCCTCACCTCGCTGCCCACCCCTGACCCCTGCACCAGCCCCGTGTGGGCTCAGGTTCACAAACTGCTGGCCTGGAGGAGGGCAGGGCCCGCACCACACACATGCTTCCTCCTCCCCGAATTCCTCTGCGGACGCTCCCTTCCTCTGACCAGACCTCCCACCCCACAGCTTCCCCACAGCCCTGCCCGTCAGGCCTCAGGATTCCCGCCTCCCTCGCAGCCCCAGAGGGTCCCTGAGCTCAGCTGCCCCCTCCCACCGGCCCACCTGGGGCTCTCCCTCGCTGCAGCCCTCACCCCCACCCCGTCCATCCTTGCAGCTCACGCCCTCCACCTGACGACCCCCGCCCACCGGGGCCTCTGGTCCCTGGTCCCTTCATCCGGGCTGTTGGAGCCTGGCCTCACCGACTGGTCTCCGTCCCCCTTGACCATGAGCCTCGGGGGTGGGGGGTGGGGGGTCACACGGGCACTTGCTCCTCCCCCGGCCCAGCTCCTTCCTCATCCTCTTCTCGGGCCCCACCTCTGCCCCATCCTGTCTCCCAGCCCAGAACCTGGCCCCCTGGCCCCCAGAGGAAAAGCGGCAGCTGGAAGGGGGTCCCCGCCTCCTCCCTGGGAACGCGCCCGCTCCCGCGGGGCCCACCTGGGCCTGGCGCTGCCCCCTCCCCCACTCAGTGACACCCCAGCGGTCCCCCCACGCCCCATCCACTTTTCATTCCTTGTCACTCCCATCAGCACACAAACACCGGGCTCCTCCCCGACTGCCAATGCCCACACCCCCGATCTTTGCTTTCCTCAGTCACCACCTCTACCAGTCCCTCCCCAACACCTGCAAAGCCGCACATGTCAAGGTCACAGTGACCTCCACACAGCCTGCCCTGGGCAACATGTCAGCAGTGGTGATGGGCACTGAGGAGTCTCTTGGCCCCGAGCGCAGCCAGGCCCAGGCCTCACCATCCGCAGCTGCTGTCCCAGACAGCGCTGGGCATCCAGGCTGTGCCCACGGAGACAGGCGCCAGGAAAGCGCCCGCCAGCCTGCACTACCACCCACCCTGGCGTGCACAGAAACAGCTCACCTGCTGGATTTACCAAAACGCCTTTTATTTACAAAAGTGAAGGTCCCACCATGAGCAACAGCAGACGGGCACCTGGCCGAGCTCACTGCTCTGAGGGTAAATCGAGGCCGCGGGGGGGCCCGGGCTCTCCTCCCCCGTGTGCTGCGCGGGCCTGTCAACAGGGGAGGAGCTCCTCGGAGAGCTGGGCTCCTCCTGCTGACCCCCGCCCCCAGCAAACTCCGCAACTGCGTCGCCAACCCTGCCCCCCGCCCCTTGGAAACCAGGCGTCCTGTTCCTAATCCCAACTGCTGCCAGTCTGCCTGACAGCCCACATGCCCGGAGGAACAAGCAAGCAGCTTTCCACGGGAGCGCGAGGGGCCAGGTGGGGCGCAGCAGACCTGGAGCAGACCTGTGCTCCCGGGAGCCGGCCGGGGGGCCACAAGCAGCAGGGACCCGGGTCCCACTCACGGAGGCACACACCTCCCAGGACCAAGTTCCAGGGGAGGCTGAGGTGCAGAGCACGGGTGCCCTGCCCACAGGACAGTCCCCGGGGTCTCCACTCAGCCCACCCCCAGTCCCAGGAACAGTCAGTCCACCTCCAGGAGAGACGGGCTCCTGCTCTCACAGGCACAGGGGAGCCTCTCCCCCTGGCCGACCAGGGCCAAGTCCCCACCGGGGGCCCCGCCCGCCCACCGCTGAGCAGCCCCAGGCGCAGCCTCAGAGTCCAGCCGGGGCGGGCACGGTGGGGAGGGGCAGCTCCAGGGCTGGGGTCTCTGTAGCCTGAGCCGGGCTGGGCTTCCTACGGTCCAGCTGCTCCAGCTTCTCTCCAAGCTGGGAATACAGCTCCTTCACCGCCTCTCCACTCTGGGGGGAAGCGCGTGCACACAGGTCCCTCTCCCTCCCCTTCCCCCTCCCCCCACCCCAGGCCGGCCCAGCCAGCCAGCCAGCCAGCCGGGCGGGGCAGGGGAGGGCACCCACCTGGCCTGTGGGCTCCAGCGCCTTCTGCAGGGCCTCCAGCTTGGACGGGGCCACCCGGTGGTGCAGGTGGAGGAGGAGCCGCAGCACATGCCGCTGCACGTTCTCCTTCCTGGAAGAGGCCACGCTGGGCTGCAGGCGGCTGCAGAGCCGCCCTCCCACCCCCTTCCCAGCTGTGCCCGGTGCCCCCGACCGAGATGTGGACGGAGAGGACGGGCACCTCGGGGAGGCGGTGAGGAGAAAGCCGTCGAAGAGGCTGCTGCAGAAGTCCTCCAGGGCAAACTCGTCCGCCAGCAGCGCCAGGTTGCCCGTGAGCAGGTGCAGGAAGATGTCCCCGAACGCCAGATCGCTGAAGGTCTCCACTGCAAGCACAGCAGGCATCGCCCAGATCGCCCGACACCCACCTCCCCGACCCGGGCCTGAGGGCCAGAACCTGGGCCTGGACGGGGGAAGCAAACAGTGGGGGCAGGGCTCCAGGGCGAGGGTGGGGAGGGGACGAGAGCTCGTCACGGGTGGCTCTGCCCAGTGGCCACGGGGCTCAGGATGAAGTGGACTCCAGCAGAGGGCAAGCTGAACGGGCCGGTAGTGAGAGGAGACACAGAAGTGCCGAGGGCCGGCCCGGCAGGTCTACCAGATCACGGGCTCTAGAGGAGAGAGAACGGAGCAAACGGGCCTTCTTTTTTTGAAGCCACGGCAGTCAAACCTCAGAAGAGAGAGATGGCGAGAGTAACTACCAGCCGATCACAGCGATCACCAGCAACACCGCCGAGCGCCCGCGGGCAGCTACAGCAGCTGAGACAGGAACGCCGACCTGAGCCCAGCCGCCGAGCCCCTAACGCGGCGGGAGACGCAACCCCACCGGACGCGCCCAGGGTGCGCTCCTGCTGCACAGCTGACCAGGGGCTCGGCTGGCCTCACAGCCGGTTTACAGGACACTCAGGCGGGCACACGGTCACTGCACCAGGGGACGCTGCCAGCAAAGTCCCAACTGGGGAACAAACGCCCTGGTTCCCCCAGCAAACCCCACGTAGCCCTACAGACCCCAGGACCCGAGAGGCAGCCGGAGAGCCAGGTGAAGGGAGGTCCTTGTTTGACTCCGGACTTGAACGGACCATCCGCACAAAAACGTTATGTGACAACTGGGGCAACGCAGCCACCGTCGGGACCTGGACCCCGACCAACCACGTGCCAAGGAAGTGGTTTGGGTTTTTTTTTTTTTGCGGTACGCGGGCCTCTCACCGTTGTGCCCTGTCCCGTTGCGGAGGCTCAGCGGCCACGGCTCACGGGCCCAGCCGCTCCGCGGCATGTGGGATCCTCCCGGACCGGGGCACGATCCCGCGTCCCCTGCATCGGCAGGCGGACTCCCAACCGCTGCGCCACCAGGGACGCCCCAAAGCCGTGGTTTTTAAGAGTCTGTCTCCTGTAGAGACACCTGCTGCATCGTGCCAAGCTAGTCTCTGCCGGGTTTCCGTACAGACCGCCGAGCGGACGGGACGGCAGCCGCGTGCAGACCCCCGTGCAGGTGGGCAACGGGCACTGGCTTTCACGATCCTGTGCTCTTTACTTCGGTTTCATCAAAAACTCCCACCAAAAAAAAAAGTTTAAAAATAATTTTTAAAACCAACATCCTTTTTTACTAGAACCTACTAGTTACACCAAAGAACGAGATCGCTCTTCCTGAACGTGGCTGAAGACCTGCACCCCAGCCCCCCGGGGACACAGCTCGTGGCTGGGAGACACTGACGCTCCCGCCTCGCAGAACACCCTGTGTGTACAGACATGATTAAACAAGAAAAATACAGTAGTTCAAAAGTGAGTAGAAAGAATGAGGCAAATCCAAGTTCCTTACGACTGTGCTCCCGGAAGCCCCCGAAACAGACACACAAGCTGTCGCCCCTGAGATCTCCACATGCTGAGATCCAGGAGCCTGTGAACGCGCCCCCTGAGAGGTACCGGGCCCCGAGACGGAAGATGGTCCTGCACACCCCGGTGGGCCCACGGTGGTCACGGGTCCTTACAAGAGGAAGGCGGGAGGCAGGAGTCAAAGACAGAGACAAGAGGACGAGAGAAGCTGGAGAGATGAACTGTGAAGAGGCCAGGAGCCAAGGACGCGGCTCCTGGAAGCTGGAGGAGACAAGAAGGGGCTTCTCCCTGGAGCCCCAGGAGGAGCCAGCCCTGCCCACACCTGACTTTAGCCCTGGGAGACTCACTGCAGACTTCTGAGCCCCAGAACCATAAGAATAAGTTCCTGTTGATCGGTTAGGGGGTGGCTGGGGAGAAACTAATACCCACAACGGGCCGCTTCCTGCACGTGGAGAAGTCGGGCAACGGCACGCACCACTGCCGGACAGCGAAGCGTGAGATCCTCCCGCAATGCCTCGGACGGGAGCGGGCCAGCAGAGGCCCCAGGCCTGTCGTGTGGTGGGCCGGCCGGGCGCTCCCGTACCCTTGAAGGGTCCACCCAGATCCCTCCCTCATCCTCCTGGCTTGTGCCCTGCACCCCAGACAGAGCAAGGCTCCCGGGGGAAGCGGCCTCTTCACCACCGCGGAGGGGGGCCCTCTCAGTGGTCTGAGGACTTGAGGGACCCCACGACTCTCGCCCCTTAGGAAAAGATTAAGGTGGCTCTTCGCGTCGTGGGCTGTGGCGAGAGCCGAGGGCGTCAGTGAGAGGACACGGCCGAGCCCCGCCGCCCACGCGACTCACCGAGCCCCGGGAGCAGGCGCAGGAGCGCGTTCTTGTTCCTCTGCTTGGTGATGTGCAGCACGTAGTAGAGCCCCACCTCACAGGCCATGCGCTGCTCCTGCAGGAACCTGCACCCGAGCGCCATCAGCCCCGAGGGGCTCAGGGCCAAGGCCCTCCCGCCCAGCGCCCGCAGCCCGTACTTGGTGAAACTCTCTGGCAGCGCGCTCGGATATGCGACCGGGGCCTTCTCCTCGGCCGGGAGCTTCTGATCCACGTTGAAGGTGTGGTCGTCCACCACGAAGGACATGAGCGTGGGCAGGAACCTGGTGACCAGCTCCACCTCCTGGGGCAGAGGCCCAAGAGCTGGCCTGCACCGTCCCTGCCCCTCGGCCCCCTTCCTCCGTCCATCCTCCCGGACGTGGGCCTGGGGCCCGTCCTCCCCCGCACCTCCCCAAACCCCACCCCACAGCCCCTTGAGAAGGCAGCGGGAAGGAGCCCCCCTGACCCTGTTACCATCCTGGGTTCCTTGAAGACCTGGCTGTCGATCATGTCCCACGCGCCCTGGCCCAGCGCCAGCAGCCGGAGCAGGAGCAGGAGATCCGGGCTGTCCTGTGGGGGGACACAGGCCTCGGCCGTGCTCACCTGCACTTCCTGCCGGGCTGCGCTCACCCAGGGGGGCCGGCCGCTCCCCGCTGGGTCGCTCTCCCCAGGGCCGGCTTGGAGCCGGGTGCCAGGGGTCCACAGCCACATGTCCCCCGGAAGGCAGCAGGCAGCCAGCCAGCCGCACTCACCCGGGGCAGCAGCTCCTGGCCCACCAGCTCCTGCAGATGCCTGACGGTGCTCAGCGACAAGGTGTTGATGGCGAAGGGGTCACACAGGATCATGGACAGGTCCCTGCGAGGACGTGCCCGCGGCGTCAGTGAGGGACGCTCCCGGCCCACCAAGCCACTGACCTGAGGAGATGGCCCTTCCGCATGGACAAAGCCCCCCTGCTCAGGACCGCTTTCCAAAAACTTGTGGTTCACAATTTGCCTTCAACTTACTTAACACACTGAAGAATCAAATAGTTTTTTTTAAAGAACTAGGGTCCAATCCTAGTTGAGAACCTGACCCAGACTCCATAAATTCAATCAGGTTCCCACAGAGATAATTCCAGGAACAAGGAGCTGAGACAAGAGGCCCACCCAGGAGCCCACCCAGACAGGACCCTGCCGGGAGCCAGATCCCACCACCTCCAGGTGCGGCGGGCCTCTCAGCTCACAGGCAGGCCCCACGTGGCTGCAGACACCAGAGTCCCAGCCCGGGCACCCAGCTCGCCTGCGACGGTGACGGCCTCACCCCAGCAGCCGAGCCTCTCCGCCATGTGCACGGGCGCCAACCCATCCTCCTAAGACGTACTGGAAGAGACACCCGCTCCCGACTGCTGCCACAGCACGCTCGTCCGGATGCCGTGGACAGGACCAGGCACAAGGCCGACCCTCACCCCAGGACCTGCTCCTGCCCCTTCTTCACTCCGTCAAGGAAGCCCTGCAGCTCCCGGGCCCTCTTGCTGTCCACGAACCGCTCTCGGATGCAAGCGTCCAGGCACCATGTGAACTGCGGGGAGGAGGCGCGGTCAGGACTCGGCCAGACACCGCAGCCTCCAGGCGGCACTCACCGCTGCCTGAGCTGTCTTGAGCCTTGGGTGAACATCGGGACCCCCACCTCGAGGCGCCGAGGCATGGCTTGTCCCCAGGAGTGGGACAGCACGAAGGAAATGGGCCCAAGTGCCCACATCCCCACAGGCCAGGTGGTGTAAGGAAGAGACAAAATGGGTGTTTTGTTCTGAAATGGGCCCCTCCAAGGCCCCCACCGTGGGGGGGGGCAGTGCAGGCTCAGAGTGTGACGCTGCGAAGCCCCTGGGAAGGGACGCTGTCTGGGGCCACACGGCACCTATGCCAGGACAAGGGCAGCGCAGAAAGCCCTGTTCCTGAACACAGAGCTCGCCGGTGAGCAGCCCCCGAGGGCTCTGGGGCAGGGGAGGGCCAGAGGCCCCGGAAAGACCGGAGGGGGCAGGGCACAGCTGGCTCTGGGTCAGGCGTCCAGGGGACAGCACGGTTCCCCAGCCGGGTGGGCAGAGGTGGTACAGGGGCTAGGGCGGAGCACACGTGCCTAGACTGCCACATCCAAGGGGAGGGGAAAGAGAAACGGAGGGGCAGAGCAGCGAGGGCGGCGCAGGTGCCCACCTTGTGGCAGGGGTCCACAGAGCAGATGTCGCCGACGTCCAGGTCATGCAGGGACATGAGCAGCTCGGCACGCAGCGTGCAGTAGTGCACGTTGCGGGTGCGCAGGAAAAGCGTGCGCAGGAACTGCAGGACCATGTCGTACAGCTTCACGTTGCGGCCCACCATCCGGGTCAGCCTCTGCACCACCTGCCGGGACACCAGGCCGGCCTCACACACCCCATGACCCTGCGGGGCTAAGCTTCCTCTCTCACAAAACATCAGCTTGTGCCGGGTGGCGACGTTTCTTGTCTTTAAGGAAGTGAACCCATTAGGCCCTGCGGCTCCTCTGAGAGGCTGTCAGCCCGGGTCCCAGACTCCACCAGAGTCGGCGGGCGGGGCAGCCGGTGGCGTGGGGGACTCGGGCCCAGACGTGCGGCGCCGCCACGCTGTGTCTGCTCAAGGCCCCGCTGCAGCCACCCCCCTCCCGCCTTCTCCCAGCGGCCACCACCCACCCCGGCACCCTGCCCCTACTGGGGAGGCTCCTGCCAAGGCGGCAGCCAACAGGAGGGGACCCCGCTTGGGGCACGTGGCCCTAAGGACGCACAGGGCCACCTGGGGTGACAGACACCAAGGCAGCCCAACAGGCTGCATGCAGCGAGTGCGGAGGTCAGCAGGGACGGCGGCCCACCTCAGGGCCCCTGCCGAGGACCCACCAGCAGGCCTTGGTACCCCAACAAGTGGGGCAAGCATAGAGCATCACCCGAGTCTCGGCACCGACGTACCGGCACCTCTAACACGGAGACAGGCGCGCACTCCAGCCTGACCACGGCCTGGCCTGCTGGGCACAGAACCACAGCCCTAAGGCCCAACCCACCCGAGGACGGCGGGGCAACGTGTCACCTGCCACCGCGCTCTCCCTTTACGCTGGCAGGACTCCAAGGTGGACCCTTGGCCTGGAGGGGAGAGTGAAAAGCAGCAGGACCACGGCCCGAGGCCAGGCTCCCCCAAAAGAAAGTGGAGGCAACGCAGGCAGGGCTCTGACACACACAGCGGCCTGTCCAGGAAGTGGTGCTGCGAGCACCGGCCCGACATCTGAGAGAAAACGTTAGGTGAGCCCCTACCTCAGGCCACACACAGAAAACTCAAGGTGAGAAGGCTGGCGGTGAAAGAACACGGCGAAACGTTTGGCCTCTTGCCATCACCTCCCTCCCCGGTTAAGGGATCATCCGGGAACCGGGCCAGGGACCCCCACCTCACCAGGAAAGGTCAAAGTGTTCACGGTGGCCTCCAGCCCCGTCCCCCTGCATTGTTCTGCGCCACTGCCGCCACTGGCCTCCCCCCGCCCCGTCTCCACAGCCCTCCTCTACCCCCGGAGCTCTCAGGGACCGAAACGGGACATCTACTGCATAGGGTCCGCCCCACACGAGCCTGCAGTACCCCAGGCAGGTGCCCCAGTACCCCAGGGGTCACTGAAGGGTCCAGGAGCCAAGGCAGTAAGTCAGCACCCAAAAAGCATTTGTTGAAGCAAAGAATGAATCAAACACAGAAACAGAGAAAAACTCCCAGGGTTGAAAGAAGACACAGAGAGCTTAGCTGAAGAGGCCGGCCAAGCTGCCGAGCTCAAAGTACGTAGAAAAGACCAAACAGACCCACACCCAGGCGCAGCGCCGCAATGCCCCTTGCCAGCCCCATATCCAAGCCCAGCCTTCTAGAAGCAGACAAGCCGGGCTTCACGGGGGGTGGCCCTGCACACATCCCCGCCCCGCCTCACCTCGCCCTGGCGCCTGGTCTTGGGAGAAGGGCTGAAGAAGTTGTGCAGGACGGAGAGCTCCGTGCTGAAGAGCGCGCTCTCCCTTTCCACGATGTACTGCTTCAGCAGCGGGGAGACCTCGTCGCCAAAGAGTGCCTGGTTGTCCTGCCAGATCTGCCGCTTCACCTCCACGGCGCAGGCCCGGTACAGCTCCTTGTCGGCCATCACCAGCTTCAGCTTCTTCTCAGGAACCTACATGACCCCAGAGGCCACCTGTGAGCAGCACCTGTGCCCCAGGGATCTCCCTCAAGACAAGCCAACAGGCCTCAGCCCCCCACAGCAGAGGCCACATCCAGCCCAGCCCCAACTGACAGGGGCACCTGTGACCGGCCCCCCAGGCTCTGACGGGGCAGGAGCTGTGCTGCCCACAAACAGCTTTTTCCCAGAAAGGGCGCCACGCTCCAGAGCTTGTGCCAAGCTTCGGTCAACGCGCGGCTCGGCTCAGGGAGAAGCCAGCGTGGGGAACGTGCTCCAGAGCTGCCATTCCTGAGGCAGGCAGCTCAGGAAACCTCCCCAGGGCAAGCTGGCCCTGCGGCGGTTACCTTGGGCAAGTGTTTCATGACGCACATCACCACTGGCTGCAGAGATGGCATCTTCACCAGAGAAAAGCTCTTCTCCAGAAGGTCCTCGAGCTTCTTGTACCTGGAAAGACTCTCAGCACTGAGGGAGCAGCCCAGGACCAAGCCGAAAGCAGCTCCCTGCATGTCCCCAGACCGGTGGGTGATGTGCACAGGCGGCCCCTTTTTCAGTAGAGATGTGTGGCCACCGGGGCACATTCAGTTCCCGGGCTGGGGAAGGGGCTGCCCATCTCACCGCCCACTTGCCTCTCCTCGGCCTTCCCCTCTGTGGCAATGGCTGACACGCGCTCCAGCAGCTTGTCCCGAAGCTCATCAAACACTGACTGGTGGAATTCCAGTCGGGGCGTCCCATGCAGGTCCAAGAAGGGCAAGGCCGACTGCAGAGAGGGAAGCAGCACGCCATTTTCTGTCTAAAGAAACAGAGCTCGATTTGACTCTTCGGGCGACAAGAAAAACCTCAGCCACAGCCCCGTCTGGCCAGGCACTCCGGATGCCCAGAGTACACAGGGAGACAAGGACAAGGATGTTCCCAGCAGCGCTGGCTGTTAACTGCAAAAACTGGAAACCACTGAGATGGCCGTCGACGTAGTCCCAACTCAGGACACTTAGTTCCTCCATCCCGGGAAACAGACGCAGCGATCGGGAGAGAGAGAAATCTGCCCGCTTTCCCACGCGACCTCGCCCCCCGCCGGACTCACACCCAGACGCTCGGCCTCTCCACCCGGCCCCTCCACCCGGCTCCACCTGGAACTGCTCGATGGCTTTGAGTGGCTCGGTGCAGTTGGTCAGCGTCTCCTTCAGGTCCTCGCCGTTGGCCACGCCCAGGTCCTGCAGCCCCGCGAACATGGCCGAGGCCCCGGCCCCAACCCGGCTCGGCGCCCCATCTCCTCCGCGCTCCCCGGGCACCGCCGCGCTCGCCACAGGCCCCGCAGCTGTCCGCTCGCCCGGGCCTCGGGGGCCGCCCGAGCTCCGCTCCCCGGCGCCCTCCAGCTCGGCCAGATTCCGCCCGCAGCGCGGCTCCCCTCGGTCCGCAGCCGCCCACTTCCGCCCCGCACAGGAGCCGGGTCAGCCCGCCAACCGGCGTCCCGGAAACGCCGCCGCCGCCCCGCAGAGGTTCGCGGGAACTGCGCCGCGGCCCGCGCCTGGCGGAGACGCAACGCGAAGGCGGTGCCAGGACGACGCACAGGGCGTCGAGGAAGCCCCGCCCCGCCCTCCCGGGCCCCCGCCCCGCCTTCCCGGGCCCCGCCCTCCTGCGCGACCCCGCCCAGCCTCGCGGCGCTTGCAGCCGTTTGCAGGCAAAGGAGAACTGGGTTGGGGCAAAGGGAGGGCCGAGTGCTGCGAAGCGCCTGGGGGAAGGGGGCACCGGAGGAGGGGGATGGAGCACAGGGGTCGGGGTGCCGCGGTATGCTTCAGGAGATTGAGAGATGATATTTTAGCCAAGAGCGTTTTAATAATCATGAAAAATCTTGTTGCTGACCTCACAGCGCCCACCAGGTGCACGACCCTCTCTCATCCGGGAACTTGGTTTCCTCCTTGTCCAACGCGGCGAAGCTCACACCGTAATGTTGTCGCAAAGACCAAAATCTAAGTGTGGGGACTTCCCTGGTGGCGCAGTGGCTAAGAATCCGCCTGCCAAGGCAGGGGACACGGGTTTGAGCCCTGGGCCGGGTAGATCCCACATGCTGCGGAGCAACGAAGCCCATGCGCCATAACTACTGAGCCCTCGGTGCCACAACTACTGAAGCCTGCACGCCTAGAGCCCGTGCTCTGCAACAAGAGAAGCCACCGCAATGAGAAGCCCGCGCACCGCAACAAAGAGTAGCGCCCCCCGCCCCGTTCCCGTGCACAGTAACGAAGACCCAACGCAACCAAAAGTAAATAAGTAAATTTATTTTTTTAAAAAAACAGGGGGCTTCCCTGGTGGCGCAGTGGTTGAGAGTCTGCCTGCCGATGCAGGGGACACGGGTTCGTGCCCCGGTCCAGGAGGATTCCACATGCCGCGGAGCGGCTGGGCCCGTGAGCCATGGCCACTGAGCCTGTGCATCCGGAGCTTGTGCTCCACAATGGGGGAGGCCACAACAGTGAGAGGCCCGCGTACCGCAGAAAAAAACAAAAAACAGAAAACAAAACTAAGTTTGCCTTCAAATAGGGAGTGCCTAGCAGAGACCTGGGCACGCAGTGACAGGGTGGCAAAAGATGGCTGTCCTCTTGTCACCTTGAGCATCTAGCCCCCTTGCTAACCAAAAGTCTTAGGCCCTCAGGCTGAGGTCCAGCCCAACTCGCTGCATATGTGAGCCCTGGATTCCATGGTGTCCCTCATCTCTTGCAGTGCAAGATGCCCATACAGTACCTGCAGCAGTCACTGCCTGCCCTGCACCCTCCGTGGGCTCCCCATTGCTAAGCATGCAAGCCCCCGGACCCAGCACACAGCCCTCTGCAGCTTCTCCATCCCTCCAGCTCACCTCCTTCTGTCCCACCAGCCCGGGGTCCTCCCAAGCTTGGCCACACCAAACATCACACCCTCTCCCTTTTCATGTGCCTTGGCTTCTGAGGTTTGCTCTGCCAGAAATTCCCTTCCTGCTGCCCAGCAAACTCATCCTTGAAAGCCTCCTCCAGAAAGCCCTCCCTCCTCAGCCCAGCTGCAGGGGACTGCTGCATCCTTCCTGCTGGTCCCACTCCTGGTTTTAAGACCTAGGGATTGCTTGTGGTGCAGCTGAGAGGAGGGCTCCTGGTCCTCCCACCCTGGGCCAGACTCCCAAGGCCAGAGTGCCACAGGTCTGTCTCTGTTGCCCGCTGGCTGAGCTGGTCAGCGCAGTGCTCAGTGCCAACAGTCTGCAGTGCCACTGCTCTGATTCCCGGGGGTGCTGGGTGCTTTCTTGCCCCAGCGCTTCCCCTCTCCTGGACTTTGGGGTCTCTTGGGGGGCTGGGGTCCACTCTAGTAGGGCTTCGGGGAGGACTGAGGCCCTGGCAGAGGGTGGAGAAGGGGGCAGGGGCCAGGGGGCACCTAGCTGTGCAGGGCCAGCTGAAGGAGGCGTGGGGGTTGGGGGCAGCGGCCAGGGAGACTCCCTAGCGCAAAAGGAGCCCCCGCGGAAAACCCAGCCCTCGGAAAAGCGGAGCAACAGTGGTTGGCTCTGAGTGGACCGTGCACCCCCCAGAGGCAGGCCTGGTGGCCCAGGTGGGGCTGAGGTGGGGAGGCCTGTCTTCTTGGGGGCACAGAGGCTGGAGGGTATCACAAATGGCTGGGGCTGCTGACGCTGAAAAGCAAAGGAAGACAATGACGAGGCCGGGTGAGCGAGAGTCTATCTGCACTCCCCGGGCCCTGCGGCGCTCTCCAGAGCTGACCTGCCAACCAGCTCAGCCCTGGCCTTGGCCTCATCCAGGCAGGGCCCGGCCAAGAATGTCTCCTCCGCACCCCCGCTCCGTCTCTTCCTCTCCAGAGCCCTCCCATCTGACGCTGACCCTGCCTGGCCTCGGGAGGTGCTCCAGATGGACAGGCAGACTGATAGAGACTTCACTGAGGAAAGACACCTTTTATCAGGGCGGGGGGCTCCCAGTCTTTGCTCCGGGGCCCTTCTGTGGTGCATGGTGTTCTCTGAGGGCATAATCACCCACAGATGAAGCTATAGCTTGTCAGAGCCCTTGTCACTGGGCGTGGGTAGCTGGGAGTTCTCCCTATAACAAATACTGCCATCCGCCACGGCAGATGACGTGCACACCTGTCTTCAGCTGAACATGGATCATTTCCTCAGGACAGACGCGCCAAGTGGAAGCGGTGGGTCAAAGCCTGTGCAGTCTTTGTGTCCCCAAATGAGAGGTGGTCCTCATGCTGGCAAGGAGCATCAGAAACTGCCAGCATCAGCGTTTCATCCGCATTTGTTTGACTGAGGCTCTGCCCTCATTAACTATAGGCACATTTCACGTGTATTTTTCTATCGGGGCGTTAACGTTTCATAGGTTTGTTTTATAAGGTTGTTTCCACTGATATCACGTCTGCACAGAACACTTGTTGCAAACTCCTTCTCCAGTTGGTCATCTGCCCTTTAGCATTGTTTATACTGTTTTTTTGACACGTACTTGAACCTGCTAATCGTTCCCTTTATGATATTTTTCTTCGTTTTTATGGTTAGAAAGTCCTCCCTACACACACACACACACACACACACAGAGATCAGGATTTCTTTACAATGGAAAGTAGTGCCCAGCTCCAGGGGAAAGACCCTCTAGGACAGAGTCCCAGCAGCTCCCCAGCTCAGGAACCTTGTGGCAATGCCTCCAAAGCGTCCAGGGCCTTGCATCTGAGGAGGGGGCTTGGGGTGGGGCTCCCTTAGCCTCACCCTGGGAGGGTGCCCTTCCGTTGGCTACTGGCCTCCTGCGGGTAGCAAGCGTTCAAACCCAACCCCGCCTCTCACTACCTAGCAGGACCGACTCGGCTGCAATTACAGTCCCCGTTTTCCAAGCTCTAGGTCTGTCCTCAGTGAGACGCCTCCCTGGGCCTCCCGTAAAACAGGAGTGCTCACAGGGTGTGGGACGGGGCCTGGCCCAGGTGCTGCCCGACAATGCTGGGCCTCTTCACAATGGTTGCCTGGCAACAAGGACTCCTCTCTGGAAGGAGCCAGGTGCAGGCAAGGGAGGGGCTGAAGGCAGCCCAGGCAGAGCTGAGGCGCGATGACGGCTACTCAGAAGCACAACCTCTTCTCGCCGGAACCTCACTACATCCCAGGGTAAGCGCCGGGGCCCTGGGGGGAGGCTGGGGTCCCCGAGGATGGGGCAGCAAGGCCGGGGCCTAAGGGCTGAAGGTTGCTCTGCTGTGAGGGGAGCCCCAGAGCTGGGTCTCCAGGAAGCTGAGGCCAGAGGGTGAGGCCCTTGCGCAGGAGCCTGGGACCCAGAAGGCCAGGGAAATGGGGGTGAGGGCCGGAGGGCCTGGCAGGAGGGCTGGGGCGGGTTCGAGAGGGCCCGGCCGATCTGCCCTGCTGGTGCAGCCGTCTCAGGTGGCCAGCACGTCTGTCGAGAGCAAAAACTGGGGACAGCGCGACAGCTGGGGAGGCTGGCCTCTCCTTCCACACAGCACTCCGCTCTTTAAAGAGGAGATGAACTGGGGATTCCCTGGCGGTCCAGTGGTTAGGACTCTGCGCTTCCACTGCAGGGGGCACGGGTTCGATCCCTGGTCGGGGAACTAAGCTCCTGCATGCCACGCGGCCAAAAAAAAAAAAAAAATTAAAAGCATAAAGAGGAGAGGAGCATCTGGAGTAAACTGATGGGCACCGATGCCAGGCCACCTTGCTAGGTGTCCTGCGTGTCAACAACAGAAACGGGGGACTTCCCTGGCGGTCCAGCGTTTAAGACTCTGAGCTTCCACTGCAAGGGCCATGGGTTGGATCCCTGGTCGGGGAACTCAGATCCTGCATGTTGTGCAGCACAACCTAATAACTAAGAATAGAAACAGGCCTGCAGAGCGTGTGTGCACACCGACACACACTCAGACCACGTGCAAGGAAGACACTGGGAAGAACCAGACCCAACTCTGGTGACACTGAAGAGGCCCTCACCTTCGGCCCCAGCCTCGCTCAGCCTGTTGACTGACAAACCTGCATTCTCTTGAGCAGTTTTTAAGAGGGAAGCAACGCACACCCCTTGGATGTTGCACAGGGCCCGGGCAGCACTGGGTATCAGCTGCCCTCAGGGCTTAGCCGTGGTGCCCACACCACTTCCCCACAGGCCTCAATGACGCTCAGCTCAACTGCCACCTCCCGCCAGTCTCCCGGGTGGCCACCATCTGGGCCCCAAAATGCCCACCATACCTTCCTGGTGGGACCGACTCGTGTACAGTGGGCTCCCCTGGGCCTCAGACCACCCCTGCAATGCTTTGGGGGGGGGCAGAGCTCCCCGTTGCCTCATCTTTAAGACCCTTGTTGTTGGAAGCTGGCTGGGTGGATGGGACCCCACTGGTGGTGATGACAGAGCTCCCCTCCCGTGGGCCAGCCCTGTTCTCAGTGCTTGGCCTGTGCTGCCCATTCAAGCCCCAAGAGCCCTGGACGGCAGGCACTGCTGTGACCCCATTCTGTAGGCGGGGTCGAGGATCTTGCCTGTGGCCAGCAGGCTGGATCCACACCTGCTCCTCTCTCCTCCACAGCTATGCCGGCTTCTACCCGCAGCTGCGCTACCAGGTGGGGAACACGTATGGGCGCACCACGGCGCAGCTGCTCACGGACGCCAGCGTGCAGAAGAGCCCGTGCTCCGTCCTATCCCCCATAGCCAGGCCCAAGTCCATCGAGGACTTCAGCAAGTCCAAGCCGCCTAGTACGTCCTGCCGTGAACTGACAGAGCCCTACGTCTCCCGGTACACCAGTAAGCCGCCGTCCCCCCACCGGCCCTGCAGCCCCGGGGACACCCCCGTGCCTGCTGTGGCTCAAGGCTGCCCTGTCCGTACAGGTCTGAAGCCCTACAAGAACTCTGAGATCCTGGGCCGGTTCCCACCCCAGGAGGTGGGTGCCCAGGGGCTGCTGGGAGGAGAGAATGTATCCGGGACTGCAGGCTTCATGTGCTACCCCCCCCACCCCCCTTGCCCACCGGGCAGGAAGGGGGACTCCAGGGACCTTGGACACCCGGGCCTGCGGTTGGCATTAGGGGAAGAGGCCTGGAAGAGCACCACCCCTGCCTGTGAGGCCCCCACGCAGTACCAGGTAATTGAGAGACACCCTGGGAGCACTGGCATCAAGCCTTGGCCCAGCCAGAGCCGCGTGGGGGCCGGGGCGCTGACTTGCCCCTCCCCATTCCAGCTGTGCCCCTGCAGGAGGGGAGAGTGCCCACCCCCAGCCCTCCAGCAGGAGACACTACACATGCGCAGCTTCCACAGGCCGCCCCAGCTGGACCACCCCGACCTGATCCAGCGCAAGGCCATCTCAGGTGGGGGCCTGGGGCCTGGGCACGACACACCCCCGCAAGGCTCCACGGGCCCAGGCAGGATCTGGGGAGAGCAAGTGAGGCTGCCCATGGGCCCTTCCCAAGACTGGGAGGTCCTGCTGGCCCATTCCTATCTGTTTAGGGGGAGAGAGGAGTCCAGACTTCCCTAACCCTCTGGGAGCAGGTGTGAACACCCGGGGTGGTGGGGGAGCTGGACCTGATTGGGAGCGGGACCCTGGCTCCTCCTTTCCCAGGTTACGCTGGCTTTGTCCCTCGGTTTGCCTGGGTGATAGGGATGAATTTTCGCGATGGGGTCGCACAGGCCACGGATGAGTTCGACAAGAGCCAGGTATGTGGGCGCCATCCCTGGGCGGGCACTGCTGTCTCCATGCTCTGGCTTCCCTGGAGGGAGGCTGCTCCCCCTCCGCCCGCCCCCGCCCCCCAGGCGTCTTTCTGACTAGGTCTTGGCTCCCTGCTCCAGAGTGTTGTGGACAGACGGGAAAAGACCCCGAGCCACTCATTCCCAGAATGCCAGCCTTGCAGCCACTGGGACGTTCTGCTCACTGGTCACCAGTTGGGGGCGGCAGCACACGGCAGCACCTGCCTGTTTCCACAGTTCCTGCTCAGAAATCCCATCCGTGCCCTGGGCGAGAGGCTGCCGGGAACGCAGTGGCCTAGCAACACCATCTACAGAAGCCGAGGCCTCACACCTTTCTACATGGGGTTCATACCGTGTGAGTGCAGTAGGCTCCCCGCCCCCATCCCAGACAAGGTCATGGTGACAGGTCACTGTGGGGAGGCGTCCGGGGCTGGGCCCCATTACCTATGCTGAACCTCAGGCAGAAGCCCAGCTGTGTGACCACAGGATTCCCTTGGGGCAGGACTACCCAATGTCCCCTCTTCTCCAGTGTAGAAGGGTTTCACAGCCCTGACACTAAAAGTCAGACAGAGGCCAGCTGCCTCCAGACCACGCTGGCCTTCTAGAGGTTTCCTGTGCACAGGCCAGACCCGCCTTCAGGAGGCAGGGGCCCAGGGCGGCCCCAAGCCCCCAAGAGTCTGCGTGTTTGCAGGCTGAGCTGACCCCTCCAGCAGCCACTCGCGTGCCCACCCTGCGCAAGCGGCGAGCCCAGAGGCTCAGCTGCGACGGTGCCTCTCGCAGCCACCATGCAGGACAGCTACGCGCTGACGTTTAGCAACAGCACCCGCAAGGTCTATCAGAAGGAACTGGAGAGGCGCAGCCAGACGCTATGAAAACGCTTTAATGGTGGTACCTGTACAGCACGTGATGTCAAGACAAGAAGAAGAACAAATACACACACAGAAAGACGGGGCTATCAGAGAACAGGCTGTGAGTGAATAAAGAGTTCCCACGGCTTCCACGCTTTACCGGGTACCGCACAGCCCTAGGCCACCTCCTCCTCGGCCTCCTCCTCAAACTCCCCCTCCTCCTCGGCCGTGGCGTCCTGGTACTGCTGGTACTCGGACACCAGGTCGTTCATGTTGCTCTCGGCCTCGGTGAACTCCATCTCGTCCATGCCCTCGCCCGTGTACCAGTGCAGGAAGGCCTTGCGGCGGAACATGGCCGTGAACTGCTCCGAGATGCGCTTGAACAGCTCCTGGATGGCCGTGCTGTTGCCGATGAAGGTGGCAGACATTTTTAGCCCGCGGGGTGGGATGTCACAAACAGCTGTTTTCACGTTGTTGGGGATCCACTCGACAAAATAGCTGCTGTTCTTGTTTTGGACGTTAAGCATCTGCTCGTCCACCTCCTTCATGGACATGCGGCCCCGGAACACGGCAGCCACGGTCAGGTAGCGGCCATGGCGGGGGTCACAGGCCGCCATCATGTTCTTGGCATCAAACATCTGCTGGGTGAGCTCGGGCACCGTCAGCGCCCGGTACTGCTGGCTGCCCCGGCTGGTCAGTGGGGCGAAGCCGGGCATGAAGAAGTGCAGACGGGGGAAGGGGACCATGTTGACAGCCAGCTTGCGCAGGTCAGCATTGAGCTGGCCTGGGAAGCGCAGGCAGGTGGTGACCCCACTCATGGTGGCCGATACTAGGTGGTTCAGGTCACCATAGGTGGGCGTGGTCAACTTCAGGGTTCTGAAGCAGATGTCATAGAGAGCCTCGTTATCAATGCAGTAGGTCTCGTCTGTGTTTTCTACGAGCTGGTGGACGGAAAGGGTGGCGTTGTAGGGCTCCACCACTGTGTCCGACACCTTGGGCGAGGGCACCACGCTGAAAGTGTTCATGATGCGGTCGGGGTACTCCTCCCGGATCTTACTGATGAGGAGGGTGCCCATCCCGGACCCGGTGCCGCCCCCCAGCGAGTGGGTCAGCTGGAAGCCCTGCAGGCAGTCGCAGCTCTCCGCCTCCTTCCTCACAACATCCAGCACCGAGTCCACCAGCTCTGCACCTTCTGTGTAGTGCCCCTTGGCCCAGTTGTTCCCGGCACCACTCTGACCTGCAAAAGAGAGCAGCCAGTCGCTCTTCGGCCACGCATGTGGTCACCAGTGGTCACCCGTGCCAAAAAGGCCAGATGACATGGCGTGAGGCGACACACAACCCCCCCACGGCAGGTACAGCACATGGACCCCCAAATTAATAACGTAACGACGTACCCGATTACTAATCAAAAGTTCAAGGTAAAGTAGTTGAACAACAACCCAGCTGCTCCCACGGGCAGCCTCCGCCAATTCCCAAGGGCAGATGAGCTGCCACTGCCTCTGACTCAGCCTGCACGGCTGGCAGATTACATCTGCCTGCTCTTTCCGCGCGTGCGGACAGCTGGGCCTTCCCCTCAAAGCCGCTTTAGGAGAAGAGATTGGATGACTCGAGGAGGAAGCAGAGTGTCCTTGAACCCCGCTTCCACTGTGAGCGCAGACTGAATCAGGACCTCGGCTCTGCGGTCCTAAAGGTGGCGACCTTGGGCACCCCTTGACCTTTGAGCCGCCCTGGCTAGCAAGCCACCCCCCAGCCCGACCTGCGGCTCACCGAAAACGAAGTTGTCCGGCCTGAATATCTGCCCGAAAGGCCCCGAGCGCACGGAGTCCATGGTGCCGGGCTCCAGGTCCACGAGCACGGCGCGGGGCACGTACTTGCCACCTGGGGGGCGGGAGGGCGTCAGCGAGGGGAGGGCCGCGGGGCGGCAGGGGGGTGGGGAAAGGGCGCAGGGGTCTCACCCGTGGCCTCGTTGTAGTACACGTTGATCCGCTCCAGTTGCAGGTCACTGTCCCCGTGGTAGGTGCCGGTAGGGTCGATGCCATGCTCATCGCTGATCACCTCCCAAAACTGCGGGAGACGCGAGCGGGCCGGACAGGGGCTGAGTCACGCCTCAGGTGCCCGGAGCCGGCCCCGCCCCGGACGGCGCGGCCCTCCCCTCCCCCGCCGCCGCCGCCAGACCGTCCCCAAGGGCCCTCGCTGCCGCCCCCGCCCCGGTTCGGGCGCCGCGCAGGGCCGCAATGCGGGGCCGCCGCCACCCGCCCGCTGCCGCCATCTTTCCCGCCGCCCGCTCGCCCCGCCCGGAAGACCTGCGCCGGCCCCGACGCCCCCGCTCACCTTGGCGCCGATCTGGTTGCCGCACTGGCCGGCCTGCAGGTGTACGATCTCCCTCATGGCGTCGGCGTCGGCGGCGGCGGTGGCGGTGGCGGGGGGCGGCGGCGGGGGGCAGCTGCAGTGGCAGGTTAACAGCAAAGGCCGACGAGCTGGCGCGCAGAGTGCTACAACTGCCTCGCCGCCGGTGCTTATATATGCATCGCACCCGCCCCCGCCAGCCTCGTATTGGGCTTCCAGAGCGAGGCTGGCAAGCGTCCTCATTTGATTGGCTGAAGCTCCGTCAATCTCTCCACCTAACGCCCGCCTTCCCAACGCCTTTGGCCCTTTATTGGTCCGCCGCGGCTTCTGCTCTCCCTATCAAAATACCCCCCCTCGCTCTGCGGTGCTCTGTCCATTGGGTGTTTCAAATGATTGATTTGTTCTTTCATTGGCTAGCCCCGGAGAGCACGCCGACAGGCCGGCGCTATTGGCTGCGCTGGGCCAGCGTCCTGGTAACCGCCGCAGTGCCGCGGGGACCCACGCGGGCGGGGGCGCGGGCTCGGGAGGGGCCAAGCGGGGAGGGCGGGGGAGGGCGGGGGAGGGCGGGGGAGGGCCGGCCCGAGGCCTGGGGAAGGCGGGTGTGGCGCGCCCGGTAGGCGAAAACTTAAGCCCGGGCCCACCTTGCGCCCTCTCGAGGGCGGCCGAGCGCAGGTTTTGGGGTCTCTGAGACGAGAAGGGGCGCGGAGCCGTTCATAGCAGAGACATACGGGTCTCTGGGGCCAAGGGGCGGCAGCGGCGGGGCGGGTGTGTCGGTGGAGTCGGGCCCTCCCCCCAGAGCAGCGGAGGCCTTGTGGCTTCCTGCTCCCCTCCTTGGTCCGCACCCGTCGCGGGCAGGTCGGGGAGCACGTGGGGCCGCTGCGCCAGGCCGGGGAGAGGGGGCAGAGGAGGGGAGAGGTGGGCCCAGTGGGCGGGGAGGGGAGGGGAGAGGAGAGGAGGGCAGGGCAGTCCAGGGCGGGAGGGGGCCCTGCCTGGCAGCGGCTTGTTGTGGAGACCGCGCTGGCCCTGCGCCAGTCGCGTTGAGGCCTTGGCCCCAGGAGAGAACAGAGTTGCGTGGAGACGAGGGCAGCGCCCAGGCCTCTGGGCAACCACGGACTAGTACATCTGGGTGGACAAATGTTTTTACTCGTCCTTGACTTTTGTTTAGGGGGAAGAAAAATTTATGAAGGAAAAACAGTTAAATTACACGTGGTCAAACCTTTAATCAATCCTTTAAAAAACAGTACACTTGCATTATATTTTCGTAACATTTAAGAAACCAGGAATTACGCCCTTGGGTCTGCCCTGGACAGCCTCCATTGCCGTGGCCACTGGGTCCTCTCTAGATTCTGGTTTTCTCAGTGCGGTTCTTACCCTCCTTTGCTCATCAACCCAAGGGTGTTGGGGGCAATACGTGGTTATTTCTACCTAAAGAGAATGCGCTTCTCTCTTCACCATGTAATACGTGACACTATGGTAACATGGCATACTGCAGCGTTAGGACACGTTATGCTATACTTAATCTGTGGATGGAATTGTTGGGGCAAGCAGCATGCTGGCATAGAGATTAGCCTTTCCATCTCCTGAGAGTGGTCTGCAGCTGCAGTCCTGACCTGGAGGGTGAGTCCGCATGTCAAAGTGCTGGTCAGTCCCCTCCTCCACGCCAGTCCGGGAAGGTGGGCCCGGCTTCTGCTGGCCACAGGCAGTGGCATGTGGGGTGTGCAGGGTCACTGCCTGGCATCTGGGGTTCTCACGGTGCCCTGCAAAGTGGCTTAGCTGCCCAAGCAGCAGTCTGCAAGGCCCTGGCCGTGCAGCAGGGAGGCTCTGGGGCCTGGTAGCATTGAGTTGTCACGAACCCACAAATTGGTGAGAAAGGGAGAAGCTCAGATTTTCCTGCCAGTGAGCGGTGCTCTTTGAGATGTTTGTCAAAGCCTTCTCTCCTTGCCCCCCACCCTTGGCTGAGATCCCCACTGGCAAAGGTCCCTGTTTCCTGTGACCAGTGCCCACAGGGCTGGGAGTTCAGCATGGAACCCCTACTTTACAGGTAACAAAATAGAGATTGTGTCTCCCACCCAGGTGTGAGCCCCAGAGCCCCCCGTGGCACCAGGTTGTCCACCTTGCCCTCCCAAAGTGAACACTGGGAGCAAGACAGCAGGAAGCTCCCCGTGGCCCTCAGCCAAGGACCACAGTTGCCACTGCTGCCCAGGGCTGGCGGGGGGGGGGGGGGAAGCCCTGCAGGTCCCCACACTCAGCCAAGGGTTTTCCTGCTGCATGGTGGAGAGGTTGGGCTGGGGGGCCGGTCGGGGCCCAGTGCGGATCTGTGGCCCAGCGGGACACAGGGCAGAGTGGGCAGGGGCTGTGGGAGTGCTAGGCGCCTGGCCCTCCTGCCCCAGCCTGCAGCTGTCGGAGGCATCCACAACGACGGCTCTGTTTACCGGTGGCCATGGTCCCAGCGGGAGGGTGCGTTACCGCCAGGCAGGAGCAGCAGGCAGACAGTCGTTCACGGCCTCAAAGGACCCAGCAGTCAGCCTTTGTGGGCGGCCTCACCCGCCCCCGGAAGGAGAGGTGCATGGGGTACTTTCTTCCCCTCTCACTGCCTTTCCACCATGGGAAGGGGGAGCTGCCTCCTCCATGTCCCCAGGGAAGCAGCCGGGCCCAGTCCCTCCTCAGGGGACTTCCATGGGAGTGAGGTTGATGTCAGAACCACAAGTGTGTCCTGGGGTTACAAAAGTGGGGGGAAGCCCAAAGGGGGTAATGAGGCTGCCCCAGGGGTCTTGTTCCCATGAGGCCCCTGTGGCTCTCAGAATGGGTGGCTAGCTCCTTCCGAGGCCGGGGTGAGCCCCAGGCTCAGGAGACCTAGGAGTGTGTTTCGGGGGACAGGAGACCTGGAGTGGCTGAGAGGGACTAGGGGACACGGAGGGGGGCGGAGAGACCTGAGAAGAAGTAAAAGGACATGATGCTGGACAATAATTGGTCCTGGGGTCCCCTGGTCTCATCTTCCTGACGATTCACACCTGTCCCCCCGGGTTTGGTTAGGCAAACCTGGGGGCCAGGGAAGGAAGGTGCCCCCATCAGGGCAGCATCTACGGACCGGGAGGCTGTGACTGGCCGCAGCAGCTAACGGGGCAAAGCAGACCCCGAGCGGCCCGCAGGTCTGCGCGTGCGCGCCCCTCTCCGTGCGCGACTTATGCAGGGAGACGTGATCCGCCAATGCCCTCCTCTCATGGCGGAGGCGTGAGGTCGGGCTGGGGTTGTGGGCAGCCCTGGGCTGGAGGGGTGTCCGGTTACCGCCCGGCCGCCAGACAAAAGCGGTCCTGTGTGGAAACCCGCTGCGCTGCGGGGAGGAGCAGGGGGCGGGCGGGGGGGCGGCCCCCTCCCGCACGCTCCACCCTCCAGGTGGGCACCTGGCCCAGAGGCCTTCGGCCGCCTGGCGGCCGAGGTGTTTCGTGTAGGTGGGGGCCTCCAGGTGCGAGCGGCGCCGGGCGTCGCGGGCAGGACCCACTTCCTGGAGTGGGGGGCACTGAGCACCCCCTTTGCCCAGGCCGGCGGGGTGGTGCCCCTGGCGGCCGGCCAACTGTAGGCCGGCGGACCCGCGAAACCGCTCACTGGCTCGCCTGCCCCGCGCTCCCCACCCCCCGACAGCCGCCCGCAGCCCCGCGCTCGCCCACTCCCCTCCCCGCAGGGCCTCTCCCCCCGCCCCCCCACCCGCTCCGGCCACGCGCCACCCCGCAGCCCCGTGTTCTGCAGCGCTGCGCCGCGCTCTGCGGAAAGAGAGATAGAGGCAGAACGGGGGCGGAGAGGAGTAGGGCGCCTTGGGGCCACCCGGTCCTACCTGTCCCCTCTCCACTCCCCGACGCACCTGCGGAACTCGGGGCCCTGCCGCGGCCACGTGACGTCCTCTAGCCCGACCGCCGACAGGGGGGCTGGACGGCGCAGGAGCTGCCCGCGCGCGTCCTTCGCGGCACCGGTGCGTGGGAGCCGGTCGCCCTTTCCCTCCTGTACCCCCAGGGAAGGCCCCGGCCGCTTCCAGCCTCCCTGGACCCTGAGCTTCTTGCTGCGGGAAGTCTCTACGCTGTGGATTGGTCACTACTTAGGGCCTTCTGTCCCCAGTGGCCGCGGAGAGAAACAGAGTCACAGCTTGGGCCTCGGGGATCAGCTGTGTAGCCGCACCTCCGGGGAAGGCCAGCTCCCACGAGGGCTCAACCCGGGCCCCGGGTGTCCGCTGGGGGGCAGCAACGGCGCTGCCCCACTCCCAGCTCCCTACGGAGGCGGAGGCAGAGGCGGAGGCGGAGGCGGAGGCGGAGACGGGTGGGGCCCTGCCCATGCAGCCCGGGGTTGGGGAGAGAAGACCACCCACACCTGGGTACAGGCTTGTTTATTTGCAAAGAAGGTGATCCAGGTGACGCAGATGTCCGCAACCACTAGGATCCCTCAGGGCACCCAGAGGTCAACGGGGTTGGGGGCGTCCGCCCTTCACAACTGCTGGGAGGCCAGGACCTCGGGGTTCTCAAAGCAGTGGGCCTCCTTGGTCGCAGCCTGAGGGGGGCTGCAGGCCTTGCAGGGACAGCAGTGGCTCACCAGGCGGTCCCAGGGCTCCAGAGAACGGAACCACGGGGGCAGCCAGGCCCAGGAGCGCAGGCGGCGGGGCAGCCAGGCTGGCCGGTGCCGCTGCAGGACGGTGACCAGGATGGTGAGGAGCGCCAGCACAGCCAGGGGCCCCCCAGCCGCAGCCAGCACTGCACTCCCTGCCAGGGAGAGCCCGAAGGCAGCCAGCGGCAGCAGCAAAAAGCCGAGCAGCAGGTAGGCGATGGCCACCCAGCGGTAGCGGGCAGTCAGGTCCCCAAAGCGCTTGGCCAGTGGGATGGGCAGCCGGAGGACGGGCACCACGTACCATAACAGGATGCCAGCCAGGTTGAAGAAGAAGTGGATGAGGGCGACCTGGAGGGAGGGAGGGCGGGCAGGGTTCAGGAGCCTGGGCTCCCCAGGATACCTGCCCCTCCCTTTCTTGGCAGAAAGGGCACTAAGTCCAAAGGCAATTTGGGGTCCTGCTTGTTAGCCGAGACGGCGGCGTGGGAGGGCAAGTTCTGGCCAGCTGTGCTGGGCCTGCTCTTCCTGCACCCCCCAACACTTTGAGGGTCGGGACCCTAGTACGGCATCCCCACGTGGTAACTGCATCTATGATGACCCCGCGGATTCGACCTTCCCCTGAGCTGGCTTGGCTTGCCAACGTGTCGTCCACGGTGACCCTGCTCATGTCATTCCTGAGCGGGTTTGGCCACCCAGCCCTGGGCTCTGGCCTGGCTCCTGTGAGGAGGAGTTGCAGGGCCACGCGTGGAGGGAACACAACTCCCTCCAGGGGTTGCTGAAGAAGTTGAGGAGTCGGTGTGGTGGGTGCAGTCCGGAGGGCTTCCTGGAGTGGGTGGATCAGGGCCCTGCACTGGGAGGTTCTAAATGGACAAAGAGCCAAGGCAAGAGAGTAGGTGGGAGTCGGGGAGGGCTGGGGTTCATCTCTTCTTGTGGGCAGCGGCCCAGCAAGGTCCAGGCTTTCAGGAGCTGCACCTGTTAGGGTGCTGGAACAGAAGCAGTGGAGCACAGGGGATGATCTGGAGAGAATCCGCAGGACTGAATGGGACTGGGCGTGGGGTGTGCAGCTGGGGGAGGCATCCCGGAGGCAGAATTGTGACCGGGCAAGGGTGCTCGGAGGAAGACGGTGAGTCGTCCACGTAGGGACCTGTGGGGTTTAGATGCCTGGTGGTGGGGGACATCCTAGAGGTGTTGGCATAGAGGGGCTTGAGGCCCCCGAGGGCCGGGAGGCCTCAGAGGGGCACAGCCAGCAATAGGCAGTGGTCCCTCAGGAGAGGTTGGGGGGAGCTGCCAGCTGGAAAGGAGGAGAAGGCACCCTGGGACTACAGGATCCTAGAAACAATAAGGTTGCAGGGGAAGGGGAGAAGGCCTGGGATCCTGAGAAATGCCCACAGGGCCGCTGGGGTCCCAGGAGATGAGGAGGCTGCTGGCTTGAGCAGGCAGCCAGGGGTGGGGCCCAGGAGAGCTTGGGCCTGAGGCCCCAGGGCAGGCCTCCCGCCTCCAGCCCACAGTGCTGGCCAGGAGCGGACTGAGCCGGAGGGCAAGCCCCAGGCCTGTGTTGGGGGTGGGAGGGGCTTGGGGGCAGGGGAGGGGTGCGGGAGGGTGGTACCTGGACGGCGCTGATCAGCATATCCGAAGGGCCGGCCAGGGCAGCCAGCAGGGCCGTGGTGGTGGTGCCAACGTTGGAACCCAGCAAGAGGGGGTACGCCCGCTCCAGGCTGATCACCCGGACCCCTGGGGGAGCCAGGGCTCATCACGGGCCCTGAACCCCCTGCCCCCGGGGCCGGGTGCCACCTGCTGCGCTCACCCACGAGTGGCACGACGGCCGCGGTGAAGACGCTGCTGCTCTGGAGCGCGAAGGTCAGGCCGGCGCCCATGAGGATGGCCAGGTAGCCGCTGAGCCAGCCTAATGGGAAGGGGAGGTCTGGGGAGGGGGAGCCGGTCACCCCCAGCCGGGCCCCCTCGCCCCCACCCTCACCGCCTCCTCGAGGCCCACCGGCATTGATGACGGTCCTCACGGCCTGGGCGACGTGGCCTCGCAGCGTGGAGTTGAGCAGCTTGACGATGAGGACGAGGCAGGTGCAGAGTACAAGCAGGGAGGCGGCCAGCAGGATGAAGCCCACGGCCAGGTCCTCGAGCGCCGTGCCCCCGAACAGGTGGCGGCCTGGGGGCGGGGCGGGGGGGTGAGCTGCGGCCAGCGGGCGGGGCGGGCGGGGGGGGGGGCTGGGGCGGACGCGGGGCCTCACAGGGCAGCTGCTCCTGGGCGGCAGAGCTGTTCCTCCCAGGGCAGGGGCCCCCAGCGGCCGCTCCACACTTGCTGCTGTTCCCGGCCATCTGGGGAGGCAAGGCGGGTTGGGCTCAGGACGGGCTCCGAGAAGCCGGGACTGGCTAATTCAGCGGCTCGGAGGCCAGGGGTCAAAGGCACCTCACCGTCTGCCCCTCGGTGCCACACCATCGCTTAATGAGGCTACCGTTGGTAGCGCTGCCCGTGCCGCTGCCCGTAATGACATCAGCGTCCAGCTGGGGGACAGAGGAGTCTGGGTCTGGCGTTGGACTCCCGGGGGCTCAGAGGACCACAGCCCGGCCCACTGTGCTCTCTCTTCCCCCAGCCGACGACACCCTGCCCAGATCGGCCTCCGGCCTCGGCTGTCGCCACCTCCCCAAGAAACCCCTCCCCGCCACACCCGGCACGCGGGTCCCGCCGGAAACAGCGGCCGGCCTCACCTGCACGATGAGGTGTGTGAGCGGCCGTGTCAGCACCTTGAGGATGTCGGGCGCGCGCCCCCCGGGCTGCAGGCTGGCGGCGCCCAGGGCCAGTGCGCTGAGCCTCTCCAGGGGGGCCGCAGCACTCTCCAGCGGCAGCAGGATCAGCGCCGTGAGCCAGTTGAAGACTCCGTGCACGGCTGAGCCACCAAAGGCCCTGAGGCCACACGGAGTTGGGTGGTCGGAAGCCTCGGCCGCAGCCCCTGCCCTCCCCCGCACCTCCCTCACCTCCGAAACTCGTCGCGGTCCCCCGACTGCGCCATCGAGACCAGGGTGCTGGTGATGGATGTGCCCACGTTGACGCCCATGATGACGGGCACAGATGCCCGGACGGTCAGCACTGTAGGGGCGCGGCATCAGCCTCTCGCCCCTCACCCTGCCACTGCCATCCCCGGGGGGCAGGGGGGCACTCACGCTTGGCGGCCACCATGCTGACCACGATGGAGGAGGACGTGCTGGAGCTCTGCACGAGGACCGTGACCAGCACGCCGATGACCAGTCCGGCCACAGGGTTGGACAGCACCACGTTGTCCTTAAAGACGTCTCCAGCTACTTTGCCTACGCGCGGGACACAGGTGCCCTGAGGCTGGGGAGGGGTGGCCGGCCGGCCCAGCCCCAGCCACCTGGCCGGTCACTCACTGCCCAGCAGCTGGAAGGCAGAGCTGAGGATGTCCAGGGAGCAGATGAAGAGGTAGAGGCTGCCCAGGAGCCCACAGGCCTTGAGGAAGCCAGCAGCCACCTGGAGCACCCTACCGGCCATGCTGAGCTCTGAGGACAGAGGGCAGGGCTGTCCTCAGCCAGTGCCCACCCTGCCCGCCCCGGCTCCCCTCCAGGCCCCTGCCTCTTCTCCCCGCTCCCAGGACAGGGCCAGGGTCCCTCTCCTCTGTTCCTTTGCAGAACGGCCAAGCAGACAGCCCCTAGGGCCTCCGGGGAGCCTCCCTGCCCTCAGGAGGGAGGAGGGGGAGCAGGTGGGCAGGCGGGCCGTTGAGCCGAGGGACCAGGGGGCCCTGGCGGGGGTCTGCGTGGCGGGTTTCCATGGGGCCCGTTGGGGTAAACCCCCTCCTTGCTCCCTCTACCCAAGAACCCTCTCACGCTCACACCCTGGCGAGTCGGAGCCCCATTTGTCCAGTTACCCAGCATCTCCAGACCTACCTCTCCAGGACTGGCCAGTGTCCTTCAGCTGAGGGAGGGCCCAGGGGTCCACATCCCCGTCTTCCAACATGGGGACAGAACCGGAGGTCCCTGCAGGGGTCAGGGTCAGGTAGGGCCAGGAACCTAGCTGTTTCCTGGACACCTTTAGGTGGCGGCAAAAGGGGGTGGGGGGCTGCGGCACAGGGACAAGAGCGGAAAGGGGGGGCCCTAACTCTTCTGGCCCCTGGGCTCTCCTGGGGACGGATGGGCTGGAGCCCCTCTCCCAGCTTCCCCAGAGCCACGGGTCAGGGGCCAGGTGGGTGGGCAGGGAGGCAGGCCGAGGCTCCAGGACCCCGGAGCTCCTGGTACCTGCATTTCTCAGCCTTTGGTCCACCAGGCCAACTGTGTCCAGAGTGGCAGGAGGGTCCTGGGCGCAGGTGAGGGAATTCGGCATGGATTTTGGGCAGGCCCAGGCCCAGGCCCCAGTCTAGGTCTGCTGGGGGGAAGGGCAGTTCAGACACAGCTCCTCCCCATGCCTGCCAGGTCCTGGGGTCCCCTGGCCCGAGACCTCGCCGCTGTCCTCCCTTCCCACCCGCTGTTGGCCTTGGTGACCTTCCCCTTCCTCCGTCCACAGGGGGATGGCTATAGTGACCTCAGGTGGCTGTCAGGTGAGCCCAGTCCAGTTTGGGGGGACAGAGTTGAGGGAGCCCTGGCTCCGTTGCTGGTCCTGGCTGGAAGAAGGCCTGGTGGGTGGCCTAGGGTGCTGGGGTGTGGCCGGAAGTGGTCGTGAGCCGGGGACTCGGGGACCTCTCCTATCAGGTGTCACAGAGACCACTGCAGCTGGTCGCGGCTTAGAGTTTGGCATTTGGTACCAAACGGCAACATCTCCGCTTGATAAGGGCTCCACCTCCAGTGATGGGGAGCGGGACAGGGGGCTGGGTCGCCCCCACCCCACCTCAAGGCTCCCCCCTCAGCCTGCTGGGTCTGGGGCCCCCATCGAGCCCCCTCCCTCGGCTCCCAGTGTGCCCAAGGCCCGGGAGCTGGGGGGCCTGCCGTCACCCCTCCCTCCTGCTGCCCCCAAGCTGCTCTCTCGCTCTCAGCTCCTAGAGGGTGGGATGGGGCGCCTGAGCCCTGGGCCTGGAGGTCACCCAGCCCTGACCCCAGTGTCCTGGGTCCCCACCTGGTTCTAGAAGCTCCTACCTGTGTGGGTAGTGAGGGGCACCTTCGGGGAGGAGACACAGGCCAGGAGCAACTGCAGGTCAAAGATCTGCTGGGCGCACACATGACCTGCTGTGTACTGAGCCCCATTAATGTTTACCCAGGAGCTGAGGCCCCCGAGGAGTACCACTGCAGCCCTGGTACCTGCCTTGTCCAGGCCCCACTGTCACCCAGGGGTGTTGCGGGGCTGGGCAGGTGGCCCTTAGTGCTGGACTCCCGTGGATGGATGTCTCAGTGACACTGCCAGATGCTGCATGCTGCCTGCCCAAGGCAGGGCAGGATGCTGGGGCTCTGGCTGGCCAGCCTGGGGACCCCTTGGGAAGCCTGCCCTGAGCTCTACAGACCTCACTGTGGTTTTCCTGGCCCGGTCAGACGGCCAGAGGGAAGCCCTTTGCACCAGGTAGGCGGGGAGGGCAACAGCCCCTGAGGTCATCCAGTTCAGGGCTGGGCTTGGGGCAGAGCTGGGCCTGGCAGAGCTCCCAGCGGGCTCAGCACCGGTGGTGGCCAGCAGTGGTCACGGTCATGGGTGTCATGCCTCCATCTGCAAGGGGGAGGGTGGGCGAGGCCTCTCCCCCAGGCCACATGGCTGCCCTGCCCACTGCCCAAGCTCACCTGGACCAGGAAGGAGCCTCGGCCCATCCCGTTCTCTCTCCAGCTGAGCCCTGACCGGCCCCCTTGCTCGTGGAGTGCCTCTTAACTGGGGTCGGTCCCCTTCCTGCTCCTGGGATGCGGGGAGGAAGAGCTGCCCGGCTGGGGCTGGCCCCTCCCTGTCAGGCCTGGTCTTCCTGGCCCCCTGCTCGCCGCCCGTCGGTCGCTGGCGCAGGGGGACTTTGTCCCCGCGAGGGAGGAGGTTTCTGAGTGTCCTCTCAGCACATTCTCTTGTCTGTCCCTGCCGCCCACTGTCCGGGGCAGGCCCCGCGGCCCCTCCCGGGGGCTCCTTCCTGTGCGGGGGTGGGGGTGCTGCAGCCCAATTGGTGGGGTCTGCGTCCACTGTCTCCAGCACGTGCTCTGGTCCCTCCGAACGGTCTGTCTGGTGGCCACTTCTGCCTCCGCAGAAGGAAGCTGAGGGCCTGGCATGGGAGCCGCTGTCCTGAGCAGCCCCTCAGGCAGGTCCCCCCACCCCGGGCCTGGACCTCCTTGGACACCTGTGACAGCAGTGGCTGTGCCTGCGGGGGACCCTCCCCAGACAGCTCCCGACACAGCGGGAGCTCAGTGAGCAGATGAAGGGAACATCGCAGGGCTGCCTCACAGGCCAGCGGGGAAGGCAGAGGCCCTCCCTCCCTCCGGGCTCACGCCTCTGGGCCGTTCTGTAGAGGAGGGGAGACTTGCTCCAGCAGGACCGGGAACAGCCTCTGCCGGGCCCTGCCACTCCGGCCTGCAGCCTAGTCCCCGGGGTCTGGTCCCCAGACCCTTTCAGGAACCACCCTCTGAGCCAGGTCCGGACCCGAGCTGGGCTTGCAGGCGACTCTGACAGCGGCACCCCTCCCCTGCACACAGACCAGTGCGGGGCCTGGGAATCCTGCCTGGGATTCCAGTTCCTGCAGGGGCTCACGGTACTGTGGGCACAGCTCCCGACCTTAGGTTGTGGCCCCGGGGTGAACACGCGGAGTGGCACCCGGGACACTCTGCCGCCAGGCTGTTCTGCGCAGGCGTGCCGGAGGTTCTGCGCAGGCGTGCTGCAGACCGGCCGGGGCTCAGGCCTCGGGGCTGCCCGGGGGGTCCCAGCAGAGGCTGCTGCAGCCCCAGCAGCAGCATCTGGGCTGGGGGAAGTGGGGCTGGGGGCCCAAGGCGGGGCAAAGCCTGGCCGGCTGCTGAGTGATGGCGGTGCTGCCTTTGAGGGGCGTGGGGGTCTGGGGTTCTGTGCGAGGCGGCTCCCGCTCGGCCCTGACGGCCAGGAAGGCGGCCAGGTCGAGGTCCAGCATGGCCACCCCTCCGCGGGGCGTGGGTGTGCTCTGGCGGCACTGCGGGCAGGGGATCCAGCGCTGCTCGTGCGCTGGCGTGTCCAGCCGCCGCACACACGCCTGACAGAAGGTGTGGCCGCAGTAGAGGCGGCGGGGTAGGTGCCCAGTGAGGTCATAGGCTGAGTAGCAGATGACGCAGTCACCTCGCTGGGGCCCAGCGGCTGTGCCCTCTTCGGAGGCCCGGGGAGCCTCTGGCGGCAGCATCCTGGGGGAGGCATGCAGGGGGGCTGCAGCCTACCCACCCCAGGCTGCCCATGCTTGTCCTGCATGGTGGGGGCCTCAGCACCAGAAGTGCCCCCCGGAGGACAGGAGCCCAGGCCTCTGCAGACCCGGGAGGGTGAGTGGTGGCCCAGTGGGCCTCTGGGCACAGCCTGGGTCCCTGTGGCGGCTGCTGGGCAGCATCCTGCCCTGCTGTCTGGTCTCTCTCTGTGGCTCTCATGTGCCATCCCAGGCCCGAACCCACCCCAGCCTGCCTGAGCCCCAGGCGTCTCTTACCTGCATCTGCTCTGCTGGGTGGCTATGTCCAGCCAGAGGGTGGCTGGGCGTAGGGGGGACCCAGGGCGCCCTGCGGCTCCCTCCTTGGGGCTCGCGTTACTGGCCTACCACGGGCCAGTCAGCAGAGAGGCAGGTGGTGGCTGTGGGCAGGCGTGGGCTCCCCTTTCAGCCACAAAGAGCTTGCAACTGGATCCACCAGCACCACCAACTCATCAGGAGATAAGGGCCCCCCCCGCCTGCCCCGCCCCCTTCACGCGCAGACCCGGCTCCACTAACCCCTCACCCAGGCCTGGCTTTGCAACTCAACTTTGCCCATCTTCCCGCTTCGTCCACCCAGACCTGCGCCCACCCCACCCGCACTCATACTCCACCCCCACCTCACGATGGGAAAGCTTTTTGGCTGTGACCTGGGTGATGCCTGTTCTTCAGCTCTTAGTTCAAGCGTCACTTCCTCCAGGAAGCCTGCCAGGACCCCCACCAGCTCAGTGCTCTGAGGGGTCCTTCTGCTCTGTGGCTCAAGCACAGTGTGTGTGTCCATGTTGATTTGTCCCATTGCCTTTGTCCCTGTCTGGGCTGTCATGTTCCCATCACAAGCCAGCCCCATAAGGCTCCAAGGAGGCCCTCAAGCACAGGAGTGGAGATTCCCCACTCACACAGAGACCACCCAGAAACTCTCTGAGGTGCAAGGCACCGTGGGCAGCTCCGGATGCCCTCCTCAGAGGCCACCTCCCCCTGGCCTCTGCCTGGTCAAAGCCCTGGGGCCAGCCCAGTGACATAGCAGAATGGGGTGTGTTGGGAAGGGTGGGGTTGAGGTCGGGACCCCAGAACCCTCTCCGTCCCGCTAGAGGAAGCCAGGCCCAGAGGGTCCCCTCCTTACTCCAGCCATCGTGGCAGGCCCCCGCCTTCTGGGCCGGTCAGACGGGTTTTGGTGGCTGGCCCAGGTGGGGTCATCTTCCTGTGCGGGCCAGTCATGGGGCAGGCCGGGAGCCTGAGCTCCGTGGAGTCAGGCCAGTGACACGCCTGCCCACGCCCAGGACCAGTCCTGCCGTGTGGCCAGTCACCCGGGGTCAGGGGAGGGCTGGCACCAGGACCCGTCCATCCTGCGGGGCCAGCTTGGCCACCTCCTCCCGCTCTCTCTGCCCGGTCCCGGAAACGTCAGTGTGCCCGCTACCGGCCTCGCCGCTCAGTCTTCACACCGGCCTCACCCCCGGGGGGTGCCAAATGGCTCAGCTCCCCACATGCCCCCGACGCAGGTGCGCTGTGCTGCTTGGACAGGCGGGAGGTGGGTCTGGCCCAGCGCCTTCTCTGCCCACCTCCACGAAGCCCAGGCCCCAGAGGCAGGCCAGCGGCAGCAGCACACAGCAGATGTTCAGGAATTGGGTGTTCTGTGGGAAACCGAAAAACACCCCCGCCGAGGCAGGGCAGTGACTCACGGGTGGGCAGGGCTTGGTGGGCTGGCCACCTGGGCTCCCACTCCTGGAAACCTGCCCACGCTGGTGCCACCCACCACTGCGCTGCCGGCACGGTCCTCCTCCTGGAGGCTTCTCTCGGGCTCTACTCCTGGCTCCAGGCACAGCACGCTCCTGATGTCTGACCCGCACACTCACCTGTCTCCCAGGCTCACCCTCAGCCCCAGCGAATGCAGGGCAGCTCAAACCCAGGCCTGACCGGCCCTCCTGTCCAGCCTCTGGGCCAAACTGAGAGTGCAGTGCAGGTTCGGTTGTCGTGAGGCTGCCCCAGCCCGGAACGTCCCATTGAGGCTGGCAGCCTGTGGTGGCGCCTAGCCTGGGACCCTCCCGAAGCGGGTAGCGGCAAAGGAGGAGAGTGGCCAGGGCGAAGCTCGCTCTGCTTTATTGCCTGTGGCCCTGCGCCTGGGAGAGGTGGCCGAGGGTGCCCCCGGGGCTGCCATCGTGGCCAGCACCCAGGGCTCTGCTTCAGGGCTGGGCGCTGAGCTGTCCGCCTTCTCGGTGGGTAGGTGCCGCTGTCCAGGGTGGGGAGTGGCCGACACCTGTGACAACAGGCCAGTGGCTGTTCCAACTGTCCAGGCACTGCTGTGGCCCCCCGAGCAGAGGCCCGGGCTTGCCATGTGGGGGCGTCCCGCAGCAGGCCCTGCGGCCCAGGGGTCAGGCTAGGAAATGACACAGCAGCAGCTGCGGCAGCAGCAGAAGCGAGGGCAGCACCAGCAGTGACGGGCAACGTCGTCGCCACGCCCCGTGGGCGGCAGGCCCGCGTAGGTCAGTCCTGCCTGGCGCTGCCCACTGCCATGGGGGGTGCAGGCCTGCTGGCCCTGGATGGAAGTGGCCCCTTTGGCACCCTTGGGCCCTGGGGCCTCCTCGGTATGCTCCAGGGTGCAGGACCCCACGGGCAGAGGCTGCGACTCCAAGGAGGATGGAGCTGCCTCCAGCTGCCGCCCCAGCTCGGGCTGCAGGTGAGCCCTCGGGATGCTGACATGGGCATACGGGTCCTTGACGAGCATCTCAGGGGGGTCCATGGCTTGGCCTGGCAGGGGTGAGCAGAGGAGACAAAATCAGCTCAGCGGGGGGGACCCCAAGAAAAGCCAGGCTGCGGAAGCGCCTAAGTGTGTGTGAGGCCTATGTGTCAGTGCACGTGCAAGGTAGCAGAGTGAAGGGAGAGTGAGGGCCAGCATCTCCTAGCTGCCCCCAGGTGTCCCCCGCCCGCCCTGAGAGACAGTGCCCTGCGATGGAGCTGGGAGTGGGGTGGGGGGCTGGGATATGCAGCTAAGCTGGTCCTACAGGGGGTGCGGAAGCCCCTCAGCCCAGGACCCACCTGAAGTGGTGGCGGCAGCAGGCTGTCCTCTTGTTCTCTGGGCCGGGGCCGGGTGCCTGTGTGCTGAGCAACTGGCAGCTGCCTTTTCCCTCCTGGGAGGGGCGGGACTGTGGGCGGGGCTCAAGGATGGGGTTCGCAAGATCTCAGGAGGCCCCAACTCCTGGAGCACAGCGGCCACCCACCCTTCCTTTTGGGGATGGGCGTTGACTGCGGCCTGGCCTCCCAGGGACATTGCCAGCCTGGGTGATTCAGCTTCAAGGCATCTGGGGCATGTCCTGGCCCTCCAGGGACCTGCAGCTCACCAGAACGCAGGACAGGAGGCGAGCCTGGGGTCAGGCCTGCAGGTGGTCTGGGGGCCCAGCCATTACTCACACATCTCAAAGCCTCTGCTTTGAAGCAGAGGGCAGAGGTCCTCACTGTGACCCAAGCCTCCACCCCGCAGGCAAAGACCAAGATGTTTGCGAACACACGGCTTCGAGGTTTGCTGTTTAACTGGTAAGAAATGCTTGGTTGACACACCTTTGCCGATAAAACTTACTTATTTTAAGATCAGCGACATGGGCTTCATACACAAGTGACGTTTCTAGCTCATTTCTGAAACTGCAGTTTCCTTCTGGTTGGTGGCCTCGTGGGCCACAAGCCCCCGATCCCTCAGCGTCCCCATCCTTGGCCCTTGCATCCCCTCCATCTGTGAGGTGGCACACGGCACCTGCCATACACGGTCGCTGTATGTGGCGGGCGGATGTGAGCACTCGGGTCTTGGGTTTGGGCCTGGCACGGTGAGCTCCGCTTGGGGCAACCGGGACAGTAGGGTGCGGCCTGGACACGCACCCCTAGTCCTTGGCGCTCGTGGGGAACCCCCAGGAAGGGCGGGATCAAATCAGACACGGCCCAGGGGCCAGCGGACCGGAGTGGCCTGCATGGGGCCGGTCAGACCGGTCCGGACATGCCTAGTACCGATGCGGCACCGGACGTCGGGGAAATCAGGCCCAAAGACCGGGAAGTTGGGAGGCGGACAACAGAGGTCCAGTGCGCAGGCGCCAGAAGCCCCGCCCACAGCCCCTACAGAGTCTGCCTCTTGCTGAGAGGAGACTGGCGCATGCTCAAAACAGGACTGACAGGGCCGGGGTGGAGGTGCGCCGGGTGGGAACTATATTCCCCAGAAGCCTCTGCGCTCAAGGGTTTTACTAAACACCAGGTTCGGGGTCAGCTGGTCTCATCTGTCCAGGACCCGGCTTGGGCTGCACCAGCTCTGAGCCGCCCGCCTCGGGAGGCGTGGGTTTGGGCGGGCTCTGGGCGGGAGCCTTGCACTGGGTGGACTTCATCTCTAGGGGCGGGGCCTCGGGTAAGGGGTGGGGCCTAGTGGCCGGTACCACCTTGGGTGCGCGCCTAGGGAGTTGGTGGGAAGATGAGCAAAGCCCTTGCCGAGGCTGGACCCCCAGTCCTCCCCAGTCCTCCCCTGGCCGTGGCTGCCGCAGTTATCCTGCCTTCGCGCCAGGGCCCCATAAGCACCCCCCTGCCCCTCCCACGGGGCACCTGCTCACTAGCACGCATGCTCTCGCTGAATGGTGGAGGACACTGAGGTGCAGGCACTAGCCTAAGATCGCAAAGAGCGGCAAAGTCAAGGCCTATGGGCCAGGGATGCCTCTCCAGCCTGTTTTGCCCGCGTGGGGCCCTTTATCAGGAACGCCGACGTTTCCGGACTCTGCTGCTTGCAGGACTTGGGGCTAGGTCTATAGCCAGGTGCAGTCTGGCCTGTACAGAGCAGAGGAGCTGTGGCCAGAAGGGGCTGGGACTGTCCAGGGTTAGTTGCATGGCCCAGTGCTGATCCAAGAAGTGCCAGCATGCCATGTGGTGGCCCTGGCAGGTTAGGGAAAGGCTCTCTGGAGGCCCATGCAGCCCTGGTCCCTTGCCCTGTATTTGTCAGCATGTCCTCTATCCTCCCTCTCACCTGAGAGCTCCTCACAGGCAGCGGGCGTATCCCAGGGGGGGCAGGGAAGCGTGGCCTGAGGAAGAAGCAGAAAGGAATGGGGCCTCTGTGCTGGGTGCGGTCAGGTTAGCACACAACTCTGTGACAACGGGACACGTGCCGACCTGCTGGGATGCCAGAAAGGGCCACCCCACCCTGTGTAGGTGCGTGTCCTCCCTGAGCTGCCCCATGGCGGCCTGTCCAGCTGTCTGTTTGACCTTCCACCTACCCCTCGCACCCCCCACCTGTCCACCTGTCCTGTCCTTGGAGCAGTCTCCCAACTACCGTTCCTGCCTCCATTCACTCCTCTGATCGTCACTTGCCCGCCCCTGCTCACCCTCTTCTGTCACATCACCGTCTTTGAGCCTGCCAGTGCTGGAAACAGCCTGCTGCATCTGTGAGCCAGAAAACCCTGGAGGCATTCCCACTGGGGGCCGAGTGGAAGGATAAGCAGAGACCCTGACTCTGGCGGGGGGGGGACACAAGGCAGTCCCACGGTGGGGTCCTGGGAACCAGCTTTCATGGGACCACCCCTGGGCTCTCTCCTCCCCTTCCTCCCTCTGGCATTGTGAAAGCTCAAAGCAGGCTTTCCCTTCCAGAATTGAGGCGGGGGGCTTGACTAGGGCCCAGGCTCAGCCAGGCAGGGACGGGGGAAGGGGAGGCAGGAGGGGGGACGCCGCGGAGATCCTGACCCCCACGCGGCCCGCGGGGGGAGGAGGAGGGCGACCCCGAGAGCGGGCGCCAGGCCCGCGGAGGATCGAGGGGCGGCAGAGAGACTGGCCCCGCCCCGCGGACCCCGCGCGGGTCCCCAGACGGGGGGGGGGGCGGGGGTGGCGCTGCGGGCGCGGGCGGGCGCCGCGCGCACTGCGGTCCCCGCGCCTCCGCCGCAGAGCGCGCCACGCTCGGCACGCACCTGCCGCCGCCGCCGCCGCCGCCGCCGCCGCCGCCGTGCCGAGCCGAGCCCCGCGCCCCACGCCCCCGGGAGCCGCCGCGGCCCGGCCATCGCCCGAGGTCGCCGCCGGAGCCGCCGGGCCAAGGCGCGGGCGCCGCATCCAGGCCTGCCTTTGAGACAACCTCTGCGGCGGCGGCGCGCGGCCCAGCCGGGGACGCCAGGCTGGGGCAGGTGAGTGCGGGCGGGGCGGGACAGCGCGGGGTCGCCGCTCGCCGGCCTCCACTCTTAGGCAGAGGTCGGGCCTCGGGAACGGGGACTGGGGAGGGGGCTGGGTTCCGAGTCTGGCGAGGGTAAGGGTCAGAGGTCGGGCGCCTTGTCTTTTGTGCAGGGTGAGGGTGAGGGTGAGGGTGAGGGTGAGGGTGAGGGTGAGGGTGGGCCCGGGCGCTGCCCTCACGCTGTCTCTCACCTGCAGTTCGGGCCCGGTGAAGGCCTCTCCTCTGCTCCCGCCGCCGCCGCCGCCGCCGAGCTTGCAGCCCGGGTCCTTCCGCAGCCAGGGCTCAGGCTAGCTGCCTTCCCTGGGCGCCCTGTCCTGGAGCCATGGGGCCCACCTAGCCCCTGCCTGCCCGGATGTCCCGGCCCCGGGACGGCTGATCTCGGCTGCAGGGGGACACCCCCCAACGCCCCCTCGCCAGCCTCGGCGGCCAGAGACCCTGGGTGAGCTCCTGGGCACGACCTCCAGCCCAGGGCAGTCCCCCACACCCCCCTGCCCCCGTTCCTCTCCTCCTCCCCCGCTCCTTCCTCCTCCTCCTCCGACTGGACCTGAGAAGCCACTGTGGCCACTGGGGGGGGCCCTTCCCCCCAAGCTCTTGCCAGCCTCCCCCAGGAGTCCACAGGGCGTCCAGGGTCTCCACCAGGCCTGGCGGGACCAGGATGCTGCCCCCTCTCCTCCCCCCCGGCCCCACCCAACTCCCCCACCCACCCGAACACCCAGTCTGACTGGAGACAGCCGGATGCCGGCTGACCCTGGGCCCGAGGCGGGCAGTGGCTGGCCGGGCTTCCTCATGTCCTGCCTGAAGGGCCCCCATGTCATCCTCAAGATGGAGGCCATGAAGATGGTCCACCCTGAGAAGTTCCCCGAGCTGCAGGCGGCCACCCCCTGCTTCCCACCTGCACCCCGGCCCACCCCCGCTCTGGCACCCAAGAGAGCCTGGCCCTCAGACACCGAGATCATCGTCAACCAGGCCTGTGGGGGGGACATGCCTGCCTTGGAAGGGGCGCCCTGCACCCCACCGCTGCCACGTCGGCCTCGCAAGGGCAGCGCGGAGCTGGGCTTCCCCCGAGTGGCGCCGGCGGATGAGGTCATCGTGAATCAGTACGTGATTCGGCCTGGCCCTGCGGCCTCAGGGGCCTCCACGGCAGCGGCAGCGGCTGCAGGAGAGCCTCTGGAGTGCCCCACCTGCGGGCACACGTACAACGTTACGCAGCGGCGGCCCCGCGTGCTCTCCTGCCTGCACTCTGTGTGTGAGCAGTGCTTGCAGATTCTCTACGAGTCTTGCCCCAAGTACAAGTTCATCTCCTGTCCCACCTGCCGCCGCGAGACTGTGCTCTTCACTGACTACGGCCTGGCTGCGCTGGCCGTCAACACGTCCATCTTGAGCCGCCTGCCACCCGAGGCACTGACCGCTCCGTCCGGTGGCCAGTGGGGGGGCGAGCCCGAGGGCAGCTGCTACCAGACCTTCCGGCAGTACTGCGGGGCCGCGTGCACCTGCCACGTGCGGAACCCGCTGTCTGCCTGCTCCATCATGTAGCGCCCACCCGCCCGCCACCGCCCACCGGTCCTCGCCCGCTGCTTCTTCAGGGATCTGGCCCTGCCCTGTTGCCCACTGACCCCTTGCCCACCACAGCTTCTGGTCCCCACCCGCGTGGCACTGTCGCTGCAGCCAACTTTGCCATTAAAACTCTGCCAAAGTCTGCACCTTGTTCCCTGGACTGAAGCCTAGGCCTGCTCACAGGCCTGGGCCAGGGTGGGCACCCAGGGCTGCAGCCCCGACAGGGTCCAGGCTGGAGCAGCCAGAGGGAGGCCCAGTGCTGTTTGGGGTCAGCCTGGTCTGCTCGCTGGGGGCCAGTCTGGTCCAGGCAGGCTGCTCAGGAGGGCTGGGCCTGATACTGTGCGTGTGTGTGTGTGTATATGTACGTGTGCGCGCGTGCATGTGTGTGAGTGCGCGTGTGGGAACACCCCATACCTCTGTGTGGAGCCAGCCTCCTGTGTGTGTCAGGCAGGACTGTGGGGGCAGGTGGGCAAAGCAGGCCCAGCTGGGCAAAGGGAGGACGCTTCCTCTGCACTGGCCACTGGGTGTGAGTGCAGCCAACGGGGGGACAAGTCAGTCCAGCTGGCTCCTGGTGCCTACCGGACCCTCTGAGGTTGTGTGAGAATGGCCTTGGGGCCAGCCTGGGCTGGGGCTGGGACAGAGGCTGGCCGCGGTCATGATCAGGTATGAGGAGCGGAGGAGGGCCTCCTGTCTGGCACTGGGGCGACCTGGATTTGGAGAAGGAACTTGGTCACCTGGTCGGTGAAGGCAGGGTAAAGATGACAGCGACGTAGCAACAACGGTCAGCAGCAGCTACCGTTTATTACCGAGAGCCAGCTCGCGCGCCGGGCACAAGGCTCAGCACGTCCGCGACGAGCCTAGGAGGCGGTGCCGTGACGGCGCCTGTCCTTCAGATAAAGGCCCCGGCTCCATGAAGGGAGGTCGCAGAGGAGGCGGGGGCGGAACTGGGGCCCCGCTTGGTGCTCTGTGTCTCCAGGACCTGGCTGGGCCCACGTCCCTTGAAGCTGAGGGGCATGTGCTGACCCTCCGGCCGCTCAGGGCCACCACTCGGACCCTGACTGGCCAGGTGAGCAGGCCCTTTGTGGGCTGGGCCTGTGCGGCAGGGGCCCTCCCCTCGGCTACCCTGACCTTCAGGGAACACACGCTGGGCCTTATCTGGAACGTGGGCAAGTGGGTGGCCTGCAGCCCCGGCCCAGCGCTCGGCCCACTCCAAGGACTCGACTCCCTGCCAGGCCTCTGTTCACTTTCGTGTCCATTGCACCCGGCCCGTCCCCCTCCTGCAGGTATGCCAGGCGGGAGGGTGAAGACAGCCCGGCAGCAGCGCGGGGCCTGTCCGTCAAGGGGCACTTCGGGCCCTGGTCACAGACCTCCTCCAGTGCTGTCCTGGGCACCAGTGGCTCACGTCTGGGCAGCAGGGCAGTCTGCAGTCTCCGGCTGGGTCAGATGCTAAACACAGGCTCCTGGGTGGCCCTGCCCGGGTGCTGGGTCTTGGTTGAAGGCTAGTGCCCCGGTCAACCTTGGCTCCTTCAGCCTGGTCATTGGGCCTCAGGGCAAGGTGCTCCCAAGGCCCCATGGCACCAAGGCTCGGGCCAGTCTGGGCCTCCTGTCCGCTGGCGGCCATGGCTGTCCCAGGCCCAGGCTGTGCTGGTGGCAGACGTGACAGGCTCTGCTTAGCGGCGGGAACTGTCCAGCAGCACGAAGAGCAGCCCCAGCAGCACGAGCGGAGCGAAGATCAGCAGCAGCCCCAGCAGCTCGAGGGCCAGCAGGCCCAGCAGCGCCAGGCGGCGGGCGCAGGACCCCCGTTCCCGCAGGGCCCAGAGCCGGGTGCCCAGGCAGGGTGGGCAGGGCAGGAAGGGCAGGCAGCCTCGGCTGCCCACAGGCCCCGGCAAGAAGCGCAGCTGGTAGCGGTGCTCTAGGGAGGCCCAGGGCCCGGGGCCCCGGCGGGGGGGCATGGGGAGGGCAGCGGGCGCAGGGCGCTGGGGCCCATCGGCCTGTAGCAGCTCCTCCTGCAGCCGGCAGATCGCCCACTCGAGCGTGGGTGTTTTCTGGCGACACAGCGGGCAGCACACCCGGCCCAGGTCAGCACTGGGGGCTGCACCCAGCAGCCGGTGCAGGCAGCCCGCGCACAGGCCGTGGCCGCAGTTCAGCAGGGCGAGGCGGTGCTCCCCGGGCCCGTAGGGCTCTGTGCAGATGGGGCACTCCTCCTCCTCCTCCTCCTTGTCCTCTGTGGGCCTGGCCCAGGGGCGGGCCATGGCTGCGGCCCCCAGCAGGGGTTCACCGTCTGGAGTCCTGGCACCCTGAGGGCTCCCAAGGGCCCTGCCGTCCGACCCATCATCTACCAGCACTTGGCGCAGCGGTTCCAGGCGCCCGGGGCCCAGGGAGGCCAAAGGCAGACTGGTGAGCCCAGAGCTGAGGTCAGCAGGGCCATGAGTGCGGGCCCCAGGGCACAGTTCAGGGGCGGTGCCTCCAGGGCAGGGGTCGGGATGGGTGGGTGGGGACCCCAGGGTGGCGACGGGGGAGGCTGGGGCTGTGAAGGTCAGTGTGGCCCTCCGGGGCTGGGGCACGACCTGGCACTGACCTTGCAGCAACTGCCACCTCCTCCTGGCTTCAGGCCCCGCTCAGAGTAAACTTCACTCGGGCCCCAATAGCCGTGCCAGCTCCGGGGGGCTCCTGGGCCCAGCGTGCAGTCCCGTCCCCAAGAGGGTCTGCCAGGCCCAGCCGCAGCGATCCCTGTGTCAGCCAGCTGTACTCTAGGCGGTGGCGCTGTGGGCAGGCCAGCCTAACTCCTCCAGCAGGAATTCCACTCCCGGGGCGGGGACACCACGCACACACGTCCCTCACCCCTCCCCCGCCAGCCTGGGCCACGCCCCTCCCCTCCCGCCCCGAGGCCGCGCCCCCTCCCTCTCAGGGCCTGGGCTGCTCTGCCCTGGGCTGGGAGGGGATGGTCAATGCCAGCCTTGCTGGGTGCCTCTCCAGGCCTCCCCCTACTGGGCCGTCAGGGCCAGGGCAGAGCTTGTACAGGTGGGCAAAACAGCTGGCACCCACCGTGTGAGAGTCGGGCACCGAGGTGTGGGGCTGAGCAACAGTGCCCTCGCGCCCAGCAAGGCGGGCTAGTCCATCACCAGCCGGGCGGGGGGCTGTGGGCCCAGCCACCACCCGAGAAGCACGATGGCACAAGGAAGAGCAGGTAAGAGGCGGCCGCTCAAAGCCCATCCTTTATTGCTCAGGCTGTAAGGTGTAGGCTGCCTGGGGGTCTCCTCCCGCTGTTTCGGGGTCTGTGCCGGAAGGAGAGCTGACTGTCCTCCCAGCTGGGACTGGACAGGGAGAGAGGTAACAATGGCCTCCAGAGAGCAGCGGGGTCAGATTGGCCGCAGCCAACGGCGGGACGGCTCCTCAGGCCCACGTCTCAGTCTGGAAACGCAGGGTCCGCTGGAGCCTGGCGAGGTAGGCGGCTGCGGCGGGGCCGGAGAGCCCGCCCTCCTCCTGGAAGATGGACGTCAGGGCGTCCAACACATCAGCTGGCATGTACTTGGCGTTGCTGGAGGGAGAGGCAGGCCAGGGCTCAGCACCGTCAGAGTTCCCAGCGGACTGGTCCCCCGGCACGACCTGCGCCCGGGCTCACCCCGCCAGGTAGAAGTGAGCGCCCCGGAGATCCAGCAGGCCCCACACCAGCGGCCCGAGCTCCCGGAGCCGGTGCTGCACGTACACCTTCTGCTCCTGCAGGGCGGGGGCACGGGGTGAGTCTGTGCCCCACGGCCTCCCTCCCCGCCCCCCCCCACACCCACCTGCTCCCGGGAGAAGGCCGTGACGAGAGTCAGGCAGCCCCGTGTCTGCAGCTCCTTCCACTCGGCCTCCCAGTAGAAGTCTTGGCCCCGCTGGCGGCAGCCGAAGAACAAGACGTTTTCTGGGGAAGCGTGGGGGCCTTGAGCCAGGACTTGGGCCCTCGAGGTTCAGCCCGGCCGCCACCCCGCCCGAGACTCTGTGCTCACCGGTCTCACCCTGGGCCACTCGCTCCTGGATGGCTGCTCGGAAGGGGGCCACGCCAGTGCCCGGCCCCACCATGATCACAGGCGTGTCTGGTGCCTTTGGGAACGTCAGGCCCCCGGACCGCACCCACAGGGGCACCCGAACAGGTCCTATCGCGGGAGGGAGGCGGCGTGAAGAAGCTCGGAGGCCCAGGGCCCTAGCCCAGGACTGGCCGTGGTGCACGCGGGGGAACGGGGCCCTGCGCACAGCCCCCCACCCCAGAGAGCCAGGGTCACCTTGCCCAGGGTCCAGAGACGCCAGCCAGTTGGAGCAGAGGCCCCGGCGGGGCTCCTTGAGGCGTGTCTGGTACCGCACTACTGCCACGAGAATCTGCAGCCTCGAGGGGTGGGCCTGGGGGAGGGGACAGTGGGTACCCTGCCCTGCTTCAGGCTCCAGCCACTTCACCCGGCTGGTCCCAGTGGCCGGTGAGGGTTGGGGGGGCCCAAAGCCCTCAACAGGGCCCCGCTGTCCACCCTGGTGGCCCCGGCCCTGGCTGCCCCGAGGCCAGCCCCTCACCAGCAGAGAAGAGGCAATGGAGAAGGCCCGCGGCCGGATCAGGGGGATAAGGTCCAACAGGTAGTCCGGGGGGATGGCGCCAGCCGTGTGTGGGAAGTCGCACAGCACCTGGCGGAGACAGCCTCAGGAGGGCTGCGGCTGGAGCGGCCACGCCCGCCCACCCGCCCGCCCGCCCGCCCCTGCCCGCACCTCCAGGACCGTCCTGCGGGGCCGGGTGCAGTACTCGCACAGCTCCTCCTGGCCCTGGGCCGAGCTGAACTCCAGCAGCTTCTCCCGCTCGAGCTCATGGCAGGAGAGGCAGGCCAAGAGCTCAAAGAAGGAGCGGCGGGGGACGCTGGCGATGTCCAGGTACTGGGACACGAGGCGCTGAACGGAGCAGGGCTGGGGCAGCCGCGCGGGGCAGGGGACACCTGCAGTGGGGAACGGGGGGCTGTGGGGGGCTGGGGACGCGGGGTGGGGGCAGCCCGGGGGCTGGGGACACAGAAGAGGGCACAGCGCATGGGTGGCAGCAGCGGCGGCTGGGCTCACCTGGCTCCCGGGGCTGCAGCGTGAAGTGCTGGTGAGGGTCCAGGCCCAGCGCCTGGCAGAACTGCTGGACGTGGCTGGCCGTGTTCTCGGGCTGGATCAGCACCACGTCGCCGGCCACGAAGCTGTGGGGGACACCCAGGGCTCTCCGAGGAAGCAAGCAAGCGGCCAGGGAGGGCTGGTGGGGGTCCTTGGTCCCCCCTCCCTGGCCGCCATCTCTCTTCTCTGCCCCGCTGAGTGCCCGCTTTGGAAGAGGGCCTGCTGAACCCCAGACCTCGGTCCCCCCTGCTGCGGCTGCACCCTCCACGGGTCCCCAGGACCAACCCTCACCTGAGCCCAGAGCCCGTGATGTCGAACTCGATCAGCCGAACGTCCTGGAAGTGTGAGGGGCCGGTGACCCTCTGATTGGTGACCATGGGTGCCAGGAAGGGCTGTAGCTCCGAAGGGGGTCTCTGAGGGTCTGTCCCGGCCACACACAGCTCCTCAGAGCACGCGCTGGGGACCTCCTGGAGGAACTTCAGGGTGAACTTGGAGGGCCAGCTGTGAAGGGGGAAGACACTGTCGGAGCACTGGCCAGCCTGGCCGAGCCTGCAGGCGCCGCCCCAAGGCCGCACTTACCGGACACTGGGCGGGGTCAGGCCGAGGTCAAGGGGCAAGGGGTGCGGCCCCAGCACCTTCTCCCACAGGTCGTGCAGCCAGGGGTCGACGGTGGCGTCGGGCCTGCAGAGAGCACGTGAGCGCTGGTCTGGGGACCCCGCTCCCAGCTGGGCCTGCGGGAGGGTGGTCCGCCCCCACTCACCCCAGATCGTGCTGGTCATCAGCCAGGCACACGGGCAGGAGGGCGCTGCCCCCGAGCTGCAGCAGCCGTCGGTGCAGCTTCTTGGCCACAAAGTTGAACCTACGGAGAGATGGAGGCTGGCGCTGACCCGGGCCCCAGGCGGGGGCAGGAGAGAAGGGCCCAGCTGGCTGCACCGGGTGGAGGGTCCCAAGTCTTCCTGGGGTCACTTCGCTGCTCCCTGAAGGGCAGCTCCTCGCGGGGCCGCTGTCAACGGAAGGGTCTCTCACCCCTCCTGTGGGCGCGCCCGCCAGCAGGAACAGATGTCTACGTTGCGCACTGAACAAAACCCCCAAAAGCCCCCGTGGGCAAGGATAACTACGCCTCCCGTTTTCTGTCCTTCTCACGTGGATGACTGCAGGCCTCACGCTGCACCCAGCCCCGGAGGTGTCTGTACCCAGCGACCCCTCCCTCAGCGCCTGTGCTGCACAGTTACGGGTTTTAATATTTTGGGAACCTGACGGCATGCATACCCTTGAACAGAAAGCCCTCTGTACTTCCCAAGAAATAACGCAAAGCACTAGCATTCTCTGCTTAGGACATGGCTACGTTGTGAGAACGCTGAAAGAAAAAAAAGCAGAGGCAGGCAGTCACATGGCCACGTCCAGGGAAGTGCTGGCTTCAGGGCGGCTCCCAGGGGCTGGGGTCTTTTGTGCCTGCCGCCTGTTTGCAGCTCACCATTCTGTATGCTCCTTGTAAGCCCAAACGTCTCACGAAAGGCTTTTTATAAAAGTGGGGGAAGAGCCAGGTAGGCCTTTATTGCCCTACGTCACACGGTGACAGATGACGCTGGCTCAGACCTTGGACGTCTGGCTCCAAACATCACCTCCTGCCCTGGAAGGTGCCCACCTTGCTGCCCTGCCCACTTCCTACACGGATCTTGCCTGCCCTCCGAGCCCTGGGGCCTCTGGCCACGGAGGAAGTGCCCGCCAGAGAGTATCTGTGGGACGAGGACGCATGGCCAGGGCCACGTCCCAAAGTGGGAGCCCTGGGGGCTGGGTCACCCAGCCCTCTGCCAAGACACCTGGTGCTTGACCCCAAAGACAGTCCCTGTGGCCAGCAGCCTGCCCGCCCTTACTCACTTGGCGTAAGATGAGTCCCCAAGGCCCAGGACAGCAAAGTCCATCTGACAGAGGGAGGTCGATGGCAGGTTCCTCCGGAAGATGAACCTCCAGAAGTTCTACAGCAGGAGAGACCGAGCCCAAGTCCCTCTCCTTCCCTGATCGCAGGGTCACCCGCTGGGCAGCCCGTGCAGGAGCACATCCCGTTCCACGCCCGGCCCTGGCCTCCCTGCAGGCCGACAGAGGTGCTTTAAACAAAGCTCCCCTTCACCTTTGGCCACTGGTGACCTGAGCCCTGAGACACTGCCCTCTGGGTACACTCCAGGCCTCGCCTCACAGCCCACCTCCCTTCTGCTGTGCACCTGGCCAAACAGAGGCCCCCCTGGGGAGGAGGGGTCCTGGGCCTGTCGGGGCACAATTCTGCCTACCGGCCCTGGACCGCTCCCTAGACTCTCAAGACTTTCCAGCACGGGCCACCTCTGGGGACCACGGCTGCTCTGCCTCCTGAGACCCCCTGCTCATTCCTGCTTCGATCTTGTCTCAGGCAGGCTGTGGAGCCCCCCAGGGCACTTCCTGAGAAAGGGTCCAGGGAAGATGCAACTCCCATGGCTCATGTCTGAAAACGCCTGGCCTGCCCCCACACTGACTGGTAGACAACAGGGCACACTTCACATGAAGTCGTCCTCCCCAAGAGTCCGAAGCTTTGCTCTGAGCTGGTCCAACCGGGTGGTCGCTGCTGAGAAGCCAGCGTCCCTCTGTGCCCTGCTCTGTCCCCCGCCAGACACCTGGGCGCTCTCTGCGCCCAAGAGCTGAAACCCCCATGAGACGTGTGTCAGTGGGAGCCCTGTCCACACCCCACGGGCCCTTCCTGGGCACATGGTGGGCTCGCGGGCTGGAGACCCGTCCTTCAGTCTTGTTGCTTCCCTTGGGAATTCCCTCACCACTCTTCCCGTTTCCACGCTGCTGGAATAATCTCGGAATTCTGATATTATCTTTCTTGTTTCCTATCTTGTTATAGTCTCTCGGAGAATTTTTCAACGTTATCTTCTGATCTGGTATCATTTTAAGCAGTGTTTCCTCATCCGTCACTCTGCCCAGGTTTTGCGTTTCTGTCCCGAGGGTGCCAAGCTCTCCCTTGTCGCGCGTGGAGCCCTGGCTGCTCTGCCTCCGCTCCTCTGCGTTCTGCCTGTGCCTCTCTTGGTCACTGTCCTTCACGGGGGGGTCTTTCCTTGAGCACGTGGTCATTCTTTCTGCTCTATGTGTACTTAAGAATCTGATAGAGGGGGCTTCCCTGGTGGCGCAGTGGTTGAGAATCCGCCTGTCAATGCAGGGGACACGGGTCAAGCCCTGGTCCGGGAAGATCCCACGTGCCGCGGAGCAATGAAGCCCGTGCGCCACAACTACTGACCCTGCGCTCTAGAGCCCGCGAGCCACAACTACTGAGCCCGTGCGCCGAGAGCCCGTGCTCCGCAACAAGAGAAGCCACCGCAACGAAGAGTAGCCCCCGCTCGCGGCAACTAGAGAAAGCCCGCGCGCAGCAACGGAGACCCAATGCGGCCAAAAAAACAAACAAACAAACAAATAAATTTAAAAAAAAAAAGCTGATAGAAAACCCCAAGATCGCGCCTGTCACCAGTGGGGCAAGGCCCTGGCTGCCTGGGAGGGCACACCTGGCCAGCGTCCTCAGAGGACAGTGACAGAGGCTGGGGTCTTCCTATTTAGTGCGCAGCCGGTCCCCGGGCCCCTGGTCTGAGCCTCTCAAAGAAGCCTCCAGTCCGTGCCATGTTGGGAGGGCCCCATCCTGACCACGTCCGTAGGGTGTCCATCCCGGCACCCTGCCCTCCTTTATCCACCCTCATCCCAGTGTGACTGTCACCACCTTCATGCTGTTGGATTCCGACGTGAAGCCTGTACCTCTGCCAGCTGACCTGACCGAGGTCTTCATCACCTCCCCGCCCCACCCTGCTTCTCTGGCATCCACTATCCTCCTGCCTTTGGTCTCCCAGACTTGCCTCTTCTCCCGTGCGTGCTCCTCTGTAGGCTCTCCCACAGCATCCCCACTCCAACCCAGTTCTTCAACCTTCTGCCTCCTTTCCCCCATCGACATTTAAACAGGCCTGGGTGTCTCCATCTCACGAGTATCCTCTTTTTAATCCCTTAGCCCCACTCACAGCAATAAACTTTTTTGAATTGTTTAGTGTACAGACGTTCTTCAAAGCTTCTCTCCTCGAGATCACTAGCAGTCCCTTTGCTGATAACCCCCAGCAATGCCTCTCAGGCCTTATCCTACGTCATTTCCCTGCAGCTTTGAGTGCCAGAGACCATCCTCTGGAAAGTCAACTCTCTGCCCTTGACCTTGGAGATGGTGTGTGCTCCCTCCTCTTGCTGCTGGGGCCACTTTCCTGCCCCTCACAGGCTTTTCTCCACCTTCCACATCCTCCGTGCTTAGGGCAGCTGCCCTGGGGGGAGGGAGGTGCTCCCTTTCTCTCGCCTCCACATTTTGGTCACTGTGACATCCACCTCCACCCAGGATCCTCACCGGAGCTCCAGACCAGCTGCGCGTCTCCACCTGGATGATGTCCAGGCACCTCACCCTCCCTATTCTCTTGCTTCTGTGCCTGGAACCACCAACCATCCTACTACCTGAGCCCAAATTCCTGTCTTGATTCCACCTTCTTTCTCATCTTTGAGATATGATTACACATTTGATCAATTCTACCTTAACGTCTTTGGAGTGGGTACACTTTCCTCTACTCTGCCACCATCCTGGCTCAAGCCACCAGGCTCTTGGCTGCATGTGCTCCCGCCCCTTGTCCCTGCCCTCCTGGAGCCTGTTCCCCCTGCAGACAAGTGCTAGTTTTGCTAGAATACGAACGTGACCACGTCATCCCATGGGTTCCATGGCCCTTTGTTTCAAGTCCATCTGCCTCCCTGTGACTGCTGGGCTTCTTGGTATCTGACCTGGCTGCCTGCCCCCTTCTCCTCTCCAACCCCGACCATCCTGAACTGCTTTCTGCTCATCCCAGAGGCTGGGCTATTTTTCTCCTCGGCAGAGGCTGCTCCCTCTTTGCTGGTGCCTGGCTAGCCCCACTTATCCTTCAGGACTTAGCCTATACTCCTTTCTTCCAGAAAGCTCTCCCCGAACTCCCAGAATGAGCTAGATAGCCCTTATTAATGCTCCCATAATATTTGGTACTTTCCCTGGAAGCATGCACTTCCTGGCATTGTACCTACCCATTCAACTCTTTTGCTTTTGCTATATTTTGAGCTCCGAAAGGGTAGAAATGTGACTACTGGGTTCATAGCTAGATTCCCAGCACTAGATTATGCTTGGAATACAGTGTGTGCTCAAAAGATGGTCAAAGAATCGAAGAATGTTCCCTGAAGGTCAGTTTTGAAATACACACAAGACCCATACCAGATCTATATATAGTCCTGGAAAAACATGAAAAGCTAAAGTGGTAGCCTGTGAAGAGTTTATTAAGGAGGACAACCAGAGCCCCCAGCTCCACCTAAAGATCTCCTCCCAAATCCATGGCTAACGTGCAGCAGATATAGTAGGGCAACTATTTATTGTGCTTCTCAAGACTTTCCAGGCAATGAAAATGGGGTGAGGGCCGAAGGCAGGGATCTGAGCTCCTAGGCACAGTAAGCCACTTCAGGTCAGCCTTACCTTCATGTTGTCCGGGGGCTCTCCTTGGCCTGTAGTTGCACAAACAAATACCACCAGGGGCTCATTGATCAGATTCACCTCAACAAAAAGACACACATGTAAGGCCTCGGGCTGTAATGACCAGCCATCCTCCCAGCAGCCTGGCTCCGTCTCCTTCACTCAGAGAGATGGGGCAAATGTACTTAGGACCCGCGAACGGCTGGCCTGCCTTCTCTCTTTCACGCTCCACCCTCCTATCTCACCCCCTCCTCCAAGTGCTAAGGTGGCCGCTGTTCCCAAACTTTCTCGGCCCCTAAATCTGCCGTAACGGAAGGGCCCGCTCTCAGATAAAACGCGGCGCCCTAGGGTCGAGGGCTCTGGGGGCCGGCACCCCAAGCCTGCTGGGTCTCCCCGCCGAGGCCCAGGGAGCCCTCACCACGGGGTAGGAGTCCAGGGCCTGCACCCGGCAGCCGAGCTCCCTGCGCCGGGCCTCGCGGCTCAGCCTCTCCGACACATCTTGGGCTGTGCCTGTCTGGCTGCCGAAGAGCACCAGAAGCCGCGTGTTCGGCATCGGGGTGCGCCCCGGGGTCCCCTGCATTCAGAAACTGGACCGGCAGACAGTTCCCGCTGGCCCTGGCGGCCGGGATCGGGTCGGACTTCCGACTTCCGGCGTCGGCCGGAAGTGACGCCCTTGGGCCGCGCCCAGCGGGGCATGGCGTCCGAGCAAGGCGGTCGTCGGCTGGCAGCCAGTGCTGGGTCCCGCGCGGGGGCCGGGGGACCGGCTGCGTACCGGGGCCGAGGGCCGGGGCAGGCGGGGCCGCTTTCTGCCTCTCGCTGGCCGCGGCGGCGACGGCGGCAGGCGCCAGCGAGGCCCGTGGGGAGTGGCGGCGCAGCCTGGCGGGTGGGACCATCGGCCGGGCCCTGGCCCGCGCTCAACCGGCGCGATGCTTTTCTCGCTCCGGGAGCTGGTGCAGTGGCTGGGCTTCGCCACCTTCGAGATCTTCGTGCACCTGTTGGCTCTGTTGGTGTTCTCCGTACTGCTGGCCCTGCGTGTGGACGGCCTGGCTCCCGGCCTCTCCTGGTGGAACGTGTTCGTGCCCTTCTTCGCCGCTGACGGGCTCAGCACCTACTTCACCACTATCGTCTCCGTGCGGCTCTTCCAGGATGGAGAGAAGCGGCTGGCCGTGCTCCGCCTTTTCTGGGTCCTCACGGTTCTTAGCCTGAAGTTCGTCTTCGAGATGTTGTTGTGCCAGAAGCTGGTGGAGCGCACTCGGGAGCTCTGGTTCGGCCTGATCGCGTCTCCGGCCTTCATCCTCCTGCAGCTGCTCATGATCCGTGCCTGCCGGGTCAGCTAGGCTCGCAGAAGATAAGCTGGAACGCTGGACCCCACGCTGAGGTCCCGCTTCCGCCGTACCAGAGGGGAAATCTGGCTCTGAAAGCCAGCTTGTGCCCTCCTGGGTGCCCAGCTTTCTCTATCAGTCACGTCTGAAATTGTTCCCTCAGCAGGGCTAAAAAGAGCAGCCTTGAGTCTTAAAATGTATTCCCTCTTATTTCATGCTTTGAATCGCTAATCTTGAATTGAGATCCTGAGAAGGATCCTGAGAAGGATCCTGAGAAGGCCAGACAGTCCTGAACTCCTCTGACAGTTGGAAACTGCATATAAGTAAAATGTCCTGATGGGCACTGAGTATTTTCATGGATCCTGGGAAAGGACCCACTGGGCAAAGGCTGCAAAGCTGGACTCGGGATCTCCCCTGGCCAGCAGTGCTGACCTGAGTGCTTACTGCCCCATCCCCCCAGACAAGACTTCCTTAGATGCTTGAGCTCTAAAAAGTGTAAACCAGCTTGTGTCTCCTCCCCAGTGCAACTGGAGAGGATGGCTCTTTCTTCATTCCAGCCCAGGCAGACAGGAGTATGTTGAATAAGCATGATCGGGACCCTATCTGGATATCTGTTGCCTGAGTAGAGAACTTGCTTTCAACACTCTGCTTGTCTTCCTATCCCAGCAGATTGCAGTGTCACGACTTTTCCACCACCTCATGGCTGGCGCTGTTAGTGCACCTGAGACCTTTAGGCCGCCCTAAGGGACCAGAGAGAGGAACAGGTGCTCTGACGTGCATAGCCATTGAAACCTACACATGGGAAGTTTGCAGATGGTCTCAGGCCACGCCTGTTGGCCTAAGGGCTTTGGTTTGATGCCAGTCAGGTGCCAAATGAGAACATTTGCTGAGATAAAAATAAAATAAGAGAATGTTTTGCTGAAATGCACAGTGGTTGCCTGACCTTTTGAGGGTGAAATGAGATGAATGCTGAGACACTCCCTGCTGTGTGGTGTAGCTGGCTATAGAGCTGACGTTGTAAGGGGGGGTGCTGGAACTTGGCTAGAGTGTGCTGGATGGATGGGGGCCAGTTTCCTCGGAGAATCCCTGCTTTCTGCCTAGGGAGCCAGGGCAAAGACAGCCCTGGTGGACCAGTGTTGAGGGCCCACCAAGCAGATTGTGTGACATCAGAGTCTTTGTGGGCCTTGCTGATCTGCAGAGCAGGGGTCAGCAGTCTGTGGCCTGGGGTCTGTTTTTGTGCTGCCTATCAGCTGAGAATAACTTTTCCATTGTCAAAGGGTTGTAAAAACAAAGAAGAATGTGACAGAAAGCAAATGTGGCCTGCAGTGTACAGGGTCTCTCAGTCTTGGCACAGTTGGCCTTTTGGGTCGGATCATTGCTGTGTGTGCAGAGGGAGAAGCCGTTCTGAGCATTGTAGAGTGTTTAGCGGCATCCCTGGCCTCCACTCACTAGATGCCAATAGCACCCCTCACTTGTGACAACCACAAGTGTCTCCAGACATTGCCAAGTCTCCTGGACGACAGAACTCCCTGTTAAGAACCACTGGGCTAAAATATTTACTGTATGGCCCTTTACAGAACATGTCTTTGGACTCTTGTTCTAGTGAAGCAGCTTCATAACTCCTGTCCTGGGATGGATGCTGCATGGCCTGAACCATTGATATGCTTGAGTTGGAGGCTGGTGTAGTTTGTGCCACAGCTACAAAAATGTCTCCTACCCAGGATTGGCATAACTTCTGTCAAAGCCAGATACAAGCTGACTGTTGGGAGCGGGTTTCCTTTTCATGTTATTCTTAGTTTGTGTGTTTTGTTGCTCCCCTGTTGTGTTCTTGTAGTTCAGGATTAGGTAATCCTGTCGGCACAGAAGTGATGAGCATAAGAAGACTTAGCTTCCTTCGGAAAGGTGATTTGAGCAGAGTCCTGAAGGAACACTTGACCTCTGCAAGGCTGAAATCCAGTTTCTTTTATCCAGCTGAATAAACAGGGCTATTAAAGTACTGTTAACGTAGTGGTAGCTGCAGACTGCCATGGGATCCAGAAGCTGAGAAGGGCCCTGGGTTGAAACCCGCCCCTGGTCTCTACAGAGCCCCAGGCGCTCTTGGAGCCTGGTCCCTGACAGGTTAGTGGTGTGGGACGCAGTACTGTCATTTTTGAACATCTGTTGACTGTAGGGCGGGTGATGGAAAGGCAGGTAACATTTGTCCTTGCCTGTGCCCACCAATTTCCCCTTCTCTCCTTGGCTCCCACAGGCCGGAAAGATTGTGCAGCCCTCCACGGAGAGTGAACTTCCCCACGGCAAGCAGGCAGAGAAGCTGTGCCCTCAGGGTTAGCCTTGGGATGGGGCCGGTTCAGCGGGTGATTGGAATACACGCCCTGGCTTTTGTGGCTCTGCGTTGGAGAGTTGTGGGCCTGCTTGTGTGCGAGGAGAGAGTCCCCTGCCTCTGTGCCTGCTTACAGCTTCCGCACTCCAGTCCGTGTTTGCTGGGCCCTGGATGACAAAGTGCGGGTAGAGAGTTTCCACCACCTGTCTGAGCCACAGAGTGGATTCTGGGGGCCGGCAAAAGCTAGGGATTCCTCAGAAACCGGTTCCTCAGCACTGGTTGGGGCTCCAACATTGGCATTTCCGTTAAGGCCCGTAGGGGACCGAGGACCGCAGGTGGACAGTCCCTGGACCCGGAGGGTCCTGGATCGGGAGGCAAGAGGCTGGCGTAAAGCCGGCACACCGCCTACGGGAGCGGGACAGCCTTGCGGTCCCGGGTTGGCCCTTCCTCCACCGCGCTTTCCGCAGGGGGTAACAGGCGGGCAGAGTGCTGGCACGATGAGGAAGGACCAAACCCGGCCAAGGTCACACGCGACCTGGGGCCCCAGGGATCCGACCCGCCCACCGGCCGGGATCCACTCCCTCGCGGCTCCGCCCCGCGGGCGCGGCGGGCCAAGGGAGCAGAGGCGGAAGTGGGGGCCTTCGCGGAGCGGCGTGAGGCGTCGCGGGCGTGTCCAAGGGGGCCTCCCCAATGGGGACCGGCTCCCGCGATGGGCGCTGCTCCACTGGGGCCCGCGGGAAGGCGGGGTCGGGGAGAGCGCTCTCCAATCAGCACGGCTGGCCATCCTCCCTCCCATAGGTGAGGCCGCCGGGTGCGGGGCGGGCCTGAACAGGCCTCCCCCAATGGGAGGCGGTCAGGGGGGCGTGGCCGCGGCGCGAAGGCCGGCGGCGGGTGGCGGCCGCAGTTCCCGGCGCGCGCTGGCTCCGGCGGCCGCTCCGCAGCATGGCAGGCCTGGGGCGGCCGGGCCCGGGGCCCCGCGCCACGATGCCCGCCTGGAAGCGAGAGATCCTGGAGCGCAAGCGGGCCAAGCTGGCAGCCTTGGGCGGGGGCGCGGCGCCGGGCGCTGGGGCGGGCGCGGAGGAGCCCGCGGGGCCGGCTGCCGAGCCGCTGGTGCTGGCCGAGAGCCTGGGCCCGCTGCGCGAGAACCCGTTCATGCGGCTCGAGTCGGAGCGGCGGCACGGGGCGCGGCGCGGCGGGGGCGCCGGCGCGGCGGGGCCGGGAGCGCGGCCCGCGCAACAGCTGCTGGAGCTGTACCGCTGCGTGCCCGGCGTGCGCACCATCCGCGCCGACAACATCCTCATTATCGAGTCGGCGCCCGGCTTCCCTCCTGCTCCCGGCCCCGGCCCCGGGCAGGGCCCGGCCGCCCGCATCCGCGCCGCCGAGGTGCTCGTGTACGAGGCGCCGCCGCCTCCCGGCCGCGTTAGCCGCCTGCTCCAGAAGTTCGACCCGCCGGCCGCGCCGCGCCGCCGCGGGAGCCCGGAGCGCGGCCGCCCCGTGCCGTCGCCCTCCTCGGGGACGGCCCTGGTACCGCGCGTGGGCGAGCGCGCCGCCTGCTTCCAGCCCGAGCCCGAGCGCTGCGGCGCAGGTCCCGGCCCCGGCCTCGGGCCCCGGCGGAGCGACTTCCTGCACAAGACCGGCAGCAACTCCTTCACTGTCCATCCACGGGGCCTGCGCCGCAGCGCGGGCACTCGCCCACTCCCCAACGGGCCCGCGGCCCCCGAGCGCCGGGCCGGCGCTGCCAACGACCTCAGGGGCTCCGCGCCTGGGCCGGGCGAGTGGAAGCCAAAGGTGGAGTCGGGGGAGGCCCCCGCCCACCCTCCCCCCAGCCCCGGAACCCCCAGTGCCACTGCAGCCGCGCCCCCGGCATCGCCCACGCTCAGCCCTGCCAGTGCCACTCCCAGCCAGCGCCAGTGGGGCTCCGCGGCCACCAGAGCCAACGACTCCTTCGAGATACTGCCGGCTTCCAAGCCAGACATGGACACGATCCCTGCCGCGGACCTCCAGGCCCGGGCTCTGGCCAGCCTTCGCATGAACTCTCGAAACTCTTTCGTGTTCATCCCCAAGCGCAAGACCTCCGTGGCCCCTCCTGCGGAAGGGAGGCAGTCCGTGGGGCCTCCAGAGGGAGAAGTTGGCTGGGCCTCTCAGCACCAGGAGCGTGAAGCCCAGCAGGTGCCTGGAGCAGATGGTGTGTTTGCCGGTGGGAGGAGCCCCTCGGGGGTCGAGGAGGGAGGCTGCCCCATGCCAGGCACTGCCTTCGTGGACTGGACCGTTAGGTGGCAGAGGCTGTCCTCACCACCCCTGTCCCCACTGGTCGCCACTGAAGCTGAGCCTGCCCAGGGCTTTGGGATTCCTGGCTTGACCAAGAATGGCAGGGAGCCTGGGAGGCCAGGGCTGCCCGTCACCTTCATTGATGAGGTGGACTCGGAGGACGAGGTTCCCCAAGAAGCCAAACTGCCCTGCCCCGGGGCTGGTGCGCCTCCCCAGTACCACCCGCGTCCCACCGGGCCTGGGCACCTGTCAGAGCTTCAGCACCGAGGTGGCAACACCTTCACGGTGGTGCCCAAGAGGAAGCCAGGGGCCCTGCAGGCCAACGGGGAGGCCAGGCCCAGGGAGGCTGAGGAAGAGGGGCCGGGCAGCCTTTCGGAGCCCCCTGCTGCCTTGGGGACCTCAGTGAAGAAGCGCTACCCCACTGTGCATGAGATCGAGGTTATTGGCGGCTACCTGGCTCTGCAGAAGTCCTGTCTCACCAAGGCCGGCTCTTCAAGAAAGAAGGTCAGTGGTGGCGAGTCACGGAGCTGTGGGTATAGCGTGTGCCTTGTTCCCAGGACAGCTGGCCTGGGTGTGGGACGGCTTCTACGTGGACCAGAGGAGAGCTGGAGCTGGGTGGCTGTGTAAGCTCCAGGAGAGGTCAGCTGGGGGGGGGGGGGAATCTCTGGCCTGGGTTCCAGAGGAACTCTAATGACCCTGGGGCTGCAGGGACAGTTTGTTTGCTCTGTACCTTGAAAAGCTGGTGGGGAGGGTCTGTTCAGTCAGGGCTTCATCTGCTTGTTGGTTCTTGTGGCTCTATCTGGAATTGGCTGGGCAGGACTGTCCCTTTGTAGGTCCCACTGTTGGCTCCACCCCAGCCTGGCTTTGAAGGGTGGCCTGGCATATTCTTCTGGAGTCCTGGCCTACGCACGTAGCAGGTGCCAGGATGGAAGTGGACAGGGGCGGGAGACTTTTGATTTGGGTGGGGTCGGATACCTTCTGTCAGCTCTTGGGAAGGCATTCTGGCCAGAGCTTAACAGGACTTGGCTTCGTGTGAGTGTTGATTGAGCTCCTAGTGTGTGGCAGGCCTGGTCCGAGCCTGGGGTGAGATGCGTCGCTCCCCTCACGGGGGAGGGGAGACCCAAGCGCAGGGCCAGGGGCCTCTTGGAGCCTCACTCTGCTGGCAGCGCTGCTTGGTGGCCTGGAGCTCGCTGGGCACAAGAAGACGTTCCTCAGATTCTTCCTGGTCATTCTAGCACCTAGCACCTGTGTCTGGCCCTGGGGCAAATTCCAATGCCATCCCCATGTGACTGGGCGGACGCACCCTCCCCCGGAACCGGGATGGTGTCTGGCAGGCTTCTCCTTTGCCTGCTGGTGTCTTGGCTCATCCCTGAGGCCACCTTGCCCCAGCCTCAGTTTCCTTGGGGCCACGGGAGACGGTGATGTGCCTTGCGTCACTGGAGCTGCCTTACCCACTGTCCCGCGGGCACTGTCTAATTAGATGCGGCATCTCTTCTCTCTCTGCTTCCTTTGATTTCCTGCCTCGGGGTTGGCCTTGGCACTGTCCTTCCTCCCTGCGTCGTCCTCTCCTTCTCGAGCGAGGGCATCGGCCCTCCTGCCAGCTCCATCTGCCGGGCCCGGCATCCACACCCGTCGCCCGCAGCGCTTCTGGTGCGACCCCAACCCCCGCCTGTCCTGCTCATCTGACCTTGCCTCACCCTCTACTCCGTGCTGCGGTCGTCCAGTAGCCATGGTCACCAGCCCAACCCCCCCGCTTGCCCTCTCCACCTTGTCTGCTCCTTCTCCTGCTTCCTGACCCTTGACCCCAGCTGCTCTGGGAGGCATCCTTTCCCACGCTAGCCTCGGGCGGTGGAGGTGACAGAAGCCCCCTGCTTTGTAGACAGAGGATACTGAGGCCGGTGGAGGTCACGGAGCCCGTGGGGCGGGCATGCTGTTGGAGCCCCTGTCCTAACCCGGCTGCCCTTATACTGGGAGCCTGGCTGCAGCCCGAGCCTAGTCACTCTGTCCCCAGCTGGGGGCGGAGCCGTGGGGGTCACTTGGGGCTTGGTTGGAGTGAGAAGGGCAGGGTGGGGGCCTGAGGGCCTCTCGAGGCAGGAACAAGTGGTGGGAGGGAAGCAGGCCCTGGCCCAGCCTGGCTCTCGGGCCAGCCCGGCCCCCATCTCCGTGCCAGGCTGAAGGGTTGGGGGTCCAGATGGATGGTTCCTGGCATAGCTGAGTGGCCTGGCTGGGGCCATGCCAGAGCAGCACGACCTGCTGGGGGTGATCTTCTGCCTGGGCATGCACTAGCTGCCCCGTCGAGGAAGAGCCAGAACGCCTGTCGGGTGAGACAGAGGCATGGGGGGCTGCCCGGCCCTTCAGAATGACCTTGGGCTACCCCTGGCTTTATCCACCCATCGTCCCACTCGGCTGCTGCCCCTGGGCCTTGTCCCCGCCCGGCCCACTCCAGCCAGCCTGGGGTTTCTATCACTGTCCGGCTCCCCCTGCCCTGCGTTCCAGGGATGTGCTGGCCTGCGGGACCTTGGGGACCCCCCAGGGCAGGGGTCCTGGTGCCTGTTCCAGGGAGCAGGTGAAGTGCAGCTCTTGACGGCGTGGAGCCTGCCCCCCGGTTTGTCACCTCTCCGGTGCAGGGTGCTGTGCTGTCACCTGGCCTTGGAGGACGGCAGCCCTGGCCCGGGTAGTGGGCACCCAGCCGGCCGGCACGCGTCCCCACTTAGTTACCTCTTGGCGGAATCACAGATGCCCTCTCTCTCTGTCCCTTGCTGGCCTAGCCGGCCGCTGCAGGCCGTCGCGGCCACACCCCCTCTCGCCCCCGCCCCTGCCCCCAGGCTGTCCCGGTGGGTGGGGCCGGCCTGCGGCTCAGCACACCTGCCTCCCTGGGGGGTCGGCGCAGTGGGCCTCTCCCCTTTGTGAGGTGCCAGCTGGCTGGGCTCCTGCCTGTCTGGCAGCTCCTTCCCCTCCCCTTTGCCCTCCTCACTTTCTAACCCGCTGATCCCCTGCCCAGCCCGAGCGTGCCACGTCCCCACGCCCCCACCCTCGCCTGCCGTATAGCAGCCACCCTCACCCCAACGGCTCGGGGCTCGGGTCCTCAGATCCGAGGCGCCGCTGCCCTGGGGGCCTGCTCCTCCACCTGCTCTTCCGCTGGCGGGCGTGGCCTCTCCTTTGATCCCCTCTCCCTGCAGGTGGTCTTTTTGGACCCCGGGGACCACTGGAATAGGCCTGGACTCTCCTCCACTCAACTTCCCCACTGGTGGGGGCGGGGGGGAGGCTGCCCTTGACTCAGGGCGTCCCACCTGGGCAGCTGTGGGAACTTCTCGGTGGCCGTGTGTGGCCCCCGGAGTTCGGGCTGAGTGGGGGATGGCGCGTGCTGGGGAGCGTGGTGTGGGGCGGCTGCAGCCCCGCTCCCAGCCCAGACTGCAGGGTGGACACCCTTCAGTAACCCGAGCTGGGCGTGCCGGGCAGGGTGGGGTGAGGGGACAAAGGGCTCTCTCCCCGTGAGCAGCGGGAAGTGGGCCGAGCCAGGACCCACCTGCTGGCTGCACAGTGCAGCGGGCAAAGTCCCTGAGCCCGGTGATCAGGTGTGTGCAAGTGCCAGCTCCTGGCTCTGCCCCCCGCCGGTTCCGTCCGCCCGGGGTCTGGAGGCTGCCCCCTGCCGCCCGGGCATTATGAGTCACGTGGTGTCCTGTGACCCACAGACCCGCACTCACGAGGAGCCTGGAGACTGAAGGCGAGGTGGGACGTGACTGGAGCCCCGGGCCCCAGCTGGGCGCCGACAGGCCTGTGAGCCCCGCCCCTGCCTGGCCGGGCCCGTGCCAGGCTCGGGGCCTGCTTGCACCCAGCCCCCTCGGTCTCCCTGCTCAGAATTGGTCATGCGGACTAATGAGGGCGTGCTGATCTGCTGGGCCCTGGCACCTGGCCCTTCCCTGTCTGCAGTGGTGGGGGATGGGCCCCGAGGGCTCAGGGTCATCAGGGACGATGCTGTGTACCCAGGAGCACCGTTTGCTGCGGGGCCCACCATTGGGCCCCTGTGCTGGCAGCCCCATTCTGCCTTGGGCTCCTCCTGGGGTCTCTGGCCCCAGGTCTCAGGGAGCCAGTCTCAGGGGGCCCAGGTGACTCCATCCCCATAGGGGCCACAGGATCACCCCACACAGCTGCCCAGGTGGGACGCCCTGAGTCAAGGGCAGCCCCCAGCCCAGGGCAGGCGCCCTGCCAGTGGGGAAGCTGAGTGGAGGAGGGTCCAGGCCTGCTCCAGTGGTCCCTGGGCAGTGGGCGGGCACCTGTGGGCTCTGGTGGTTACCCTGTGCCAGGCCTCTGCTCTGTCTGGCCTCCGGGGGCGGGGGGGCGGGGGCAGCTGGAGGTCCGGGTGGGGCCCACGTGGGGACAGTCTCGAACATCTCCATCCTGGTTTGATCCGTCTTTGGGGGTTGTCGGCCCATCTGCTTGCGTCCCTGAGTACTTGTCTGGGTGGACAGCCGGGGCGAGGGCAGCAGCGACAGGGCTTGGGACCTGCCCGGCAAGTGCCTGTGTGGGCCGTGCCATGACGGGCAAGTCCAGGAGCTCGGGGGGCGGGTGGGGATGCCACGGCTATGCGGGGCTGTGTGTGCCCGTGGGGCGGTGGGAGGAGTGCGTGGCGCTCCTCTCTGGACGCTGGCTCGGCAGGGCAGTGCCTCCCACTCCTGGCCAGCCCTGCACACGTCACCGAGGCCGGGGTCCCTCCGCTGCCCAGGGCTGCAAGCCCGGCCCTTCTGCGAGGCCCCTCCCCGTCCTGCTGCCCCCAGGCCCCAAGGTTCTCTGCCTGGGGGCCCGACTCCCGCCTCTGGCTCTTTCCACGGGAAGAGGAGGAACTTGAGCTGGCTGCGGTGTCCTGTGCCCTGGAGTTTAATATTTCGAGCTCCAGCAGGGCTGCTCCCATCTGCTGCAGGCGGGCAGCTCTCGTATTCATTACCGCCCTGCCAGGCCCGGCCGAGCCCTGCTGAGCAGGCCTTGGGGGACGTGCGACTCTTGTGGGGAGCCTAGTCCCGGGTCTCGGAGGGTGAAGATCCCGACCCCCAGTGCTCAAGTCCTTCTACCAGTGCCTGTCCCCATAGCCCCTCAGAACCGGCAGCCTAGTCTGGGCCCTGAGGCCTTTGGGAAAGAAGATTGGCTGCGCGTGAAACTCTGGAGCCTGCAGGGTGGGCAGGGTGGACGTGGGCCACGTGGGCAGTCCGAGTGGGAGGAGAGGGTCACTGACCCGCACTCGGTGCAGCCTCGGGCTACCTCTGACTCAGTCTGCAAAGTGGGTGATAGCACGTGGTGCCACTTCCCGGGGCTGGCGCGTGGCAGCCGCCCGGCTTCCATGAAGGGCCTTGGGGGCCGGGCTTTCAGCGCGCCGGGCCCTTGCCTAGCAGTGGCGGTACGTGCCGAGCTGGGTGGGCAGCACCATCCGGGTGCCTGGCGAGCTGGGACGCGAACTCAGCCCTGGAGAGAGGCACCAGCCGACAGGAGGGGCCGCTGGAAGCGTAGATGTGGGCTCCCCAAGTGCAGCCTCACCTGGACCTTGTTTCTGCCGGGGAGCCTCTGGCCGGGAGATGTGGCTGGTGCCCGCTCCCCTGAGAAGGCAGACCTGCAACCCTGGGAACTGCCTTAGAGGCTTCTGGAGACCCTGAGGCTTTGGGCTTCTGGTGCTGGCTGGGGTCTGGCCCTTGGGAGGAGGAGGGGGATCACTTGGGATGCGGTGATCCTGGGGGGGGGGGATGGGTGAGGCAGGTGTTTGGACACCCTGAGCCTGCAGGGTCCAGGTGGAGGGGACTTCTCTGATGAGGGGCAGCCCCCCACTTCTCAGAACCTTTGAAGGGCCAGCGGAGTGTTGGGCTCTAGTCTGACACCTGCACTGTACCCGCTCGGTCCAGCCGGAGGAGCCCTGTGGCTGTGGAAACAGCACTCACTGACGTGCCTCCTGCCCTAGATGAAGATCTCCTTCAACGACAAGAGTCTGCAGACAACGTTTGAGTACCCCCCCGAGAGCTCCCTGCAGGAAGAAGAGGCAGAGGCCGAGAGGGGGAGAGAGGAAGAGGCGAAGAACGAGGAGGAGGAGGAGGAGGAAGGGGAGGAGGAGGAGGAGGGGGCCGGCTCAGACACGGCGGCGGCGGCGGAGAAGCCCTTCGTGCTCTTCCTGCCCCGAGCCACGTTCGTGAACAGCGTGGGCCCCGAGAGCCCTCGGCTGCCGGACGGCAGCTCCGGTGAGTGCCCGCCTGTGGGGATGGGCAGCCCAGGGGTTGGCCCGGGCCACGTGACCGTGCAGCTGCATGTCCACCCGTGTGCCTGTCGGCCCACAGGCCTGTCCAGCTACACTCCGAAGCACTCCGTGGCCTTCAGCAAGTGGCAGGAGCGGGCGCTGGAGCATGCTCCGAGCACGGAGGAGCCCCCGTCCAAGGAGGTCATGGTGAGCGGGGTGGGGCAGGCGGGCGGACGCCCAGGGGAGGGGGGCGCGGCCGGCGGGGGTCTCTGACTCCCGGACAAGCCCCATCGACCGCTCCTGCGCCCCTCCGTCAGCTCACCCCTGCCGGCCAGAATGACCTCGCGGACTTCCGGAGCGAGCCAGCCCTCTACTTCTGAGCCCCACCCTACCAGGACGATGAAGGCTGAGCCCCAGGTGTCCGGGAGCTGCACCCCCTCTGCCCCACCAGGCCTGCCCTCCCACATCCCCCTCTCCCTCCCTGGGGCCTCCCAAGTAGGCTGGTACTGGAGGCCTGAGCCTGGGGCACCCGGGATTCACTCCGACCCCGGCTCGGGGGCACTGCCTGTGGGGGAGGGGTGGTGTCCCGCTATATGCCATGCCCAGCGGCTGTCGGGTACGTCTGGGGTGGGGGCTGATGGGACCCTGACACCACCCCCAGCCCACACTCCCCATGTCAGCCACTCCGTTTCTGATGAATGGCAGGTCTTTTCCCGGCTCTGATGATGGACTCAATAAACAGCCCTGTATGAGGCCACCTCTACCTTCCTTGCGTGGTCCTTGGCTGGAAAAAGGGGGAGCGGGGCTGGGGTCTGCAGGGCTACGCTGAGGCACGGGCAGTGGGGAGGCGGCCGCCCACCCAGGGTGCGATGCAGGCCCAGCTTGGGTTTCTGTGCCCGGGGGAGGCCGTCCCGGGTGACACCCCATACTGCACAGCTCTGGCGCCCCAGGCTCTTTCCCCACCCCTGTGGCCCTAGTTGCCCTGCTCCTCCTCCCAGCCACCCCCTTGGCGGGGAGAGGGACTTGCCCGTGCCCACCCTGTGAGCACCCCCCGTCTCACAAGGGGGCTCTCCTTGCTTCCCAGAAGCGGCTCAGCGGGAGTTATGGGGGGAGGTGGGACGCCAGGTAAGCTCTCTGTGATCTGGAACTCTCTGTGGGCCCGGGGGGTTACTGTAGCTGTCGGGGCCGAAGTGGTTTCCCTGAAGGGCCAGAGCCTGGGGGTGGACGAAGTGCAGGGCAGGTGGTGGGCAGAGCCTCAGGGACCTTGCCTCCTGTTTGGATTGGAAGGTTCCCTGACCCACAAGGGCCTGCAGGAAGGCTGGGGCAGTGTCAGCAGGGAGATCTGATGGATCTGGAAAGGTGACAGAGAACAGAGCTGCCCACTAGGGAGCGACTCCCGGCTGGGCTGACTGCCTGTGCCGAGACAGGCCGCTCACAATCCTGGCATCAGACGCAAGTCTTTTCCTCTTGGAGCATCAAGCCCATGGGAAGTGCCACCTGGCCAAGCTTGGGAGGGAGGAAGGCGTTTTCTTGGGAATGGTGGGCCCAGGTTTCTGCAGACCTCCTCAACCAATACATGCTTCCCAACCCCCCTATCCCCCACAGACAGCAATTGCAGGGACCCCACGGGGGCTGACAGGCCAAGGCAGATGGACCCATGGAGGACTTGGGATGGAAGGCCGGGCCCTGGGCTGCATGGGAGACTGGCCTGTGACCAGAGAGTGGTAGCAGGGGTGCTGCTGTCCGGCAGAATCTAGAATCACTGAGCTGGGGTGCATTCATTCCCAGGGGACCTGAGCACAGGAGGAGTGTCTCCTTGGGCCAAGCCTTATGCTAGAAACCAGGACCAGTGGCCCTGATGGGAGAGGTGGGTGACGGGGGTCACATGAAATGCTTAGGGGCACCCTTATCTCTGAATGCAAAGCCGGTCACAGGGAAAGCCATCCCTTCACGGAGGAACCGCGTTACAACTGGGCAAGGATTCGTATTTTGACTCCAGGGGGGCCCAGCAGCCCCACACTCCTGACACAGGCAGCAGGCTGACGTGGATCTTTACAAAGACAATCTTTACTGACAGTCACAGGCCCCAGGCAAGCTCTGAGGTGAAGGAGGGCCCCAGCCTCTCCCGCACCTGCCTGGGCACCTGCGGGCCGAGGGAGGGGTGACAGGACTCCCAAGGTGCTGAAACCAGAAGCGGGTCTTCCCCACAGCCCCAGGCTGGTGTGGAGGCCTCAGTGGGACCCTGAGTAGAGCTGCCCTCCCCAGCGCCTGTGTGAGCTCAGAGCCAGGATCCCCACCTGGTGGGCTACGCTCACGTCTTTCCTGTCACCCAGAGACAGTGAAGGTTGGCAGTTGCCTCTCTTGGCACCCAAGACAACGAGAAGAAAAAGCTGCTGCCGTGAAGGACAGAGATGCTTTGAAGACAGACAGACCTGCCGGGGGCAGAGCCATAGAGGGGCGCAGGCGCAGGGGAGGCAGGCTCTCTGCTGGTGGCCTCCTCAGCTGTCCTTGCCTCCGCTGCTCCTCTGCTCGGGGGCTGCGGCCTTGGTCAGGTTCCCCGCTTCCCTCTTCAGGACACTAAGCAGAGTCTGCGAGCTCTCCAGGATCTGCGAACAGAGAAGCCAGCCAGTTAGCACCGCTCCTCCTGTTGGAAAGCTCCCACGGCCCAGCCCCGCTCCCGGGCCAGGGCCCTTCTCCCCTCTGAGTGTGGCCCGGAGCCCCTTCCTCACACCCCTGGGAAGCCAGGCCGAGGTCGGCTCCGGCTCCTGCTGCGCTCTGCGGCTCAGTCCGGAAGCCGCTACGCGGTGATGAGCATGGTGCCAACGACGGGACCCAGGTCGCTCTGAGCGGCATATTGTCACCACGGGGGGCCTACAGCCTGTCTAGGCACTCCTGGGCCAAAAACCCTTGACGGGCTCGGCCCAGCACGCGGGCCCCCGAGCCCCACCTTGAGGTAGGCAGCCTCCGTCTCCGCGATGGTCCGATCGAACTCATTCCGAGAGGCTATCTTACGAGCCAGGTTCTCGTTGACTCGGGCCAGCTTCTCCGTCAGCTGCCTCACCTCATTCTGCAGCCGCTGCTTCTCCTCCTCTTCCTGCTGGATCTGCCGGCACAACTCTTCCCGCTTCTGACACAGCTCCTCGATGCCTAGGGTGTGCCGAGAGAGACAGGCGCGGTGGGCCCGGGGCAGGAAGGAGAGCACCACCGCCCCTCCAGCTCTGGAGCCCCCTACTCTGGAGGAGAAAAGGTTAGTGGATAGTGAAGGAACCGGGTGCCGGATGGGTCACCTTTCGCCCGAGCCAGGCCAAGATCCTGCGACCGAGGAGTCTCAGAGTAAAAGAAAGCACCACGCGAGGCTCGAGGCGCGAGGCCGGGAGGTCGTGCGTACTCAAGCCCATCGTCCTCTGCTCACTCCACAGATACCTAGCCCTCGGGGCGGGCCACAGCGCGGCTGTGCGCTGGGCAGGTTCGCAGGCGTCCGCGCCGCCCCGGCCCGGAAAGCCGCGCACGGACCGTACAACACGCTCGGCCGCGCGCTGCGGGCCAGCTACTGCCCGGGACCGCAGGCCGGCGGACCCCACGCCCTCCCATCCTGCCCGGCGGGCCCCACCGCTCGGCCGCTCACACTTGACCAGCTCGTTGTTGTAGTTCTGCAGCGCCGCGCCCTGCTGGGTCATGGTCGCCGCCCGGCGTCCCGGCCGCTCCAACCGCCGTTACAGCATCCGGCCCCGCGCCTGCGCACTGCCTACAGAGGCGAGTCCACGGCGCACGTCACCGCCGCGCGCCTCTCGTTTGCGTCATCGCCGCGCGCCGCGCCGGCGGCTCTAGGAACTGGTAGGCGCAGATGGCGGCGGCGGAAGCGGCGGCGCACGATGACCCCGGGCCTGCCCAAGAGCTGCTGGTGGCCTGGAATACCGTGAGCACCGGACTGGTGCCTCCGGCCGCTCTGGGACTGGTGAGGCCCGAGAAGAGGACGGCGGGCCCGCGCGGGGTTCCCGGGACCCTGCGCGTCCACTCTTGGGTTCCTACGGATCTCTCCGCCCGCTTCTGTCCAGCTTGTTTCCCCCAGAGTCCTTTCTTGTTCCGCAGCCTGTCCCTAAGCGTGTGCCCTGCATCCGTGCGACGAAGGGCAGCGGGGTTTCCGTAGCCTCCCCTGCGCTTTGTCCCTTTCCTGCCTCTCTCTATCTGTCACTGCTCTCTCTACCTCTGCCCTGAGTTCTCTTCTTACAGTTTTCTGTACTGCAGGCATCCTCCCGGACCAGCGGTGCGGTCCCTCCAAAGGAGGAGGAGCTCCGGGCGGCTGTGGAGGTTCTCAGGGGCCACGGTCTGCACTCGGTCCTGGAGGAGTGGTTCGCAGAGGTGCTGCAGAACGACCTGCAGGCTAACATATCCCTCGAGTTCTGGACTGCCGTCTCCCAACGTGAGAACTGTGCAGACGAGCCCCAGAGTCTTCTGCTGCTTCTTGATGCTTTCGGGCTCCTGGAGAGCCGCCTGGATCCCTACCTGCGTAGTCTAGAGCTCCTGGAGAAATGGACTCGTCTGGGCTTGCTCATGGGCACCGGTGCTCAGGGGCTTCGGGAAAAGGTTCATACCACGTTGCGGGGCGTCTTGTTCTTTTCCACTCCCAGAACTTTTCAGGACATGATTCAGCGCCTCTATGGGCGCTTCTTGAGGGTTTACATGCAGAGTAAGAGAAAAGGAGAAGGAGGAACCGACCCCGAACTGGAGGGGGAATTGGACAGCAGATACGCCCGCCGCCGGTACTACCGCCTTCTGCAGAGCCCACTCTGTGCGGGATGTGGCAGTGACAAGCAGCAGTGCTGGTGCCGCCAGGCACTGGAGCAGTTCCACCAGCTCAGCCAAGTCCTGTGAGTACTTGTGCCTGCGTGGCCGTGCCCCTGTTCCTCCTGGCTCCTGCTTGCCTCTCTGGGTCCAGCTGGCCCCTGCAGAGAGCTGCTGAGCTGGCTGGGGGGTCTCTGCCACCTGTCCTGGTAGCCAAAGAGAGGGTCCCCAGAGTCCGTGTGTTGTGAGTTTATACCTTTCGCTCTGGACACAGGTGCATCTGTCACTCGCCTTAGCTCAGGGTTTCACACTTTGCTTATGTTAAGATTCCACGTGATTCTGAATTTTCTGGGCTGTGCAGAATTTTGCTGTGCTGTTTGTAGGCTCTCAGGAGAGGAACGATGTTTATCCTATGGTTGCAAAAGGCGTGATTGTTCTTTCTTCTTTCTAGAACAAGTCAGAGATTAGACCAACGTGCTGGGCAAACTGATTGCCCTTCTGGTCTCTTGAGGAGGGAAGGATCTTGTTGTTAGAGCCAGGTCCTGTCACGTGGTCTCTTGACTCTCTGTGGCCACTTATGATGATTTTGTCACTTTGAGTGAAGTGGCAGCGGTGCAGCTGTTAGAGAGTCTCTTAGCTGGCCTGAGGGTGTGGCCTGATCCACAGAAGCTTCGTTCTCTCAGGAGCTTTTGTCCTCATAGATCGGCATCTGCACCAAGGAGCACAGACAGCTGCGTCTATGTTTGTGGGGCAGGGTAGTGACGTATTTAGCTGTCGTCTCAGGGCCGATTCTGGGAGCTGAGCCTTGACCCCAGTAGCCAGACATGCTGATCACATGGAGAAGGCCAGTGTCCCGGCCTGGGCGGAGAGGCCAGCTGGGGAGGGCGGGCGGTCACTGGCTGGCGTTTGTCCTCACAGCAGCTTTTCCTCGAAGCCTCTGGTGCAGTTGTGCCCCCGACGGGAGAGCTGTGGGAGGCAAGAGCCGGGGCGGGGTTGGGTGCTGCATGCGCTCTGCGTTCTCCACGGGCGGGGCTCTTCTCCAGACACAGGCTTAGTCTGCTGGAGCGGGTCAGCGCCGAGGCTGTGACCGCCACCCTGCACCAAGCGACCCGGGAGAGGATGGAGGACCGCTGCCGGGGCGAGTATGAACGCTCCTTCCTGCGCGAGTTCCACAAGGTGGGGACCCCCCGCGGGCCGTGTCCTCGTGGACTAGAGGTTTCTGGCAAAACGGACACCTCGGCTTTAGAAAGGGCCGGAGCGTGGAGAGCCAGGTGCGTCAGGACGTTGCTGGTGATCGCAGTAGTCCTGGTGCTGGGTGGAGGCCAGTCGTTCTGGGCCCGTCGCGGTAATAGCAAGGAAGACCCTGTGACGCGCTTAGTGAGGCCTGTGCAGGGTCGCGTGGCTGGAGGCCATGCCAAGGTCTGGGGCATCCCAGTGGGGGGCCTCGGGGGCATCCCTGCTGTTGGGACATGGTCTGGGATCTGCTCTGGGCTGCACAGAGTCGAGGAGGAGCTGCACCCAACCACGGGGGCCTAGTCCACTCCCCCCCGCTGCTCCTGCTGTGTCTGTCTCCTGAGGATGCAGGTAAGCTGTGGGGGTGAGGGGTGGTGTGCAAGCGTCCCTGCCACGGGGCGGGCCGGGGGCGAAGCTGGAGGCCTGGCGGCACATTGTCCGGGTGGTCTTTCCGGTGGCCGGGCGGCCGTGGGGAGACACGTATGCGTCGGGTCCGTGTGGCAGGGTGTCCTGTGGATTTAACGTGCACGGGCTCAGAAGCGTTCCCACTAGGTGCTGTGGGTCGTGCGTGGGGGGGTCTTGTTCATGGGACCCCCGGGGTGTGTCCGTCCGCTCAGACGTAGCGCCCTGTGTCAGAGCCACTGTTGCTGGGGATGAGCACGGGTGCTGGTGTGTGTGGAAGGGGCCTGGGTGTGTGTTGATGGAGGCCCTGGGAGGCCTCCTTTGGGCCCCTCGTCTTGCTGATTTTAATGTGCTCCTGGTCTTCAGAGTAGGTGGCCTTGGGGGCTCCCAGGGCCCAGCCAGGGGAGCGGGTAGCTGTGTGGCTTCTCCTTGTCTCTGTTCTGGGCTTGGCCCCGAGTCCCACACTTGTGTCCTCCCAACAGTGGATTGAGAGGGTGGTCGGCTGGCTGGGCAAGGTGTTCCTGCAGGATGGGCCCAGCAGGCCTGCGTCCCCAGAGGCTGGGAGCAGCCTGCGCCGGTGGCGCTGCCACGTGCAGAGGTTCTTCTATCGTGTCTACGCTAGCCTGCGCATTGAGGAGCTCTTCAGCATCATCCGAGGTTGGCCCCGCCTGCCAGGGAGCCATCTTCCTATGCCCCTGCCCTTCAGCTCATTGAGGGTGGGGCGGCGGGCACATCTGGGGCCACCGTGTCTCAAGCAGAGCTGGGCCCTTCGCGCACAGTGTGTACTCGCCACATGCGCACGTGCCAGGACCAGCCTCTCGCTGCAGACTTCCCGGACTCCCGGCCAGCCGTGGAAGACCTCAAGTACTGCCTGGAGAGGACCGACCAGAGGCCGCAGCTTCTTGTGTCCCTCAAGGCTGCCCTGGAGACGCGACTCCTCCACCCAGGTGCTGCCGGGCGACGCCCACCCGCCATTCACCCTCAGGGCCCGGATCTGGAAGCCCAGGCCTGGGGCCTGTGGAGGGAGTGGGCTAAGAGGCGGTTTCGTGTGGTCCTTCGGAGGCAGGGGCGGCGCCCGGTCCCTTTAGAACAGACCCCACTTTGCAAGGGGAGAAAGCAAGTGAGTGCAGGGGTAGGGGAGGGGACAGCTCCCTGCAGATCACGCAGGTCTCCTGGGGGTGAGGTGGGAGCTGCAGGTCACCTGACCAGGGTGGCTGTCTCCGTGTCCCTGTGTTGCCTGGGCCCTCCTGTGATGGAGCTCTCCCGTCCCGGCCGTAGGCGTGAACACGTGTGACATCATCACCCTGTACATCTCCGCCATCAAGGCGCTGCGTGTGCTGGATCCCTCCATGGTTGTCCTGGAGGTGGCCTGTGAGCCCATTCGCCGCTACCTGAGGTGAGCCCCTGTGGCCGACTCCAGGAAGCTGCTCAGAGCTCCCAGCCCCGCTCGTGCGGCCGCGCTCCCCGGGGCCTTGCTGGAGCCAGGGGGATGTGGTCTTTGGGGAGCCAGCGGCGCTGCGCCTCCCCTTCCGGGCCGGGCAGCTCAGGCCGGGGCTCCCTGTTTCCGCCAGTGCTGCCTCTCATGCCTGTAGCCCAGGGCCGCCAGGCCCGTGTGCAGGCCGGGGGGCCACAGCGGCACAGACAGGTGCCCCTGCTTAGCTTTGCCTCGTGCCAGCCTGGCCTCAGGGCTGACGTGAACGGTGGGGCCTTGTGTTGCTGGCCTTCTACCACGAGGCGCAGAGCCTCTCGGGCTGTCTGCCGGGGAAAGTGTTTGAGCAGGCGCCGTGCACAGCCGCCCAGAAACCCCTAAGGGCACAGTGGAGGCTCGGGGATGGGGCCGGGCAGCGTCTTTGGCTGCCCTGACCCGGGCCTGCTGCCTCCTGGCTGTGCGTGGCTTGGCCTTGGGTCTGTCTCGTCATCTCAGCTCCTACTCCTAGAAAGCGATTTCATTTTAGGTGGGGCGGAGTGGGGGAGGGAGTCTCATGGGCTTGCCTTTAGCACGTGACTGACGGCCCTGGCCGCAGGGGTCAGGTGGGGTCCCGCGTTCAGGTGGGACAGGCGGTGAGGGGCTCGTGCCTGGCAGGACGCGGGAGGACACGGTGCGGCAGATCGTGGCAGGGCTGACCGGGGACTCGGACGGGACGGGGGACTTGGCTGTCGAGCTGTCCAAGACGGACCCGGCAAGCCTGGAGACCGGCCAGGACAGCGAGGATGACTCCGGCGAGCCAGAGGACTGGGTCCCCGACCCTGTGGACGCGGATCCAGGTCAGTACCTGCCGGCCCTGCTGCCGGGCTCTGGCCTTCGGGGGGTGGTCCGGTCGGGCAGGCGCTCCGGTCTCCAGTTTGTTGCCGTGGGGGCTCTGGAGCCCCGGGGGTCCACGGTCAGAGCGTCACCCCGCCCGGTCCCCCAGGGTTCCTCGCCTGGCTTGGGTGGCGGCCCCGTCCAGACCCGAGGGAGGGGGCGCCCTGCCTGCCCCACCTGTCTCTGCTGCTTCGGCTGGAGAAGAAGGGGGTTCTCGGCATCCCCACCCACGGGCTCGGCCGGGCACGAGCCGCCTGGCACCATCTGTGCCGCCTCCGTGTCTGAGAGGCGCCGCTGGTGCCCGTGCCGCGCAGGGAAGTCTAGCTCTAAGCGGCGCTCCTCGGACATCATCAGCCTGCTGGTCAGCATCTACGGCAGCAAGGACCTCTTCATCAACGAGTACCGCTCGCTGCTGGCCGACCGCCTCCTGCACCAGTTCAGCTTCAGCCCCGAGCGGTGAGGCCTGTGAGGTGCTGCTCCGGGTCCCCAGGGAGGCGTGGCCTTCACTCGCGGTGGCTGCTCTCCGCTAGCCCTGGTGCGCATGGGGATGCGCTGGGTCCCCGAGGCTGGGCGGGGGCTGACCTGTGCTTGACCTCTGCTCCCCGGGGGAGGGGGGGGCCTGGGGGCAGCCAAGGAGCCTGGGGCGGTAGGTCCCAGGGCTTCCGGCCCTCCTGTGGTGGAGTGGGCACAGGGCTCCCGCCTCTCCTCCTGGGCTGGGGGCGTCCCTGCTCTGGGGAGGGGGGGTGGGGGGCAGTGTCGCTCTGCAGGTGCCAGTTGGGGCGAGGGCACACCCCAGCCCTCAGAGATGCGTCCTTCCAGGGAGATCCGCAACGTGGAGCTGCTGAAGCTGCGGTTTGGCGAGGCCCCGATGCACTTCTGCGAGGTTATGCTCAAGGTAGGTGCCTGGGGCTGCCCGCCACCGCCTGACCCCTACCCCTGCCGGTCCCGGACCTTCAGGAGGCCCTGTCTCCCCCGCAGGACATGGCAGACTCGCGCCGCATCAATGCCAACATCCGCGAGGAGGACGAGAAGCGGCCCGCAGAGGAGCAGCCGCCGTTCGGGGTCTACGCCGTCATCCTCTCCAGCGAGTTCTGGCCGCCCTTCAAGGATGAGAAGCTGGAGGTTCCTGAGGACATCAGGGAGGCCCTGGAGGTCTACTGCAGGAAGTACGAGAAGCTGAAGGTATGGCCGCGCCGCCGGGACACTGGCACCTCGGACAAGTCCCTCCGCGTCTGCGCCCTGCGCTCAGCATCCCTCCCTCCCCTCCTGGGAGCCTGTCTGTGCAGGTGTGCACACTCTCTGCACGCCCTCCTGTGCCCCCAGGTGCTGGGAGCGGGCGTGCCCCTGGGCTGCCTCTTCCACCGTCCACTCTCTTGGCCTCAGAACCAGGGGCTGGGCTGCAGTGATCGCCCCAGGGGGAGTCGGGGGCTCTGTCTCCTCCGTGGGCGTCTCCAGGGAGTCTCCAGGTTGCTTTTGAGGTGTTTGACCTCTGTGATCCTCTGCCATCCTGCCCCTCCCTGGCTAGTTTTCCTGGAAGCTGCTTTCTAGAGTGCCAGGGCACGTGGGGAGCCAGACCATGCTGTCTGCTGTCAGGTCCCTGGGGCCACAGGGCTCGGCAAGGAGAAGGGGGTGTGAGGGCTGGTCAGGAAGCCGGGGGCCAGGAGTGGCCGATCGGCAGAGTTTATCGCTCGTCCCCTCCAGTCCTGGCGTTGGGAGTCCAGGTGAGAGTTGTGGGCAGGCCAGGGTCCGTGGCACGGAGGACCCTTCTTCCAGGTGATGGTTCAGGGGAGCCGTGTTGGGAGAGAGGAGGGAGTTGGGACACCTGTCCCAGGTTCCAGGGCACAGGTGGAGAAGTGGGTCTGGGGCGTTCAGTCTGATGAGTGGGGTGTGGGGACTGAGAGGCCACTGGCCGGAGGAGACACCAGGCACCCAAGCAGAGGACAGGGCCGCAAGTGTCCAGGGTGCAGACCCTGAGCCCTGGAGGGACCTGGGACACCCCTGGAGGTGGGAGTCCTCAGGACAGAGCCCCAGGAGGGCGGCAGGTGGGGCTGGGCCGGGACCATTCCTGCCCCTGCGTGGGGCCTCGGTGCTGCCTCCCGCCCCCCACCCCCCTCCGTCAAGGACGTCCATGTGGCCCGTGTGCTCGGCACCCTCCCCTGCTGCTCTGGCTGCCCTGCTGGCCTCTGCGCCGCAGCTCTCCTTCCTGGAGAGGCCCCGCCGGCTTCCTCTGGAGTTCCCCCTGGGGCCTGGGGGTGGCTCAGGCACGTCCTCCATCTCAGGCCCATGTACCCGGCGTGACGGCGCTGGAGCGGCCAGGCGGGCCCCCGGTCTGTGCCAAGAGGTCAGGCCCGTGGCCACGGTGCCTCTGCCTCCCGCCAGCCGGGCTCCCGGCCCGAGGGCTGCGCTGGACACGTGGTGGTGGCTGTGCCTGTGCCATCTGCTGCTGGGCCTCGCGTGTGCCCGCTGCAGGCTGGAGTGGTTGTAAAGGTCATGGCCTCGGAGCCAGAGCGCGTGGTTATGAGCTTGGCCAGCTGCCAGCTTTAGAGAGGTTAGCTGTCGCTCCCCCCCCCCCCTTCAGAGCTGGGGCCGTGAAGAAGGACTCAGAGCAGCACTTAGCCCAGAGTGACCAGTGTCCCCCGGGCCGGCCTTAACAAAGTACCCCAGACAGGGACCATCGATGCACTGGAAATTTATTGTCTCAGTTCTGGCAGCCAGAAGTTCAAAGGCAAGGTGTGGTCAGGGCCGGCTCCCTCCAAAGACTCCAGGGGAGGGTCCTCTTGCCTCTTCCAGCTGCTGGGGCTCCAGATGTTGCTTGGCTTGTAGAGGCGTCACTCCGACCCCTGCATCGTGCCCCACGGCCTCTCCCGGTGTCTCTGTGTCCAAATTCCCCTCTTCTTATGCAACACCAGTCATACTGGATTAAGGGCCCCCCACGCCAGTGTGACCTCACCTTAACTGGCTGCATCTGTAGTGACCCGGCTGGCAAATAGGGTTACGTTCTGAGGCACTGAGGGTGAGGACTTTAACATCATTTGTGGAGGTCACAGCTCAACCTGTGAGAGTCTACTCTCTGGCCCCCCAAATTCACATTCTTCTCACGTGCAAAATACATTTAAACACGTCCAGCGTCCCCAAAGTCTTAACCATTCCGGCACCAATTCAAAGTCCCAGATCTCTAAGTCAGGTCAGGGTGTGAGAGCTGGGGCACGATGCTCCTTCAGCCGTAAACCTGTGGAAAAATCTCTCTCTGCTTCCGAAGTGCAGCGGTGGGACAGGCGTTGGGCAGACACCTGCCCTCCAAAAGGGAGATACTGCGAGGAAGGGAGGGTTCCCAGGCCCTAAGCAAGTCTGAAATCCACTGGAGGAAATTCCACTCCATCTGGCTGGATGCCAGGCTTCTCTGCCCTCGGGGGCAGCCCCACCCTGCCAGGCCAGGCCTCTGCATCATGGCCCTGCCCTCAGAGTCATGCTCTCCCTTTGGCCGTCCCTCCCTTTCCACCCAGGCTGGCATCGTTTCCACTGCTATTAAATTCTCAGGAACCTTGTTGGCCTCCATGCAGTTCTTGGCATCCAATCCGTGGGCCCGGGGGCTCTCACACCTCTGCTGGACCCGCTCTGTCCTGGGTCCTGGGCACTGCTGGTTGGCGCCACCTTGACACAGGTCACCTCTAGGGCCGTACAGGCTCTGTCTGCAGAGCACACGGCAAGATGTGCAAACCACCGAGCGCTGCTGGCTCCTTTCTGCTCACCAGGTCCTTCCTCGGTTTTCCTTCTCAATTCATTACAAGCAGTGAGGAGAAAGCCAGCTGCACGTTCCGCACTTTGCTTGGAAATCTCAATCGAGCATCCAGGTTCCTCCCTCGCGAGTTCTGCTTTCCACCCAGCAGAGCACGTCTCTGCCGCCGCGTGACAGGCCGCCTTTCCTCCCGTCTCCGGTGATGTGTTCCTTGCTTCAACAGGCCTCACTGGAATGGCCTTTCCTGTCTGTGTTGCTACCAATAGCCTCTCCAGGGCAACCCAGGATTTTATGAGCATGCAGCTCAAAACTTTCCCAGCCCTCCCCATCCCCCAACACCCCAGCCACGTCCACGTGTTCTAAAAAGGCATTTGCTACAGCAGCACCTTTCCCTCCGGCTGAAGTCTGTATCGCCGTCCCGTGGTGGCTGTAACAAAGTACTGCACACCGGATGCTAAAACAGGAACTTCTCTTAGCTCTGGAGGCCAGGGTGTGAGATGGAGGTGAGGGCCTTCTGGAGGCTGCGGGCGAGTCCTTCCTGCCTCTTCTAGCCTCCAGGGGGGCCTGTGTCGCTCCAGCCTCGCACCCCATCTGCCCTCCCGTGAGGACACTGACTGAGTTAGATTAGGGTTCACGGGACTCCAGCACGACCTCTTCTTCCCTAACGACCTCTGCAAAGGCCTGGTTTCCAAGTCAGGTCACTTTCTGAGGTCCTGAGGCCAGGACGTGGACGTTTCTCTCAGAGGCACAGGGGCCCTCGCTGTTAGGGGGTGCCGGTTGAGGGGGAGGGGACTGGAGTCCCGCCGTGTGCTGGTTCCGTCGCTGCCCCCCAGGGTGGGGGCAGGTCAGGGAGCCCTTCCTCACGCGGTCCCAGGTAGCAAAGCCTTGTCCAGCCGGACCCGCTGGGCGGCCTGTGCTGACCCCAGCCCTCCCCAGGCCATGCGGACGCTCAGCTGGAAGCACACCTTGGGCCTGGTGACCATGGATGTGGAGCTGGCTGACCGCACCCTGTCCGTGGCGGTGACCCCTGTGCAGGCGGTGGTCCTGCTGTACTTCCAGGACCAAGGTGAGCCCCCAGCCGCCCTGCTGTGGCCACGCCTCCCGGGAGGGCACGTTCTGTGTCCAGTGGAGGGTGGGTGGGGGGTGGGCGGGACCCAGGCGGCCCGGAGCCACGCGGGCAGTAGGCCCTTGCCCCCCCGCCCCGTCCCCCCGCTGGGGCCCGGCTGTGCCGCGAGGGTCCTGCCGGTCCCGCTGAGCCGGGCCGACGAGCCGAGGGGGCACAGCCCCGCCCAGCGTGCCATGTTCTCGGCGGCCCCGCCCACAGCCAGCTGGACCCTGGAGGAGCTGAGCAAGGTGGTGAAGATGCCCGTGGCGCTGCTGCGGCGGCGGCTGTCGGTGTGGCTGCAGCAGGGCGTGCTGCGCGAGGAGCCGGCCGGCACCTTCTCGGTGGTGGAGGAGGAGCGGCCCCAGGACCGGGACGGCATGGTGCTCGTCGACAGCGACGACGAGAGCGACTCGGGCCTGGCCTCGCAGGCCGACCAGAAGGAGGAGGAGCTGCTGGTGCGCCCGGGCGGGGGCGGGGGCGGGGGCGAGGGAGGGGGCGGGGGCGGGGGCGGGGGCCGCGGCCGCCCGAGGCTGGCCTGACCGCCGGCCCCCCGGCCGCCGTGCCCCCAGCTCTTCTGGACCTACATCCAGGCCATGCTGACCAACCTGGAGAGCCTGTCGCTGGAGCGCATCTACAGCATGCTGCGCATGTTCGTGGTCACCGGCCCCGCGCTGGCCGAGATCGACCTGCAGGAGCTCCAGGGCTTCCTGCAGAGGAAGGTGCGCGACCAGCAGCTCGTCTTCTCCGCCGGCGTCTACCGCCTGCCCAAGAGCTGCGGCTGAGCCGTCGCCAGGCCCCGCCCCCGGCCCACACCCCCGCCCGGCCCCCAGGATGCGAGTAAAGCCCACGGTTCTCCCTCCCTCTCTGTCCTGCTGGCTCTGTGGGCTTCGTGGACATGCGGTCAGGTTCTCCCTCCAGACCAGCCTACAACAGAGCCTGGCAGAGCCCGGCACCCAGGAGTTGGTGGGGAGCTGCGCACCTGTGCTTGGGCTCCAGGCCGGGAGTCCTGGCACGTGGTGTCTCTGGGCCACCGTGGCTGACAGGCCCCCGTCGCTCTCGTGGCTTGGGCAGGAGCTCACGGGGGGTGGGCTGTTTGGGAGGTGGGCCCTCCTGGACCCCCCTCCTGAGGGACCTCCAGCTCCAGCCTCACCCCTCCGGCCTTTGAAAGAAGCCCTCGGGTCCCCCTCTCTCTGCCCGGCACGAGGGTCTGGCGCCCAAGTGCTGGGCAGAGAGCCCCAGGGCTGCTGCTGGGGCCTGGGGCGGTGGGGGGGCGCAGAGCTCCATCAGAATGCGTGAGGTGGGCGGGTAGCCAGGCATACCGCGAAGCCAAGAACTGCTCGCTGTCCAGCATGACGTGCTGCCTGCGCTACGCCTGGGCTCGGGCAGCTGCGGTGCCAGGGGCGTCCGAGGAAGAGTGCTTTCAGAAAGGCGTGTGGTCAGGAGCGCCCGGGGGCCTCAATGTTCCTAGTACGAGATGCCGGCCCCGTGAGTCCAGCCATCCCCAGAGCTGCAGCACAGGGCTGCTGTGTCCGGAGCACAGGGTCCTGTCTGAGGCCGGCACTGGGGTCGCCGCACCGCCCTTGCTCCCAGGTCCCGGGAGGCGGGGAGGCCGTTATCTCTGCCAGGTCCGAGGCCTTCACAGCTGTGCTCGGTGCCGCAGCCTCCGTGGCCCAGACCTTCACTTGTCCAGCGGGAACCGCTCGAGCCTGGTGGCGCTGTCCCCACGGGCAACAAAGGCCCTTTGGAACGAACATCTCCACTGCCCTGCTCCTCCCCGCGGTGCATTCCCAAGCCTGGAGCCATGCACGCTGCGGCTCCCCGCCAGCCTGTGCCCCAGTGCCCCCACTCCTCTCTGTGGCCTCTTCTGCTCGGGGGCTTTTCCTTTTTTTGTTTCTTGCCTGCCTGTCTGTGCTGTGCAGTTTCTGGGATCTCAGTTCCCCACCCAGGGATTGAACCCAGGCCCCAGTAGTGAAAGCCCGCAATCCTAACCCTGGACCGCCAGGGAACTCCCTCTAGGGCGTTTCCTTCTTGCTCCACAGGGTGGTGTTTGCTGCGGGGTTTGGAGAGATTAGCTGCATAGCCTTAAGCAGTTTGAGGACTCTTGACAGGCCAGTGGGTCCCCCCCTTGGGCTCCACCTGCTTGGCCCCTCCAAGGCGGGCTGCACTGTGGTCACAAGAGGGGCTTGGGACTTCTCTGGTGCAGTGGTTAGGAATCCGCCTGCCAGTGCAGGGGACACGGGTTTGAGCCCTGGTCCGGGAAGACCCCACGTGCCACGGAGCATCTCGGCCTGTGCGCCACAACTACTGAGCCTGAGCTCTAGAGCCCGCGAGCCACAACTGCTGAGGCCTGGAGCCTGTGCTACGCAACGGGAGAAGCCGCTGCAATGAGAAGGCCCCGCACCGCGACGAAGAGTGGCCCCGGCTCACTGGAACTAGAGAAAGCCTGCGCGCAGCGGCGAAGACCCAACGCAGCCCAAAATAAATAATAAAGACACTTAAAGGAAAAAAAGGAGGGGGACTTCCTGCCTGGCACTGGGCCGGGCATGCCTTCGTCATCCTAACCAGGATGCAGACCTGCTGGACTGGCCTGGCAGGGTGGCAGTGCCAGCTGCTGGGCCTGGACACACCTGCTCTGAGTCCCTTTGGACTCAGTTTGTGGATGAGTGTGGTAAAACCCAGCGTCTCAGGTCATAGGAGCACTCAACAGGTGTAGAGGTGTGCCAGGAGCTGCCACCAGGAGGAGGCACCTGTGTGAGGGTTAGGGAGGTCCCCAGTGACCAGGGGTTGGCTGCGGCCCAGCGGGGTGCCCCCCACCCCCAGTGCCCCGTGGGGTTAGCAGGGGGCAGGTATTTGCTCTGGCTGCCTGGGTTTGCTCGGCAGGTCCTTAGGGGAGGAGGCTGAGGTTAACCCCAGCTGTGCCAGCCTCCTGTGGACGGCGCTTACCTGGTCTGCGAGAAGCTGCACAGGGGACAGACTGCGGCGGTGGCCGTGAGCTCTAACTGTAATGACACACTTAAGCCAGAGCCCCAGATGCTGTCTGCAGCCATTTCAGAGCCACCTGCTCCTTGAGGGTGTTCTGCGAAACACTGCTGGGGCCCGTATGGGGCGGCGGGTGCGTGTCCACCCCCGGGCCTCCCTTGGTCCCTGCTTGTTCCAGTCTTGGGGGGAGGGTGGTGACATCAGTCAGCTGGAGCCCAGGCCCCACCTAAGCTGCCGCAGCCCTTATCCTGACAGAGAAACTGAGGCCCGGCCTTGCCCACTGTGGACCTCTCTGGGTTTCCAGGCCGCTGCCTCTGCGACCCCAGGGGCCCAAGTGCAGCCGCTGCCCCTTTGCCGTGAAGCGCTCTCCTTTCAAGACCACGGCAACCCCACCACTGCCCCTGCCTCAGATCTGGCCAGGGCACTCGAGTGACTGCCAGGCCCCGGCCGCCCTACCTGCCCTACCCTGGGGCTGCCTGCCCAGGGCTCCTTGAAGCCCAGCGCCCGAGGGCGGTGCCCAAGGCGAGGCCCTGCCCCCACCCTCCCTGCCTCACAGCTCCATTGTGAGGTCAGCGCCTTCCGCCTTCCGATGAGTTCTGTCCAGAGGCGTGGACATGGCCCCCCGTCCCCCGCCTGACTCCTGCCTGGTTGGCAGCCCCCTCGGCCTGATATATTTGTCCCTTTTGCTCAACCCTGCTGCAGGTGCCTCCTGTTCCCCAACCCTGTCCCCAGCCAGGGCCCCTCCCTGGTCCAGGCAGGCCGGGCGCACCCGTGTCTTTCTGGCGGCTGCCGGGGGTGGGAGGGCGGGCTTGGGGGTCACCCACTGGGAGGTGACGACGGCCCCTCGGCCCTGACTCTGCAGCTGGAACCCACTGCGAGTGTAGCTTTGGCCTCAGCCGCGAGGCCCTCACTGCTCTGCTGGTGCTACTGGCGGCCATCAGCGCCAGCTGCTTGTGCGCTCTCATCATCGTGGCGGTTGGCGTCATTCGAGCCAAGGGGTGCGTGAGCCCCAGGGTCAGGGCGGGCGTGAGGGCTGCGGGGCCAGGCCGTCCCCCTGGGCCCTTGGTCTCGATGGGCGAGGTCACCAGGGACTTGGGAATGGAGTCTCCAGGATGGGATGCGGAGAGGTGTGAGGGGCCCCGCTGCTCCCAGACTCACGCCTTACCTTTGTTCCCCCCGCCCCTCAGGGAAACGTGCCCCGGACACACGGACAGCAGGTGAGTGACCCCGGGGGGAGGACCCCCAGGGCGAGCTGTGCCCCTGCTCCCTGACCCCCCGGGAGCTGTGGTTCACAGACACGGCAGGAGCCCTGGGCGCTTGAGGCAGCCTGAGCCCGTGCTGATGGCCGCCTGCGGCTAGCCTGACCTGGACCACGCCGTGCAGGTTGGCGGGGCACCTCGGGGCTCAGGAAGATCACATGGACCTGCACGTGGTGCATGTGGAGTCCCACCTCATGGCCCCTGAAATGGAGGTCTCCATGATGCCGCCCCTGGAAGATCATGACCTCACGACCATCACCATGGGCTCGACGCTAGAGGAGCTGCTCCCACAACCCCCGCTGCCTGAGTAGGGCTTTGGGCAGCTGGGGGAAGGGGAATTAAACAGTAGTTAGCGGGTCTGCGTTGTCCTCCCTGCTGGCCCCCCTCGGGCCCTTCTGCAGATGCATATTGGCGGGGGAGGGGTCTGTACCTACCTGCGTCGCCTCCTGTCTCTTCAGTGGGGTGCCCAGTGCCCATGCTGGGCTCCCGCTGTCCCCTCTGCAGGGCAGGGAGCACACCCCTGGGGTTTCCACTGCCTGCCGTCGCGGCCTCAGCCCAGCTCCTCCCTGCCGCTTTGCCCCATGAAGCAGACAGCCCCCCCACCCCCGTGAGCCCCTGCCCATCACCCCCACCCCCACCCCCGGAAGATGCCGGGACAGGACCTGTAACTCTGGGGAGTCCAGACAGGAGGACTTGTGACAGGAGGACTTGGGCTGGCGCCCCTGCTCCACCCACGCTGTCTCCTTGAAGTTCCGGCAGAGTCCTTGGTGGGCTGAGTGGGGCAGATGTGATGGCCTCCCCTTCTTCAGGGGTGCAGCCCTCCCTCTACCTCACTGCCTGTCCCCTGGGTTCAGGCCCCCATCATGTGCTTGTGCCCCATGGGGATGGGACCATCCCTGGGGGGGCTACTGTGTATGTGCACTCGCCATCACTGCTGAGAGGAGGAGGTGCACACTCGGGTGAGGAGCAGGGCTCACTGGGTCCTGTTCCGTGTGTCGCAGCCATGAGTTCAGTAGGGGTGAGGCTGCGGGGGCGACGGTGTGGTCCAGTTGCCCAGGCCTCACCTGGGTGCGGGGCGGTGGACCACGCAGGTGAGGAGGAGGTGGCGTCTTGTCAGTGCTGCTGCTGGCACGGAGCCAAGAGGAGCTCAGAGCTTCAGGACAGGTGGCTGGCAGTGCCGGGCGCTGGCTATGTGCCCAGCCTCGCCCTAGGCGCGGCACCAGCCGTGGGACGGACGGGCTCCCGGGACGCCTGGGCAGCTGGCTTCCTACCGTTGCCCCCATGCGGAGCCCCCTCCTTTCTCTCGCGGCGGCCGTCGCCGCTGTTCCGAGTGCTGCTGTCGCCGTGGCCAGTCTGGATCCAGGCGGCCCCCGCGGCCGCCCCCTCGGCAACCCCGGGCGCCCCGGACTGCCCCGAGGCGTGCGCGCCAGAGGGCCTGGCCAACTGCTCCGGGCGCGCGCTGCCCGCCGTGCCAGGGGGCCTGAGCCAGCGCGTGCGCGCGCTGCTGCTGGACCACAACCGCGTGCGTGCGCTGCCGCTTGGCGCCTTCGTGGGCGCTGGCGCGCTGCTACACCTGGACCTGCGCGAGAACGGACTGCGCTGGGTGCACGCGCGAGCCTTCTGGGACTTGGGCGCGCTGAAGCAGCTCGACCTCAGCGCCAACCAGCTGGAGGCGCTGCCGCCCGGCGCCTTCGATCCACTGCGCGCGCTTTGCATCCTCTCGCTGGCCGGCAACCGGAGGGCGCGTCTAGAGCCCGCGGCGCTGGGCGCGCTCCCGCGGCTGCGCACGACGCTCAGCCTGCAGGACGACGAGCTGCCCGCGCTCCTGGCGGGCCCGCCCGCTCTCCACACGCTGCGGCTGCGCGGCAACCTCTGGGTCTGCGGCTGCGCGCTGCGCCCACTCTCCACCTGGCTGCGCAGTCCGCGCCAGGTGAGCCCTCGGGGGCGCGGGCGGGGCGGGCCACTGCCACCGCCGTCGCCTGACGCCGCTCCCGTGTCCCGCAGAGTCCGAGACGCTGATCTGCGTGTCGCCGGGACGCCTGACGCTCAGCCCCTTGACCGCCTTCCCCGACGCCGCCTTAAGCCACTGCGCGCGGCCCCTTTCCGCGCGGGAAGTGGCCGTGGTCTACGCGCTCGGGCCCGTCTCCTTCCTCGCTAGCCTGGCCGCCTGTCTGGCGCTGGGCTGCGTGCTCACCACGTGCCGCGCGCGCGCCGCCGCCGCCGCCGCCGCCGCCCGCCGCCCGCCGCCCTCCGAGGAGTCTGCCGGATCCCGGTGCCGGTGCCGGCATGGCCTCGCCTGCGGCAGTCGCCGCCGCCCAAGCCTGAGCGGGCCGCGGCCTCCCTCGAACCTTCCCGCATCCCCTGCCCTCCTTCACACTCCCTGCAGCCGTCAACAAGCGACACAGATAGAAGTTTTCTTGACATTCCTTTCGGCATCACCACTGCACACACCGGGTGTGGGGGGGCGGGGAGGGCGGCGCGCGCCGGGCCCCTGGGGCGGAGGGGCAGCGCGCGGCGGCGCTCGGGCCGCAACGGGGGAAGGCACACGCCTGGACGCGGGAAGGGCTGGGCCTGTACAAGGTGGCGCGCGGGGCTGAGGACAGTCCCGAGCCAGCGTCCGGGGAAGCGCATCCTGGGCTGCGGGCCAGAGGAGGCGAAGAGAAGGCTCAGCCCTCACGGAGTCCGGAGAAGGGGGAGGCAGTGGGGAGCCCGAGCGCGCCCCTGGGAGGCGGCTGCCAGCTGGGGGGTGGGGGTCAGGGTCTGCAGTCCGGGAAGGGCAGGGCCAGCTCAGAGGATGGGGTCAAGCGGAGAAGGGGTGTGGGCAAGAAGGGAGAGGTGGGGGACAAGGCTGTGAGGTGCCGGCGCTGCGGGAGCCGGCCGGGGACCCAGCCAGCGGGGGCTAAGGGCCTCCGTGGTGGCTCTGGTGGTGGCTGGGGAAGGATGGGGCTTCAGTCTCTGCTCCAAGCCCCTCTGCCCGGGGCCAAGTCAGCCCCTCTCCCCACTGCTCAGAGACCCCAGGGCCCTGCCTCTGCCGGAGCGCCCTGCGGCCCTGCCCAGCCAGCTCAGCTCTGACCCGTCCTCGGCAGCTCTGGCCCAGCCTCAGTCCAGCAGGGGCTGCCCGCCAGGCAGCAGGGCAGACGGACGGACGGGAGGCCCAGGGTGGGCAGTCTCTGGCAGGTGGGCTTCCCTCAGGCCTTCCCGAGCAGCAGGACCCCTCAGTGACCTTGGCCGGGCTAACTGGGCAGGTGGGCGCCTCCGGGGGCCTCACACCACGGTGCTGACCGAGGGATCTGAGAGGTTGAGCGGGCCCGTGATATCAGTGGGATGGTACTGCTGCAAAATAGAAATACACAGACAAGGCGCCCGTTAGCCCGACACTCAGGGGCATGCGCGGGGCCGGGACGGGTGGACCGGCCAGCCGGCCGACCGGCAGGCAGGCGGGCGCGGCCTGGGGGAGGCTGGGGGGTGCTCCTCCCCCTGACCCCGTCGTGCTCCGGGACTCTGCGTGGGCCGGGCCGCTGTCCCGTCCGTCTGTCTGTCTGTCTGCGGGGGAGGGGGGCAGAGGAGGGCGGGCAGGGCGTCTCAGCTCTCCCTATGACGGGCACACATCTGCAGCTGGCCCTCCTCCCTCTCAATAGCGCGTCGCGGCAGCACTGTGTCTTTTTGGTTTTGCAAAGCGCCGCGTCCACCCCCGGTGCTCTATAAATAAGAACCAACAATCAATACCCGCTGGCCCCGCCGGCCGCCAGGGACCCCAGCCCTGAGCGCCCAGTGCCGCCCTGGCCCAGACCAGCCACGGGACAGGGGCAGAGGATCTCAGCAGCCGGACTGACCCCACCCCTCCCGACAGAGCCCCCCACCCAGGCCTCCCTCCGAGCAGGCGCCCAGCCTGAAACGGTGGGAGCTAGGCTGCCCTCCCCCACCCAGCCCCCAGCTCGCGGTGTCCCCAGTCACCCCTGCAGGGCAGGCCGGCCCCAGATGCCACGTGGCACCAGAGCTGGCCTGGAGGATGGTCCCTGGGGAGGCTCGGGCAAGGAGTCTGCTGGGAGCGTGTCCCTGGAAAGGCACCATGAGGGTCTCTGAGCTGCACGTGGACCAGCTAAGGGGCCTGCATTTCTGCTCCAGGCCGGGATGGGATGGGGGTGGGGCTCAGGGATACCCTCAGAAGGTGGCCCATTGCCTGCGTGACTCTCGTGCCCCTCCTCTCAGCTGCGGGCCCCCAAAGCGCTGTCTGCTGGGCACCTTCTCGCCCCTCCCTCGACTGCCCCACCCCCGCTCCTGTCTGATCCTCCTCTTCCTGCACCCCTGGTGGGCCCCCTGGCTCAGGCCCCACCCACTTCACGGGCCTGGACAGCCGCAGGCCTGCGCTCCCAGCCCCACAGACCCTCCCAGTGCCCCCACCCTGTCTGTGCTGAGCTCTGGGAAGTGGGGCAGCCAGGCCTCACAGGCCCCTCTTGGGGGGCTCTGTGCTGAGCCCTGTCTGTGTGCCATCTGCCCCTCTTCCCACGCACTGGGGGTGGCGGCTGCAAATCCCGCCTCCTTCCGCCTTGGAGCAGAAGACTCTGGGTGGTGCTGCCCGTGAATTAAGGCCTCCCTGTGGGCTGGAGGCCAAACCACCCCTGACTGCAGGGAGGCCGCTGGGCTGAGGGCTGTGCCGGCTCTGGGCGGCCCCCTCCTCACCTGGGGATGCTCCTAGCAAGCCTGGGTCAGTCTGGGGGGGCCTTCGGTTCGAGCGCGCGCATCTGGGCCAGTGACAGGCTGCCCAAGGCAGAAGGGCAGGGAATTCTTGGCTCAGGTGGAAGGCCTGGCTCTGAAGGGGCGGGGGTTCAGGCGCTGAGGCACTGGTCTCCGTAGAGGCCTCCCCTTCCTGAGCCTCCGTCTAGGAGCCTCAGTGCCCACGGCTTGGAGGCCACGGCTTTCGGGGCCACCTCCATCCGTTCTCAGATCCCTGGGTGCCGCCGGCACGCCTCCTGCAGGGCCCCTGCTCGGCCTGGGGTGGGAGCCGCCTCCTTTGGTCCCAACCATCGCCCACCTGACGTCCCCTGTGGCCAGGGGCCTGTACCAACTCCAGGCCCCGGCCGTCCACCCAGATGGAGCCAGGCCCGGCCCCCAGCCCCGGCCCACACAGAGACCACATGGAGGGAATGCAACAGGCATGGCTCTGGTGAGACACGTGAGACAGGTGTCTGGGTGGCAGGGCTGGCGGCCAGACAGATGCGCGGATGGGACACCACAGCCATCCCCCCATGGACGTCGCCGGGAGGGAGAGAGGGCGGTGGGCCTCTCTGGGAGAGGCTGGAGAAGCGGACGTGACAGAGAGGTGGTGCGGCCTCCTGACAGGTGAGGAGCCTGGGACAGGGTGGTCTGGGCTCCCGGGGCCCTGGGCACAGCCCCGAGGCAGTGAGGCTGACTGGCTGACCGACAACATGACACGGCTTCAAGATGGCGCATGGCGTCATGGCAATGGGTGAGGCGCAGACTAACGCGGAGACACACGGGGAAGAGGGCCCGGGGAGGGCCGGCGGGAGAAGGACCGAGAGAAAGATCTAGAGAGTCGGAGAGAGAAGACCTAGTGTGCTGGGCGAGTAGAGGTGAGGGCAGAAAGGCCACAGCAGTCAGAGGTGGGAGAGGGTGGGATGGTGAGGGAGGGGGAGGGCACGCCTGACGCACGGGACACAGACACGGAGGGGCGAGATAAGAGTCGGAGACGTGGAACTGGGCGCTCTTCCCCTTACCGTGTCTTTGGAGGACCTACGTCTCTTGAAGCTGGAAGCCAGGGTGGAGGTGATAGCCCTAAATGTGGCTTTCTTTTTAGGGTCAGGCTCTGCTCTACCACTCTTTCTATCCTAAAATGAATATGTATAAGTGATTAGACGGCTAGGGGTGGCGGCCACACCTGCCCTCGCCTGCTCCTTGGGGGCTGCTGCCCGGCCTGGCTGGCCACTCGGGCCCTCACTCCGGCCTGCCTCCCTGTGCTGGATGGACCGACCGACGGTCGGACGTTCGCGGGCGGTCTCTGCTCCTGCCCGGCTCTCGGGCCTGACCTCGCTCATGCTGGGGCTGGGCTCGGGGGGTGGGGTGGGGTCCCATCTGGCTCTCTTCCTGGGAGGTCCGCCTGGCTCCCTGGCGCCGAGGTGCCCCTGGTTTAGGGGCGTCCCGAGGAGGAGGAGCCCTCCGAGCACGGGAGGAGTTGCCCCACAGGCCCCACCGGCCACTCTGACCCCCGAGGAAGCGCACCAAGATTCAGGAAGGGGCTGAGGGGCCGAAGGCAGGTGGCGAGATGCACTGGAGTGACAGAGAGACGGAGGCAGCTCCTGGGACCCTGGCCTCGGGTCTGATGGTCAGGATGGGCCCTGTGCCCGCCAGTGAGAGCAGCGGCCAGTTCCCAAGAGCAAGAGTGGGCAGATGAGAGGTGTGGGGTTCCAGCAACCCCATCGCCCCGGCCCTCCCTCTCTGCAACACCAGCTTCCTCCCAGGGCACAGGCTCTGGGGAGGTACCCAGAGAAAGAGAAGAGATGGGGCAGACTGGGGCTGGACGGTGGGGCACGAGCCCGTCCCGGGTGGGCTGTGGCCACCCCACGTGCAGCCTGTCCTCTGCTGGCGGCAACTTGCCACAGACACAGCCTGGGGTGCCAGGCAGGAGCAGCCGGCCCATTAAGACTGGAGTTATATGGAGCACAGGAAACACCAGGGCAGCGGGGAAGGGGGTCCCCAGAGGGTGCCAAGGAGGGGCGCGGGGCGGCGAGGGCAGGATGCGTCTTGGACTCACATGCTACACCCAGGTGGGTCCCTGTCTTACCCTGCCTCAGTTTGCCTTCCTATGGAATGGGCGCCGGTGGGCGACTCTGGAGACAGAGGGGCCAGGCGGACGCTCGGAGCCCGGCTTTGCAGAGGCGGCCACCTGCGGGTGGCCCCCAGCAGCGCGGCCTCCCCAGCTCCAGTCCTTGCCACATGGGCTCCCGGGCGCCAGAGCCAGCGCTTCGGCCTGCGGGGATGGAGGAGGGCCGGGGCCAGGCCGAGCCGTGGGCACCAGGCCTCGGAGGGTGGCCTGCCCTACCTGCAGGTTCTTTCTCCACACATTCACCGCCGCAAAGGCCAGCTGCATCTGCTTCCGGCGCGCGTCTTTGTGCCGCTTGTAGGCGATCTCGATGAAGATCAGGAAGATTCCGGCGACGATGCCCCCGGCCACCAGCATGAAGACCCCTGCGGGCCAGGACCCAGCGCCTCAGCTGTGGGCGGGCCCGGCCGCCGGCCCCCGGGGAGTCCACCCAGTGTCAGCAGTGGTGTCGAGGGGCGTGGGGGCCCACCTGCCATGTTCTCGAAGGTGAGGGTAGCGGGGGCGTTGCTGCGCGAATCACACTCCTGGTACCGCACCCACGTCTTGTCCAGGTCTTCCATGAAGCCGTTCTCGTGGGACCTGGGCGGGCGGGGCATGTGAGCCGAGGCGGGCCGCGGAGGAGGCTGGGCCGGCACGGGCGGGGCGGGGCGGGGCGCGGCAGGCGGGGTGCATCCGGGGGCTGCGCTGGTGGGGGGAGGTGGTGTGCCTTGGGTGGGGCTCTTGGAGCGGGGCGGAGTGGGGCCGACTCACTTGAGGATGGACAGGGAGACGTTCTGCTTCCAAGGACTATCCTTGCGCATGCCGATGCCAAAGCCTGAGCGGAAGAACAGCTCGCCGGTGGTCACCAGGTCGCACTTCTGCGAGGCCTCGAACTCCAGCACCGCCGAGTCCCAGATGAAGGCGTGCAGCTTGCTGCGGGCGGGGGCAGGGTCACGGGGGCCCACGCGCTCGGGCCGCCCTGGCTCCCTTGCAGTCCCTCCCGCCCCGCGCCGCGCCCCCGCGCCCCGCCCCCTCACTTGTCCCGCACGGCCTGGATGGCCTCGGCCGCGCTCTCGTAGTTGTGCTTCTCCATGTGCCGGTACATGGTGCTCAGCTCCACCTGTCGCCTGAAGTAGATGTCCACGGAGCTCTGCTTCACCGTCGCGTAGATGAACTTGTCCGAAGGATTCCTCAGCTGCAGGGTCAGAGGGTCAGAGGGCCCGGCTCGCGGCTGCTCCCCGGCCCCGCCCCAGGCAGCCGCCGGCCTCACGCCCCCTCCCCGCGCCGGGCCAGGCCTCACTCGTGGGTCGTTGATGCCGGTGATGCGCTCCTCGGGCCGGTCCAGCACCAGGAAGGCCGCCAGGTTGGCGGTGTAGGAGGCCACGATGATCATGGCGAAGCCGGCCCACACCATGCCCAGGATGCGCGCCGAGAAGCTTCTGGGGGCGCCTGAGGGCAGAGGACGGTCAGCTCCCGGGCGTGCAGGGCTGAGGGTGGCGGAGCAGGATGGGGCCCGGGCCGGGCGTGGCCTCACCTTCCCCGATGCCCGAGTTGAGCAGGACGCCCCAGGAGAACCACATGGCCGAGGACAGGGTCAGCGCGTCCTCCTCCTCGTCCTCGCTGTTCACTTTGAACCGGCCAAAGGGGCTGCGGGGGGCGCAGAGGGCGGGCGGGAGAGGGCGGCAGAGGCAGCCCTGCCCCGCCCCTCGCCCGCTCCTCCCACCCCGCCCGCCCCGCAGGTGGAGGTGTCCGGCCCCCGGGCCGCGCTCACCTGAAGCGGTCCAGCAGGTACAGCATCACGGCCACCACGTGCACCGACAGCCCCACCAGCAGCCAGAGCGTGCTCTGGAAGGGCTGCATGAACGAGTCCAGCGTGCTCCGGGGGATCTCCTGCGGGAGGCCGGGCCGTCAGCGCCGCCCAGGACCTCCCAGGACCCCACCCCGCCCTGCTGGGCCCCTGCCCACCTTCTTGACCAGAATGGTCAGGCCCTGGTACTTGAAGGGCTTGGAGAACTCGATGTACTGTGCGCGCTCGTTGTTGATGGTCAGCGGCGCCACGATCATGTCTGCCAGCCCGCTGAGCAGCTCGCCCATCATCCCGTTCCACTCCTTCTTGTTGCTGTTGTTCACCTGTGGGGAGGCACGGCCGGTGGGGACACGGCCACCGCGGGCGGGCCTTGCTCCCCGGACCGGACAGGCTCCCGCCCTGACCCACCTCGGGATCTCCCACTCCAGACCCCGCCCGGCGCGAAGGCCCCGCCCACCCAGGCTCCACCCAGCCTGCAGACCCCGCCCACCCGAGACCCTGACCCTAGCCGGACCGGGTCCACCTGGACTGGGTCGTGCGCCGGCTCCCAGAGACCCACGCGTACCCGCTCCTGCGTGCCGAACTTGCCGTCCGCCACTAGGTGCACCTCATACGTGAAGTTCATGGTCCGCGCCAGTTTGATGAGTAAGTCGATGCAGAAGCCGTAGCAGCACTGAGGCACGGTGTGGCGTGCTGGTCGGAGGGGAGGGGCGGTAAGTGAGAGGAGGAGCTCCGTCCCGCCCGCTCCGCGGCCCACGCCCCAGCCCCCGCACTCACGGCTGCCCGGCGACGTGTCGTTGGGCCCGGTGCAGATCACCTTCTTCACCGGATCCCCGTTCACGGTGAACTGCTCCTTGCACGTGCCGTCGCTCAGCGTGGGCTTGACATACACGAAGGGCTCCTGGTGGATCGTCACGATCTGGAGGGGAGGGGGACACCCAGCCTGGACCACCAGCCCTGGGCTGCCCTGGGGTGCTGTCCTCTCCTCAGCATCCAGGCTCCCCTGGACAACCCGCCCCGCCCCTACAAATGCCCCACACTCTGCGCTCTCTGGATCTTCAGTAAGTTGGTCGGCCTGCTGCCTGCAGGAGGGGCCCCAGACTCCCCAGCCGTGCCCAGGGAGCTGCCCACCCCAGCGTCCAGAAGGCTCCCGGCCTCCGGAGACGCCGTGCCTGCTCTTGGCCACTTTCCTTTGGGTCTTGGCTTGCACATCACTAAAGCCTGCTCTGGGCCCCTTCTCTGACTTCTCAGGGCTGAGAAACCACCTGTCCCAGCCCAGAGCCTGCTCCCTGCCCCCACCCCTGCCGTGAGGACAGGGGCATGTGCCCTCAGAGCCTGCACAGGTCCGGGGACCCGCAGGGATTGCCCTTGTCCGGTGTCCCGGCCTCTCCTGGCCTCAGCCTCCCCTGCAGGGGGTCTCTGTCAGATCATCTATCCTTCCTCCCTTCCGCTTCCCCGCTGATGCCGCCCTCTCTGCCGAGGCCTCTTCAACCCAGGGGCTCCTTGGGGCTCATGCTGGGGAGCTCTCTCTTCCCTGTCCTTCAGGGGCCTGAAGCCTGGGGGTGCGGAGGACAGATACAGGCAAAGGGGGCCGAACCGAGCACGGCATGTGACGAGGGGTCCCAGGGGACGTGGGGTCGGTGCGAGAGGCCCCTTCTCCTCCAGGGCGGGCAGCCCCCGGCCTCAGCCTGGAGGGCAGGAGATTGGGAGCCCAGGAAGGAGCTTATTTGCCTTTAAAATTTTCCTCATCGTTTTCTATTATGCAAGTAACATGCTTGTGCCTTTAAAGAATCAGTGAGGGGACTTCCCTGCTGGTCCAGTGGCTAAGAGTCCACACTCCCAATGCAGGGGGCCCAGGTTCGATCCTTGGTCAGGGAACTAGATCCCACATGCTGCAACTAAGAGTTCGCATGCCGCAACTAAAGATCCCGCACATCACAACGAAGATCCTGCATGCTGCAACTAAAAAAAAAAATAATAATCCCACATGCTGCAACTAAAGATTCCGCATGCTGCAATGAAGATCCCTCGTGCCAAAACTAAGACCCGGTGCAGCCAAATGAATAAATAAATATTTTTTAAAAAATCAGTGAGATGGAAGGGATAAATTGGGAGACTGGGATTGACATATACACACTACTATATATAAAATAGATAACTAATAAGAACCTACTTTATAGCATAGGGAAATCTACTCAATAACCTGTAATGACCTGTATATGGAAATAGAATCTAAAAAAGAGTGGATATATGTATATGTGTAACTGATTCACTTTGCTGGACAGAAGAAACTAACACAACATTGTAAATCAACTATCCTCCGATATAAATTAATAAAAAAATAAACAATTTAGTGTCAAAAAAATCAGTGAGACAAAAAAAAGTTGTAAAAAGCCATCTGGGGCTTCCCTGGTGGCGCAGTGGTTGAGAATCTGCCTGCCGATGCAGGGGACACGGGTTCGTGCCCCGGTCCGGGAAGATCCCACATGCCGCGGAGCGGCTGGGCCCATGAGCCACGGCCGCTGAGCCTGCGCGTCCGGAGCCTGTGCTCCGCAACGGGAGAGGCCACAGCAGTGAGAAGCCCGCGTACCGAAAAAAAAAAAAAAAAAAAAAGCCATCTGGCTCTCGAAGCCGGTGTGGGACCATCTGGCTGACTGTTTTGGCTGTTCTACACTCAGAGTTTTCAATACCAGGTGTCTTTCCTGAGTGTTGGCTTTGGGAAAGTCCACTCTGCCCCTTGAGAGGGGTGGTGACCTGTGGGCAGGCGCTGACGAGTCCAGGTGAGAGCCCATGGGGGAGCTAGCTCAGAAAGCAGACAAGGTTGCGAGACATTTGAGGACCTGGCGGGGGGGACACTGGGAGAAGCGCAGTGCTTGAGGGTCCCTGCCCTTTGTGAGCTCAGGTACCAGCCTGGTGCTGGTGTGGGTCCGTGTGGGAGGGATGCCGGGGAGGGCACCCTGGGGTGAGTCCAGAGGAGCATGGAAGAGTCCGGCCGAGCAAGAGAAGCTGTGAGGGATGAGGCCAGCTGGAAAGGAGCTCCCAGAGGCCCGGGAATCACGCGGCGGCTGGCCGGCCGCAGGGAATGCTGTAGGGAGAGCGGGCTCAGAAGGAAATGCGAGCGAGTCGCGGCAGGAGGCCAGGAAGGCTAAGGGTGGGGCTTGGCCAGCACCACTTGGAGGTGTGATGGAGAGTATGGGGGCATCATCTCCAGGACTCGGGGCAGAGAGCACTGAAGCGGATGTTCCCCATCTGTTCCCCTGTCCCCGACGGGCTCATCCCCAGGGGAGCCCTGGCCCACATGACTTCCCCAAATTTAAGTGGAGTTGGGTCAGAAGGGGTGCTGGGGAGAGCCCGTGAGACGGGGGCCGGCGGCCTCCTCTCCTCCCTCCACACCCACTCTCCCTGCTGCCTCTGCAGTGCCGGGTATGAGCAATGGCAGCGGGTGCTGGCCCCGTCCCCACTTCCTTGAGTCACTTTCATTGACCTCACTGTCCCCTCCTCTGCACCCAAGGGGCAGGATGGAGTATGCCGGGTGTGGAGGCTAGGGCAGGGTGGCGGGTCCCCCACCTTCAGCCTGGTGGACATCTGGTAACCTCGGGGCTTCTCTGTCTCTCCGCCTGGCCAGATGATTTTCCTGTCGTTGGGAATAACCTGGGGGTGGGAGTATGAGATGGAGGGTGGCCACGCAGGGGTCTTGGCCCCAGGACCCTAAGGCCCCAGCCCCCACCCCCTCATGACCCCCACCTACATGGGTGCCGTTGTAGATGCCCACTTGTACCAGCTTGCGGTTCTGCAGGTTCATGATGCTGTAGTTGGCAAACTTCCGGTCCCCATCCTCGTTGAATTCCACGCGGCCGGTCACGCCGTCTGCGTACTTGGAAGACATGAGCACTCTGGAGGGGGCGGTGTGGGTTAGAATTGATCAGGGATGCAGTCAGCCCCGCCCACCATGAGGCAGGTGGACAGCACAGCTGTGTCAGCCGAGCAACTCCTGGCCTCTAGACCCTGTTTTGAGGGCCTTCTGTGGCTTGGGATGTTTGATTCTCGTGGCAGCTGTCCTAGCTTTGCAGATGAGGAGGCAGAAGCCCAGGCATGAGCAGTGGGCTGTTCACCAGCCAGTGGGGAGGAAGGGTCGGGGTCTTGTCTTCCTGAGTGTGCATACGTGTGTGTGTGTGTGTGTGTGTGCGCGCGGTGTGTCTACTGGGTCGTCTATGTGTGCACACAAGATCTTTGTGTGGTGTGCGACCCTGTGCATGTACTTGTGGCACATGTGTGATGTGCCATGTCCTCTCTGAACCTGTGTACACACGCGTGTGCACGTGTGCACGTATGCTGCCTGTATCTGCGGTTGTGTGTGTGCTCCTGTTGTGGGTCCCATGGACCGTGGCTCTGCACATGCTACTTGGGGGTGGCGGTTTTGGTGTTGGGCTAGGCCTCCCCGCACTAGTGCCGCCCTGGTGTCCAGGGTCCTCTGAGTTAACTCCTGCCCTGCTGTGGCCATCCACTTGGGTCTCCGGCCAACCCTGGCTCTCTACAGGCTTGGGTGCCATAGCTGCATTCCTTGTCTGACCTCCTGGGCCCATGGACTCTCCCAGTCCCCACCTGAAGCAAGTTCCTCCTCCCCCGGGCTGTTAGCCATCCTGGGGAGTGGGGTGGGGTCTCAGGGTGGGCAGCAGTGCTAAAAGGTGGGGGCAGGAGACATGGAAGCAGCCGTGACTTCAGTGACATCCGAGTGTTGGAAATGGGGCAGATGTGATTATCACCGTGGAGATGGAGGTGAGGGTGGAGGCGGGGGGGATAGAGGAGAAAACTGGGGAAGGTGTAGGTATCTATAGGATACAGCAGGCTGGGCTGGACCACCCTGTGAAGAGCGACTGTTCCCAACGCCGGAACGGTGGCCTGGCCACTCTAGGAGATCGGCTTGCTCACCTAGCAAGAGGGGCCCCGCCCACCTCAGAGGAGTGGCCCCGCCCATCTTAGACAGCGGCCCCGCCCACCTCTTGAAGAGCGGCCCGGTCTTCCAGATGTTGGTGTTGCCCACGCAGCCCCGCGGCGGATCGGTGATGTTCTCCTTCTCGAGAAGCTCGTGCACGGCCTGGGCCACCACCCCCACGGCATCGCTGATGTGGGCCGACTCGTTCTTGCCGTTGATGAGCTGCAGCCCGATGATGCCTGGGGCAAGCGTCGGCTTAGAGCCCGTGGGGGACCCCTGCCCACCGGGACCCTGGAGCCCAGCACTCACCATCCGGGGCGTAGCGCAGGGCGTTCCCCGAGATCTCGCGCTCCCCCACCAGCCACACGTACCCCGAGCCGGTCATGTTCAGCATCGCGGCTGCGCGGTACACGGTGGCAGCGTCGTCCTCGCTGTGGGGCAGAGCGGGGTGAGGGGCCAGGATTCCAGCCGTCCCCACCCTCGGCCGGCGGCGGCTGCTCCACGTTGCCGGGTCCTCCTCCGCAGCGTGGCCTACCCACGTGGCCTCTTCCCCAACCCTGCCCCCCGCCCAAGGGAGGTCTGGAGACACTGCAGAGATGGGGTGCGGCCGCCACCCCAAGCCTGCACCGCACCTGGGCCAGGAGACCCCCACAGAAGCGGGCAGGTGGGCCCAGACCCCCCGAGATTCCCAGACATCTCTTGCTGGCCCGCTGCCCTTGGTGGGCAGGGTTTGGGTGACATGGGACGGTGATGGCTCCTTACTGGTTGATAACTCGCTCGCCAGGTACCAGGCACTATTCTGAATGCTTTTCCTGGACCACCTTATTTAATTCTCACAACCTCCCTGTGAGACGGGCAGAAGCACTCTACCCCTGTGTCAGGAGGGGAAACTGTGGCACCCCGGGCACACAAGTGGTAAGTGGCAGAGTCGGGTCTGGGCCTGGACTGTCCACCCCTGAGCCCGTGCTCCTGCAACTCCCTGGACAAGCCATACCCCTCTGGTGCTCCATGCCTAAACTTGTGAACTGAGGGTCTGGGGGCTTTCTGGTTGGTCAGAAGCTTCTGGACCGAGAGCCAGGGAGCTGCCCTGAGCCTCACAGCAGAAGCCACCGGAGAGAGATGAGGGCACCTGCTCTCCCTTTTGGAGTCTGCGCAGGCAGCTGTATTCTCTCTGCCACCCAGGGCTGGAGCCACTGGTGGGACACAGCACAGGCCTTGCCTTGCAGGCTCATGTGGTCCTGAGTTTTGGGCCCGTCCTACAAGTGAGCCTCTGTGGACCTGGTCCCCTAGGGCTGGGTTCTCTCTGGTCAGGACAAGGACCCTGGGCCTGGTGGAGCTCCCACCTTCCGTCCCCCATTGGGCCAAACTTGGTCGCAGATGGGCCTGGACCACGACAGGCACTTTGCTTCTCTAATGCATGGGCATCGGGGTACAAAGAGGTTGGGGAGATTGTCCGAGTGCTGGCTTATTTTCCCAAAGGCTGAGCCTGGAAACTAAGATGGCCCTAGGTTCCCTAAGGGGTCTGCCCCCAATTTTCGCAAGGAAGAAATGCAAATCTTCAGTGTTTGCTCTAAATGAGAACGCTACTGTTGGATGAAAGCAACACAAAATAGAAGCGCTCCAGGCAACATCCAGCCAAAATCGCCAGCAACACCAATTCGTGCGTGTCAGGGCATGGTGTGCCCGTCGGTGGTGCCCACAAAGCCTGGCGGAGAGGCCTGTCTGCTTGGAACCATCCAGGTCCGTGATGTTGGACTCGGTGGGATGGACACACACCTATGCTTGTGTCCGTGTAAATTGATATCTTCAGTAAAGCAGTTGCAGACAAAAGCCTGATCGACCTGTCAAACTGTTTTGGGTTTTTTTTTTTTGCGGTACGCGGGCCTGTCACTGCTGTGGCCTCTCCCGCTGCGGAGCACAGGCTCCGGACGCGCAGGCTCAGCGGCCACGGCTCACGGGCCCAGCCGCTCCGTGGCACGTGGGACCTTCCTGGACCGGGACATGAACCCGCGTCCCCTGCATCGGCAGGCGGACTCTCAACCACTGCGCCACCAGGGAAGCCCTCAAACTGTTTTATGGAAATAACTGATCCCAGTAAAGATAACTTCAGGAGGATTATTTTAAAAACAAAAGTTTTGGAAATAAATTAGAAACTCTGAAGCACTCTGTAGAAAACTGGTCAAAAATTAAGATTGGCTTAATGGGGTCTCTCCGCAAAATGCTCTCAACAGCTCTCGTGAGGGGAGCCAGACTGTGTCAGGTAGGGGGGCCAGGGTGAAGAAGATCTGCGTCTGCCCTGCCCAGGGGACCGCCGGCTTCCCCGGGCTCTGGGAGCTGGGTACCCTGGGCAGGCGGGTCCCCCTTTGTGGTGGGACTCTGGCCTCTCTTGTCCGGGGAGCCCCGGGTGTGAGGGGAGGGGTCCCTTCCCACCTGACGATCCAGAGGCCTTGTGTGGATTCAAGAGGTGGGCATGTGGTGGACGAGTGCTGTGCCTTTGTGAACAGTAAGTATTGCTACATGTGTGGGGTTTGTGCATGTATGTGGTATGTGGTGTGTATGTGGCGTATGTACCTATGCACGAGAGCACCGTGCACTACGTGTGTCGGTGCCGAGCATGTACATGCGTGATGTGTCTGCACATGTACCTAGGTGAGCATATGTCTGTGTGTTAGATGTAGCAGCGTGCCCATGTGTGCATCTGAATGTCCTGTGCGCACGTGTGTGTGGTGTGTATATGGCACGTGCACGTGTACAGGAGGGCGTGGACGCATGTTGCGTGCACGCGCGTATACGGCACGCACACGTGTAGACAGTATGCGGGCGATGCGTGTTCGTGTGTATGCGTGTGAGGGCCTGTGCTGGTGTGCATGAGTGGAGGGCGGTGCATGAGTGGAGGGCACTAGTGCCCGCTAACTACCTTCCGGCCCGAGGAGCCCTTGCTGGTCCCACCCTGCCCTCTGCCCAAGGACGGGGTGCACCTGGCTCTGTGCCAGAGGTTTGTTGCCTGAATGTGCAAACGGACACCTGCCCTGCTACTCAGGGCATTGCTGGCTCCCGCGGGCCGGCCGCAGGGTGAGCCCTGATGTTTCTCTCCACGCTGCGGGAGCCTGCAGAGCTTCCGGGACAGGCAGGCAGCGGGGCGGGTCTCCCCAGATTCTCCCAGGTACGTCCCATGAGGCAGGGCCCTTCCTTTGCCTATTCCTGGTGGCCTGGCCTTTCCCTTCCCAGGAGGACACAGCCATTTGCAGACAAGGGAGATTTTTACTGGGGGCTCAGCCCCAAGGTTACAGTGGGGACCAGGCCCACCCAGCAGCAGCCTGATTTTTGCTTCACTCTAAGCGGTTCCCCTCTTGCGCTGCCTAGCCTGACCTGCTCCAACCCTTCAGCCCTAGGACCCCGGCCCCCTCCCTGCTGTGGGCCTTCCCCCGCAGGCGCACATGCAGACCCCACGTCGCTTCCCTAGGCCCTCTCCCTGACCCAGCTCCCAGAGCCCCGTGTCACCCCATCTATCACCTGGGCCGCGTTTGCCTTCCTAAGGGCAGGGCCTCATCCCTCTCCCATCCCCGAGGCCCAGTGTACATGTGCGAGGGGACCGTCCTTGGCAATGACGCCAAAGCCCAAGTCCAGCCTGGCCGCACCTGGCAGAGAGGACGATGACCCGAGCCTCCAGCTCCCGCGCCTCCATCAGCAGGGCCGTCACGTTCTTGGTCCCCGGGTCGAACTGCAGCACCTTCTCAGCCTGCGGTGTGAGCGGGAGTGTTAGCAAGTGGCCGGGGCAGGGGATGCAGCACCTCGGGGGCCAGAGTCGAGCCGCAGCCGCTAGGAACCCCGAGGCAGCTCCGCTAGGGCCGCCTCGGCCTGTGCCGGCCACCTGCACTGCCACCTGCCTTCCAGGCTCCTCGCCCGGCCGGCCGGGCTGGCCTCGCTCGGCCTTTCTTCAGCCTGCTCGCTCTCTGCTCTCCGCGTCTCTCTCCACCTCTCACTCCTGGCCTCACTTTTGCACTGAGCATGCAAGCTGAAGTGGACCGAGACTCAGAAAGAGGCGTGCAGCGGACAGGAAACAGAAAAGAGTTTTGGAATGCAGTCAGGAGCGGAGACTGGGCCGCCTTTTCCAAAACCACGGGAGGTCCTCTGGGGCCTGGTCCGCAGGCCCTGCAGGAACAGCCCGGACCGCAGGCAGGTCAGGCGGGCAGGCGGGCTCCCTCCTGGGTTCCACGAGGAAACCCTGGGGTGCCCGGAGATTCGCATGCACTTCCCAGAGAGCAGCTCCTCCTGCGGCCGTGCCTGCCCCTTGGCCCGGCCGGCGGGCTGCGGGGGCCCCAGGCGGCCGGCACCTGCCCTCTCCTGCCTACGCCGCCTGCTCTCGACCTCGCTCTCCTCATTGCTTGGGCCTGCGGCGCGGCGCGGCTGGGCCCACAGTAGCCCTAGCGGCCGAGGCGCCGGAGGCCGGGGCTCCCTAGTCGGTGGGTGGCGTGCACGTCCATGCATATATACCTTGGGTCCGCGCTTGTTGTCATAGGACAGTTGGTCGAGGTTTTCATAGTTCCTTTTTTTACTCTGATGAATAATGTGCACAGAGAAAATATGCAGACACAGAAGAAGATTATAAACGGTTGAAAATGACGGCGCTAAAGCAATCACACCACCTCCTCGGCACGTCTGCAGACGGGCACGTACCTGGAGCTCGCAAACACCTAGGCCCGGGGTGGGGCTGGGGGCCAGGGAGGTGCTGGGGGATGAGGGGGCGTGGGGGCCACCGAGGCTCCCTGCCACGGAGCTGCGCTCTTGGAGACGGTCACGTTCGGGAGAAAGGGAGGCCCTGTCTACGTCCAAGCCCAACGTGCCCCTTTGGGCTCCCATCCGCCCGCCCTCCGCCAGGCACCTGCTATGTGGTGCCAGCAGCACCCACCCCAGCCCCGTCAGTCCTGAGTGGGTGATGGCCCCTCCCCCAGCCCTCCCAGCACCCCTTTCTGCCTCTCTTAGAGGCTCAGCTGCTCTGTCCTCACTGACTGGTGTGTGATGGGCGCGCCTGTCAGCCCACGTGTGTGCTGGAGAGCAGGTGTGACAGAAGCTCGTGAGCACGTGTGCGTCTGTGGGCGTCTGCACGGCAGCATCAGCCCACGTTAGCCCGTGGTGGGTGGGAGTGAGGGCCAGCGCCGTCTGAGCATGCGTATGCGCACGCGCGCGCATGCGCGCGTGCCAGCCCCGGGCCCTGGAGGTGTGGAGGGCACCCGCAAGTCTGTGGCAGGAGGGGCGGAGTGTGAGTGGATTGTCCTGGGAACAGCTGCGTGTGCCTGTGAGAGGAAGCGCGCGGCTGGGCGTGCAGGGACGTGCGTGAGTGCGCACCGGGCGTGCGTGCAGCCACAGCTGGGCACGCCAGGAGGCGGCCTGCTTGCCTGGTGCTGGGTGCTGTCTCAGGAGGGGTGGGGCCCTGCGGTCCTGGTAGCCAGCCCTCCCTCCCAGACTCGGCCAGTCCCCCCCAGCAGGACCCCAGGACCCTCTGGGTCTATGCCCCCTGGCTCACCCCCAGCTGGTGCCCTGTCTTCCCTTCGGGGCCTATGGCAGCCTGGGGGACCCGGTTGGCACTCAGCTTACTGAAGCCGACTCTGACTTCCCAGACAGCACATGCTCCCGGCCTCCCCTTGGTCTGGCCTCCCGGGGCCCTCCCCAGCCTGGCCTCCCACCCTCTCTGCCCAGCTTGGCCTCCACCCAACCCCGGGGGGCCTTGGCCCAGGTGCTGAGCGCCCAGGGCTCCAGGCTGGGTGAAGGCGGGGCCCCGGGCCTCCTCTGGTGAGCACCAGCTCCCCCTCAGGCTGGCAGTGGGGATGGGGAGGTGGGTGGGGTGGGGGTCGCCCGGACCCCCAGAGACGCCACTCTGGTCTCTCCACAGCCCACACGTGGGTGCCGGGCTGGGGTAGAACGGTCAGTTGGAGCCAGGTGTCTACTTGATCCCCAGGAGTCCAGAGCCCAGCCCCCATGGGGGGGGGGTGAAGAGAGGAAGGGCGCGGGGTTCCGTGGGGAGAGCGGGGGCCACGAAGAGGGGCAGGGCCCAGACTGGGCTTGGGGGTGGCAGATGTCCGTGGGTGGGGCTTTGGGGAGGGTGACGGGCAGCTGTGAGGTGAGGGGCTGCGGCGGGGTGAGGCCGGCAGGAGGACAGGGCACGGGTCACAGCAGAGAAGGAACGGGGTCCTTTGTGGAGGGGACACGGCGAGCGGTGCCACCGCACTGAGGGGGCACCCTAGGCGAGGCCGCTGGGAGGGGGCGGTGTGGGGGGCAGAGGCAGCGCCCCTAGGGAGTTTTGAGCCTCGGGCCTGTGTGGGCTGGGAAGCGCGCTGCGGACCGCGGGGGAGGGGGGGGAGCGGGGGCGTGTCGGGGGCGTGTCGTGTCGGGGGGCGTGTCGGGGGCGTGTCGGGGCGGGGTGTTTGCGGAGCTCCAGGTGGTCCTGCCCTCGCCCCGCAGGGACTGACACGAAGGAGATTTCGACTAATGGCAAAAGCGAGTGAAATGAGCCGAGGACAGGCTGGGGCGGCCGCTCGCCAGACGTGGTGGTGCTGACCATGCACGATGGAAAGAAAAGGGTGTTCACACGGGCCACAGACACAGCGGCGGCTCGCCGCCTCCGGCTCCTGCTCGAGACGCCCGGCCCGGGCCTCACCTTGGACTCGCGCTCCTCCAGCAGCGTCTCCAGGCGCTTCTGCGCCGCGCGGCCCTCGTGGTCGTCGCTGACCAGGAGAATGATGTGGTTCCAGCCGTAGACGCGCATCATCTCGAACCAGACGCTCGACTGGTGGGAGTAGGGCGGCACGGTGCGCAGGAAGCTCAGGTGGATGCTCTGCGGGGCACGGGGTGGCTGAGGACGCGGGCCGGACGCTTCCCTCTCGCCGCTTCCAGCCCCCGGACCCCGGGGACCCCGCTTCCCTCACTCCTCCCTTCCCACCGCTGGCTTCTCTCCCCACATCATCGAACCTGACAACCGGAGGCTCGGTTTGCCCAGCAGCACCCTGACTGAGACGGGGTGGGGTGGGGGTCTGTGGAATCGTTCCTGCGGTCGTTCCCCTCCTCCCTGAGCTGAGCTACTTGAGATCAGAAACTTCTTGCTGGCGTGCAGCATCTCGAAGATCCCCCACTGGGTCCTTCCCAAATTCACACAACTAGTATTTAGAGGAAGTCCTCACTCTTGGGGCGAAACCCTTCATCTCCTCACCAAGTCCAGGGCTTGCTCTTGCCGACCCCGCCTTGCTTCTCTGAGTGCGCTAACTGTCCGCGAGGGGAAGCAGCGGGGTCCTCCCGCCGCAGCACAGGGCCTTTGAGTCTGCCCAGGGAGCAGTGTTCCTGGGGACCCACACTGACCCCGGGGTCCTCTGAGCCCTCCAGATCCTTCTGCCACCTGCTCCCTCTTTGTGCCTCGGAATCAGAGTGCAAGAATGCCCCTTTGCCTCTGTCTGTCATCCAGCAGGAGACGTGGCTGCAAGGGGGCTGTGGTTGGGGTCCTGGACTGGCTCTGACCCGGGCCCTTCTGCTCCACGTGTTGGGCACAGATGGTCTGTGGGTTGCACCAGGAGTGGGATCAACGTGGAGCTCTGAGGTTTGGTCGCAGGTTTGCCCTCATGCTGGGCTTCAATCTGGATCTGGGGCGGGGGCACGGGATGGGCTGGGGTCCTGTTCTGGGAGAGGGCTCCCCCCACCCCAGCCTCTCCTGTGCTCCACCGCCTGTTCTCCCATTTGCACGTGAGGGGCCTGGTGCCCTGAGAGGTGAAGGAGGCTGGAAGGCCTAGGGGGAGCCCTCCACTTCTCACAGCTGAGGGTTAAGTGCCTCTGAGCAGCTTGGGTGCCTCTGCTGTGTGCTGGGGTTTCCAGAGCCTCAGGAACGGGTGGCCGTCCTGACCTTCACTGGCCTCCTCCCTTGTGGGCCGTCCCAGAGGACCCCTCGCTCTGGCCTCGCTTTCCTATCGCCTCCAGGAGGACCCCTCCCTGACCTCCCCAGACACCCTGGGCCCGGCTGAGATGACCTCCGTGCCTTAGGCAGCGTTATCCAGGACTCGCGGCTCCCGGCAGGATGGATTGGGAGAAGATGGGGAGAGCTGGGAAGCCGCCAACAGCCCAGCCCTCTGGCCCCTCGGCTAAGGCACCGAGCTGGAGTCCCCTGCTGAGCAGCCCCTCCGGGCCCGTCTGCAGGTGACACCAGGCCTGGAGGGAGATGTGGAGCAGGCTGCACCCCCGAGCCTCTTAGTGGCCGGTTTGCCTCCGCAGGTGACCAGTTCTCCCAGAGCCGTGGGCAGACAGTGCGGGAGGGCTGGGCAAACTAGTGCAAGGTCCCGGCTGCTATGGGGGTGAGTTTCCTGCCAAATCGACTTGGTGACCTCTCGACTCTCTCAGCTGCTCCACGACTGGGCGACTCCAGCCAGACCCCCAGCCCTTGGGCCACGATACAGCCCTGAGGCCCGAAACCCCCAGGCCAGCCCCCCCAGCCGCGAGCTGCCTCCTCTGTTCGCCTGGAATCCTCTTCCAGCTGCGCCCTCTAGCGGGAGGTGCCGGTAACTACACCCTCACTGCCACCTGGTGTCCCAGCCGCTTCTAGGCTTTTCCTCCTCCTGGCGCCCCTTCCTCCAAAGTGCCCCGTCCCGCTGTCCGGGAAGCTGCCCTGTCTGTCCCTTCTTCTGGTCCACGACGGCCTCTGCTGCTTCCCAGGGCTTGCTATCGGTGCCTGTCTCCTGTCAGTGGGCCCCGTTCCCGAGCGTGCGCGGGCATGTGTGTCAGTGTGTGGGTGTGGGCCCGTCTGAGTGTGTGATGGAGCGTGAGTGTGGGGGAGTGAACACGGTAGCTATGTGAGTGTGCACGTGAGCATGGATGTTTGAGCGGGTGGTGGTGTGAGTACGCGTGTGAACGTCAGTGCGTGCGTGAGAGCACGTGAGCGTCCCTGTGACTGGGTGTGACTGTGCGTGGGTAGGTGTGAGCGTATGGACTTGTTAGTACTGGTGAGTCTGCGTGACTGTGAGTTTGTGTGCCGGGCGTGTGTACCGGTGCGCCTGTGTGTGGGTGAGTTTGCGTGTCTCTGTGGGACGGTGAGTGTGTAACCGGTGTGAGTTGTGAGCGTGCCTCGGTGCATCACCCTGTTGCACCTGGAGCCCAGAGCCCATGGTTTGAGCCCCTCTGCCCGTGCCCCCCCCATCCTGGCAAAGCACCTGTCCCCCCACTCTCTCCCCCAGCAGCTGCTGGCGGCTCTGGGCTGCAGGAGCGAGCCGCCGGGTCTGAACACGGGAGCAGAGCTGGCTGGGTCCCCGTCCAGCGGTCAGGCTTACCTTGTCTGAGTAGATGGACATGCGGGTGGTCAGCCCCAGGACGGGGATGCGGTAGAAGCCAGCTGTGTAGGAGACGGGGGTGGGAGTGAAGTGGTCGTTGGGGGTAGGTGGGTGGCTAACTAGGATGGCGTAGACCTGTGGACACAGGGGACAGGGTCAGCTCGAGTAGGGGGCGGGGGACACTGCCCTGGAGCTGGCTGTCCAGCAGCAGCAGAGGCTGAAGGCAGAAGGCGGGGGGCGGGTAGTGTCGGGGGGACACCACCTGTGCTCACACAGCCCCAGGGGTGCAGGCCACCCAGAAGGGGGACCAGACCCCAGCCCCACCTTCTGAGTGTAGGTGAATCATAGGGATGAGGCAAAGGCAGAGCAAGGTCCCTGGGATCAAGAAGACACCCGGGGCGATGGCAGACCCCTCCCTCCGCCCCTGCCCAGGGCCCCCCCTCTCACCCCTCACCCTGGGGGGCCGCCCTGAGCTGTGTGGTGAGACCCTGAGAGGGAGGGCGAAGGCCAGTCCTTGGCATGTCCTGGCACCGTACATGCTGCCCCAGCGTGGGCTGGGGAGAACCCCACCAAGCCCCCCACCGACCCCCACCCTGGGTCAGAGATGGACGGGGGCCAACACTCCAGAGATGGAGGGCAGCCCCAGAAGGTCTGCGTTGAACATCGCAGACTGAGTATTAGCGGGAGAAGCTGGGCAAGGAGCCGCCTAGAGGCCCGGGGCCCCCTGCTGGTGTCTTCCAGGGGCGGGCTGAGCCCCGCTCGGTTTGAACAAGACCCAGTGCTGACTTGGGCACTGACCACATCCTCAAGGAAACCCGGCCTTCCTGCCTGGACCAGTGGCTCAGCCCCCGGGGCAGGGAGGCGGGGCAGATGGCTCTGCAGTTCCGTGCTGCCCTCACGTTAGAAGGACCTGTCAGTCGCAATTCTGCCTTCCCATCTCTGAGCTACAGGACCACCTGCTTTTGCAGACGGGGCGGGGGGTGCACTGGCCCACGTGGTGGGGGCGATGGCTGCCGTGCCGGCACCTGGCCCGCAGCGTGTGACAGTGAGTGACAGGTGCTGCTGTCACCTTTGTTCCTGGCCCTGGCTATTCCCTGGGAGAACAGTGCCCACAGACAGCAAAACCGTAAGTGGGAGGAGGGATCCCAGAAAGGGCCATACCTATTCTCCCTCCTTTGCCCCACACAGTCTGTACCCAGAGGGGCCTGGTCAGTGTTCGCCTGAGCGTGTGTGTGCATGCGTGTGACCATGCGGGTGCTCGCAAGTGTGTGCTGGGTACGTGTGTGCATGCTGCATGCCCCAACATGTCTGTATGCGTGCGTGCATGTGTATGTACGGTTGAGCACGCGTGTTTGCACGTGTGGCACCGGAATGTGTGTGCTCACGGCTGTGCATGGGGGGTCGGCCTGCGTGTGCAATTGACTCTGCACTTATGATGTGCACGAAGGGGTGCTAGCTTAAGTCTGTGCATCTCTGTGCACGAACATGGATGGATGTGTGTGCACATGTGAGCGTGTGTGTCCGTGGATGTGGCGCGCCTGTCAGGGGAGTGTGTGAGCAGGACTTGGACGGGTGTCGGTCCCGCCTGTTACATAAAAGGCTGCATTGCAGTGATCCCGAGGCCTCATGGGATTCAGCAGGCAGTGCAGCCCCAGCCCGGGGGCGGACATCTCTGACAGGCAAAACCGAGGAGTCGTGTCCTCCTCCGCAGCGCTGGCTGCCAGTGGCTGCCACGCTCTGCCCTGATACCTCTCCCACACGCAGTCCCCGGTCCCACCCTGGAGAACACCCTGCCTCAACACCTGGGCCGTCTCCCATCTCAGGCAGACCTGTGGAGGGGGGAAGGGGAGGGAGGAAGGGAAGGAGATCTCCAAGCGGGAACAGAGATGGCCCCGGGCCCCGTCCAGTTTAAAGCCCTGCAGTCCTGCATGTGGCTGGGACAGCTACCTCTCAGGCAGGCCCGGAATGCCCGCCCCGACCCTGACACACGGTGACCAAACAAACGGCCACATGTCTGCACACACCAGTCTGGACCTCGAGACCTGGAAACCCTGTGAGGACAAGCCCCGGTGGCAGGTGATCGATCTGGGGCTAAGATGGGGAACCGGCCGACACTGGTGTTTAGCTGCTAGTGAGACCAGCCCCCTGAGTCCTCTCTCAAGGGGAGGGAGAGGGCTAGGAAAGGATGGAATGAAACTGGGACAGGGGGAGGGATGGCGGCTGAAGGAGGGAGGATGGTGGGGAGGCGGTGGGGGAGGGGCGGGAGCGGGCACAGCGTGAGCCCTGGGGGTGCTGGCACCTGGCTGGAGATGAGGTCTTCGCACACCGACAAGGCCATCTGGATGGCGTTGGGCTTGTGGGTGACGGAGGTAGCGTTGAGCTGGATCTTCCAGGAGCCGTGCCGCTTGTTGGCCTGGTTCACAGCCTCGCGGAACATCTGCTCGTGCTTCCGCGTGCTCAGCACCGCGCCGATGTTGACGATCTTGGGGTCGCAGGCGGCGCGGGCGAAGGAGCAGGAGAAAAGCAGGGCGAGTGTCAGCAGGCGCATGGTGCTCATGGGCTCCAGGCAGCGCCCTGGCTCCGGGCAGCGCGAACGCGGGGCCCTCGGCGCATCCCCAGAGGGACGCCCCGGCCGTCCTGCGCGCGCCCGATCCCGCGGGCCGAGGGCGCCACGTCTTCCCCGGGAGCCTTAGTCCTGGGACGTCTGCACCGAGCAGGTGGCACCGAGCCTTCGGCGGCCGGCCGGGCGGTCCCGGGTGCGCCTGGGCTCCGGGCGCTCTGATCCAGGCGGCTGGCGCTGTCCGCGGTGCTGAAGCGGGTGTCGGCGCCGCTCCGGGTGCCGCGCGCCGAAAGGACCCGGCGGCGGCAGCTCCTCTGCGGGCTTCGCTTGTCCCGGTCCCGACGCTGCGGCGGCTGCGGCGACTGCGGAGCGCCGAGCGGGACCAACGTCTCCTACCCCTCCCGCCGCCCCCGCTTCCCAACACGGAGCCGGAGCGGGGGCGCCTCCCGCGCCAGAGTGTGCGCCTGCGTTCGTGCCAGCATTTTTCAGAGCGCGCGCGAGCGGGGGACGCCTGTGTGCGCGTGTGTGCGCGCGTGTGTGCAGGGGTCGCTGCGACAGTGACCTGGGCTGTCTCGAACCTGCGGGGAGCAGAGTTTGGAGAGGTTAGAGGGGTTCGCGTCCCTGCGTGCAGCCGTGCGTGGCCTTTAACACGACCGAATGTGTCGTGCCAGTTTGTGTGTGTGCGCCCGCGCGCGTGCCCGAGTCCTCACCCACAGTCAGTGATATTTCGGGGCCTGACTCTGCTGGCTGGAAACCAAGGCGTGTGGAGAGGCCCTAAACCATGCCTCTGGGAGAGGGACCGTGGCGACCTCTTCTCCGGAAGGCTCAGAAATGGGGGCGAGACCTCATCTGCCTGGCCGTGTGACTTGGACTCCCCCCAGAGGGTTAAAAAGAGTAGAAGGGGTGACAGTGGCCGCCCCTTGTTGAACTGGATCTTTCAGGAGAGTCTGAGGGTCTGAACCAAGCCAGCTGCGGAGAGACCACGGCCGGAGGGAGCCGTCTCTGCGGCAGGTGGGATGGAGGGTAGACATCAGGAAGCGCTTTTGCTGATGCAGGATAGACGCCCCATACGTAGCCCCTGCCTCTGCTCTCCTGCCCTGGCGGCTCCTCTCCTAATTCACTCCCAGCGCCGCTCCTGCCCCTTTGCAGAAACTCCTTGTCCTCCGGGTCCTCGTCTTCCCAATTCTTTGTCCTCACCGCGTCCCCCCACCCAGTGTGCTTCCTTCTCCCTAATTCAAAGGATGGCTGAAGCTCCGCCTCTTGCCAGTGACATCACCGTTTCCAATAGCAACTGAGGATTCTGCAGACCCAACAGCAAAAGCCCCCAATGGGGACAAAGCAGGGTCGTCCCCACACCTAAGTGATGTCCGAAGCAGTGGAGAGGGGAGGAGCCATGTCCCTCCCAACAGGGTCACACCCCCTGCAGCTCTCACCACTACGCTTACCTCCCCACACCCAGCCCAAAGCAGACCCCGCGGGACTCCCTGGCTCTGAGGCAGGGGCTGCAGTGCTTGGCCTGCTCCCTTTCTTGTCCTCTTCTCTCCCGATGCAAGAAAATCGTTGCTTGGAGGCCAGTCTGCCTGCATCCGGCTGCAGCCCCGCAACTCTCTCTGTTCTGGGATTGAGGTCTATAGTGGAAGGGGCAGCAGCCCTGGGGACACAACTCCTCCCGTGGAGTCTCAGGAGGGCATATGGGGTGTGCTCAGGGGCCCGGAGTGGGCCCTGTCTCCACAGGGTCTGCGGCCGCTGGTGGCTCAGAGCCCGGAGGCTGCATGCATACCTGGGAATGGGCAGCCAGCAGCTGCTCTGGCGCGGCCCGACAGCTCCAGGACATCGCAGAGAGGAAGGCATTCAGCAGGGGGCCGCCGCCAAAGGTTCAGGCCCCTTCCATCCACCCCAATCTCCCAGTCGGGGGTGCTGGAGAAGCTCCTACTGGTCCCGGAAAAAGAACTCCTAAATAGTCAGCAACCTGAGGGCTGGCTGTCACACAGCTGGGAGCTTGAACTTGGTCACGGTCGGAGTACTTATACCACGGAAATTGCCAAACCCTGCAGATCAGGCCTCTTTTTTTCCCTTTAGAGGCCAGTTTACCAGCACACCACCGCCTCCCCCAGGCTGGAGGTGCTCAAGCTTCTGTCCGGAGGCCCTTGCGTGTCCCAGGCCTCAGCGCCTCCCGTGCTTGAATCTCTCCTGGGCTCTGCACTCCCTTTCACCTTGTAGGCTTCTTCCACGCCCCCAGCAAGGGGGGTGCGGTTGCAGAAGGCCTCGACCTTGCTTTGTCTTGCTGTGAAAGATACCGCCGTGGGTTGGGGCTGCCTGAGGCCCCGGTCCTGCGTTGAGATTCTTGAAACCTTATAAAGAACATTTGGATCCCCATGAAGCCCTACTATCCCCCAGAATACCAGGAGATTTGGGTAGGAATGGGGTTGATGGGCTCCATCGTTTATAAAATCAGCAGTGCTGATAAAAGAAGTAAAGCCTCGAAAGCTTCCATTCCTGCACCTCTTCACGGTCATCATTCACCAGGTGGGACGTCAGTCTGGCTGTGTTGTGGGAACGTGGGACATCGTGTTGACTTGCAGCAGTGCTGCTGCCTTCATGCATGAATAAACGTGCCTGTGAGACACACACACACACACACACACACACACAAGATACTGCCGGGACTTGGACCCCTCTGAATCCTGGTGTATCACACTCTGCGGTGAGGACCGAGGAGACCGGGCTTGCTGCGTCTGGCCTCGGTGGGAGCGAGGCCCGGTCTGCCGCATGGGGAGGGGCTGCCTCAGTGCTCACTCATTCTCCCCGACCCGTTCCTTCCTCCGGGAACTGCAGTCCCACGCGGAGGGAACTGCTTCACCTCCTCCCCGATTCCAACCCGGGGGCTCTAGCAAGGGCTGTCAATCATAGATACAGCCCCTCCTTGGCCTTGGTCTATTGGCCGAGAGGTGGTCACATGACCCAAGCAGACCACTCAGGGTTTTTCCCTAAGATTTTGGCTAGATCAGAAACGGTGACAAGAACCCATCTCTGCATCTTCTCTGGAGGTGAATCTCTGAGAATTGAGTCACCTGTGGACACATTTCTCTCAGGAGGGAGCTGACAGACACGGAGGAGCCATTATGCAAGCTCTATGTGCAGACACCTTGCCCGTGGCCGGCCAAGTGGGCAGAGGACGGGCCTTTGCCTGGTGTCCACCCACTGCAAGGGCCCGCCTCCAGACCAGGACTGGGGAGATGGGGCTGGCTGTCAGCAGGCCTGGCCACCAGGACTCTATCCTTGATCTGGGGGAGCCCAAGGACCCTCACAGACCACAGCCGCAGACACCTGTGGTGCCATCTTGCCTGCCCTCAAGTTGACTTCCACTCGCACACCTTCACCCACGTGGTTCTACTACCTGCCTCCCCACACGGTCCCTCCTCGCCTTGTCCCCACCCTCTCTGACTTTCCAAATCCCACCTTTCCTGGAAGCCCATCTTCCCAACATCCCCAACTCCCCACAGATCCCACCATCTGCAAGGCTGGACTTTGACATTTAGTTCACTCATAGACGTTTACTGAGCTCCCACTGTGTGGCAGGCACTCCTCTAAATTATTGGGGTACAGCAGTGGAAAAGTCCGATCCCCGACTGAGCACGTGGCGGGCAAATAAGCACCTTAGACCATTTCATGCCGCGTTATGTACTCCAAGGAAAAAGAAAGCAGAATACAAGGCTAGAGCTTGATGGGACCGTGTGGTGGTTTCAACGTGTCTGCAATTTCTTTGACATGCATCCCTTCAAAGGGGAGCCCAGTTCCTCTCTCCTTGAATGCGGATGGACCGAATGACTCTTCTACTGAGTGGGACGTGGCGGTGTGTGACTTGTGAGGTGAGGTCTAGAAGGAACAGCTTCCCTCTGGCGCTGTCCTTCCTGGGTCACCTGCTCTGGGGGAGGCCAGTGCGGAGAGGAACTCTTTGTCAATGGCACCCTGCCAGCGGCCAGCATCAACTTACCAGCTATGGGAGTGAACCACCTTGGAAACTCCAGGGGCCCTCCGGCCCCCTTCGAGCCTTCAAGGGATGACAGCCCTGGCTGATGTCTTGACTGTCACCTCATGAGAGACCCCAAGCCTGAGCTACCCTGTCAAGCTGCTCCAAACTCCTGACCGTGGAAGCTGTGAGAGATAATGAATGTTTATGGCTGTGTGAATTAATAGATGACTAAGTAATCAATTCAGGTTGCTTTTTTTCTGAATGAAATGAGAGAGCAAGCCATGCAAATATCTGAGGAAAGGGTGTTCCGGGGAGCGGGGTGCAAGGGCATGAAGCAGAGGGATGGAGGGGGAGACAGGAAGGAGGCCAGAGGGGTGGTGGGTCAGGTCCTATGGGACGGGGCTGGCTGTGTAGAGGGCCCCAGCTTTATTCTAATGAGATTGGAGGCGTTAGACCAGGAGAGTGACACTATTCAATTGACCTTTTAGAAAGGACCACCCAACTGCTATGTGGGTAGCAAGGGAGGAGGGGGTGACCAACCCGGAAGTTACTGGGATAATCCGTGCCCCAGGCAGGAGGTGCATAGGCGACAAGACGCGGGACGAGAAAGTGAGGAGTCACGAGTAACTCCAGAGCAACTGAGAGAATGGCAGGACTACCACTGAGAATGGAAAGGTGGGGTCCAGGAGGAATCAAGGAATCAAAACTTTTATTTTCTTATGAAGTTCCCACTAAGCTTTTAATCCTGCAAATTTTGATACGTTGTGTTTTTGGTTTTGTTCAGTTACGTATTTTTTCTAATTTTCCTTGTAATTTCTTCTCTGATTTATGGGTTATTTAGAAGACTGTTGTTTAATTTTCAAATATTTGGAGATTTTCTGCATGTATCTCTGGTATCGATTTTTACTTTAACTTCAGTACAGTCAGAGAACATATGTTGTATGATCTTAAATACACCGAGACTTATTTTATGGTCCATAATATGGTTTTTCTTGGTGAATATTCTATGAGCACTAGAGGAAATTGTGTATTTTTCTGTTTTGGGTGTAGTGTTTTAAGAAATGTAATGTTTCTCATTGTGGTTTTTTAAAATTAATTAATTATTTTATATATTTTTAGCTGCGTTGGGTCTTCTTTGCCGTGTGCGGGCTTCCTCTAGTTGTGGCAAGCGGGGGCTACTCTTCGTTCTCATTGCTGTGGCTTCTCTTGTTGCGAAGCACGGGCTCTAGGCGTGTGGGCTTCGGTAGTTGTGGCTCGCAGGCTTCAGTAGTTGTGGCACACGGGCTCAGTAGTTGTGGTTCGCAGGCTCTAGAGCTCAGGCTCAGTAGTTGTGGCGCACGGGCTTAGTTGCTTCGCGGCATGTGGGATCTTCCCGGACCAGGGCTCAAACCTGTGTCCCCTGCGGATTCTTAACCACTGAGCCACCAGAGAAGCCCCTCTCATTGTGGTTTTAATGAGCATTTCCCTTAATGACTGATTAGTTTTAATATATTTTCATGTGCTTATTGGCCTTTTGTATACTTTCTTTGAAGAAATGTCTATTCAAATCTGTCACCCGTATTAACCATATTATCAGATATGTTTTGTCTGTGACAAAACTTGGCCCCCCCAAGTCTGTGACATGTTTTCTCATTTTCTTAATGTTGTCTTTAAAGTGCAAGAGTTTTAAATTTTGATGAAGTCCAATGATCAGATTTTTTGTTGTTGATCGTGCTCTTGTATATCTAAAACATCTTTGCCTAACCCAAAGCCACAAAGATTTTAGTTTATGTTTTCTTCCAAGAGTTTTGTAGTTTTGGTTCTCGCATTTAGGTCTATGAACCATTTTGAGTTAATTTTTTATATGGTATGAGGCAGGGTGTAAATTCATCCATTTGTATCTAGGTATCCAATTGACCCAGCACCATTTGTTGAAAAAAAGCTATCCTTTCCCATTGAATTTTCTTGCTACCTTTGTAGAACATCAGTTGACCATAAGCATAAGGTTTTTTTTTTTAGAATCTGAATTCTGTTCCATTGATCTGTATGTCTGTTGTTATGCCAGGACCACACTGTCCTGGTCACTGTAGCTTTGCTTTAAGGTTGGTGTTTTTTTTTTTTTTTTTTTTTTTGCGGTACGCGGGCGTCTCACTGTCGTGGCCTCTCCCGTCGCGGAGCACAGGCTCAGGATGCACAGGCTCAGCGGCCCCAGCCGCTCCGCAGCACGTGGGATCCTCCCGGACCGGGGCACGAACCCGTGTCCCCTGCATCGGCAGGCGGACTCTCAACCACTGCGCCACCAGGGAAGCCCTGCATTAAGTTTTGAAATCAACTAGTGTTGCTCCTCCAACTTCGTTTTTTTCAAGATTGTTTTGGCTCTTTTGGGTCCTTTGTAATTACATATACATTTTAGGATCAATTTGTCAATTTCTGCTAAGATTTGATAGAGATTGCAATGAATTCATAGATCAATTATTAAGACAACTGCAGTCTTGGGACTGTCCTGGTGGCGCAGTGGCTAAGAATCCGCCTGCCAACCCAGGGGACGTGGGTTTGATCTCTGGTCCGGGGAGACCCCACATGCCACAGAGCAACTAAGCCCGTGCGCCACAGCTACTGAGCCTGCGCTCTAGAGCCCATGAGCCACAACTACTGAGCCCGCAGACCCAGAGCCCGTGCTCCACAAGAGAAGCCACCGCAACGAGAAGCCTGCACACCGCAGCAAAGAGTAGCCCCTGCTCGCCACAACTAGAGAAAGCCCGTGTGCAGCATCGAAAACCCAACACAGCCAGAAATAAAATCAATCAATCAATTTATTTTTAAAAAAAGACAACTTCAGTCTTAACAAAATTGAGTCTCTCAATCCATTTATTTAGATCATCTTTACCATCAGCAATGTTTCGTGGACTTTAATGTAAATAAGCTTGCACTTATTTCGTTAAATTTATTCCCAAGTATTTTATTCTTTTGTCTGCAATTTTGAATGAAATTGCTTTCTTAATTTTATTTTTGGCCTGTTTGTCAGTAATATGTAGAAATAAAATTGACTTTTGAGTATTGATCTTGTACCTTATTAGTTCTAGTAGGTTTTTTGCTTGTTGTTTACATCTGAGCATTTTGTAGAAGATCATGTTGCCTGTTAGTAGACGGTTTCCCTTCTTTCCCAGTCTGGATGCCTTTGGTTTCTTTTCTTGGGTGAGTGAACTAGATAGAACCTCTAATCCCAAGACTGAAATGGTGAGAGCAGCCATCTGTGCCTTGTTCCCAACCTCAGAGGGAAAGCGTTTGGTCTTTGACTACCAAGTACGATGATAGCTATAGGGTTTCATAGGTGCCCTTAGCATGTTGAGGAAATTCTCTCCTATCCCTAATTTGTTGAGAATATTTATTGTGAATAGGTACTGGATTTTTTCAAATGCTTTTTTCCTGCATTTATTGAAATAATCATGTGGTTTGGGAGCTTTTAAAAATTTATTTATTTATTTATTTGCGTGTGCCGGGTCTTAGTTGCTGCATGTGGGATCTTTGTTGCGGCATGTGAACTCTTAGTTGCAGCATGCGGGATCTAGTTCCCTGACCAAGGATCGAACCCGGGCCGCCTGCATTGGAAGTGTGGAGTCTTAGACACCGGACCTCCAGGGAAGTCCCTTGGTTCTTTATTATGTTAATATGGTGTATAACACTAACTAATTTTGGGGTGTTAAACTCATATTCCTGAAATAAATGATCATAATGTACCGTTCTTTCCATATGTTGCTGAATTCTGTGTGCTAACATTTTGTAGAGAATTTTTGCGTTTATATTAATGGAGGATATTGGTCTGTAGTTTTCTTGTGATGCCTCGGTGTAGTTTTGGTTTTAGGTTAATATTGGCCTCATAGGATGAGATGGGAAGTGTTTACTCCTCTCCTATTTTCTGGAGGAGTTTGTGAAGGATTGGTGTTAATTCTTCTTTAAATGTTTGGTAGAATTCACCAGCAAAACCACCTGGGCTTGGGCTTTTTTTTGGAGGGGGGAGGGTTTAAAATTACTAGTCCAATTTCCTTATAGGTATATTCATATTTTCTACTTCTTGCATCAGTTTTGGTAATTTGTATCTTTTTAGGAATTTTTCCATTTTATCTAAACTTTGAGTTATTGACATAAAGTTGTTCATAATATTCCCTGATAATCCCTTTGATTTCTGTAAGGTCAGTTGTGATGTCCCTTCTTTTACTCCTGACTTTATTTTTTCTTGATCAGTCTAGCTAAATGTTTGTTGATCTTCCCAAAGAAACAACTTGCTGTTTCATTGATTTTCTCTGTTAATTTTCTGCTTTCTATTTCAATGATTTCGCTAAGTTTTATTTTTTGCTTGCTTTTGATTTAGTTTGATCCTTTTTTCCTTAGCTCCTTGAGGTAGAAATTTAGGGTTTTAAAAAAATTTATTTATTTATTTGGCTGCGTTAGGTCTTCGCTGTGGCACATGTGGTCTCTAGCTGAGGCTCACTGGCTTAGTTGCCCCACAGCACATGGGATCTTAGTTCCCTGACCAGGGATCAAACCCGTGTCCCCTGCATTGGAAGGTGGATTCTTAACCACTGGACCACCAGGGAAGTCCCAACTTAGGTTTTAAATGTTGAGATCTGTTATCTATTCTAATATAAATGTTTACAGTTACACATTTCCCTCTAAGCTCTGCTTTAACTGCATGCTATAAATTTTGATTTTTTGTTTTCATTCAGTTTAAAATATTTTCCAATTTTCTTTTTGATTTATTCTTTGAACCTTGGATTATTTAGAAGTGTGCTGTTTTAATTTCCCAAGTATTTTTGGATTTCCAAAATCTTTCTTCTTTTTATTTCTAATTTAGCTCAATTGTGGTTAAAAAAATACGTTGCATGACTTTAAACATTTTAAATTTATGTAGACTTGTCTTATGGCACAGCATACGGTCTCAATAGGGACCCCCACCCCTCTCCCTCAGGCCAGTCCCTTCACCGGCTCCTCATGGAGAAAGAGGGGCTCCAGGGGTGCCAGTACCAGCAGACAGAATGGCCACCTTTTCCCCGGTGTACACTCCAGGTCATGGTGAGGGGCCAGAGCAGCAGAGCCAGCGCCCACCCCAGGCAACAGGGGGAAGGGGAGTCACCCACCGCGCTCCCAAGACTGTCCCTTGGGACTTCCCTGGTGGCCCAGTGGTTAAGAATCTGGCTGTCAATGCAGGGGATGCCGGTTCGAGCCCTGGTCCGGGAAGATGTCACATGCTGTGGAGCAACTAAGCCCGTGCGCCACAACTACTGAGCTTGCATTCTAGAGCCCGCGAGCCACAACTACTGAGCCCAAGCACCTAGACCCTGTGCTCCGCAACAAGGGAAGCCACCGCAATGAGAAGCCCGTGCACCGCGACAAAGAGCAGCCCCCGCTCACCACACCTAGAGAAAGCCCTCGTGCAGCAACGAAGACCCAACACAGCAAAAAATAAATAAACAAATTTATTTTAAAAACAACAACAAAACAAAACTTAGTCCTGGCTTAAAAAAAAAAAAAAGTATATCCCTTGTGAGCATGACCCCCAGTGTCGGCCCAGGCCGGGCCTGTCTGGTGCTGGGCTGGCCGAGGCTGGGCTGGGGTCCTGGACGCTGGCTGCAGACAGGAAACCCAAGGTCCCAGGCCAGGCTAGGGTTGAGTGGGGAAGGCTAACCATTTGGGAAGGCTTCCGGAGGCCCTCACACTGCCCCAGGACTGTTACTGTGGCAATCAGCATAGTAACAACGACTGTCCGCCAGGTCACATTACTCCATGGGCACTGGCGTGGCTGCCACCAGAGGGCAAGAGTTCGGGTCCCCGCTCATCCTGGACGTGGACACAGCCAGGACACTGCAGGCCTGACTCCCTCCTAGACCTGCCAGCCCCGGGGTCCCCAGGGCTGAGGAAGCAGCCCCGGCCTGGGCTCCAAGGAGGAAAGCAGGCTGCTCTGAGTTTCTGAATGCAGAACGTGGACCGCAGAAGTTAAGCATGCTGGCTCACTCCACGAGGGCGGGAACTGTCCCGCCCCCGGTCCCCTGGACGCGAGCGACCGCAGGCCGGCTGTGGGCCCTCTCGGCCTCTCTGGCTCTGCTCCTGCTGTGGGGCCCGGGCCGCAGGCAGGGGGACCTGCGCGGCAGGGCTCAGAGGAGGCTGATGGGACCCGAGGGAGGTGCGGCAGCATCGGCTGAGAGCCGAGCCGGCCCGTCTGAGCTGAGACCTGATGGGACAGGACCAGGACGGGGCGCCGCCGCACGGTGGCTCCTCGGCCCCAGGCAAAGGCCACACGGCGCAGAGATGAGGACAGTGTCCTCCCCTCCCAGGGTGACAGGTTTGAAGCGGCTGCCCCTCCCTCCCTGGCAGCTGAACCTGGGGGCCCGCAGCCCAGCCCCCTTCCCCGCCCGGCTGAGACCGGCAGCAGGTCGCGATGGCTCTCCGGAAGCTTGGCCTGCACGCCCGGCACTGGGTTGTCTCGAGTTCCGCCCGAGGCCTCAGCCCCCAGGAGCCAGCGGGACCGATGCCCACGCTGGAGGCTCCTGTGCTGGTTGATTAGTCCGGAGGTGATTTAAGCAGGAGCGCAGCGCCGTCCCCGCCCAGCCTGCCGGTAGCTTCTGACGGGTCCCGGGGCTCGCGCTCCGCCCCTGCGCTCTGGGGAGGGGTGGGGGGCGCGGCCTCTGTATGTGGGGCCAGGGCCCCACTGCCGCCGCACAGTCCACGTGCAGCCATGCTTTCCCCCGGGAAGGATGCTGGCCGGCGGTGGCTTCAGAGGCGGTGATCCCTCTAGCGACTTGCAGTGGACTGTGGCTGCGTCCACGCCTCCCGCCCTGGGTGTGAGGGCGGGGTCAGGGCCACGCCCAAGGCCCACAGGACGACTTTGCGGCCATCCCGGCTCTGCCCCGCTTTTCAAGCCTCAGAATCGAACCCTGTGCCTCGGTTTCCTTCTCCCCGCTGCTCCACAGGTGAGCAGAGGGCCTGGGGCAGAGGAGGGTCGCCAAGGGGGAGGCCGAGGTTGAGGCTCCCGCCGCGGCCCAGGGGCTCCTTACTGCCACACCGGGACACCGGGCAACCTCTTTTCTACACAAGTAGAGTTGGTTGGGTGAACTGTTGAAGCAGCTCGCTTTTGAAAAACCTTTTCATTTTCACGTGGAGCTTCACACATAGCACGGAGGGCTCCGGGGTACCCTGCGCCGAGTTTCCTGCAACGTTTGCATCTTCCGTGACGCTAGGACACCGTGACCAGGAGACCCTGGTCGTGCTGCGTCCTTTCTCGCAGGTGAGGCTCCCTGCGCCCGCCTGGCACCCAGGGAGCCGCACGGTCGGTGCGTCCCTTCGCCACAAGGGCCTCCCTCCTGCTCCCTTGAGGGCCGCACGCCCCCACCGTCTCTAACCCAGACGGCCACTAGTGAAGCAATTGAGTTGAAAGACCCTCGATTTTCCACAGAATGCGGGGATTTCCAATAAACACAAGGTGCTGTGACGCAGCCCGGCCTGTTGACTGCATTTTCTGACCGACACGCGTGGGGGCAGCACCGGCTGTTCCCGGGCTGCGTCCATCCAGGGTCTGCAGCCTGCTGGGCCCTGTGGGAACGGAGCCCGCAGGCTGTGCTGACCCCGCTCTGGAGTACCCAGGAATCTCCCCCGTGTTCCGTCTAGCTCTTTCCCAGGGTCTCAGGGGAGCCCGAGGTGACCTAGTGGGTCTGGCACCCTGGGGGCGGGCCCAGAACACGCCCTTTGAACCAGCTCCTGCGCCCTCAGGTTTGACAGCCTGTGACCCACCCTCCTGCACATGCATCCTCCAGATGCCACCGTTCCCCTGGTAACTCATTGTACAGGGAGGGGTGCAGGAGGACATCAGTGGAGCTGCCAGCAGAGCTGTGTGGGGGACAAGACCCGAAGAGACCGCAGGGACGAGCCCTAGAAGGGAAGGGGCAGGAGGAGAGGAAGATCTTTCTGGCGCGGGTTCAGACAGGCCTAGGCGCTGAGCAGTAGGTGCACGGGCTGGGGAGCCCTCCTGAGGCCCAGAAATGTCACGGCTGAGAAGGCAGGAAGCAGTGGGCTCCCCACGGAGGGAGTGGGCACTTGGGGCCTGGAAAGCCCTAGGGAGGGGCCAAGTTTGAGGTTCGCCAGCAGAGGACACTGGGTAGGGCCATGAGCTGAGCAATCTTGGGCAGTACAGAACTGCTTTGCCTTGTTTATTGAGGGGCAATATGCTCACAGAAAAGTGCAGTGATCTTTATTTTTTTAAGTCTTTTCTTCTTATTTTTAAAAAATATTTATTTATTTCTTTATTTGGCTGTGCCAGCTCTTAGTTGCTGCACATGGGATCTTCTTTGCAGCTTGCAGGATCTTTTAGCTGTGGCATGCAGGCTGTTAGTTGCAGCATGCATGAAGGATCTAGTTCCCTGACCAGGGATCGAACCTGGCCCCCTGCATTGGGAGTGAGGAGTCTTAACCACTGGACCACCAGGGAAGTCCCATTGCAGTAATCTTTAGTACATCCTGAAGACTATTGAGTCTGTTGACCTTAAGTATGAGCAAAAGTGGATTTATTGGGGAACATCAGAGGAATTGCGATTTGGGATAAGCAGGCTATAGCAAAAGCCATAGGTAAGTCCAACAAACAAAGGAGAGGAATGGTTATTTTATAGAGAATAATGAGGAAGTTGAGAGGTTTGTGTGGGTTTTGGTTTTTGTTGCTGTTGTTGTTTTTTGGTTTGTTTTTTATGAAAGCCCTTTGGAAAAAAGTGAGAGTTCAGGGTGAGGATGGTTTCTCATTGGCCAAGTTGCTGAGGTAGTTGATTTCTTGTACAAGATGCAATGTACATCTTTTCCTGTTGGGGCCTGTGATAGACGATTCTTCCCTGTTATGATTCTTCTGTTGTAGCTCGTAACTGACTGTTGACCTGAAGCAAGATAACAGCCAATTATTTTACCAGCAGCATGAGTTTATTCAGGAACAGTAAAGAATTGGAAAACAGAACAAGCAATCTAAGGTGAAGCACAAGCATGTGCAGAGAACAAAGGAGAGGAGACTCTTTTATAAAGGAGAAGTGGGAGTTGCGAGGGGCTGTTCTAAACAAAGAATCCATTGGAAGAAACTGGGAGTTGGAAGTGTGGTGGCTTTTCATTGGCTGCACTGTGATGGTCTCTCATTGGCTGGGCTATTGCTGGGAGCAAAATCTTCCTCCCTCCTGCTGGTTAGTGAGTAGTAACTTTCCTGTTGGGTCTGCAATTAGGGCTGCGCGGTAGGATGTGAGAGCTCCCCCTTCTGGCCCCCTGACTTCAGTTTAATGAGGGTTTCCTTTATTACTTTTCACAGGTCCAATGGATGAAGACCCCCAAGAGCCCGCCTGTCGCTGACCCTACGGCGGGCCCTCCGTCCTTGCTGAGCCCGGCCTCCCAGGCCCCAGCCCCTCCAGGCCCCCGGGTCGAGACCTGGGGTTCGGGGCACAGGAGCTCCCCGCCGACGTGGCGGAGCGGTGGGACACCTGCTCAGGGTTAGAGCCAACCGAGAAGGCCTGGCCCATCCCCACTGCTCACAGGCCCCGGGGGAGCCGGACCGGGACGCAACCAGACGCAGAGCCGCGGATCCCGGCGAGACCTGCTCGACCGGAAACCAGCTCCTCCTGTTGCCTTGGCCACCGCCCAGGTAGGGAACGGCCGGCGCACGCGCAGAAGGGCGCCGCTGCCAAGCGCGTCAGGTCCCGTTTTTGCGCACGCGCGCTGCGCACGCGCAGGTTGGTCGTTGACTGCTGCGCGACAGCCGCGTGGGGGCGTCAGGCCAGCCGAGCGCTCTGCGTCTCCGGGAGCCCGGCCTCCTGACGCCGCCTGCGCCCGCCCGCTCGCTTTCGCGTGTCCGCGGCCCGCCCCGCCTGGGGGCGCCTTGGCGCTGACTCGGAGCCCGGGCCGGAGCCCGGACGGTGGCGGCGGGCTGACCTGCTGGTGCTGGCGAGTGAGCGTCCGGCGGCGCCGGGCCCGAGTCTTGGCGTGTGACAGCCGGGCCGCGACAGCCGCCCCGGCACCGGACGCCCGGGACCCAGCCTCGGACACGGGCTTCTGAGACCGTGAGGAGAGGAGACGAGGCGGGGCGCTCCCACTCCCGCTGAGCGCAGAGGCCGCTCTGGCACCGCGCAGGACCCCAGTCAGGCTCGCCGCAACCCTCCGCCGGCGTCCGGTCTAGAGCAAGACCCTCCCCAGACCCCCGACCAGAGCTCCGCTCCCCTAACCGTTTCTTCCTGGCATCCTCCTCCCGAGACCCCCCCCCCCAAGTCCCCGCGGTGCCTGGAGTAGTGACCCCACCTTGTTAACCACAGTTGTCAGCGGTGGGCTTTTGCACAAGGACCTTGGACTGGGACCCTGGGCTCGGTAACGGCGGGCCCATCTGAGACCCCCTGTGCCTCCGTCTGTCCGAGGGGCCACTTGCCCTTGAATGGGAAGTAAGTTCACGCTGAACTCTGGTATTTCATTGACACCCTCAGCATTGGGTGTGTGTGGGTTTCTGGGAATAACTCCCTCAGTGGGGTTTCGGTTATCTGATTAGATCTGTATTTTAATTAGGTGGAATTTTTTTTTCTGGCCGCTGACATCTGCTACCTAATGTTTTGTCTGCCTGTCTGCTTTCTCATGTCTTCAGTCGTCTGTCCTTCCTCAAGCTGGCCTCTTGAGCTGAGACATTCAGAAGGTTTCTTCTCAAACCCATTTCGTTTGGATAAACTTTGCCCCGTCACCATGTAAAAGTACTTCTTCCTCTGATTCGGGTGTATGTCCCAAATGCTGCTTTTCTTTTACTTCTGCCTAGAATCAGGAGGTTTTTGTCCAGCCACTGATAGGAGACCAAAGTAGGAAAAAAACCCAAAACAATTAATATGATCTTCCCTACCTTCATTCTGTAATTTCTGAGTCTCATGGTCTCATAAAAATTAAGGAAAAACAAAACTCTTATGCCTTTTCCCCAGACAGTCCCAGCAACAGGTCCCTTCTGGTTCTTAAGTTTCTTTCACATCACTGATCCCGAAGTTAAGTTGTGAACATTTAACTTGACCTCACTTCAATAAATGTGCCTGCTGGGGGATTCTCTGGTGGCTCAGTGGTTGAGAATCTGCCTGCAGTGCAGGGGACACGGGTTCGAGCCCTGGTCTGGAAAGATCCCACATGCCGCGGAGCAACTAAGCCTGTGCGCCACAAGTACTGAGTCTGTGCTCTACAGCCCGCGAGCCACAACTACTGAAGCCCACGTGCCACAACTACTGAAACCTGCGTGCCTAGAGCCTGTGCTCTGCAACAAGAGAAGCCACCTCAGTGAGAAGCCCGTGCACCGCAATGAAGAGTAGACCCCATTCGCCACAACTAGAGAAGGACCGTGCTGAGCAACGAAAACCCAAAGTAGCCAAAAATAAATAAATGAAATAAATTTAAAAACAGAAAAAAGGGCTTCCCTGGTGGCGCAGTGATTGAGAATCCGCCTGCCGATGCAGGAGACACGGGTTCGTGCCCTGGTCCGGGAAGATCCCACATGCTGCGGAGCAACTAAGCCCGTGAGCCATGGCCGCTAGGCCTGTGCGTCCGGAGCCTGTGCTCCACAACGGGAGAGGCCACAACAGTGAGAGGCCCACATACCGCAAAAAAAAAAAATAAAATAAAATAAAAACAGAAAAAATTCTACATGTGCCTGCTGCAGTCGCTGTGGTCATATTACAAGGCCTGGTGGGTCAGGAGTATCCCGGGGCGACTACCATAGTCAGTTTGTCTTCTTCGGTTGGTTCTGAACCTGCCTTTCAGAAGGTCTTTTTTTTTTTTTTTTTTGGCCGAACCAGGCAGAATGCAGGATGTTAGTTACCCGACCAGGGATCAAACCCATGCCCCCTGCACTGGAAGCGTGGAGTCCAAACCACAGGACTGCCAGGAAATTCCAAGTTGGACCTTCTTTTTTTCAGGAGTTCTTTAATGCCACCCAAGGAACTTGTACATATGGAGGGGCGGAAGGCATGAGTGCAGCCGGCACCGCGGCTCCAGGGGTCCCGGGCTGCAGGGCCGAGGCGAGGCTGGCGGAGCCTGAGTCAGCACACGCGCGCTGCCGCTCTTTTCCCGCTGCCCACGTGTCGGCCAGAAACGGTCTCCGCGTGGGTTTGCATTCTCCTCGAACGTGGGCCCGTGCGGTGTGTCGTCTGCAGCAGTATCGTCCCAGCCTGCGGCCCCGGCCGAGAGGCAACTTCCTCCGGTTCAAAAGCAGCAGAGCCCACGCTGGGCCTCCGGAACTCCTCGTCGTCCCCACGGAGTGTGTCACGGTGGGAGAGGTTTCCAGCTGTGCTCTTTTCAGTAAAAATGTCACTGTCTGTCTCTCTCTCTCAGAAATGGAAGCAGCTGTCGAGGTTACAGCGGAACGTGGTCCTCTTCCTGCTGGCGTTCCTGATGCTCTGCGGCCTCCTGTCCTACATCAGTGTGGCCGACGAGTGGAAAGGTACCAGCTCCACGATTCCGCAGCGACCCGTGGGGGTTCCTGAGGGCGCACTAAGCGGCAGCAGCGCGATCTCGCAGCTGCAGGAGGCATAGACGTCAGCACGTTGGCAGGAAGTCGAAATACAGAGAAGCCTAGAGTGCTCCCAAGCCCCGGCTAGGAGGTGGCTGTTAACTTGGGGTTGTGCGACTGTTTCGCAAATGTCTGCTGTGAGGACCGGCATCTCACCCTGTCTGTCTCACAGTGAGGTTCAGGTCCTGAGGCTGAGCGCTGAGGCTGAACGCGTTGCGTGGATTTCCTAACACGCGCTACCGGGAGCTGGGAAGGGCCGGGCAGGGTGCCCAGTGAAGAGGTGCAGGGTCCCTTCTGAACTGCTCTAGGGTGGCTTCTTTGAGGAGGAAAGCTAAAGAGCCGCTGTAGCTTTGCTCCAGTAAATGGCCCGTGTGCCACCTCGTGCCCTTCCCGAACCGGGAAACACGAAGGCAGAGTAACGGGGATGTGGGCGGGGATAAGGACAGAAACTGCCAGGTGCTTTGGAAGAGAAAGGTTTGATTCCCTTTGGCCATTCTCGAATTGCTTGAAGTGCCCTCTTCGGAGGTCCCGCCGCGTCCTTCCACGCGGAGCCTTAGTTGTGTGGATGCTCTCCGGGCTTTGTGGCGAATCCGAGATAAAGGAGATTCTCTCGTTTAGCCGTGGGCAGCAGGTCGGCGGAAGGGCCGAAGGTGAGACCCGCAAATCCACCCGTCTTGCCAGCTCCTCGGAGAGCAGCCGAGAACCCGGAAGAAACCTTCGCGGGGGCGTCACCTCAGGTACTGTGAATAAGCTGTACGCGGAGTTGTGGCCCGGGCCCGTGGCAGAAGCACTCGGAACAGTACGTGCTGTTTCAGAGCGACTGGGAAGGATTCTTCTTCTTACCGTTTGTTTGAGGTTTTAACCTCACACTCCTTCCTCTGGGCTGGTTGGATGAAGGAGACGGGGGGAAAGGAAGAGGGCCATTCTCTCCCTCATTTTCTTTGTGCATCTGCTGTGCCGGATCCTTGGTAGGTGTGAACGAGAGCCGTCCCTTTTCTGTGGGAGCTACTGGCGGGGGACACTCAGGCGGGCGCTGCTCTCGGGACCCGCCCAGACCGAGTTGCTGGGGGCCCGAGCAGCAGTCGGGGCCTGGGAGAGAGGTTTGGGAGCACGCAGGTGCGTGCTGCCTGTTGTCCAGAAAGGGGGAGGGAGGGGCGAGGCCTAGTCCTGGGGCGCCTTCCCGGGGGGGTGGGTGTGGGGAGGTGGGGCGGGAGGAGGACATGGAGACTAGAGGGCAGTCTGGGCAGCCGGAGAGCCAGGGAGAGTCCCCTGCAAAGGGCGGTGGCTGCAGGGGGGATGGCCTTGGAGAGCCCGGGGCGCTCTGCACCTGGGGACACCCTCCACTGCGGGTTGGGGTGTCCGTCCATGTGCTCCGAGGGCCCCCCAGGGAGAGGATCCTGGGACAGGTGCTGCAGGGCTGCCCCGGGGAGAGGCAGGCGGCCGTCCTCCCCGTGTCTTACTGGAGGGTCTGTGGGTAGAAGAGGGAATTTCTCCCTTTGGAGCCGTGAGCGTTCTCTCCGCCACTTCTGTGGCTGCTCTTTTGCCTGCTGACCTGCACAGTCCTGTGAAAGCGGAACGCGGCACGTTTCCCCACCGAGAGACACCTTCCCACACCTCAGCGTCCACGACCCGTCTCTGGTGTCTAGGAGGGGCTGGACGTGAAGGGCTGAACGCCCGTGTCTCCCCTGGCACAAGTCCTGGGGCCGCTCGGACCTTCTCTTCCGCTCAGACGCCAGCACTCGTCCCCAGGACGTGTTTGAGCGATGCAGCTTTGTTTCGGACAGACCCGCGCTCTTGACCCGGGGGACCCAGCTTGGTGGGGTTTGAATCTTTGGAAGGAGAATGTCTTCCGGGATGCTCCATGAGGTTTCCACGGATGCTGAAAAGCAGAGACCTTTCCACTCACCAGTCAGCGTCCTCACTTCCTGGAGGAGTTGCCAGTCACGCACACTGTTCAGGGCTGGCTGGGAGCCGGGAGGGGCACTGCCCTCCCCGCAGCGCTCTGTCACTGACCGGCCACCTCTGCCACACCCTTCCGAGGATGCAGCTGGGGCGTCCGGGCGCGGGCCTGCGACGGTACTGTCTGCGGCTCCATCCGTGGGGCCGTGCTGGCTCTCACCCTGCAGGCCCTGCTACCCTCAGGCTCTGACACGGGGAAAGGTCCCTGCCAGGGGCTCAACCCGCGGTGCAGGGTGGCACGTGCCCGTCGGCAGAGCCTCCATCCGGGTGGTCAGGGCCGGGAGCTGGCGAGTAAGGGGCTCCTCCCAGAGCTGCCTGTCGTACGAGACAGGACAGTGATTTCCGCTGGGCAGTCGCAGCCGCTCCGCCAGTCCGCAGCGCTCCCTGCGTGGGGCCGGTCAGACCGGGGGCCGCGTCCCCGACGCGCGAGTGAATCATTTCACGAGTGACTCCGGTCTCTTCTTGGCTCTGTCCAGAAGCCTCCAAGGCATTTCCGACGGGGACCACCCAACCTGCAGATTAGAGCCCCCGACGGAGACGCCAAGGGCCAGAGGCAGGAGGAGGCCCAGAGGAGGGCAGAGGCAGCCGGCGCGGCTCGCTGGAAAGACGACGCGCAGGGAAACCGCGCCAGGTACCAGGAGCCGCAGAGCGGGACCGAGTGGGGCCTCAGAGGCCGTCAGGCGGTCTCGTGGTGTTTCTTTTCCTGGAGAGCGAAGAGGAGCGGCCTGACGCGTAACGCGCCTTCTGCAGATCGCGTGTGCCCCGTGGGGGGTGGGAAGGCGGGGCAGGGCCCCCTCGTGTGGAGGCCGAGTCTGAGCCCAGCTAGGCTGTGACCTCGACCTCGAGCTCGGGGCATCAGCACCTCGGCCCCTGCTCTGAGCGCGCGCTCCTCCCGCTCCAGCTGGACGGGCGCAGGGACCGCGCCGGAGCAGGGCACCCAGCTCCCTCCGAGAAAGACGGAGGCCCCGCCCAGGCCTTCCCCGCAGGCCCTCAGGCCAAGGAGCAGGCCAGGTAAGGTCCGGCCTGCGCCCTCTCGGGCCTCCCCCGGGCACTCTGAGGGTGGGGGCGTGTGGACACGCACAAGAGCGGCGGGGCGGCGGGGGGCTCCCGCCGTCCCTCCGCGCGCCGCTCAGCCTTGGACACACAGGTGCGAGGATGAGCGCGTCTCGGCGTCAGCACCCCTCAGAGCTTTGGTGACGACGTGGGGCTCCTCGGCGGCTGTCGTCCCGTGTCCGGCGCTGCAGCCGCACGGGAACGTGTGTGCGGGAGGCTCGTTTCCCGCCTGTGTCCGGGCAGCCAGGGGCCTGGGTGCTGCGGTCCTCATGTCGCCCCTTGAGGGGTCAGCCTCTCCTGTTCCCATTCCACGGAGAGGAGAACCGAGTCTGGGTCCCCGCCGGGACCCTCTGCTCTCGGTGCTGGAGCCCCCAGGGAGGACAGGAGAGCCCGGAGTGGGGACTCGTGGCCACGCACGTGGGGACACGGGGAGACCGTGTGGGGTTAGAAATGGACGGCAGAGCCGTGGGTGTCGACGCTGACGGGACGTGTGGTGAAGCCGTGGACACGTGTGTTCCCCTGCGCGGTAGCCCCGTGTGTGCGTTGGTCCCCCCACGTGGGGCAGGAAGCAGCCTCTGGATGCGCCCCGAGGGTGCCCTGGGGAGTGTCCGAGCGGCCTTGGCGGTGTCTGCTCCTCGTTGGAAGTGCCCGCGGCTCATCGGGCAGGGCGCAGCACTGTCCGGGTCACCAGTGCCTGTCACGTTTGAGGTCCCCAAACCAGACTGCACGTCGCAGCCGTACTGGTCCCGCGGCCTCCGATGCTTTGCTCTGCAAGTGTTCACTGCCCCCCGAGGGTGGTCCCCGCCGGGCCCCGGTGGGGGCGGCTGGGCCCGGGCCAGGCAGCGCGTCCTGCTCAGACCTTCACTGCAGCCGTGGTGGCCCCCGTCGGCCTCACTGTCCGTGGGGCCGCAGGACCGCTCTGTCCGGGCACCCACGCCCCGCTTCCCTCCTCGCAGCCCCGCAGAACGAGTGCCAGAAGGCCGTGGTCGCCGCGTTCCGGCACGCGTGGGCCGGATACCGCAAGTTCGCCTGGGGCCACGACGAGCTGAAGCCCGTGTCCAAGTCCTTCAGCGAGTGGTTCGGCCTCGGCCTCACGCTGATCGACGCCCTGGACACCATGTGGATTTTGGGTCTGAAGAAAGGTATCTGCTCATCCCTAGCATGAGGGCCGAGCTCTCATGCGTGACCCTCGGGCCCGAGCGAGCCTGGGCTGGGCGGTGTCCACGCGCCGTGTCCCACTGGGCTGCGCCTCCCCTCGTCCTGGGTGCCAGGGTGGCCGTGCTGGCCCTGGGCGGGTCCTTTGTCCCCTCACATCCAGGCGGCCAGGGGATGCTCGGGACAGGCGTCCCCTGCGCCCCCTGCCGAGAGCTGAGTGAGGCTGTAGGTGGGCTTCCAGGGGCGTTCCCAGCCCGTGTTTCTGTTGCAGTCAGGCGGGGCCCGGTGGTGGGAGGTGACACGTGATCTGACGGAGTCGCCAGCGCCCCGAATCTCTCCCTAATGTCCTCCTGTGCCGCGCAGATGGGGCTCAGTTGGGATGGCGTGTCTCTAGGTGGTTCTAAACTGGCATTTTAAACCTCTGCTTTAAGTTTGCTGATGGGCTGAAGACCGCCTGCCCCTCACTCACCCTCGTGGCCTCTGTAGCGTGGCTGTGATTGTCGAGCACTTGACCTCGTGCTGCATGGCCTTCCCCCAGCTGCACACTGGCTCCGTTTTATTTGCGGGATTGGAAGCCTTCAGGGTCCCCTCTTGCACTGGGAAGTGACGTTGAAACCCTGCAGGGGGTGCGTGTGGCCCCAGAGGGAGCGGTCAGGGAAACGCTTGGACTGTGAATTTGTTCCTGAATCTGTGCTGTTTCACGTGATAGAATTTGAAGAAGCCAGGAGGTGGGTGTCCCAGAGGTTATTGTTTCAGAAAAACGTGGACGTCAACCTGTTTGAGAGCACCATCCGGATCCTGGGGGGTCTTCTGAGCGCCTTCCACTTGTCCGGGGATGTCCTCTTTCTGAAAAAGGCTGTGAGTGTCCCGGCACCAGGTCGGCTCCCGTCCTGGGGGCACTGGGGTCTCGAGTGCTGCACAGTCGGTCCTTTTCTCGTGGGGTCAGGGTGGGGAGGCGTTTGTTCGCAGTCTCCTCTCCCCCCCACGCACTCGAGTCTGTTTCCGTGCACGTGCGCGGCTCAAGTGGCCCTGCCGCCTGCAGGCATGGTCACTCCGGGCTGGTTGAGTCCAGCTCGGTGTTTGCAGCTCTTCAGGGGTGGGGCCACGTGAAGCCAGCAAACTCATCTCTCCAGTGGATTAGATGGAAACGGGTGACGGGTTAGTGTCATGCCATGGCGACAGGCCACTCTGGGACAGGAATCATTGACTCATCGCTGTGTTGTGTATCAGGACGATTTTGGAAATCGGTTAATGCCTGCGTTCCAAACACCCTCTAAGATTCCGTATTCCGATGTAAACATCGGCACTGGAGTTGCCCACCCACCGCTTTGGACTTCTGACAGCACGGTGGCCGAGGTGACAAGCATTCAGCTGGAGTTCCGAGAGCTCTCTCGTCTCACGGGAGTTAAGAAATTTCAGGTACGGAGGGGCTGTGCTTCCAGCTGGAGCGGGTTTGCAGCGGGGCTGTCTCTGCTTCAGTGGAGCATCTGGGCCCCTGGCTGGCTGTGCTGTTTACACTTTGGACTCAGGGATCCTCCCCTTGCCCTTGCCGGGGTTGGGCAGGGCTTGGCAGGGAAGTTCACTGGCTCCCCAGCCAGCTCTGATTGATGGACTTTTCAGTCGGGATAGAAGCACGTTTGCTCTAACTGTGAGGTTTCCCATGTGGGTATGCAGATCTCTGTTACTGGGAAACATCTGGGTGTAGATTGAGTGACCCCAGTTTTCTGGGTCCCACCTCCACATTCCATCCACTGATAGTCATGTTTCCACCCAGGACAATCCTACTGTCCTCAGTCCTTGAGTTTATTACACCTACAACTTTCCTGGTATATTGTCAGGTACATGTTCTGTTTTGGGCATAAGTAGTTGCCATGTTACTCAGCTTACCACAAAAACTAACAGCAAAGGGGTGTAGCAATTGATGATAGGAACAAAAGTTAATGAAATACAGAGCTTAGGTGTAATGGAAAAGCTCAGTGAAGCCAAAGAAGAGGATAGGTTGTCAGCTGCATGGCAGAGTCGGCAGCACCAAGCTATCATTCCCCCAACAGAAACATGCACACACACAGAATCAGAAACATCACAGCCAGTTTTCAACAACAGCAACAACAAAATCACAAGGAAAATTTTAAAAGTAGGAAAGTATGGTCCACTCAAAGGAACAAAATTAGTTGATAGAAACCATCCCAGAAGAACTTCAGACATCAGAATATTAGAAAAAGACTTTAAGAGAATTGTCTTAGGGCTTCCCTGGTGGCGCAGTGGTTGAGAATCCGCCTGCTGATGCAGGGGACACGGGTTCGTGCCCCAGTCCAGGAAGATCCCACATGCCGCGGAGCGGCTGGGCCCGTGAGTCATGGCCGCTGAGCCTGCGCCTCCGGAACCTGTGCTCCGCAACAAGAGAGGCCACAACAGTGAGAGGCCCGCGTACCGGAAAAAAAAAAAAAAAAAAAAGAGAATTGTCTTAGAAATGCTAAAAGAGCTCAAGGAAAAACATGCACATGGAAGTAAAGGAAATCCAAAAAATAATGTATGAACAAAATGAGAATATCAATAAGGAGAAACTATTAAAAGCAAATAAAGTCTCATACTGAAAAGTACATTAACTGAAATGAAAAATTGATTAGAGGGTTCAATAGGTTTGAGCAGGGAAGAGAAAGAAAGTGAAGTTGGGGTAGGATTATTGAAACTAGTGTGAAGAGCAGAAAGGGAAAAGACTGAAGAACAGTGAACAGAGACCAAGGGACCTCTGGGATCCCATCCTAAGTGGTCCCCACGTGTGCATTATAGTAGTCTCAAAGAGAAGAGAGGGAATGGCAAAATGAATATTTGAAAAACTATTGTTAAAAACTTAACCACATTTGATGAAAGATATGAACCTACAACTCCAAGAAGTTCAATGAACTCCAAGGATCAAGTCAAAGAGACTCACACCAAGACACTTTAATGATCAAATTGCTGAACGACAAAGAGAGAATCTTGAAAATAGCATGAAATGCCTTGTTATGTACAAGCAGTCTTCAGTAGGATTAACAGATACTTTCTCATCAGAAAACCATAGAGACCAGAAAGCAGTGGTATATTTAAAGGGGTGGGGGGACTTCCCTGGTGGTGCAGTGGTTAAGAATCCACATGCCAGTGCAGGGGACACGGGTTCAAGCCCTGGTCTGGGAAGATCCCACATGCCACGGAGCAAGTAAGCCTGTGCGCCACAACTACTGAGCCTCTGCTCTAGAGCCTGCAAGCCACAACTACTGAAACCCGTGCACCCAGAGCCCTGCTCCACAACAAGAGAAGCCTGCGGACCGCAACCAAGAGTAGCTCCTGCTCACCGCAACTAGAGAAAGCCCACACGCAGCAACAAAGACCCAACACGGCCAAAAATAAATAAAATAAATTTTAAAAATAAAGTGATGGGGGAAAAATTGTCAACCAAAAATTCTATATCCAGTAAAACTGACCTTCAAAAATGTGGGAGAATTTAAGGCATTCCCAGGTAAACAATAGCTGAGGGAGTTTGTTGCCACCAGACCTGGCCTACGAGAAATGCTCAAGGTAGTCCTTAAGATTTAAATGAAAGGACATTAGTACCTCAAAGCCATAGAGAGAGGGGCTTCCCTGGTGGCGCAGTGGTTGAGAATCCGCCTGCAGATGCAGGAGACACGGGTTCGTGCCCTGGTCCGGGAAGATCCCACGTGCCGTGGAGCGACTGGGCCCGTGAGCCATGGCCGCTGGGCCTGCGCGTCCAGAGCCTGTGCTCCGCAATGGGAGAGGCCACAACAGTGAGAGGCCCGCATACCGCAAAAAAAAAAAAAAAAAAAAAAAAAAAAAAAGCCATAGAGAGAAATAAAGGTTTGTGGTAAAGGCAAAAACCATGGGCAAGTATAAAAACCAGTATTAACTGTATTTTTGGTTATGACTCCACTTTTTATTTACTACATGATTTGGAAGACAAATGCATAAACAATAATTACAAATGCATGTAATTGTGCACACAGTGTACAAACATGTAATTTGCAATGACAACATAAAGCAGGTGGAACTGTTTAGAAGCATAGTTTATGTGATTGAGTGAAGTTGTCCACCTGAAGTACGCTGTTATAAATTTAGGATGTTAAGTGCAATCTCCCTGGTAAGCAAAGAAAATATCTAGAAGATATACACCAAAAAATCCACAAGAAAGCTACTAGAGATAATAAATTCAGGAAATTTGCAGGGTACTAGATCAACAAGCAAAAGTAGTTGTTTCTGTGTAACTGAAATGAATAATTCAAAAGGAAATTAAGAAAGCAATTCCATTTAAAATAGCATCTAAAAGAATAAAATAATTAGAAATAAATTTAACCAAGGGGGTGATTTAATTGTACACTGAAAACCATAAAACATTGTTGACATAAATTAAAGAAAACATAAATAAGTGGAAAGATGTCCTTTGTTCATGGGTAGAAAGTTCCTTTTTTTTTTTGGCTGCGCCACATGGCTTATACTTAGTTCCCTGACCAGGGATTAAACTACAGCCCCAGCAGTGAAAGCACCGAGTCCTAACCACTGGACTACCAGGAAAGTCCCAGGAAGACTTAATTTTAAGATGTCAGTATTACCCAAAGTGATGTACAGGTTCAACACAATCCCTATCAAAATTCCAACAGTGTTTCTTTTTTCTTTTCTTTCTTTTTTTTTTTTTTTTGCAGAAATTAAAATGTCAATCCTCAAATTCATATGGAATTGCAAGGGGGGCCCTGAATAGCCAAAATAATCTTGGAAAAGAACAACGTTAGATGACGCACATTTCCCAATTTCAAAACTTCCTACAAACTCACAGTGTTCAAAACAGTGTGGTGAAAAAAAAAAAAAAAAAAAAAAAAAAAGTGTGGTGTTGTCATAAGGATAGACATATAGACCAATGGAACACAAGTAAGGCTCTAGAAATAAACTCATATATCTGTGGGCAATTGGTTTTTGCAAGAGTAGTAAGTCTATTTAATGGGGGAAATAATTTGTTTTCAGCAAATGATTCTGAGAAAATTAGATTTCCACATGAAGTTGGACCCCTACCTCACACCATATACAAAAAGTTAACTCAAAATGAATCAATGACCTAAATATAAGAGCTAAAAGCACAAAAAAAATACAGGTTAATCTTCATAACCTTGGGTTTGACAATGGATTCTTAGATAAAACTCCAAAAGCACAAACAACAAAAGACACATGTTGGATGTCATCAAAGTAAAAATTTTTGTGCACCAAAGGACACTATCAAGAGTACAAAGGCAACCCACAGAATGGGAGAAAATATTTTCAAACTACAAATCTGATAAGGGTTTAATAACCAGAATATACTTTTTATGTTTTTGTTTTTGTTTTTTTTGTGGTACGCGGGCCTCTCACCGTTGTGGCCTCTCCCGTTGCGGAGCACAGGCTCCGGACGCGCAGGCTCAGTGGCCATGGCTCACAGGCCCAGCTGCTCCGTGGCATGTGGGATCCTCCTAGCCCGGGGCACGAACCCGTGTCCTCTGCATCGGCAGGCGGATTCTCAACCACTGCGCCACCAGGGAAGCCCCAGAATATACTTTTTAAAACTTCTAAAACTCAACAACAAAAACAGAAACTCTTGAAACTCAACAAACAACAAAACCTCAAAAACAAAAACCCCAATTAAGAAAAAACTAAAACTCAACAAAATGAAGAATGAAAACACCTTTTATAATGTCAAAAGGGGACATTATATGTTATGTATAATTTAACCCCCCCCCCCCCACACACATGAACGTGGGCATAACTGCAGGTGCCACGTGGATCAGAGCTGAGAGCGCTGGGACCTGCTTGGGGACACCCCTTGCCCATTCAAGACATATCTCCAAAGAAGATTTATAAATGTTCAATAAGTACATGAAAAGATACTCAATGTCACTAATCAGGAAAATGCAAATCAAAATCTCAATGAGAGACCACTCACGCTCATGGGATGCTGCTGTTAAACAGAAAACAAGTGTTGGCAAGGATGTGGAGAAATCTGAACCTTTGTGCACCGCTGGTTGAAATGTAAAATGATGCAGATGCCGTGGAAATCAGTATGGAGGTTCCTCAAAAGATGAAACATAGAATTACCATATGATCCTGCAATCTCACTTCTGGGTATACCCCCCAAAAAATTGAAAGCAAGGTCTTGAAGAGATATTTGTATACCCAGGTTCACAGCAGCATTTTAAACAATACCCAAGAGTTGGAAACAACCCAGGTGTCCACTGATGGATGAATGGCTATGCATAATGTGGTCCATCCATACAATGAGATATTGTTTACCTTTAAAAAGGAAGGAAATCCTGACGCGTTGTGACATAGATAAGTCTTGAAGACGTCATGCTCAGTGAAATAAGCCAGACACAAAAAGACAAATTCTGTATGATTCCACTTACATGAGGTAGCTAGAATAGGCAAATTCATAGAGACCGGACAATAGAGGTCACCCCAGGCTGGGGGATAGGGAATTGGGAGTTGCTGTTTAATGAGTGAATGGTTTCTGTTTGGAAAAATGAACTAGTTTTAGAAATAATGATGATGTGTTAAAGCCAATGCATTTAGGGACTTTCCCTAGTGGTCCAGTGGTTAAGACTCTGCGCTCCCAATGCTGGGGGCCCAGGTTCTATCCCTAGTCAGAGAACTAGATCCCGCGTGCCGCAACTAAAGATCCCATAGGCTGCAAATAAGACCCAGCGCAGCCAAATAAATAAATAAATAAATAAGTAAAAGGATATTTGTGTTTGGGGGGGAAAAAGCCAATGCATTTAAACGTGGTTGAAAGTGTATAATTTAACACACATACACACATACACACGAATATGGCCATAACAGCAGGTGCTGCGTGGGCCAGAGCTGAGAGCCCTGGGACCTACTTTGGTACCTCCCATCCATCCCCCTTCCCCACCCTTGGTTCCTGGCAGCTTTGAGGTCTGAAATGGGCAGAGTAGGTTGTGATGAGGGACTGGGCCTGGCTCCCCAAATCTGTGGGCTGTGGAGGGGGAGTCAGGCCCCAGCTTTGTCCCCAAAGTCAGTGGCCCCAGGCAGTTGGGGGAAGGGCCCTGGACCCCGAGCCATACCCGAGTGTTCAGGGTCACCAGGTGTGGCAGGACAGTCTCAGAGGGAATCAGAATGCACCTCTCTGGGCCTTTTCAGTCCCACCCCAGGCGTGGAGGAGCTGCCTGGAGGGCTGGGAGCAGGGAACGTGGAGGGTCTGTGGTGGGGCTGTTGGGATCAGGCCTCTGAGCAGATAGAGGAAGAGATGCAAGTGGGAGCAGCCTGGGGAGGGGCTGCCATCCAGGGGGAGGGGCTGTGAGTCCTGTGTCTTGTCCTGGCCCCCACCCTGAAGATGCCGTGGGGGGCCTTCAAGTGTAGCTCTCTCAACACAGGACAGGCATCCCTAGGTGCGGGGATGGGCGCCCAGGAACAGGGACACGGGAACATGGGAACCTGGGCACAGGGACGCGAGGATGGGGACAAGGGGGCATGGGGACACAAGGGCGGGGACACGGGAACATGAGGAACACAGGGACACAGGGAGATGGGGACACGGAGACATGAGGGACATGAGGACATGGGGATGGGGACAGGGACTGTGGGATGATTGTGGTGTGCCACTGGGTGACCTCAGGGTGACTACACCCATAGGGTGGTGTCAGGTGATGGACAGTCGTTGTCACCATGCTGATTGCCACAGCAGCAGTCCTGGGGCTGTGTGAGGGGAAGCCAAAGGGCCAGCTGGTTCCGTTTCCTGGCTGTGGCCAGAGCCCAGGACCCCAGCCCAGCCTGGGCCGTCCCAGCATCAGACAGTCCAGGCCTGGGCAGAGCGTGGGGGTCGAGCTAGCCGGGGACAGTCTTGGGAGTGGGAATGGTTGGCTCACCTTCCCCACCTGCTCTGGGCCTGGCTCACTGCCCACGAACCCAGCAGGACTGTGGTCAGCACGGCCCCACCGGTGCTGAGCGGGCCGCCCAGCTTGGCCTGTCTGGCCCCTCACCAGGCCCTGGACTGGCACCGGGGGAGAGGTGGCCCTTCCGTCCTCTGGGTGCTGCGGAGCCAATGTGGGGGCTGGCCTGAGGGAGAGGGGAGAGGGTCCCAGATCCCAAGCTTGGCCTCCTAGCCTTCTCCACCCCCACGAGCTGCCCAAACTCCTGCCTGGGCTCCGAGGCCCCCGCTCGCCCGCCCCCTGCCCACCCACACGGGCCCTCCCTGTTGCTCGGACAGGACAGGCTCTTTTTCCAGGGCGGCCGACCCTCTTCGACGGAGGCCCCACCCCCATCCTCCTAAGGCTCCCTCCCTCCCTCTCAGGGGTCGTTCTGAGCAGCTGCTCAGGAGGCGGCCTTCCCCAACCCTGCCCTTGAGAGTGACCCTCCCCTGGGGGGCCCGACCCAGGACAACGCCGTGTGGCCGGAAGGCGGCTGGGCAGTGGGGCAGTCGCTTCCCGCCCGGTGCGTGTGTGGCATGGCGCCCGGCCCTCAGCAGTGGCCGCTAGAGGACAGGTGACTGGGCAGGCACGTCCCCCGCCCCAGCACCGGGCCCTCGAGCCCTCAGCCCACTTCCTGTGCCCCCATAGCGACCATCTTCATGGTGACACAGAATTGCCAGAAGCTTGAGGACCCGGAAGCTGGCGGCCGGGAGGAGAGGGCAGCGCTGCTCACAGCCCCGCCCAGGCCGTCACGTGAGGGCTTTCCTGCTGGTCACGTGATCCCGCCCACCTGACCCGAAGCCGGCGGGCAAAGCGAACATGAGCTGCCCGCCCCAGGCGGCCCTGCCCTGGGCCCTGGCCCTGCTGCTGGCCGTGCAGCTGCGCAGCCTGGAGGCCGGGGGTGAGTGCCGGCCCGCGGGCCCCCCACCCGGCACCCCCGGTCCCCGCGCTGAGCGCTGTGCCCTCCAGCCCACAGAGCCCCGGACCCTGACTTTCAGGAGGCCTACTTCGAGCAGCTCCTGGACCATTTCAACTTCGAGAGGTTTGGGAACAGGACCTTCCGCCAGCGGTTCCTGCTGTCAGGTGAGGTCGCTCTGGGGACAGTTCCTGCTGTCGGATGAGGACGGGCACCGCACGCCTCACCCGCGCCCTCGCCTCCATCCGACAGAGAAGTTCTGGAAGAGGGGCGAGGGGCCGATATTCTTCTACACGGGCAACGAGGGGGACGTGTGGTCCTTCGCCAACAACTCAGGGTTCATCCTGGAGCTGGCGGCGCAGCAGGGGGCCCTGGTCGTCTTTGCCGAGCACGTGGGTACCGGCTGGGGCTGGGGGTGGGAGTGGGGGCCAGACCGGGGCGCGGGGTCACTGACCCCTGGTCTGGTCGCCTGCCCACAGCGGTACTACGGAAAGTCTCTCCCGTTCGGTGAGCGGTCCAGGTGCCGCGGGTACACGGAGCTGCTGACGGTGGAGCAGGCCCTGGCCGACTACGCGGGGCTGCTCCGGGCGCTTCGGCAGGAACTTGGGGCCCAGGACGCCCCCGCCATCGCCTTTGGCGGGAGGTGCGTCCTTGTCTTCTTTCTCTTCCGGAACAAATGCAAGCTTGGCCCCGGCCAGAATTTCTGTGGGTCTTAGAAGTTTGGGGTCCTTTGGAGGCATGGGGTGGGGGGCTCTGAGAAAGGAGAGAGGAGGCAGGTGTCGTCGTGAGGCGCACTGGGGCCGGCGGGGGCGGGGTGCTGCAGGGGTGGCGTGGGGAGCCACCCAGCTAACCCTGCGCCCCTGCCCAGCTATGGGGGGATGCTCAGCGCCTACATGAGGATAAAGTACCCCCACCTCGTGGCGGGGGCACTGGCGGCCAGCGCACCTGTCGTCGCGGTGGCAGGCCTCGGTGACCCCTACCAGTTCTTCCGGGACGTCTCGGCAGTAAGTGAAGCCTCTGGCCCCCGAGCCCTGCCCCAGGCAGCCCAGGCGGCGGGTGCAGTCACACCCTTCCTTTCTCCAGGACTTTGAGGGCCAGAGTCCCAAGTGTGCCCAGGCCGTGCGGGACGCCTTCCGGCAGATCAAGGACTTGTTCCTACAGGGAGGTGAGGAGGCTGCCCCCTGCCTCCCTGCCCCTCATTCCCCCTCCCCCTCGTGTGCCTGAAGACTCCAAAGGCTCCTGTCCTGCTCCTCCTGGCAGCTTATGACACGGTCAGCCAGGAGTTCGGCACCTGCTCGCCACTCTCTGGCCCGGGGGACCTGACCCAACTCTTCGCGTTTGCCCGGAATGCCTTCACCCTGCTGGCCATGATGGACTACCCGTACCCTGCCGAGGTCGTGGGACACCTTCCGGCGAACCCCGTCAAGGCGAGGCTCCCACCCCTGGCTGGCGGCAGCCCGGGGAGCGCAGTGTCCTGTGGACGGGGAAGGGCCCGGCTGCCCTGGGGTAGTCAGAGCTGGCCAGCCCCAGGACCTTGCATCCACTCTGGGACCTGGGACTAGGGAAGGTCTCGAGGGGGGTGGCCGGCTGAGGGGCTCTGCTGGCACCCACAGGTTGGCTGCGACCGGCTGCTGACTGAGAGCCAGAGGATCAAGGGGCTCCGATCGTTGGCCGGTGCGTCTACCCACCTGCCTGGGCTGGTGTCGAGCGTGAGGGGCCCAGTGTCGGCATGGGAGTGGGTGGGCTGAGGAGCGGGCGGGCAGCAGTGAGGGCCGTACTGGGGCGGGGAGCGCAAAGCCTCCACTTGGCCCCTGGGGCAGGAAGTGGCCATCCCCGCTATGGCCCAGCCTGGAGAGCACGAACCCAGGGGCCTTCTGGTAGGCCCCCAGTGCAAAGGGCAGCACACCCCACCTCAGCCCCCCCTGCTGGGAGGGCGAACATCAAAGTGGGCTGCCCAGCTGCCCTCAACAGCAGGACAGGAGCTGATAGTACAGACCCCAGCCGCCCCACTCCTCACTGGGCCCATAGGACTCCAGAGCCCCTGACGCCTGCTGGACCCGTCCAAGGGGGCAGGGTGGGTGTCCCGGCATCCAGCCCCAGGACCCCTCTCCCCCAGGCCTGGTGTACAACTCCTCGGGCACGGAGCCCTGCTATGACATCTACCTGCAGTACCAGGTCTGTGCCGACCCCACGGGCTGCGGCCTGGGCCCTGATGCCAAGGCCTGGGACTACCAGGTATGGGCGAGCTGGGGTCTGGGACTGCCAGGTATGGGGTGCTACATGTGGTGTCCTGGCCCCCTGGCCTGATGGTGGTGCGGGTGTCCCTCAGGCCTGCACTGAGATCAACCTGACGTTTTCCAGCAACAACGTGTCGGACATCTTCCCTGACCTACCCTTCACTGAAGCACTGCGCCAGCAGTACTGCCTGGACACGTGGGGCGTGTGGCCCCGGCAGGACTGGCTGCAGACCAGTTTTGGGGGAGGCGGTGAGGCTCAAGGCAGGGGTGGGGCGGCATCCTTCCCCGTGCACTGAGCTGCCTCTCTCTCCCACACTTCCTGGATAGAGCTGGAGTTTGATCCAGACCCTGGGTCACACATTTGGGGGGCCCCACCCGGTCCCCACCACTGCTTGCTCTGTCCGTTTCAGACCTCACAGCTGCCAGCAACATCATCTTCTCCAACGGTGACCTGGACCCCTGGGCAGGGGGAGGGGTGAGTCACGGCCAGGAAGTCGCTGCCCCTGTGTGGGTCCCAGCACTCTTGGCTCTGTACCTCCTTGATTTGTGTCCCAGTTTTCATTGTTCCCTCCTCTCCCTTTGTTGGTTCTATTCCTGACATCTTATGGCGACCTGATTTCTGGCTCATTAATCTTCACCTTTCATTTGTAATGGGACTGTTCAGGTCTATGCAGTCACCTCAAACTACTGCTTTAACTGCACCCCACAAGCTGGGACGTGCAGCTTCCCAGCAGGTTGTGCTGCGAGGCTGAGGCCCAGAGCACAGCCTGCACCCCTGACACGGAGGCTCCTTCAACGATCCAGATTCAGAGCAACCTGAGCACGTCGGTCCTCGCCATCACCATCCACGGGGGAGCGCATCACCTGGACCTCAGGTGCAGTCCCGCCTGGGGAGGGAGTGCAGTACCTGGCCTGTGCCGATGGGTGGACGTGGGCTAGGGTGGTGTGAGGCTCGCGGCCTGGCAGCCCTGCTGAGTCCCCCGCACGCCCGCTCCTCAGAGCGTCCCACCCAGAAGACCCCGCGTCTGTCGTGGAGGCACGCAGTCTAGAGGCCACCCTCATCGGCAAGTGGGTCGAGGCAGCCAGGCGTGAGCGACGGCTGCGGCTGGCATAGCACGGGGGCTCGGAGGCTGAGGGGTGCTCCCGCAGCAGGACCACAGAGGACTTGCTGGGAGCCTGAGGCGAGTAAGGGAGGGAGGAGCCCCGGCCCGACCTCCTGAACCTGGAGCTCAGCCAGGGTGGGCAGGGCCTTGCCCGAGGGAGAGGCCGGACAAACACTGGTGGCCTGTCAGGCGTGTCGTGTCCCGTGTCCTGTCCTGAGGCCCTGCACACAGTGAACGTGCTTACACCACCTCCTAAACTCAGCTGATAAATAAAGCAGAATCCTCAGCTCCCATCTGTGTGTTGGGTGGCGGGGGATGCCGGCCTTTCCTGCGGCTGGCCAGGCCACACCGCCACAAGAGGCCACCCCAGTGATTCTCCACCTCCCTTCTCAGCTGTCCCTTTCGTCCTTTTCGTCCCCAACCACTGCGTCTGTCTGGGGAGCCCTGCAGCCCACAAGTCCCCCGACTTGGGGCCAGGCCTGGGCGGGGCCTGGGGGGCAGTCTGCTTCACTCAGCGGACTCAGGCCCACCGTGTGGGAACCCTGCTGTCCCGAGTCCCACACCCACCGCTGCCCAAGAGGCTCCTGCGCTGGGGTACGGGGGGCGGGGGGCAGCGTAGGGACGGGGAGCGCACCGCGCCCTCCAGCTGGGGAGGCCCTGCCAGGCAGGCAGCCACAGCCGTGAGACGCAGGGCAAGAGGCCGACTGAGACACGGGCCTGCGCGCCTGCCGGGCACCTACCGGGCACGGAACCTGCAGGGCCCTGGGCCAGTGGAGGGCGGCAGCCCTGAGGGTGAACGCGGAAGGTGTGAGCGGAGAAGGGGCCACGGCGGCAGGCCAGGCTCTGCCTGACCCCGGGTCCGGTGCCTGTGTAGAGGCTTCTAGGAGTGAGAACAAAGTCTCCACATTTAACACGGACAAAGGGCTGGCTTGTCCTACAGGGCCACCAGGGCCTGGGAGCTATAGGGCCAGCCGAGGACCAGGATCCTGGCTTCGCTCTGGAAAGCCACCCCGGGGTCAGTCCTGAGGCATGGGCGCAGCCAGCTAAAGAAGGAATGAGGGCTTCCCTGGTGGTGCGGTGGTTAGGAATCCGCCTGCCAATGCAGGGAACACGGGTTCGAACCCTGCTCTGGGAAGGTCCCACGTGCCGCAGAGCAACTAAGCCCATGTGCCACAACTACCGAGCCTGCGCTCTAGAGCCCGTGAGCCACAACCACAGAGCCCCTGCTCCGCAACGAGAAGCCACCGCAGCGAGAAGCCCGCACACCGCAACGAAGACCCAATGCAGCCAAAATTAAATAAAATAGATTTATTTTTTTAAAAAAGGAATGATATATGTTGACCAGGCACCCTGAGAAGAAGCCCCACATGCGGACACCCACACGCCAGGAAAGCGGGCAGAGCAGGTGGGGCCCGCCATGCTCGCTGGCGCCGGCAACCGTCACAGGCATACTGTCACCCTGGGCGCCACTGGCCAGCACCTGCCCTGTGGGGCTGACACTCCCAAATGTCCCCCCAGGGGCAGGGGCAAAGCTGACCTCTGGACACGTCAGACCTGACCCAAACACTGCCCCTGCCGCCCCTCCCCCTCTCACAGTTGCGATTCCAGAAACAAAGACACAGCAGGTGCCAGTTAGAACAAATGTACTTTTATCTCCACTGAAAAGTCCATCAATCAGGGCTGGCTGGGAGGCGGTGAACTTGCCCGCCCAGCCCCGCCCCTGCAAGGGCAAGGGGAGGATCCCTGAGTCCAACGTGTAAGCAGCACGGCCGGCCAGGGGCCCAGATCCCCACGAGGTCACAGATGCCCCGAGACCCCAGGTTGGGGTGTGTTCACGAGCTGTGAGGCCGTGAGGCTGAGCTGTACCCAGGCTGTCCCCTCAGCTCCTGTCTCTGATCTCATCATGGGCTCTGGGGACCCAGTGTGGCCCAGGGTGACCAGAGGGCCCAGGACCCCCAGGAAGCCCCGCACGGCCAGCAGGAGGGCATGCGGGCTTCAGGAATGCAGTCGTGATTTGATTTTCTCAGGAAGAAGGAAGAGGCTCCCCGGGTGGACGGGACCTCCCTAACTCACAGTGCTGATTTATTCCTTACTTGTTCCTAATGGTGTCCCGACGTGAGCCAGGCAAGGAGCCCAGAACCCGTGGCAGAGCACCAGAAGCCCAGTGGCCACCCCAAGCAGCTATGAGGCCCCGAAACGTCTTGGCCCAGTTGCCGCTGGCCTCTGTCATCAGCCCGGCCTGGAGCACGTCCAGCCGGCTGGGAGGACACCACACAGCCCAGGCCAGGGCCAGGGCCTTGCCGACAGGCACCCTCCACGACAGGACTCGTCAGTCCCCGGGCAGCACCCGCTCGGGAGCCGCCCCGCGCTAGGAGGCGGCCCAGATGGGCAGGGGGTGAGCCTCCGTGTTGAACACGTAAGTGTCCAGGCTGAGCAGGTCTGGGTCGTCGGAGAAGAGCAGATACAGGTACTTGAGCGTCTCCCCCAGAAAGAAGCTCTCCATCTTGTCCCTGGGCTGGGGATTGCGGGGGTCCTGGACGTTGCTGATGGAAGAGTAGCCGCCCGAGGGGACCTGCACAAGAGCCAAGGCCACAGCGTCACGACGCTGGCTCAGCCCTCCAAGGGCTGCAGGCTAGAGGCAGCCTCCAGAGCCCCCTGCCCCACGGCAGCGCACACAGCCCCCCAGGGCAGGGTCTGGGGCGGTGAGGACACCAAGGCCCACAAGGGGACTGGCCGCTCCGGAGGTCAGCCATGGTTCCTCCAGGGACACCCTGGGGGATGGCAGCAGAGTGCAAGTGACCAGATGGAAAGCGCGACCCCCAGAGCCTGTACAGGTCTTGCAAGAGCCCTGAGGTCACCCGAGGAGTGTACAACCCAGCACCTCACGTGCCACAGGGCAAAGACCAAGTCTCGGCTCTGCTGGGGTAGGCAGTGGGCCTTGGGCAGGGCGGGACCTTCTCTGAGCCATGGCCCCGGCTGTACAATGGGCGGCTGGGCCTGAGCACGGCAGGTGGGGGGGTGGTCGTGGCACCTGCCCTGGGGAGCAGAGGCCCAGAAGTCACCTCCGGGTGGGAAAGTGCTGCCCAGGCCACACAGACAACCCAGGACGGACACGCTCTGCGCACCTCGGGCCACTGCAGGGACCCTCCCCACACAGGCTGCCCCCCGAGACAGGAAGGAGGGATGCCCTGGCCCCCGGTCATGTACACCTTGAGGGCAGTGCTGCGCAGCTGGGCCCCCGCGGCCAGGGTGGGGCCTCCCCCATCCAGCCCACGTGGCAGGTGGCGGTGAGGAGCTGGGGGCGAGGACCAGGCGGCGGGCGGGCCCTCACCCTCGTGTACATGTTGAAGCTGCGCAGGATCTCCCAGCCCCAGTCCTGGTACTTGCGGTCGCCCGTGAGGCGGTACAGGTAGAACAGGCTCTCCACCGTCTCGGGCCGCAGCAGGTTGTGTCTGTCGGCCGCCTGGGGAGGAATGCGGGCTCAGGATTAGCCCTGCCACGGCCCTGCCCTGGCGCCCCTGAGCCACACCGGCCCCAGCGCGGCTCACCTTGACCTGCACGTCCTTACGGGACCTCTCGGGGTGCAGGTTGAAGTGCACGATTTCGGGGCTCAGCCCCGTCTCCATCTGACGGTTCATCTGGTAGCAGGTGTCCATGAGTGCCCGGGCCAGCTCCATGTGGTCGGCAGGCAGGCCGTGGTGGGCGCCCAGAGCTAGCGTCCCTGGCAGGAAGCACACCAAGTGGTCCTGGAATCAGAGGGTCACCTCACCACTGTGGACCTGCGGCCTCACGGGTTCCACACGGGTCCTGCATTATCAGGCCGCCCACGTTCCCAGGAGCCAACAGGCTTGAGTGCCGGCAGGGCTCCAAGAGGGGACTGAACTGCAGGCCGCACACCGGGGGCCCCACGCACGCAGGGCAGAAGCTGCTAGAAGGACCACCAGCTCCCGGGGAGCACATGCCGACCCGGGTCTCCCTCGTCTCCAGCTCCCAGCGGCCGATGGAGCACCAGCTGCAGGGGGACAGGGGGAGGGGGAGCTGGGGGCGGGGCTCCCGGGAGCATGGGAGGCGGGGCTTGGAGCAGGGGCGGGGCCCTGGGGGGGCAGGGGGTTCTGGGGAAGGGGCCCTGGCACCACACAGACCTCAGCTCCCCCTGGCACGGGATAGCCCGGGCCGTGCAGCCCGCGTCCACTCGTGACGGCTCACGCTCCGTAGCCAGCGTCACGTGGTCCCCTCCGACGTCCAGAGCCTCGGAGCCGTCCGAGGTCAAGGACAAAGGGTTCAGCCCCGGGACCGCTAGGCCGCGTCAGACCGCGCTCCTGCTTACCATCTTGGCGCTGAAGCGGCCGTGGGCGAGTTCCCCCACGAACGTCAGCTTGCCGGGCTCAGATCTGTGCAGCAGGTGCTTTTTGATTCCCTCCACGGCTTCAAGGTAGTCTTCCAGCAGCCTGTGCAGACCGGCGGGGCCCGTGTGCTCAGGCCAGGCGGGCGCACGGCCCCCGTGTTCCGGGGAAAGGCACGACCCTGAGCGCCCGTCGCCTTTCTCGCGGCTGCCCTGTCTCGGGTGGTGCCCGGCAGTCTCCGCGTGGAGGCCCGGGTCAGCCCCGTGGGCTGCTGCCCCCGCCCCTCACCAGGGCCCGTGCCTCCCAACCAGCCCCAAGGGGCCACCAGAGACCAGTCTCTGCCGAGCCCCTGGCCCCGACGCGCCCACGCTGGTTCTCTGAACCAGCCCGCGGGCTACCCCCTTGGTGACACCCTCGTCTCACCCGTGGGTGATGGCCCGGAGCTGCCCTGATTCTGGGTCACTGTCACCCCCGGGCCTGAGACTTGCGGCAACCCCAGCACCCTCGTGAGGGTTAATTTCTATTCCCCCAACCGGACAAGGCGCCACCCTGCTCCCCAGGAAAGCGCGCGCTCTCGGGGCCGGGGCGCCGGCTCGAGGAGGCCCAGGCAGCCGCGGGAGCGGGCGCCAGACGGGCGGCCACGTGCCCGAGGAAGACCCCGGCTGCCCGCACTGACGAGCCGCGGAGCCCAGCAGCCGGCCGGGCCCTGGCTCCGCACCCAGGCTGTGAGGAGACCCGCCCCGCGCAGCGGCCCGGCCCCAGGTGGCGTGGCTGCCGTTCCCGCCACCCCGAGGGCTGGGCCACCCCGAGGGCAGAGAATCGGGCCTCACTGTGTCTCCTTCTTCCCAGCCTGGATCCACTGCTTCAGCAGGTACTCGTAGTAGCTGTCGGCCCTGGCGCCCAGGGTGAACACGCCCAGGTGCGTGAAAAGCCCGCTCTCGGTGTTGATGAACATAGGTACCAGCCCGTCCTTCTTCCCGCGCAGCGAGTGCACGCGCCGGGCCACTTCCTCCGCGGCCGCCTGCGGCGCAGGAGGGCGGGGCGGTGAGCAGGGCGGGCGGCACCCGCCCTCGCCACCGTTCTCAGCCCCGCCCTGGGGGGACATCCTAGGAGCAAGTAGCCGCCGTAGCGCCTGTATGCATCCTGAGAACATGCACGCGACCCCTTCATCCGCTGATGGGCAGGCGACCTGACGACGCACTTTACACGGAACATACATAACAGCCCCACACGCAAACCCAAAAGGCGAACCACTGATTGTCAGAAAAGTCGATCCAGCAAGACAATCGCACATCCACTAAGAGGTACAAGTATGGCTGGACAACACACGAGGACGTCTGTGCGGGACGGGACCCGACAGGAGCCGTGTTGTCAAGATCCCCAATGGGACACAGGCCAAAGCTCAGCAGGTGACCGTCCAGACAGGCGGTCAACCCACACGATGAAGCCTGTCTGCACTGGGAAAGGGAGGGTTCGGACCAGTCCGGCACCCTGAGGACACCGTGCTCACTCAACACCCAGACTGCAGTCACTGCAGGAGGGACACGAACTGGCCAGAATGGGGCCCGTGCCAGAGCCCAGCCCTGTGCGGCGGCCAAGGGGGGTCGGCAAACAGTGCTGGGTTCAATCTGGGTGAGGGAACTGTTCTGGAATTACGTAACGATGATGGTCACAAACACGTCAGTACACGCAATGTATACAAAGAAGACAAGATTTCTTGATCTATAAACTAAATCTCAATTAAAAACAAGGGAGGGCATCCCTGGTGGCGCAGCGGTTGAGAGTCCGCCTGCCGATGCGGGGGACACGGGTTCGTGCCCCGGTCTGGGAAGATCCCACGTGCCGCGGAGCGGCTGGGCCCGTGAGCCGTGGCCGCTGAGCCTGCGCGTCCAGAGCCTGTGCTCCGCAACGGGAGAGGCCACAACGGTGAGAGGCCCGCGTACGACAAAAAAAAAAAAAAAGAATCTGCCTGCCAATGCAGGGGACACGGGTTCGAGCCCTGGTCCGGGAAACCCCACATGGTGGGGGAGCAACTAAGCCTGTGCGCCATACCTACCGAGTCTGTGCTCTAGAGCCCGCAAGCCACAACTGCTGAGCCCTGGAGCCACAACTACCAAAGCTTGCACGCCTAGAACCCATGCTCTGCAACAAGAGAAGCCACCACAATAAGATGCCCATGCACTGCTACGAAGACCCAACGCAGCCAAAAATAAGTAATTAATTAATTTTAAAAAAAATAAAATTAAAATGCCATCTTTAAAAAAAAAAAAAAAGGAGGAGAAAAAAGGCTGAAGGAATAGAATCAACCTTAGAGGAAGGCCCACAAGCAGAGACATCGTCCACAGGAGGGGCCCTAAGGCGGGCGAGCAGACGCTGCTAGAGGCAATAACATACGGAGAGCCAAGAGCAAAAAACAAGTCAGCCCTCCGTGCCACGTGCACCTGCTGGTCCCGCCACACAGCAGGAGACATGCCAGCAACACCGCTCCAGCCGCCCACCCAGGACAGACACGTGCGTGGGCACAGTCCAGGTGCCACAGCTGGGATGGCCACAACGTCATCTGCACTGAACTGGCTTCAAAACCCGGTGACTCCACACATCCCACGGCAGCGGCCACGACAGAGCCGGCCGCCCTCGCTGGCTCAGAAGAGTCCCGGACAACAGTAGGTGGACCTGAGGCCACGCAGAGCACCACACGACAAGACGTCCACTGCCAGGACCCTAAGGACGTGGGACTGCACAGGGCTGGGGCCAGGCAGAGGACTCACCCTGCAGTCAATGCCTTTCATGCCTGCACCTCTGATATCACAAGATAATGGGACTCACCAGGAAAAACGTGGCACAAAACCAAACACGACACTGGTCTCATGCCACACAGACCTGCACCTGCCCCACTGAAGCAGAGACAGCCCCGCTGCAAACCCACTCCAGCTGGAAGTACAGCCCCTCCGTACCTGAAATTTCTTAACTCCCGTGAGACGAGAGAGCTCTCGGAACTCCAGCTGAATGCTTGTCACCTCGGCCACCGTGCTGTCAGAGGTCCAACGCGGTGGGTGGGCAACTCCAGTGCCGATGTTTACGTCGGAATACGGAATCTTAGAGGGTGTTTGGAACGCAGGCATTAACCGATTTCCAAAATCCTCCTGATACACAACACAACGATGAGTCAATGATTCCTGTCCCAGAGTGGCCTGTCGCCATGGCATGACACTAACCCGTCACCCGTTTCCATCTAATCCACTGGAGAGATGAGTTTGCTGGCTTCACGTGGCCCCACCCCTGAAGAGCTGCAAACACCGAGCTGGACTCAACCAGCCCGGAGTGACCATGCCTGCAGACGGCAGGGCCACTTGAGCCGCGCACGTGCACGGAAACAGACTCGAGTGCGTGGGGGGGAGAGGAGACTGCGAACAAACGCCTCCCCACCCTGACCCCACGAGAAAAGGACCGACTGTGCAGCACTCGAGACCCCAGTGCCCCCAGGACGGGAGCCGACCTGGTGCCGGGACACTCACAGCCTTTTTCAGAAAGAGGACATCCCCGGACAAGTGGAAGGCGCTCAGAAGACCCCCCAGGATCCGGATGGTGCTCTCAAACAGGTTGACGTCCACGTTTTTCTGAAACAATAACTTCTGGGACACCCACCTCCTGGCTTCTTCAAATTCTATCACGTGAAACAGCACAGATTCAGGAACAAATTCACAGTCCAAGCGTTTCCCTGACCGCTCCCTCTGGGGCCACACGCTCCCCCTGCAGGGTTTCAACGTCACTTCCCAGTGCAAGAGGGGACCCTGAAGGCTTCCAGTCCCGCAAATAAAACGGAGCCAGTGTGCAGCTGGGGGAAGGCCATGCAGCACGAGGTCAAGTGCTCGACAATCACAGCCACGCTACAGAGGCCACGAGGGTGAGTGAGGGGCAGGCGGTCCTCAGCCCAATCAGAAAACTTAAAGCAGAGGTTTAAAATGCCAGTTTAGAACCACCTAGAGACACACCATCCCAACTGAGCCCCATCTGCGCGGCACAGGAGGACATTAGGGAGAGATTCGGGGCGCTGGCGACTCCGTCAGATCACGTGTCACCTCCCACCACCGGGCCCCGCCTGACTGCAACAGAAACACGGGCTGGGAACGCCCCTGGAAGCCCACCTACAGCCTCACTCAGCTCTCGGCAGGGGGCGCAGGGGACGCCTGTCCCGAGCATCCCCTGGCCGCCTGGATGTGAGGGGACAAAGGACCCGCCCAGGGCCAGCACGGCCACCCTGGCACCCAGGACGAGGGGAGGCGCAGCCCAGTGGGACACGGCGCGTGGACACCTCCCAGCCCAGGCTCGCTCGGGCCCGAGGGTCACGCATGAGAGCTTGGCCCTCATGCTAGGGATGAGCAGATACCTTTCTTCAGACCCAAAATCCACATGGTGTCCAGGGCGTCGATCAGCGTGAGGCCGAGGCCGAACCACTCGCTGAAGGACTTGGACACGGGCTTCAGCTCGTCGTGGCCCCAGGCGAACTTGCGGTATCCGGCCCACGCGTGGCGGAACGCGGCGACCACGGCCTTCTGGCGCTCGTTCTGCGGGGCTGCAAGGAGGGAAGCGCGGCGTGGGTGCCCGGACAGAGCGGTCCTGCGGCCCCACGGACAGTGAGGCCGACGGGGGCCACCACGGCTGCAGTGAAGGTCTGAGCAGGACCCGCTGCCTGGCCCGGGCCCAGCCGCCCCCACCGGGGCCCGGCGGGGACCACCCTCGGGGGGCAGTGAACACTTGCAGAGCAAAGCATCGGAGGCCGTGGGACCACTACGGCTGCAACGTGCAGTCTGGTTTGGGGACCTCAAACGTGACAGGCACTGGTGACCCGGACAGTGCTGCGCCCTGCCCGATGAGCCGCGGGCACTTCCAACGAGGAGCAGACACCGCCAAGGCCGCTCGGACACTCCCCAGGGCACCCTCGGGGCGCATCCAGAGGCTGCTTCCTGCCCCACGTGGGGGGACCAACGCACACACGGGGCTACCGCGCAGGCGAACACACGTGTCCACGGCGTCACCACACGTCCCGTCAGCGTCGACACCCACGGCTCTGCCGTCCATTTCTAACCCCACACGGTCTCCCCGTGTCCCCACGTGCGTGGCCACGAGTCCCCACTCCGGGCTCTCCTGTCCTCCCTGGGGGCTCCAGCACCGAGAGCAGAGGGTCCCGGTGGGGACCCAGACTCGGTTCTCCTCTCCGTGGAATGGGAACAGGACAGGCTGACCCCTCAAGGGGCGACATGAGGACCGCAGCACCCAGGCCCCTGGCTGCCCGGACACAGGCGGGAAACGAGCCTCCCGCACACACGTTCCCGTGCGGCTGCAGCGCCGGACACGGGACGACAGCCGCCGAGGAGCCCCACGTCGTCACCAAAGCTCTGAGGGGTGCTGACGCCGAGACGCGCTCATCCTCGCACCTGTGTGTCCAAGGCTGAGCGGCGCGCGGAGGGACGGCGGGAGCCCCCCGCCGCCCTGCCGCTCTTGTGCGTGTCCACACGCCCCCACCCTCAGAGTGCCCGGGGGAGGCCCGAGAGGGCGCAGGCCGGACCTTACCTGGCCTGCTCCTTGGCCGGAGGGCCTGCGGGGAAGGCCTGGGCGGGGCCTCCGCCTTTCTCGGAGGGAGCTGGGTGCCCTGCTCCGGCGCGGTCCCTGCGCCCGTCCAGCTGGAGCAGGAGGAGCGCGCGCTCAGAGCAGGGGCCGAGGTGCTGATGCCCCGAGCTCGAGGTCGAGGTCACAGCCTAGCTGGGCTCAGACTCGGCCTCCACACGAGGGGGCCCTGCCCCGCCCTCCCACCCCCCACGGGGCACACGCAATCTGCAGAAGGCGCGTTACGCGTCAGGCCGCTCCTCTTTGCTCTCCAGGAAAAGAAACACCACGAGACCGCCTGACGGCCCCTGAGGCCCCACTCGGTCCCGCTCTGCGGCTCCTGGTACCTGGCGCGGTTTCCCTGCGCGTCGTCTTTCCAGCGAGCCGCGCCGGCTGCCTCTGCCCTCCTCTGGGCCTCCTCCTGCCTCTGGCCCTTGGCGTCTCCGTCGGGGGCTCTAATCTGCAGGTTGGGTGGTCCCCGTCGGAAATGCCTTGGAGGCTTCTGGACAGAGCCAAGAAGAGACCGGAGTCACTCGTGAAATGATTCACTCGCGCGTCGGGGACGCGGCCCCCGGTCTGACCGGCCCCACGCAGGGAGCGCTGCGGACTGGCGGAGCGGCTGCGACTGCCCAGCGGAAATCACTGTCCTGTCTCGTACGACAGGCAGCTCTGGGAGGAGCCCCTTACTCGCCAGCTCCCGGCCCTGACCACCCGGATGGAGGCTCTGCCGACGGGCACGTGCCACCCTGCACCGCGGGTTGAGCCCCTGGCAGGGACCTTTCCCCGTGTCAGAGCCTGAGGGTAGCAGGGCCTGCAGGGTGAGAGCCAGCACGGCCCCACGGATGGAGCCGCAGACAGTACCGTCGCAGGCCCGCGCCCGGACGCCCCAGCTGCATCCTCGGAAGGGTGTGGCAGAGGTGGCCGGTCAGTGACAGAGCGCTGCGGGGAGGGCAGTGCCCCTCCCGGCTCCCAGCCAGCCCTGAACAGTGTGCGTGACTGGCAACTCCTCCAGGAAGTGAGGACGCTGACTGGTGAGTGGAAAGGTCTCTGCTTTTCAGCATCCGTGGAAACCTCATGGAGCATCCCGGAAGACATTCTCCTTCCAAAGATTCAAACCCCACCAAGCTGGGTCCCCCGGGTCAAGAACGCGGGTCTGGCCGAAACAAAGCTGCATCGCTCAAACACGTCCTGGGGACGAGTGCTGGCGTCTGAGTGGAAGAGAAGGTCCGAGCGGCCCCAGGACTTGTGCCAGGGGAGACATGGGCGTTCAGCCCTTCACGTCCAGCCCCTCCTAGACACCAGAGACGGGTCGTGGACGCTGAGGTGTGGGAAGGTGTCTCTCGCTGGGGAAACGTGCCGCGTTCCGCTTTCACAGGACTGTGCAGGTCAGTAGGCAAAAGAGCAGCCACAGAAGTGGCGGAGAGAACGCTCACGGCTCCAAAGGGAGAAATTCCCTCTTCTACCCACAGACCCTCCAGTAAGACACGGGGAGGACGGCCGCCTGTCTCTCCCCGGGGCCGCCCTGCAGCACCTGTCCCAGGATCCTCTCCCTGGGGGGCCCTCGGAGCACATGGACGGACACCCCAACCCGCAGTGGAGGGTGTCCCCAGGTGCAGAGCGCCCCGGGCTCTCCAAGGCCATCCCCCCTGGAGCCACTGCCCTTTGCAGGGGACTCTCCCTGGCTCTCCGGCTGCCCAGACTGCCCTCTAGTGTCCACGTCCTCCTTCCGCCCCCACCTCCCCACCCCCAAAGGCGCCCCAGGACTAGGCCTCGCCCCTCCCTCCCCCTTTCTGGACAACAGGCAGCACGCACCTGCGTGCTCCCAAACCTCTCTCCCAGGCCCCGACTGCTGCTCGGGCCCCCAGCAACTCGGTCTGGGGCGGGTCCCGAGAGGAGCGCCCGCCTGAGTGTCCCCCGCCAGTAGCTCCCACAGAAAAGGGACGGCTCTCGTTCACACCTACCAAGGATCCGGCACAGCAGATGCACAAAGAAAATGAGGGAGAGAATGGCCCTCTTCCTTTCCCCCCGTCTCCTTCATCCAACCAGCCCAGAGGAAGGAGTGTGAGGTTAAAACCTCAAACAAACGGTAAGAAGAAGAATCCTTCCCAGTCGCTCTGGAACAGCACGTACTGTTCCGAGAGCTTCTGCCACGGGCCCGGGCTACAACTCCGCGTACAGCTTATTCACAGTACCTGAGGTGACGCCCCCGCGAAGGTTTCTTCCGGGTTCTCGGCTGCTCTCCGAGGAGCTGGCAAGACGGGTGCATTTGCGGGTCTCACCTTCGGCCCTTCCGCCGACCTGCTGCCCACGGCTAAACGAGAGAATCTCCTTTATCTCGGATTCGCCACAAAGCCCGGAGAGCATCCACACAACTAAGGCTCCGCGTGGAAGGACGCGGCGGGACCTCCGAAGAGGGCACTTCAAGCAATTCAAGCACGGCCAAAGGGAATCAAACCTTTCTCTTCCAAAGCACCTGGCAGTTTCTGTCCTTATCCCCGCCCACATCCCCGTTACTCTGCCTTCGTGTTTCCCGGTTCGGGAAGGGCACGAGGTGGCACACGGGCCATTTACTGGAGCAAAGCTACAGCGGCTCTTTAGCTTTCCTCCTCAAAGAAGCCACCCTAGAGCAGTTCAGAAGGGACCCTGCACCTCTTCACTGGGCACCCTGCCCGGCCCTTCCCAGCTCCCGGTAGCGCGTGTTAGGAAACCCACGCAACGCGTTCAGCCTCAGCGCTCAGCCTCAGGACCTGAACCTCACTGTGAGACAGACAGGGTGAGATGCCGGTCCTCACAGCAGACATTTGCGAAACAGTCGCACAACCCCAAGTTAACAGCCACCTCCTAGCCGGGGCTTGGGAGCACTCTAGGCTTCTCTGTATTTCGACTTCCTGCCAACGTGCTGACGTCTATGCCTCCTGCAGCTGCGAGATCGCGCTGCTGCCGCTTAGTGCGCCCTCAGGAACCCCCACGGGTCGCTGCGGAATCGTGGAGCTGGTACCTTTCCACTCGTCGGCCACACTGATGTAGGACAGGAGGCCGCAGAGCATCAGGAACGCCAGCAGGAAGAGGACCACGTTCCGCTGTAACCTCGACAGCTGCTTCCATTTCTGAGAGAGAGAGACAGACAGTGACATTTTTACTGAAAAGAGCACAGCTGGAAATCTCTCCCACCGTGACACACTCCGTGGGGACGACGAGGAGTTCCGGAGGCCCAGCGTGGGCTCTGCTGCTTTTGAACCGGAGGAAGAAGTTGCCTCTCGGCAGGGGCCGCAGGCTGGGACGATACTGCTGCAGACGACACACCGCACGGGCCCACGTTCGAGGAGAATGCAAACCCACGCGGAGACCGTTTCTGGCCGACACGTGGGCAGCGGGAAAAGACCTGCAGCGCGCGTGTGCTGACTCAGGCTCCGCCAGTCTCGCCTCGGCCCTACAGCCTGGGACCCCTGGAGCCGCGCGGCCGGCCCCGTTCGTACGCTCGCCCCGGGGAGGCCCCAAGGCCGCCCCTCACCCGCCAGAACGAGCGCCGCCTCAGGCCCTGCCCGCCGTCGTAGCTCCGGCCGGGGCTCAGCGTCACCGAGATGAAGTCCCGACGCGGCGGCAGCGACGGCGGCGGATACATGACAGCTGCAGCGGCAGCGGGCCGGGGAGCTCCGCCCTCCGGCGTCGTCAGGAGGCCAGGCTCCGAGCTGGGCCGTGAGGCCGACAGGTCCGACGCCGGTAGGCGGCCATCGCGGCGCCGTCGATTCCCCGCCCATCGCTCTGAGCCAATGCGCCTTTGCCGCGCCCTCGGAGTCCCACTGCGCCTGCGCCCGCCGTCGCTGCTCCTGCGGGCGGGCTTACATCCCAGGGCGCGCCTCCGTGCGTGTGCGGTGACGTCATGCCCACACTGCTCGCACCTGCGCATATCTCGCTGGTGTGGCTGCGCGGCCGGTGGTGTTTCTGCTCGAGACGGTGCCCCTGGGATTTCCCCGTCATTGCGCCCCCGCGCGGCTTCTCCAGCGCCTGTGGGCTGTGGGATGGGCCGGGCCTTCTCGGCCTGGAGCTGACACCGGGCAGGTGTGCCACCGTTCCGCCGTGTCGGCGGGGTGCCTCTGCGCCCCGGACCCCAGGTCTCGACCCCGCCCTCCCCCACCAGGTGGATATGACCCGGGTGCCTGCCCCAGAGCCTGGAGGGGCTGGGGCCTGGGGGGTCCGGGGTCAGAGAGAGGACGGGGAGCCCGTTGCAGAGTAAGAGGCTCTGGGAGTTTTCATCCATGGACCTATCAACCTTAAAAATAGCTGTCTCTTTTATCAGCAAAATGAGTTTATTCAGGAATGGCAGAGGAATTGCAGTTAAAGGTGTGCAGATATAGCCTGTAATAGCCATGTCCAGAGACCAGGGAAAGGAATAGTACTTTACAGAGAAAAAAGGGAAGTTGGGAAGGGCTGCTTTGAAAGAAAGTCCATTGGAGGTGGGGCTTAGTGTTAGGTTTGGGGAAGTTCAGAATGCCACGAAACCTACCTGGATCCTAATGCGTCCTTGTTCCGAGATCCGGTGCCCTAAATAGCGATCCTGAGTTTGAGCAACTGCAGTTTTTCCTTGGAGGCTTTAATGCTCCTTTGAAACCAAAAGTTTTAGCAGTTGGATGATGTCTTCCTGTGAAGAGGTTTGAGGAGGCGAGCAGAGCAGCTAATCGTCCACATACTGTATGTAATAAAGTAGAGCCTGCAGGAAACATATCATCCACATCAGCCTTTAAGCCTTGTGAAAAGTAAGAAGGAATTTCAGTGAAACCTTGGGGCATTAATGTCCAGATGTATTGTCCTTCCCAAGTGAAGGCTGAAAAGGTCTCAGCTAGCCTTATCAGCTGGAATTGAGGCACACCTAATTTTATTGTACTTTGGTTTATTGCACTTTGCAGATATTGTGGTTTTTTTTCAAATTTAAGGTTTGTGGCAACCCTACATCCAGCAAGTCTGTGGGCGCCATTTTTCCAACAGCATTTGTTCACTTCCTGTCTCTGTGTCACATTTTGGTAATTCTTGGAATTTTTCAAACATTTTCATTACTATTATATTTGTTATGGTGATCTGTGGTCAGTGACCTTTGATGTTACTATTGCAAAATATTAAAACTTGCTGAAGGCTCAGATGATGGTTAGCATTTTTTGGAATCAAGTATTTTTAAATTAAGGTATGTATATTGTTTTTTAGACACAATGCTATTGCACATTTAATAAGCTGCAGAAGAGTATGAACATAACTTTTATATGCACTGGGACCAAAATATTCATGTGACTTGCTTTACTGTGATACTCACTTTTTTGTAATGGTCTAGAACCAAACCCGCAATCTCTCTGAGGTGTGCCTGTACCAAAGCATTCACAGCATAGATTAATAACAGTGAAAACATTTGCTTTCAGTAGGAATGGATGCTAGTAGAGTATGGGGGTTAAGAGCAACAGGGTGTCGAGGGGCAGCACCGTTGACTGTTGCCTGCAGGTCCTGGACAGACCTCCGTCCTCAGCCATCGGGCTTTCTCACAGGTTGTATTTAATAGTATTACAGGGACGAGCGCAAGGGGTGGTGAGGCTCTGAGCCTTGGAATCCTCTCTTAAGGGCTTTATACCTTGAAGGGCTTCCTTACTCATAGGGTTTGATTCGTTCTGGGGAGAGGTTTCGAGGGACCTGTTTGAGTCCCGACGGGAAGAGCACTGTGGGTTTTGCCAACATCCGTCGGAGACTTTTTGCCCGTAAGGAGGGCGGTAGCTGACTCCGTAGGGACAGATGATCAGCGTCTCCCGAATCAGCTCCGGGACCGTCAGAGACAAAGCAAAGACAGTGGAGAGTCACTCAATTCACCTGGTTGGCTGTTTTGACTGTTACTGTGAAATGCGGGTATTATTTCCCCTTTGGGGAGAAAGAAATTCCAGCATATTGGCTGAGCCGTCTCGGCCCGATAAATGAATAGGGGCGGAGAGACTAAGGAGGGAAGCGTGGGGATCTCTCAGGGGCCTAAAGGAAAAGGAACAGGTTCAGAGACAGGACTCTGCTGAGGCTCATCAGAGACCCCCACTATTTGGATCACTTTCATGCTCCGAGGCAGGGGCTGCTTTACCGCAGTTCAACTGAGAGTGTGGCTCTGGTGCCAGAAGAGATTCATTCCCAATCTGGAGCGTTGTTTTTCTGAGCTGATGAAGAGGGAGGGTTGGGAAGAAGCCCTGTGGTTCCTCAGAGGCCCGTTGGTGGTCATGAGGGCGTTGGAAAGGCTGGTTAGGGGGCTGAAGGCACTTGAAGCACTTAACACTTGTGACGATCTTTTTCCCAAAGTCCTGGCTTTTTGCAATAATAGCAGGAACCAGGAGGGTTTGGGTTTTGTTTAGGGACCTTCATTTGCTGGAGTTGAAGGTTAAGGGTTTGAGTGGACTTCCTTTCAGTTGAATAGTCTAGAGTGCAAATGAGTTGGTGGCTAAATTAGCTAAATCTGGAGTGGATGTGGTTTCCGGTTCAACCCTGGTCCTTTTATCTAGAGGGGAAGGATCCCAGTTATGCCTGTTAATGAACACAGAGTTAAAGGCTACCTGAGTGCATTTGTTACCAAAGCAAACTTGGGTCTGATCGTCCACGCAGTAAAGCCAATCTCCTGACACCAGCGTGTGATGAAGGAAAGGGAAGCGTTTATTGCAGGCGCCAAGCAAAGAGTCCACGCAGCTAGTGCTCAAAAGACCCAAACTCCCGTAAGTCTTTCAGGTAAAGTTTTTTAAAGACAGGGTGAGGGAGGAGGTTTGTGGGGTGTGTGATCAGCTCGTGGACATTTTTTTAAAAATAACTTTACTGATTTTTAAAAAAAATATTTATTTTTGGCCACGTTGGGTCTTCATTGCTGCGTGCGGTCTTCCTCTAGTTGCGACAAGCGGGGGCTACTCTTTGATGCAGTGTTTGGGCTTCTCGTTGCAGTGGGCTCATCTTTGTTGCGGACCATGGGCTCTAGGCACGTGGGCTCAGTAGTTGTGGTGCACGGGCTCAGTAGTTGTGGCACACGGGCTTAGCTGCTCTGCAGTACGTGGGATCTTCCCGGGCCAGGGCTCGAACCTGTGTCCCCTGCGTCAGCAGGCGGATTCTTAACCACTGCGCCACCAGGGAAGTTTGGACATTCTTCTGATTGGTTGGTGGTGAGGTTATTGGGAGTCAGCATCATCAACCTTCTGGTTCCAACCAGTCTGGGGTCTACACGCTGGAGCAACAGCATACAGTTAACTTCTTGCAGCTGGTGGGGTTTTCAGTATCTGCAGCACAGCTCAAGAACATGGCTCAGAATATTATCTATAGCCCTTGAGGAGGAACTAAAGGTCCTTGGCTTTGTTTGATGGCTAAACTATTGGTTTTTGGTATTGCTTGTTTTCCTTTCTTCTGCATTTTCTTACTTCCCTGATTACTTCCTCTTGGAACTCGGGGAAGGGCCGGGAGACTAAAGGTTTTCTACAGACAAGAGGCAGGTGGAGGACATGGTGGCGGGGAGGGGCTGTTCTGGGAAGGCCCCATAGTGTCCTGCTCGGTTACAGATTCAGTCTCCAGAGGAAGACCAGAATTTTCTTTAAGGACAGCCTGAAGTCAGCTATAATAGTTGTGAACACATTGTCTGTGGTTGCCTGCCAGCCTGAATTTTGTTCCCATCAACAAGCTTAGGAAAAGCTTTTGAAACGCTCAGTAAAGACCTCCAGCAAGGCCTCAGGCCTGTCAACAGTCAGGGTCTGTTGTTCCAAATCCCTTCCAGATTCCCTTTTGGTTTCATTCAGTATGGGGCCTGACCTTCACTAATGAGCCTGTGGACTAATTGATACATATCTGAGAAGCCAGGTTGACAAGTTTGTTTTTTGTTTCTGATACGTGGGCCTCTCGTGGGCCTCTCACTGTCATGGCCTCTCCCGTTGCGGAGCACAGGCTCCGGACGCGCAGGCTCAGCGGCCACGGCTCACGGGCCCAGCCGCTCCGCGGCACGTGGGATCCTCCCGGACCGGGGCTCGAACCTGCGTCCCCTGCATCGGCAGGCGGATTCTCAACCACTGTGCCACCAGGGAAGCCCCAGGTTGACAAGTTTGAATCACTAATGTTAAATTCTTCAGCAAACCTATGGGTTTCTCAGTTACTTTCAGAAAATCTTTGACTATGGATGGCTAACAATTCAACTTTAGTTAGTTCGGGGAACATAAAAAACTAGGGGTTTAGCATTTGGACCCCCAGAAGGTTTAACTTTAGTAAGTTCGGTGGGGGGAAGTGGGGAGAGGTTTTGAGAAAAGGGGGAGTTTCAGCAGGAGGCTTAAGAGGAGGGGGTGGGAGGCCCAGAGGAGGTGAGGATGGCAGAGGGTGAAGGGAAGGCGGGGCTGGGGGCACAAGGAGGGGAGGGGAAAGGCCTCAGAAGCCATTTCGTGTTCTTTCAAGTGTTTGCTCACCTCCACTAGTTAGTTTAGAAGTGGTATTTTGTGAAGAGGCAATTCTAGAATCCTGGATATGTTTGGAAGCGTCAAGGTACAAACTAAAATAAGCGTCCCAGAAATTCCCCGGCGGTCCAGTGGGTAGGGCTCTGCTTCCACTGCAGGGGGCACGGGTTCCGTCCCTGCGCTGAGGAACTAAGATCCCACAGGCTGGAAAAATCAAACATCCCACTGTCTGTTCAGCTTCAGAGCCGTGGCTTTCTGAGTTGATTCTGAGAGAAACAAGTTTGGGGAAAACCAAAGTTCCCCACAACGGCCACTAGTGTTCTGAATTATTTCTGGTTAAGGGACCATAGTTGTTAAACGTGAAACCAGACGAGGTTCCTGAAGCGGGGCCGCACTTATGGCATTGAGATGACCGAGACCGCATTTCTCAGAGGTTTTCTCGAGAGCAAAAGAGAAAATCCTAAATCATGTGATCCCAAAGGAGTGTTACGAAAATTCCAGCACGTTTCCCATAAGAACAAACAAGTATTCAGCAAGAGGACAGAGCCTTCCTCAAAAGCAAAAAACCAGAACAGACAGATCCCAAATAAAGCCACAGAGCTCAACCAGGAGGGCCCGAATACCAGAGTAGACGGGCCAAGAGCAAGTTGCGGCAGGGCCGTCAGACCCCAGCATTCTCCTCCTTCAGACCCCACTTCTGGACACCGAGTAATGTCCACTTTACAGGTAAAGCAGCTAGTTATTTTACCAGCAAAATGAGTTTACCTGGGAATAGAAGAGGAATTAGAATTCAGGACGTGCAAACTACGGCTAACCACAGGCAGGTGCAGAGAAGCAAGCACAGGACCATTACTTTGCGGAGGAAAAGGGGACGTTTCACTCGTGGGAAAGTCCATGGAAGGAAACAGAGTTCGGGGTGGTGACAAGTCTCCCTGGCTGGGCTGTCGCCTTCCTCCTGTCCAGGGATGAGTGGGGGGCCCAGGGGCAAGCAAGCTCCCCCTTCAGGCCTCCCTCAACTCAGGGCCCCTCCCTGGTGCTTTCCAGGCCCCAAGTGCCCACTCCCTCCGTGGGGAGTCCACTGCTTCCTGCCTTCTCAGCCCTGACATTTCTGGGCCTCAGGAGGGCTCCCCAGCCTGTGCACCTACTGCTCAGCGCCTAGGCCTGTCCGAACCCGCGCCAGAAAGATCTTCCTCTCCTCCTGCCCCTTCCCTTCTAGGGCTCGTCCCTGCGGTCTCTTCGGGTCTTGTCCCCCACACAGCTCTGCTGGCAGCTCCACTGATGTCCTCCTGCACCCCTCCCTGTACAATGAGTTACCAGGGGAACGGTGGCATCTGGAGGATGCATGTGCAGGAGGGTGGGTCACAGGCTGTCAAACCTGAGGGCGCAGGAGCTGGTTCAAAGGGCGTGTTCTGGGCCCGCCCCCAGGGTGCCAGACCCACTAGGTCACCTCGGGCTCCGCTGAGACCCTGGGCAAGAGCTAGACGGAGCACGGGGGAGATTCCTGGCTACTCCAGAGCGGGGTCAGCACAGCCTGCGGGCTCCGTTCCCACAGGGCCCAGCAGGCTGCAGACCCTGGATGGACGCAGCCCGGGAACAGCCGGTGCTGCCCCCACGCGTGTCGGTCAGAAAATGCAGTCAACAGGCCGGGCTGCATCACAGCACCTTGTGTTTATTGGAAATCCCCGCATTCTGTGGAAAATCGAGGGTCTTTCAACTCAATTGCTTCACTAGTGGCCGTCTGGGTTAGAGACGGTGGGGGCGTGCGGCCCTCAAGGGAGCAGGAGGGAGGCCCTTGTGGCGAAGGGACCCACCGACCGTGTGGCTCCCTGGGTGCCAGGCGGGTGCAGGGAGCCTCACCTGCGAGAAAGGACGCAGCACGACCAGGGTCTCCTGGTCACGGTGTCCTAGCATCACGGAAGATGCAAACGTTGCAGGAAACTCGGCGCAGGGTACCCCGGAGCCCTCCGTGCTATGTGTGAAGCTCCACGTGAAAATGAAAAGGTTTTTCAAAAGCGAGCTGCTTCAACAGTTCACCCAACCAACTCTACTTGTGTAGAAAAGAGGTTGCCCGGTGTCCCGGTGTGGCAGTAAGGAGCCCCTGGGCCGCGGCGGGAGCCTCAACCTCGGCCTCCCCCTTGGCGACCCTCCTCTGCCCCAGGCCCTCTGCTCACCTGTGGAGCAGTGGGGAGAAGGAAACCGAGGCACAGGGTTCGATTCTGAGGCTTGAAAAGCGGGGCAGAGCCGGCATGGCCGCAAAGTCGTCCTGTGGGCCTTGGGCGTGGCCCTGACCCCACCCTCACACCCAGGGCGGGAGGCGTGGACGCAGCCACAGTCCACTGCAAGTCGCTAGAGGGATCACCGCCTCTGAAGCCACCGCCGGCCAGCATCCTTCCCGGGGGAAAGCATGGCTGCACGTGGACTGTGCGGCGGCAGGGGGCCGTGGCCCCACATACAGAGGCTGCGCCCCCCACCCCTCCCCAGAGCGCAGGGGCGGAGCGCAAGCCCCGGGACCCGTCAGAAGCTACCGGCAGCCTGGGCGGGGACGGCGCTGCGCTCCTGCTTAAATCGCCTCCAGACTAATCAACCAGCACAGGAGCCTCCAGCGTGGGCATCGGTCCCGCTGGCTCCTGGGGGCTGAGGCCTCGGGCGGAACTCGAGAGAACCCAGTGCCGGGCGTGCAGGCCAAGCTTCCGGAGAGCCATCGAGACCTGCTGCCGGTCTCAGCCGGGCGGGGAAGGGGGCTGGGCTGCGGCCCCCAGGTTCAGCTGCCAGGGAGGGAGGGGCAGCCGCTTCAAACCTGTCACCCTGGGAGGGGAGGACACTGTCCTCATCTCTGCCCCTTGTGACCGAGGAGCCACCGTGCGGCGCCGCCCCGTCCTGGTCCTGTCCCATCAGGTCTCAGCTCAGACAGGCCGCCGCGGCTCTCAGCCGATGCTGCCGCACCTCCCTCGGGCCCCATCAGCCTCCTCTGAGCCCTGCTGCGCAGGTCCCCCTGCCTGCGGCCCGGGCCCCACAGCAGGAGCAGAGCCAGAGAGGCCGAGAGGGCCCACAGCTGGCCTGCGGTCGCTCGCGTCCAGGGGACTGGGGGCGGGACAGTTCCCGCCCTCGTAGAGTGAGCCAGCATGCTTAACTTCTGCGGTCCACGTTCTGCATTCAGAAACTCAGAGCAGCCTGCTTTCCTCCTTGGAGCCCAGGCCGGGGCTGCTTCCTCAGCCCTGGGGACCCCGGGGCTGGCAGGTCTAGGAGGGAATCAGGCCTGCAGTGTCCTGGCTGTGTCCACGTCCAGGATGAGTGGCGACCTGAACTCCCGGCCTCGCAGGTACACCTCCAGTCCCTGGAAACAAGCAGGCCACGATGACCGGCTATGCAGCCCCTGGGCTCCGACTGAGATGCCAAGTCAGCCTGGAGTCAGCGAGGGGCAATTTAGAGAGGCTTCTAGGAACAAGGCTTGCATGTCCTGAGACCTCGGGTCAGGGCAAGCCCTCCCACAGTGCAGGCCAGAACTCTCCAGAGAAAGGGGAGCCAGGTCTCCTGCCCCAGCGAGACTCCCACTGGCCTAAACCCCAGGCTCCGATGAACCTGGCTTGGCCTGCCTGACCCCCCGAGGCCTCTCGACAGCTCACCGCAGCCCACGTCTTGGCAAGTCCTCTGCAACTAAGGGGACATTTACCCCGCTAGTCGACTGAGGCAGAACTGTGACTTCCCACCAAGCTCCCACCTCGCCCCTCCTCCGACCACACAAGTCCGACCCCAGAAGGGCCCCAGATGGGCCTGGCGGCTCTCACCTCTCCAGAGTATGACACCAAGGGCGAGATCTCGCAGATGGCCGGAGGCTCTCCGCTGCCAGGTGGGCTGTGGGGTGCACCTGTCAGCATCTGCTCGGGGGTTCATACCCCGGGGCCCTCCCTTGCACCACCTAGCACGCTGGCTGGCCCAGTCCCTGCCTGGGCGGGCTGTCCACCACACCCGCTGCCCTCCTCGTGGACAGCTGGGCCCCGGGCACTGACCCCACCCGAGTGGCAGGCTCTGACTTGGGCTGGAAAACCCTCCTCACCCCTCGCAGGCACCTCACACAAAGCCCGGGCAACCAGACTTAGGGGGCAGCCGTTGACAATCACAGAAGGAGACACCTAAGGTCTTAGTCTTTCTGCACCCTGAAAAATGACCTGCCTGCCGCTTTCTGGATGTCACGCCTGGGTCCTGGCCTCAGAGCTTCTGATGAGCAGGGAAGGTATGAGCCGCCCCCCCACCCCCCCACCCCGCCGCCCCATGTCCCCTGGGGCTGTAAGCAGAGCTTGAGGGCCGGGCACACAGCCACCTGCCTTTGGTGTGGGGCCGGGGTGGAAGCGCCCACCCCAGCTCAGACCACAGCACAGCCAGCAGGGCCCTGGGGCTGGGGCCTGGGCCGCGACACCCTAACATCCTGTCCTTCAGGTCGTACCCTGCAGCCCACGCTCACCCAGGCTGCTCGGGGAGCCGGGTCCCGCGAGCGTCCAGGAAGTGGGCCCCCGCCTGCAGGGCCCACCGGTGGTGCTGAGCAAGCAGGGCCCGCCGCGCCGTGGAGCGGTTGTCTCTCTCAGCCGAGTCAGCGTTCTTTAGAGGAGAGAACTCCTCCCCACGCAGCACTTGGAAGGCCACGAAGTTCCTGCGGGGGCAGGGACGACAGCTGGGGACCCAGCCTCCCAGCCCAGATGCCCTGATCCTGGGCAGGTGAAGGCCAGGCCGGGTGACAAGGACTACGTGGGGGTCTGGTCTGCAGGCAGCAGGCTGGGGAGGGCCCTGCAGGCACCGCGTGAGTCTTTGCTTCTGAGACCCCAGAGCTGCCCTCAGTCCTCCCTTCCCTCCCCCTTCCCACCAACCCCACCCCCAGAACCTGGGGCCCCAGGGTGCGGGCCACATACCCTGGGAGTCCCCAGCAACCTCGCCTGGAAACAGCTTCCTAGCTCCCGGCCAGGGGCAGATGGGAGGGCTCAGGAGGGAACATGGCTGTCCCCCAAAGTCCACAACCCCAAGGGCTCCAACTGCCCCAGACACTCCCTTCGCTCCCACGCCAGGTGCTGCTTCCTCTGGGGCTTTCTTGCCCTGAGACCCGCCTGCAGCCCCCCAGCTCCCCCCCCCGCGAAAGGGCACTCCCACTGTGAAGCCCCCGGCCTCCACTTCCCTGCCTGGCTGGGCCTCAGAACCACCACCAGGTCAGGCAGGAGAAAAAGGAAAAAACGAATGACTCCTCCACTAACTTGGCAAACGGGAGCACATCAAACACGAACTTCTCCATCTTTATCCCATTGGGCTCGAGTGGCTTTACTGGATTCCCCTCCTCGTCCACGTAGGGGACCTTCTTCACAGCCACGTGTGGCTTCAGCAAGGGCTCGAACTCCCTGGGGGGACAGGAGGCCAAGGAGAGGAAAGACACAGTTCAGACAGGACATCTTGGAGCCCCAGTCCACCTCCCCCGTGTCTGGCGGGCAGGTGGACAGATGGACACAGCAGGCACAGGGCGGTGGGGGCTGAGCCCTGTCTCGGGAGGGCCAGGCATCCTCGTGCACCCCGGCCTGAGAGCTGGGCACCATCGGCCACATCCCTGCCCAAGCCCAGTGGCGACTGGCACGCCACGGGGTGGACGTGGTGCCTGCGGGCAACGGCCCCCACCACCCCACCTCCCCCACCCCGGAGCGGGGCCACGCCCACTCGGCCACAGAGCCTCGTACCAGATACTGGAGCGCTCTGCTGTCTCCAGCTTGTTTGAGCGCAAGACCCTTTCCGTACCGCAACCCACAGCCCCACCCAGCTCAGGTCAGCCCCCCAGTCCCTGTGGCCCGGCTGGCCGCCCTGCACACCTAGTGACCATCTGGAGGAAGTCTCGCGTGAAGAAATGGTTGCAGATGTTGCCCGCGTTGTAGAGCAGGCCCCCTCCGGGCGCACGCAGCCGGGCCGTCTCGGGGCTGATCTCGCTGTACTCCACCACCTGCGGGACGCCGTCTACCTGGCACACCACTCCCACCGGCTCCTCGGGGGACGCCTTTTCCACCACCTGCGGCCGAGACCGGATGGGCGGGGACGGCTGACTGGGGAGGGGCCCGGCGTCTGGGGGGCGGGGCCAGAGGCGTGTAGGGGGCGGGGCGTGTAGGGGCGGGGCGAGAAGGGCGGGCCGAAAGGAGAGGCGAGGGCGACGCGAGGGGGCGGCAGGCTCACCTTGGCTCCACAGTCGGCACCCCGCAGCACGCAGAAGCCGATGAAGACGGGGTCGGCCAGTCGCACCAGGATGTTGTCCACACAGTACACGTGCACAAACTCTACTCCGCGTCGCTCCATGTCCTCTAAGACCTGGTGGTCCGCCAGCGCGCAGTACAGGCCCCCGTTGCCATCTGCAGAGGGAGAAAACAAAGGGTCTTTCTTGTAAGGGCTCCTGCCGGCCTCAGCCAGCTAGTTGAGGGCGCGCTAGAAGCAGGCGAGGCGCCCCGGGGCTGGACCTTGTGCCTGAGGCCGCTCTCTGTCGCCATCCAAGTAGCCCTGTGGCTGTTCCACGTGACAGATGGGAATCAAGGCCCAGAGAGGGAAGGCCACTGACTCAGGACCATGCGGCCTCTGGGCAGCATATTTTGGCCTCTGTCCCAGGTCTCCTGATCCCTAGCTAGCTCTACATTCTAGGCCAGGCAGACCCTCCCTGCCTCAGGGATGGGGTGTACCTGGTGCCATGGCAACCTTGTCTTTCTGCTCCAGGATGGCCCTGCCATCGAAGGTCACAGCAGGCAGCATGCGCTGTTCAAACATGACCACGTTGCTGGGGTCCAAGTGAAAGAAGTCATGCTCCTTGAAGAACTTGGCTGTGGGCCCCAGAGTGAACTCACTGGTCATGATGTACCTGCAAGGGGAGGCAAGCCTGAGCCAGGCTTTCGGAGGGCCTGGCCCCTCCGGGAGATGGGCTGACATCAGAGTGCAGCCTGAGGGCAGCGGTCAGGCCTCCGCCTGGGTGGGTGCTGGGCTCTGTCCGGGGCTGTGCTGGGGTTGGGGTTCACGTCCTGGCGTGGAGCAGGACTAGGGCTACACGGGGCGGATCACTCTGGGGCCAAGGTAACGCAGGAGGGCACACCAGGGCACGGTGCAGCGGGTCCCATAGCGCTCGCCAGCCAGCTGCTCCACCCGCCGAATCCGTTCTGCCTGCAGCTGATACAGGGTCTTCTGGCTGGGCAGCCCCACCTGATACATGCCCTTGGGGTAGGTCACGCCCAGGCGAGTGCCCTGCCCACCAGCCAGCAGCAGCACGGCCACCTTGTTCAGGGCGATCTGGTGGAAACCTGGGGGCATGGGGCGCCATGAGGGGATGCCTGGAACCCGTCACACAACCACCCTTTCATTTTAGAGCAAACCGAACTTGTGCCTGCGACGGGTGAGACGTCTGATAGCCGCAGAACAGAACTATCCAGATAACATTCTGATTTGGGCCTGGGCCTCACCCAAACCTAACCTTGCCCCGACCCCGCCGAGGTACTGACGATATCTTCCTGGGTTCATTCCCAACCTAGATCCTTCAGAGGAAACACCGGGTGGGCCTGGCCGGAGTTGCCCAGCAGGGGCCTTGGGCAGGCTCCCCTGCAGGAGCGACTGCCTCACCTCCAGACCAAGAGGCAAAGAGCGCAGCTGCGCCGGCGCTGGTGTGAAAGGAGCGTGTGCAAGTGTCTGAGGGGTCCCCTGCTGTCAATACGTGGGCTGGGCAGCTGGCCATCCAGGCGTGCCCAGCACAAAGCAGTCTCCCCAGGGAGTGCGGCCTAGGGGCGGCTGCCAGCATGGCAGCGTTCAGGGGCTCCAAACCCCAGCCCCGAGCTGGTGCGTTGTGAGAGCGTCGATTTCACGAAGAAGGCAAACTGAACTCCAAGTACCCCCTCCCCTGTCGCCCCCGCTCTGTGGGCGAGGCCGCCTTCCGGAGGCCGGGGTTCCCCGCCGCCTGGACCCCCGCCCCGCCTACCTTCCTCCTCCCAGAGCCGCCGAGTCTGGGGGGGGACCCCGCTCGCGCTGCCTACGCGCTCGGGAGGCAGGGGCCGCAGGCGCGCGGCCAGGTCGGGCGCGGGGGCCAGGGGGCGCGCGCAGGCGGCGGCCGCGCGCTGGCAGTGCTCGCGCAGCGCCTCGGGCTCCAGGGGCTCCAATTGGGCCAGCAGCGCGGCACGCGGCCCCGGCGCCAGCTCGGCGCAAAAGCGCAGGAGGTGCTCCTGGCCGGCGCGCTGCAGCCGGGCGCGCACATCCAGCTCCGAGGCCATGTCGCCGCCGCCGCCGTCGGCCGTGCTGGCACTCGTGACCCGCGCTCTCGGACCAGCGTCACGGGACTCGGCGGGAGGTGCCGACGCCAGCTGGGCGGGCCCGGGGCGCCCCGCCTTCACCCCGCCCAGGCCCAGCCCGGCCGGGTCACGGACCCCCGCCCGCCCCGCCTCTTTTCGGCCCCGATCCCGCCCCGGTCCCGCCCCCGATCCGCCCCGCCTCTCTTCGGCCTCGGAGGCCACGCCGAGCCCCGCCCCTGCCCACTCAGGCGCAGGAGGACTGACTTCACTTCTAATTCACCTCCGTGCCGACAGCCCTGGGGGGCGGGGCACCCGAGGGAGAGGCTAGGGTCCGTCCCTGCCCGTGGACCTGTTTGCATTTACCAAGACGCCTGGCGCCGGGGACAGCAGTCCGGGGCTCAAATCCCACCTCAAGGCATGGGTGGAACTGAGATCAGCAGGATTGGGACGATGGACACTGCGGAGCCAGAGGCACCTGCAGGGCCAAGAGCATGGGAGCTGACCCACCTGGGCAGCCGGGGGTGCAGACACGCGGGAGTATCAAGGAGGCAGATGTTGGCGACAACTTCCCAGACCGCTGCCGAGGGCATGCTCGTGGAGGCTTGAAGCCACCTTTCCTTTGTCCTACGGCCTAGTCCAAAGGGTTCGGGGGAGCAGGACCCCAAGGCCAACAAGGGCTCCTGGTTGTCACTGTGGGAGTGGAGGCCAGAGAGCCCTGGAGTCCGCTCCGGGCTGGAGGCAGGTGCCCTCCCTCCTCCCACACCCCGTGCTGGGTGGGGACAGAGGGGCCCAGGGCCCCTGCCCACTCCAAGGAGCTCCAGGCTGGCACGGTAAAAGGTACAACTGAGGTGGCTACCTCAAAAAGTTTAAGGGCCGCAGAGGACCTGCCTTGCCTGGGGCTCTGGGAAACCGCCCCAGGTGACAGCAAATCTGAAAGCTGCCGGTGGGAAAGTGGGCCAGGCTGGAAAGCAGCTTGGAAGGAGGAAATGATCAGACTTCAGGATAAAAAGGACACGGGGGCCACGCCTTAGTCCCACACCCAGAGCTGGCACTGATTCCAATTGCTTCCATGCCTTCCTCCAGTGCCTAGCTCGGGGCCATGGAAAGCCCACAGACCAAGGGCCAGCGGGGGCCACTTTCCCCACAGCCCTAGATGCCCTGAGAGGCAGCAGCACAGCTCGCTGGCCGCCGGCCGCCGGCCTCCACACCCACGGTGACCCCCACAGAGCTGTCCCCAGGCCTCCCCCTCACACAGGCCTCCCCCTGGCTTGGCATCCCACACAAAGATGCTCTTTCTGCTGCGACCTCCAGTATGGTTTCCACTGAGCACCACTGTGGACCAGGCCCTGCTTCCAAAGAGTACAGGGCTCAGCCAGGAGCAAACAGGAAGGGTGTTCCTGGTAGGAAAGCCACCAAGTGCAAAGGCCCAGAGCTGAGGGAATGCCGGTACCCTGAGGAGAGGGGAGTGGGGTGGGGGGTGGGTGTTGCTGGAAGCAGAGAAGGAGCGGGGAGATGAGCTGCAGGACAAATGGCTTGAATGCCCCCTGGGACTTTGGCTGGTCCTGCCACTTTGGGAAGGCAGGGATGGACCAGTCTCCATGGGGTGACTCCAGGCTCACAGCTTTCTAGGTAACCCCCAGATTCCTTACCACCAAAGAGTGCTCACTTTGAGGGGTAACCCCAGGGGAGAAATGGACCCAGGACACTCCCTGGCCAGGGCAGCTGCCCTTACAGCCTGAGACACAGACCAGTGCCTGGGGCCCAAGGACACAGAGACCCAGGTAGGCAGGCCAGCCAGAGGGTGGAGCCGAGCCCTGTGCCAGCAGCCTGTCTGGAGGAGGTGTTTGGCGACTCTTTGCTGTTTTACCCCTGAAGGTGGACAGTCCACTTCTAAAGCAGCAGATGTAGAAAACTGCCAGGGGACTGGAGGGAGCAGGGCAGGGCCTGAGGACAGGCTGTGGTGAAGGCAGGGGTCCCAGGCAGACAGCATCTTGGGTACTTCCCTGGTTTGGGGGAGGGGGAGGGGTTCCACCGGCTGGTCCTGAGATGGCCTCCCAGAGCTGGACTGCAGGCTAAGCCCTGGCCCCTCCCAGACTGACCAGACGGAGTGGCCACATCCTGGCTGGAAACGAAGCAGGGGCAGTGGTGGCGGCGGTACACACGGCTGCCTAGCTGGCCTGAGGAGGCCATGAGAGTCCTAAGAGCAGCCGAGGAAGTGACCAGCCAGAGGAAGGGGCCAGAGCAGAGGATCTTGCGAGCAGACGGGAATCTGGGGACACGGGAAACGTGGCTTTGTCCTGCAGCCGACAGGAAAGGCCAGGCTATCCCCAGGGGCCAGAGGAGAAGCTAGCAGCAGTGGGGACAGAGAGGCCTCTGTGAGGGGAAGCGCCCAGCTGGCTGGAGCCCACAATCCTCTTGGGGCCCGCCTGGCGCACGAGAAAGGAGCCCCAGGGCTGCGCCGGGGGACCCTCAGCGAAGAGCGCCCAGGGGAGCTAGAGGGGGAAGGTGGGTGTCTGGAGGGCTGTGCTCCCCATCCTTATCCTAGGAGGCCACCTGGGGACAGGTTTTCTGCAGGGCGCCCGGCCCCGCCCTTCGGAGAAGTGGGTTGGGCGGCCAAACCCGGCAAGGGAGGAACCGCGGCGGGAGGGCTGGTGTGGTGGGGGTTGGGAAGTATAAGGGGGCCGCTCAGGGGTCCCTCCCCCACCCGCGAGTTCGGGAGGGAGGCAGAGTTGGGGGACCCCGGCCTCTACTAGCTGGGGGCCTCCGCGCGCCCCCGGTCCCTCCCGGCACGGCGGGAGCGCGCGAGGTTCCGACCCCTCCGCTCGAAAATCAAACCGGGCTGCCGGCCTCTCAGCCAATCGGAGAGGAGATGGGTCAGCCTCGGCCAATGGCCGCCGCGAATGCTAATGAGCGCTGACGCCGTGAGGAAGCCCATTCAAAAAGTCGCAGCTATTGTCGCGGCGGGTTGCGTGCCGCCGTCGGGCCGCGCGGGGACGGACTCTGGGCCACGCGGGGACCAGCCCGGGGCAGGCCGAGGACCGAGGCCTGCCGGCGGGCGCCCATGGCCGGAGCCGCAATGGCCGAGGCCGGCCGCGGGCCGCCTTCCGCGCCCGCGCCCGGCACGGAGGGTCTGCCGCGCGCCTTCCTGCAGAGCCTGCGCACCCTCTTCGACATCCTGGACGACCGGCGGCGCGGCATCGTGCACCTGCGCGAGATCGAGTCCCGCTGGCAGGGCGCCGACGCGCGCGAGCTGCCCCGCGGCGTGCTCGAGGGCCTGCGCCAGGTGGCCCCGGCCAGCGGCTACCTGACCTTCGAGCGCTTCGTGGCCGGCCTGCGCAGCTCACTGCTGAGCGCCGACGGCGGCACGCGGGCCCCGGCGCGCGCCCCGGCCCGGGGAGGCTGCCCGGCGCGGCCCGGGGGTCAGCCGCCGCCGCCGCAGCGCCTGGTGTTCGCGCCGGCCGACGAGCCGCGGACGGTCCTGGAGAGGAAGCCCCTGCCCCTGGGCGCGCGCCCCCCGCCGGCCGGCCCGGGTGGCGCGGCCCGGAGCCTAGAGAAGCTGTGCAGCCCGGCGGAGGCGGCGCCCGGCCCGGAGGAGCCCGAACGGCCCCTGGGCGCGGCGCTGGAGCGGAGCCCGAACACGGACGCTGGTGAGTGCGGGGCGGACCCCGGCCCCGCCTCGTAGCTCCCGTCGCCGGCGCACGGAGAGGTGCTTCCTGAGCATCCTCCAGCGGGGGGACGAGATCGGGCAGCTCTTCGTCGGCTTCTGAGCCTGGAACACATCTGGGGGTCCAGAGGGGAAGAAGCTTCGTCCCCATCCCGGTGTGCTCGCGGACCCGGGCCAAGGGGCTGGTGGGTGACTCAGCAAACCCCACCAGGAACCCACTCGGTACCAAATCGATTCTAGCGGGGCACTGGGGAACCTGTCCAGTATGAGGGGGCTCTCCATCTCCAGTAACTGCCCACACCTGGGGACACCTGGGCCCTTGGGCTCACCTGGTGACTTAGGTAGAGGCAGTTCTCACTGGTGTAGAGGGAGGAGGACCCCCAGACTGTGAAGGGCCCTTGCTGCCCTCTTGGGTCTCTCTCAGTCTGACAGCTCCGCCGAGAGGCCTGGGCCCACTGCCCCCCTCTGAGGCCAGGGCAGGCAGGAGCTGCCAGAGGTGGTGCAGGAGGACCTGGCATAGCTGCCAGGAAAGGCAGAGGGGTGGGTGGTCTCCAGCCCAGTTTTCCAGGCCTGGAGCTGTGGCACCTCTGACACCTGGAAGGGACCGACCACAGCCCCTGGGGATGGCCTGGTGTCCGGTCCACTTGGCGGGGACAGGAGGTGGCTGAATGGTCCCCTGTTTGTCCCCCAGAGTCTGCCCTGGGAACAAGACCTGCTTTATGGCTGTGGGCGGGGGCTGGGCCCCTCGGCCCATTCAGCCTGCGCAGGTGCAGGTCTTCCACCCGGGCAGCTGCCAGCCCTCTCTGTGCTGCGCACTGCTCTGCCAGCTTCTCGGGACCCCCCCGCCCGGGCTCGGACATATTCCCCAGCCCAAGGCCGCCAGTTGGAGCTGCGATGACCCCCTAGCCTTCCTGGTGAGCTCATCCAGCAGCCCACCCGAGGCTGAGGGCTCCCGCACGCAGGCGCCTCACTGCCCGACCTCCCTGTCCCAGAGGTGTGTGTAGGGGGAGTGGGCTTCTGGGCGTGGCTGGCCTGAGTTCAGGGCTGGTGCAAAATCCACGCGGCTGCGCACGGTTGGAAATCGCCATGGGATTGGGGTTGGGAGGCCTCAGTCTGGTCGTCCCACCCGGCTTTGCCCTGGTGCCCTGTGTGACGTGGGGTCCCTCACTGCAGCCCTCTGAGGTCCAGGTCAGGGGTTGGGCACATGGCTGTTGCCCACCACGGGGCACTGTTCCCACCAGTCCCTCTCTAGGCTTCAGGCCAGGGCTCTCGCCGTCACCTTTTACAGGCAGAGGCCCAGCCAGGGCGTGTGACATACTCTCTGGGTGCCAAACCTTGAGCTCCAAGAGCCCCCTAGCACCCCAGGAAGAGAAAGCCCTCCATGTTCACAGCTTCCAAGCCCTCTCAGAGGTCCAGGTCCTGCCTCCCGTTCCCTCTGGGGGCTCAGAGTGCACGCCAGGCCGGCCTGAGCTCCGCAAGTACGAGCTGCTCCATGAGGCCCAGACACGGGTGGCGATGCCTCCGCCTGCTGGTCAGCCGCTGGGCGTCCGGCGCGCCGTCATCTGGGGGTCCCGGGCCTGCCCTGCAGACCTGACAGGGCAGACTAGCCCAGGTGTTCCGGGGTGTCCTGTCCCCCTTCCCCCGCTGTGCCGCCTCTGCTTGCCTGGCAGCCGGGCAGGTTGGAACGTGAACTTGGCCTGCCTGGAGCCTGTCTGCCAGGGCTGGCTGGTGGCCTGCATGGCCACCTGGTGCCAGCCCTCTGGACGCGTCCCTAGCAGTCGTACCTGTGCCTCCTTCTTGCACCACCCACCCACCACTGTGCCGGGCGGGGCATAGGGCCAGGGAGCCAGTGGAGGGTGCCCTCCTCACCTGCGCCCCACTCCTCCCCTCCTGGGCAGCCCTGCACATACTCCCCCCTCCCCCAGGGAAGTACCCGGCTTCCCGGCCCCAAGCCGACTGCAGCTGGCCTCGTTTGCTGTAGGAGTTGTCTGCCGAGGGCACGGCTGGTGCCCACGTGCAGGGGACTAACTTTATGCTGCAGTCACCTTCCCGGGAGAAGTCAGGTCTCTGCCACCCATGCCCCACGTTTCTCCTGCGTGAACTCCAGTCACCCTCAAAGGGCCCGGGCGGACAAGGAGACAGGAGTGGAACCCAGAGGCCGCCTCGCTGGCTCCGTACCTAGCAGCCTTTGAGCCCCTGAGGTGTGGGCCCTGGGTGTGCACAGATGAGCCAGATGAAGCCCCTGCCCTCAGGGAGCTCACGCCTGAGGCGTGTGTGGTGTGTGTGCAGACATGCAGCCTCAGCGGCCACACGGCTGTCCCCGAGGCAGGTGTGATGCGAGCTTGTGGAGGTCGAGTGAGGACCAGACCCCAGCCTGGCGCCGGCAGGGTGCGGAGGTTCTGAATTGCTGAGGAATCCCGAGGCATGCAGGCCGGCACACCTGGCTCTGCATGGCTGGGGTTGGTTGGCAGGGGGTCCGGGATGGGTCTTTGCGGGGCTGGGGGAGTCGAGCTTGACTTGGCAGGCCTGGAAGTGAGCCAGGCCCTCTCCTCTGCTGCAGATGCAGTGGCCTGCAGGGCCCGGGAGCTGGGCGTGGGGGATGCCCGGTGGGGCCCCCGTGCCCGAGGGGAACGTCGGAGACACACCATCACCAACGGTGTGGACTGCGACCTGGTGAGTGAGGGCCCGGGGGGCTCTGGGGGGCTCTCCATCTTGCCCGGGTTTGGCCTTGGCCCCCAGACGTGGCCTCCTGGACCCCCCCTCTGCCCGGGAGGGGGCAGCTGGTTTCGGGTTCAGGGGGATTCTGTGGCAGGAACGTCCGCAGTTCTAAACCTGTCTCCCCATCCTGCTTTGAGTCCCCTTGTGGACCGGCCCACAGCCAGGTCAGGAAGTCCTTTAGGGGGAACGTTTGGCCCCCTCCCCAGCTCTGCACTGGCCCCTGCCTACTTCCCTGCTATGGTGGGCCGGCCCACCAGCCGGGGCCTACCACTCGCCCGTAGAGAGAGGGGACGGTTCCCCCGGGGAGGGCTGCGTGGAGGGCCTGAGGAAGGCCAGGGCTCCCCGGAGGAGGAGGGGGGCTGTGCTTCCCAGCGTAGGAGGGCTCATGCGAGTGCGGGTGTGTGCACACGGGCCGGCGGGTCCGTTGCTGTGCGGGCTGGCGTGAGTTGCGGACGTAGACAGGTGCAGGCGGCACCCGCTGTTACGCCCGTTGGCACGGTGCGTGCCCGTGTGTCGCAGCTGAAGCAGATGAAGGAGCTGCAACAGGAGCAGGAGGTGCTGCTGCAGGGCCTGGAGATGATGGCACGGGGCCGGGAGTGGTACCAGCAGCAGCTGCGGCGCGTGCAGGAGCGCCAGCGCCGCCTGGGCCAGAGCAGAGCCAGCGCCGTGAGTGACGCTGACCAGTGCTAGGCTGCCCCCACGCCCCGGCAGAGCGCCCCCCCACCCAACACACACAGTGATCACCCGCCCAGACCCGGGCATCCCCGGCTGGGCACGGTGGCTGTCCCTCCACCCAGAGTGCTGGGCCCCGCCCCCGCCCCAACCCCGTGATATTCCCCACCTGCGACACCCCTGGGCTCCCTCAGCTCTGAGCAGCGACTCCCCCCACCCGCGGGGACCCCCCTCGAGGCCTTGGGGCTGACCCCGGCTGGCCCTGCGCCCTGACCACCCCTCCCCAACTCTCCTCCCAGGGCTTCGGGGCTGAGGGGAGCCCCCGCCTGCTGGGGCAGCTGCTGCCCAAGGTGCAGGAAGTGGCCCGATGCCTGGGGGAACTGCTGGCCGCGGCCTGTGCCGGAAGGGTGAGTGCTCCCCAGACCAGCTCGGTGCCGCCCTCACCCTTGTCCTAGAGGCTGTGCCAGGGCTGCCAGGCCTGCCAGGCCTGCCTGACCGTGCCCTCCTGTAGGCTCTGCCCTCGTCCTCCTCAGGGCCCCTGGGCCCTGCCCTGGCCCCTGCCTCGCCATCGGTCCCCAGCTGGCAGCAGCAGAGCATTCTCATGCTGAAGGAGCAGAACCGACTCCTCACCCAGGTGAGCTGCGGGTGGGCTGCGTGGCCGGGCGCTGGAGGCCGGGCAGGCCCTGACTGCCCTCCTCCCCGCCCAGGAGGTGACCGACAAGAGCGAGCGTATCGCACAGCTGGAGCAGGAGAAGTCCGCCCTCATCAAGCAGCTGTTTGAGGCCCGTGCCCTCAGCCAGCAGGACTCCGGGCCCCTGGACTCCACCTTCATCTAGCCGGCCCCGGGCACGGGGGGCCTCAGCCCGGCACTCAGCCCTGGGTGGGCGGGCACTTCCTCGAGCCCCACCTCTGAGGCTGAAGGCGCCCCGGCCGGCCCGAGCACCGCCCTCCTTCCTCCCTTCCAGCCCGGGCTCCCCTAACCCCGGGATGTTCTGAGACCCCAGACATTGACTCCATCGTGGTCTTGGGGGCCTGACCTGGGGTGGGACTCCATCATGCCAACACACAGCCTGAAGCTGCTGCTGCCACTGTCGGTGGACAGTGGGGGACACCCGCTCGTGTTCACCAGCCCTGGGCAGCCCTGCCCCCGTGTTCGCAGCTGGTGTGGCTCCCCTCCCACCTGGGGTCTCCGTGGAAGGCACCGATCACACTAGGCTGCGTTCCCAAGAGTGGCCAGCAGAGGGCGCCACGTGCACTGGTGACGGCGGCCTTGGAGGCCCCGCTGCGGTGTCTCGGATGGGGCCTGGAGTAGGGGAACCTGGGGTGGGCTGGGACACCTGCAGGTCCAGTGGGTGATCGGCCCCAGGGGTCCAAGGGCGTCTTCCCCAGCTCAAGACTAGGCGGCTGTCCCTCAGCCAGGAGCAGATGGAGGGTGGCCTCTAGGAAGGGGAGTCTGCTTGTGTCCTGTTCCAGGGGAGCCCCGAGGGCACGGTGTCAGGGAGTCACTGGATTCGTGCCTGGGCCCAGGCTTGCCTGCTTGGTCCTCCCCACGGACCTTAGATGCTACACGAACGGGTTGGCCTTCATCCCTCCGGGCCCAGACTCCACCAGGCAACCTGTGACTCGGGCCCAGAGCCTTGGGCCTGCCGGGTGACCCAGCCAGGGCTGCGGTGGCCACGTGGCTTAGGTGCGCCCTTCCCTGAGGAGGACCCTGTTCCCAGCAAGGGGGTCAGTCTGGGCCTCCCAGACGTGCCCCAAGGGGCCTTGTAGGTCCAGCAGCCTTGCCAGGCCCCTCACCAGGTTCAAGGTTCCCTCGGTATGGGGACCTGCATGCCCTCCACGCCCCCACCCCAGCCTGGCCCTGGGTCTGGATCACAGGTAGGGGGGCCCGCAGGACTTAGGAAGAGGCCGGCAGTGGGTCCCGTCGGGGGTCCTTTCCTTCCCTGAGGGAGACCCCCTGCTCAGCTGGGCCTGTGACAACCCCGAGAGGGGCTCCGTGCTCCCCGCTGCCTTCCCCCGCCGACCCCCAGCTGAGCATACACGGGCGTTACAGGCAGGCTGAGCGGTCAGCGGCCCGGGACACGGCGCGTGCGTGCGTGCGTGTATGCAGCGGGGGACCTGCGGCCCGGAGGGGTTGTGTGCGCGGCTTCCCACAGGCCCCCGGGGTGGGGGCGTGGCCCGGCCACAGAGGAGGGGTCCAAGGTGCAGGCGGCCACTCCACCACGCCAGCAGCCGCCTGGCCGGAGCCCCTCCCTACGCCACACGCGGGGCCAGCGGGCGCGGGGCTCTGGGTGCGCAGTTGTCCCAGGTCAGGCCCGAATCGCCCAGCACACAAGCGGCCCTCAGAGGATGGGGGTGGGTTCTCCTGTGGGCCCAAGCGCCCCTGGACTTAGACCTCCTGGGCAGGTTCCCTGAGATGGAAGGGCGCTGGTCCTGAAGGGCCAGATCGGGCCTCCAGCACCGAAGCCTACCTGTGGTGTGGTGACTGGACCAGTGCCTGCTGGGGAGGCATCGTCCCAGCCGTCAGGGAGGGGACCGCCGACCAGGGCCTCCCCAAGGCCGCCCCTTTCCTGGTTTCCCCTCCCGTTGCCCCCGGCGGTACTGTGACCAGTCCCCCCACCCTCACTAGGAGTCCCTCTGTTAACAGACCCTCCAAACACAGCCCTGGACAATCCCAGAACATAAGGCTGCCCCTCCCCTGCTCCTGAGCCTTCCTGCACCGCCTCATGACGCAGGGCAGACCCAGGCCCCAGGCAGGGTTCAGCCTCCACATCCCCCGCCCCCAGCCCTGCTGGCCTGGGCTCTCCCATCTCTGGGCTTTGCAAACGCTGTTCCATCCCAGGGGACACCCACTTCCTGCTTCATCTGACTGGCTCCTGCCCAGCCCTGCCTCTTGGATATAGAGGGAACGAACCTAAAGAGGCTGAAACAGCAAAGGGGGTAGCCTTTGCCCTGAGGGTGTCTGCTTTCCCCCTGAGGTCTTCACGGAACTTGGGAGGCAGGACCAGAACCCAGCGTGTGCCCCAGGGGTACTGCCCACAGAAGGCGGACCCTTCAGCCGCAGGGTGAGTGTGGAAGAAACCCGCGACTCAGGGCGAGGCCTCGTGGCGCTGGCTTTGCACGCAGGGCGGAAAATGCATCCTATTCATTTGCAGTCTGAAATCGGGCCGCCTGTGTGGCCCTAGAGACCCCACGGGGAGAATTGTAAGTGGCCCCAGGTTGGCGGGGCCCAGGCGGCTGGCGGGAGCAAAACATCCTCGCTAGAGCAGTGAGTGTTTCTTAGCCACGCACAGGGGATGTTTGGGGCCGTGTTAAGTGTTGGGGGAGCTGTCTGTGCGCCATAGGATGTTTAGCACTATCCCTGGCCTCTATCCAGATGCCAGCAACACACATACATGGTCAGTTGTGATGACCAAAATGTCTCTGGACGTTGCCAGTGCCCAGGGGGCAAAGTTGCCCTCAGCTGAGCATCTCTGCTCTAGAGCAATGCAACTCCACCAGGCCTCAAGGATTTCCTACAGACCAAGTTCCAAGGAAAATGAGCATCTCCAGCTTAAAAAACTTTTCACAAACACCACAAGGAAGGAATCTACCATGAGAGCCAGCAGAAACAACAGATTCTGTAGCCATTTCAGATATTCAATAATCAGAGAACATAAAATGGCTATGTTTTGTATGCCTGAAGAAATAAAAGAGATCCTTGAAAATATGAACAAGGAATAGTCTTTATAGTTCTTATTCTGTTAAAAAAAAAGTGTAATCTTTTATTCTATAAAGGTGACCGATAACATGAAAAGAAATCTAATAGAACCAGGAATTTAAAATATATATAAAAATGTAAAACTCAGATGGACTTCAGATGTAAAATTTCAGCAGAGCTGAAGGGAGACTTAGTGAATTGAAAGACAGAGCTTAGGAAATGGTCCAGAACACGGCCCAGAGAGACAGAGTTGGGAAATATGGATGAGAGGAGGATCTTGGAAGATAAGAGGGAGAGGGCTGCTTGTTTGATTGGATTTCCTGAAAGAGAGGCTAGGGAAGGAGGGACAATGTATGAAGTTAAACTGGCTTAAATTTTTCCAGAATTGGCTAAAAATATCAATTCTCAGATCCAGGAATCCCAGTGGATCCCAGCCAGGATGAAGAAAAAGAAATGCCATTTTCTCTTAAAAGATGGCTGGGCTTCCCTGGTGGCGCAGTGGTTAAGAATCCGCCTGCCAATGCAGGGGACACAGGTTCAAGCCCTGGTCCAGGAAGATCCCGCATGACGTGGAGCAACTAAGCCCGTGCGCCACAACTACTGAGCCCGCGCTCTAGAGCCCGCGAGCCACAACTGCTGAGCCCACGCACCACAACTACTGAAGCGCATGTGCCTAGAGCCCGTGCTTCGCAACAAGAGAAGCCACCCGATGAGAAGCCATTGCGCAACGCAACGAAGAGCAGCCCCCACGCGCTGCAACTAGAGAAAGCCCACACGCAGCAATGAAGACCCAACGCTGCCAAAAATAAATAAATTTATTTTTAAAAAACCAATAAAATAAAATAAAATAAAATCGACTTACCACATATGATGGTTAATTTCATGTGTCAGCTTGGCTAGGATACGGTGCCCAATCCTTTGGTCAAACACAGAAGTTGCTGTGAAGGTATGTTTTAGATATGAGTGACGTTTACATCACTGGGCTTTGAGTAAAGCACATTGTTCCCCACAGAGTGGGTAGACCTCATCCAATCAGCTGAAGGCCTTCAGGGAAAAGACTAAGATCCCCTGAAAGGAAGGGAGTCGGCCTGCAGACTGCTTTTGCGCTCAAGACTGCTACATCTAGTCTTCCCTGGGTTCCAACCTGCTGACCTGCTTTGCAGACTTCAGACTTCCCAGCTCCTACAACCTCATGAGCCAATTCCTTAAAATAAATCTGTTTCTCTCCCTCTCTCCTCCCTGCCACCCCCATATATATATTCCTGTTGCTTCTCCTTCCTTTCTCTGGAGCCCCCTAACACATCATACACACAGCGACTGCATTCTTGGGCGTTTATCCCAGAGAAACGAAGACATTTTCACGCAGGAACATGTACATGATTGTTCATAGCAGCTTCACTGGTAGTAGCTCCCAACTAGGCACTGCTCAAATGTCCTTCCTTCTATGGGTGACTGTTTGAACAGACTATGGTCCATCCACACCACGGGATACAAATCAGCAGTGAAAAGGAAGGAACTATGGATAACACAACAACATGGGTGCACCTCAGGGAAATTATGCTGGGTGGTGAGAGCCAATCTCAAAAGGATACGTTATGTGTGACCCGTTCATGTACCAACTGGGAAGTAACATGATTACGGAGATGGAGGGTGTGGGTTGGCTAAAGGGCGGTGGTGTGAGGGGGTCTCGTGGGGATGGTTCAATTGAATTTCTTGGCTGTCGTGGTAGCTCCATAAGGCTACACGTGTGGTAAAATTGCAGAGAGCTACACACACAAATGAGTGCAAGTAAAACCAGTGAAATAGAAGTAAGCTCCTTAGGTTGTACCAAGGTCAAGTCAATTTCTTGGTTTTGCTATTGTACAATATGTTTATATATATATATATACGGCAAGACTTGTCAGAACTATAAAGAACAATTGACAAACTCACCATCACAGTGAGAAATTTTAACATATATCTCTTGATAATTGATAGGATATAGTAGATTTGAACATTATTGGTAATGTTGATCTAATGGACAAATCCAGACCAAGACACTCACTAATCGGAGAATGTACATTCTTCCCAAGCACACGGGGAGCATCTATAACTATTTATGACCACATGCTGGGCCCAAAAGGCAATCCAACAAATAGCAGAAGATTGCTCTCATGCTCTCATGTAAGCACGATGCAGGTACCTTAGAAAAAAGCCCAGACTTTTGGACATTAAAGCACACACACACATCTCCCCGCAAAAACCAAAAACCAAAACCAAAAGAAACAAAAGCAAAAAGAAACAACAAAAAAGGAGGGAAAAAAGAAAAAAAAAACAGGAAAAAATAAATTGAAAAAAAGGCAAAAACCCACACCCACATCTAAACAATTCATATGTCAAATAAGAAATCACAATGAAAATGAAAAAAAATTATCTAAATGAAAATAAAAAGAGTGTGCCTCAAAAGCAGAGACCAGAGGGAAATTTATAAAGACACTTAGATACATTAGGAAAGAAGAAAGCCTTGTAAGTGATGAATTAAGCACTGAACTTCAGAAGTTGGAAAAAGAAATGGCAGAAATAAATACAAAGAATATAGAAGGATGAAATTATAACACATTATACTAAAATATTTTTATTGAGTATATATGTGTACCTGACAATTTTGATTAAACTTTTATTTTTGGCCACACCGTGTGGCTTGTGGGATCCTGGTTTCCCCACCAGGGATTGAATGCGGGCCCTTGGCAGTGAAATCGTGGAGTCTTAACCACTGGACCACCAGGGAATTCCCTGACACCTTTCTTGATGCTGGGGAACATCCGAACAAAAGAGACACAAAACTCCTGCTCACATAAAGTTATATTTGAGTAAGAATAATAAAGGTTAGAGCAGAAATTAGTGACATAGAAAACAAACCTGCTTTATAGAAAACATCCATAAAGGCAAAAACTTGATTGAGGAAACTAACGAAGTGCAGAAACATCTGCCTGGATTAGTGAAGAATAAAAGAGATAAGGCAGAAATAAAATGATGTTAGCAATTAAACAACAACAACAACATATGCTGCAGAAATTAAGCAGATGCAACAGGATTTTTTTTTTTTTTTTTTTTTTTGCCCTGCTGCACGGTATGCAGTATCTTAGTTCCCCGACCAGAGACTGAACCCATGTCTCCTGCAGTGGAAGCGTGGAGTCCTCACCACTGGACCACTGGAGAATTCCCACTATCAGGATATTTTAAACAAGATTATGCCAATCCATTAGCGGTGGATAAATACCTCATGGTAGATTACGCATACAGGACCCAAAAGGAGCAAATGATAGAGCAGAAAACGGATACATCTGTACTAATCAAGCACTTCCATGATGTCACTGCAAAGGACTCATGCCCCCAGTATACATAAAGAATTCCTGCAAATCGATACGGAAAAGATAAACAATCCCCAGAGAATGAACAAAGATTTGAAAAGATGCCTCATGGAAGACAGGAAAGACTCCATTTCTTTAGTAATCAACGAAATGACATTAAAAGCTCAAAGAGAGGACTTCCCTGGTGGCACAGTGGTTAAGAATCCGCCTGCCAGTGCGGGGGACACGGGTTTGAGCCCTGGTCCGGGAAGATCCCACATGCCGCGGAGCAACTAAGCCCGTGCGCCACAACTACTGAGCCTGCGCTCTAGAGCCCGCGAGCCACAACTACTGATGCCCGCGAACCACAACTACTGAATCCCACATGCCCTAGAGCCCGTGCTCTGCAAAAAGAGAAGCCACTGCAATGAGAAGCCTGCGCACCACAACGAAGAGTAGCCTCTGCTCACCGCAACTAGAGAAAGACCGCGTGCAGCAACGAAGACCCAACGCAGCCAAAAAAAAAAAAAAGCTCAAAGAGATTTCTTTTTCACCAGCTTCTCCAAACTCCAAGAATTGCCCAATACCAACCAAAATGGTGGTGTGTGCTCTTGAGATCGCCAGGTGGCGCCACCATCCTGAAAACAGTACAGTTATTTGCAGGTGAACCTGAACACACAGGTGCACTCTGGTCACCAGCTCCTAGGCTGTTCCCCAGGGAAAGGCTTGCCCGTGTGCAAATGTGCACAGGAGCAATCTTAGTGAAAACAGCCTGAAGCCAGGACCCCCGACACACTCACAGCTGAAATGTGAGCTTTGCAACACTCACAGCAGAGGACAATGCAGCAACAGGGCAGACGATCTACAGCTTCACAAGTCAGCGTGCTGAATCTCAAAAATACAATGGGAGTGAAAGAGGCAAATTCCAGAACAGTATTCCAGTATTAAAAAAAAGAAAAGAAAGAAAGGGACTTCCCTGGTGGGCGCAGTTGAGAACCCTCATGCCAGTGCAGGGGACACAGGTTCGAGCCCTGGTCCGGGAGGATCCCACATGCCGCAAAGCTACTGAGCCTGCACGCCACAACTGCTGAGCCTGCACTCTAGAGCCCATGAGCCACAACTACTGAGCCTGCGTGCCACAACTACTGAAGCCCGCGCGCCTAGAGCCCGTGCTCCTCAACAAGAGAAGCCACCGCGATGAGAAGCCCACGCACCACAACCGAGAGCAGCCCCCGCTCGCTGCAACTAGAGAAAGCCCGCGTGCAGCAATGAAGACCCAACGTAGCCAAAAATAAATAAAAGATAAAATTCTAAGAAAAACAACAACCAGAAGAAACAGCACAATATGTTATTTAGAGAAATGGAAAACTATTTTAAAAAGCAAGAGAGTAGCAAGTACAAAAGTCAAGAGAGTAGACACCTCTGGTCAGAACCACCGAAGGCTCTCTGATATGCCTGTTCCTGTACTGTGATTCTTTCCACAGGGCATGTGTGCCGCACTTGCTCTCCTGTCTGTCTGCTGCACCTCACGAGGCAGCACGGGCCTCCCCCGACCCAGGGAGACTTTGACAAGCCTGCTCTCCCCTGGACCGGTGGTGGGTCCCCCCACATACCATGGAGTCCGTGAGCATCCCTCGCTCGCTGGGCATGCACAGAGCCTGGTATGCCTCTGGCCCCACAGGTGGTGCTCGGCAAACGTCGGCTGAATGACTTGATGGGCAGGAGTAGAAAGGGCGTAACGTAGTGAGTGAAGGAGATGTTTCAGCCACAAGACCCAGTGGCTTCCGATGGAGAGACTGAGCCAGGGGCAGCCGAGGCCTTAACCGGCCTCCCTGGGAGGTCTGGATCCTGTCGGGGGGAGCAGGGTTCTGAGGACCCCTCTCCTGAGGGCCTCTCCTGGCATCTCTCTGCAGCCACATGCCTCTGCTTGGAGCCAGGGCCAAGCCATGCGCAGCACATCTGGAGCCCCACCCCTGCTGAGGTTCCCGGAGGCCCGAGGCCTGGGGCTGCCCCGCCAGCGCCCCCTCCTGCCGCTGGGCTCCTGCCAGGGCCTCCCTGTCGCCTGTCCCCCAGCCCAGTTTCCAGGGTGCCGTCGAAGGAAGTCTCTGGGCCAAGAGGGGCATTTCTGCCCTGGTCTCCCTGGGAGAGAACGCACTCCCAGTCTTCACCGTGGCTGTTCCACGTCCCCTGCCTTCCTCCCTTCTTCTCTCCCCGGGCTGATCTGGGCCCCCGCCGTGAGCACCAGGGGGGGCCCAGCACTCTGCTGCCCGGGGCCCCTCCTCTCGGGCCTGGCTGGGCTCCCCTGGGCCTCGAAGGGTGAGGGGGGGGGCCGCCGGCAGCACCAGTGTCTGCTGTCCTTTCATGTGCTGGCCTCTCTCTGGGCTGCCTTTGTCTCTTACGTTTCAGCCTAAACTGCAGGCCTCTGGCTGCTCTGAACTTTCTGGGGTGGAAGAAAGGGCCTCTGGGAGGGGGAGGAGAGCTGGCAGGAAAACGGGGCCTGGAGCCCTGTGCTGGCCTGCCGCACCCAGGGACTCTCATCTGGGGCCCAGCCCAGCAGGGCTGGGGAGGCCCAGCAACGTCCCGGGTCTCCCACCCTTCCCGCTGGGGTCCTGAGCTGGAAGAAAGGCTCCTTTTGCTGGGCCTGAGACACCAGACCCTCAGCCCGGGCAGCCGTCCCAGAGATCCCAATTGTCCCTGCCGGTTCCAGCCGACCGGGCCGTCGCCCAGACCCTGTGCCCATCAGAGGCTGTCCTTTTGGTCCCCTAACCCCGCCCCCACCCCCGCCCCCACCTGCTGGCTCTCCTGGGTGGTCTTGCCTGGCTCCCTGCTGCTGGAATTCCCATCTTGCACAAAATGGGGGTGGCCCCTGGCCAGAGAAAGGGGTGATGCTCGGCCAGGGTGGCACACAGGGCCCATGGCGATTCCAGGCATAGCGGCCAGGCATTTCGTGGGGTGGGAGGGCAGAGCTGGGTCCTGCGACCAGCTGAGCACTTACCCCAGTGCACACGGACCTGGGTGCTGACAAGTCCGGCCTGGGGGACCCTCTCCCTCATCCGCAGGATGAGGCTCTGTGTGCAGAGGCTCCTCCTCCCTCCTTGGGAAGCCTTTGGCCTCCCCAGTCCAGGCTTCTGGGTCCCCCAGGCGAAGGGGGCCACCGGGATGGGGGCTGGGCCAGCCTGAGCGTGGGTTCTCTTGTTTCTGGCCATGGTGTGGCTGTGGCCATCCTGTCCCTCTCTCTGCCTGTGCCCTCCTCTGTCACCTTGGAACTGTGTGGAGTAGGTCTGGCTTCACCCTGCTTGACACTCAGGTATGAGGTCTCAGCACCTTCAGGGCAGGCTCAGCCTGGGTCAGCTCAGTGTCCTGCGGGGTGACCAGGGCGGTGCCCTGCCACGCAGCCCAGGACTGGGTCAGCATCGCAGGCTGGCCAGCCCTTTCTTGCCGGGAGGGCATGGTAGGGACCCAGACGGGAGCCCACGTGGTTCCTGTCGCTGGCGTTGCCTCCTGCCTTCAGGACCAGGCCAGGGGAAACCCGGCTCTGCAGCGGCGGAACCCTTGGAACAAGCCTGCCTGGGAGGCAGCCCAGCCCACCCCCAGGCCCGGCCTCCTGCCGCCGTGCCCTAAGGCCGGAGGGGCTGGGGGTTCTCTAGGTCCTGCTGCAGCCGAGTGCCCAGAGGCAGAGCGTGGTCGGCAGGCACTTACAGGTCAGGGGGACAGGTCAGAAGGGGTGAATCTTTGGGTCTGAGCGGACAGGAAGGAGGAAGGTGGGACATAACCTCAGGGCGCCTGGGCTGAGACCAGGGCGCCGGGAAGGGCAGCGCGGGTGACTCAGCCGCCGCGTCTCTCACCTGTGCTCCGGAGCCCAGCGGGAGGTGGGCGGGGCGGCCCGCCAGTGGGCGTGGCAGCCGTGGACCGGTCCGCGCCCCGCCCCGGGCGCCTACCCCGCGGTCCAGGGACCTCCGCCTCCCGGCTCCCTGCCGCCGCGCCCTCAACGCCTGGTCCGCCCCGCGCCCCCGTGGCCGGGAAGGCGCTGTCGCTGCTGCCGCCGCTGCTACTGGCCGCGGCGGGCCTCGCCGGCCTCCTGCTGCTGTGTGCCCCCACCCGCGATATCCAGGAGCCGCCCGCCCTCAAGATGCACGCTGGAGCGCCCTGGGAACCCGGCGCGGTCCGGGAGCTGCTGGCTGGGCCGGGGCGCCGGGCGGGGAGGCTCGGACCGAGCAGGGCCAGGCCGCGCCCGCGTGGCAGCCGGGACCCCGCGCGCTCCGCTCCCGGTCCAGGGCGCGGCAGCGGCGCTTCCGGCGGACGCGGTGCGGGAGGCCGAAGTCCCGGGAGCTCTCCGCTCGCCGCGCCCGCCGCGGAGCCTTTCGCAGCGCGGCCGAGGGGCGTCTCTCCGCGGCGCCCCAGGCCGCGGCCCGGCCCGCGCCCCCAACACGTTCGGCCACCAGGGAGGCATCGCCTCGGGGTTTGGCCCAGATGGGATGCGACAGGCGCTGAGGCCCAGGGACTCCTCCCCAGCCTCTCCAGTGGCTCCCACAGTGCGGGGGCAGCCCTGGCTGGTCCTGAAGGGGTAGGAGCGGGCTAGGCCTGATCCCCCCACGCATCCCTGCCAGATTCAGCCTCCAGGAGCCCCGCCCTCCCTAACCCTCTACTGGGCTTGTGCGCCGGCTTGGTGCGTGGGTGGATGGTGGGTGCCCTAAGGCCCAGGAGCCCAGGATGGAGATCGCTGGGGTGGGTGCCCTGTAGCCAAGGGTGACCACCTGGTAGGGCTGCGGTGGGGCGGGCCACTTGGCCTGCTGCTGCTGCTGCTGGAGTTCCCTGTGTCAGGGAGAGGACCTGAGCGGCCCCTTTCCCGGCTCCGGTGGGCATGCTCTCAGCCCGGCTCCTCCTATTGGAATCTAGGCCCCCTGGGGGCAGGTGCTGGAAAGTGGCTCTTGGAATCGGGGTGCTGACGGTCACCCGTCCGACCTGCCTGGAAGGCCCCTGTGGTGCCGGGGCAGCTCTCTCTGGCCCTGCCTTTGAGGCCCAGGGAGGGGGTGTCTGCTTATCGCAGGCCCACGCTCAGCCTCAGTCCAGCCTTCCCCCTGGGGCCCTCGGTTCCACATCCTCAGGTTGGGCTGAGGTCCGAGAGATAGGGACAGAGGGGAGGAGGAAGAGCAGGCCCGAAGGGGCGCTTCCTGAAGCTAGCTTTTCTCCTGCAGCCTGGGGGCCTCATGCCCCCCGGCCACGGCTCCAAGGGTGGTCCTGGGACCCCTGACTCTGACCCCGCCCCTCGGTTTGCCCTCGCCAGGAAGGCTCCTGCAGTCGGAGGGCCATCCACCTCTGCTCCCGTTCTCCCCCCAACCAAGCTGTGTCACAGCGATTGTCCCTGGTCTTCTCTGAGCCTCTGAACTTCATTCTGAAGCTTCCACCCTTGACACAGGGTCGGGTGGGGTGGGCTGGAGAGCTGAGAGAGTCAAAGGGCCTGGCTTCAGGCCCCCGCCCCCCTCCTGAGGCTGGCCTTCCCCCCACCCCCAGTATGGCATCGTTCTGGACCCCGCCGGCTCTTCCCACACATCCACGTTCACCTTCAAGTGGCCAGCGGACAAAGAGAACGCCACAGGCATCGCGGGCCAGCACAGCTCCTGTGATGTGCGTGGTAAGGGTCCCCTGAGTATTAAGTGCCCCCTGGCCTGGATACCCACTCACTGCAGGGCCTCAGGAGCCTTCTCTGGCCTTAGCCTTTGCAGACACCAGCCATCAGAACCCTCTGCTTCATGCCAGGTGGGGCCCAATCCAGGCAGGAGCTGCAGGAGCTCCCCCAAAGACCCAGAAGGCTGGGTCCCTTCTTTGCCTACAAAAGGCTGGGTCCCCTTCTCTTCCTAGCAAAGAAGCCCCAGGAAACAGTTGGAAGGTTTGGGCCCTCCCTGGCCCAAGACTGGCCTCTGCATCCCAGGTGGGGCAGGAGGGGTTCCGAGGAGCTAGTGGGCACACCCAGGAAGGCCCTGGGCGGGCTAGGCTGGGTTGACGATAGCCAGTGCTTTGTCCTGGCACCTGTGTGCGCGTCCACTGGGCAGGTGGCAGCTCAGAGACTGTGGGTGGCACACGGGCGGGCCCTTTTGTCTCTGAACTGATCTAAGCTGCCACCTGGTTTAGGAGCACAAGCCCCTCCCCCACCGCCCCCACCCTGCTGGCCTACGGTCCACCTAGAGGCTGCTCACCAGGCTTAGGCCCATCTTGCTGCCTCTCTCTAGGTGGGGGCATCTCCAGCTATGCTGACAACCCTTCCGGGGCTGGGCAGAGTCTTGCGGAATGCCTGAGCCAGGCGCTTCGGGACGTGCCCAAGGAGAGACACGTGGGCACGCCTCTCTACCTGGGAGCCACAGCGGGCATGTGCCTGCTCAAGTGAATGTACCATACCCTGACCTCCTGGCCCCGGGGACCACGACAGCCTCAGCACAGGGTGGGCCCCGCATGTCCCCAGCAGCAGCCCTGGGCTGGGGCCCCCTCGGCTGGCTGTACACCCCGGCAGCAGGATCACGGCCACCTGGGGAAGATCCCCTCAGAGTCCCCCCTGTGTCACAGCCTAACCAGTCCAGAGGCTTCAGCCAACGTGCTCACGGCCACGACGCAGACACTGACCCAGTATCCCTTTGACTTCCGTGGTGCCCGCATCCTCTCGGCCCAGGATGAGGGGGTGTTTGGCTGGGTGACCGCCAACTGTCTGCTGGAGAGCTTTATCAAGGTGGGCCCGGTGCCCAGCCCGATGAGCCGGGGGTGTGGGCACCCACCCACTGACTGACCTCAACTTCCACTTCCCATAGTATGGCTGCGTGGGCCAGTGGTTCGGGCCAAGGAAGGAGATGCTGGGGGCCATGGACCTGGGGGGCGCCTCCACGCAGATCACCTTCGAGACGGCCAGCCCAGCCGAGGATCCAGCCAGTGAGGTCCAGCTGCGGCTCTACGGCCAGCACTACCGCGTCTACACCCACAGCTTCCTCTGCTATGGCCGTGACCAGGCCCTCTGGGGGCTGCTGGTCAGTGAACTCCAGGTGCCCTCCACTGAGTCCTTCTGGAGGTAGCGAGCCAGAGGGAGTGGGGGCCAAGGGCCCAGAGCAGAGCCTCAACAGCAGCCATACTGAGGGGGGCTGGGCTTTCATCAGCTGTGAGGACAGGTGGGCGGGGATCCAGCACGGACAGAGGCCCAGGGGCTGGAGGTGAGCCTGGGGAGTGGCCGGCTGCCTGGGGAGAAAGGAGGGCCAGGGCCAGATCTCGGAGGACCTGGACTGCCTGCCTAGGGGGGTTGGTTTTTGTCCAGCAAGAAGGGGGAGCCAGGGGTTGCTCCTGAGCTCAGAAGTGATGTCGCCAAAGTGGAACCTGTGGGAGATTTATCAGCTGGTCCTCTGGGGAGGCCCTCCTAGGGTCTTAGGGTGGGGACGGTGGGCAGTGCTTGGAGTGGCGGTGTGGCCACACACACCCTTGTCACCTGCCCAGACCCACGGCTTCCACCCCTGCTGGCCGAAGGGCTCTTCCACTCACGTGCTGCTCCAGGACGTGTATGAGTCGCCATGCACCACAGCCCGGCGGCCCCAGACCTTCAACAGAAGCACCAAGGTCAGCCTGTCAGGAAGCAGCGACCCTGCCATGTGCCGTGGCCTCATCTCTGAGCTCTTTAACTTCTCCTCCTGCCGCTTCTCTAGATGCTCCTTCAACGGCATCTTCCAGCCCCCTCTGGCTGGAAAGTTCATTGTGAGTCCAGAGGACTGGGGGTGCGGGGCCGGGGGCGTGCCCTGAAGTGCTTGGGGTCTGGTCACGGTGTGGCTGTACCCCCCTCACAGGCCTGCTCTGCTTTCTTCTACACGGTGGACCTCCTGAGAACTGTGACGGGGCTGCCCGTGGCAACCCTGCAGCAACTAGAGGTGGCCGTGGTCACCATCCGCAACCAGATGTGGCGTGAGGTGAGGCCTGCTCCCCCCCTCCTCCAGGGCTGTGCAGGGGGCTCAGCCAGCCAGCGTCACGCGTCCCGATCATTCATTCGCTCAACGAGTAGAGGGGGGTCTTAGGCCTCTCAGAATGCCCACTACAGTGGGGGATACACTGTTAATCAGACTTGAAAAGTGGCCAGGCTACGACAGGGAGGCTGGGAGCCAGATGAGACTGCAGAAGCCTCCCTGAGGCCTGACCCTAGAACCAAGATCAGGAGGGCAGAGAGAACAGCCAGTGCAAAGGCCCTGGGGCAGCAGGGAGCATGGAGTGGACAGGGTGGGGAGGAGTGTCGCTGGGAGAGCGTGGGGGAGAAGAGCAAAGCAGGGGAGAAGCAGAGGGGACTCAGGGGAGACTTAGCAGATAGAATTGGGGGTGGGGGAGTGAGAAACTCCCGGGTTTCTGGCTGCCACCATGGACCAGACGCTGGCCCCGGGTGAAGGATGGAGGGGTTCGGGCATGCAGAGGAAGAGGTGACTCCGGGAGAGGCACTGGAGTGTCTGTAGGGCTCAGTGGTGACGGAGGCCCCATCCTGTCCTCTTCGTGGCTAGTCTCAGACAGACTTGGGGGTGCTGGGAAAGTGGGGATCGGGAGGCAAGCCCAGGGGCCTGGGGTCAAGCCTAGGGCTTCTCCTGTTACCCCGACCATCGCCAAGTTCGCTGCAGCCCTCTGCCCCCTGCGTGGCCATCCCTGCTGTCCCCTGTAGGGCCCCCTCCCAGGCACAGGTGCTTGTTGCCATCCAGAAGTCACCCTGAGGAAAGAGCTCTGCCTGGGGGTGGCCCCGTCAGCCTCGTTCTTTCTGGGACCTGCGGTGGGGTCTCCAGCCCTGCATTGCCTTTCTGTGTCTGGTAGGGCAGAGACCTCCCGGTGGCCGCTGGCCCTACAGTCTCCCACCTGCATTCCAGCTGCAGGCTCGGGCGCCGGGGGAGCGGGCCCGCCTGCCCGACTACTGCGCTGGGGCCACAATCGTGCAGCAGCTGCTGTGCCGCGGATACGGCTTCGACGGGGGCACCTTCGGAGGCGTGACGTTCCAGAAGAAGGTGGGAGCCGGTGGGCCCGCGCGGGCGGGGGCGGGGCCGAGTGCGGAGGGGCGGCGCCTCCCGCCCGGAGGCCTGAGACACCGCGGTCGCCTGGGCGCTTGGCCACATGCTGAACCTGACCCACCTGATCCCCGCTGAGCTGCCCGGGCTGCGCAAGGGCACAGGACTTCAGCTCTTGGGTCGTCCTCCTTCCGCTCTTCGCCGCCATGCCCCTGGCTGCGTTCGTCCTTCGCTGCACCGGGCGCGCTCTGCCAAGCCTTCGAGCGCCACCTAGGGGCGAGTTGGGGGCAGCGGCGCCAGCCCCAAGTCCCCCATGCCTCACCCCAGCCCACTCTCAACATCTCTGTCCCTAATGAAGGCCGGCGCAAGACTCGAGCGCCCACGCCCACATTTGGCCCGGATAGGTGAAGGGAACCGAATCCAGCCCCCGCCTGCCCACTGCGGCCTTGGCTTCATCTCAAGACCTAATGCTCCTCCTCCTCTTACTGGGGCTGGGGATGCAGACACCCCGCAGCCCTCCGCCTGTGAAAACAGGGTTGGGTCCCCAGGGAATGGAATCCTGAGAGTCCCCTCCCACCCCCCCTAGTCTTGGGTTTTAGGGGGAGGGTCAGAGCCCACAAGCTGGGAGCCAGCCCAGCGCCTACTTGTAAAAATTTTGTAGTAAAAAGTTTTTCATAGAGCAGTGGAGAGAACGTCCGTGGGGTGGGGCGTCTCTGCTGTTGCCTGCTCTCCCTCTCCACAGTTTGTTTGTTTGTTTGTTTTGCGGTACGCGGGTCTCTCACTGCTGTGGCCTCTCCCGTTGCGGGGCACAGGCTCCGGACGCGCAGGCTCAGCGGCCATGGCTCATGGGCCCAGCCGCTCCGCGGCATGTGGCACGTGGGATCCTCCCAGACCGGGGCACGAACTCGTGTCCCCTACATCAGCAGGCGGACGCCCGACCACTGCGCCACCAGGGAAGCCCCTCCCCACAGTTTAAAAAAATTTTTTTTGGCTGCGTTGGGTCTTCGTTGCTGCGCACGGGCTTTCTCTAGTTGCGGCGAGCGGGGGCTACTCTTCGTTGTGGTGCGCGGGCTTCTCACTGTGGTGGCTTCTATATTTGCCGAGCACGGGCTCTAGGCGCGCGGGTTTCAGTAGTTGTGGCACGCGGGCTTGGTTGCTCCGCGGTATGTGGGATCTTCCAGGACCAGGGCTCAAACCCGTGTCCCCTGCATTGGCAGGCGGATTCTTAACCACCGAGCCACCAGGGAAGCCCTCCCTCGAGTTGGGTTGGCTGCACAGGCCCCCTCCTGGTCCCGAGGGAGGACCCCGGTTGTTTCTACTTCCTTCCTCTCTGGGCCCAGACCTGGGATGGTGTTGACTGACCCTGGTCTCTTGCTCCACGGTTGTGGCCTGGAGTAGCTGCCAGTTGGCTGGCCTGAAAGAGTCCCTGAGTCCCTTGAGTCTTCTCTGGCCAGCAGAGCCCCTGCAGCGGCAGATCTGCAGCAGTGACCTAGGCCAGACTGGAGTCTGGGCCCCGGCCTCGAGCTGGCCTGGGGTACGGGTGCGCATGGCAGGCAGGAGAGTGAGTGGGCAAGGCAGCTGCCTAGGGTGCAGGCACTGCTCAAGACCCGGCGGGGGGAGGGGCAAACCCTCAACAGGAGGTGGTGTCGGGGGATGTGGCGATCCGGGCCAAGAGGGACGAAGGGCCCATTGCTCAGAAGGATGACCCTTGCCAAGAGGCTGGCTGCGGCGCCAAGCCGTGCAATGACACCAGACGTCGCGTCCCTGCTGCCCAGGTGCTGTTTTCCGCATCCTCAAGAGACATCAGCCAGCCCCACCTGCTGCTCCTGCAGCCCCCCTTCCCTGAGCACTGTTTGCTCCAGCGTGGGAACGCGCGGTCTTGGCCGCACCTCCCCGCCGCCTCCCCCTTTCTGGGAGGTGAGCTCAGACACTGTTTCTGTCTGGTCAGTGCCTTGTGTGGGGGAGGATGGCGGTCCTTGTCCTGCTCATCAGCCCCCGCCCAACGCACGCACCGCGTACCCTTCTGGTTTCTGAGCCATTTCACAAACCTGAGGGCAGCCAGCCCTATCTTCGAAGTTTTGAAACACAAAGGGCTGAAAGGAAGCACCGCGCTGGGGGCCCCGCACGAGCCTGGGAGGTTTCCAGGTGGGATGGGGTGCGGGTGCTCTCAGGAGGCAGCCGGTGGGGGGTAGGGGCATCACAGTGCTTGCTGTCGTGGGGCACCCCGGAGCTAAAAGGCTGTCACCTGGGCACCGTGGACAGCTCTCAGCTGGCTGTCATCAGTAGCTCCAAGTCACTCTTGCCCCCTGGTGGCTTCACTGAGAGCGGCCGTCCCACTGCAACCGCAGCGGCCACCGGCACCGACCTAGTTCTGTGCATGTGTGTTTTGCCTTCACGGTGTGTCTGAATGCCCGGTGGGTCTTTGCGCACACCTGGGCATCTCTGTGCACCTATCCAGCTGTGTGCGCCTGGTGTCCTTCCGGGTCCAGGCAGGTCCTCCGCTCCGGGAGGGTGGGGGTGGGGTGGCAGTTAGCAGCCCGAGAGGGACGGGGCCCGGGGGAAGCGCATCCTGAGGAAACCCGTCCCCAACCAGTCCCTAGCCTAGAGAAGATCCCCGGCAGCACAGGCGGCAGAGGTTGAGGCACCCGGAGGACTGGCTGGATGGGTGGGAGGAAAGGGGGAGCAGAATTGGAGGGGGGAGGGGGCGCAGCCTCAAGGCGCCGTCCCGCCCCCGCAGGTGGAGCGCGCAGGCGCACTCCCGGCACGCGCGCCTCTCGCTGCCTCGCCTCCGTCCCGGATCCTTTGCCGCAGCGTCAGCGCCGCCGCTGCCTCTTTTCCTCATCTTCCGCCTCCTCGGCCTCTGCCTCCTCTTCCTCCTCCGCCCCCTCCGCCGCCGCCAACGCCGGCGCCTCCCCCGACGCGGCGCCCAGAGCCCGTGCCCAGCCCCGGGCCGCGCGGTGCCATGCTGCCCCGGCGGCGGCGCTGAAGGATGGCGACGCCTGTCCCTCCGCCCTCCCCGCGGCACCTGCGGCTGCTGCGGCTGCTGCTCTCTGGCCTCGTCCTCGGCGCGGCCTTGCGCGGTGCGGCCGCCCGCCGCCCGGGTGAGCGAGTGCACTGGGCGCAGGCCTCGCGCGGGGCGCCGGGGATCGCCGGGCGGGGGTCCGGCCGCGCGGCGCCGCCGCCGTCATCCTCCCCGCCGCCGCCCTCGCCAGGGCCCGCAGGCCTCGCAGGCCCCGCAGGCCCAGCCCGCGAGCCACCGCGCCGGCCCCGCTTCTCCCGAGTCGAGTAAACAGGCCCGGCGGGGAGGGCGCGGCACCGGACCGCCGAGGGGCTCCTCTGGATGGGAATTCTCACGGCTTCTTGGAGGCGAACCTGAAGTTGATTCGCTTCTTGTCTTTGTCTGAGTTCGTGAGCCTGGTGGGTCGGTGTCTCAGGAGGGCTGTCTCTGCGCGGCCCCGCGGCCTGGAGTCTGTCCCGTGGGCGTTTCTGTGTGTGCGCGTCTCCGGCACCGCGGGTGCGGGCCCGGCCCTGGGTGCCTGCCGGCCTTACTGCCGGTGCCCGTCCTGGAGTCGGAGTCGCATTGCTTGTCGGTCCCTATGCCTCGGGTGGTGGACACGCGCCTTGCTTTGCTGCCATGGTGGGGTCTGAAGTTTCCTTGGGCATCTGACAGCTTGTCCCAGGTTTAGGGTTTTGCTCTGGCCTCAGTGGGGACAGCAGGAGCTTGCAGTCTCTGCTTCCACACTCACCCTCTGCTCTGCAGGGCCCCTCCATTCTGTCTTCTGTGCTTGGGGTTGCAGAGCACCCCGCAAGGTAGACTGAGGCAGAGAGGGATGAGCCCAGGGTCCTGGCAGACGCTCCTGGCTCCCCAGGTGGGCACTGAGGTTCCAAAAGTCTGCGGGAACCCAGAACCCAGAATGCACTCTGCCAGGTGGCAGAATTGGGAGACTGCATACCCATGACTTCACTCGTTTTTCCTGGCAGCCGCATAGGAGAGGTGGTGTTCTTAGCCCATTTTACAGATGAGGAAATTGAGGCACAGAGAAATGACCACTGTATGATGCCACCGGGATGCTCACCTGGGCAGTGCGTGCGGTCTGCATGTGTGGCCTCAAGAGGCCAGAGCAGGGCAAGCCTCCTCCTGGGCACAGCACCCCTGGACCGAGGCCTGGCACCAGCAGGGGAGGCTCCCAAGGAGGCCTGAGGGCCAGAGCATGGCTGGCCAGGGATGGTGGAGGCTGCGTGCTGATGGCCTGGCTGCAGGGCGTGCAGGGTGGGGCCTCCTGAGGAGATGGATTATGGCCCCGGCACAGAGCCTCTGGGGCGGGCAGGTGCCGCCCAGCTGCTCATCAGCTCTGTGTGCACCCGGATGCAGGGCAGGGTGCCAGCCACTCTCCAGCTGCTGCTTTTCCTGGGACCTCCTCCCTCACCCTGAGTCTGGAGCAGGGGCCTTCCCGGGGCTAAACAGGCAGCAGCCACATCTTCCCGGGCTGGGGGACTAGGAGTGGAGGGAGGCCCCTGGAACCCAGAACCCAGAGCCAGCTCTGGAACTCAGGCCCCTACCCTTGCCCTGGCGCACTCTGGGTTCTCTGCACTAGGGGCTGGGACTGCCTGGCTCCCAGGTGCCCAGCTGGTGGGTGGGGTCCAAACGGACCAACTGGCACAGGCTTAATGTTTAACTAGCCCAAGCCCTGGGCCCAGTTCACTGATATGGGCGCCTGCCAACCCAGGTTGTACTGGAGGGGGGATCCCTGGGATGGGAACCTCAGCCCACTTGCCCACCTGCTGTAGGAGCTGCTGGAACTTCCTTGAAGGGATGCCTACAGCCAAGAGGCTGGGGGTGTCACGTTACCAAGGAAACCAAGCCAGGCCAGCCAAAGTCTGGAGAAGGACAGAGCCGGCATTCCCGGATGCCCATGTCACCCTCCTGCATCAGGGACTGGTCCTGGTTTTCCGAGATGCGCCCGCCCCCACCTCCCCAGACACCGCTGACGGTTCTGCTGGGTCTCCCCCTGGCTCCACTGGCGCTGCTGTCCCGTGAATGCGGCTAGTGTCCCAGGTCTTGAGACATTCCCCAGCTTTGAGGCAACTCACTTTCTGCATCCAGAGAGGAAACTGAGGCAGAGAGGGCCACCGCCCTCCACCACCCAGCATCAGGATGGGAGCCTTGGTCACGTGTGCAGGACACTGAGGTCTGAGCCCCAAATTAGAAACGGCCTGGCCTGTAGTGCCAGGCCCTCCCCAGTCCCTGGCAGTGGTGGCTGCAGGAGTGACCCCGGCCTGGTTTCTGTTTCCGAAGCAAGTGAGATTGGCAGACTCCGTCCCCAGTATCCCCAGCCCCGGTGGCTCGGCTGTGCCCTGGGGACGAGCCAGAGGGTAGATGTGGGGGCGGTGACTCCACCCTGCTGCCTCCCAGCTGGGTCCTCTAGGGCTGTAGGATGTCACGAGGAGGTTTGTGGTGGGGGTGGGGGGAGGCAGCCCTGAAATAGGAGACCGCCCCGAGGTGGTGGGAGGGAGCGACCTGGGCCCCACCCTCTGGGGCTCCCAGGTTGGGCAGGGGTGAGAGAGTCGCTCTAGCACAGGTTGAGACCCGAGGTAGGACTTGGAGCGCTGCAGGGCGCTAACCGGGAGAGCTGAGCGGTCTCTGGATGGCAGGGGACGGCTCCTGTGCGGAGAGCTGGCTCAGGTCTGGGGAGCGGCCTCCGGGGAGTGGGTGAGGTGAGGCCGGAGAGTTCCGATAAGCGTTAGGAGGGTTTGTCTTCCTGATTCTCATCCCTGGTGCCGGGGAGGAAGGGCCTGCCCAGAACAATGGCCGGAGCCGGGCTTGGCCAGCTCTGCAGGGAGGGGCTGGGGTGGTCAGGACAGTCCTGCTTACTGTGCAGGGGCTGAGTCAGGCCGGCCGTGACCCTGTTCTGCCTCTGCTTTCTTCTCAGATGCAGCCGTCTGTCCTGGGAGCCTGGACTGTGCCCTGAAGAGGCGGGCGCGGTGCCCCCCGGGGGCACGTGTCTGCGGTCCCTGCCTTCAGCCCTTCCAGGAGGACCAGCAGGGGCTCTGTGTGCCCAGGATACGCCAGCCTGTGGGTATGGCTTCCTCCCTTCCCCACCTGGTACCTTTGACCCCAGCCTCACCTCTCAGCTCTCCTGCGCTTTGTGGGGTGCCAGGGACTCTCCAGTCCCCCTCCAAGTGGCCCGGTGATCCTTTCCAGATGGCACCAGCCCACAGCTGGGTGGTGGGCTGAGGCCTGGGGCAGTTAGCCCCTCCCAGGGCAAGAGGTATCCAGTGTGAAGTGCTGGGGTGATTCTGGGAGAGGCAGGGTCAGAGCTCCCCTGGCTTGGGTCTCCGCAGGGTTGGTCCCAGACCCCTCAGGCACCCACTTCTCCACCCGTTGGGCCGCCCCTGCTCCTTGCCCAGCGACCCCTCTCTCTCCATCACTCACCCATCCTGTCTGCTTGATGGTGCTGGCGGTGCCCTGCCCGCCGGCCTGAGCCCAGAGTCTGTCGGGATGGTGCCAGCCAGAGTGACTCCAGGTGTGATGGGGCATTGCAGAGGGTGCTCTGGGGGCTGGGAGGGGCTTCCTGGAGGAGCATGTTCCTGGCAGTGAGTGGGGCGGGGGCCTGCTGCAGAAGGCGCATGCTCTGCACTCGGGGTGCTGGGCGGGGGTGTCGACTTGGAGCCTCTGTCTGGACAGCGGTGCCGACGGCAGGGACGAGGGGGACCCAGCCACGGCCCCGCCCCAGCAGCTGCCCTCCCTTCCTCCTGATGGCCTGGTGGGGGCGGGGGTACAGGATGGGGCTTCTCCGCATTCCTTGGGGGGACCTGCTCGTCTCGGCAGTGGGCCAGGTGACGCGTCGCCCCCGTGTTCCTCCCACCGCCTTGTGGGTACTGCGTGGGGTGTGGGGCAGCACCCCTGCCCTTCTCCTGGCCTCTGCACGTTTCCATAGCACTTCCACCCCCTGACCGCTTTCCTGGGAACGCTGTGCTCACGCAGAGCTCCCTCCGTTGTCACCATGGCAACCGGGATGGCCAGGAGCAGGCTGGCTGGTACCTGGTCCTCTGGCAACAGGTGCCTGGGAGGAGCCTGGAGGGAGAAGGAGGCCTCCTCGGCGGGGAGGGCCTCTCCCTCTCTCCCTCTCGGAAGGCTGCCTGTAGCTGGTGTTGCCAGGGAGGGGCTGGGGGCCTCTCCACCTGATGGCCCTTCACCCTCCCCAGGGGAGGGCTTGCCCCAGCCCAGACTGGAAGATGAGATCGACTTCTTGGCCCAGGAGCTAGCCAGGCAGGAGGTGGGGCACTCCAGGCTCACGGCCCCACCCCAGCCTGAGGGGAGACAGCGGCTCCCGGAGGCCGGTGAGACCCCGCCCCCTTCCCCTGTCCAACTCCTCACCACCCTTGACCCCAGCCCGGTCTTGCTGTTTAACTTGCCTTCCCTCTGCAGCATCCACCTTGGGGCTCTCAGAGCGTGGCCGGGGCCCCAACCTGAGCCTCCCCTCCACGCGGGGAGCGCCCACGCCCCGCACCTCCTCCCTGCGCTCCGCTGTGTCATCTGGGCCTGTGCACATGTCCCCGCTGGAGCCACGGGGCGGGCGCGGTGACAGCCTTGCCCTCCGTAAGTCTGGCCGGGCGGGGAGGCAGGGTCCTGCCCGAAAGGCTGCCCTCACTGCGCCCCCTCCCTGCAGTGCTGATCGTGGCGTGCTCCGTGGCCGGCGCGGCCGCCCTTGCCGTGGCCGTTCTCTGCTGGTGTCGGTGAGCATGGGGCCGGGCTGGGGGTGGGCGGCCGGGCCGCCGGGCGGTGACCCCGCGGGTCTCAGGTGTGGTGTCTCCACCCCCCGCAGGCTGCAGCGAGATGTTCGCCTGACCCAGAAGGCCGACTACGCGGCCCCGCAGGCGCCCAGCTCCCCAGCCACGCCCAGGATCTCGGTGTGTGGCCCCGCCCTGCTCGCCCGTCCGTCCGTCGTCCCCCTCCGCCTCGGCCTGACCCTGTCTCCCCACTCCCGCAGCAGCCCGGGGACCAGCGGCTGGCGCACAGCGCGGAGATGTACCACTACCAGCACCAGAGGCAGCAGATGCGGTGCCTGGAGCGGTGAGAAGCCCCACCCGCCCCGCCCCGCCCCGCCCCGCCGCAGGCCCAGCCACCCCTATCCCGGGGCCGAGGGCACCTGGAGGGTGAGGGAGGACCCGACGATCCTGCCCCCACCCAGGCATAAGGAGCCCCCCAAGGAGCTGGACTCCGCCTCCTCCGACGAGGAGAACGAAGACGGCGACTTCACGGTGTACGAGTGCCCCGGCCTGGCCCCGGTGAGTGTGGGGGTGGGCGGTGGGTGTCCCGCCCCTGCCCTGGACCCACCTAACGCCAGCGTTCGCAGACTGGAGAGATGGAGGTGCGCAACCCACTGTTCGACCACGCCTCTCTGTCCGCGCCCCCGCCGCAGTGACCCGAAGGCTGATGCCCACCCGCTCATGGACGCGCTGCCCACGGGTGGGGAGGGGCAGGGCCCAGCCTTTCCCATTAAAGAGACTGTGTCCTGACGCTCGTGTGCTTGTGGCCGGGGCCCCGGGGCGGCTGGGAACCCCTTGCCGGGGAGACTCCCCCTGCTGCCAGGGACCTTCTCTGCTCTCCGTTGCACCTGTCCCCTCACATCTGGACGCCCCCCGGTCGAGGGGAGGAAGACGACCCAGGAGACAGGCGTGGATTGGAAAGCCTGGAGACAAGGCAATTAAAGCACATTTCACAACTTCGGCTGGGTGTGCTGGAGCCTGACCCCCCCCCCTTCCCCACCCGGGCCATGTGGAGGGACCCTGGAGCGGGGCCTCGGGCTGCCTTCCACGCCCCGAGAGAGGCGTGGTCTCTGTGCCCTTCGTGGGAGGACCCTGTCATGGCCCGCTGGGGAAGAGAGGCTTTATTTTTCCCAGGCAGAGGACCACCCTAACCTCTTTCTCCTCCAGGCCTCCCCCACCAGCACTTGCGCCCCAGAGCCGGGGAGGGGAGGAGTGCGGCACAGGGCCGGGCCAGCCTGAAGTTGGTGCCCCTCCCTCGAGCCCGCTGCCAGCGGGCACCCCAGGCCTCGTGCCTGCCCTGTGTCCGCACGGGCTGGGGGGCGGGGAGGGATGGCACGCAGGACTTGGCTGTGGCCCGCGGCCTGGGGAGGGGGGCACGCCAGGGAGAGGGACACAGGCTGCACACAGGCGGCTGGGCCAGGTCAGGGGACAGAGGTGAGCGGGGCCCTGGTCCACCCCAATCCCCCACCAAGGAGCGGGAGGCCCGTGGAGGGGGAGGGGGACCTCCAGCTGAAGGCCCAGCGCGGTCAAAAGTGCCAAGACTGGGCCTGGCAGAGGGGTTTCTGGGGTCCAGGAGCAGCGGGGGCCTGGTGCACACAGGGTGTGGGTATCGGGCCCGTCTGCCTCACCGGGGCTCGGGATGAGGGGTGGGTTGGGTTCAGAAGTCCCTTAGTTATTCCTAGGGGTGGGGCGTCCAGAGAATGCTGGACCTCTGGCTCCTTGATGGATGGGGGCAGCCGTGAATGAGGAGGACAAAGCCAGTTTGGGACGGTCAGGTCCCCGAGGTGGGGCTGGGCCGGGGAAATGGGGTTGGCTCTGCTCAGAGCTGATGGCTTGTCCTAAAGCGGTATGTTTCTGGGGCTAGAGCCCACCCCTGACTCCTGGGCCGTGGCCTTGGGCTGGCCCTCAGCAGGAAGCCTCAGTTTTCCTTTGATGCACTGGTGCGGGAGATGAAAGGGGCCGGGTACAGGGAGCCGGGAATGAGGGTGGCAGGGCGGTGAGGACCGCTGTCCACTGTCGTTTAATCTGTATCATGAGGGGAAATAGCCACGAAGGAAACGGGGGGTGGGGGGTGGGCAGAGAGATTAAGTTCTCGCTCAAGGGCAAGACACCCAGGCTGATCCAGCCCAGGCCAGTCTGTCTCGCCAGCTGGAACCTGCAGACCCAGGGCCGGAGTTTCCCCTGGAGCCCTGGGGTCAGTCCCTGAGCTCCTGGTAACTTGCCTTTCCCACCTCGTGCTGGCCTGACCTGGGCAGAGAGCGGCCACCCTACGTGCTGACCATTGTCACCTTCCAGACGACGGCACCTAGGCAGCAGGAGCGTGGGAGGCACGCAGTGCCAGCCCGAGGGGCGCCTCGGGGAGAGGGCCAGAGCCCGGCTGCCAGGCCGGCTGCCCCAGGGGCGGGCCTGAGCAGAGCCAAGTCCAGACGCGTGCCCAGAGGGCCCCCTGGTGGCCACGCTCCCAGCCACCGGCTCTTGCAGGGGCGGACTGAAGGCAGCAGAGGGGAGCCTGGGCACCCTTTACTCCCAGGGAGAGGGTGAGGCGGGGGCTCAGGGAGTGCCTCTGGGAAGGTGGGTGCCCAGGCTGGCAGGTGGGGCTGGGGGTGCAGCTGAGGGAACAGCACGAGGGCAGTGCCGGAGGGCAGTCACAGCAGGCGGCAGCTTTCAGCCTCCCCGTGGACCACCTGGAGGCCACCAGCCCCTCCAGCCATCCTTCCCTTCCTGCCCAGGCTGGGGAGCATGGCCACATCCTGTCCAGGGGCAGCTGCAGCGCCTGCCGGGAGCTCCTCCAGGGCCCTGGGGGTGGTGCAGGATGGGGACTCGGCACCCCGGAGCGGCCGAGCCACCCAGGCTGGCAGGAGGACCAATTTGCGCAGCGCGGGGAGGACGTCTCCTCCTGGGGTCTGCAGCTGGGGAGCTGCCCACTGCCTAGGCTCTCGGCTAGGGGGCCACCCCACCCCGCGGTCTGTGCCAAGCACCATCTTAGCCCCAGGGTCTATGTTGGGCCGTGGCGGTGTCACCCTCGGGCACCTACCCTCGGGAGGATACCAGGCCAGCGAAGCTTCCTAAGGAGCGCAGGCACACGTGCGTCACCGGCCCCGCCCCGCCCCCACGCCCTCTAGTGAGAACCGGCTGGAGGTGGGGTGAGGCAGGGCCTGTGAGGGTCCCAGGTGGGCTCAGGGCTCCTGGTGGGGTGGCCAGAAAAAGTGCTCGTGGGCAGGGCCCCCGGGCTGGGGACCGGAGCAGCAGCTCCAGCCCCAGGGCAGCCCCCTGCACCCCAGGGCCCGTGAAAGGAAGGGTGGTTGAGGATCCGACCAAGAGCAGGGGCCGGCTCTGTCTGAGCTCACCTGGGGCCAGTGGAAGTCAAAAAAGCCAGATGGGGAGCGGGCCTGGAACCGCTCGGCGCCTTGTGCGCGGCGAGTGGGCTGAGGAAGGCCCTCCTCCCTGGGGGACCCCAAGCCCCTGCCCTCCCTTCCCTGACCCGGTCCGCCGGCCGCTATCTCATTGCGGAGGCCACCGGAAGGGGGATCCTCTTCCCTTGGGCCCTGGGCAGTGAGAAGCAGGGAGCTTGGGGACAGGCCGGGGGCAGCCCTGCACTCGGCTGCGGGTGTGACCCTGTGGGCCTGGGTCCCAGGTGCTCTCGGGCTGCTAAGCCGGAGGTGGGTGCCCGCCTGCGTCCCAGTGACTCCGAGGCCCAGGGCTGAGCTGGCAGGAGGAGGCCCCATTTCCCTTTGACTCAGACTCTCTCACCTTTTTCTTTTTTCTCTGAGAACCTCTCGTTCTGACCCATCTCTGGGCCAACCTCGGAGCCCCATTTCCCAGCCAGCAGGTTCTCACGAGCGGGGGGGGGCCCAGCCACTGGCAGGCATGCCAGGGGCCCATAGGAGCAGCAGCCCTCGCGTAAGGGTGGAGGAGGTTCCTTTGGGTCCACCCAGGAAGGGAGCGGGCTGCGGGTGTGGGTGAGGCCGGTGGCAGGGCCCCAGGCAGCCTGGCAGTGCAAACAGGAAGGGCAGAGGCCCTGGCAGCCAGGAGCCAGGTGGCTAGCAGGCTGTGGCGGGATCGGCTCCTTCCTGCTCTCCCCCGCTGCCCGAGGGCCACCTGCCACAGGGAGAGGGGGTGGTCTCCTGCGGGGCCCCCCTGCCAGAGAAGAGACGCCTGGGTGGAACCAAAGGCTCAGTGCCACTGTGGTCCTCTCCCTAAGTGCTGACTGCCGGAAGGGCAGGGGTGACGGCAGCTGTCCGCTCCAGTCAGGGCCCGATGCTGGCCCGTGGGAGCCAGACCTGGTGGCTGCTTCCACACCCCGGACCACCAGATGGTCTCCGACAGACCCTGCAGCCCCCGCCCCGCCGCCCGCCGATGTTGCACAAGGCGTCACCGCAGCACAGAGGTTATGCAGGGGGTGGGGAGCCTCAGAGGCCCCAACTGCCCCCCTTCTCCTGGACTTGCCTCTGTCCCCCTCCATGGGGCTGTTGCCAGCTCCCCGGTTCCCGCCCTGAGAGCGGTCTGGTCCTCATTGGAGGGCAGGTGTTGGGGGAGGCCAGTAGCCCCGGGAGCCCGAGTGGAGCAGGACAGGAACTTCAGGGTGATGGGAGGCGCCCAGGGAGGCGTGGGCGGCAGATCCGACCAACGGTTCCTGGTTGCTGTTCCTCCCACGACAACCAGCCCGCAGCCTCCCCAAACTGGACAGGCCTGAGGCCCTTAGGACACTGGCACGAGGGCTGGGCCTCGCCCGGCCACGTCCAGCCGGCTTGAAGGAAGCTGATGGCTGAGCGCGGGGTGCAGGCCGGAGCCAGGGCTGTCCATCTCCGAGGAACCAGGGCAAAAGGGGAAGGAACTGGATCTCCATGCCTGGGCCTCCAGGGCTGGCCAGACAGTGGGGGAGGAGAGGGACTCTGGACTTCAGCCTTCCTTTTCCTGGAGCGGGTGCCAGCCCCCTGCCCACGTCAGGGACAGAGCGACTCCTTCCCTTTCCAGCCTGGAAAGCCCCCTCCCTGCCCCCGCTCCCACCCTGGGCTGTGGGACCTGGAAGAAGAGACCTGGAGCCCCCAAGGGCAGGCCTCCCACCCCAGGTTCCTGCAGCTCTTCCCGGCCCGGCAGGAACCCGGGGCCCCGCAGCCGGGGCTTCCACAGACACGGGTCCCTGGGAGGGGAAAGAGGGCGTGGCAGCCCCACAGCCCAGCCCGGGGCCAGGCCCAGCCTGGCACCTGCCCACCGTGGGCGTGTGCTGGGGCCTTGTGTGGGCAGACGCTCCTAGGACCCCTGGACGGAGCCCCTCTCTGGGAACCTGGGTTCCGGGACAAAGGTGTCCTAGAGGCAGCAGGGGTGGGATGCGGTGGAGTGGCCCAATTAGAAGCAAAGAACAGGAGAGACCTCAGCCTCCTGGCAGACGGCTGAGTGCAGCACATCTGCAGCAGGAGGGTCCGGGAGCCCACGGGAGTTGAGCGGGCGGTGAGCAGGGGAAGTGGGTGATGACACAGCACTGGGGGAGGCGGTGCTGGCCTGGGCTCGGCTGGCCTCTGAGGGAAGCGTGCCTGCCCTCCACGGACACCCCAGGCCCGGGCAGCAGGCCACAGCTGGGTGCTCAATGGCTGGGCCACACTTCTGGGGCGGGGGCCGCCTCTGCTCAGGATGGCCTCCCTTTCCCTGAGGCCACGCGGGCCCTCTCCTCCTCCTGCCTCCCGTGCCTGCCCCGTGCGTCACCTCCAGGCCTTTCCAGAGGCCAGCAGGGGTGGGGGACACGGTCCTGGACCCTGGCTGGGCACCCTTCCTGTAGCCGCCCCCCCCCCTCAGCAGCCAGAGGACTAGAGGGGGAGGCGGGGTGAGGATGGCGGTGATGCCAAAGGTCACCTCAGGGTGGGGGTGAGGGCGGGACAGGAGCGGGAAGGTACCCTGGTTGCCCTCCCCGTGAGCAGAGCAAAGGACAGCATTTCCAGGTGGGGCTGGGTGCAGGGCACAGCTGTGATTTCAGGGCATCCCCGTGCAGCCGCGGCTGTGATTTGAGAACCTCCGGCTTCTCGAGTAATTAATCATCCGGGAGCTGCCGATGCATAATACCGGTGAGTGTCTGGTCTTCGGGGAAGCTTGGGCTGGGAGGATGGGGCCTGGGGCGAGCCCAAGGAGACAGTTTCTCTTCTGGTGTCCTGTGCAGGGGTCAGCCCCGCGCCGAGGCTTCGGGCTTTGGGGGGCCTGGCGGTAGCGGCTCTTCTCTCGGCACTGTGGCTCCTGTGGCTGCTCAGGTCGGCCCCTGGGGGAGCTCCGGCGCCCCAGCCCACGATCACCATCCTCATCTGGCACTGGCCCTTCGCCAGCCAGGCCCCAGAGCTGCCAAGCAATACCTGCACCAGCTACGGTGTAGCCCACTGCCGCCTGACCACCAACCGCAGCCTGCTGGCCAGCGCCAACGCCGTGGTCTTCCACCACCGAGAGCTGCAGACCCGGCAGGCCCGCCTGCCCCTGGCCGAGCGGCCGCAAGGGCAGCCCTGGGTGTGGGCCTCCATGGAGTCGCCCAGCCACACCCACGGCCTCGGCCGCCTGCGTGGGGTCTTCAACTGGGTGCTGAGCTACCGGCGTGACTCAGACATCTTCACGCCCTACGGCCGCCTGGAGCCCCGTGAGGGGCCGGCGCCGCCGCTGCCGGCCAAGAGCAGGGTGGCCGCCTGGGTGGTCAGCAACTTCCAGGAGCGGCAGCGGCGCGTGCAGCTGTACCGGCAGCTGGCACCCCACCTGCAGGTGGACATGTTCGGCCGCGCCAGCAAGCAGCCCCTGTGCGACGACTGCCTGCTGCCCACCGTGGCCCGGTACCTCTTCTACCTGTCCTTCGAGAACTCCCAGCACCGAGACTACATCACCGAGAAGTTCTGGCGCAACGCGCTGCTGGCCGGCGCGGTGCCCGTGGTCTTGGGCCCCTCGAGGGTCAACTACGAGGCCTTCGCCCCGCCTGACGCCTTTGTGCACGTGGACGACTTCGGCTCGGCCCGCGAGCTGGCCGCCTTCCTCACCAGCATGAACGAGAGCCGCTATCGGCGCTACTTCGCCTGGCGAGACCGGCTCCAAGTGCGGCTGTTCAGCGACTGGCAGGAACGCTTCTGCGCCATCTGCGCCCACTACCCCCACCTGCCCCGTGGCCAGACCTACCAGGACCTCGAGGGCTGGTTCCGCGCCTGAACTCCTTCCGCTGGAGGAGGCAGGGGAGGGTGTCTGGGAGCCGGAGGTGTGGGTGGAGCCCTGGGTGTGGAAATCCAACCCACTGGCATCCGTCCAACCAACCCCATGGGCAACCCACGGGCTGTCTTGGGTGCTGGGGATGGAGGCCAGGAAGCAGGGGTAGCCTTGGCAGGCTGCCCGGAGGCGGAGGCGAGTGGGCCCAGGAGCCACTATTTGGGGGCAGAGGTGTGAGCAATGGGGGTGCACGTCGCCGGGGCCCATCAGAGACGAGAGGCTACAGAGGCCCTCCCTCCCCCACCTTGATCATACCTTGGGCCAGTCAAGGCTGTCCTCCTGAGGTCTGTGGGGGCAAGACCTGGGCCCCCGACCTCTGTAGCCACGGTCCCCTCTTCCGGGATGTGCAGGCTGGAGCCCCGCGTACAGACCTGCGTGGCCCCGACCTGAGACAGCCAACCAGCTTCTTGGGCTTTTGGCAGCCTGCGGTCAGTCCCCTCGGGGGAGGGGACACCAATCGATAAAGAAACAAAGGACACGAATAGCATGGCACGTGTTGCGTCTGCTTCCCCCCCCCCCTCCCCGCCGCCACCTTGGCCACACGGGCCTTTGTCCCGGCCGGATCCTGCCCTCTCCATCCCAGGCCTCTGTCCTCCCAGCTTCTTCAGCCACACTGAATGGCACCGCAGCAGAGAGCCTTCCCTGACCCCCCAAAGGCCGAGGGGCAGAGAGCAGCGGCCAAGGACAGAAACGCGGCTGGGGCGGGGGACGGCGCCCCATCTCGAAGGCCCTGGCATTTCATTCTCAGGCTGCAGGGTGTCCGGGCTGTGACGAGGTCTGGTTTTTGATGTGGGGCTCCCTGTGGCTGGTGGTAGCACGGGCATCAAGAAGGCACCAAGGTTACTGCTGCAGCCAAGGGAGCCCTTGTGGCGGGCTGTGTGGGGGGAGGGGAGGCAGACGGTGAGCCTCTGGGTGGCGCTGACAGGGCCCCAGGAGCGCATTCGCCCCTACCCCAGGTGGGGTGGGCAGCAGGTGGAGGCAGGAAGCTGCCCGCCCACTTGGCAGCGGCTTGTGGGGAAGGCCCACCGGTGACTTCCTGCCCTGCCCTGGCCGAGGAGAAGGAAGTGTCCTCAGGCTGCAGAGGGCGTGGTTGGGGGGATTGTACTCTGCCCTCTTCCCGGGACTGCTTCTCCACCGCAAGGAAGGAGCTGGGAGGCGGTGGGGAGGTGCGGCCCCCCAGATCTAACAGTCAGTTTAGGATGCGTCTTCTTTGTGCAGCCCAGACACTGGGCACCGTTCACAAGTTGGGAAACTGAGGCTGGGAGGAGCCGTCAGAACCCACCGCCAGGCCTCTGCTCCCCGCAGGGCCGGCCTGCCCTCTGCTGCCCTCTGCTGGCCTCCCCGGGAATGGACCGCCCCACCAGGTTCAGACCCGGCCTCCGTCTGTTCCGCCGCTTGGCTTCGGCAGGCACCAAACCACCTCTGCGGAATTCACTGGACCCCAGACTCCCTGTGCAGAGGCCAGACTCATCCTCGCATATAGGGCGAAAAATGAGCCACTAACAGAGGGAGCAGCCTCAGTCTCCCCGAACTCCGGCCTACCCCGCCTGCAGGGAGCAGTTCTCGCTCTGGGTCCCTTCCCTTCCTCGCTGGGCCCAGGGAGGTGCAGACCCGGCCGAGCCCAGCCAGGCCAGTCCTGCTACTTGGTCACCAAGCGGCTCATTCACAAGTAATGCAGGAAACTCTTAACAAGGGTAGGGCAGCCTACCTGCAGCGCCACCTGCTCGTAAGTGGTGCAGGTCGGGGCTGCACCCAGTGGGGCAGGAAAGCTGAGTCCTGAAGGTGTGAGAGCAGGGCCCACCCTGTGCATAGGTGGGATCTGCACGCAAGGCTGAGCTCCCCTCCCCAAGTGTGGGCGGCTGCCTCCCTCCAGGCCCCAAGTGCCCTGGGCACCAGGACCTGTCTCTTAGGTCCAGATGAAATTCCTGCCATCAGCCCTTCTTCGGGGAGGGCAAGGCCGAGGTGGGGACCTGATGGGGGACGACCGCTCCCAGCATCCCCTCAGGGCGCCCTCGGCCAGGGCCAGTGACGACCTTGGGGTGTCTCTGTGGGAGGAGGATTTCAAGGGGGTGGGGCGCTGCGCGCAGGCCTGGCGCCCCTGGGAGAAGAGCGCCCTGGAAGGGAGTGAGTCGGGGGTCTCGGTTTAGATGTGGGCTCTTGGGCGCGTCACGTCAATGCCTAGCGAGATGGGGGGCGACCAGAAAGCCACTCTTGGCGGGTCAGAGCTCCAGGAACGGCCCGGGCGGGCGGGGGCCCCGAGCGGCGGGCACCGGGCGGCCCCTTTAAGGGGGGGCGGCGCGGGCTGGGGGCGGGCGCGAACGGCTGTCGCCGCGGCCGCCGGGGCGGAGCCAGCGCCGAACCGGTCCCGGACGCCCGAGACGCCGCCCCGCGCGGGCGATGCCGAGCGGCGCGGCGGGTGGCGGGCGGCGGGGCGCGCAGAGGAGCGGGCCGCGGCGCGGAGGCGGCCGGAGCGCGGCCCCGCCATGGGCTTCCTGCACCAGCTGCAGCTGTTGCTCTGGAAGAACGTGACGCTGAAGCGCCGGAGCCCGGTGAGCGACCCCGCGCGCCGCGGGCCTGCGGGAGCGGGAGGCTGCGCGCACCGGGGCCAGCGGCGCGCTCCCCGCGAGCACGTGCGGCGGCCCGGCCGGGCACGCGCAGACCCCAGGCAGGCGGGGCGAAGGGCCGGAGACCCCTCACCTGCCCCCGCGCCTGCCCGCGCTCCGGCCTCCGGGGAGGGGGCTCGGCAGTGCCCGGCCCGCCGCCTGCGTCCGCTGACATTCGTGGTGCTCGGATGAGTCACGGGGCGGGCGTCCTCCACAACGCGCTCTCCGGGGCCAGCTTCGGGGGTGGGAGGTGGCCCTGGGACCCTGGGGTCTTGAGAGGTCCTGTTTCCCAGGGCAGAGGTCTGGCTGGGTGTATGGATCCAGCGCAGAGGCTCTGTGGTCTCTGGGCCCAGCCCCCTGGCGCCCACTGCAGGGACCCTGTCCCTCCCCTCCGTGCAGTAGCCCTCTGTCCTTGGGCAGGCACCTCTCCCCCCCCCACCCCCCCGCCCACATCCACTAGCCCTCGCTCCTGCTTTCTCACCACCGGCAGTGTCCTTGCTGTGCCAGCCTCAGCCAGCCCGAGTCCCTGCATCCTTTTGTCCTTTGGGGCCAACCTCCCTGAAGCTGATCCACTCTCTGATCTCCCCCACCCAGCCTCCTCTGGGGACTGGGTGCTGCTGTTTGGAGCTGTGACCACCCCAGCTCTCTGCCCTGTGCCTGAGGTTGCAGGGCACAGCAGCTGGCAGGGGCAGGAGCCCCGGTGAGGAGAGGTGCTGGGGTGGTATGGATGTCATCATGCTGACCGTCACTGCTCCGGCCCTGGGAAGGACAGGGGCATCTCCTGCTGGCCTGCGCAGCCGGCAGCAGCCACACACCAGAGAGGCCTGGGCGGCTCGGGTTCCTGACTGGGCCCTGGGGATTTTCCAGGATGGGGCCCAGAGCAGGTCAGGGTCTGGAGATGGAGCCTGAGGCGGAGGCACCCTCTTGTCCATCCGGGGTGTGGGAGGCTCCTGTCCGCCCTGGACCCGGGACCCCTGGGGCTGACCAGCTCCTGCCTGGGGCCCTCCTTGAGAGGGGTTTTGAAGTGCACAGTGGGAAACCCAGGCCTGCAGATGGGCAGGGTGGCCGTCGTCACCATGGCCTGGCAGGATTCCCCTGGGCACCTGGCCCTGGCAGGGAGCCAGGGTTGTGTACACTCCCTGCCCAGGGCGCCTGGGGCTGGCTGGCACTGGGTTCCATGGATCAGGCCTGCAGCCTCGGGCAGCCTCTGGCACAGCTTCCTCCACCCCAGGTTTTGGGTCACTGGGGACAGCAGGGCGGGGATCCGGGGATGAAGGGGGACTGGGACGTGGGCACGCATTAGTATCAGCCCCAGAGTTCTTGGCAGGAAGGACCCCAAGGGGCTGGGAGCAGAGGCTCCAATGATGGCCGCAGCATCCACTGGGGACCCCAAGGCTCAGGGAAGGGAGCAGTGGCTTGTCGGGTACCTGGCAAGCAGGCGGGAGGTGCCCACTGACCTACACCCAGGAGTAGCCCCCGCATGCCAGGTTGGACCTCCCCCAGAACCTTCCTTGCCCCTGCCCCGCAGCACTCCCAGGGCATGGTTAGGCGTCTGGAGGTTCTCGGTTTGTGGCCACAGCAAACCAGAAATTCCTCCTCCAGGGTGGCTGAGGCCTTGCTGGGCCCACGCCATGGGCTGGGGCTGGCTAGATGTCGGGCAGAGTCCCCCACTTTTCTGGGAGGGTCTTGGGTTTCACACTTGGACCCCTGGGCTTGGCTGGCAGAGGTTTTACCCTGCGTGCTGTGTGCCTTGCTGAGGGTGGGGGGGTGTATCCTGTGGAAAGCTTGGTCTGGAGAGTAGGAACCAAGGGTCTCTGTGCCCTGCTTGCTCCCCCTTCCCAAGCTCTGTGCCTCGGTTTCTCCATCTGTCAGTGTGGCCTGTGCCCTCGTAGCTGTACATAGCTCTACCCTGGGGCCATAGGCTGCTCCTAGTGGGGGGACCAGGTCACTGTCACCAAGTCCCTGGAGTGGGGCGCAGCAGCTCCATTCTCAGGCCTTACCTATTCTCCCCTCGATGAAGGAGGAGGGGGCCCAGAGTGGGACAACATGGGATAGCAGGCTGGTCTCCAGGAACAGGGGTTTGACCACCTTGCAGGCCGCTGGGTGGGGCGCCCAGGTGGGGCTGAACCTGTACTGCCTGCCGTAACCAGATGCCCTTCTGGCCGCCCGCCCGCCCGCCCCGCCAAGCAGGCCTCCCTCCTCCCAGCAGCACGTGCGTGGCCGTTGCTATAGCAATGAGGAGGCAGCGAGGCCTGTTGCTGCAGTTACTGGTGGAGGTGCCCGGTGGCAGGGCGGGTGCGGCTGGGGCTGGCCCCGTGGCCGTGACCCTGGCCTCCCGCATGCCGCTTGCAAACAGCCACCCTCGCGCTGTGTGCGTGTGGCAGGCGCCTCTCCCAGTCCACGATGCCTCCTTGGCTGGCCCTGGGCTGGATCCTGGCTCCTCCGGGTGGGGGTGGAGGCTGGTGCGGGCTGGCGCGGGCGTGGGGCGCAGACACACAGCGGGGTGTTCCAGACCACAGAGCTCTATTGTCAAAGCCCAGTAAACAGGGCAGCAGCTGCCCCCACCCCGGGGCACCGGGGCTCGGGCCCTGGGCCAGAGAGAGCGCCAATGACGGGGGGGCTCTGAAGTCTGTTTGGGGTGGGGGGTGAGGGTGAAGCAACCCTGCTGCCTCTGGGAAGGGGTGGGCGGGTGGGTGGGGGGTCCCCCAAAGAGCAGCTGGCCCGAAGCCCTCCTCCCCCTTGCACTCCTCCCTGCCCGAGCCAGGAGAGGTGGAGGTGAGAATGGCCAAGTCTTTCCATTTTCCCGGTGAGACAGAGAGGTCTGGGCCCCTGGGCCCCTGGTACCTCTTTCCCACTCCGAGCAGATCCCAGCAGGGTTCACCTTGGTACCCAGCCTGGAGTGGCAGGAGCTGCCCTGGGCGCCCTGAGCTGATGCCCCAGGCCGGCACCTGGGGTGAGGGAGAGGGGCCTGTGCCTCAGGGACTGGGGGCTGTCAGACCCCTGACCAGGTCCTCCGGGAGGCTCAGGGCCCTGGGCTACAGCCAGGCCTCCCCCCTAGGCCCTCGCGTGGGGGTGTGACGGCACCACAGTGGCGGGAAGGAGCGCTCACCCTGGGGGAGTGTGGGAGCTGCAGGCCAGTCCCGAGACTGCCTCCAAGATCTTGCCCAGGCGCCCCTGCAGATGGGAGAGAAGAAGAGCTGGGCAGGCACATGGGTCAGAGTGGACCACAAGCTGGCTGATTTGTCTCTGCCGGCCTTCGGTGTGACAAGCAGAATCTGGGCTGGGGGTGGGAGACCTCATTTGCTCAAGCCGGACGACACTGACCTTCTCACCCTTCAGAGGGTTCCTGGAAAGAAGGGGCTGTGGCCCTGGGGGGGCCTGGCTTGACCTTCTCTGGCCCCTGGGGGAGCATGGAGGGTCCAGGCTGGGCTGGGCTGGCCCTGCAGGGAGGGTGGTGTCTGTCTGGTAGGGAGAGGAGGGTGTGGCTTTGTCCTGTCCGGCCCTGGGCAGGCGGTGTGGGAGGCCAGGCCACCCTGCACAGGTGCCTCATGCAGCCTTCCCTTTCCAGTGGGTCTTGGCCTTCGAAATTTTCATTCCGCTGGTCCTCTTCTTCATCCTGCTGGGGCTTCGGCAGAAGAAGCCTACCATCTCTGTGAAGGAAGGTGAGGGTCCTGGGGGGAGGGGGAGGGGCCCGGGGCACAGCCGGGTGGGCGGGGAGGGCAGGCCCTCACTGCAGCACGCACGCATGTCCCGTGTGCACGTGGCCACACGCGCGTCCGCCAGCTCCCACAGCTCACCCCGGCGCGGTCTGAGCGCCCGTCCCCGGCGCGGGCCCTGGCTGTGCCTCCTGGCCGGGCTGGAGGACGTGGCTGGCCACGTGGCTGTGAGGTGACCGAGGCGCCCGTTTCTCACTGTTCTCCTCTGTTCTGTTCCGCCCCTCCCCCGCACGGTCTCTGTCCTCCTCCCGGGCCTGCATGCAGTCTGTAAGTGTGCGGCCGCCGCCTCCTGGCTGGCCCGGGGCGGCAGCCATGGGAGCCCTGCGGGGCCTCCTGGTGCGGCTTGAGCCCTCCCCCATCCGCTCGCTTGCATTAACAGCCCCTCCTGGCCAGCTGGGTCCTGCAGGGCCCCTGCCCGCCGTCAGGAGCAGCTGGCTCTCAGTGGGTGGGGGTGGGGGGAGGTCAAGGGTGGAGGCACCTGGACCACGGTGGCTCCCAGGTCAAGCTCCTCGGGGTCAACGCTCTGTCTGTGGGGTTGACTGGCCCCGCCTTGCTGGGCTGGGGCGCCTGGCCACTCTCCACTCAGACCCTTGTGGGCTCCTGCATTCACTCCGCTAACCAGCTGGCCAGAGAGGTCAGAGGTCGCTGCCCAGTAGGGGCCCCCCGTGCTCCCCTGGGCCCTGCAGGCAGTGCCGCGTCCGAATTCTCGGGAAAGGTGTCAGAGCATTTTGGCCTTGACTGGCTGAGGGAAGGGGGGCGCTCTGGGAGTTGTCGGGAAGGGATGGTGAGACGCCCTTTGACCTCTGACCTGCTGGGTCATTTGCACTAGAGCTCTTGGCCCTCTGTTTCTTGTCTGCTGCCTGCAGCTGCTTTTCCTTCCTGACTTTCTCTAAATCTCTTTTCTCGGCCTCTGTCTCCCTCCCCCTTCTTGATTCCTCCCTCTCTCCCCCCCGCCCCGCCCTGGGCCCTCTCACCTGCCCGGCCCCCCCAGCCTTTTACACAGCAGCACCCCTCACCTCTGCTGGCATCCTGCCCGTCATGCAGTCGCTGTGCCCGGATGGCCAGCGGGACGAGTTCGGCTTCCTTCAGTACGCCAACTCCACGTAAGTGCCCCCTAGGACCCCGGCTGCCCCCATCCCGGGCCTGGCGACCTGCGGATGACGTCCAGTGGTGGTGGTGCAGGGTCACGCAGCTGCTGGAGCGTCTCAACCGTGTGGTGGAGGAGGGCAACCTGTTTGACCCCGCGAGGCCCAGCCTGGGCTCGGAGCTCGAGGCGCTGCGCCAGCACCTGGAGGCCCTCAGATCCAGCCTGGACACCTGGGAGAGCCACCTGGACCGACCTGCAGGTGCGCCCTGGGTGGGTGGGGCGGTGCGTGTGCTGGGGGCGGCCAAGCCCCGAGCTCTAGTGTCAGCTGGGTTTGAAGCCCAGCCCGTTCACTTCCTGCCCTGGACCTGCGTGTGCCTCGGGCCCTGCTACCTGCACCCTGGCTCTGAGTTCTCAGGGTGCACGTGCTTGGGGCCTGGCAAGCTGCCCACCACTGTGACCAAGCTGTGATGCTGGGAGCTCAGCTCTGAGGCTGTCTGGGGCACCTCGGCCCCAGGCAGGGCTGGCCTTCAGCCCCATCCTTCTACCTGTCCAGTGTCCTCCTTCTCTCTGGACTCGGTGGTCAGGGACCCACGGGAGCTCTGGCGTTTCCTGACGCAGAACCTGTCGCTGCCTGATGGCACGGCCCAGGCTCTCCTGGCCGCCCAGGTGGACCTGCCCGAGGTGAGGTGTCTGCTCCTGGGGAAGCTTCCAGCCCTGGCCCCTCCGCTCTGCCCTCCCCTGGTTTCGGGTGGGGAATGCAGGGCCCCCAGCCTGAGCCATGGCCCCCGCACGCTCTAGGTGTATCGCCTGCTTTTTGGATCTTCACCTGCCCTGGATGCGGGGTCGGGCATCCCCAGGGATCAGGAGCCCTGGAGCCGCCGGGTCAGTGATCCCCTATTCCGGATGCAGGTGAGGGGGACTTTTAGTGGGATGGGAGACACGCTGCCTGCTTCTGGGTGGGTGTCTCTGCTTGGTGGGTAAGATAGGGGTGCCCCTGGGGCTGAGGGAGGGGGGTCCGCAGCAGTCCGTGGTTGGCACGGGGAGGGGATGGTGACGCCCCCCCCCCCCCCGCCCCGCCCCAGCTGCTGTTGCAAGACCCGGGTGGTCTCAGACTTGGCATGGTGGGTGGGGCCAGGTCCCCATCTTGGGCCCGGCCCTTGGTTTCCTCTTGGTTGGGGCTCCTTCTCAGCTGTTCCCCTGCACCCTGCCCCAGGAGCTGCTGTTGGCCCCTGCCCTCCTGGAGCAGCTCACGTGCGTGCCAGGCTCCAGGGAGTTGGGCCGGATCCTCAAGGTGCCCCGGGGTCAGGAGGCAGCGCTACAGGGCTACCGGGACGCCATCTGCAGAGGTCAGGCTGCAGTGCGTGCCCAGCGCTTTTCTGGGCTGGCCGCCGAGCTCCGGGACCAACTAGATGTGGCCAAGATCGCCCAGCAGGTGAGGCCCTGCCTGCCAGGTGGCCTGCAGATCTGCTGCCTGGGCTGGAGGAGGTGCCAGGGCTCCTCGGCCTCACAGGGCACTCCTGGGCCTGAGGCTGTCCATGGGTGTGCCTGCGGTTGGCTGTCCTGTGGCCCTGCGAATGCTGTGCCATGTGCCCCCTGCCCGGCTCCAGGCCTTCGCCCCGGTCTGTCTCCTGGCCCCCGGCCAGTGCTCCCCTGACCCCAAGGCTGCTCCCCTCCTCCCAGCTCGTGTCCCCTGAGGGTGTCCTCCTCAGTCTACCCTGACCTCAGTCACCCATCTGCAGATCAGCCCCCAGACGCTGTTCCCTTCCCTGGGCCTGTGTTTCCCCACTTGCCCCGTTTCCCCTCAGCTGGGCCTGGATGCCCCCAACGGCTCCGCCCCCCAGCCGCAGCCAGCCCCTCCCCGGCGGCTGCAGGCGCTGCTGGAAGACCTGTTGGACGCCCAAAAGGTTCTGCAGGACGTGGACGTCCTCTCGGCCCTGGCCCTGCTGCTGCCTCAGGGTGCCTGCACGGGCCGGCCTCCTGGGCCCCCAGCCAACGGCCCTGGCGGGGCGGCCAACGGCACCGGGGCCGGCGTGGGCTCCAACACCACGTCCGAGGAGGGTGCCCCATCCGCTGCAGCCCCGGCCTCCTCCTCGGATGTGCTGCAGGGCCAGTGCTCAGCCTTTGTGCAGCTCTGGGCGGGCCTGCAGCCCATCCTGTGTGGCAACAACCGGTAGGTGGGTGGCAGGAGAAGGGGGGGGTGAGGAAGAGAGATGGGGGCGGGGCCCGACGCCAGGTCCGCCCCTGACGCCCCCTCCCTGGGCACGGTCCACTGCCCCCTCTCCACCTCCATCAATTGACACTCGGACCTGCTCTGAAGCCCCGCCCCCCGCCCCGCCCCCCAACGCCCCGCTCCACCCTGAGGTCTCACCCGCCACCTGCCCAGCACCATCGAGCCCGAGGCGCTGCGGAGGGGGAACATGAGCTCCCTGGGCTTCACGAGCAAGGAGCAGCGGAACCTGGGCCTCCTCGTGCACCTCATGACCAGCAACCCCAAGATCCTGTACGCGCCGGCGGGCTCCGAGGCAGATCGCGTCATCCTCAAGGTGCGTGCGTCCACCGTGTGATGTACTCAGCCCGCGTGTGTCGTCTGGAACAGCGACTGGAGGAGTCGGGCAGGGGGTTCTGCAGGCCGGGGACCCCTGAGCAAAAGGGGGCAGGTAGTGTGGTTCGTAGAATTGGCACGGGAGGGGCGCAGCCCTGGCTCTCCAGCTCCGGCTTGGCTCTGTGGGTGAGGGGACCTGTAGGCAGGTTCAAGGTGCAGGGGCATTTTGGAGGCTGCCTTGGGGAGGCACTGGATGGCTGGTGGGGTGCAGGGTCCTGGCCTGGCTGGACATGGCCAGGGCTGGGCAGTGCTGGTGAGGACAGAGGAGGGGCCGCATGCAGAAACCGTCCAGAGCAGCATCCGTGGGGTGAGATTCCGGCGGGGCAACTGAGGGCACGATGTCTGTGGCCGTCTCAGGGTAGAGGTCCTGTCTGGAAGAAGTAGAAACCAGGGCTGGAAATGGTCCAGGAAGGGGAGAGGCTGAGGAGGGGGTCCCTAGGATGACCATGGGGGAAGATGAGGACCAAGTGTCAGGTCTGCCCAAGAGATGCATGGAGGGGGGTCCCCCAAAGGAGCAGGGAAAGTATGTTTGGGGGGAACCAGAGGCCGTGCTTCCCTGGTAGCTGGGCAGAGGGGCTTTCAGGGGAGGCGCTGAAGAGAGGCCTGGAGGGGGAGGGCTTGGAGCTTCCAGGTGGAATCTGGCCAGACCAAGATGAGTGCTTGGTGGGGACTGGCCAGTGGCTGGCCCCCAGCCATGCGGGGAGGCAAGGAGTGAGAACCCGCTTGATGGCCGGGGTCCTTTAATGAGCCCCATGCTCTGCCCTCACCCTCTGCAGGCCAACGAGACCTTTGCCCTCGTAGGCAACGTGACTCACTACGCCCAGGTCTGGCTCAACATCTCAGCTGAGATCCGCAGCTACCTGGAGCAGGGCCGGCTGCAGCAACACCTGCGCTGGCTGCAGCAGGTGCTGGGGGTGCCGGGCCGGGGTGGGGTGGGGCACGGAGACCACTGTCCTCAGGCCACCCTCTGAGCTGGCCTCCCCCACCCTCCAGTATGTGGCAGAGCTGCGGCTGCACCCGGAGGCACTGAGCCTGTCACCAGAGGAGCTGCCACCTGCCCTGCGCCAGGACAACTTCTCCCTGCCCAATGGCTCGGTCCTCCTGCAGCAGCTGGACACCATCGACAACGCGGCCTGCGGCTGGATCCAGTTCATGTCCAAGGTGGGTGGGCAAGCGCCACGGCCCGCTGGTGCCTGGGCTCGGCTCTGAGGATGCCCCTTCCCTCCCCGCAGGTGAGCGTGGACATCTTCAAGGGTTTTCCCGACGAGGAGAGCATCATCAACTACACCCTCAACCAGGCTTACCAGGACAACGTCACCGTGTTCGCCAGTGAGCCAGTCCCCTGGGAGGCCCCGCCCCTGCTCCTCCGCCTCCCCCCCTCCCCTAGTCCCTCCCGGCCCCACACACGCCCTGATGCCCGGTGCCCGGCCCCGCCCCTCACCCGCCCCCTTCCTCGGCCCCGCCCCTCGTCCCGTCCCAGGCGTGATCTTCCAGACCCGCAAGGACGGCTCCTTGCCACCCCACGTGCACTACAAGATCCGCCAGAACTCCAGCTTCACCGAGAAAACCAATGAGATCCGCCGGGCCTACTGGCGGCCGGGGCCCAACACTGGCGGCCGCTTCTACTTCCTGTATGGCTTCGTCTGGATCCAGGGTGAGGGCCAGCCCTGGGGCCGCGGGGGGGCGGGGCGCGGCCTCCGCTGACCGCCGCCCCCCTCACCGCAGACATGATGGAGCGTGCCATCATCGACACCTTCGTGGGCCACGACGTGGTGGAACCAGGCAACTACGTGCAGATGTTCCCCTACCCCTGCTACACACGGGACGAGTGAGTGTGGACCGAGTGCTGGGTGCCTGGGCTGGCGCGGAGCCCCCCCCTCACGCCCCGCCCCTCCCCCTCCGCAGCTTTCTGTTTGTCATCGAGCACATGATGCCGCTCTGCATGGTGATTTCCTGGGTCTACTCTGTGGCCATGACCATCCAGCACATCGTGGCGGAGAAGGAGCATCGGCTGAAGGAGGTGGGGGGTTGGAGCGGAAGAGATGGAGGAGAGGGAGAAGGGGGGAGGGGAAAAGAGGAAAGGGATGGAGGTGGGGAATGGGGGCGACGAAGATAGAGGTTAGAGAAGCGGGAGGACTGCAGGTGAGGGGGGTGGCTGTGGGCGGCCCTCCCTCCCCGGACCTGGGCTGGCGAGGCAGGGGGCAGGGCGTTCCTTCCCGGTGCCGCCGTCCCGAGGCCTCCCGCCCGCCCACCTGCCCACAGGTGATGAAGACCATGGGCCTGAACAATGCCGTGCACTGGGTGGCCTGGTTCATCACGGGCTTCGTGCAGCTCTCCATCTCGGTGACGGCTCTGACCGCCATCCTCAAGTACGGCCAGGTCCTCACGCACAGCCACGTGCTCATCATCTGGCTTTTCCTGGCCGTCTACGCCGTGGCCACCATCATGTTCTGGTGAGCGCCGTGTGGCCGGCGGCGGGCTGGAGGGCGGGCCTCGAGCGTGTGGCTCCGCGATCTCAGGCGTGGCTGACGGCCCGTGGCCCCCGCGTGCCCCCAGTTTCCTGGTGTCCGTGCTGTACTCCAAGGCCAAGCTGGCCTCGGCCTGCGGCGGCATCATCTACTTCCTGAGCTACGTGCCCTACATGTACGTGGCGATCCGTGAGGAGGTGGCCCACGACAAGATCACCGCCTTCGAGAAGTGCATCGCGGTGAGGGTCGTGGCGGGTGGGCCGGGGTTGGGGGCGTCCGGCCTCCTCTCCCCCACTGACGCCGCCGTCTCCTCAGTCCCTGATGTCCACGACAGCCTTTGGCCTGGGCTCCAAGTACTTCGCCCTGTACGAGGTGGCGGGCGTGGGCATCCAGTGGCACACGTTCAGCCAGTCGCCCGTGGAAGGGGACGACTTCAACCTGCTCCTGGCGGTCACCATGCTGATGGTGGACGCGGTCGTCTACGGTGTGCTCACGTGGTACATCGAGGCCGTGCACCCAGGTACCAGCCCTTCGGAGGGGTGGGGGAGGGGAGCAGGAGGCTCTCTCTAGGGGGACCCATGGCCCGGGGTAGGCAGTGACCCCAGACCCTGGGTCAGCCTCCCCTCTACCCCACAGGCATGTACGGGCTGCCCCGGCCCTGGTACTTCCCACTGCAGAAGTCCTACTGGCTCGGCAGCGGGCGGACGGAAGCGTGGGAGTGGAGCTGGCCGTGGGCTCGCGCGCCCCGCCTCAGCGTCATGGAGGAGGACCAGGCCTGTGCCATGGAGAGCCGGCGCTTGGGTGAGCGGGCGCCACGGCGGGGACGGGGGCGGTGGCTGAGCTTCAGCGGCCGGAGGCACCCCTGGCGCTGACCCTGGGCCCTGGTGCAGAGGAGGCGCGGGGCATGGAAGAGGAGCCCACCCACCTGCCGCTGGTGGTCCGCGTGGACGAGCTTACCAAGGTCTACAAGGGCGACAGGAAGCTGGCCTTGGACAGGCTGAGCCTGAACCTCTACGAGAACCAGGTGGTGTCCTTCCTGGGCCACAACGGGGCTGGCAAGACCACTACCATGTGAGCGTGTGGGGGTCGCCCCGGCGTTCCTGACGCAGCGGGCGGCAGGGAGGGCTCCCTGCGGGAGGTGGGGACCGTGACCCCGCCTCCCCGCCCAGGTCTATCCTCACCGGCCTGTTCCCGCCGACCTCGGGTTCGGCCACCATCTACGGGCACGACATCCGCACCGAGATGGACGAGATCCGCAAGAACCTGGGCATGTGCCCCCAGCACAACGTGCTCTTCGACCGGCTCACGGTGGAGGAGCACCTCTGGTTCTACTCGAGGCTCAAGAGCATGGCCCAGGAGGAGATCCGCAAGGAGATGGACAAGTGGGTGGGGCTCGGGTGGGAGGCGGGGCTGCAGGCAGAGGCTCCGGCCCCCTGAGGGCTGGCCCGACCCTCCTGCACTGCCCTCAGGATGATCGAGGACCTGGAGCTCTCCAACAAGCGGCACTCGCTGGTGCAGACACTGTCCGGCGGCATGAAACGCAAGCTCTCCGTGGCCATCGCCTTCGTGGGCGGCTCCCGTGCCATCATCCTGGATGAGCCCACGGCCGGCGTGGACCCCTACGCACGCCGCGCCATCTGGGACCTCATCCTGAAGTACAAGCCAGGTGAGCGGGGCGCGGGGTGGGTGTGAGCAGCCCCCTGCCCGGCCCTGCCCGGCCGCCGCCCTCCCGACCCCAGTCTTGACCTCCCGCAGGCCGCACCATCCTCCTGTCCACCCACCACATGGACGAGGCCGACCTGCTTGGGGACCGCATTGCCATCATCTCCCACGGGAAGCTCAAGTGCTGTGGCTCCCCGCTCTTCCTCAAGGGCGCTTACGGGGACGGCTACCGCCTCACACTGGTCAAGCGGCCTGCCGAGCCCGGGGACCCCCAAGGTCTGTGCTGAGGCTGCCTGCCCCGGACCCCTTCCCAAGACCGATGAGGTTGAGGGGCTGGGCCCCCACCATTGCCCCGGTGGGCCCAGGGTGCTGGTTGGGCCGGGCTCACACTCTCCGCCAGCCCCTGAGTGAAGCCCTCCCTACCCTCCCAGAGCCAGGGCTGACAGCCAGCCCCCCGGGTCGGGCCCAGCTGAGCAGCTGCTCCGAGCCCCAGGTTTCCCAGTTCATCCGCAAACATGTGGCCTCCTGCCTGCTAGTCTCAGACACCAGTACCGAGCTCTCTTACATCCTGCCCAGCGAGGCCGCCAAGAAGGGAGCCTTTGAGCGCCTCTTTCAGGTGTGGGGGTGGGGCTGGGCTGGTGGAGGGGGTGGGGCTCAGGGGAGAGGTCAGTGTAGGAGGTGGAGCTGCCCAGGAGGTGTGTTCAGCAGAGGAGGTGGGGCTGGTAGGGGAGGCAGAGCTGGGGTAGGGCTTGGGGGCAGGGCCAGCAGAGGTGGGGCTGCGGGGTGAGGTGGGACTGCTGGAGGAGGCGGGGCTGGGCTCAGGGGCGGGGCCAGTGGGGGAGGCGGGGCTGAAGGGGAGGTGGGACTGTTGGAGGAGGCGGGGCTGGGCTCAGGGGCGGGGCCAGTGGAGGAGGCGGGGCTGAAGGGGAGGTGGGCCCAACCCTCCCTGTGGGGTCCCCCCTCCCACCCTGCGGTGGGCCTCACCCAGCTCTTTCACAGCACCTGGAGCACAGTCTGGATGTCCTGCACCTGAGCAGCTTTGGGCTGATGGACAGTACACTGGAGGAGGTGTTCCTTAAGGTCTCGGAGGAGGACCAGTCGCTGGAGAACAGCGAGGCAGGTGAGAGGCTCTAGAGCTACTGACCAGCTCTGCCCCTGCCCCCACCAACCTGCTCCACCAGCCCCGAACTTGGGCCTGGGGCTTCTCACTCCTCCTCTGTTTGTGGGGGCCAAGGGTCTTAGGTGGGAATAAGGATCCAGATCTCCCCAGGGAGATCCCCAGACTGGGTCTGGGGCCCTGGGTGGGTGGGTGGGTGAGTGTGGAGGCTGGGGTCCCGGACAGGCCTGCAGGTGGCAGGCAGCCTTGAGCCCCGTATCCCCTTCCGTGGCTTCTCTGCCACTGCAGACGTGAAAGAGTCCAGGAAAGATGTGCTGCCTGGGGCCGTGGACTCGTTGTCGGGGGAGGGTCGCGCTGGCAACCTGGCCCAGTGCGCAGAGCTGGCACAGTCACAGGCGTCGCTGCAGTCTGCGTCCTCGGTGGGCTCCGCCCGTGGTGACGAGGGGGCCGGCTACACCGACGTCTATGGCGACTACCGCCCCCTCTGCGACAACTTGCAGGACCCTGACAACGTCAGCTTGCAAGGTGGGAGGCGTCCGGGTGGGCCCACAGGGTCCCTGGAGGGTGGTTAGGGCCCCCTGCTCAGCAACCCCTCCCGTGCAGAGGCCGAGGCGGAGGCCCCCCTGCGGGTCGGCGGGGGCAGCCGCAAGCTGGAGGGCTGGTGGCTGAAGGTGCGCCAGTTCCACGGGCTCCTGGTGAAGCGCTTCCACTGTGCTCGACGCAACTCCAAGGCGCTGTCCTCTCAGATCCTGCTCCCTGCCTTCTTTGTCTGCGTGGCTATGACGGTGGCGCTCTCCGTCCCAGAGATCGGTATGGCCACCCGGCCGGGCGTCAGGATGTCCGCCCTGCTCGGGTGCCATGTGGGGAACCCACACTTGCTCTGGGCCTGGGCGCCGCGCCTGAGACTGGCGGGCGTGCTCCTAGGCTCATCTGGGATTCCCGCCTCCTTGGGGTCCAGACCCCAAGCTTGGGCCCTGTGGCTGTTGGGAAGAGGGGACCCGGGCCTGGGGGATGCTGGCAGGCCATAGGAACCTGCTCAGGCTTCCCCGTGCACCCCACCAGGCGACCTGCCCCCGCTGGTCCTGTCCCCCTCCCAGTACCACAACTACACCCAGCCCCGCGGCAACTTCATCCCCTACGCCAACGAGGAGCGCCAGGAGTACCGGTGAGGCCGTGGGACAGGCGGCCCTGCGGGCCGGGGGCCGGGGGCCGTGCGAGAGCTGGGGGAGGCGTCCCGTCCCCGAACCCAGACTGGCTCTGTTCTTCCCCAGATTGCGGCTGTCCCCCGACGCCGGCCCCCAGCAGCTGGTGAGCACTTTCCGGCTGCCGTCAGGCGTGGGCGCCACGTGTGTGCTCAAGTCTCCGGCTAACGGCTCGCTGGGGCCCACGCTGAACCTGAGCAGCGGTGAGTCGCGCCTGCTGGCCACGCGGTTCTTCGACAGCCTGTGCCTGGAGTCCTTCACGCAGGGGCTGCCGCTGTCCAACTTCGTGCCGCCCCCGCCCTCGCCTGCGCCGTCTGACTCCCCCGTGTCCCTGGACGAGGACCCGCCGCGGGCCTGGAACGCCTCCCTGCCGCCCACCTCCTCGCCAGGTACTGGCTGGTGGGGATGCCTGGGGCTCGGGGCGGCACGGGCTGGGCTGACTCTGCCCGCTGTGCCCGCAGAGAACTGGACGTCGGCACCCTCCCTGCCACGCCTGGTGCGGGAGCCCGTCCGCTGCACCTGCTCCGGGCAGGGCACCGGCTTCTCCTGCCCCGGCAGCGTGGGCGGGCACCCGCCCCAGATGCGGGTGGTCACGGGTGACATCCTGACCGACATCACCGGCCACAACGTCTCTGAGTACCTGCTCTTCACCTCCGACCGCTTCCGGCTGCACCGGTGAGCTGGGCGGGAGGGGCGCGCCGGCCGTGGGCGAGGTGCAGACACCCGTCTCCCGCCCGGCTCACCGGTCCTCGGCTTGCTGCCCAGGTACGGGGCCATCACCTTCGGCAACGTCCAGAAGTCCATCCCAGCCTCGTTTGGCGCCCGGGCCCCGGCCATGGTGCGGAGGATCGCGGTGCGGCGGGCAGCCCAGGTGAGCGCCGCTCGGCCCCGGGCCCCGCCCCTTCCGGCCCTCGCCCGAGGCCTGCAGGGGCCGACGTGGCTCTCGGGGTCTCTCTCTACTCCCCGCAGGTTTTCTACAACAACAAGGGCTACCACAGCATGCCCACCTACCTCAACAGCCTCAACAATGCCATCCTGCGTGCCAACCTGCCCAAGAGCAAGGGCAGCCCTGCGGCCTATGGTGGGTGAGCCGGGGCCGGGGGGGCGGGCCAGGCCGGGCGCAGAGCAGGCCCCTGAGGCTGCCCTCCCTGTGCCGCAGGCATCACCGTCACCAACCACCCCATGAACAAGACGAGCGCTAGCCTCTCCCTGGATTACCTGTAGGTGCGGGGGCGGGCGGGGGCGGGGGCGCCGCTGTGGGACCGCGGGCCGCGCAGGGCTGAGGGCCGCCTCGCCCCCAGGCTGCAGGGCACGGATGTGGTTATCGCCATCTTCATCATCGTGGCCATGTCCTTCGTGCCGGCCAGCTTCGTGGTCTTTCTGGTGGCCGAGAAGTCCACCAAGGCCAAGCACCTGCAGTTTGTCAGCGGCTGCAACCCTGTCATCTACTGGCTGGCTAACTACGTGTGGGACATGGTGTGCCCCCAGACCCCTGGCTGTCCCGTCCCCCCGCCCCCTGCTGGGTCCCCGGTTCTGCCCCCAGGAGGCCCCCACCCCCGCCCCGGGCCTCCCCGGCCCCTCACCTGCCACCCCTGCTCTGGCAGCTCAACTACCTGGTGCCCGCCACCTGCTGCGTCCTCATCCTGTTTGTGTTTGACTTGCCGGCCTACACGTCCCCCACCAACTTCCCTGCCGTGCTCTCCCTCTTTCTGCTCTACGGGTAAGGGGGAGCGGGCGGGCGGGGGCGGTGGGCGCAGGGCGGGCTCGGGCCGCCCAGTGACCTCTGCCCGCCTGCCACCCGTAGGTGGTCCATCACCCCCATCATGTACCCGGCCTCCTTCTGGTTTGAGGTCCCCAGCTCGGCCTACGTGTTCCTCATCGTCATCAACCTTTTCATCGGCATCACGGCCACCGTGGCCACCTTCCTACTGCAGCTCTTTGAGCGTGACAAGGTGGGGCGGCGCGGCGGGGTGACGGGATGGCGGCGCGGCAGGGCCGAGGCTGTGCCCTGACCCCCGTGACCCTCCAGGACCTGAAGGTTGCCAACGGTTACCTGAAAAGCTGCTTCCTCATCTTCCCCAACTACAACCTGGGCCACGGACTCATGGAGATGGCCTACAACGAGTACATCAACGAGTACTACGCCAAGATCGGTGAGGCCGGCGGCGGGTGACAGCGCGCGCGCCCCTGGGCGGGGAGGCCGAGGGAGCTCCCGGGCCTGGGGGGGAGCGGCGGCTCCTGAGGCCCCGGGCCCAGCCCTGAGCCAGCTGCCCCACAGGCCAGTTTGACAAGATGAAGTCCCCGTTCGAGTGGGACATTGTCACCAGGGGCCTGGTGGCCATGACGGTCGAGGGCTTCGTGGGCTTCCTCCTCACCATCATGTGCCAGTACAACTTCCTGCGGCAGCCGCAGTGAGTGGGGGCGCGCCAGGCAGCGCGCGGTGGGGGGCCGGGCTGGGCCACCCTCCTTCCCGCCGTGGCCGCGGTGGGGGGGACCGCTGGGCGGTGGCGGGGGTCCCGGCCGGGCACTGCCCTCCTCGTCCCCGCAGGCGCATGCCCGTGTCGACAAAGCCCGTGGAGGACGACGTGGACGTGGCCAGCGAGCGGCAGCGCGTGCTGCGGGGGGACGCTGACAACGACATGGTCAAAATCGAGAACCTGACCAAGGTGGGCCCTGGGCGGGTGGGGGCGGGGCTCGGGGTAGGCGGGGGCCCGGGTGGAGTCCGGCCGGGTGGCCGGCCAGCCTGCCCCGCTGAGAGGGCCGCCCCCCTCACCTCTGCCAGGTGTACAAGTCGCGGAAGATCGGACGCATCCTGGCCGTGGACCGCCTGTGCCTGGGCGTGCGTCCTGGCGAGTGCTTTGGCCTCCTGGGCGTCAACGGTGCGGGCAAGACCAGCACCTTCAAGATGCTGACGGGCGACGAGAGCACGACGGGGGGCGAGGCCTTCGTCAACGGGCACAGGTGTGGGGCACGGGTGTGGGCGGGCGGGTGTCTGGGTGGGCGGGGCGACGGCAGCGACCGGTGCTGACGGCGCTGCGTCCCCAGCGTGCTCAAGGAGCTGCTCCAGGTGCAGCAGAGCCTGGGCTACTGCCCACAGTTCGACGCGCTGTTCGATGAGCTCACGGCCCGGGAGCACCTGCAGCTGTACACGCGGCTCCGCGGCATCCCCTGGAAGGATGAGGCCCGGGTGAGGGTCGCCCGGCAGGGGAGGGGGCTGGTGTGTAGCGTGGGCCCCTGACATCGTTCTCCCGCCCAGGTGGTGAAGTGGGCCCTGGAGAAGCTGGAGCTGACCAAGTACGCTGACAAGCCCGCCGGCACCTACAGCGGAGGCAACAAGCGGAAGCTGTCCACAGCCATCGCCCTCATCGGGTACCCCGCCTTCATCTTCCTGGTGAGCCCGGGGGTGGGATGGGGGTCGGGTGCCCCGCCTTTGTCTTCCTGGGGGGCCGGGCAGGAAGCAGCTGGTGGGGCTAGCTGGGGTGAACGGGTACAGCAGCTGAGCCTGGCCCCACCCCCAGGACGAGCCTACCACAGGCATGGACCCTAAGGCTCGGCGCTTCCTCTGGAACCTCATTTTGGACCTCATCAAGACAGGGCGCTCGGTGGTGCTGACTTCGCACAGGTCCGCTTGCCCCCACCCCCCCACCCCCCGCCCCCGCACATCGGGCCCCGCCCACCTCCCGTGCCAGCCCGTGCGTCTCGCCCTCAGCATGGAGGAGTGCGAGGCGCTGTGCACGCGGCTGGCCATCATGGTGAACGGGCGCCTGCGCTGTCTGGGCAGCATCCAGCATCTGAAGAACCGGTGAGCAGCGGGGGTGGCGGGGACGGTGGGCTGTGGGCCGCAGCAGGCGGAGGCTGGGCTCCCCTGGCGGCCGGGCTGGGGCCAAGGGCCTGTCCCACAGGTTCGGGGACGGCTACATGATCACGGTGAGGACCAAGAGCAGCCAGAACGTGAAGGACGTGGTGCGGTTCTTCAACAGGAACTTCCCGGAGGCCGTGCTCAAGGTGGGCGGGGCCCCGGGCCGAGGGGCGGGGCCCCGGGCCGAGGGGCGGGGCAGGGCCGGCAGTGCCTGAGCAACCTCTGACCTCCGTGCCCCGCCAGGAGCGGCACCACACAAAAGTGCAGTACCAGCTCAAGTCGGAGCGCATCTCGCTGGCGCAGGTGTTCAGCAAGATGGAGCAGGTGGTGGGCGTGCTGGGCCTCGAGGACTACTCAGTCAGCCAGACCACCCTGGACAACGTGAGTGCCCTGGGCCGGGGCCCCCGGGCCCACCTGGGCCGGCCCCCACCCAGCCCCCTGTCCCTGCCCGCCAGGTGTTCGTGAACTTCGCCAAGAAGCAGAGCGACAACCTGGAGCAGCAGGAGACAGAGCCGCCCTCGGCGCTGCCGTCCCCACTGGGCCGCCTGCTCAGCTTGTTCCGGCCTCGGCCCCCCCCGACCGAGCTGCGGGCGCTCGTGGCCGACGAGCCCGAGGACCTAGACACGGAGGACGAGGGCCTCATCAGCTTCGAGGAGGAGAGGGTGAGCAGGCTTCTGGAGTCAGGGCAGCCAGGCCGGCCAGAGAGCCCAGGCTCGGGCTGGGGGTGGGGCCGGGGGGTGGCCCCGGGACCCCTGCCGTCCTGAGCTCACGGGAACAGGGACCCGCCTGACGCTCAGGACTATAGCGGACGCAGGAGGCCTGGGCCCAGGCAGAGGAGACAGACCCACACAGACCCCAGAACGGCTTGGAAACGGAGGGCGTTTCAGAGACAGGCCGAGCGGAGGTGGGGGGAGCAGAGCCCGGGAAAAGCAGCCACCGGCCTGGCGGGGACAGGCCACGCAGGGAGCTGACCACCGAGAGGAAGCTCAGGGCGGACAGAGGTGGCAGAGCCTGCGTGGGGGCCGGCCTGGGGCAGGCGCAGGGCCAGACGCCCAAGCCAGGCCTGTCCCTGTCCCCCAGGCCCAGCTCTCCTTCAACACGGACACGCTCTGCTGACCGCCGGAGCTGCGTCAAGGTGGGAACGGAAGTCGGGCGCTGGCTGAGGTGCCCCCAGTGCCCGCCTGCCAAGGCCCTGGAGTGGGAGGTCCAGGACCGAGGGCTTCAGGCCCCTCCAGCCCCGCCCTCCTCGGCCCTCGCGCCGCCCTCCCCTCATCGTGCCAAAGGCTGGCCCGGCCCCGGGCTGCGCACACCCTCACCCTGCTCTGCCTTAAAGCCTTGGGCTCTGGCCAGCCCCTCGCCCCTGCCCCTGCCCAGCTCTGCCCACCCCCCGCAGGGCCACAGGGCGACCCGGGCTGCCAGGTACCGCCCGACTTCTCCTGGCGACCCCTGCCCTCCTGAACGGGCTGTTCTCTTACAGCCAGTTTGGGTGGTGGCTGCTGCCAGCCTGGGACTGGGCGGTGGCGTTAGGTCCCACCCGAGGCTCCTGCTCATCTTGCTTTAGGACGAGCCTCGTCACCCTGGTCTCCCACAGGGAGCCGTTGTCGTGGGCCGGGGAGGGGGCTGCCACGGGGCCGCGGGCCGGGTAGCAGGAACGGAGAAGCTGGCCCCACCGGCGAGGTGAGGGGCCGGACCCCCTCCCCACACCCTCCCGCTGCCCTTGCCCTCCCACCCAGCTCGGCCCCCTGACCGCCCACCCGGGAGCCAGGCCCGTACGGAGCGAGCGGAGCGCACAGATGTTTGTTTAAATTAAATAAAAAAGTTCACGCCAGCTTGCGTGCGTAGGGTGGGGTGTGGGGTGAAGGTGGGCCTGCTGGATGCCGAGGTACAGCCCCTTCCCCGAAGGCCGGGCTCAGGGTGGGGGAGGGTGACTGGGTCAGCCCGGAGGAGGGGTGGGCTCCTCACCCTGCAGGCCGGGGCTCAGGAGAGGAGAGTTTCCAACACAGGGATGAGGTCAAGGACAGCAGCCCTGGGACCTCGGGCTGAGCCTGCCCCGCAGGGACTGTGAAGGGAGGAGGGCGGGCAGCCCCCAAGGGCCCTCCGGGGGCTGCTCTGTGGATATGGCAGGGGCAGCGGGGAGGGTTGGTTAGGGACCATCCAAGTGGCTGGGGTAGGTTGTGGTCTGGTTAATGTTGGTGACCATAGGTTTCTTCTCACTTCTCTAAAAACATTTTTGAAACATGGTAGAAATTTCATACGACGCAAGTGGGTAGAAAACACGAATGTGTTTGTACACGTCAGAGGTCAGCCTGCAAGGATACACACAAGCATAGGCTCAGAGTGACTTACACTAATTGGTAGTTTTTCCGTTTGCTGGGTTTCTCTCTCCCACTTGGCCTGGTTTGCAAGGGCTGCCATAACAAAGTACCACAACCTTGAACACCGGACATTTACTCTCACCGTCTGGGGGCCAGAAGTCCAAGATCAAGGTGTCGGCAGGGTGGAGCCTCCCGAGGCTGTGAGGAACGGTCTGCTCCCTGCCCTCCCAGATGCTGGTGGATTTCTTTGGGGCCTTTGGCTTTGGGAAGCGTCACCCCCATCTCTGCCTCCGCCTCCACACAGGGCTCTCCCTCTGTGTGTGTATGTGTGTGTCCGTATCCACATCGCCCCCTTTTTTATATGTGTATATATATATATATATATATATATATATATATATATATATATATTTTTTTTTTTTTTTTTTGCGGTACGCGGGCCTCTCATTGTCGTGGCCTCTCCCATTGCGGAGCACAGGCTCCGGACGCGCAGGCTCAGCGGCCACGGCTCACGGGCCCAGCCGCTCTGCGGCATGTGGGATCTTCCCGGACCGGGGCACGAACCCCCGCGTCCCCTGCATCGGCAGGCAGACTCTCAACCACTGTGCCACCAGGGAAGCCCTATATGTATATATTTTTTAAATATTTATTTTGGGCTGTGTCGAGTCTTAGTTGCGGTATTCGGGATCTTTGTTGCGGTGCGTGGGCTTCTCTCTAGTTGTGGCCTGCATGCTTAGTAGTTGCGGCACGAAGGCTTAGTTGCCCCGCAGCATGTGGGATCTTAGTTCCCTGACCAGGGATCGAACTTGCGTCCCCTCCTTTGGAAGGCAGATTCTTAACTACTGGGCCACCAGGGAAGTCCCTCCCCTTTTTATAAGGACACAGTCACGTTGGGTTAGGGCCCATCGTAATGACCTCATCTTAACTTGATTACTTCTGTGAAGACCCCATCTCCAAATATGGTCACATTCTGAGGGGTGGGGGCTTGGGGAGGAGGACTTCATATGAATTTGGAGGGGACACAGTTCAGCCCGTAACACCAGTAAATCTCAGGCTAGTGAGACCCACCTCCTCTGTCCGCTCCTGTGGACGCACCAGGACTCTGCCACACCCTGGGGGACTGAACACCCGTTTGTCCCTCACGTACTTATGGGGGCGTCTTGATGGCATCTGCTGTTTACCAGGGACGCCCCCGGAGTGCATCTCCCCACATGCTTGCCAAGAATATCGTTGCCACATTTCTGCCCGTTGTAACCACAAACTGTATGTATGTTGTTCTGATTTGTTCTAGGAACACGTGTACAATGAAACACACTGTCACGTATTCTGTTGGTGTTTTATTTCCTTCTTTCTGAACCACCTGTTCATTTGTCCATGTCACCATTTTTCTAACTGACATGTAAGGGTGCCTTTCCACACAGGACATCTGGTGAACAGGCGCAGGTGTGGAGGGGCCTCGGCCCTTCTCCAGGGTGGCAGTTTCTGTGGCAGGAAAGCAGGAAGGGTGCGGGGTGACCCCCCAGTTGTTGAGGGGCAGCCACATGGTGGTGGCAGGTGGTCCGGAGGCCCACGCCCCAACTCCACAGTATGTCGAGGTCAGCCCCAGGCTCAGGGGGCCTCTGCCAGGAGCCCTGACCACTGTTGCTTCCGGAGAGGGTCTGTCGGGCTGGGGGCCTGGACGGAGGAACGAGGCCCTGGGCTTGGAGTGGAAGGCGCCGTGCAGATCCCACTGGCTGCCACCAGGTGGCGCCGCACCACGATGGCTCCTCCCTCAGCCCCCTCCCCCCAGGCGCTGGGCCCCAGTGGGGGAAGTCCGGTGAGTGGCGCCTATGGGGGCGGGCCGGCAGGCGCACACCTGTGAGGCTGCCAACTCCCCCAGCCTCCTCCGGCCGCCTTCCAGTCCAGGGTGGGGAGGGGGGGGGAGGTCCCCGTGGCTCAGAGGATTGTGGCTTCTAACCCCAAGGGTTCTTTCTTTTAGTTAAGAGCAGGAAGAGGGCTTCCCTGGTGGCGCAGTGGTTGGGAGTCCGCGTGCCGATGCAGGGGACACGGGTTCGTGCCCCGGTCCGGGAGGATCCCACGTGCCGCGGAGCGGCTGGGCCCGTGAGCCGTGGCCGCTGAACCTGCGCGTCCGGAGCCTGTGCTCCGCAACGGGAGAGGCCACAGCAGTGAGAGGCCCGCGCACCGCACAAAACAAACAGGGAGAAACTCGCCCTGAGCCCACAGCCGAGAGTCAGGGATGTGGGCCCGGCCCCCTTGGACACGTTTGGAATGTGGGCCCTGCCCGGGGGGGGGGCTCTATCTAACGGAGATCAGTAGGTGGGAAGGGGGCGCCCCTCCCAAGCGGTTTATCACTCTTGTATTGCCCTGGCCGGCAGATGCGGAAACAGGCTGTGGCCAGGCTGTTCATTTTCCTCCCGCTCCTTGGCTTTCTGGGCTGGGAACCCTCACAAGCGGCGGGGGTGTCCACTGCAGGGAGGGCTGCTGGGCTCACGGTGGGGGTGGTCCTGATTCAGAGCTGCCCCCTCCCAGGTCGGCACCCCTCTTTCCCCGACCGCCAGTGCACTGGCCTCCTCCACCACTCCGCCCCCCACCCCGAGCCGCGGCGCCCCCGGTCCAGCTCCGAGCACTCAGTTCCCCACGGTCACACGCTCACGCCGGCACTGAGCCCTGGCTGCCTGTGCGACTCCACAGGGCGGGTCCCCCGGGCCGGGGTGGGCAGGGCGCTCAGGGAACCTTAAAGGGAGCTCCGCAGGTCCCCGGCCAGGCCCTGCCGCCGCCCGAAGCTCCCCACCAGGGCTGAGAGCGCCACGCTCCATCTGTTTCGTCCAGGTGCCGGGCTGGCCGGGCTGCGGGGAGGGCTGGGGAGGGCTGAAGGGTGGGTCTCTGCCCTTCTTGTCAGAGGCTCCTCGTAGTCCTGCTTCTCAAGGGCGTGTGCTTCACACTCACCACCGTGGACACCCGCAGGTGAGCCCCTGCCCCGGGAACCCCTGTCCTGGGAACCCCTCGCTGGCTTTGGCCCCCCTCGAGCCAGCCGCTTGCCCCCTGCCTTGTGCCCGCAGGTCCCCAGATGCTGAAGGACTTTGCCCCGTGTTCGCAGCTGCCCGTCCTGCTCTATGACGGCGACACCAAAACGGACACGCTGCCGAGTGAGGAGTTTCTGGAGGAGACGCTGGGCCCCCCAGAGTGAGGGCCGGGTGCAGCGGGAGGGGCAAGGTGGGGCCCTCAGGCAGGACATCCCCAGGACAGAGCCTGGGGCCCCGCAGGGGGCAGCAAGGGCCTGACCCCACACCCCTCCACCTTCAGATTCCCCAGCCTAGAGCCCAGATACAGGGAGTCCACCGCGGCGGGCAATGACGTCTTTCACAAATTCTCCGCGTTCATCAAGAACCCGGTGCCCGCGCTGGACGATGGTGAGGAGGGTCTGGAGACGCGGCGAGGCTGGGGAGAGTGGCGTCCCCGACCGGCTCCTCACCGCGCTCCCCGCCCCCAGCCCTGTACCAGCATCCGCTGCGCGCCCTCGCCAAGGTGGACAGCTACCTGCGCGCGCCCCTGGAGCACGAGCTGGCGCGGGAGCCGCAGCTGCGCGAGTCACGCCACCGCTTTGCGGACGGTGAGCAGCGCGGGCTGCTGCCCAAGCTGCACATCGTGAACGTGAGCGCCGGGCCGGGCGGGGCGGACCCTCGAGGAGACCCCGACCGCCCCCCTCGCCCGCAGACGGTGTGCGCGCACTTCCGCCAGGCGCCCATCCCCGCTGAGCTGCGCGGCGTCCACCGCTACCTGGACGACGCCCTGCAGGAGGAGTTCAACTACACATGTCCATACAGCGCCAAGATCCTCGCGGCCTACTGGCCCGCCGTGCGCCCCCGCTAGCGCGCCCGCCTCCCCAGCCACCCGCCCGCTCGTCTGCAGCCCCAGAAAGGCATCTCCGCCTCAGTGAGCGGGTACGGACATAACGAGGACCAGAAGCCCCGCAATTTCTGCCACCCCCAAACTCCCACCGTGAGACGCTCAGCTCCAGATGATAGCCAGAAAGGACCAGCAGAGAACCCAGTGGGCGGGGCGCGGTCCATCCCCCACTCCTCAGGGATGGCAGGACTGGACTGGGTTCCCAAACCACTCAGGCCAGGGCGGGGCGGCAGGATGGCTGGGGAGGGTGGGAAGCAGAGCCCCGTCTGGGCAACTCGGGTCTCCAGGCCAGAGGGCGGGCCCACATTCCTCAGATCTGCCCCAGGTGGCAGGCAGGCCACCCCCCATCTCCCTGGTCATCACGTGGGGTTTGCATCAGGGAGGCGTGTGCCCGGAGGGACAGGAGCAGAGTTCTAGCCTCTCAGAGCCCCAGCCCCACCTCACACAACCTTCCTGGCTCCTGGGCTGGCCAGGCAAGGACAGCTGGGCGGGTCGGGAGAGCCGGGCAGCTCCACCACGGAGCGCAGAGCCTGATGCGGCCCCACGCCCAGACCGCAGGCCTGGCAATCCCCAAGCCCTCTCTGGAGCCACAGCCCCCAGGAACCAGAGCCTGGCCGTGACCTCTGTGACCTCCACCAAATGTTTATTTGATGGGGAAGGGGCTGGGGGAGCAGGCTTGTTCCTGCCTGGCAGCGGGATGGGCAGGTGCCAGTGGGAGGATCCCAGGGGCTGCCCAGCCCCACGGCAAGCAGCCTCCCGAAGGTCACGCTTTTTGCTGCACCCTCAGGGGTCGTCGAAGTCTACACCACCAGCTGGTTTCTTGCTGGGAGAGAAGAGGGAATGACACCATGGGGGTGTGGAAGGGCGGGCAGGGTCCAGGGATGGACCCTGGGCACAAGAAGGAGGGGGAGTGGGTGGGCACCTCTTGAAGCCGGGGTTGATGAGAGACTCTCCCGGACACCGCCTCTTGACCCCAGGTCCAGGGCCACCTCTCTGAGGATCCGGGTCTGGGGAAAACAGGATGAGGGAGGGGGGCTCCTGAATCCAGAAGGATCCCAGGGCCACAAGCCCTTCTCCACACAGACAGATCCTCTCTCTGGAGCTTGAGGCTTGTTCTGGGGAAACTGAGTCACCCAACCCAAGTCACAGGTGACAGGCCTTACCTCGTAAGTAGAGCGGAGGGTCCACCTGCCGGGAGCTCTTCCTGGGGCTGGTGGCCGTCTCCTCTGCAGCAGCTGGGGAGAAAGCAGGAATGGAGGCCCCAGCAGGGGGTCCCCAGTGAGGGTGTGAGATGCCTACCACCCACCCTACCTGCCAGCCGCCGCTCCAAGCTGCACACGCGCTCTGCCAGGCCCAGTGTCAGTGCCTGCAACCTGGAGGCTGCCTCTGGGCCCGGCACCTTGGAGAGGTCAAATTCCAGCGCAGAGGGCCCCCCTGAAACGGTCAGGGATGCTCTGTCCTCCTGCAGGGTGAGAGTCACAGCTTGCTGCTGGCAGGCTGCCCTGGGAAAGGAGGCGAGCTGAGCGCTGTGACCAGACCCACTCGCCGCTCCCCATCCCTCCTGCCTCCCTGCTCAGGGGCTCACCTGAAGCGGGGGGTGATGTCTTCAGCCGCACTCAGGCCAAAACGGGCTTCCTACAGGGCATAGGGACTGGTCACCAGGTGCCTGACACCCCAGGACTACTGGGGACACCCCAAAACCTGCCCGACCCAGAGCCGCCCGGGACCAATCTTAGGACTGCAGCTACGGAGCCGTGGGAAGGGTGTCTTGACCCTTCCGGGGAATCCCAGGTCGCCCCCTTCGATCCCACACGTGGTCCGCGCTGCAGGCGTGGGGTGCTGGAGGCTGCCGGCAGCCCAGGAGCCCCATTACCCACGAGGGCCGCCAGGCTGTCCGGCGTGAAGCAGGTGCTCCAAAGCTCCGCGGCGTCCGTCACACTGCGGGGGAGGGGCTGTCAGGCGGGACCGCCCGCAGAGTCGCCCGCGCCCCTCGCAGCCCTGCGGGCCGCGCTACTCACTAGAGGTTGAAGCCGTCGCGTTCCCACGTCCCACTACCCTCCCCCGCGCAGTAACACACGAAGCGCGGGGGTCCGGGGCCGGCCGGCAGCGTGCAGAGCGGCGGCGACAGCGGCGGCGGCTCCATGGCACCTCAGCAGGCGGACGGACCGGGCGGATCCTGGGCCGCCTCGCGACCTAGGGCGCCTGCGCGGGCGGAAGACTTCCGGAGCGGGGACGCGGCCCGTGCCAGTGGGCGGGATGGGGGCGGGGTGGGGGCAGCGTCGAGCGGTGCCCAAGGGGCCTGCGCGGGGCGGGGCTAGCTGGGAGGGGCTTAGTCACGGGACGGTGCCTGCACCGGTGGGGGCGGAGCTTCGTGCGCGGGGCGGGACTCCCGGGCTGGTCTGGCGTGTCCTGAGCGCTGTTTTCCGGGACAAGGGCTGTTCAGCGCGGTCCCGGACTCGCGACCCCGCGCACACTTGGGGGTCTCTTTGAGCCTTACCCCCTGCGCTGTCCTCTCTGAATCCGGGGTTCCCCCCCTACGCGTAAACCCTGACTGGGCGCAGGCCGCGCCAGCCACTGCTCTGGCCTCAGACTGCTTTGACCCCCTCGCTGATCGCTGCGGCCTCCCCCTCGCACCCAGCTTCCTATTGTCAAGTGAAACAAGTCAAAATACAAAAGTGAATAAAGTACGGTAACCGGTGCAACAGGCTTCCGCCACTCGTTCATGCATTCCACAATGTTTACCCAGCACCTCTGTTGTCCCAGACCTTGGGCACACCTTGATCAAGAGACAAGGTCTCACTAACACACCATTGTAAAGCAATTATACTCCAATAAAGATGTTAAAAAAAAAAGAGAGAGAGACAAGGTCTCTGATCTCCTGGAGCTTGTGAGAGAGAACTCATGGGATGGACAAATAAACAAGTGAAACATGCAATCCTCAGGTCGTGCCAAGTGCCTGTCACCTGGAAGAAGAGAGGGATGGAGCATGCCAGGAAAGGGTATCAGGCAGAGGGGGCAGCCTCTGCAGAAGCCCCATAGTGGACACAGAGCAGTTCTGCTCAGGGCTTTGCAAGAAGGCCAGGGTGCCCGCACCAAGGTGTAGGAGGGCGGCAGGTGGGTTTGTAGGCTGTGCTAATGTATTTCAAGTAGGGCTGCAGCCAGGCCTGCCTCGTCGCCTACTTTCTCCTATTTGACAACCCTCAGCCCCCTTCCCACGAGGCTCCTGCCTCAGGACCTCTGCATTAGCTGTTGTCTCTGCCCGGCACCCCCTTTCCCCAGAGTCACTCACTACCTTCAGGTCTTTACTCAAAAGTCACCTTCTCAGTGAGGTCTTTCCTACTGTTTTACTTCCAACTTCAGCACCCTGCCCAACATCTCATGTCCTCTCTCCTCTTTTATCTACTTGTCTTCCAGCTTGTCACTATATAAAGTACATTCTGATTTACGTGTTGTGACAGCAGCCTCTAAGATGGCCCCCAACCATGTGCCTCCTGCGTTTGCACCTTTGTGTAGCCCTCCCCTGAGTGTGGGCTGGATTGAGTAACTGGCTTCTAGCCAATAGAGTGTGGCAGAAGTGATGGGCTGTCACTTCTTTCTTTCTCTGGAATTGCTCACCATGACATGAGGAGTCCTGTGGCAAAGGACCAAGGCCTGGCCAACAACCAGTGAGGGAGCTGAGACACAGACCCCTTCCCAGCTGAGCCTTCTATTGAGAACACAGCCGCAGCCAGTGGCTTGACTGCAGCCTCACGAGAGATTTTGCGCCAGAGGGTCCAGAGCACCCAGCACCAGATTCTTGACCCTCAGAAACTGGGAGACAATACATGCTGTTGTTTTAAGCCACTGAGTTTTGGGGTAATCTGGTCTTCAGCAGTAGGTGACTAATATCGTTATTTATCCTGTTTATTGCCAATTTTCCCCACGAGGTCCACAAGGGCAGGACATTCTGTCTGTTTTATTAGCCACTGTATCCTCAGTGTCTGAACAGTGGCTGGTACACAGAGATAGTCAATAAATACATAAGTGGGGCTTCCCTGGTGGCGCAGTGGTTGAGAATCCGCCTGCCGATGCAGGAGACATGGGTTCGTGCCCCGGTCCGGGAAGATCCCACGTGCCGCGGAGCGGCTGGGCCCGTGAGCCATGGCTGCTGAGCCTGCGCGTCCGGAGCCTGTGCTCCGCAAAGGGAAAGACCACAACAGTGAGAGGCCCGCCTACCACAAAAAAAAAAAAATAAAATAAAAAAATAAATAAATAAATAAATAAATACATAAGTGAATGAATACAGAGTGGGGAGCCTTTGGAGGGTTTAAGCAGGGGTGGGGTGGGGAGTGGCACTTCTGATTTATGTGTATAAAGCCCGTGTTGAATGCCATGAGGTGAGGGGATGAAGCGCTGTGGGAGTGGAGGTGAGGGGGGCAGGGAGAATAGTAGAGGGCTGCTGAGCTCCTCAGGACAGAGCTGATGAAGGCTGGGCCAGGGGCTCAGAGTGGAGTTGGAGAGAGGTGTGGGGGAGGAGGGGAGGGATCATGGATGACCTCTGCATTTAGGAAGAGTAGAAATGCCCTTCCCGGGACTTACCCAGTGGTCAAGTGGTAAAGAATCCGCCTTCCAATGCAGGGGATGCGGGTTCGATCCCTGGTTGGGGAACTAAGATTCCACATGCTGAGGGGCAACTAAGCCCATGCGCCACAACTAGAGAGAGAAAACCCGCACTCCACAGCTAGAGAGAAGCCCATGCACTGCAACTAAGACCTGATGCAGCCAAAAAAAAAAAAAAATAGAAAAGAAAAGAAAGAAATGCCCTTTCCAAGATGATTGGGCTAAGGCAGGATTGGAGAGGACATGGGGCCTCTCCTTTGTCTTATGAGTTCTTGATATGGCTGTATGTCTGATGGAGATGAATGAAAGCTGCTGTGTACACAAGACTCTAGTCTAGAGGATCAGGCCCAGAGAGGTGAGTGCCCCTGGGACAGCCTTAAACATTAGTCCCTCCAGGCACAGTGCTCAGGCTCTAGGAAGTTGTTTCTAGGTAGAATGTGGTAGGCTGAATAATGACCTCTAAAGATATCAGGTCCTCAATCCCTGGAGTTGTGCATGTTATTTTGTACGTGTTGACCTAAAACGATAAAACCGCCAGTTATTTTGCCAGCAAAGTGGGTTTATTTGGGAACAGCAAAGAATCACAATTCAGTGCATGCAATCTAGGGGAAACCACAGGCAAATCTGAAGAACAAACGACGGGAAACTCTTTTATAGAGGAGAAGGGGGACTGGGAGGGGTGTTCTAAACGAAGAGTACATTGGAGGAAACTGGGAGTTGGAAGTGTGGTGGCTTTTCATTGGCTGAACTGTGCTGGTCTCTCATTGGCTGGGCTGTTGCTGGGTGGGAAGAAAAATCTTCCTTCCTCCTGCTGGGTAGTAAGTAGTAACCTTTCTGTTGGTCTGCAATTGGGGCTGCACAGTAGGGGGTGAGGTCTCCCCCTTGTGGCCTCCTGACTCTATTTTAAATAAGGTTTCTGTTTATTAATCTTTACATGCTTTCTCTAAAAGCATTGCTGATCAACGGTCAGGTTTCTTACAGATTCAGCAACTTTTGTCCCTTGATGCCAGGGAGGACCTTTCCTGGGTGTCCTGTCCCATGTGGAAGGGAGAGTGCACATATTGGAAACCTACTGAGGTTACGTTCACGTAACAAGATGGGGTAGGAGAGAGATCTCTCAGGAATTTCCCATCTAAAGTTTGTGTCTCAGAACAGCGAAAACAGCAAGAGCACACTCAACACAGAAAGAATTAAACAAGCACTTTGGGAAGACACAGTTGATGAAAGAAATGTTCACATATTAAGGTATGGGGAAGTTATTCTGGATTATACATACTTTGGCTTGAACTTTAGGCTAATTAGAACAGTCTGTCTTATGGCCTGTCAAACATAAACTGTATGTCTGCTTTAACCATTAAAAAATAAGGAGGAGGAGGAGAAAAATGCATTACATGATTGTTTAGAATGTCCACTTTGAATACAGGGATAAATGCTGCCTGCTGCCCCCTCCCCAGCAACACCAATGCCAGTATTTCTTCGAAGATGAGATTCCCTTCCCAAATGCCAAGGTCATGCTGACTTGCTGTGTACCTGCTCAGCTGTTTTGAAAACTTGAAGAAATGTACCCTTGTCATGTTTGATGTCTGTTGTTCTGACAAGATATTAAACTGTGGTTCAGGCATCCAAATTGGAGCTGGGTGGCCATTGCGGATGTGCTTTCAGACAGTTCCTGCATCACTGGGAACTTGAATTTTCTGAACTGTATCAGACTCAAGGTCATGACCAACTGTTCTCAAAATAGTATCTGCTAGACGCTGCCACCAGCAACCTTATAATCTCAAGACCTCTCCTGGTGACTATGCACTTTAGGGCCCAACCAATTCTTGCTTTACAAGCAGCTTCCTTATTGCCAGCTCCAACCCTAATTCTTGACAATTTATGTAACTTTGCAGTTTTTGCTTGTATAAGCCTCCCCCAGTTTGTAGCCTGGGGAACACAATTCAAGTGCTTCTTGAATCTGGGTCTCCTGCTCTGCAGTCCTCAGTTTAGCTCAAACAAAACTTGTCTCTTCCTCTGGTCAATGTAAATAACCAGTAACCAACCTCAGCTGATTAAGGGGGAGGGCTGGAAAGAAAGAAAAGACACAGTTTAAGAAAAAAAAAATAGGGAGGTTTTGGAAAAGCCCCCGTGGTTCCTCGGAGCCCCAACTCTGGGGGTCAGGAGGGCATTGGAAAGGCTGGTCCGAGGGCTGAAGGCACCCGAAGCACCTAGGCTTGGGACAATCTTTTTTCCAGTGACCCGGCTCTTTGCAGTCATAGTGGTGGGGTCAGAAGAAGGCCGATCGGGGGGCCTTTGTCGGCCACCTAAGGACTTTGGCTTTTACTCTCAGTGAGGTGGGACCCACTGGAGCAGTTGCGAGCAGAGGAGGGTGCCAGCTGACAGATGTTACACACGCAGCCCTGGGCTTCCGGGTGGAGAACTGGATGAAGTCTGCCCCCGTGTGGCCGGAGCAGGGCACGCAGGACTGGGCTGATCCGCAGGTGCCAGGGGCATGACCCTTCCTGGGTCCAGAGGAGCCCTGGGGGGCCGCCCCCCAATGGGCCGTGAAGGGCAAACTGCATCTCCTCACTCCAGATCCTTTCCAGGGGACGTGGGAGGGACGAGTTAGTGGCGAAGGAAGGGGCCGAGAGCCTGCTGGAGAGTCTTCCCCCCACCCCGCCCCGCCTCGCCTTAAATCCCTGCTCTTGGGCAATTTCCACCACGTCTTCTCTTGTTCCACGTGGAAAGTGAATGACAACCGATAGATCAGTTGATCAATAGATCAACTGGGAATTCCCTGGAGGTCCAGTGGTTAGGACTCGGCACTTTCACTGCCGGGGGCCCCGGGTTTGATCCCTGGTTGGGGAAGAGAGATCCCACAAGCCACACGGCGCTGCCAAGGGCAGAAAAAAAAAAGCAAGTTGGCTGGATGAGTGGTTCATCCCCAGTCTCTCTCTGTGGAGGCCTCTGCTGGCTGGCAGGTAGCATCTTGGGTGGGAGGTGCTGGATCTCTAGGCCTTCCCACCTGCTCCCACATAGTGGGACTGGTGTCAGGCTGGGGGGAGGGGGGGAGACCCTGCCTTTGGAGTGTCTGCAGAGGGCCAGGGGCTGGCAGGTCGGCCAGGCAGCAGAGGCAGCGGCAGGGCCTCCAGGTGTTGGGTGCAGGTGTGGAGGGGCTGTCTGCGTCCCTGGGATGTGGCGCTCTTTACCCCAGTGACCTCGCCCTCTGGTAGGACAGGGCTGTGTTTCTAAGGAAAACTGTCTAACCAGCTGAAGAGCAGAAATGATATTATAACGCACCGTCACCCAGATGGAACCATGATCAATTTTGACATATTTACATCTGGTATGATTTTTTTCTGAACTAGTTACGTGACAGATATTATGCCATTTTACCCTCAAATTCTTCAGGACCAGTCCTTGAAGGACCGTGCTATTTCCCTCATAAACACAACGGCAGGACGGAACTCTGCCTCGCGGGCGGGGGTCAAGGGAGAAGGGGTGCTGGAAGGCCGCCCGGAGCGGGAAGCGGCACAGACCCCCCTCGGGCTGCGGTTTTGAGGACCCCGGGGCTTGTGGAGCCCAGGCATGCGCTGGGCGTGGGTCGGGCACGGCCCTGGTGCGCAACTGCACGCGGGTCTCCGCCGCGGCGCGAGGGCCACACCCCTGGCCTGGCGCCCGGGGTCAGCGGGGGACCCAGGGAAACCACTGTGATGCCCTGTCCGACCACTGGAGGACCCTACCGCCCGCGGGGCCGAGCCTCGGCCCCTCCCAGGCCTAACGCCTGCCTGGGTGGCCAGGCTCCGTTGCCCAGGCGAGGGGTCCCGCTCCAGTCCCTCTGGGTCCCCGGAACCCCCGCGGGGTTGGAGCCTGAGCCCCGCACTGTCCCTCTCCGGGCGGGTCCCAGGCCTCCTGGGGACCCAGAGCACCCCTGCCCCGGTCCACACAGCTCCTCTGCCCCCTCACCCTGTTCCTGCCCCCACCCAAGAAAAGCACAGCGCTGGCTTTTCGAGACAGTGTATGGTACTGGGGCCTGGGGCTGGAGGGAGGCCACCGCTCTTTGAGGAGGCCTGGGTACCCGGAGCCCTGGCATCATGGCCCTCTGCTCTAGCCCCTGGGCTGGGTCCCTCACTGCAAACCAACCGGGCGGCAGCTGTGGGGAGGGGCGGCGTCCTCTCACCTCCTCCTGCCCTCCCTAGGCCCGCCCCGGGGCCCCACTCTTCCCTCCCCGCCGCTGCCCCGGGATGGAGGACCCCCGGACTACAGCCCTCTGGCCGGGAGGGGCCTCCCTGGGTCAGCAGGGTGCCGGGTCCGGGTCAGCCCCGTGCACTCACCTAGGCGAGGGCGCAGGCACGCTGTTCTGTGCAAGAGAGCAGGATCCGAGGAAACACCCAGTGCCCCCTCCCCGGGCTGGAGGCTCCACACCCTCCCCAGAGTAGCCAAGCCTTCCGGCCTGTGACCCTGTGACCCCCTCCTGAGGGGCACCGGCCAGGGCACCGCTCACCCTCCCCTGGTCCTCCTGTTCTGGATCCGGGGCAAGTGGAGTGAGCCTTGGGGCCTGGCTCCCCCTGACCCCCCCCCCCCCACGTCAGGGTCTCGGGTCTTTCAGCTCCTGCAGCTCTGAGCCGGCGTGGGGACAGTGCTTGGGCAGCAGGGCGCCCTGGCTGGGGTTCAAGCCCACTTGGGGTGCCAGCTGCTACATCTCCTGGGCATCTTCAGGAAACAGCTCTGGGGCCCGGGCTGAGAGCAGGGAGGGCCAGTGAGCAGAGGGGCAGGGCTGGGAGGTGGAAGGGGGTGTGGGGAGGGTGTGGGGAGGGGCCCCAAGGAGACACCGCGAGATGGAGGTTCCGCCTGCCACCGAGTCAGAGCTTGCTGGGAGGGGCACGTGGGCACCACAGACCAAACCTTGCACGTGGCCCCCAGAGAAGGCTGTGATGGGCTGTGAGGGGCGTGCCAGGAGCGCTGCCCTCACGCTGGGCCACTCACCACCCATCACCCACGGCAGAGCTGCAGCCAGACGTTCCTCACGCCCCCCCCCCCCGCGTCTCGGAGTACAACACGGCGAAGTGCTTGTAGTCGGCGAAAGCCACCCTGACGTTGGTCTGGGCCGTGGCTGGGGAAGCGAGAGCCTGCTGAGCTGGGCGCCGGCTCAGGACGCCCCGTCCCCTCCGCACGGCCCCGGCCGAGCCAGCCCTGCTGCTGCCCCCACCCTCTGTCTCACTCCCGGCACAGCCCGCCTCACCTGCGCTGCGGAACTGCCCGTCCACGGCATCCTCGGTGAAGGTCGCATCCATCCTCTGGCACCCGCCATGGGGCCTGGGAAGGAGGACCCCAGCAGCCTGAGCAGCAGCCCCTGCCAGGCCGCTGAGGCCCCGCCGGGCCCCCTGAGGACGCTGCCCGACCACGACACAAACGGCTGCCACTTAGGTGCTGCTGACGGCTGCCTGCCCCAGGGCCCACCTGTCCCCTCCGTCACATCGATGCTTAATCACACGGGTGCTTTATAATTCACTTACAGGTCAGGAGATACCCTGGGGGACAGGGGGACACAGCCAGGGGTTGCGGGGTCTGTGGGGCCTTCTGGTCTCCCCTCCAGACACACCCACCCATGCACGCACACGCGCACACACCCGCGCGTGCGCGCGCGCACACGTGAGGCGGCTCCTCCACGGGCCTCAGGCGGGCCCCTCTGGTGAGCAGGCGAGCTGCAGCTGCTGCTTTATCGGCCCCGGCGGCCTGGCGCAGGGTCGGGCCTGGCTCTGGCTCCCTGACGGGTCAGAGACGCCTCTGGCTCCTGCTGGCTCCCATCTGACCTCACGCTGGCCAGGCCTGTGGCCAGTCCAAGGTGGGGCTCCTGGGATCACTTACGTGGGGTACCCAAACCTGAGGCCCAGGTCGCCGTTGGCCAAGGGGGTCACCGAGACCTCGGGCATCTTCATGCTGTCCTCGGAGCCCAGGAAGCCCCGGTCACCTGACACTGCCCCAGCCATGTACCAGGTGGCCTGGAACTGCAGGAAGGGGACAGGGAGAGCTGGGGGGCGGCCCCTGTGCCACAGCCTCCCCGACCTGGAATCGGGGGGCGGGGGCAGCTGCCACTCACCGGGTCTGAGGCCTGAGCAGCGGCAGTGAGCCCAACCCAGAGGCGGGGCCGAGGGGCCTGCTGTCCTCCGCAGCACACCCACCCCAAGCTGGACGAGCAGACAGACGCGAGCTCCGTCCCCTGTCCCCAGGCTGGAGCTAAGCTTGGGCCAGAGAGGGTATGGGCTGGGCTGGGCCACCCCAGCCCTCCGGCCTCTCTGGGTAGAACGCAGCCAGAAAGAGGCTGTCTGTGAGGAGCCAAGTCTGGACACAGCTGGCCGGTGTCAAAGTTGGCCTGGGTGGGGACGCCGCGGGCAGCGCACGGGTCCAGCCGACCGGCAGCGTCTGAGCATGGTGGAGGGTGTCTCTCGTCGACTGCACAGGCTCAGGAGCAGGGTAGGAGAGTCGAGGTGGCCTCTCCCACTGTGCCTGTAGGCTCCCAAGACACCCTGGGGCGCTGGCCTGCTGGGACAGAGCCCGCTGTGATGGGCTCACGGTCGGGGTGCAGCCCGGAGCACCTTGGCCCAGTGGTCTCCGGCCAACCCCGGCCAGCCCAGGTGTTCCTTCCCGGGGAGGGGCCGTGTGCCTGGAAGCAAGGGGGGGGCGAAGGCCCGGCAGGCCCTCTGGGACGCGGCCCCCAGCCCTTGGCCGAGGCACAGCCTCGGGCCCCCTCGTCCAGGAGGCGTCCCAGAAGTTCACCCTCACCTCTGAGCCTCACACCCTTGGTGCCTGGGTGGGGCCTGGTGGGCAGGCTGCAGTGGGCACTGCACGTTGTGAGCCAGGAGGGCCCAGGACAGGGGCCTGAGAATGGCCACGCCGGCCGGGAATCTGGGGGCTAGCAGAAGGTGACGGACTGCGGGGAGGGGAGACCGCGCTCCGGGGCTCTGGCCCAGCTGCGGTGCCAGAGGCCTGGCGAATGGGCAGGGCCGTGCCCTTGAGGCCCAGGCTAGACGCCAGGGCACTGGGGACTCTCAGGTAGCCATGGGAGATGGGAGGGTGGCCTGTCTCCAGCCCACTCAGTCAGTCTGTCCCGGTCCAGGGGGGCACGGACACTCCGGCCACCTTCCTCTTTGTCCCCGCAAGCCCGTATCTCTGCCCAGCCTGAGTGCACTGACCCCACGCCTTCAAAAAGTGCCCTGGGCCTCAGGCCTCTCCTGGACGGGGCGCAGGGGACAGGCTGCGGGCACCTGACCAGGACCGGCTCAGCCGCCGCTGGGCCTTGCGGGGCTGTGGTGAGAACAGGGCCCCGAGTGGAGTGGGTGAGGGTCGCGTCGGCGCTGCCCCGAAGCTGTCCTGGCTCCTGACGCAGCCGCGTCTTCCACTCCACCAGGAGCAAGGCTGGCGGGCCCTTGCTCACCCCTTGGGGGTGTCATGCAGAGCCAGCCTCCAAGATTTTACAGAGCGGCAGGGGAGACCCAAGGGGGCGGCGGTCAGGTCCCCGGGGGCCCGCCAAAGCCAGGCCCCGGGGGGCAACGACTGCAGGACAGACAGACAGAGGCCAGGCTGCTGACTTGCTTCCGGAGTTTATTCTCAGAGCTGGGATAAAGCCCGAGGGGGCAGGGCCGGTGGTGCAGGAGCCGGGGCTGGGGTCTTGGGGGAGTTGAAGGAAAAGGCCGAGCAGGGCAGCATGGCCAGGTCCTGAGGGCTGGGGTCACCTGGCCAAGAGAGCAGGACCTGTCGGTGTGGCGGGCAACACCGCACTCCCGGCCCCGGGCCCCCAGGCCCCTTCTGGCTGCAGGCCACAGGGGAACGGCTGTCCCAGGGCCCCACCCCCTGATGGGGGCCTCCCCGCCCTGCCCTGCCCTGCCCTCCCCTCCCTCCGCTTCCTGTCCCAGCCGCCAGCTCCTCCTACCCCAGCGACCTCGCAGAACCCCGGTGGAGCCCCCTCCTCCTCGGTGCAGCCCCGTGGGCCTGGACCAGCCTTGCATGGTGGGTGGGGCTGTGGTGAGCGCGCACCGAGTGGACAAGTGAGTGAAGGAACGCATGGGTGGGCACTGCTGGGTGAGGGCGGCCCCCAGCGCCCCACTCACCTATGTGTGCTCCTCCATGCACTTGTCTGCCGAGAAAAGCCCAGGACGGCGGTCAGCGCCCCAGGCCGGGCCACTTCCCCCGCCCCGCCTGTCGCTCACCCCCGCGGCCCTGGAGAGCGTCTCGGTTAACCCTCAAACTGCTGGCTGCATCAGCACCCCAGCCCCGGCCCTCCTCCTCCAAACGCAGAGGGGGTCCCATCCCTCCCTGGGCCCAGAGCAGGCTGCCTGCCCCAGGGAGGCCGTGGGCGCCGAGGCTTCGGGGAGCCCGCGCTGAGCCGCAGCGCGCTTGTTCCTGTGTCCCCACGGGCACACCCACCCCCGTGGGTTTGGTTTCTAGGGCTTGCCCCACACCAGGCTGGGTGCCTATGTATCCTGGGGGCCGACCCGGGGCCTGGCACACAGTGGGTGCGTGGTGAACCGGGGAGGGGGTGTTTCCTGGAGGAGTGCCTTCTTGTCCCCGGCCTAGGGGCTGCAGGCTAAGGTCATGGTGTTGAGGACAGACCGCCCACACTCTGGAGGCCGTGTACCGACCAGTGGGCAGTCGGCCGGATGAACCCCAGGCCTCAGCACCCCCCCCCAATCAGGAGACTGTGTGTCTGCCTCTAAGCTGATCTTAATCCCCTCCCATCAGATTAGCGGCCCCTCACCGGTCTGTGGCAGGAAAACAATGCCATCCTCTGTGAAGCCCTGGGCCTTGGCGAAGGTGGCGAATTTCTCCTTGATCTCAGCTTTGGGGGCCTGGGTGCGGCCTGGGGCAGAAGAAGCCGCTGGCCTCCATCCGGGAGACCCCTGCTCGGCCCCCACCCCCGAGGCCCGGGGAGTCCCCGAGCTGCCCCGTGGGTCGGGCCTCAGACCGGGTGGTGGGAGCTGGCATAGGGCACATACTGTAGAGCGTGGCCATGCAGAAGTCCTGGCCGGGGCCTCGGAAGCTCTCGGTGTACAGCAGGGCGTAGGCCTCGTAATCGGTCTCCACCACGGACACCTCATGGTTGCTGCTCCAGTCTGGGAGCCCAGGAGACAAGCCCGGTTGGTCGGGGACCCTTGGGGAGGGGCGCCCTCTGTGGGCTGGTGTGGGAGGGGGCCCTCGATGCTCCACCCTCTGTCTAGCTGCCTTCCCTGCCCCTCCCCAGCCCCCTGCTTCCTGCCAGCACAGCCCTGGCACAGTCCAGTGTCCCCAAACCAGAAGTCTTGGGGGTCCAGCAAACACACAGGCTCAGAAAATCGGGAGTTCATGGGACAGCCACAGACTCTGCAGCCAAACTCCTCTCGGGAGGAGGAGAGATTCCCAGTGGGGAGGCCGTTCCCGGGCAGGGAGTGAGGAGGGCCAAGGTCCTGGGGCGCAGAGCTGCGCAAGGTGTGGGGGAAGCCTCGGGGGCAGCAGGCAGCTGGGGAGATTGCACCCTGGGGCAGATCCACGCAGACAAGGCAGAGCGGCCACCACCGCCCCCATGTACTGCTGGGCGGGGTGTCACCCAGAGTCCCCAACCGGCCGGTGTCACTCCTGAGCTGACCCTAGGGTCTGGCGAGGGGCCCCACTCACGGGGACTGGTATAGCTGTAGCAGCCTGGGGGGCCTGCAGGACGCAGCAGCAGAGTCCGGGTCTCACACTGGTCTTTCCTGTGGGCAGGTCACCCTCGGGTCAGGGTCAGTCGGGGGTGGGGGCTGTCCCTAGACCGCGACCCTGGGCGGGGAGCTCTCGGCCCCAGAAGCCCGCCCCGCCGCCCACCTGAGGAAGGTAGAGGTGAGATTGAGGCCACCATCCGCCGCGGGGGCTACCACCGACTTGCACATGGACAGCGCCTTCTTCTTCTCCAGGAACCAGCTCGAGTTGGAGGCGAGGCCCGAGGTGAACCAGAGCCCCAGGAACTGCGGCGAACGGCCCCCACCCTGGTCGGCCGGGACCCTCCCAAACACGCCAGGGTGGGCGCCCGCTCCTCCCCCTCCCCTCCCCTCCCCTCCCCTTCCCCCTCCCCTCCCCTTCCCCCTCCCCTCCCCTCCCCTCCCCTTCCCCCTCCCCTCCCCTCCCCTCCCCTTCCCCCTCCCCTCCCCTCCCCTCCCCTTCCCCCTCCCCTCCCCTCCCCTCCCGTTCCCCCTCCCCTCCCCTCCCCTCCCCTTCCCCCTCCCCTCCCCTCCCCTCCCCTTCCCCCTCCCCTCCCCTCCCCTTCCCCCTCCCCTCCCCTCCCCTCCCCTTCCCCCTCCCCTCCCCTCCCCTTCCCCCTCCCCTCCCCTCCCCTCCCCCTCCCCTCTCCTCCCCTCCCCCTCCCCTCTCCTCCCCTCCCCTTCCCCCTCCCCTCCCCTCTCCTCCCCTCCCCCTCCCCTCCCTCCCCTCCCCCCTCCCCCTCACTCCTCCCCCTCTCCCCCCTCACTCCTCCCCCTCCCCCTCGCCTCCCCTCCCCTCCCCCTCCCCTCTCCTGCCCTCCCCCTCCTCTCCAGCCTGGCCCCGCCCCCTCCGCTGGGTCCGGCCTTGCCTGGCCGTGGAGCTGGCGCCAGAGGGCTCCGGGCCATCCCTGGAGGGCGCGCCGCTGGGACACCCACTCCGACTGTTCCCGCAGCCCCCGAGGGGGAGCGCGCCGCCGGCTGTGTGTGTGTGTGTGTGTGTGTGTGTGTGTGTGTGTGTGTGTGTGTGTGTGTGTGTGTGTGTGTATGTGGCTGTGCGCGTGCGTGCGGCGCGGGCAGTGGGGGGAGGGTCGCGAACGCGCGCACACTCGGTTGCTGTGGGCGTCCCCCGGCGCCGCCCTGTGCAGCATCCCCATCTCCGCGCCCGCGCGCGGAGGTGTGTCCTAGGAGCCAGGTGTGGAAGGTGTGCCTGTTTTCCCTGGGCATCGTGAGCCCGTTGGGCCAACCATGCTGCGTCAGGGATGACGGGCACGCAGGCGCTCCGCGTGTCTGCAGGCGCCGTGTGGGCGCTCGCGCTCACAGGTTCTTCCCTGCCAGTCGGGGGTGATGTACCCAGATCTTGGTGGGCGCATTGCCCGGAAGGCCCCACTCTCATGGTCAGCCTCCTCCTGCCGGCCCAGCCCTCCTTCCCTTCAGCTCCTCCCAGGGGGAAAATTGGGCCCCAGGGAGCGCCCTGCTCCCTACATGGCCCTGTCCTGCCTTGGGGACCAGGCAAGGAGCCCCTCACCTTGTCCTCTTGGAAGTTGGGCTGCAGGGCGGCCTGGGCCTGGGTTGGAATCTGCAGGACCCCCAGGATCCCTAGCAGGGCCAGCCCTGTCCACAGCGTGTTCAGAGCGGCCATTCTCCCAGAGCTGAGCAGGCAACGCAAGCAGAGAGGCGGGCGGGAGGCGCGGAGGCTACCGGGGAGACCCCTATTTATGGGCCTGGCTTGGCCTCCACCCAGGGCACAAGGACAGCCCACTGGAGGCTCGTGATGCTGGGGGCAGGACAGGGCAGCTGAGCCCAGCGGCAGCTGAGCCCCCCACAGGGCCGCTTATGTAAGAGGCACTGACTAGGACAGGCCTGGGCGCTGCCACAGCAGGCTGAGCGGGGGCAGGCAGCCAGAGGCCCCTGCGTGGCTGGTCCTTTTTCCAGTCCCAGAAAGACCCGCCGCAGCAGCCTGGATGGGGGCAGGGGGCAAGGGCCTCGGTGCTGCCCTGCCTCCGGGGCCTCTGGTCACTTCCCACCGGGCACTGGGAACCCCCCCGCCCCCCACCCAAGCCCTACCACCGTTCCGTCTCCAAGCCTGGTGACCCTGGGAGGGGAAGCGAGGCCCCGTTTGCACTGTATGAGTTTGATCTGAAAGGCCCAGCAGGCCCGGGGGGACGGGAAACTTGGGCCAAGGTAAAGAAGCCAAATCTGCCCCCGAAGCAGAGACTGAGGGCCAGGTGTGCTGGGCACAGCTTCCCCCGACGGCCAGCTGTCGGGGCTCTGGCTGGGGGCCCCCTGGGCACCTCTTTCAGCCCGGGGCCCCTCTGGCCTTGGGCATAGGCCCAACCCCCGCAGCAGTCCCGCCCACCCTGTGGAGCTCAGCCTGTCCTGTTACCTGGGGTGCTGAGGCTGGTACCTCCCCCAGTGGCAGTGGATGAGAGGGAACCTGCCCACCTTACAGAGAGGGCCGCCTCCCTTCAGAGGCCTCTCTGGGTTGATGGGGTCCCGGGCCCTGTTCAAATCTAGCAAGTGTCATCTGTCCCCCTGGTCCCGTCCAAGGCTACCCGAGGCCAGCCGGGGCCTCAGCACAGGACTGAGTTGGGTCAGCGGCTCTGAGCAGCGGTGAGTGGGGTGGGTGTGAGTGCTGGGGTACGGGTTGGGAGGGATGAAGTTGGGGAAGGAGGCCCCGTGTGTGGTGCAGACATAGAGGGGACGCAGCTGTGGCCAGTGAGGGGACAGGGGCTGGTCATCCCCAGACACAGGCCCAGCCCCCTGCAGGGTGCAGGCTCCTGTCCCAGAGCCTGGCACCTTCCGCCCGGGAGCTGGATTCTTGGCAGCCCTGGCCTCGGGCTTTGGAATGGCCCCAAGGCTGGCCGGAAATAATCGAGGGGGAGGTGTGGGTCAGGTCAACTGCCTGAATGGGACCCGCATGGGCCCTGCCACCCACCTAGTGGGGGCAGGAGGGTGGGCCTCAGGCCCACGGGGGTCCTGGTGAGGTCAGGGTGCCTGCACCTCAGCCCTGGCTGGAGCCCTCGCTGGGGCTGTGAGGCCGGCATGTACAGCCCTTTGTCGCCCCTCCCCGGGGGCCCCAGGGGTCTGGGAGCACAGACTCGGGTTTCCTGGGGGGGGGGGCACCAGGGAGCTCCATCAACAGGGCTGCCTGGGGGAGCCGCTGGGTGGGCAGTGCCGTGCAGAGGGTCTCCTGCTTTCTCACTGGTGCTGGGGCTGTGGGAGCCTGAGGTGTACCGGGCAGAGGCCAACGTGAAGGGCTGGGGCAGAGAGAGATAGGAGGCACCTGGTGGGGGGATGGGGATGGGGGATGGGGGTGGAGGTAAGGAGGGCGGGGTGCCGGGGGGGGGCAGAGGCAGGCCTGAGACCGCCACCCCTCTGGCCTGGCCTCCCATCAGCTCCCGCCCCGCAGGCACTGTTCACGCTCTAGGCTATGCGGGGACAGTCCATCAGAACAAGCAGGCGTGGGGACGGGTGCCCGGACCTTGCACGGCCCCTGGGCCACCCTGGGAACCCCTTTGCAGCGATGGGGCCTTCCGTGAGCAGGGCTGGAGACTGGGGCCCGGGACTCCTCCTTCCCCCACCAGGCTCTCCCTCAGGTGCCCCTCCAGCCCCTTACCCAGTCCTCCTGGAACTCGGGCTCCAGGGAGCCCTGAGCCGACTGGGGTTGAGTGGGGGCTTGGGCCTGGCCCAGCTGCAGAGGACCCAGGGCATGATTTCAGGGCCCAGGAAGTGGGTGCCTGGGCAGCTGCTGGGCCCGGCAGGTGGAGGAGGGGTTCCCCTGAGAGCCCTACTGATGGGGACACCTGGCATCAGCCCCCCAAGGGCCGATGATTCACCTTTTGCCAGGTCCGGGTAGGGTTGGGCCATTGCCGGCAACTCCTGCAAGATTTCTGCCCCTTTCTTCCCTTCCCCTGGGGCTGTGCTGGATGGAGGCGGGGGACGGGAACAGGGGGGGCATCCCACAGGCACCAGGACCCCCCCTGTGCTCTCCGGACCCCTTTGCACTGCTCTGAGCTTGGCCCTGCGTGTGGTCAGCAGCGCCGGCTGGGCTGTCTCTGCCCTCCAGGTGGTGGGTACCTGCTGGACGTGGGGGTGGTGAAGCTCCCCCTGGCACCCACTGAAAGCCGAGTTGCCCGGTCCTGGCAGACGAGGTGCTGCTCCCTGGGTCTCAGGGGGACAGGCAGGTGGGGTGTCTGAGAGGACCTGTCCCTGACCCGGGAGGGCAGGGTGCCTGCCCTGAGCCCGGCAGCCAGACCCTGGCCTCTCAGGAGCCCATTCCCAGCCCTGGCACCAGGAGAGACCCCCGAGAGACTGAGCTGGGGTCAGTCTCTGCCTTAGGCTCCTCCCCGTCTCTGGGCCCATCGCAGAAGCTGGCAGCTCTGGATGTGGCCGGGCTCAGGCCTTCTGTGGGCCTGGCGGGCACGTGAGCCGCAGACGTGGCCACTCAGCGGTCAGCGGAGCTGAGGCTGCAGTTTCCCTGGAGCCCGAGGCCCAGGCGTGAGGGGGGCTGGCATCTGCCCAGGAGGGAAGCTGCTGGGCTACAGGGATGCCGGGAGGTGGCCTGGACCTTGAGGTCATTGATGCCATCCCCCTGCTTCTGACCCAGCAGGCCAGAGACAAGCCCGGGCCCAGGCCTAGGCTTGATCTCCTTGGGGGGCAGTGACGGGTCCCAGTCCCCAGGCAGTATCCCTCGGAGATGGTTGGCCCTTCAGAGCTGAGGCTCTCCCAACACCTGGTGGCCTCTCGCTGACCGGTGGCTAATGGAGTGTCCGCTGGTCTTGGACGGGGGACTCACAGGGACCTCGTGGACCCCACCTCCTTGCTGCTTGGCCATGCGTGCCCCCAGCCTGCGGGAAGGGGCTCTGAGGGAGCACTGAGCTGGGTGGGCAGGGCAGGCCCCACTGGACCCCACCTCACCCTTCAGGCCTGTCCCCCGCCCTCCAGAGGTGGCTCACAGCCCCGGAGATCACCCCATCCAGGATGCTCATCCCATTTGGGGGACCCCCAACCGGTAGATTTTAAGTAGAAGAGGGGCAGCGCCCGGCGTCACCTAGAAGCTGCTAGACAGACTACTCCAGAAAATCACCCAAGGCCTCATCCCCTTTCCCTGCCCGCTTTCCCAGCTCCTGGACTTGTCCAACCTCCAGGGCTGCCCCGGGAAGACCCGAGGCAGCCCGGTGGAGAGATGGCCGAAGCGGAGAGTGGCCGTGCTCCCTGGTGGGGCACCGGGGCCAGAGGTGGGGGTGGGGTGCTGGGTCTGCAGCATGAGACCACCAGGGCTGGGTACTGACGGGGCAGCCAGCTCAGGGCTCCTCCGGGTGCAGGAAGCTCTCCACACGCCCACCTGGGCTCCCCAGAGGATAGCTGCTCTGAAGTTTAACGAGGAGCCCCAGACTCGGAGTGTCCCGGAACGAGGCCCTCTCTGAGTTTCTACCCAGACCACGGGGGGCCCACTCTCCCCGCTGTGCTGGCCTGGTCTCTGTCTCTTCGTCCCCTCTCTGCTTTGGGTTGGCCACTGTCGACACCTGGAGATGACCGTGTCTCCGCCTGGCGTCTTCTTTCCCAGCCCAGGAGGTTGGGCTGGTCCAGGAGCCAAAGCTGGGGGAGGGCCGGGGGATGGGATGAAGCGTTGCTGCCAGACCCCAAGGGGCCCGAGGAGGGTCATGGCCAACCCGAGGCTACTCCTGGCCAGCAGGAGCCCAGGGCCGGCTGGCTGCCTCCGGAGAGGTAGAGGGGCTGCAGCATTCTGCCTTAGAGAGGGGCCTGGCAGGGCTGTGGGGAGAGCGGCCTGCCCCCCACCACGGCCCGCGTGCCCCCAGCCTCCCACGGGTGTGACACTCTGGATTAGGGTGACCCGAGCAGGTGGCTTCCAGGAGCATCCAGCCCGGTGGGGGGTGGTTGGAGCTAAAGCATGTCCCCTCACCCGTGGAAGGCCGGGTGCACGGTCTCTGGGTAGGAGGGGCCTGAGGGCACCACGTCTCCTGGGAGCTTCCACGGATGGGCCCTCCTGAGTCACTGCGGCCAGGCTGGGCACCCCCTCCCCGCCAAAGGACCCCAAAGCCAGGACTGTTTCTTGTGGGGTCTTCCTCATCCAGGGCCTCAGTGGAATCTCCTGATTCTGGAAGTTTTCTCACGCCTGTGACTTGACCACGTCAGGCTGGCCCAAGGCTCTGCTGGATCTCCTGGTCCCGCCAGGGGAAGCAAGCCCACCCCTTGGGCCTGGGCCTGAGGTCCTGGGACCCTGGCCTAAGCGTTCTCCTGCGGTGGGCGCTCCTGCCTTTCACTCGGGGCCCAAGGTGACCCCTGGGGGGTGGGAGCCACAGCTCTGAGCAGGGCCTGCAGCAGGGGGGGGCACCTAGCAGGGGTGGTGCCGGGCAGGGGGCACTTGGCCAGGAGCGTGCCCAGCTCTTGGGGGGCGGTGCCGGAGAGTTCAGCGGGGACAAACGTCGGAGAGGACGCTCAGGCTGCCCGGCCTGGGCCTGCGAGCCGGGGCTCTGGGTGCTGCCCGCAGTCCGGCCCGCAGCCCCAGGACGCCCCTGTCATCGGGCGGTCCTGCCGGCCCATCCGGGCACCACATGTTTGTTCCTGGCGCGGGAGGGGTGAGGGGGACAGATGTGGCCTCGGGGAACGAGGCACAGGCAAGGCCCTGACCGGCTGTGAGGATGGGGTCAGCCAAGGGCCAGGCTGGGCTCCAGAGGGGGTGGGTCCAGCATTTCACGAGGGGCCGGCCTGGGCCATCTGAGAGCGGGGAGGCCAGGCAGAAACGGGGCGGGCGCTGGAGAGCGGGAGGCCTGGGGGGCGGGGCCTCTGGCTGCCCCCTCCTCACCCCGGTGGGTGCCGCCTGGGCCCCAGCCTTCCTCACAGCCCCCTCGGGCCTCGGGGTCACACTCCCTCGAGGGGTGTGAGGACACGCGCTCTGTGGGGCCGCAGCGCTGGTCAGAGGGGCGGGGCCTGTCTGCACACCCCCGCCCCCGCCTGCCCGGTCTGGGAGACGGCTGAGTCGTGCTCTGGTCCTGGGGCAGGTGGGTGGGCGGTGGAGAGGGAGGGCAGGGAGGGACGGAGAGTGTCCGTGCCGGGCTGGCCGGCCACCGACCCCGCTCTGCGCCCGGGTCCGGGCCGGGCCGGGGCTGCCTGAGGCCAGCGCCGTGTTCGGTAGCCCCTGACTCCAGAGCCGGGGGAGCCGGCAGACCTCCTCTTTCCTGGACACGGCAAGGTCCGCCGCCCCATGGTGGCTGCTGGCCGGCCGCGGTGGCCCCCACCCTTCCACTCCCTGAGTCCTGAACGGGTGCCCCTGGCTGAGGTGGGCCTGGCCAGGGGGGGCCCCAGAGAGAGCTCGGCCTGGCCGCTGACTCTTGGCTGGGCAATTCTTGGGGGCCCTGGCGGGATACAGGAGTTTCTGGGTTCAGGGCTTGGTGCCTGACCCTGGGCGGGGGCCAAGCACCCTCACCCACAGAGCCCCGGCCCGTGACGTGTAGAACTGGCCCTCAGCGTGGGACCTGCCCACAGAGGTGGCAGGCAGGTGGGAGGGTGCAGGCTGGAGGGTCTGGGCACCTCCCTCTGGGCCTGGGGGGCTTCTGGACCCCCTAAGGCCTCGGGAGGGTATTCTCCTCTCCCAGGGCTGAGCAGCCCAAAGGGTCCCCCGCCCCGCGCCCGGAGCTCAGCCTGCATTGGCAGAGCCGGGGCTCCTCACGGATCCTGGGTCTTTGCTTACACACCCAAGGCCCCCGCCCTCAGACACCCGCTCCCAGGCCTGCTCCCCGGGAACCTGGGATCCTCTCGGGAGCCGGGTCCCTGGGAATCCTGGCCCGTGTGCGGAGCTGTAGCCCCCAGGCTAGGGGCTGAGGGGCTCGGCCGTGCCCCAGGCAGGCCAGTTGCCTGAACTAAGGGCACCCAGAGAGCTGGTAGGACCTCATTCCTGGCGTGTCTGGGAGCGCGTCTCTGGGAGAGATTAGCCTGTGATTTGGGGGCCAGAGGGAAGCGGGGTTGGGGGCCCCCATCCAGCCCCCGGGGGGCCCCAATAGAGCAAAGAGGTGGGGGGCAAAGTCACTCCGCTGGAGCTGAGCCGTGACCCCCTTCCCCTGCCTGCGGACATCGGCGCTCCTGGCTCTTGGGCTTTTGGACCCAGACCAGGGTCTACACCGCCCATCCCCAGCTCCTCAGGTCTTAGGACTTGGACTGAATCGCACCCCCTGGTCTCCTGGGGCCCCATCTTGCAGACGGCGGACCGTGGGGCTTCACAGCCTCGTAACCGCGTGAGCCCGTTCCTCGATTTCCCTCACGGGCGTCTATATGCGTATCCTGCCGGTCCCGTTTCTCTGGAGAGCACACGGGCTTGTAGACGACCCCCAGAATGCGGGGGTGGTTGATTTCAGACCCTGGGGCTCGGGGGCTAAAGTGGGGGCGGGGCAGAGAGGAGGAGGCTGCTACCCGAAGGCGTGGGCCTCGGGGAGGGGGCAGCCTGGATGCTCTGAAGGGCCGTCCTATCAGCGGACCTAGAAGTAGTAAAATAATAGAATATCAGGCCAACGTTGCGGTTCAGGAAAAACTAGTAACAGAGGTAGAAGCCTGGGATGATTAATCAAGACACAGAGACAAGGCAGAAATCAACACGGCAGGAGTGAAGAAAAAGTCTACAGACATCGAAGGATGAGGAGAGGAAACCGCCACAAAGAAATGGGGAATTTCCCAGCAAGCCCAGCAAAGTGGGTTCAAGAGAAAAAGCCTGAGCAAAAGTAGGACCCGTCGACACATCTTCGCACCGCTGGAGCACGGTGCGATCCGTTTTCCTGGGGCGTCGCTGACTCGCCACGTCCTGCACGTGTGCAGAGTGGTTGAATGATAAGATTGTTTTCCATAAACTGGAAATTGTAGACTAGCTTTAGATTTACACAAGCGTTGTGAAGGTTCCCATACACCCCCCACCCGGCTGCCCTGTTGTTAACATGTCACGTGAGCGTGGAACGTTGGTCACGGCTAATGAACCAGTGTTGACACGTGGTTAACTGAAGTCCGTGCTTTATCCCATTTCCTCAGTTTCCCCCAAATATCCTTTCCTGTCCCAGGACCCCTTCCGGGAAGAGCCCGACAGCCGGTCGTCACGGCTTCTCAGGCTCTCTGGGCTGCGACAGTGCAACAGTTTCCCAAGTGCTCCTGGCTTTTGCTGACCTTGACAGTTTGGAGGCTTGGGCAGGGGTCTTGTAGCCCACCCCTCTGCTGGGATTTGGCAAAAAGAAGCCGGGCGTGACTGTGGCTTAGATGAGATGGGAGTTTGTTTCTCTTTGGGGTAAAAGCCCAGAGGTGGTGGCCGGGGCCCACGTGGGGCCCCGAGCCTCGCTGGCCCTCCTGCCAGTGTCACCACCGTGCGTGGCCTCTGCCCCACTTGCTGGCTCCACCAACACCAAGGACAGGGCCAAGGGTGCCCCTCTCTCAGAAGGCTTCCGGGAAGATGCGAAGGTCACCACACGTCTGCTGTCCAGACTTAGCCGCGAGGCCAAGGTCGGCCACCTGGGAGGCCGGGAGGCGCAGTCTGCATTCCGCGGGGCCGAGTCACCGGCTGACGCTGAACCCCACAGACGAGAAGGGGGGGCAGCTCGCACCCCTCCCCAAGGGCGATGGGCCCAGGCCCTGCCCCAGGCCCGCATCCAGCCCTGGCCACGTCCTGCCCTCTGGGTCTCCGGGAGCTTCTCACCGTCCTGAGACCTGAAGCCTGGAGCCAGGGTGTCTCCTGCCGACAGCTGCCGATGTCCCGGCCGGCACCTCCGTGTGTGGGAGAGGAGCAGGGCCAGGCAGCCTCACTGGGAGGCGGTGGCGCCGACGGAGGCCCTGGCGCACAGGGACCAGGACTGCTGTCTGGGGGGCGGGAAGGTGCTGGTCTGGTGGCCCCTGGTGCTGGAGCCTGGAAGCTGCTCCCCGTCTGCCATCCTCCGTGGCCGACCTCCCCAGTCAGCCCCAGTCCAGCCGCCGCGCAGGCCCAGGGGCCAGCGCCGCCCTCCTCTCCTTCCCCGTGAGGCCAGCGTCCCCGGGGCCATGGCTCCGCGGCCTCCAGGTTCCAGGCCCTCCAGGGCACACCCTGAGCCCCGGCTGGTCCGTGCCGGAGATGCGGGCAGACCTTCCCCGTCCAGCGGCCAGCTGGGTCCCCACACTGGGCAGAGGCGGAGGCCGGCCACCGTTGTGGGGGGGGCGTCAGCAAGGGCCCGTTTCGGTGGCTCACAGATGAGATACCTGGGGGAACCCCGGGTTAGAGAGGGACAGTCGGCAGCTCTCGAGGGGAGGTGGGGCGGGGAGGTGGGGTGCTGGGGCTCCCCTGACCGCGGCAGGAGCAGAAGGGAGACGGTGGCAGGTGGGGAAGGAGCCAGTGGGGTCCCGGGGTGGTTGGAGACCCAGGCCTGGAGTCAGGACAGGGCTGCTGTCACAGGTGGAGACAGGATAGGGGGAGGGAGGGGCGGCTGGAGGCCTGTGCCTGGAGGCCCTGACACAGAGGGACCAGATTCCTTAGAGGCCGCAGAGAGGCGAGGCCGGAGGGGACCCAGGAGGATTGTGGGGTGAGGCCTGGGGGAGGAGACCGGCCACTGGGATCAGAGGTCAAGGGAGGCCAAAGAGGTTACGGCCCAGAGCGGAGCTTGTGGGCTGGCGGGACCCAGGCTCCGCCCACTCCTGGACGGAGGTGCGTCCTTTCCTGTATGAGGACCCAGGCTCCGCCCACTCCTGGACGGAGGTGCGTCCTTTCCTGTATGAGGACCCGGGCTCCGCCCACTCCTGGACAGAGGTGCGTCCTTTCCTGTATGAGGACCCGGGCACCGCCCCCGCTGTCCCAGAGCCGCGGGGACAGTTGTGCCTGGGACTTTGCCTGGCCATGGGGGAGGGAGGCCGAGGTGCTTGCTCAGCCCTAACGGAGGCTGGACTGGAAGACGGGGTCGGGACAGGTCGGGAGGGGAGGGGCCGAGAGGTGGGCAAAGCGGACCACCGCTTTGCCTTCCGTCTCCGTGGATTTGCCTGTTCTGGACCTTGCATACAAACGGAACCACACAATTTGTGGCCTTTTGTGTCTGGCTTCTTTCACACGGTGTCCTCGGGGTTCATCCATCGAGCAGCGCGTGTCAGAATCCTCTTCCTTTCTGGGGCTGAAAGGGATCCACGCTGCGGTGCAGGTTCACAGCCCCCGGAGCTCTCCTGCCGAAACCGGAACCGGCCCGCCCCCCCCGCACGTGGAGGGCGACGAGAGACAGAAGGAGAGGCGGGCCCTCCAGGTCTGCAGGCGTCATGAGTAAGGGAACAGGGAACGAGCGTCCTCACGAGGCTTGTCCTGGGCCGCAAAACGAGTAGCTCTCAGCACCCAACGAATCCGAACAGCTCACTTGGGGGCCTTAGGGGCTTAGGCGGGCGCGTGTGCAACCCGGGTGGCCCAGCCGCACAGGGCTCTGTCCAGGCTGCGTCCTGGAAACAGCTTCGCGTGCAGGAACTGGGCAGGCGCGAGGAGCCTCGGTCGTCCTGGTCAGCGGCGGTCACGTCCTCTGTTGATGGATGGCTGGGATCTTGTGTGTCCGTTCACGCGTGGGCGGACGCTCGGCTGTCCCCAGTGTATGGCTGCTGTGGACCTCGGTCACTCACAGCAGGTGCCCCGAAATTACCAGGAGCAAAGGCTGTGCGGGCCTGTGTGTTGTGTGCGCCTGTGCGTGTGCACGTGGTGTCTCTGTGTGTGGTGTGCGTGTGGCACGTGTGCGGGAGACCCAGGCAAGGCCGAGGAGGTGGAGGCCATGTTTCAGCCCCACTCCTCTCCGCAACAGCCTGGAAAACTGTGGCTTCCTCACCAGGGAAGGGGGCGGGGATCTGGCCCTCCTGCGGCCCCGCCCTCTCCCACAGCCAGGCTGGTCCCACGGTGGCCGGAGCCCGCGTCCCCTCTCTCTCCAAGCTCCCACAGTTCTGCAGCCGTCCTCTGGCTGCCCTGGCTTCTCCCCACTATGCACGGTTGAACCCCAGCAAGCTCCTGGGACCTCAAGGGCCCTCCCTCCCTGGGGCGGGGCTGCTCCGCTTGAAACGGTCCCCACATGGCGGTCACTGCGTCCACCCAGATGCAGCTCTGTCTTCCCGCCCGGGTCACCGCCCTCAGGGGCCTCAGGGACCTAGAAGGAACCAGAACCGCGCTAGCTCGCAGGCTCCTGGACTCAGTGTCCCCAGCAAAGTCATGGGCACAGCTCGGGCTGGGCCCGCACGTCCGCCCGGCCCAGGCCGGCTGGGTTAGAGTCCCACCGGGGGGCGGAGTGGGACACGGTCTGTGGCTCTTGCCCACATTTGTCCCTGCCTGGCACACAGCTGCCACGCTTCCTGGTCTGCAGGGAGGGCTTGGTTGAGAGAGGTGAGGGGCTGATCCCATCTGGGGGGTTGGGTCTTCTGACGTCTTTGTGCCTCTGAAGACCCAGGTGCCGGCGAGTCAGCGTCCAGGGCTTGGCTGGGCCACCCGTGTCCTTGGCCTCAGGGCTCCCCGTTTTGACTGTACAGGGTCTCTGCTTGTCAAAGGGCAGAAGGTGGGGTTCCAGGCGACACTGACCCGTCCTGGGGACAGGCTGGTGACTGGGCTGCCCAGAGCGTGGGGAGGGACGTCCAGCCAGGCTCAGAGAGAGGCTGCGGGTGGCATGGGGGAGGGGGTGTCCCGGGCAGCCGGCCAGCAGGGCGGCTGTGGCAACACTCAGGCCGGCGGGGGTGGGCGGCGTACTGTTCACAGCGCCTGTCCAGGCTGTCCTGACCCTGAGCAGCTACGCCTTGACTTGGCCAAGGTCAGGCCACCGGGAAAGGCAGGGCCCCTGCCCTCGGAGTCCTGCTTGTCACTGCGGCCCGGGGCGTGGGCAGCTCAGCGTCAGAACTTGCTCTTCAGACCGTTAAACAAGGCACCTGTGTCCTCCCACCATGACAACTACAGCAGCCGCAGGCCCGGTCACACACTTGCAGCGTCCGGCCCCGCCCCGCGCCCCAGCCACCCTTGGCTGGCTCTCAGCCTGCACGTGGACACAGGTCCAGAGAAGGTGCCCTATGGGCAGGGACATCGGTGGGAAAGGGTGTGGCTGGATAAGGGCCAGAGGGGCCTGCTTGCCACAGGGCCGGGGCAGCTCCCAGCCGATCCCAGCCCCCACGAGGCCCGGCCGTCGGATGTACAAGCCACCTTGGCCTCTGTCCTGGGCGGGTGGATGAGGGCAGCTTGCCACCATTCTCCTGAGTGAGGCCCTGCCCTCCCGGACCGGGGGAAGCCTCAGGTGGCCCCTCGACGTCACTGTCCCAGACCCAGGGCTCTGTGTGGCCTCGGTGTGTGCCGGACAGCGGCGGCCAGGAATGCAGGTCCCCTCCCAGCACCTGCTGGAGGTCCGGGGCGACACCAAAGGGACAAAGGCCGGCCCAGGGCCACACACAATCCAGCTGCCCCCATCGTCCCCCACTGACCGTGCCCTGAAGGAGGGGAGGCCCCGAAGGGCCTTTACTGAGGCCGAGGTAAAGACCCTCAATCCAGCTGCCGGGGGCAGGGTAAGTAGGAGGCCCCGGCGGGCGGGCAGGCAGGCGGCGGGCAGGGCCGCCCTCCGCGTCGGCCTCTGGGCTGCGCCTCCGTGGCGGGCGACACCCCTGGTCCTGCCCTGCCTGGTCTCAGCGCCTCTCGCAGCCCCTTCCCCAAGTGAGCGTACGAGGAGGGGTCTTTACTTCAGGAACAGAGGGCGCCCTCAGAGCGGGCCAGGGAGAGGCGCAGGCCCCGGGGTCCGTGGCCGGAGGGAGCCGCGGCGCCCCGGCGGGAGGGGCGGGAGGGGTTCGGGTGCCGGAGCCCGAGGGCTCCACAGGGCTGCGTGGAGGGGCCGCCTAGCCACCAAGGCGCCTGCCCAGTGCCGGGAGCGGCCGGGGGAGAGAGGCCCCCGACACCTATTTCAGGGAACCAGGCGGGCCCTCGGGAACGCACGGCTGGAGCCAAGGCTGGCGGAACGGCTGGGGCAGTCAGCGCCCGGGCCCAGCCGTCCTCCCCGCGCCCCACAGTGACAGGACCGGGGAACGCCAGCAGCCCTGGGACCCGGCTGTCACCCTCTGCTGTGCCGGTGACCAGGGAGCCGGCCACCACCCGAGGGTGCGGCCGAGTGCCTGGAAGGAGGCGGCTCCCCCCTGCACACGGCGGGCGGAACCTTGCAGCCGAGGCGGTGGCTCCGGCCCCGCTGGGAGGGAGGCGCAGACCTGCCACCGTGGGGAGGCCCGGAGGCTGGCGACTGGCCAGACCCAGGAGGGGCATGCGGGGCGGGGAGGCTGCCTCGAGGCCGGGCATCCGGGGACCCTGCCAGGGAGCTGGCCAGCAGCCCTGAACCTCGGTCTCCCCGTCTGTCAGAGAAGCCCACCCCCGGCAGGGCTGTGTTCGGGGTGAAGGGAGGACGTGGTCCGCGAGGTCCCACTCGCGGGGCGGGGGCTGGGTGGGGCGCCTCCTCTTCTCTGCCCGCTTCCTGTGCCCGGACCCCACCCGGCTGCTGCCCCCTGCCCCGTCCAGGCCCCAGGCTGGCAAGGGCTTAGACCCGGCTCATGGAGAACACCGTGGGTCAGCAGGGGAAGGACCAGGGAAGGAGCGGGGCAGGAGGGAGAGACTGCGGCCGTGGGGACCCCTGTGTGCCACCACCTGGCAGCCGGCCCGCCACAGGGGAGGGGCTGCTCCTTGGCTCATTCGGGAAGGTCACGCCCACAAAACCCCAAGCCCCTTCTGTCAAAGACAGAAGACACCTTCACACCTACCTCCACCTCTCCGCCCTCCCACTATCTAACCACCCACCCACCTCCATCCCACCCTCCAACCGTCCACCCTCCTCCGCCCAGCTGACAGGTGTCATTTGCTGCGTGGGACAGAGTGGCGATCAAAGCAGACCTGTGCTTGGGCAGCTTGTGCTGCTGTAGTCAATACACCGTGGACCTTAAACCGCGACCGTGTAAGCGCCGTACGTGGTGCCACTTGGGTCTATTATGGGGTCATCGGGGAGGGGCTTCCGGCCCAGATCGTGCCCGGTCTCTGCTATAACCTGCTCAGTGGAAGTGTCTGTCGAGCCGGTGCCATCGCCCAGGGCGGGATACAGGAAGGCCTGCCCCCACCCTGTCACACTCCTGAGGAGGGATGTTCCTGGAGGTGAAGGTCAGACACAGAGCAGGGGTCTCTCTGGACGCCCTCTGCCCTCTAGTGGGGCCAGTTCTGCGCAGGCGCAGGCGCTGGGGGCACCCTACTCGTCCCCTGCAGGGAGCTCCGTGGGGGCCTCGAAGCAGGGAGGCCGCGAAAGGGCTCGCTGCTCCTGGCGGCAGGTAGGGCAGTGCCCACGTGCTCAGACCGGGGTCTCTGTTCCCGAAGTGTCCTTACACCCACCGGGGCTTGCACGTGGGGCCCTGGTCCACACATCCCCAGGGGCGGGAAGCCCATCTCCCTCTCCCTCCCGGACTGGGGCGTCTGCGTGGGTCCTCCTCGGTTCTGGGGGCTGAGCTGGGTCTGCAAAGTCACCCAGCAGGGGGCTGGGAGGGAGGAGGCGGGGCCGTGTCCCTGAACGGCGTCGTGCCGCCCACCACGCCACGCAAAGCCACGCGCTCACGCACTCACACGCACACGCCCAGGACGCGCGTGAGGCCAGGCCCGGTGGGCTGGGGACACGCACGGGTGCTCGGAGCGCGGTCCCCGACCCATGGGGCCAACGGGGCCCCCCGGGCGCCTCCCCACCCACCCCGAGGCGCGCTCGGTCACGCTCCGGATCCCGACACGGCACCTTCATTTTCTTTTATGCTGGGAGCAAAGGAGGCAGAGCTGGGCAGTGAGGCAGGGCCTGGCTGGGGGAGGGGCGGCTTCCTCCTTCAACAGGTCCCCGGAAGGGGAAGGGCTGGCCAGTCGGGAGAGACAGAGCCTCAGGATGGAGGGTGGAGGCGAGGCCGGGGACAGAGCCGGGGGGAGGCTGAGACTCGCTCACACGCACACGCAGCGTGCAGGAGGGGGGCCGAGGACCTGCAGCCACTCCAGGGAGGGGCCGGGGCGCGGCGGAGGGAGGGACGTGCACACGCGTGCGTGCGGGGCGTGTGAGTGGTACGCGCTCACGCACGTGCCCTGCGTGTCTGTGTGTGTGCACGTGGTCATATCACCCGCAACGGGCCAGAGGCGGGAAACACAGGGGACGCTGGGAAACGCCCCCGGCGTGAGGGGCGGGGGTGGCCTGGGACAGGGGGACGTGGGTGGGGAGGCGACCGAGGAGCCGTGAGCCCCCCAGCTCGGGCTCAGGCTGAACCCTCGGGTTTGCTGCGACCCCACACGTGGGCCCCGAGTGCGGGCCGTGCTCCCCGCAGGGCTCCCGCAGGGCTTTGAGGCCCGGGGGCAGATCCCGCCCTGGGTGTGGGGCCCCCACCCCGGCCGAGGTTACCTGTCACGTCTGGGAAGACGACGCTGTTATCCGAGAGGCCCTGAGCTCGGACCGGGCAGACGAACTTGTCCGGCACCTGGGGGTGGATGGCCCGTGTTCTGCCTGGGGCCCAGGGAGCACAGAGTGGCCTTCAGCCGTGGGGGCCGGGGGGTGGGTGGAGGGGGACTGCGGGCCCAGGCCCTCCCGTCCGACCCTGCGCGCGGCCCCAGGGCGAGGGGCTCCCATGGAAGGCCGGCCCTGGGGACCCTCTGGCCGCCGGAGCGTCCCCTGCAGAGCAGGCGGGTGAAGGACGCCTAGTCCGCATTGTGCACCTGGACCTCCTCGGGGTCTGCCCCGGGCGCTGGGGGCGGTACAGCCACAGTCAGGGTCCTCTCCCGCCGGGGCCTGTGACCTCTCTCATCAGCGTGGCCCACCCGTTCGCGGCGTCTGTCCAGCCCGCCTGCTGGCCACTCCTCAGCCTGGAACTGGACCCCAAATGCACCTCACATGCAAGCCCGAGAGAGAGGGCGTCTTCTGGGCCGTGATGTCCCCTGTGGGAGTGCTGGGTGGGCCGGCGCCCTGCCGGCAGCCCTGCATCTGGCCGGGCGATGCGAGAGGGCGGGAGCTGGGCTTGCAGCCCTCCCCGCTCTCCTCAGCGCTCGGTGACCTGGCCGGGGGAACACACTTGTCTGAAGAGCAACGGAGAAGGCTTCCAGTGGCTGCATTTGTACTGGGTCCCTGACCCCCCATTAATCAGCCTCCCGAAGGATGGGGAACAGGTGAGTCAGACGCCCCCAGGATTCAGAGGCTCCCCGGTGGGGGTCTGGCATGGCCGAGCCTGCACAGAGGGCTGGGGCAGGGAGCTGAGCGTAGACCCTCAGGGGCTGGGCTGCGTCCCACCCTTCGCCTCCAAGAGCTACCCCGTCGACAAGCTGCCTCGCTTGAGCTTCCTTTTTCACGTTACTTGGAACCAAAGAGCCCTGAGCAAAGGGGTCTCTGGGCGGGTGAGCGAGGAATGCCACGGGGCCTCAGCATCCCCCAAAGAGGGCTGTGCCCCCCCCAGGGGATTCCCAGGGCATCCGTCAAGGCTCCCCCCTTCTCCCCAAGTGGTCATGCAGGCTGGCCCACCCGGGCACCTATCACCCTGGACAACACGAGGGCTGGCCCAGGGGGAGCACAGGACTCCACAAGAGCCAATCAGACACCATGGTCAGGCCAGCCTGGATGCTCCCTCTTTTCTGGAATCGGGACCCTGAGAAGGACATCAGTGTAAGCCACCGTTTTATCCCCGTGAGGTGAGAACCTGCCTGAACAGAAGTCTAGGGCAGGCAGGGCTGAGAGAAGGAAAGGGAGGGACGGGATGATGGGTCCCTGATCACAGTGTTTGAGCTCCTGGATCCAGCTATACCTGACATCCACCAGCCCTTGGGCTCTTCCGAGTCTGTGATCTAGCGAGTGCCTCCCCTCTTTTGTGGACACCCCCGGAGCTGGGTTAGGTCATTAGCAGCCTATGCTGGACACTGCATTAGGAGGAAGGCCTTGGGAGAGTGTGGCCTGGACCCATGGAGGACCTGAGTCAGAGCCGTTGGCTTCTGGGGGTACAGGCTCCGGATCCTCACTCACTCACCGGATCACGGCATATACCGCTGCCAAGAGGTTGTTTTCATTTAGCGTGAACGTTGCTGCGAAAGGGCTCAGCAGGGACCTGTCTGCTGGCTTGCGGGTGCCGTCCGCCGGGCCGAGGACAAACCACTCGCCCTGAAACGTCAAGGGGCTTGGGGTAGGCAGAGTCCAGGATGGCCCAGGACTCCCCACTGCACTAGGCAACGGCTCCCAGGCTGGGCCTGCCCGGGTCCCACAGGCAGGAGCCCGGGGCTGCCCTGGGCCTGGCGGGGACAGTGATCCTGGCCCGTGGCTGGCCTTCTGGGCCTCAGTTTCCTCATCTGCACAGAGGGACTGAGATGTCTCCACCTCTCAGGGACGGGTGGGGATCATGGAGGGAGTCTAGGGTCCTCTTCTGTTGGATTCAGGGGTCCACGGGGGCTGCCGAGAGCAGGGCTGGCCGGGCTGGATTCCCTGCACCTGCACTTGGCCATCCCCCTCCCCCTCCCTCCCAGCCCCCGACCTGGATTTCCTGGAAGCTCTGTGAAACTGAGCTGGGGACTGTCCGTGGGGGTGAGGTCTGGCCCTTCAGGGCCCTCGGCAGGGAGAGTAGTACCCACAGGGCACACCACGGCCCCATCGCGGCAGGGATGGACGGGAGAGAAGCGGCCATAGGTGCTGCCGACACAGGGCCTCACCTCTTTATGGGCCTGCTGTGCAGGCGCCCCTCCCTGGAGGTGTGTCTCCTGCGCTTTCCTCCTCAGGACCCCGGCGGGAGGAGAGGTGGGTGCAGAGGGCTTGGGGGTGGGCTGGGCAGGGGCGGGGCCCACCTCGGGGCGGGGGGGCATCTGGGTCCCAGCCCGGGGAGGTGGGGTGCCTGCTGGGTCCAGCAGCTCCCAGGGAGGGCCCCGACCTTCCCATTCAGATTCCTGAGAGCCGGGCTCTGCACCGCTTTGGCCCCCATCCCGGGCGCCCCACGCTGGGGATCAGAGGCCTGCAGCGTCTCCCCAGCTGCGCTCCACCACCGGTGGAGGACAGAACGCTCCGTCCCAGGCCGGGAGCGTGACGTTTCCTTGCCCGACGGGTCAGGGCTGGGGCACTCTCGCTGCAGGAACTCGGCGCAGAGCCTGGGCCTGCCAGCCTCCACGCTGCTCCACAGTCCCTGAAGCCAAAGTGGGGGCCCTGCAGTCACGACCCAGAGGGGGGCAGGGGGCAGGGCAGGCCAGCCTGGCGGGGTGGGGCACCCACACGCTGGTCCTGGGGAGGGCTCGGGCAGCCCCCAAAGAGCCCCTCCTCCCCACCGGCAGCGGAGCGCGTGGGTCCTGGGCTCCGTCGGATAGCGGGAAGGACCTGTACTTGACCCCTGAGCTCGTCCTGAGCCACCGCCTCCCGCCCTTGGCCTGGGGTAGTCTGTCCTGAGCAGGAGCCCCAGCCAGGCCACTGAGAGAGCCCAAGGCCCAGGGCTTCAGGCCTTGGCTCTGTCCCAGGGCCCCTCTCCTCTGGGAAGGGCCTGGCCCTGGCTGGGGCCCTTCCTCCCCCGGCAGTGTTTCCTGTTGCCAGCTGGACGGCCACCAAGGCCTCTCCAGGTCAGCCGCAGGCCCCGGGCGGGGAAGGGGCGGGGGTCTGGGCGGCCGGGCCCCCATGCCTTGACCTCCCTGGGCCCGGCCGTTTAGCACAACTCACCTGCTTCCAGACTCTGGCCACAGCGAGAGAAGCTGCAGACAGAAAGGTGGTTTTCCTGGAACCTCCCAAAGGGCGCATCGCGCTCCAGCAGAAGCTGGGGCGGCAGCTCCCCCGAGACCTGGCCTCCACCTTCCACCCTACGGGCCCCCAACCGACCCCGCTGACCTAAAGCCGCCCGAGGTCGTGCCGAAAACTCGCCCCTCTGCACAACCCCCGGGGCTGGGCACGCTCTGCCCCCCACCCAGGGGGTGCCCTCCCACTGGGCGCTCTGGGGAGATCTTGGGGGGCAGCAGTTGGCCCCTCCACAAGTATGCCCACCCCTGCGGCCACCTGGCCTTCCCTGGTCAGCACGGGCCACGGCACAAAGCGCCTGCAGCAGGGGAGGCCAGGCGGTCCCCACCCCACCCCAGGCCTGAGTGCCGCCCTAGGCCCAGGGATATTCCACCTCCGGGCGTTGCTCGTCTCCCTGGTGTGGAGCCAGCAAAGCAGGAGCAGTGCTGGGTGACCTCAGGCAGCATGGGGTGACCCCCCCGAAGGCCCCCCATGCGCTGGGGGTGGGGGCTGGAGGTCCCCTCTGCAGTGAGGGAAGTCTGGCCCCGTCCCCACGTTCAGGGGCCTGGCCCACCTGTCCACCGGAGCTCCTGTGTGGACAGGGAGGGCAGGTGCCCAGCAAGGAGGGCCAAGCACAGGGAATTCCCTGGTGGCCTAGTGGTTAGGATTCGGGGCTTTCACTGCCGTGGCCCAGGTTCAATCCCTGGACCGGGAACTCCCGCAAGCCACGTGGCAAGAAAAAAAAGAGAGAGAGAGAGAGAGAGAGAGAGAGAGAGAGAGAGAGAGAGAGAGAAGGGCTAAGCATAGAGCACCTGGGGGTCCCGGGACGGGGCCAGCAATGTACCTGCTGTGGAACCATGGCGCCGGGGGCCTGGGACACGGCAGCCTCACGTCCGGGCGAGGCCAGTGCACTCCAGGTCAGCGCTCCTTGGGCGGGAGTGGCCCCTCCACGTTCCCCGACTAAGACTGCCAGTTCGAGAGTAGTTTCCATAGATTTTGCAAGGTTTTTCTTTCTTCTAAAATATTAAAAACCACCTGTCATAACTAAAAAGCCAAAATAAATTATAATTACTAAATACCTTTACATAAAAACGACTCATCTTGGGCTTCTCTGGTGGCGCAGTGGTTAAGAATCTGCCTGCCAATGCAGGGGACACGGGTTCCAGCCCTGGTCCGGGAAGATCCCACATGCCGCAGAGCAACGGAGCCCGTGCGCCACAACTACTGAGCCTGTGCTCTAGAGCCCGCGAGCCACAACTACTGAGCCCACGAGCCACAACTACTGAAGCCCGCGTGCCTAGAGCCCCTGCTCCGTGACAAGAGAAGCCACTGCAGTGAGAAGCCCACACGTGACAAGGAAGAGCAGCCCCTGCTCGCGGCAACTAGAGAAAGCCCGTGAGCAGCAACGAAGACCCAATGCAGCTAAAAATAAAAACGAATAAATAAATTTAAAACAAAAACGATTCATCTACAGCTACAATTGTTTCACCCAGTTTTTGAAAATTTAATTAGAGCTTGTTAAACATTTTGGCAAAAGCAAAATGCATCGCAACGGTAGCCTTCCGTTCCCCACCGCCCCCTCTCGTGTAAGGAGCCAGCCGGGGGTGGGGCTGGCCTGCTCTGTGGCCTCGGCCCTTTGATCCCTTGAGAGGTCCTGGCATGGTCCCTGGGATGCTCAGCTCTGCTGGAAGGACCCTTTCTTTTCCAGAAGCCCTGAGAGGGGGCTTCTAAGGAACCTGGCCTGCCCACACCCCAGAGCAAAGGCGCTCCTTTCTGTCTGGGGGACGCGGCGCCAGGCGTGCAGTGGTCTCTCTGGCGCCCTGCCAGCTCTGAGCTGCGGCCCATGTGACACAGGTGCCCGTGTGGCCTCCAGCTCTGCTCTTTGGGGCCTTTGTCATCCCCTCTTCCCACCATCCACTTCTGCCCTTCTGGGAGGCCGGCGCCGAGGGACCCTGGGCGGGCACGGCCCAGACTGGGGTGGTGGGCACGTCCCTGCCCACTGTGGACGCCAAGCCCTCCGGGGCTGCGGGCTCCTGCCAGCAACCGCCACCCCAGGCCTCCTGGTCTGGACAGGGCCAGCGGGTGAGGGGGGCAGGTGGGCATGCAGAGGTGGGGCCAGGGGCCTCTGACGCTGCTCTCCAGGGACCGGGCAGCGGCCCGTCCTGTTCTGTGGCCTGCAGCTCACCCACGGAGGCCTGGTCCTCCCCGCAGCCCAGGGGAAGAGGCTGCTGGGGGGTGTGAAATGGGGCTGAGGTGGGGGTCCAGCTCCCAGGTGCCCCCTCAGCCTCGCCATCGCCAGGGGATGGTGAGCACCGGACCTCAAGCTCCCAGGGGCAGGAACCTGCCACCCGTGTGCCCAGAGCCTGGCATGCAGTGGGCATTTCAGAAATGCTCATCAGACAGACCCTAAGGCTCCCCAAGCAGGGCGACTTGGGCCCTTGTCCCAGGCCCGGCTTTGGCCAAGCCGATGACCAGCTCCCTGACCCTCCAGCCCCGGTCCGGCCCAAGCCCGGGGCTGCCATTTGCCCTGAAACTCTCCCCAGGCTCTCTTGAGGGAGGCTGGCCCTCCTCCTGATTGCGGGTGGGGCACAGTGGGAGGGGGACGGGCACACACGATGGGCTGGCCGGGCAGCGCGTGCCAGGCACAGGCATACACAGCGTCCCGGGACAGCGCCGACCGGCCGTGGCCCAGCAGGGGCGGGTGCGGGGTGAGGAAGGGAGCGGGGCGGGCGTCCTGGGGCCCAACAGGGCACTGGGCAGGTGGGCGTGCGTGGGGCGCAGCACCCTCCCACGTCCCCGGCGCTGTGGGAATTGGCCCATGTCCTCAGCTGTTTAACAGGACGGGTCTGGACAGGCGAGCTCTCGTGGGCAGGGGCCGGAGCTGAGCCCACGTGGACCCCAGCACCGCGGGCGGGAGCACGTCTCTCCCTGCCGCCCCCGGCAGCTGTCCCTGCCGGTAGGAGCCCCGGGCAGACCCTGGGTGGAGGCACGGAAGGACAGCCGGATCCCAGAGTCATTTGCTCTGTGCTCGCGCCCTTCGGTCTGTGTCTCGGGCATCGGATGTTCGCAACCGCGGATTTTGTCTTTGGCGTTTCTTCCGCCGTCGGGGACCCTTGGCGAGGGATATGGGCGGGTTGGCCGGGACGTTGGTGTGTGGAAGGGACGCGCAGTCTGCGGGGGGCGGTGGCCCTGTCCCGGCACTCGACCCCCTCCCAACAGTCCACAGTCACTCGGAGGGGTCCCTCCAGGCAGCGGTTGGGGGGCCGAGGACATCGTTTCCAGTCCCCGCCTGCCTCTCCCTTGGCCTCGGAGCTCCCACGTTCCGGAAAGGTCTTCTCCACAGGCCAGAGGTCATCTTGTGGGCCCTCATGGCTGGTAACCTTGGGCTGACACTGGGTGTGGGCTCCTGGGGGCAACCCAGTCTGTCCAGGGATCCCTCCCTGTGCACCAAGGGCCCCCGTGCTCACCCCAATACTGGCAGGCCTGCCTCCCCCAGATTGGGGTACAGACCCCCCACCTCTCTTTGTGCCTCCTGGCCGCTCACCCACGTGATCTCCCCCAGGGGCACCCCATGCCCAGCGCCAGGAGTGGACTCAGCGCCGGGGTGGTCAGTCCCGATCGCGGGCCAGTCTTGTGCCCCGTCTGGCCCTGCCAGGCCCTGGGGTGTGGCTGTGGGGGGCAGCTCAGCCTCCCATCCCCCTAAGACAGATGCCAGCCCACCCCAGGCCCAGGCACGACCCAGGAACTGGAATGGAGCCTCCCCGGCCGCCCCCTTGAAATGCCTACCCTCTCCAAGGGCCTGTCCTGCCTCGGCCACAGGGCCCCCTGGGACGCTGGGCCCCTGCCTCTCGGGAGGGCGCTCAGTGGTCAGCAGGCGACAGAAAGGGCCTGACGGGCGGGCTCCGCAACCCTCTAGAAAAGGCCAGCGTGTCTGGACAAGGCGAGTTCAGGTCCTGGGCCCACCCGGGACAGCCCAGCGAGGCCAGCAGGGCAGGCGTGCACAGAGCCAGGGAGCAGGAAAGACAAGGGCAGTCACAGCGCGATGGCCAGAGGAGGGGACACTGGGGTCGGGGAGTCGGGGCCTTGAGAAGGAGCCACTGCCCGCCTCCCTGGGGAGGGCTCTTCGCCAGAAGACAAGCCGATGTCCTCCTGGCCCACCCGGGAAGCAGCGCCACGTGTCCGTGAGAGGACGGGTGGGCAGAGACCCCGGCCACGTCCAGCGTGGGAAGGAAGAAGTCAGGGGCTGAGACTGACGGCGTTTAATGAAGGCGGCGCCCCGAGCTCCTCAGGGAGAGGTGCCGCTTCGGGGGCGGCGGGAGAGCGTCCCCCACTCAGCAAGGGGGGCGGCGGGTGCCGCCTCCTCCAGGGCCTTGGCTGCTTCTCGGTGCAAGGCTGCCGCCGGCCTCACCTCCTCACTTCTGCAGCACAGACAAGACTCAACCAGGACGGGGCCACGGGCTGCCAGCCCCCTGCCACACCGCCCCGCCGGCGCTGCCCGCTCACCGTCCAGGACGTGAAACTGGTCCGCGGTCTCGCAGAAACCTGGGGGCCGGGGCCGGGGTCAGGGGTGGCGGGGCCGGGGCGCGGGGGAGGGTGAGGCGGACCGCGGGGAGACGCAGGGACACTCACCATACTTGGGGAAGAACAGGGTGTGGTCCTCGGTCAGGTTGGCACCCTGGACCCGCTGCTCAAACACACTCAGGAATGATTCGCTCACGGGGAGCGAGCGGGCTGCGTGCGGGACACACGGGGCTCCTGGGCGCCCGCTGGGTGGGTGCGGGCTGGGCGCGCAGGGCGCTCTGGGAACTGGGCCGTGTGCCGGGGGGCTGCGATCTGACCCCTGTCCCCACCCCCCGCTCTCCTCTCTGTCCCCACACCTGGGCCTAACGGCAAGGGCAGGGGAAAGGGAGGGGAGGGCCCATGTACCCATCCGGGCCCAGCAGACGGCCCTGCGGGTGTGCAGACCCGGTCCCGCGGGGACGTACCGTACAGCTTCACCGACAGCTGCCGCGCCCGCTCGAGGTACAGGATGGCGAAGCCGCGGTAGTCCGTCTCCCCGACGACCACGTCCACCGCCCCTCGGGCGCCTCGGGCTGGGCGGAGCCAGGTCGGCACTCAGCCTCACCCCCAGCCCTGCACCCTTGTCCCCGTGGCCCGCACCTCACCTCGGAGCAGGAAGCGACCTGGGAGCTCCGTGTCACCGTAGAGCTGCCTCACCTGCCAGCAGATCCCATCCCTGGGGGTTGCGGGGGGAGGAGGCACAGCAGGCTTGGTAACCCCAAACTGGGTGGGGCCTCCCGGGACGCTGGTCGCAGAGCCGCAGGCCGCAGCAGGGGTAGGGGTGGGGGCTGGGGTGGGAGTCGGGAGGCTGGGTGGGGGCGGGGCTCCGTGCCGGGACTCACAGCTTTCGGAAGGTGCTAACAGCCATGGCTGCGCCCTGAGGAGTCACGTGCAGTGTGGTGGCCTCAGCGCGGTGGCCCTGCTCCTGCAGGGAGCGGCACGAAGAGGCCACGGCCACAAGGAACCAGGTCCCTGAAAACTGGGAACAGGCCGCGTGAGGGCATGCGGGGACGGGGGCTGCAAAGCTGGGCGAGCCCCCGCTCCAGCCCCTGCAAGGTACCTGCTGAGCGTCGAAGTTGGCCTTGGGCCGGATGGTGCTGATGGGGGACGGGGGCCGAGGGGGTCTCTGAGCCCTCTGACCCAAGGAGCCGATGGCCAGCAGCAGAGTCAAGAGGGAGGCCGTCCTGGGGTTCAGCATGGCAACAGCGGCGGCAGTGACAGGCCTGGGGGAGGCGCAGGGCAGGATGGTCAAGTCCCGGGTCGGAGTCCACTGTCCAGCGCTGCCCAGCCGTCCGGCCCAGGAAGTCCATGTCCATCCTCCCACCTCCCCGGCCCTGGGCCAGGCAAATGGACCGCCCCACCCCCGACCCCCGGCCCTGGCCCCTGCCCCATCCTCCTCACGAACTCAGCCTCACCCTGGACATCTGACCTCGACCCTGCACTTCCCGGCAGGGCCCTGTCGCCATGTCCTGTGTACAAAGTCCGAGCTGACCTCTGGCTTCTTGCCCACAAGCGCCTACGTGACTTCCAGTGTGGCTGCTGCTCATCCCTTTGCACATTCATCTCCCTTAAACCGCCAAGAGCTCCTTGAGGTATGGACTAGTCTTATCTCCACAGCGAAGAACACTTGTGCCCGACACTGGGAAGCGCCAGAGCCAAGTCTCGAACCGGCGATCTCGAGCCTCGCCCGCAGCCCCGCCCACGACCCACGGCGCTCGGCCGCCGCCCCTCCCGGCCGCCAGGGGCGCTGTTTCCGGAGAGACCGAGCAAACACAGGCGCACAAAGAAGCCCCGCCCGGGCCGCGGGGCCTGAGGCGCAGGCGCAGTAACAGCCAACGCGGGCTGCCGGGCTCGGCCCTCGACGACCATCGATGCCTCGGGGCTCGTGGCGTTGGCCTGGCGGGCTCGGTCATAGAGACGCGGCGGCCGGAGCGGCGACGGAGGGCGGAAGCGGGTTCGCGGGCAGAGGCCTGGCGCTGGGGCGGGGGCAGCGCAGCCGGGCGGAGGCGGCCGCGGTGAGTGCACCCGGCCAGGGGAGTGTCGACACCAACCTTGTCCGAACCCCGGCCCGGACCCCAGCGCCCTGGCCCCGGGGAGCGTCGTCACCCCGCCCCGATCCCCGGCCCCCGGCCCCAGCTCACCCGGCAGTGGCCGCACTGGCCCGTCGCCCACCTAGCAGGGCTCCCCTAGGGCAGAGGGCAGAGGCCAGGTCCGGCTGGCGTCCCTGGCGGCATCTGGGGCAGGCGGGCTGGCCCTCGTCCCGTCGGCCCCAAGTCTCTCCTGGGAAGGAATCTCTGTCCCATGTTGACAGCTCCGAAGCCTGGGGCAGCAAGGTCAGAGAGGCATGGTGCACAGGGGTCACCGACCCTTCGTTTCTCGGCCTCAGAGCGGTCACCAGCCGTGCCAGCCAGGGACTGACTCCCTGGGATCCTGTGGGGGGAGGTCACAGGGACCCAACCAGGGCCCCACGCAGGACAGAAGGCCTGTCCTGAGGAGGGGGCCTTTTGGGGTGAGGATGGGTCTGGGGTCTCAGGGCCCGCCACCAGCTCCACCTCAGGCTGGACCAGGCCCAGAAGCTGCCTGTTCCGGGGATCACTTGGCCTTTCCGGGGACCCTCAGGAGTGTGGGGTCCGAGGTGCATGGCTGTCCAGGAGGCTTGATGAAGCTCTTGGATCCTTGGCCAGGGCGGGGGTTCTCCGCACATGCTTAGTCCAATGGAATTCCCAGCTGGGCAGTTGGTGGGCTGCCTCAGCTCAGCCCCAGGCCCCTGCGCCTCTCCTTGGGCCTGGGGACTGGTGTCCTCCCTGGTCCAACTGGTGGCTAAGGGCACAATGCATGGGTTTCAGGGCCGCCTGGGCAGAATGTCACGATGGACGAGGGGGGCATACCCCTGCTTCCCGACAGCCTCGTTTACCAGATATTCCTGAACTTGGGCCCGGCCGACGTGCTGGCCGCGGGGCTGGTGTGCCACCAATGGCAGGCCGTGTCCCGGGATGAGTTCCTGTGGAGGGAGCAGTTCTACCGCTACTACCAGGTGGCCCGCAACGTGCCCCGACACCCAGGTCAGCACCTGCACCCCGCCCTGAAGCCCACTGGTCCTCATGCTGGTTGAGGACAGCCAGGCTGTGCCTCAAAACGCAGGGCCTGGGAGGGAGGCCGAAGGGTGGGCAGGGCTGGCCCCTGGCTGTCAGGGCCCTGGCTCTGAGGCGTGGGGCCCCGGTGTGACACGCCCATACACACACACAGCGGCCACGTCCTGGTACGAGGAGTTCCGGCGGCTCTATGACACGGTGCCCTGCGTGGAGGTACAGACACTCAGGGAGCACACTGACCAGGTCCTGCACCTTAGCTTCTCCCACTCAGGCTACCAGTTTGCTTCCTGCTCCAAGGACTGCACCGTGAAGGTGAGGGCGGCTGATCCTGTAGGAAGAGAGGGCCAGGCCACGAGTGACAGCTGGCCCGTGTGCTGCATCCGCATGGGGAGGCCCGGGACCTGGACCACGGGCCTGGATCACCCGGGCTGGGAGGCTGGGGCTGGGCGGCCCTAACTGCCTACAGAGAAGAGAGGGTCCTGCTCGCAGCTGCTCCAGAGCCGGCCCCAAGCCCCACGTACTCACATCCCTCCGGCGGTCTGACAGCCGGAGACGAGGGGCCCCCGCAGCCGAGCCGAGCAGGGGAGGGGCTCCGTGCAGGGCGGGATCACGAGGCGCGCCTGCTCGGCCCCCCATGCAGATCTGGAACAACGACCTGACCATCTCGCTGCTGCACAGCGCAGACATGCGGCCCTACAACTGGAGCTACACCCAGTTCTCCCAGTTCAACCAGGACGATTCTCTGCTGCTGGCGTCCGGGGTGTTCCTGGGGCCCCACAACTCCTCCTCGGGCGAGATCGCCGTCATCAGCCTAGGTGAGAGTGGGCCGACGGTGGGCGGCCCTCCTACCGGGGCGTCCCACCCAGGACCCTGCTCCATCTTCATCTCTGCCCCAACAACCCCGCCCCTAATGCCCGGCTCCGCCCCCCACTTGGACACACCCCCCCGCCCCCGCCTTCCCTCCAGCCCCACCTCCCCACCCCGCCACCCCGCCTCGCCCCATCCTGCTGCTCCCCCCAGACACCTTCGCCCTGCTGTCCCGCGTGCGCAACAAGCCCTACGACGTGTTCGGTTGCTGGCTCACGGACACCAGCTTGATCTCGGGAAACCTGCACCGCATCGGGGACATCACGTCGTGCTCCGTGCTCTGGCTTAACAACGCCTTCCAGGTGCGCGCAGGGGGGGGCCCTGCGGCCGGCGGCGGCCCCCAGCAGCCCGTGCCCACCCCCGCGCTCCTGCCCCCAGGACGTGGAGTCGGAGAATGTGAACGTGGTGAAGCGGCTTTTCAAGATCCAGAACCTCAACGCTAGCACCATCCGCACCGTCATGGTGGCCGACTGCAGCCGCTTTGACAGCCCGGAGCTCCTGCTGGACGCCAGCGCCCCTGGCGCAGACCCCGGCCGTGTCTTCGACCTGAGCAGCGACGGCGAGGACCAGGCAGTCGCCCCGGGCCCGGCCCGCACCAAGGGCTTGCGGCGCCTCCTGGAGGGCCGGGCCCAGCCCCAGCCGTCAGAGTGCGCGCTGGAGACCAAGGCGGCCGAGCTGCTGGCCCGGGGCCACACCAAGGCCCCCGAGCGCAGCACGGCCGCCGCCGGCGGCAAACTCCTCATCTTCACCACGGGCTGCTTCACCTACTCACCGCACCAGATCGGTGAGGGGCCCGGGCGAGGCTTCCCAGGGCGGGGCGGGGCCGGTCTGTGCGCAGAGTCCCTTCCTCCCTTTGCCCTGGGCGTCAGCGCTTGTGCAGCCCCCCGGGGCGCACATTCAGACCCAGGGGCACAGGACCGGTGACGCCGCGGGCGTCTGGGCGCTCCCAGGCACCGAGGCGCTGCCCACCCGGCCCCCACAGGCATCAAGCAGATCCTGCCGCACCAGATGACCACGGCGGGGCCCGTGCTGGGCGAGGGCCGGGCCCCCGACGCCTTCTTCGACGCACTTGACCACGTCATCGACGTGCACGGACACATCATCGGCATGGGCCTGTCCCCCGACAACAGGTGGGCCTCTGTTGGCAGCCTGGGTGGGGGTGTCCGCGGGCCCCTACTGAGCAGCGTGCCCATGCAGGTACCTGTACGTAAACAGCCGCGCCTGGCCCAGCGGCTCGGTGGTGGCCGACCCCATGCAGCCCCCGCCGATCGCGGAGGAGATTGACCTGCTGGTGTTCGACCTCAAGACCATGCGGGAGGTGAAGCGGGCCCTGCGCGCCCACCGCGCCTACACGCCCAACGACGAGTGCTTCTTCATCTTCCTGGACGTCAGCAGGGACTTCGTGGCCAGGTCCGGGGGCAGGGCCGGGTGGGGAGGGGCCCAGTGGGTGGGCGGGGGCTCACCCCAGGCGCTCTCGCAGTGGGGCAGAGGATCGGCACGGCTACATCTGGGACCGCCACTACAACATCTGCCTGGCCAAGCTGCAGCACCAGGACGTGGTCAACTCAGTGGCCTTCAGCCCCCAGGAGCAGGAGCTCCTGCTGACGGCCAGCGACGACGCCACCATCAAAGCCTGGCGCTCGCCACGCACGGTGCGTGTCCACCAGGCCCCGCGCCCGCGCCCCTTCTTCTCCTGGTTCGCCAGCCAGAGGCGCTGAGGGCGCTGAGACCCACCGAGGAGGCCGCGGAGGCCCTTTTCCAGGGGTGGAGCTGCTGCCCAGAGCGCGCGGGGGCGGAGAAGCTTGCTGCAGAAATGCCTTAGGACGGGGGCCCCGCTGGGCCACGGCGGGGGACGGCCTGGCCCTCACCACGCTCGTGCACGCACACCGCCTCCCACAGCTGTGACGCTCAGCCCCAGGCAGCCGGGGCCGTCTCTGGCTGGCTTGGGCTGCACAGGACACTGGGCCTCCGCTCTTCACCCACCCCCTTCCCCGGGGCCTGGGCTCTGGGACAGTCTGCACAACACGTTCCCCTCGGCCAGCCCTGTGGGGCCCTGGCGGTGTTTGCCGGGCCCAGCCCTGCCCAGGGAGCCCAGGCTCCTTCCTCTGGGAACTTCCCAGCGTCAGGGTTGAGATGCAGGTCAGGCTGCTGCGGGCCACGCTGCCATGGGCCCAGGGGACCTGCATGTCACTGGTCACCTGTTCAGGGTCTGAATAAACAGTTGGCAACAGCACGGTGCCGACCAGTCTGTGCAGGGAGGGCGTGGCATCTCTACGGGCCCTCGTGCCTGCTGGACGGGGCGGGTGCCCCGGGCCACGCGCCGGAGCTGCCCTGAACAGGCCAGCAGGACGCGAGTCTGCGACCCCAGCCTCTACCCTCCCACCTCTGTGGACAAGTCCCCGAGCGCGTGTGCGCTCCCTGCCAGCAGGGGGCACAGAGGGACACGTTCTGGCAAGTGCTGCCAGGCACCAGGGACGGCAGGCGGCGGGGCGGGGGGGGGGGGGGCGGTTTCAGGGCTTTGGGTCCTCAAGGGGGTGCCCTGGCTGGGGCAGGGGCAGACCTCTGGGGCCTGGCGCATGACAATGCGGACACACAGCAGAGGTGGCAGCAGAGGGGCGGGGGTGGCCCCAGCTGTATCCTCAGGCCTGGCCCAGGCCCATCCTGGGGGCTCACCTGGCCCACTTGTCCATCTCGGGACACCCCGGGGTAGAGGTGCAGCCCGGCTGCCTGTGGAGCGATGGTGCTGAACTGCCGTCGGCTCCACACTCGGCGCCGTGGACGGGCCTTGGGGGACAGCATGTTCCTCCAGGCCAGAGGCAGGGTGAGCAGAGGCTGCCCCGGTCGCCTGCGGGGTCAGAGCCAAGCTGGCCGCAGGCAGAGGGGCTGGGCGGGGCCGGGTATAGACCCGAGATCGGGGAAGCTGACCCAGGAGGAGTTTGGACTGGAGGGCGAAGTGCTGGGAGGAGCCAGCCAGTGGCACGGCTGCGCCCCGAGGACAGAGCCCCAGCCCCACGGCTGCAGCGGGGAAGCCTGGGCCCCTGGGTCTGTCTCCAAACCACTGGACGGGTGAGAACAGGGAAGGGAGCCCAACAGCCGCGGAGCCCGAGCTCTCTGCCTGGGACCCGCCTGGAGCCGCAGCCCGGAGCCCAGGCTTGGCCTCAGACAGGAGCCAGGAAACCCCACGGACACCACTGCTCTGGGGTAGCTGCAAGGTGATGCGGTTTCTGGAAAAGCCGAGAGATATGTTTAATTTAGAGCTAAAAAGGAAACCTACAAAATCTAAAGAACAAAGCAGTGGAATCGGAATCAAGAGCGTGCAGAAATGGAAGAATTAGAGCCGACGGAGGAGAGACGGGACGATTGGAACTAAACGCTTGACACACGGAAGGAAGGCTGGACCACGTCCACCTGGTGTGAGAACTGGGAAGCGGGTGACAAAAAGCAGAGAAACAGACACGTGCCAGAGGAACGAGGACGCGGGGAGGCGGGGCGAGCAGGTGGAGGCGGGGCTTGGAACAGGGGACCCGCCCCCAGAGCTCGCTAGCTGAGGTCTGACGGAGGGCAGCAAGCACGCTCTAGCCTCCAAGCTGCGTGGAGCTGGGTGCAGGTGAGGGGCTGGCTCGAGGCCCTGCCCCTCCGGAGGTGTGGCCAGAAACCTGAGCAGAGGCACGGGGCAGCCAAGGGCTCCGCAGAGGGCGCCATGGCAGGGGGAAGGCACGGCCCGCAGCATCAGTGCCCCCCCTGGGTTCCTGGGCCAGCCTGCCATGGGGTCGGGAAAGGGGACTCGTGAAGCTGAGCGAGTGCGGAGAGGCCGGGTGATCCCCCGGGGGGCTGTGTGGCCCCAGGTGTGGCCCCAGGCACGGCCAGACTAAGGAGGGGCACGTGACAGAGCAGGGGTAACAGGAGTGCCAGGTTTCAGGCTGAAGGCCAGACGGGGTGCCAGCAACCAGACCAGAGGGAGCGGCTTGAGAAACAGCCCGCGAAGCGGTTGTGACGTCCAGGGCCACCCCTGAGCTGCCGGTCTGCTTGCTCCTAAGGCTTGGGGAGCTTGCAGAGAGCATGGCTTTGGGGGCTGGGCTGACGGGGGGTCCCGCCCATGGGTGCGGCAGTGGGAACGCGAGCCTGAGCCCAACCAGACCCAGACCTGATAAAGTCAACGTCCGGAGCCTAATCTACAGTCACCAGCACTCGAAGAGCTGGGGAATGTTCAACTCAAGGGAAGCCAAGGATGTGGAAGTTACCTGACAGAGACAGAGTGGCTCTTATAAAATGCCTGAGTGAGCAGTCAGACACACTGCCGTGGACATGACGATAGAAACGTCTCAGCAAAGAAACAAAAAAGGGAAATAACCAAAAATTTAAAGCTCTAGACAAACTCAATAGCAGGATGGAGAAGTCAGAGGAAAGAGTCAGTGAACTTGACTGAAGACAGGACAACAGAGATTGTCCAACCTGAACAGAGAGAAGAAAGATCAGGTAAAGGAAAAATCAGAGCCTCAAGGACCTGTGGGACGGCAAGCAAAGGTCTAAGCAAAGGAGAGGAGGAAGCGATTTGAAGAAATGATGGCTGAAAACGTCCCCAAGTTTGTATATAAACCTACAGATTTAAGAGGCTGAGCAAAAGGACAAACTCAAGGACTTCCACAGCCGGACACAGCTAAATTGGTGCTGAAAACTGAAGGCAAAAGAAACCTGAAAGCAGTGAGAAGCTGCACCTCGGCCCCAGGGGAACAGCCTGTGGTGACTACAGATTCCTCATTAGAAACCACGGAGACCACAGGAAGTAGCTTTTTTTTTTTTTTTTTTTTTTGGTGCGCTGAGGAATCTCAGTTCCCTGACCAGGGATTGAACCTGGGCCCCGGCAGTGAAAGCCTGGCGTCCTACCCACTAGGCCACCAGGGAACTCCCAGAAGTAGCACATTTTTTAAGTGCTGGGGAAAAGGAAAGACTCAGCCAGGAGTTCTATATCCAGTGAAAATGATCTGCTCTAACAGAAATGCCGATGGGAGCTCTTCCAACAGGAAGGAGATGGTGTCAGGAAACCTGGACGGTCAGCAGGGAGGGGACAGCGACAGAAACGGTAAACACTCTCCTCTTGAGTTCTTCAAACACATTCAGCTGCTGAAAGGAAGTTTGTTATGATGTCATCTGGCGACATGTCCAGCACACACAGAGGTAACGGGGGAACCACAAAGGGGCCTCCAGGGTGGTAAGGTTTCTACATCCCAGTTAAAGAGCAAACTACTGATTCCAAGTAGACTGGAACAACCACTAAAACCATAAAGAGAGAGAGTCAGTATCACAACGGATAAACTAAAATTGAATACTGGGACTTCGTGGCGGTCCAGCGGTTAGGACTCCGCACTCCCAATGCAGGGGGCACAGGTTCAATCCCTGGTTGGAGAACTAAGATCCTGCAAGCTTCATGGCACGGTCAAAAAAAAAAAAAAAAAAAAACCAAGCAAACAAAAAACCCAGAGAGAACCAACAGAAAACAGACACAAAATGGTCAACTTATATCTAGCATATCAATAATTACATTATTGTCAATGTGAAACTTAAAAACAAAAAAACCTACAACCCAACTATGCTATCTCTAAGAAACTCAAATATAGTATAGGTTAGTGAAAAGTAAAAGGATGGAAAAATGTATATCACAAAGATACCAGTGAAAAGAAACAGGATGTTTAATATCCGACAAAGTAAAGCACATTTCAGAAAAAGTCTGTTACCAAGAAAAAAGAGGGACATTACACACTGATACAAGAGTAGATTCACCAAGAAGATATAACAATCCTACATGTGTGTGCACTGAACAACGGAGCCTCAGAATACACGAAGCAAGAAGTGACAGAATGAGAGGAGAAATAGATGCATCTGAAGTTGGAGACTAGGTACTTCTCTCTCAGTAAAGGTCAAACTAGTCACAGAGGCGGCAACATGCAGGAGAACTGAGCCCTCCCCTGTGTTAGCTTCCTGGGTGGCTGTAACAAAGTACCGCAAAACTGGGAAGTTTAAAACAACAGAAATGTATTGTCTCAAAGTTCTGGAGGCTGAAAGTCCAAGGTCGAGGTGCTGGCAGGGCCACTCTCTCTGGGGGAAGCCCTTCCTGGCCTCTTCCTAGGTTCTGGCGTTTGTCAGACATCAGGTGCTCCTGACCTGTAGACGCAACACTGCAACCTTCTGTCTTCACGTGGCATGCTCCTCCCTGGGCCTGTGCACGTCCTCTTCCCTCTGTGCACGTCCTCTTCCCTCTGTGCACGTCTGTGTCCGCATTTCCCCTTTTCAGAAGGACACCAGTCATATTGGATTGAGCCCACTCTAATGACCTCGTTTTCACTTATCTCTGTAAAGACCATATTTCCAAATAAGGCCACAGTCTGAGTTACTGAGGGTTAGTACTTCGTATCTTTTGGGGAGTCGCAATTCAATACATGACAACTACCAGCCAGCTGAATCTAATCGATACGTATGGGACACTCCCCTCACCCACAGCAGAAGACGTGTCCTTATTTTATTTTATTCATTTATTTATTATTTTGGCTGTGTTGGGTCTTCGTTGCGGTGCACGGGCTTCTCATTGCGGTGGCTTCTCTAGTTGTGGAGCACGGGCTCCAGGCGTGTGGGCTTCATTAGTTGCGGCACGCGGGCTCAGTAGTTGTGGCTCACGGGCTTAGTTGCTCCGCAACATGTGGGATCTTCCCCGACCAGGGATCGAACCCGTGTCCCCTGCATTGGCAGGCGGATTCTCAACCACCGCGCCACCAAGGAAGCCCTGACATGTTCTTTTCAAGTGCACATGAAACAGCCACCAACGTGGACCACAGCCTGCATCACAGAACGAGCCTCAGACACAGGAAGACAAGGGGGCACAAGTCAGCTGTGAGCAGACGGCACACATGATGCTGTCCCTCTACTTGAAGCTGTGTTTCTTGGCCGCTCTGCATGGCATGCGGGATCTTAGTTCCCCAACCAGGGATCGAACTCGTCGTGCCCCCTTCAGTGGAAGCGCGGAGTCTTAACCATTGGACCAGCAGCGAAGTCCCTACTCGATGTTTCTAAATGATAATTTTGTGCATTGAAAAAATAAGATGGAACTGAAATTTAGATAACATGGAAGACAAGGGAGTAGGAGGTCAAATAAAGGCATAAATTAAAACTCACATCCCAGTGGGAATGCCAGATGGTGCACCCACTTTGGAAGGTAACTTGACAGCTCCTCCAATAGTTAAACACACGCCCCACGGCTCCCCTCGGAGGCATCTTCCAGGAGACGGAAACACACGTCCACGCTAAGACTCGTACACAATGCTCACAGCAGCCAAAGGCGGACCCACCCACGAGTCCATTACTGTGTGTCCATCCGCAGCAGGAGGGTCACTCAGCCTGAGGCTACAGAACCCTGAAAACCTTATGCTCCAAGAAGCAGACGTCAAAGGCCAGGTTGTGCGACTCTGCTTATACGAATGTCCAGAAAAGGCAAATTGGTGGAGACTGGTGGGTCAGTGGTTGCCAGGGGCAGGGGGCGGGTGACGGGGACATCCTAAACCAGGTTACAAGGCAGCGGCCCGCCCCCGGGTTCCTCCTCTGGAGTTCAGTTTCCCCCCGGAACCCTGGTTTCCTGGCAGAAGTGACCCCACAGCAGCTCACACTCCTCGAGTGCAGGGCCAGCACCTGCAGTCCTGACTGCAGACGTCCACTCCTTGCTCCATCGCAGGGCGGGCGCCTGTCCCGAGCTCCTCTGGCGAGTCCCCCAGATGGAGACCCCTCCCACTGCAGTCTCTGAGCCCACGCGCTTCCAGCGCTGCCTTCTCTGGACCCTGGTCACCTCGGAGCAGCCACTCCGGTGCCCACGTCCCACCTTCCCAACGAACGGGCTCAAGTCTCCCTTCTGCTGTCACCTTCTTCCCGCTCTTTGTCCTTGTGAAGAGGACCTTTCTACGCCTCTCATTTTACCGTTCTGTTTAATTTTAAGGGTAAGGAAACAAACTCACCAATCTACTTGGTTTAACCTGAACTGACCTGATGGAAACACATACACAAACACCCTATATAAACAAACTTCAAATGTAAAAGCCCAGTACGTTAAAAACAAAACTTTAAAACTATCAGAAGATGACTTCCCTGGTGGCGCAGTGGTTAAGAACCCGCCTGCCAATGCAGGGGACACGGGTTCGAGCCCTGGTCCGGGAAGATCCCACGTGCCGCGGAGCAACCAAGCCCGAGGCTGCGCTCTAGAGCCCGCGTGCCACAGCTACTGAGCCCGCGTGCCACAGCTAAAACCCATGCGCCTAGAGCCCATGCTCCACAACAAGAGAAGCCACCATGATGAGAAACCCACGCACCGCAACGAAGAGTAGCCCCTGCTCGCCGCAACTAGGGAAAGCCGGCGTGCAGCAATGAAGACCCAACGCAACGCAGCCAAAAAATAAATAAATAAAAGAATTTATTAATTTAAAAAAACCCAACTCTCAGAAGAAAACAGTATTTGTCAGGCCGGTGGGGGCAGGGGGCTGGGACCTCTTGACTAAGTGGCCAGTGGCACTGTCCATGACCCGAGTGTCCAAGCACTCCATCTCTGTACACACCTGCACACACGGCCCACACGTGCTCCAGGGCCAGCTTCCAGGAACACCGGGAGCTCTCTCCGACCAGGAGGAAAACAGGACCAGCACCCCAGTAGGTGGGCGGGCAGGCAGCAGGGGGGGCCCCCGGAGGAGCGACCAGCGCGCACGCACAAGCAGCAGGGGCCGGACGGGCCCCGGCGGGGATGCCGTCCCGGTTAGGAGCGCAGAGCGGAGGGCGCGTGCCGAGGGAACGTGGAGGACGGATCCCGTCTGCGTCCGGCCCACCACGCGGCGCTCAGCACGCCAGGCGTTCCCCTGGGGGAGGGGAAGAGGGGCCTGCAGAGGACTCGGTACACGAGCCTTGCTGTGGGTGACCACACAGAGACCAAGTTAAAGCAGAAAAGGATCCACACCCGTGAGGGCGGTGCCTTGGCCAGTGAAGGGAGTGGCGAGAGGAAAGGAAGCAGAAAGACTTCCAACTTCTCTGCAGTGTTTCTTTTTAATTAAAATACACAATTCAAAACGTGTACACTTGTTAATTTTGGACACACGGAGCTTATTATTCTCTGTGCCTTTCAATTCTTTAACCGCTCAAAATAGAGAAGTGACAATGTAGTCACAGGTTCTCTGTAAGGCCTCCAGCTCTTAAGCACCCAGTCCTGGTCACTAGCGCACCTGGGTGTGGCCAGCAGCCGGCCGGGACGCCGTGCCCACCCTGCAGCCCCGGGCGGAGGCCCTGACCGGGTCCGGCCGAGGTGCCAGCCTGTGCTCAGGCTGCCCGGGCTCTGACGCTGTCAAGGAAACACCTGGAGGCCAGGCAAGTCCTGGTCCTGGGGAGACGCCGCCACCTGTCAGGTCCCAAACACAGACGAAGCCAACGGCCACCCTTCCAGGCCCGGGGGCCGTGCACGGAGGGGCGGGACAGGCCCAGAATCGGGGGCACGCACGTGGCCCTCCTCCCCACGGCAGCCCCTGGGGAGGCCTGAGGGACGAGGAGCTGCCCAGCTAGTAACATCCCAGGAGAGAGAACGGCTGGCTTCACCGAGGCCCGCACGACCCAGCCTGCAGTGTCGGGGAGCCCACGGAACCGCTCAAGGAGCTGGCGACACACAGGGCGTGGAGGCCGGCAGGCCAGGAGGCCCCGGCCGGAGTCACTGCTGGCCAGGACGAGAGCCAGATGGACACCACTCACCGTAGAGACTCAAGGGTTTAACAGTGACTCCTCCACACCCAACAGGGAAGCCAAGGTGTCTCGAGGGGGCTGGGCAGCGGGGCAGTGGACGTGCGCCCCACACGCGCCGCAGGGCAGTGGACACGGGATGCCCTCCGCGCCCGCCAGCCCGGCCAGACTGGCCCAGCAGGCCTCTCCCTGGAGCGGCAGCCGGGCCCGAGACCGCCCCTCCTCTCCAGCAGCTCCTCACTGTGGCCCCGGCCGCCCCGCTGCGGGCTGAGGGCTCCACACCAGCACGGCCCACCCAGTGGGGACACGTGCGCCTACAGCCCACCCCAATGGCCTCAGGCTGAACCCCTTCCCGGGAGGTGGCCCCTGCCTGTGGGACGTGAGCTCGCAGGTGCCCGCCCAGCGCGGTGGCCCCGCTCCCGTGGGCAGCAGCTAGAGCCCTGTCAGGTCCACTATGGCCTTGATGAAGATGGCGTCGTCACGCACGTAGGAATTCTTGGCCTCCATCTTGGAGACGGGGCAGAAAAGCGGGCAGCCGCTCGCGATGTTCATGTCACTGACCGGCCTCTGGAAAGAGGACGAGGTCACATCGGGCCTGAAGGCGTCAATCACGTGCTCCCGGTTGTTCTGGTCCAGCAACATCAGGGTCACCTGGGAGGAGAGCGCCCAGGGGACAGCACGTGAGGCACAGCCTGCGCAGCCGCCGGGAGCCCGGTCTGCAGTCGGGCGCCGGGAGCGCGGGCGCCTCGGCTCAGCCCGGTCTGTCCACCTGTGCCCATCCCGGCGTTTTCAGTCCACTGACACCAGGATCCAGGCTGAAGCCCACACCCTGCGCCACGTCCACGTGTGCTTTTTTCTGACACCACTTGTCTAAGGGACGTTCTCTCACCAAAGAGCTCACGCAGCCGTCCGCACCCCCAGGAACAGCAGCCCTCGGGGAGAAGCACGAGTCGGCCCCGCGCTCAGCGACGCCACCTCCTCCACGAGGGCCGCGGGGCTGCGCAGCGTCGTCATGGCGTCTGTCCTGACTAGTGCCCGGGCCTCCACTTCCTCCCCCGCGTGGGCTCTGGCTTCCCAAGGGTTGGGCCATGCCCTCAGATCAAGGCCCCCTGGGGCCCTCCTCCCTTGGGACACACTCTCTGAGGCAGCAGCACCACTAACGGCCGGCCCCGAGCGGCTGACCAGTGAACGGCCCAGGAGACAATGGACACTGGCCGAGCCCTGAGGCGTGGTGACGCCGACACCCGTCACCCAGGGGCTCCCGCGTGTCCGCACAGCCGAGGCAGGGCCTCGCGCACCTTCTGGTTGAAGGGCCAGCGCAGGAGGGCGTCGTGGGGGCCCTTCATCAGAACGAAGAAGAGGGACAGGTGCGTCCCGCGCCCGGTGCCATCTCCGTTCAGGTAGGCGCGCAGACACATCTTGTAGCCGTACCTGCTGGTGTAGAAGGCTGTAGAAGGGGAGGTGCCGGTGAGCGCCCAGGGCTCAGCCCGTGCGGCCACCTCCCCAGGAAACACACACACGCCACTCAGGGTGAAGGGCACAAGGGGGAAACGTTCTCCTCCAGGCACGCGGTCAGCTGCTCGTGCAAACGGACTTCTCTTAAAAATGGAAGCGGTAATCAGACACGGCACTTTTAAGAAACCCTCAATGCGACCCCACACCGGCCCTGCTACCAACCGGGAAGGAGCCTCAGGGGCTGGACTGAGACTCGAGCACCAGGCAGGGGCTCTGGGCAGAGGGGCTGCGGTTGGACTGAGCCCGAGCTGGACGAGCCTCGTGTCCAACGGGCAGAGGGGCGACCACGGACACGGTGGGGCTGCCGTTTAAGGAACGAGACGTGACCCTGACGTGAGGCTGGTGACGGTGGGGTGAGGAGCTGGCTCGCTGGGCAGGCTCCGGCCGCAGCAGGCGGCACACCCCAGCCCGGGGATGCGGGTGCCCCGGGTGGCAGCGGCCGAGGGGGAGGGCAAGTTCCGGAAGAACACCTGGGGAGAAGATGGCGGGCGTGCGGCCAGCAACAGCTTCCTGGCGCTTCCTGGCGAAGTCCGGGATCTTCCAGATGAACACCCCGTCGAAGGTGGACGCCTCCATGTCGTGGACCTTCTGCCCCAGGTCGGCCACAGCCAGGTCCTTCAGGCCGATGCTCCTCTCCAGCTGCTGCACCTGGGGGCACGGGGCCTGTCAGGACGCCCCTGGAGCGCCGGGCCAGAGGGGCCTGGGGCTCACCCGCCTCCACAGAGACCAGTTTCCGTCTGGCAGGAACGTGCTATGAAACGACCCCCGTGTCCGGTGCCTCAGGCTTACTGGGTCAGCGGCTCCTCAGATGGGCTCCGTGCCCACGAGACCCCCGACCCCAGGAGGAAACGCGCTCGTGGGACCCGCACGAAGCGCCAGGCGCGTTCCCCACGGCCACCTCTGCCCCCCGGTTGGAGAAGAGGCTCCACCCTCGGCCTCTCCGAGCCCCGCGTTGGGCCCTGTGGGGAAGGGGCTCAGAGAGGAGCTCCGTTCAGGCACAGCGCCCGCCCGACGAGGCCTGGGCCCCGCGGGCGAGCGCCCCCACCCCGGGCGCAAACCTTGTTACTCAGCGCTTCGATCCTGTCTTGGTCCAGCCGGTGCTGCCGGCCGCAGGCCTCGGCGGTCATGGCCACCCGCTCCACCTCCCGGTTCAGCACGCAGACGATATTCTCAAAGGTGGCCGTCTTCCGCTCCAGGGCCTCGCACCTCTGCAGCAGCTCTGCCGCCTTGGAGGGCGCTGCCCCCGCGTCCGGCGTGTTGGCCGCCCAGGCCTGCTCGCCCTGGTCGAGGAGGGGGCGGCCGTCTCCAGGCTGGGGCCCGGCCTCCAGGAGGACGCCCAGGAGCAGGGCCAGGTGCTCCCGGAGCCGCTGTGCCTCGTGCTCCTGCAGCCTCTCGCCCTCCACCTGCCGAGGCACGACGCCCGCACTCAGCCCCGGGGGCCCCGCAGCCGCACACCTCCATAGAGCAGCGGTGCCCGGAGCGCAGCGGCGACACGCGCGTAACCTGCCCTCTTGCTCACTTGCCAGCGCCGTGTCTGTCACTGCCTGAACTCAACCACGTCTGCGAAACACAGACCTCCCTACGTGACGCACTCGTGTTTCAGGTGACGGGAGAAACACCGCAAACGAGGTGGCCGCGGCTGGGTGGGGGGGAGGGGGATAAAACTCATCTTAAACCGTCCCTACAGATCTGGCTTTGCAGCCCCATCCCTTCCACAGCTCCACAATGAGCTTTGGAGAGTCCGACGGCCTCACACAGCCTAAGTGGAAAGAAAGGGGCGGGTCTCGGCGTGAGGCCCGGTGCCCGGGAGCTGCGCCCTGGGACGGCCGCGCCTGAGGCTTCCGGAAGCTGGGCCGAGGCCGGCTGGATCCACAGGCTCAACGGGACACTCGTCCTCAGTGGGACGCGAAGAGGCCGTGGCAGCGAGTGCCCTAGGGCCCTCCTCTGGCCTCTAACGGCCCCCACGCCAGGGATCCCCGGGCCTGAACGGGAGATGACCAGCACCGCGGTGCCCAGAGCAGGATGTCGAACACGTACCAAGCGAGCGGAAGGGGCGCTGCCCTTGTCCACCCTCGTTAGAAAAAACAAAGCAGGACACCGAGACCGAGTGTCGTCGAGTCACCAAGTGACAACACCGCCAGGACTGCTACCACCGGAAATGCTGCTGGGGTGTCGCTGAGAGCAGAGGGCTGCTGTGCCCGTATCTATGGAGCCAGCCTCCGCTTGCAGGGCCTGCACACGCCCAGCCCTCGGGGGCACAGAACAGGTGGGCAAGGAGGGCGAGGGCCACACGAGCAGGGAGCTGCCCAGGCCCGAGGGAGCCGCACAGAAGCTGGCAGGTGCGGCGGGCAGACAGGAGGCAGGTCAGGGCCCGGGGAAAGTCAGCGTGCTGGAGGACAGCCAGGCCAGCGAGCGGGCTGCGATCACGCAGGAGGGCCACGCAGGCCACAGAGGTGAGGCGGGGAAGCAGAGAGGCTCCAGGACCCGTCTGCAGGCAGGACGGAGGCTCTTCTGGGAGACTGGACGTGATGGGAGAGACAGGAGGCGGGTCCAGAACGACCACCGGGCTCTGGGCCAGAAGAGCCGGGCGGAGCAAAAGGTGCGCTTTTTAGGTGAGGTGAAGAGGGCGGGCAGAGGGGGCGTGGCTAGACCTCGGGGCTGCGACCCTGGGGCTTCCCAGCAGCTGGCAGTCAAGGCCGGGCACCAGGGATCCCCTGGGGGACGAGTGGACAGAGGACACCTGAGGGCCGGACTGGAAGTGGAGTGGAGACCGTGTCCGCAGGGAGCGGCCACGCCCGCCGGCCTCTGCTTGGGAACCAGGAGCTCCTGGTGGTCCCGCCGCCGCAGACCTGGACTCACCATCTCGGGGCAGCCGACAGCGTGGAACCTGCAGGGCACTCGGCATCTGCCACATGTCCTGACGTGGTCCTGAAACTGACGGGCCCGACATCAGAGCCCGGTCCTGCTCTGCTCCAGCTGCTCCTGCACCGACTGGGTCAGCGTCCCGTCAAAGGACCCTTGCACCCGCCCCAACGGCCTCTGCACACTCAGGCCGGACAAAACCCAACGACCCGCTCCCAAAGCCGCAGTGCACACTCGCGCACACACATAAACGCGTGCACGTGTGTTTGAGGCGCGTGGGCCGTCTGGGATCGCCCGCAGAGCCCGTCTCGTGCGTGGCCCAGGCTCTGCGCCCCAGAGAGCAGCCCTGCCCACCTCCTCCCTCACAGGCCGGTCTGAGGCCCTGGGGCCTGGGGGCCGACAGCCCGGGTTCCAAACCAAGCCAGGAGTGAGGAACAGCAGGCTGACCAGAGATCAGACCCCCACAGCTGACCCGGCGTGGCGTTGGCCCGTGGCCACCCTCAGAGCAGAGCAGAGCAGAACCTAAGACCCGGAGTGTGGCCAGCTGACCCGGGCAGTGCCTGGGCCGAGGGAAACACAGCCAGACCGACACTGCCGGAAGGAGGGGGAGGGGGAGGGGCAGCCACTGGCCTCCACCTGCCAGGGACCCAAAATGTGAGAAAACAGACTTACACCTGCAGGAAACAGAATTTCCTCTGTACCTGGGAGCGGAAAACAATCCCAGCTCTGGATCAAAATCCAGAAAGAATGAGAAAAACCTTGAAAAGTGCCCCCCAAAACAAAAACCAAAAATACCGTTAACTGAAAGGACAAATAACTGCAACTTACAGCCCTGATGTACAAAGAGCTCCAAAAACAAACGCACAGGAGTCACAGATGCTCCCCAGGAAGAGAAACGCAGGTGAAATTCAGGGAAAGGGCTCTCGGTCACGCTCACAACTTGAGAAATGCCACCTAAACTAGCCTGGATGCTGTTTTCACCCATCATGCGGGAGAGGCTTGCTCGACGGAGGGCAGCTCGGGAAGGATCAGAGCCCCACCAGCTTCCGGAATCACCCTCTTCCCAGCTCTTGCCCTGGAGCACTATAACCATTGGACAAATCCACTTTGTCTATGAGATGCGTCATCTCCAAAGAGCAACCTCAGAAGCTCAAAAGAAAAGGAGACGAAGGGGCCTCATCAAACAAACTGCAGCTGCCTCCCCGGGGACCAGGCGCCGGCTTCCCACAGGCATGTGAGCATATGCCCTCCCTCCCAGAGCATGGAGGCCGCCGGGCCGCCACCGACTCAGCTCCCAGCACAGGCAGGGCGGGCCTGGGGGCCTGCCTGCGGAACCGTCGCCACAGCAGGGGCACAGACAAGCCACGGCCCCGTCCTCAGGACAGAGACCTCCCGCATGGAGAAGAGCAGGGCCATCGACAGTCCAACGGCCCAGATCCCGGCTCCCTGGGGCCAAGTGGCTCAGATGCAAGGCTGTGCAGTGGGAGGGGGGTGGCGGGAAGAGGAGGTGCCCGCGACCCCACCCCTGGGAACCCCACCCCCTGGAGCCGAGGTGTGGGCTGTGCTTTGAACACCAAGCTAGTCAGCGCTCAGGGGTGCCAGGGGAGCACTTACTTTCTCGCGTGTGATCTTCTTCTTGCCGCAGCCCTCGCAGGTCAAGGGGAACTTGGGGCAGACCTGGTGGTGCGCCTGGAAGAGACGTGGCAGCCGTCAGAGCTGCGGCCGGGCCAGCAATGCTCCTGAGCCCCGAGGTTGAGACGGCGTGCGACACGGGCGCCTGCAGATTCAGGACCTGCCCTCGACTGGCAGGAGGAGGCGCGCCCCACACCCCGAGAGCAGTGCCAGCCGGGTGCCAGGCTGGCGGACTTCCTGCTGGCGGGGGACCCAAGCGGCCAGAACACCTCTGAGACCCCTGACGAGATGCGCAAGGTTGGCGCCCCGAAGTCTCGGGCCCTAGGCTGCCTCTAAAGCCGAGCTTCCCGGGAGTGAAAAACACCTCAGGGACCCGGCCAGACAAATACAGACTAACGGCCGGCTTCTCCAATAAACAAATGGCAGAGAGAGAAAGAGGCCCACAGGGAAAGGCTGCAGGTGAAGAGACCTGCAGACAGCAGGGGGGCGTCTGGGTCCCGACCCAGCAGATCCACGTGACCCACACGGACAGACTCCGGAAACGTGGGCACCGAGGAACCCTGTGAAGCTCCAGACGTGATGTAACCCACGGGGAGGCGGCCCGCCCTTCACAAAGAAGCGACACCTTTCAGATAAAGCCACACGGCGTTCGGGGCCTGTTCAGCGTGAACCCAGGGAGGCTGCTGGCCAAGCGAGGGTGACGTGGCCGCACGCTGCCGTCCCCCCGCGTGAGCTCACCCCCGACCCGGGGCCACCAGGGGCCTTCGACCCGCCAGGCGTGCCCTCACCTTCATGTCAGCCAGGCAGCAGGGTGCCCTGCAGTGCCGGCAGCTGAGGCTTCGCTCCGGGCACTCGTGCTCCAGGTGGCGTTCCTTCTCACCCAGGCGCACCAGGCCTTTACACGAAGGGCACTCGGTCAGCATGAACGGGCAGTGTCCTTCGTGGCAGCTCTGGCAACGAAGGGAGCAAGGCGTCGGCGGAGCGCCCGTGGGGTTCTGGGCCACCGCCCCACCGGCCGCGGCCCGGTCCGGGTTCGTCCTCGGTGCTGGGCCACGGGGGCCACCGCGTTCACTCCACCAGCCCTGCTCCAGCGCAGAGATCAGGACCCAGATCCAACTGGCGGCACCCCACCCTCGGGACACAGAGGGGACAGTGAGAGGGGCTGCGGGAACAGGTTCTGAGTGGACGGAGAGCAGAGAAGTGAGGCCATGGGGACCAGAGCGAGAAGCAGACGGAAACGCAGGCGCCCACTCGTCCCGACACCCAGGCTGAGAGCCCCCGTCCCCGCCCTCCTGGAGCTGAGGACACGCAGGGTGATGTGGCCAGGGAGGCAGGGTCCCAGCCTGGGCTTCCGAAGGGTCAGGCGGGGCCCAGTAAAGAAGCGCGGGGAGGGACACGGAGGGAGGAGGGCGGGCGAGCTGCAGCTGCCGCTTCACAGCGCAGAGCGGGGGCCCGACCCGGACAGGCGTGGCCCTGAGCAGCGCAGCACTGGCGGGCCGCGGGCCTGGGGACAGACAGAAGCTGTGCGCAGCTCCCGGGAAACGCCGGCTGGGAAGGGGCACAGAGGGCGGGCCGGGAAGCAGAGAACGGGCGATGACGGTGCGTTTGCTGTCGTTTTTTAAAAGCTGTGGTCAAATACGCATCACACAAAACCGACCCCTGGTAAGTACGCAGCCCGGGCACTGAGCACATCCACGCCGTGGCGTCAGCACCTCCACCAAGATTCAGGCCGGGCGCCTGACAAGCTGGGGCAGCTGAGGGCCCCCGCAGAGCGCGGCCGCAGTGACCTGGAGGAAGGAGGAGCCTCGCGAGGGCTCTGTCTCCACGTGGCCCACAGTCCAAGGCCGAGCGAACAGGCCGGCCGAGTCTCCACCCCATGCAGCAGGCTCGGCTGCCAGGGCCAAAGCTCACCATTCGGGGAGTGAGAAGTGGTGCCAGGTGAACCCCAGAGACACGGCATGTGTGGCGCTCTCCCAGCAGCCGGGGTGCGGAGACTTCAGATGTGGTGCCCGTGGCACTCCCGCCTCCTCACAGGACCCCGGGGGCTCCACGTCTCCCGCAGGGACACACGTCAGATGGAACTCGGCCTTCTCAGCAAGCCTCCCCGGTGACCCCACTCAACCCGATGGGGTTCCGTGGACGCTGCCGCAGAGGCCCGGCCCCAGGACACAGACTGGCCGCACCAGGTACAGGGAGTGGAGCAGAGAAGACACCTTCCCCGAGGGCTCCTGCTCCAGCGACAGCTCCTCAAAGGCTCCACAGCGGCCACGCCCAGGAGGAGCTTCGCTCGACCGCCAGGGCACCCCCAGCTGCCCAAGACAGGGCCCTGGTATGGCCACACTGAGCACAGCACAAACCATCACACCGAGCCACGGGGGAGCCTCGGAAACAACCACGCTCGTGAAGCAAAAACCACAGCACCCAAAGGGCACTTGGATCTGATCAAAGCAACAGAAAATGCTCAAGGGTGAGCCCCGGGGCCACCGGACAACCGGAGAGGGACGCCTGCGGCCAGCGCGGACCACCCGGCCCCACAGCGCTTGCCACTGAGCAGGGGCCCCTGGGACGCAGCGCCCGCGAAGCCCTGCTCCGGCGGCTCCCACTCCCACCAGATCGCTCAGAGGAGTCAACACTCATTCAACCGGAGTTCAAGCTAAACGCGTAGGCATTTCAGCTTTGGATTCCCCGACACGGGAGCACATCCAGCTCTGCTCACCTTTCAGCTGCAAGATGTCCCCACAACCTGGTCCTCCCTCAGGTCCGCCCGGACCTCTCCTCTGAAGCCCGAGGCCCCTTCTCCCTGCTGTTCCTTCCACGCAGCCCCTGCTTCTCGCTTCCAGAAGAGCAGTCCCCAGGGCTGCTGTATGTAGCTGGCAGCCACTCCACAAACACCTGCTAACTGAACTGGAGTCTTAATTCACTGAGTTTTTAGAAAATACTAGACATTGCGGCAAAGGAAAAACTTATTCAAAGGCTGGCCAGGATTTTCCCCGTCTTTGCACACTTGCAGGAGCTCAGCCGCAGTCTCAGCATTTCCCAGCACCGCCCTGATTCTGAGCAACCCAAAGGGCTAACGTGTTGGCTCCAGGCTGGGAGCGGGGCCACTGCTGCAGCAAAGTGGCCACCCCGCGCCCCGAGGTGGGGTCTCACCCCAGCTAGAGATAGGTTTACCCTACGGCAAAGGCTGCACGGAGAGACCCAGAGCAGTACCCGTCTCCCACGTGACCAACCCCCAGGGACTTTCCTGAGCTCTCCGGGTGCAGCCAGGGACTTTCCAGCCCGCATGCCTGCAAGGCCGGTGCAGGGCCCACGGGCTGGCTGCGGTCCCAGGCCCTTGGCCAGGGGCCTGCAAAGCCTCCACCCGCACTAGCGGCCGGGAGGCGGCAGAAACCCCAGAGGACTTGGGAGCTGGGGTTATCCCGCCGGTCCCCTCAAAAGGCGACATGGAGTAACCGCTACACTCCCTGCTGGGGCTCCCCACGCCCCCCCAAGGAGAGACCCTGCCCCGAGGCCGGCTCTCCGGACAGCACTGGGCAACAACAGCTCAGGCCCGACTGCTAAGCAGGGTCTCAGTGGCACCACCCCCTGCCTGCACCCCTGCCCCACGGTGGCCCCTGGGCGTCGGAGGCCTCTGTCCACGGACTGCAGTCCTGCTCCCCGGAAGGGCACAGAGAGGCCTCTGGCTTCCAGGCCCAGGCGCCCGTTAGAGGAAAGCCCAGCTTCTGTCCACCCGACCACCTGCTCCTCCCCAGACACGGCCAAGCTGCTCCTCTGGCAAAACGCAACCGAGAGCCTGAAGCCCACGAAGGCGAGTCAGTCAAGAGGACCAGGGGACGCCGCCGCCCAGCAGCCGGGACGGGAGCAGGAGGGAGGAGCCCCAGGAACCCAGGATCCCAGTTCCAGAGCCGACGGGCTCTCCCGTGTCGTGACTCAGTCGCAGCCCAGCGCCCACCCCACGGCAGGGTGGCTGCTGCGTGGCCTGGGCAGCCCTGGGCATAGGCGAGCCGGGTCCCCTGCAAACAGCCCCTCCAGCCCCTCCAGCCCCGGCCGCATGGGACAGCACCAAGGCCTCCCCGCCTTGAGGACCCAGCCCCTTACTCTGCACCACTGCACACGACCTCCCGGCCCGGGCAGCCTCCACTCCACCTCCCGTCTCACAGGGCTGGTTCCCGCAGGTTCTGGCCTTCTCTGCTGGGCTCATCTCACTGAGACCCCAAAGCTGATTGAGAGTGGCCTCAGCGTGATGTCCCCAAGGTCTGTCCCCGCTGTAGCCTGGGGCGGGGTTCCCTTCCTCTCACGACTGGACACTATTCCACGGCACGGCCAACGCACATCTTGTGTGTCCCGCCCTCTGCCGGGGACACTCGTGCGCCGGCACCTTTTTGGAGACGTATATTTTTAAGGGCGTTTGATCACCAGGAAGAGCGTCCAGCCAGGCTCACAGCCGCAGGTTCAGCTGCCGGAGGCCCAGCACACAGGGACCCCGACATGCCAGACTCACACGGCAGAGACAGGCCTGCAAGATATGCACCCGGCCACTGCCCTTGTCCCCGGCCAGATGCCTTCCTGTGACCCCAGAGTGGACGTGCAGGCTGCCCCTGCGTCTTCCAGTGTCAGCACTACCCAAGTGAGGAAGGACAACAAAGTCCCGTCGGCGAGAAAGCTAACTTCCTGCCCACGCGGCACTCTCGGGGCCCAACGAGGGTCCCCGCACACACCGCCGCTCACCGCCACCGCACTGCGGCCGGAGGACCGCGGCCACGGACACACCAGGAGACAGCCCAGACAGGGCGAGCACCCCACCCCAGGCCTCACGCCCGGCTCCCCCGGCTCCGGAGTCCAGGTGGGCACGTCCGGAGCAGCAGCTGCAGCCCCTCCGTGGGGGTCAGGCGGGCTTGAAGCTGCTCTGCGGGAGGGGCTGCAGCCAGCGCAGGGCGGCCCCTACCTCATACTCCTTCAGGGTCCCCTTCCAGGTGCAGCCCTCGCTGGGACAGACGGCCGGCAGGCTCTCTACCTCCCTGCGGGCAGCATTGTCCGGGAAAGCCTGGGGAGAGAGCGTCCCTCAGGTAAGCCCCCTCCCAGCCACCCACCCGCCTGGCGCCCCACACCACGAGCCTTGGGGGGACGCTCGGGACCGGGGCGCCTCTCCCACGGCCGTTGCCAGGTTCCCTCTTCCCTTGACACCGTCAGCGTGGACGCCTCACTCACCGAGCTGCTCTCCAGGATAGAGATGCCTTCCTCGTAAATGCCCTCGTTCACGCAGGCGGCACAGTTCTGGGGCCCGGAGCTGGTGGGGAGAGGGGGAGGCAGCAATGTGAAACCCACCGTGGAAGGTGGGAGGCCCAAGGCCTTGCCAACACAGGCCCACGCCACGGCTCGGGCTCTGGAGCTTCTGTCGGCCACAGGGGCGGCCAGCGGACATGGCACACCGCGCGAGACTCTCGGAGCCCAGCCCCAAACCCCGGCCCGTCTGAACGTGACCCGCGCAGACGGATGCCAGGACCAGGGGCTGCTGTCCGCCTGCTGACGGGCCGGAGGCCCCACCTCCCAACCCCACAGGGACTCGGGCGCCCAGCACGAAGGGAGCGGGAGCCTCCAGGCAATTTTAAACTGTCCAGTTCCCACCAGAGACAAGGAGAAGCAGGGAAAACAGACTCTGAGGAGATGCTTGACTTCACCCCACACCAAAGCAGCCCTGGGCCACGCGGGCGTCAGCATCCGCTCCTGGCCGCTCCCGGCGTCCCTACCTCAGGATGCTGCTCAGACAGAAGGAACAGTAGCGGTGGCCACACTGAGCCTGGAAGGGCCTGCGCAGGACGTTCCTGCAGGCCGAGCACAGGTACTTGTCCTCTAGCTTGGTCCCCAGGAGGGTCTTGGAGAAGCCAGGCTGCAGCAGGTCCAGGGAGCCGGGAGGGGTCGCGCTGGCCGCAGCCATGAGCACCGCAGCCCCACCAAGGCCAAGCCCTAAGGGAGAGCACAGTGTGTCACGGCGGGTCCGGGGACGTGCAAGGCCTCTGAGAGGCAGGACGTCAGCGCTCCGGGGAGCCCTGCGCAGGCGGGGCTGAGGCTGAGACAGTGAGCACCCCCCGCACGCCCGCCACAGCCCTGGGCCCGGCGGGAGGTCCTTGTGGCCACCTGGCCCGGGCCTCTGCTCCCAGGCCAGCTGGCCGGGCTCGCACCTGACAGTGATCGCAGACCCCAATCCTTGTGCCCGGCTGTCTCCCCAAGGCTCCAGGTGTGAAAGTGTCCTTAGAACGTCGGACAGCCTGGCAGGCGACGTCCCCGGGCAGGCCCAGGAGACGGCCGTACCAACCCTCAGCCCCAAGACACGGGTGCGGCCTGCGTGCAGCTGCTGCTCTGCTCCCATCCCCCCAGCCAGGGTCCCTCTCACATCAGAGCTGCCCTCTGCCGCCCACCGGGCCTTGGTAAGGCCGCCAAGGCCAGGTAACCTGGAGGGGTGAGCGGGGGGAAGGTCCCCCACTCGCTCAGAGACCTGCTCATCGTGCAGTACCCTGGCAGGCCACCCCAGCCCTTTGTGCAAATCCCCAAAGAGCTCTCCCTGCCCCCGCACGCCCCCAGCACACACACACCCACGTCTGCTCTGGGGTCTGGGCATGGTCAAGTCAGGATGCTATGAAACTCTGCCCCTTTGCGGGGCGGGGTGGGGGGCGGCTCTGCTTGGGCAGCAACCGTGCACAGGAGGCCACGTGCACTGTCCTAAGCTGGCCTGACACCGAGGGGACAGCACAGACGGTGTCGTCCCCTAGCTGCTGGGCAAAGCCACTCTCGATCAGCTGTGGGGTCTATAACACAGGAGGCCTTACTCGGAGGGCCCTCCACAGCTCCCAGGACGTTTCACAACCTACATTCTTGCCTACAGCCACCGACAGAAGGGACGCTGTGCCCGGGCACCTCGGGAGGGCACACCTCTGCCTCTCTCGTGCTCTCCTCACACTGGCAGGCCTGGCCCCTGGAGGGTCCATCTGTCCATTCGACAGCTGAGGGATCTCATTCCTTCAAGCCCTCACAACACAGATGTGCAAGCGTGAGAAGTGCCTTTATCAGTAAAACCTTTTGGTGGACGATGTGAACAAAAAGTCCCAAGAGCTCACGGACGCGCCCCCAGTGTGGGCCAGGGCAGCTCAGGGTCAGGCTGTGGTGGCCACACGCGTGCGTGCGTCTGGAACACAGGCCCGTGAAGGTGCACTCCCCTCCCGCGTGAGAGGCATCATGTTCCTAGCTTCCCTCTTTTTCTGGTCATGCTACTAAATTGATTTCGTAACCCTGATGGTTTAAAATATCATGGATCCAGACTACATGAGAAAGAGGAGTTTTTATTTTTGAATATAACTAGAAAAAAAAAAAAGCCACCTTCTTTAGGTCGAAACTCTGTATTCGTTATAAGGTGTTAAATAAAATGAAACGTGGGAATTCGCTGGCGGTCCAGTCGTTAGGCTGCACCTTCATTGCCGAAGGCACAGGTTCAATCCCTGGTTGGGGAAACTAAGATCCCACGAGCCGCAGCGCGGCCATAAATAAATAAATAGACAAACAAAATAAACAAGATGAAACGCAAAGGCCTCTGCAGCCAGGTTTTACACAGGCAGGGCCAGAAAGCAAAATAAAAAATGAAGCTCGTGCAAGGCGCGAGGATGAGGGTGTCGCTTTTCACGTTGCCAACCTCAAACACAGTCTCCAGGGGACCTGTCAGGAGAGACTTTCTTCTTTTGCAATGACTTTCCGCCCGAACGTGGCCGGCCTGCGGGAAACACTTTTTGGCCAACTGACCACACCTTCTGCAGCAGACTGAGCCCATTTTATTAATCCATATGGACCTTTACTCCTGTTGGACACAAAAGAACCACAAACAGTCTCTTTTTTGAGCAATAAAGAGGGAAAAGGCCCCAACACACAGTGGGCCTCGTCTTCCCCGCTCAGCGGTCACGGCTACCTGACATGGCAGGAGGGCGGGCGGCCACACAGTCCGAGGGCGCCCCCGCCACGCCCTAGGAGGTCTCAGTGCTTAAGGCCTTAAATGTCTTATTCAAGTCACAGTTATACACTTGAACCCTCAAGAACTGTAAGGGAAAAGATCATACAGACTCGAAAGCGCCCAAACTCAGTGCTGAAAGCCACCCGCTGCTGCTGCGCCACCTGCCCAAACATTAGAAGAAACCTCCGCGTCTCTGGCCCTTTCAGACCCTCCTGGCGCCGCACACTCCACCCACCTGCAGTCACACAGGGCTGGGGGCTGGGCGACCGGCAGCCTTTGTACTTAGGGGTCAGATGTTACAAGCCTCCAATATGGAACCAACACCCCCTACTGGTCCTTCCAAGCTTCCAGTTTATTTTCCAAATCCTGACTCTCAGACGAGGTGGTAAAAAAGAACTACATCCATTCACACAACTCACCTGGGAGTGCGAACGAGTATTCCCAAACGGCCCGGCCCTGGTCTCACACTTTTAATTCACTCCCCAAATATGCTCCAGACGTGAATGCACTTACTTTATACAACAAACTTGCATTTTGTTGAAACGGCATTTCTACTAGATACAAAACATTATTTACAGGGTAATTCCAGTTACCTGAAGCTCGAAGATAGGCGAAACTAACCTATGACGATAGAAGTTAGAACAGCAGTTACCCTTGGGGCTGGGAACTGGGATACAACAGACGTTGGGTCTTCGTTGCGGTTCTTGGCACAAAGCACCCAGAACCCCTAGGCTTCCTGAGCCATGGGGACAGAGGAGCACCTTTGTTTATTCAGAAGCCCCTTCACCACCAGCCCCATCTGTGCGGTGGGGGGTGGGGGTGGCGACACTGGCCATTGACTTAATCACCAGTGATTCTTTCAATCCTGCCTTCAGAGCGGAGCCCCGGTGAAAACGCTGAACGACCAGGTTTGGAGGGCTTCTTGGTTGAACATGTGGAGGTGCTGGGAAGGCGGGGCTGGAGAGGGTGTGGAGGCTCCGCGTCCCTCCCTGTACCTAGCCCTGTGTGTCTCTCCCAGAGGGCTGTTACGCGTGTTTCTTCTCTGAGCCCTTTTAGCAAATTACTGACCCCAAGGAGGGAGTCATGGGGACCCTCAATTTACAGTCGGTCAGTCAGAAGTATGGGAGGCTCCGCCTCCCCACTGGCATCTGAAGTGGGGTGGGGGCAGCCTTGTGCGACCAAACCCTTAACACAAGGGGTCTGTGCTAACTCCTGGCGGCCAGTGTCACAACTGAATTAAACTGCAGGATGCCCAGTCGGCATCTATCAAGAAAGGCAGAACTGCGTGGTGTGGGCAAACCCACACATCTGGAGTCAGAAACCCTGTGAGAAGGGAAACAGAGAAGCTTTTCATGCAGGAGGGTCCGTGTTGCCTGAGGGATGCGAGGGCTTCTGGAAGGCGAGGAATGACTGTATATGTGGACACAGGTGCATCTGGCCGTACATTTAGAATTTGTGTATTTTGCTGTATGTATACCTCATTTTAAAAAGAAAGAGATGGAGTTTCTATTCCTGGAGAGTCGAAAAAAACATGGTGAAATCCCTAATTATGGTACACCCATGCACATATATCCAGAATAACCCTGCTTTATAATATTAACAATGGCAGAATAACCTCAAAAACTGGTTTTAACACAAAAGAAGCCCCCCGGGCTTCCCAGGTGGCGCAGTGGTTGAGAGTCCACCTGCTGATGCAGGGGACGCGGGTTCGTGCCCCGGTCCGGGAAGATCCCACATGCCTCCGAACGGCTGGGCCCGTGAGCCATGGCCGCTGAGCCTGCGCGTCTGGAGCCTGTGCTCCGCAACGGGAGAGGCCACAACAGTGAGAGGCCCACGTACTGCAAAAAAAAAAAAAAAAAAAAAAAGAAGAAGCCCCCCCAAGGCGGGGCTGCGTCTCCCTCCTGCCTCCCCACCCCCAGGAGAGTGGGGGACATCTGGCACCCCACCGCTGTTCTGCCATTTCCCGTGCTGCAGGCCCCCTTCCCAAGCCCAGGCGCCGCCTGGGTACAGAGCAGGAGGACCCAGGGAGAGAGCCGTCCCTGTGAGAAATCACTGAGCCAGAGGCCGCTGGGCAGCTGGGCTCCACTGTCCCTCAGCCCGGTGTGTGGGGGTCAGGGACTAATTCTCAGAGGGGTACATTGCTGCCCAAGCCAACATCACATCAGGTGTCGGAGCACCTGGCTGCTGGGGACCACCTGTTGCCAGCAGACACATGGGTCCAACCCAGGAGCTTCCCTCTGGGATGCCCCAAAGCAAGGACCGAACTCCCCCAAATCCACGCTCCACTGACAGCTGCCCCTGCTGCGTGCCACGTTGGGCCCCCCAGGTCCAAGACTCCTTAAGCAACTCTCAGGGACCTGTGACCGCACACAGCGTGCGAGTGCGGCCCCCCAGGACCTCAGATCCACGTGAACGCTATCGTTGACACTACTTTCATCCTCGTTCAAGCTCAACGTGATGCCAAGTGGTGTGGTACCAACTTAGCGCCCAACAACCGTTTACACTAAAGCACAGAGCAGATGCTGCGCCGTCCCTTCCCGCCCGCGCCCACTCGCAGCTACTCGTGCCATCGACACACCCAGATTCTCATGAAAAACTGGGGCCGTCAACAGGGAGATGTTGATCAATGACGCAAGGATTCTGCCCCTTTGAGGCCTCAGCCCCGCCTCACGCCCACCTCAAACGGGCCAGGAAATCCAACGGCTCTACCTGCTACAAACATCCAGGACCTGACCACACTGCTACCACTGGGCCCGGCCACCGTCTACTGTGACCTGACTCACCGCAGGAGCTTCCCAAGGCTCTTAAATACGAGCTGGGGATTTGGGCTCCTCCCTCAGACCCCCAGGCTTCCAGGGCCTCTGCTGCTCGGCTTCCTGAACAACCCTTGCCTCTCCGCACCATTTCTCGGCCCGAGCAGCATTGCGGGCCTGGAGGCAGGGAGGAGGGACCCGGGCCCATGGGGGGTGCAGGAGTGCCCTCCGTGCTCCCAAGGCTCCCGCAGGTCACTGGCTCCTATACCCCTGTGTCTGACCCTTCCTCCATGCTGCACCACCGGCCCAGCCGGGCGCCACCCCACACAAAGCAGGGCACCTCAATCCTGGAGCCCGCACTGAAGTCACCTCCACTACTCACCCCGTACCCCCACCGCTGCTGTGTACTCGCCTCCCTAAATCACAGCCAGTGCCCAAGAACACCTGCCCCAAACGCCATCTCCACCGCCTGCTGGCCCTGCAGGGAACACCGTGGCCACTCTGTTCCTGCCCAGAGCCAGGGGGCAGCTTCCGCGGAGCCTGCCCCCCTCAACCCCCAAGGCTCAGCCGCACTGTGGAACAGGGACGTGTCCTCCGTCTGATAACACAGCCCAGGCCTTTAGGGAGCGGTGCTCACCCATCTCCGTGAAGGAGCAGGCCCAGGACACAAGGAGGGCAGGGCATCAGCCCAGGAGTGGACTCAGGAACAGACAGAAGGGGTGCACCCCATTCTTGGCATGATCTGCGGAACCTGTGGGTCATTTTTTCCGGGTTTTCTTCTCTGGACCTTCCTCCCCTGGCCCATGTGTGCGCTGCCCTGCAGTGGAAACCCACCTGCTGGACCGTGCCCAGTCCGCGCCGGTGTGCTGACCGTGCGGGTGGGCGGGCAGGCAGGCTGGCACCTCTCACTGCCAAAGGGGAGCGCACACCTGGCTCAGAACTAAGTCAGAAGGCCTCTTCTTCCCGGAGAAAACATTTTCTCCAGCACCAAGTGATGGCTGTACATTCTGTGCTCTAGTCCGCAGTTTACCACTGTTAAAACAACCCATTTCTTCAGGTCTCTAGAGGAATGACATGCGTGTTTGTCTCCCCAGAGTTAGCGAGCCAGTGACGTACACACGTGGCCATCACTCTATCTGTCGCTCCGCGTGGATGTTTCCAGGCTCCTGCTGCGCGTCACGCATGGAGCTGGGGAGACTGGGCAGCACCGTTAGCGATGCAATCAACAGGCGAGGGCCACAGGGCACAACGCAACCTCAGGAGGCAGAGGTCTGGGACACAGCGGGGACACCGGAAGGGCCCATGGCGCGGCCAGGGTGTGTCAGGAGGTGCACTCAGGGCTGTCCCAAGCCAAAGGACCAGAGAGCACAGAGGCCCAAATCACAGCTCCGGCCTTTGGGAGCTGCAGCCTCAGGGGGGCTGGGCTGTGTACCCAGGCGTGGGGCTGAGGTGGGGGACGGGCCAGGCTGGGGCCTGGAATCAGAGAGGGTGGCTGCTCGAATGTGTGAAGGCGCTATTGCTGAAAAGCACTGAAAGCTTCTGCTCCTTAGAAAAGGCTTTCAAAAAAGCACTGCTCAGGATTTTGTTTGTTTGAAATTCAAGCAACGGTGAGTTTTGCGGTATGTAAATTACACTGCAATAAAGCTGTTAAAAAAAACTCAAACAACAATTCTGGGCTGCTTGGGACCTCCACCTAAAGCCAGTAACTGAGTTGTTAAACGCTGCCGTCCTCGCCGGGGACATGTGGCCCCTGAGTCACGCAGGGCCCGGCGTCAGGCCTGGCACGCCCCCTGCTCTGCTAGATTCAAGGCCCGGCGGAGCGGCTGCTGTCACAGGCGCAGCTGTCCCCAGCTCGCCCCCGTTCCCACCGTCCGGTTCACGAGGAGCCCGCTCTGCCTCCAGGGAGCGTCTGGCCCCGCAAACACAGCAGTTTTCTGAGTCCCCACGCCAGGCTCCGTCCGCCCCGGCAGCTCCCTAGACCCCTGCATCCTCCCCATCCACCTCGGGGCTCGGTGTCACCGTCGGACAAGACCCAAGCTCACAGGGGTCGGGCGCACGGGGAGAGGGCCCGGGGCAGCAAGCGACAAGCGGCGACCCCCGAGGTCCAGGTCGCCTGCGGAGCCCGTCCGGACCCGGAACGGGGCAGGAAGCCCCTCGGCGGCAAGAAGGGGTAGGGCGCCGCGGGCCGCAGCCGAGGCTCGGGGGCGGTCCGGGGGGGCGTGGACCCCGCGCGGACCCGGGCCGGCCGCCGTGGACGCCCCGCCGTTCGCGAACTTTCCTGTGAGGGGCCCGCTCCGACTTTCAGTTTCCGGCTCCGAGAAATCCCCTCAGGCCCGCGCGCGGCGGCGGCCGGGCCTCCCGCCGGGCCTCCTGGTTCCCCGCGCCCCTCGCCCCCACCCCTCGACCTCGACCCCAACCCCCGACCCCCGACCCCCACCACAGCAGCGCGACTCACCAACCGCCGCCGCGCGCCCGGAACTATCTGCCCGCCTGCCGCCGCCACCGCTGCCGCCCCGCCCACGAGCCCGCCTGATGGACTGATGTGGGGACCCACCAGGAGCGCGCAGGAAGCCACACAGGGCGCCGATTGGCCAGATTTCTCCCTCGCCCCCTGCTTCGGGCCCTCCCTCCTGACGGACTGACACAAAAGCCTACCAAGTGTCCGCAGAGAGCCACAGCGGGGGCCGATTGGCCAGCTTTCTCCCCCGCCCCTCCCGCCTCGGGCCCTCACTACTGACTGACTGACACAACAGCCTACCAGAAGCGCGCAGGGAGCCGCAGCGGGCGCCGATTGGGCGGAGCTGACGCGGCTAGGGTACTTAAGTCGCCCTCGGACTCTCTCTAGGCAGAGTCCGCCTGCGCTGGCGCGGCTGCTCCTGGGGGCGCGTTTCGCGCTTCCGGCAGAGGGTTGGCTCCAGGCGCGGGGGTGGGCTCCAGTGTGGGTTACATTTATGAGAAAAAGTACAAACAGACGCCGCTCACCTAAAGGGTAGGAAGGCTTGCGAGGTCTCCTTTCGGAGTAGTGAAATGTTCTAGATCTAGGTAGTGGCAACGGTTGCCCGACATTACAAAGTACAAATGACACTGAATTGTAAGCTTTAAAATGGTTTGAACGGTGAATTTTATCTTATGTGAATTTCACCACCAAACAAAGCAATACGCACAGCCTATGGCACATGGACACACACGAGTGGAAATATTTAGAAAGGAAGCAGTGGTCTTGACCAGAAAAAAGGGGCAGCACACTGCTGCTAAGTGTGTGACCTGAGGACAAGACGTTTCTCATCTGCTAAAGGAGAGTGGGGACAATTTGGATTCTTTCCTGTGGAATACGGCTTTCTAAATACCTGAGAACAACGTCTCATCTGCTACCAGCACCCGGAAATGGGGACGGCTCTCCCCACTTTGCAGAGAAGGAAAGATTACGAGAGGCAAGATTCCTTACCTAGGTCACACAGCACACTGGGCAGCCCCGCTCCAAGGGGAGCATCTAAAGCCACGCAGAGTGTTCAAGGACAGAGTAAACGACACAGGCTGTGAGGCCACATGACGTGAAGGGTCCAGGCTGCGTCCAGAAGTACTTGCATCACACTGCATAAATCACTACTTGCTCTGGAGTCAGAATTCCCCGATCCCAAACGCCACATCCCCGGCATACAGCAGCAAGGCCACTAGGCCTCCATTACAAGTTCCGTGAATTTCAAGGTTGAGTTTGCCACCAGCAACCGTGGAAACCTCCCCAGTCCCCACCTACACGTTCCATGAGGTTTCCCTCAAGGCCCATAACTAACCGAGCTCTCAGGTGTAAGGAGGTTTCTCCTTCCAGGGTCTAGGGGGCCGAGGCCGTCCTGTGAACCCACTGGCGGCACAGAAGGAAATGGCTCTTGCTGCAGAGAGGAGGTCCCCCCTCAGCAGCACCCCTCTTTCTTCAGGGTAAAATGGAAGTTGTCCGCCTGCCTTCTGCAGTGACTCCCTGGGGAGGGTCAGACCTCACTCACCCTTCCAGCATCGGGGACAGCACAGAAGCGCTGGGCTCAGGGCCCCCTCAGCCCACCCTGCATCCCGAAGAGATTTCCTGGACGAAGGTCTTGCTTCCCGGGAAGGAGGCTGCCTGCAGCCCTCAGCACTGACAGGGCTGAGCCCATCTCGAAGGACCTGGCGATGCTTCCAGCATGAAAATGATTTCATATCTCTCAGACTGCCAGTTTCAGAGGATATTCCTGAGTACATTGTGTGTGTGTGTGTGTGTGGAGAGAGAGAGAGATTCTGACAAGAGGCCCCCAAGGTGAGATTGGGTGGAGGGGGCCTCGGCAGGGAGGGGCTGCTGACTGAGGAGCAGCCAGCCCACCCCCGTCGGCCAGCTCAGAAGGGTGACACCCCGATCCAGGCGGGCTGGAAAAGGGATGACTCACTCTGGTCGTCGGGCAACCCAGGGGATTCCCACGCGGGTTCCTTCCTGCCAAAAAGAAAGCAAAACTCACAGAGCCATGTGGGGAGGTGGCTGGGACAGCACCGAGCAGACCCTAGAGGGGGCCTGCGTCGTTCACCTGCTCCCTGAGGGCTGGGATCTAGAGCCTCTGTCCTGTGCCTCAGTGCCCCCCAGAGAGAGGCATGGGCCTGGCTACAGATCCGGGTCCATGCTGTGGTGGACGCTGGCTTTTCACAGCTCGCCGGCCAGGCAGGAGAGGCCCCATCAGATGCCCACTGGGCCTGCAGACCCCAGGGGAGGGTGCTGCCTCGGCCACCCACTCTGCCCCAAGGTCCCCTCTCCCAGGCCCCTGGCGCCTGCCCCACCCCCTTGGCTTTCCTCTCTCAGGTCCTGGTCTGTGCCCAGGACATTTCTTTCTTTCTTTTTTTTTTTTTTTTTTGCAGTATACGGGCCTCTCACTGTTGTGGCCTCTCCCGTTGCGGACCACAGGCTCCGGACGCACAGGCTCACCGGCCATGGCTCACGGGCCCAGCCGCTCCGGGATCTTCCCAGACCGGGGCACGAACCCGCGTCCCCTGCATCGGCAGGCGGACTCTCAACCACTGCTCCACCAGGGAAGCCCCAGGACATTTCTGAATGCTGGTGGCACCTCCGCTCCCCACTGGCGTGGCCAGTCCCCTTGGACATCTCACCTCCCATCCTTTACTCACCCAGGCCTCTGGGAGACAGCACTCAGGGCCAGGAGGCAGGAAGGCTGACATGGGCCCCCACTTAGGACCCTGGACATGGGCTGCCCCTCCTGTGCCCGGTGCTGTCCCCAGAGCAGAGGCCGGCACTGAGCAGAGCCAGCCTCCCAGTACAGCCCACTTCCCGTCCTGAGAGCTTGGCCCCACTTCTTTTCTCGTTTTTCAGACATTTGAAGGTCAACCGGGGGCTGCAGCTTCTGAAAGGAGCTGGTTTCACTCTCACTGTGAAATCACCTGATGGATGCGTTTCCAGAAAGGCCGGCCTCCAGCTGTGCCCAGAATTCCCCTGCCCAGGAGTCAGCCACAAGGGGCTCCCCCGCTCCCCCTCCTGGAAGTGCACAGCCAGCACCGTCCCTCCCCAAGAAAAGGAGAAAGATGAGGCTGGTGAGGCCTGCAGCTGACTTCACAGCAGCAGCCAGCACTCTGGGACCAGGACCTCCCAGGCCCAGGCCCTAATGAGATGCAGAGAGCACGGTGGTGACAGCGTGCATATAGCGCTGCGTCCTCTGTAAGCAAAGGTGGAAAAGAATGGTTTTCGTGTCTGTTTGTACTCTCTGTAGACTTGGGAAGGGTGCAGGAGAAAGTAATCAACGTGATGGGGGCCAAAGAGCGGGCCGTGGTCACTGTACACCATCCCACAGTTTTTAAACCACCTGATGGTACCACCGATTCAAAAGCATTTGGTTTTAAGCAACAGAAGGTCATTTCGGAAGCTCTGGAAAACACAGAAAAGTACCAAGAAGAAGGCAAAGATCACCCCAAATTCCCCCACCCTAACCAGATTCCCCACTCAACACCCACCTCCCTTCAGCTGATCTCAGAAAATGGACGCCACCCCACACCCAGAACCGAAGGGCTGGGGGACAACCTCACATATGCAGAATCACAGGTGCCCAGGCTGCCCTGGCCAAACCCGGCCTCCGATCTCCAGGCCGACCTGGCCCCATGGCCTTTACACCGGCCAGTGCCTTGCCGGGACCAGCTCACTCCCTCCCCGGGCAAGGGGCTCAGCCTGGGCCCTCTGCAGGTCCTAGGGTCTCAGATAGAGAAGGTTTCTCTCCTGGTGGCCCTGTGTTAAGTGGGTCCCCTCCCCCACACCCCGTGGGACTAGACTCGGTTTGTGTGCCCGTGTCCTCCGCCAGCTGGGTCACTGGAGGGCAGCGGCCTCTTCGGCCTCACTGGGGAGCAGCGGCGGGTCCGCGCGCGCCCTCTGCCGGCCGCATCCGGAACTGCAGCTCCGGCCCCTTGACTCCGGCCGGACCTCCCGCCCAGGCACCGCGCACCTGCTCCCTGTGGGGACCTTGCTCCACCGCCTCACTTCGGACCCGCAAACCGTAAGAGGGCTCTGCTCACACTCGGACCCAGCAAGTGATCACCTGGCCAAGGTCCGCAGCTCTGTGTCGGAGAGGGTCGGCGTGGCCCCCACCGCAGCAGGCATTTCCCGCCCCACCACTGCCACCCTCTTCCATGGGGCTCCCACCTGTCCAGGACCCAGCATTCTTCAGCTCAGCTGGGACCTCTGACCGTGGTCCTGCCAGCTGTCACCCGTACCTCCTGCTTCCCCAGACCCCAGGCTCATCCTTGGCAGCCCACACTCTCCAGCTGGCCCCCTCCCCTGCCCTGCCCATCTGTAGAGGCCCTGCACCCGGCTCAGTCTAAGTGGTCCTGCCTTCTGCAGCTGAAGGAAGTGGCCACCAGTGCGCAGGAGAAGCTGGCAGCCTCCTCCACTGCCCAGTCCAGCCACTCACCCTCCTGGACCACAGCCCATCCTCTCCTCCCGCACACCTGGCCTTTCCAGTGCTTGCTGGGGACGCCCAATGGATCTTTTAACTCCCCTTCTCCATGGGACCAAGTGTATTCGGTGACAACGACAATGGCTGAAAAGAAGAGCAAGTTGTGAAAATCTTTTTTTGCTGAACTTCATGTACACAATCATGTGAATAAAAAGTAAATACATTCAATAAACAGTACAAAAAAGGAAATTGATGGATCAAAACTTTCTTTACATTATGTATTCTCTCAAAAACAAGGGGAATACTTACACCAACATATCCATTTTTCACATTAATGAATAACATTATAGACCAGTTTCTGTTTTTGAGTCTTAATATCTGAAAATTTCACGGTCCTTTTGTCACCGTCTTTTTTCTTCTTGTCATGTTCAGTAGACAGTCCAGCCATATTTGTCCATCTATTTTCACACGTAGTTGATCAAAGAATACTTTTTATTGACCTTAATAAACTTGTGGTAATTTTCTTTCACTTGAAACCACAGATGCACCAAGTTAGGAAGAACCGTATGTACGTCCTGCAAATTGTGATTCTGTCAGTGTCTTTGGTCAAAGCCGATCCTGGTGTCTTTCAGACTCTCTGCAAGTTGAAAAGTTGTAAATTCCAATGAAAACTCTGAGTGGTGTATAAAATGACAGGGGTGAAGTAAGTCGGGCGGAGTGGCGGTGCTAATGTCACCTGCTTTGCTGTTTAAATGCAGGAGCGCAGAGTTCTGCCAGGGCTGGAAGTACACATGACATCCAAATGTTAGGAACGTCCCCCCGAAACACAGGGTGTAGCTGATTTCCACGTAGGATACAAAGTGTGCTGGAGTTGGCCGGTGCCAGCGGCCGACAGGAGACATTTTGAGGAGGAGTATTTGTATTTTATCACTGATGTTATTTAGGATTACTAAATGAACCTTTAGCTAATTGCATCATGTACGATCTACCCTTTGGGGCCCAGAGTGAGGGGGTCATCAGAGGCTAGCTGTGCTGGCTCCAGGCAAACCCAGAGGCCCCGGCCCCTGAGCAGGCAGGGCTGCAGGAAGGGGCTGAACACTGTGTAGGGACAGCTGGACCCCAGATCCCCTCTCCAGCCCACACAGCCAGGCAACATCCCTCTCCTCACTGCTATGGAAGGCAGGAGGTGATGAGTCCAAGGGCTCTCTAGCCTAGGGACTCCAGGCTCAGTTCTTCCCCATGGAGGCCACCAGGCTGGCAGGCTAAGCAGGAAACAGTAGGTTGGCCAGATGTTGCTCTTTGGGACCCTCAGACGAAATGGCTCTGTCCCACCCCGATCACCCCAAAGAGGAGCCCACCCTGGCAAGTCCTGCCATGCACACGAGGCTCCCAGCTGCTCCCAAGGGCCACCCTCTTGGATGAGACAGACAGCCAAGGGTTGGGACAGTTTCGTGAAAGACAGAGATCAAAACAGATGAAAGGAGGGTGAGGGAGAGTGCAGGTACTGTAGAAGGAACAGATAGACTAGAGCAGGGGGCCCTGAGAAAATAAAAATGTGATATCAAATTAAAGAAAAAAGTCAGTGAAAGGGTTGTAAGTTGAGGAAATCTCCCAAAAGTGGAGCAGAAAGAAAGGGAGTTAAAAATAGAAAAGATAAGGACATTCACAGCCCCAGGAGGGAATCTAAGATCTTAGTGATAGGAATTCCAGAAAGTGGAAACAAGCACGGAAGGGAGGAAGTTATTGAGGAAAGAGCACAAGAAAACATTCCCAAACTGAAGGGCCTTATTATCCAAATTTACGGGGTCTAGAGTGTGGAGCACCTGGTGGGGAAGCCAAGGCCATGGCCCTGAGGCTGCACAGAAAGGAGGGCAAGTAGAAGATCCTAAAACTTCCAGATGGGAGAGGGGGAGGGAAGGGAGAGGAGAAGGAGGGAGAGACAGACACAGAGGCAAAGAGAGAGCGTGAGAAGGGAGAGGGAGGAGGAAGCCCACACAAAGCAGGTCATAAATAAAGGACTGACAACAAGAAAGACACCGGACTTCTCAACAGTAATATGGAACCTAGAAGACAAGAGCCTGACTTTGAAATTCTAAGAGAAAACATATTCCAACCTGTAATTTGTTGCTCAAAGTATCAATCACCCTGAGAGGTGATGATGGGATAAAGACATTTTCAAACATGCTGTGTCTCAAAAAATTTTCCTCCCATGTAGTCTTGGTCTGAAAGCTACTAGAGCCTGTCCACCAAGGTAAGAGTGAAAGGAAAGAAGATGCTGGCATTGGCTCCAGGAGAGAGGAGAAACTCCTCAAAAGACAGTTCCAGGCTTGGGTCTGGAAGAAGCCCACCCAACTTTGCTGGGGAGAACAGGCTGCAGAGGATGAGGCTTGGGAAACACAGGGATGGCCAGTCACCTGATGGGTGGAGAGGAAATTTACAACCCTGACAGACAGTATGGGGCTGAATTAATGGGGGTAAATCAAAATGAAGTGAATTAACATGCAGCTAACCAAAAAAATTAGAGACACTTGTCAACACAAGGAAAAAGTGACAGGAGAAAGGAAGTAGAATCATAACGCATTATGTAGATCTGCTGTGAACAATACTTGTACAGTCATATTCATCAAAATACTAGCAAAGGATGTAACCAATATCTTTTTTTTTTTTTTTTTTTTTTTTTTGCGGTATGTGGGCCTCTCACCGTTGCGGTCTCTCCCGTTGCGCAGGCTCAGCGGCCACGGCTCACGGGCCCAGCCACTCCGCAGCATGTGGGATCTTCCCGGACCGGGGCACGAACCCGCGTCCCCCGCATCGGCAGGCGGATTCTCAACCACTGCGCCACCAGAGAAGCCCATTTGTCAAGTTTAAAAAAATTTTTAATTTATTGACTTATTTTCACACACACACACACACACACACACACACACACACACACACACACACACACACACACACACACACACACACACACACACACACACACACACACACACACACACACACACACACACACACACACACACACACACACACACACACACACCCCCCGCCCCCCAGCGGCCATGCGCCTAGGCCGCCACTTCTCCCGCCCCACTTCACGCACCTCCGGCGTTTCCACAGATGAGCCGGGCACGGATTGGCCCCGAGCCGCGGGAAGTGCCCGCCCTCCGAGCCGCCGGCCAATGGGAGGAGGGGGCGGGTCCGAGGCGGGCGCCGGAAGCGGCCGAGCGACTAGGGGACGTCGCGTCGCCGGGTCTCGAGCAGCTGCTGCGGAGCCGCGGACGGACCGCCATCCCCCCTGTCCCGCCATGGCTGAGAGTGACTGGGACACGGTGACGGTGCTGCGCAAAAAGGGCCCCACGGCCGCCCAGGCCAAGTCCAAGCAGGTGCGGGCGCAGCGCGGGCCTCGGGGCCCAGGAGCGGCCGGGCGGGCGGGCGGGGCGGACGCGGGGCCGGGGGCGGGGAGGACGCGGGGCTGGGGGCGGGGAGTGGGGACTGGAGCGGGCACCGGGTGGGAGCGGAGCGGGGCCAGGGGGCGGTGACGGGGCGGGGGCCAGGGGCAGGAGTGGGAGACAGGGGCGGGGTGGGGGTGGAAGGGTCCGGATGGTCTTAGGGCAGTGACATAGGCCTGCGGGCAAGGCGCTGGATCTCTTGGTGGGGACAGGTACATAGGGACTGGAGAGGAGCGGGGCGAGGTTAGCGGGTGGACCTCGGGGTGGAGGTGGGGGATGGAGCGCAGATAGGTGGTGGGTCCAGGGAAGGGATGGGACAGGGTCACGGTTGCCTGGCACCCCCGCCCCAGGGTCTCCTTCCCGCTTCTGCGGGCTGCCGGGTGCCTGGCCAGTCCGATGCCGCATGTGGAGCCCACTGAAGCACGTTGCCGGTCATAGGCGGTCCCTGGCCCCAGGCTGAGGTGGCCTAGGACCCAGCGTGCAGGTGGACCCTGCGTCGCCAACTTGCAAGGGTAGCCGGCATACCCTGAGGGGTACTTGGGGCAGAAGGTTCCCTGGCTAGTCCATCCGGGGTTCATCTGTGAGTCGATGTGACAGAAAAGGGGAAGGGCAGTTCAGTCCCCACCCCTTGTTGTTTCTACTCTCAGGCCGCCTTGGGCCAGCCTTAGACACGCAGTGCCAGGTCTGGGCCAGGACTAGCTTTGGCCCTGGTGACCAGCATTCATTGACCTGCCCAGGAGTTCTCGGTTAGTCAAAACCAAACTCACTCTCTTTTTTTTTTTTTTTTCCAAAGGAAACTTAATAGCCACAAGCTATGAATCATGTGAACAGCTCTAGAAAGCATCTGTGCACATGTCACACTGAGAATGTCACACAGTCATGTCTCTGAGGTGTCAGAAGCTTCAAGAAATACGTTACATTAATATTCGGTGACTATAGATCAAAGGGTGTTGCTGTCTTTGCTGATGTTTGGGACGGGGGATGCAGGCTTTGTGCGACGTACTGTCTTTTATTAGGAGCCGGACTGGCTGAGGAAGGCCAGACCAGGTCCTCACTTGACGTTCCTACCTGCTTTTGCAGGAGAGTGTAGTAGAGAGGTAAATCTATTCCAAGTGTGGGTTTCTGAAAGGAATCCATTAGCACATTTTTTTCAGCAGCAAAGATGTGAGCTCTTTCTGTTTTCCTTAGCAGGGGTTTGTTGAGAGTAGCCTGGATAATTGGTTGTAGAGAGATTTGTATAACAAGCTTTGGTTTAAACCCAGTATTTGCTTGTCAGTCCTTGAGAAAGCATCAGGTACTAGGCACATAGCATGGCGCTTAGGGGCATGAGCTCGGAGCTCACGGGCTCAAAAAGCACCAGGCGTTAGCAGTGCGCTGACTGGCTGACAGCAGCCTAAACTGGTGTTTGCCAAATACTGCAAAGCTAATTTTGACCGAAAAACACTTGCTAATTTTCTAGGCCATCTTAGCAGCTCAGAGACGAGGAGAAGATGTGGAGACTTCCAAGAAATGTAGGTACTCGTGTGTCCACTCGCAAAACCAGGGGGTGCTCTTGGGGTTCGTATCTACAGATGCATGAGTGCTGCCCCCGGGCTGTCAGGGTGGCTGCTGGCAGCTGAAGCCGCTGCAGAGCTGGGAGATGCCAGCGATCTTGTCGGAGCAGCTGTGGTTGGCGTAGGTCAGGAGGGATTGTTCTTCCTCCTTAGTCCACAGATTCTGGACTCTGCTCTTCGTGCTCTTGTCCCCACTTTGGGTGGCCTGGCTTAGCACGTCACCCTGGGCACAGGGCGCCTCTCGGGCCTGGTTCCCGTTCTGAAACGGCTCTCCTTCGGCTTTGTTGCAAACCCTCTCCTCTGCTCTTGCCTCGCGCTGGTCCAGGGGCCGCCGGCCAGAACAAACAGCATTCGATCACCAAGAACACAGCCAAGCTGGACCGGGAGACCGAGGAGCTGCACCACGACCGGGTGACCCTGGAGGTGGGCAAGGTGATCCAGCAGGGCCGGCAGAGCAAAGGGCTCACGCAGAAGGACCTGGCGACGGTGAGCGCAGCGGGTCCCCTCCTCCCAGGCCGTGGTCGGGCAGGCGGGACGCGTGGGCTCCGCTCGCCTAGTGACTTGAGGGCTTCAGTTCGCTCTTGCCCCGGGAACCCTGAGGCCTCTGGGGGGCCCACACGAGTCAGCTGTAACTTCCTGAGCTGCTCTCCGCTCAGGCCCTCGGCCTGCACACTGCCCCGGGGGTCGGCGCCAGAGGCGCCTCTCCTGGCTGTGTTCTGGGCTCCCAGAATCTCCTTTTGGAACTTATGGATGCAAACCCACGTTCTCTTTAGAAAATCAACGAAAAGCCACAGGTCATCGCGGACTATGAGAGTGGCCGGGCCATTCCTAACAACCAGGTTCTGGGCAAGATCGAGAGAGCCATCGGTGAGTGTCCTGCCATCCTTCAGTGGGGCTCGGCTGCCGCTGCCTGACTGGGCGCAGTACGCCCGCCCCTCCTGGGTGGGGTTGGTGAGGAGGGGCGCAGGAAGGCCCCTGGGGCCCCAGAATTCTCCGGAGCCTGAAGAAAATTCCCACAAGCGAGTAGTGTCTGGGCGCCTCCCGCTCTGGCATCTCCTCGAGCCCCCTGTGCTGTGGGCCTCGCTCTCCCTGCCCCGCCCCCAGCATTGGCGGCAGCATGGCTCCCAGAGTGAGGAGGCCTAGTGCTGGGAAGGGGCGTCCTCTGTCCCTGCGTGCTCTTCACAGTCAGGCGCGTGCTGGGCACGGTGCGCGTGGGCTTCCCGCGCCTCCACACACGCGCCCCCCCTCCCCACCTCCCGTGGAGCCTGGGAGCCCGCGCTCAGGGGTCGGCGAGGGTGACGCTCTCCGCCCCGGGGCAGTGGGTAGGGCTGCGGCGGAGCTGCCCTGTGCCTTCAAGATCCAGGGGGCGAGCTGCAGTGGTCACGGGCCGGTGGCTCTTTCAGGCCTCAAGCTCCGGGGGAAAGACATTGGGAAGCCGATCGAGAAGGGGCCGAGGGCGAAATGAACACAAAGCCTCGAAATCAGCGCGTCCCGGCTGATCTCGTCTGGTTGGTTCCCCTTTGACCACCAGCGCGGCGTGGGTCTCCTCACGCGGCCGCGCGGAACACAGGGCGGTAGCCCTGCCCGGGAACCCCCCCCCCGTACCTGCTGTCAGACTAACGAGGCCCTGCCGTGTTTGCTTCTCCTGATCCCTTTCCTCCCTGTCCCCGCCTCCCACGTGGGGTGCGGAACGCCGCCTTTCTCCCCCCCCCCCCGGGGTCTGCCCTGTCCGGGGGCGGCTCCGGGGAGCTCGGGGAGGGGCCCGCCTCGCACAGGGCGGGCAGCCGCCGTCTGGGAGGGGAGCTGCGTCTCAGCCCGGCTCGCGGAGAAGCTAATAAATGTCTGTCGCCCTTCCTGCTGGCGGTGACTCCTTGCTGCCAGTCTCGTCGCTCGTGCCTGCAGCTGCCCTCCCTCTGGCCCACAGTGTGGCAAAGGGCTGTCTGCGTGAAGCCCTGTGGGGGGGTCGGAGGGCCAGGAAGGTTGCTCTGCAGGCTGTGCCTTGTCACCTCTGCTGGGACAGTTAGTGGGCATCCATCAGCCTCTTGGCACCAGGCCCCGGCCCTCCCCTGGCACGGAGTCCCCGGTCGCATCATTCCGTGCAGAGCCCGGTGGGCGGGGTGGCAAGGTGGAGCCACCTGGGCCGGAGTCCGGGGAGCACCTGGCCATGCAGGTGCGGCCGTCACCCTCTCCCCCAGGACAGCCATGCCCGGGGGGCCTTCCAGACCTGGCGGGTGGTGTCTGAACCTCCCTCGTGGAAGACCAGAGCCTGGGACTGTCCCTAGGTCAGAAAGACTCAGCTCCATTTTATTAGATGAGGGTGGCATGTGGGCGGGGACCTTGACCATGGGAGGGTGGACACGGCGACCTTTGTGTGGGGCGGGGGACACATCAGGGCGTTCCTCCTGTGAGTCCAGCTCCGTGCCACCTTGGACCCAGTTAAGCGTCTGCTTCGAAGTCTGTCAGCAGCACCTCTGGGGATTTCTCTGTCTTAAATCAGATGCAGAATCGCCCGGTGAGGCGGGGCCCCTGACGGGCCCTGCTTGGCCTGGGGCAGGGGCTTCTCAGGGTCCGCTGCGCCTCCCTCCTGGTGCCTCTAGCCCCTGGCGCCGTCTCTGGGGCCTGCCTGTTTGCAGTCTTCTGAGTCACTGAGGCACGTGGGAGGGGCCCCCAAGCACATCCTCTCAGGCAGGTCTGGTTGGGTCTGGGGCGCCCGAGGAGCCCCTGCTTCCTGCTGACAGGCAGAGCGGGACGCGCAGACCTCAACCTTGGCTGGCCAGCGGGGGTGTCCCCTGTGGGCCGGGGCACTTATTGCTGGGGTGTGTAGGTGCAGCCCCGTGAGGGTGAGGGATGCAGGTACTCGACGTGTCCTGGGGGGTGGGGAAGCTGTCGGTCCCTGGGCCAGGCTGCTGGGCAAGGCAGGGAGCTCAGGTGAGGAGCCGGGGTCTTCTCTGCGTCACCTACTGGTCGTTGGTGACCGATGCTGGCAGGGTGACATGGTCCTAGGAAGGAGGAGCTCTGGCCACCGGGTGGCGGTGGCCCTGCGTGCGGGAGGGTCCTGTTCACCGTCCAGCCGAGTGCAGGGCTCGGGGGCTCCTGCCCGCCGCCCCCCAGGGCTCCTACCGCGTTGAAGAGGATGTTGTCAAAGCTGGGGGCCGCGGTGTCCGTCTCGCCGCAGGAGGGGCAGCCCCCCTTCTGCGGCCAGCGCCGTCCCACGAGTCCACGCAGCAGCAGCAGCAGCGTGAGGAGGAGGAGGGTGCCGCCAACCACAGCTGGCACCAACGTGGCCACTGCTGTGTTTCCTGTGGGCGCAGGGCACGTGACCCGGGATCCGAGCCCGCCCGGTCAGCCCCACGCCCGGGCACGGCTGTCCCCACGGCCCTGAGGACTTGTGGGCCCCCCGCTAAAGGAGGGGCGCCGGTCTGCCCACACAAGGCTCCCAGCAGAGGCCAGGCCCTGGCGGGCAGGCGGCTGCCGGCTGCACCCCAGGCTAGAGCCCCAGCCCGCCTTTGTCGCAAAACAGCAGCAACCACAAGTGCTCCAGCAGAGCCTGGCTGTGGTCTCCGGCCTGACTGGAAGCAGAAGCACGGAGTGTGGAGGCCGGGAGGGGCGCCCCAGTCCTGAGGGGACCAGGGGCGGCCCAGCCGGGGTGGGGCACAGCGGGCGCGGGACGGAGTGGTGCAGGGTCCGGCCCGCTGGCTCTCCTGGTTTCTCGGGCCAGGAGCAGGCCGCTGGCAGCCACGTGGGCCGTGAGCCACCCAACCTGGTGGAGACCCAGACCCGGAGCAGGGCTTACCCTGGCTGGCTGTAGGCAGCTGGCAACGTTGCCCGGCCAGGTACTCAACATCATCCAGGGCAATGGGCCCCAGGGCCGGCTGGCCGCCCAGAGTGGCTTCAAACACGATCTAACCGGGACGGAGAAGATGCTGGGTGGACCCGAGGAGGAGGATGGCCCCTCCTGAGCTCCTGAGCCCCCTGAGGTCTCCCGGCCCTGGGCAGCCCGGCCTCACCTGGAACTCCTCGGTGCTGGCCACTTCCACCTGGCCTTCCAGCCACTGGTGCCGCAGGCGCCCGCCCGCGCCCCACACGGCCAGCTGACCCCGGGCGCTGCTCAGGAGCACCCTCAGCTCGCCCTTGTCTGAGAGCAGGGGGCCGGGGAGTCAGGCCCCCGACCCGGCGGGAGGCGGGGCTGCCCCCGTGCCCGCTTCCCCACCACCCGCGCTGCCAGCCCGACTCACAGAAACGCTCAGGAAAGCCCATGTGGTACCAGAAGCGGAGGCAGGAGGCCTCGGTGGCGGGCAGTGGCTGGCTGCGCAGCCAGGCCGCTCGGCCCCCCGGGCCCAGCACGCCCGTTTCGAAGAGAGCAAAGTGGCCTGGCAACGAGAGAGGGCGCGGTGCCCCGCGGACCGGATGCAGCCCCCGCCCCCCGACCCCCGACCTTCAGCCTCTGACCCTGGCGGGAGCCTGGCTGGACCGGGCCGGCTGGCCCGGGCTGGGGTGAGTGAGGTGTGTGCCCGGGGGTGTGTATGGCGCTGGGGGTCCCTTCCCGACTCAGACCCACCTGCCTCTGTGCCCAGGGTGTGGTCCACAGGGGGCTGGGGGTAGCGGGAGGGCGTGGCTCCACTGCTCCAGTCCCAGCTGTACCGGCCCAGGCCAGGCCAGGGCAGATGGTTCCAGCCACACAGACCAGCCTCAAAGTCACAGGAAGCTGCAAGGGACTTGGGCAATAAGCGGTGCTGCCCCCATCCCCGGGGCACCGCCACTGTGGGGGTAGAGGTCAGGCCAGGCGTCTTGCGGGAGGCACGGAGCCGGTACCACCAGCAGCCAAGCAGGTCCCAGGGCCAGGCCACGGGCTCCCACCTGGCCGAGGGCAGGGCCCGTCCTGGAGGAGCAGGTCGTCCAGCGCGACGTAGGAGCGCTCCACGCCGGCGGCCACGGCCTCAAATACCACCTGGGCGGGCACAGGGCCGGGGGGCTCGCGTCTGGTCGGCACCGGACGGCCCTTGGGGGCGAGGAAGGCCCTCCACCCCTCTCACCCTCCAGGCCCGCCCGGCCTGCAAGTCCACGCTGCCCAGGCGCCAGGCAAACCCTCCGTGCGCGCTGATGCTGAGCACCTGCCTCCTCTCAGCCTCCTCCACGTGGACCCTCAGGGTGCCTGTCGCCGAGCAGCCAGCCCCGGTCAGCAGCGGCCTCCGCGTAGGGGCCTGCGGGGACCCACGGCCCCTGCTCCCGGCAGCCCCTCACCTGGGTTGCGGAGGCTCAGGTGGTACCAGAAGGTCAGGCAGGCGGCCTGGGCCAGGGGCCTGTGCTCCTCTGAAATCAGGGAAGCCACGTGGCCACGGGGCAGGGCCTGCGGGCTCATGTCCACCAGCATGTAGTGCCCTGGGGGGTGCCAGCGTCAGCCTGCCGGCCCGCCCTCGCCCCACCCCTGGCCCCCAGCTCCCCACCCCCACCCCACGCCTCTGCCCCACCCCCTGCCGGCACCCTGAGCCGTCTCTGTGGTGTGGTCTGCAGGGGGGCCCCAGGCCCCCTGGCCCGTGGCGTTGGCCTGGCGTGTCCAGAGGCCCCGGCCCCCCGTGGAGAAGCCGCAGGCCGAGTCCTCGAAGGAGCAGCGCTTGGGGGCCCAGCAGGGCCCGGGCCGCACAGCCACATCGTCCAGTGCCATGGTGCCGTGGTACCCGTCCCGGAGGCCCTCGAACAGCAGCTGGGGGGCAGCGGGGGGTCAGCTGGCTGGGGCCTTGCCCTGCCCACCACTGCCGGGCCCCGGGCCTCACTTGGTACTTGGCGCTGGAGTCCTGCGGGTGGTGGAGGGTGGCCCGGGCCTCATGCCAGCGGTTGCCGTGGGTGCCAGACCGCGACCACAGGTGCCTTTCTCCCTCCCCTTCTCGCCTCATCGCCAGGCGCAGAGTCCCTAGGGGGAGGCGGGGTTTGGAGGGGACGAGACCCGGACTCCTGCTTCTCGCCTCCTCTAGAGCCCTGAGGGCCCCAGAGACAGAACTCGGGCCCCCCGTGGGCCTCCACCGCGGCCCCGCCCAGCACGGGGTCTCACCGGTCTGGGGCCCGTAGAGGTGGTACCAGAAGGAGAGGCACTCCTGAGCGGCTGCGGGTGTCTGGGGCTGGGTGAGCAGGTGGGCACCGGGGCCCTGGGCTGGGGGTTCCGTGGGGTCGAGGAGCATGAAGTGGCCTGCAGGCGGGCCGTGGGGCTGAGCCGCAGAGACGCCAGGCTGGGGACACTCAGCCCAGCGCTCCCCTCTGCCCCCTGGGAGTCCGGTCTGGGAGCCCCCCGGGGTGGGTATGGGAGGCCGCTCCGAGTCTGAGAGCCGCCCCCCGGTCGGGGCGCCCCGCCTCACCTCGGCCCGTGGTGTGGTCGTACCCAGGGCCACGGCTCTCGACCCGGTGCCAGTGGGCGTCTGTGAGGTGGCCCGTGTGCCAGCCGCAGGTGCCCCGCTCAAAGTTACAGGAGATCTCTGGGAGTGAGGCACGGAGGGGTCAGCAGCCCCCGCACCCCTCCTGGGCCCCGAGAGGGTGCGAGAGACTTGCTCCCGGACTGGGGACTCCCGGGGGTCCCTCGAGGAAGCCTGGGTGGGAGGCCCCTGGGTGGGGACTGGGCCACGGTGGTCACCTTTCTCCATGACCGCCGCGGGGCTGCAGTCCTTCAGGGTCACGCCGTCCACCCCGGCGCCCTGCTGGCCAGGGCCGTCCGGGTCCAGCAGCCCAACGAACTCCAGCTTCACGGGGGTGTGGGGGACAGGCCGGTAAGTCAGGGCCGGTTCGGCGTGCCCCCGCCCCCCAGGCTGCCCTCCTCACCCGGAAGGGCCGGTGGCGAGCCCCGAGAAGGACCGTGTCCACCTTCCAGCCCCCGGAGCTGCTGCCCGCGGCCTGCCACACCAGCTCACGGCTGCTGCCCTCCACCACGACCAGCTCCAGGAAGCCTGGTAAGGGGTCACTGTGGGCCGGCCCGCCCCCGCCCCCGCCCCAGGGCTGGGCAGAGGGCCTGGAGGGACAGCGGTACCTTGGGGGTGACTCTGAAGATAGTAAGCCATGTGGAGTGCACAGCGGGGGCCAGAGGGGCCCAGGGTGGGTGTGAGGACACGGGCCTGCTCTGCCAGCTGCCCCCAGGCCCTCTGCACGGACAGGAAGTGCCCTGGGGAGAAGCAGGCCTCTCAGAGCTGATTCCTGAGAATCGGGGACACCCCCCAATTCAGAGACCCTCCCCGGTGAAAAGAGGCAGAGCGGGGCCCTGTGCGGTGCAGCTGAAAGGCAGGCTGCAGGCTGCCCTGGGCGGGGCGCTTGTGCCTCACCAGCGGCCGCGCCGGCGGCGTCCACGCCAGGGCTCCCGCTGTCCCGGGCCGGGAGACGCACCCACTGCAGCCGCCCCACGCTGGCATCCTCCCAGCCCCCGGCCGAGGGGGACTCGAAGTCCGTGGTGCCTGCAAGGGCAGCCGGTGTGAACGGCCCCGCCCACCACTGCGAGCGGGGCGGGTCTGGGGGAAGGGAGGTGAGGCCCCACCCCCCAGCTCCGCCTCTTACCGCATTCCTGCTCGTCCTCGCCCCCAGGGCACTGCTGCTGGAAGTCACACAGCTGCTCCGGGGGAACACACAGGTCCCCACAAAAGAGATGTCCGGGCTCGCAGAAATTCCAGGGCTGCAGGCTGGACACCTGGGACCAGGGACCCGGAGCCCAGAGCCCGGGGGGTGGGCCCGCCACCTCTGTGGGGCCAGAGCAGGGTTCAGGCAGGCGGGCGGGGGCTGTGCTTCTCCTCACGGGGGGGCGGGGGGCAGGGGGGCGCCCAGCAGGCTCACCTGGGACTGGCTTGCAGTGGTCAGACAGAATGAGGTCATCCAGGCCCACGACGCCCCCCGGGCCCGTGTGCCCGGCCAGGAGAATCTGAGGGCGGAGGCGGCTCTGTCATCCCTGGGTCTGCTCCCTCGAGCCCTCTCCCCACGACCCACACCTCGTACTTGTCTATCGCTGGACGCCCCCTCCCACCACCACCCCAGCCCGGCAGGAGGGGCCTCGGCAGGCAGCCCCTCCTCCCCTCTGGCTTGCCTTCCTGCTGAGACAGTGGAGGGGCCCACAGCGGACTCCCTGAGGGGCCCCTGGACCTCCCCATGTCCCTGCACGATGCTGCCCTCGCCTGCCTCACCCGAAAGGGGTGCTCGCTCTGGATGTCAACGCGGTCTCGGACCCAGGCGGCCCCCAGTTCCCCGTGGCGCCCGCGCAGCAGGACGGTGGGCTGGGGGGCCCCAGGGCTCTGCGTCTGCAGGAACACCTGGAGGCAGCCGGCCTCAGACCCGTGCAGGTAGTGATAGAAGGTGAGCTGGAAGGGGAGCGAGTGTGTCAGGGGAGGCTCTCCAGGGCCCAGGCGATCAGGGTGGCCACCCTGCGTCCTCCACCTGCCTCACCGAGCAGTTCTTGGGGGCCGAGGCCTGGAACTCGGGGCTGGAGAGGATGGCTGGGGCCCTGGACTCGGCCACAGACACCAGGAAGAAGCCTGGGGGGACAGCAGGCGTGAGCCGGGGTGGCCGGGGTGCTGTGGCCGAGCGTGGCCCGGGTGGCAACCAGGGTCCCTGGGGGGCCTCACCCTGCGCGCTGTTCCGGCTGTGGTCACGGTGCGGCCAGGCAGGGTGCTGCGGGCCGCCCACACTGTGGTTCCGGGACCAGCCCTCTGAGTGGTTCCACAGGCCCAGGCCCCTCTCAAAGTCGGTGGCCGTGTGGTGTCCTAGGGTGGGAAGCGGGGCTCCAGCTATCACGCGGGGCCTCCTCCCTGGGCCCCCCACTGCCCCGGGCCTGCGCCGATGGCCCCAGCTCCAGGTGGATGCGAGGACACGAGCTGCCTCACCCCCAGCAGGACCGCGCCCAGGGACAAGCCCCGCCCACGGCCCCCCGCCAGCCCGGCTCACTGCAGGGGGGCGCGTCCTCGTCTGAGCGGTCCCCGCAGTTGTCCTCCCCGTCGCACAGCTGGTGGGGCTCCACGCAGGCCCTGTTCTGGCAATGGTGATGCCCCAGGGGGCAGTGCGCCTGCGGGGCTGGGGTTGGGGAGGGTTAACCCATCGTCCCACCCCAAGGCTCGGGGGCAGGGCAGCTTGGGAGGGGCTCAAGGCTGGAACGAGGGGACCACGGGCTCCTGCTAACCCCTCCCCCACCCAGATGTGCCTTCACGGCCTGGGGACCTTACTGGGCAGCCCACAGCTCCAGAAGGCCACGTCATCCAAGGCCACAGCACCCCTGCGGGTGGCGTTTCGGGTGGCAGAGAAGGTCACCTGAAGAGAGCGAGGTCCCTGGGATCTCAGGCAGAGCTCAGACCCTCCCCGCTGCCCCCACCATCCAGACCGTCCCCATCTCACCCTGAAGTCACCCTGGATGCGGCCGGTGGGCACCACCAGCTCCTGCCAGCCTGGGACCCAGGGCCCCGAGCTCCGCCACAGGGTCAGTGTCTCCGCACCATGGGTCAGCTCCAGCCGCAGCTCGGCCACACCTGCAGTGGGGCGTACCAGGCATCTCAGGCCCCGGGACCCCCCCCCCCAGCCTGGTGGCTGCGCCCTGCCCCAGGACCCCTGCCCGTCCCGTCCTGGGGGCGCCCTCCCGCCTCTGCGGCAGCTCCCCTTCCTTTCCTGGTCCCTCCCCTCAGGACCCGCATGCATGCCGGGCGCAGGGTCCTGGGCCCGCACCTCCAGAGGCCACGTGGTACCAGAGGCTCAGCTCGCAGGAGGGGGCTGCCTCGTGCAGGGTTGGGGAACGCAGGACTGCGGTGGCCGCCTCTCTCCCACGGTGTGTGCCAGCAGCCGCATACCAGCCTGGCCGGGCCAAGAAGTCAGGAGACCGGGCGGGAAGCACAGAGGGGAGGGCTGGTGTGTAGACCCGCCCAGGCCTCACCGAGGTCAGTGCCCAGAGTGTGGTCCGAGCGCGGCCCTGGACCCTCCGGCGCTGCCCCTGCCCGGTCTCGGAGCCAGCGGTAGCCTGAGGTGCTGATGTCCAGCCAGCCACAGGAGTCCTGCTCGAAGTCGCAGGTGAAGGGGGCGCCCAGGGTGGGTGAGGCCCCGTGGTAACCTGGAGGGCAGGTGGTCAGGGGGGGTGCCTGCAAGCACTGGCCCTGCCCGCTCCCTGCCCGGCCCCGGCTCACCGCACTGGGCCTCGTCAGGGCAGCCCCTGCAGTCACACACGAAGTTGCACACGGCCTCGCGGGGGGGTCTGCAGCGGCTGGGGACCCAGGCCCAGCCCGGGGACCTTGCTGCCAGCAGAGAGACAGCCAGGTGGCCTGGGGTAGGGAGACCCCAGAAACTGCTGAGACTCGGGCATCCCAGGACATAGGTCACCCTGCTTTGGGGTCCAGGCCGGGCAGTCACGCAGGGAGGGGGCTGGGGTCTGGGTCTGGGGGCCTGGAACCCAGAGAACTGCCACCTGGCGGGTCCCTGTCAGGGCCAAGCAGAGAATGACTGAACCTGGAGAGGCTGGCTGCGTGTCAGGATGGGGGGTGCGTGGGTGAGCGAGGGACCAAGGGCCCCTGATGCGGGACACTCCCTGGGGAAAAGAACAGGAGCCCAGCAAGAAACCGGAGGGGCTGCCAGCAGGGAGCCCCCTCAAGGGGACCCATCAACGGGCGGCCTAGGCCCCCCAAGGCTCTGTCCAGGTCACAAGTGGCTGACTACGATCTGCTTTCAGGGCCCTCTCGCCTTGGAGCCCAGGTGGAGATTGAGGCCAGGGAGAGCAGCACCCTTCCCCGGTGGGGCCATCCCCAGGACCCCAAGGGCTCGCCTGCTTCCCCCGCTGCAGGCCATCCAGGGCCTGCACCCCTCCCTCTCTGTAGGCCCAGCACCCGAGCCCCCGGACATCCTGCTTCGGGAGCCAGGCCCGACGACTCACCCAGGAGCAGGACCAAGGCAGGCAGGAGGTGGCCGGGCAGAGACATGGTCAGGCCAGAGGGAGGGAGACCAAGGGGCAGCGTGTACACCGGCCAGCCTGGTGGGGACTTTGCCTGGTTATCAGCCCGAGGCCCCACAGGCCGCCTCTGCTCTAACTGGAGAGCGGGGCTCGGCCCCATCTGTACCTGCGGCCCCTCACCTGGCCCCGCCCTGCGCTGACAAGGACGGGCGCCCGGCTGTAAAAGCATCCAGGAGAGGGGCCCCTGGCCTAGGTGGGCTCCCACCTGCCTGGCTCCTTCAGGCCAAAGGTCAGACTCTGACCATCACGCCCACTGCTGCCCAGCCCTGCCGGGCGGAGGCCCCTCCGGAGACAGCACCGAGTGACACCGGCCTCGGCCGCTTCTCCTGGGGTCTCCGTCCCCACACCTGCTGGGAATTCACCTCAGCCTGGCCCAGGTTGCCAGCAGGAAACCAGCTTGTGCAAACCCCACACCCAGCCCCTGAGTTCCCTGCGTGGGGAGGGGCAGCCCTAGCCACCCGGGACGCTGGCCTCTGGGTTCCTCTCCACTTGCTCACTGACAAACGACGACCACACTATTCATCAGCAAGTGTCCTGAACAGCGTGGGCTGGATGCTGCCAGGCACAGGGTCCAGAGGAGCCTAGAGACCCTGGGGTTTGTGGCACCGACCCCCATGGAGGATTTGGAGCCAGGCTCCACCCACAGTTTACTCCCGTGCGGCCTGGGGAGCCTGTCTCACCTGAGCCTCAGTTTCCTCATCTTTATTTTAAAATTTATTTATCGGCTGCGCAAGGTCTTAGTTGCGGTACGTGGGATCTTTTGTTGTGGTGTGCGGGCTCGGTAGTTGCGGCGCGTGGGCTTAGCTGCCCTGTGGCGGCACGTGGGATCTTAGTTCCCCAACCAGGGGTCGAACCCGCACTCCCTGCATTGCAAGACGGATTCTTTTTTTTTTTTTTTTTTTTTTTTTTAAGACGGATTCTTGACCACTGGACCACCAGGGAAGTCTTGCCTCGTCTTCAAACGTGGTCACAATGGCGCCTGTCTGGAGAGGCTCCCGTGAGGGCCCTGGAGGCTCACAGGAGGCTGGCACAGCAGGATCACAGCCTCGGCAAGGGGCACCTCTGCTCCCCACAGCCCTGTGCCAAGAAAAGGGTCTTGGGAGAGGGGCTCCCAGCTCCAAGTCTGAAGCCCTGCCTGTTTACTTGGAGCAGAGCCTGTGGCTGCGGCGCAGGGCCATGGGACCTGACCTTGGAGTCGAGGGGTCGTAGACTGCCTGACTCGTGACCTCAGTTGGCAGCCGGCCAGGAGGGCGGCTGCTGGTGCCTGCCCTCCCCGCACACTGGGATGGGTCCCCACCTCGGCAGGCCCGAGGGACTCAGCCCTAGTTCCTTGCGTAAGGGCTCGTCGGGCCTCCTCCCAGATGTCCTTGGGGACAGCAGGTGCGTGGAGAAGCAATCAGGCCATAAACGGGGGCAGCAACCCAGAGGCCCCCTTATCAGGCCCCGAAGGGCTGAGTGTGCACTGCTGCTCCCTAGGCCCCCAGGGGTAGAGCGGGGTGAGGGGCAGCCAGGAGTGACCCGCTGCTCCCACTCTAGTTGGAGGTACAGAGAGGTGACCTAGGGACAGAGAAGCCAAGACACACAGAATTCAGGGACCAGCGGAGGTGACGATGCTTTTAATTCTCCCCAGAGAGGTAACCCCGGGCACTGAGGCCTGGCCAGGGTGGCAAAGCGCCAGTGGGTACAGCCCAGCCTCCTGGGAGGTGGCCTTGAGAGCAGAGTTCCCAGTGGGCCGCTGGAGGTGGCTGGCCTCGGGTGGGCCTCAGTAGCCGTCGTCGGCCCAGGTGACCTCGTAGTCAGGGTACCTGGCTTTGATCTTCTCAGTGGAGACGGAGTGCTGGGCGCGACCGTAACCCTGAAGGGAAAAGGCAGCTCTCACAGCCCGGTCCTGGCTCTGGGCGCCCGGTCAGCAGGGACACCAGGGGCCAGCTCGGGAGGGGGCTGTCATCCCCTCTGACCACCCCGGGGCGCTCTCCTGTGGAAGCGTGGCCACCAGGGTGAGCAGATCTTGAGGGAGGCTCCTCTAGCTGGAGGCCCCGAGCCCTCTAGGTTGCCCCCGCGTATCTGCTAGTAGCTTGGTGAATGGAGGGGCAGGAGCCTCTTGGTTTTACCCCAGCGCTGATGGCCTCAAAGCACTAAAGGATGACAGCCAGTCAGGCCTTTTGGAGCAGGCACAGCACGCAGCCCGCCAGAGCAGAGGGGCAGGGGGTGGCTCCCTCCCACCCTGTGTGTTTCCTGCGTCATGCCACGTGAGAAATGGGGAGCCTACAGGCTCTGGATGGAGGGTTCTGCCGCTGAGAAGGACCGGAAATCTCTGAGCACCCCAGGTCAGGCAGCTTGGAGGGCCAGGTCTCCCCACGCCAGGACTGGGGCCCTCGGCCCACCCAGGCCCGAGGCTGTGGGCTCACCATGGAGTAGCCGTACACGTGGATCTTCTTGTCCTGGCTCTGGTGGGAGATGCGCCCACCCCCCAGGCACTCGCAGTCATAGCCTTTCTTCTGCATCTCGCCTGATACCTTGTCGTAGATGTCCGCTGGGATAGGAAGGGGCGCTCAGCACGAGCCCTGGCTGCCCTTGGAGGCTGAAGGGGTCTGAAGCCCCGCTCTGAGCAGCTCCCTCCCCAGGAGAGGAGACCCTCTGAGACGGGAAGAAAGGGAGGAGGGGGTGCACCCGGGCAGAGGCGCTGGGACTAGGAGGGAGGAGTCGGGCCATGGCAGCCCCTTGTCTCCAGGACCGTCTGGGTACTCCAGACCCCCGATTACTCCACGCTCCTCTGGGCCAGCCAGGGATGAAACCGGGTACAGGATCACCTCCCACTACGCCCCTCGGCCCTGCCCACAGCCGTGGCTAGTCCCGCCCACAGACGCCGGAGACCCCGCCCCCTGGCCCTCCGCCCCGCCCTCACCGTGGTACTCGGCCCACTTGTATCCGCGCACGATCTCTTTGCTCTCCCCGGCCGGGGCCCCGGAGGGCGGCACCGCGTGGACTCGAATCAGCACATACTTGAAGACGCCGTCGGAGTCGATATCCACGTCGGGGATCTGGGGAAGGTCCGCCGCCGTCATGTTCCCGGAGCGCGCTCACGCTTTGTGGCGGCCCGCGGCCCTTCCCGCACGCGACCCGGGGCTGCGCCGACACTGGGGGAGGCGGGGCCTGGGAGCCCGTGACCAATCCCGCGGGGTCATGCTGCCCGAGCCCAGTGCCTCAGCCAACCGCGCGGCCAACCCGCGGCACAGACTGGCCAATCGTGATCCAGCTCCTTGCAGCCGGGACTCCACGCCGGTTCCGCTTAAAGAGGCACTTGGAACCGGGAGTAGGTAGTGACTCAATCCAGCCCACGGAAAAGTTCTTTTCCAGGGAGCTCGGAGGGCGGGGGGGCGGTGACAGGCCCCTTTGGTGGGGGTTAGGAGGCCCATGAGGCCCAAGGGACGCGCGCCGGCCCTGACCCCCTCCCCCACGTGACCTCCCCCACACCGCTCCAGCTGTCCCTTGGCTTCCTTATGGGTTGCCCCCCACCCCGTGCCCGAGGGCCTCCCTCCCCCGTTCCCCACCGAGTCCGAGGGCCTCTCTCTCCTGCTTCCCACCCCGCGTTGCTCCATGGTGTCCCTACCCGGTTTCCGAAGGCCCTCCCCCCCACGCCTCCGAAAGTCTCCGTCCCGCGTGCCACCCACTGCCCCGCACAAAGAATGAGGCAGCAATGGCTACATTCGAGTTTTATTTTCCTTGGTTCGAAAGCGCTCGCCCTCTGGAAATAATCCCGGTCCAGGGTCCTTCCTGGAGGGCTGGCCCTCAGGCGTGGGGCAGAAGGCGGAGGCACCCAGGCGGGGGTCGCGGCGGCCAGTTTGGGAGGCCGCGAAGGCGGGTGGGGCAAGCGGGGCGCTTGGCCGGTCGGTGCAAATGTGCGGAGCCGAGGCAGGCGCACAGGCATTTAGGGGAGGGAGGAATGAGGGGAGATGGGCGCGGGTGCACGGTCAGGGACGAGGGCCGGGAACAGAGGAGGGCGTTGTGGGGGTAGGTCCACAATTTAATTCATTCGATGCCCCACCTGGCCCCAATGGGGGACTGGGGGCTACAGGAGGGCTCTTCCGGGCTCCCGGCCTCGCCCCCTCTCCAGGTCACTCGCCATCCTTGGAGCCCGGGCCAGGGCCAGCGGGCACCCCGGGGGAGGGCGGGGAACAACGGACACTCGAGTGGGCGCTCCCGAGGGCCAGAGCCGGGCCCCCTGGCCGCACCACAGGGCATGGCTAGAGCGAGCGCTCGGGGGCGTTTGTTTAATCGCGCCCCCATCCCTCCGGTGAACCACCGCTCTGGCGAACCTGCTCCCATCCACGCTTTCCCCGCCCTGCTCCAAACTGGGAACAACCCCTCTTCTTTGGTCCTCCCTGCGCCAAGGGATAGGGTCCCTGCAGGACGGCCTCCTCGGCCCCTCCCGCAAATCCATCCTGTGCACCTGCTTCCTGCCTCCCTGTGTGGTTAGGGCCTGCGCTGCCGTTTGCACCCCGGGTCTGCCCTAGCACACGCCTAGCGCCATCCTGTCGGGTGAGGACAGGCAGCCCGACTCACGCCCAGCCAGGTCTCAGGTCTGGCCAGCGCCCCTACCCATACGTCCCCTCTGCTTACCCCGCCCAGGACTCCCTTCCCTCCTTCTGGGTGTCTTGCACCTTGGCTGAGGACCCCCGAGTACCCCTTCACTGCTGCTTGCCCAACCCCTGCAGCAGGCGGGCAGCGCCGTCAGTTTGCCATGGTCCGGCATAGCAGGGGTGGGGGCCAGCGGAGACGCCACGCGCAGGTCCCCGCCGGCCCTGCCCATCAGGCCAGGACGTGCTTGGCATGCGGACGCACCGAGGCCAATCAGGGTGTCCTCTAGGGAGAAAGGCCTCTGAGCAGGACGCATCCCAGACCACAGAAGGCGGGTGGGGAGTGTGTTTAAAGGGACGGGACTAGGCTTTGGTCGACTCGGCCTCCTGGACCAGGGCGAGCCGGGGTTGGGGAGGTTCCAGGGAGACCCTGCAGACGGACAGGGGTCGGACGAACCGGATATGCGCGGTGGGATCTGCAGCAGTGACCCCTCCGCGTAAAGGCAGGGCGGGCTGGCTCTCAGACCCACTCCGCCTCCCAGCGGGGAGCACCAGGCGGCCGAGGACCGGCCCCTGGGGAGGCCCGAGGGCGAGCTGGGGGAGAGGGAGCCGGACGGGACTGGTCTGGGAGTGGGGGGGAAGGGGGTTCGCCGGAAGGCGGAGGGAAAGGCAGAGCCTGTGGAGAACGCAATGGGGCGGAGCTTTTGGCGAGCTGGGCGGGGACTGGTGAACTCGGGGCGGGGCCTGAGTGGACTGGGCAGGGCTCGGGTGGACTGGATGGGGTTCAGGGTGGGCCCTGGATGGACTGGGCGCGCCCCCGCGGCTCACATAATGTCATCCAACAGGTTGGCACTGGCCACCCAGTCTAGCGCGCGTGGCTCGGAGGCGGCCATGATCATGCACATGAAGGGGCGGCCCGTGCGCCGGTCCGTGGGGTAGATGGTGGTGGGTGTGAAGCGCCGGTTGGCTTCGACGAACTCGCAGAGCTGCTCGTAGACGCGCGGGAACTCGTGGCGTAGGAAGACGCCGCGGAGCCGCAGCTCTCGCTGGATGTGGATGAAGGCCACCTCGCGTGCTCGCCGGCCCGCCTCGCCGTCCTGGTCCAGGCCCGCAGTGCCGGGCGGCGGCGTCAGGATCAACGTCTCCATGTCGGGTTCGCGGCCCCGCGCCGGGGGCGGCCGTGCCGGGCTGCCGGCCGCCAGCGCCACTTTGGCGAACTTGCGCACCGTGGGTCCGGGGCTGCGCGGCGCGGGAGCTGGCCGGGCAGGGGCGCCGGGTGGCGCGGCGCCGGGGCCCACGGCCACGGACACGCTGAGCAGGAAGCACTCCGCCGGCTCGTAGAGGCGCCCGGCGGCCGCCAGCTCCCGAGCATAGCTGCCCAGTGGCGCCGCGTGCGCGGCCAGCTCGCGCAGCGACAGGTAGGTGGGCGACAGCAGCAGCCCCTCGAGGCCGAAGCGCAGGAAGTTGTCTGCGGAGCCGGGACTCGGGAAGCCCAGGAAGAGCACGCCGCGGCCGCGCGACAAGAAGCCAACGCGCGCGATGCGCGAGAAGGCGCGGTGCACTGGGCCGCTGTCGCGGCAGAATTGCAACACGTGGCGGCACACGCTGCCCACGCGGCCGTACACGCAGCGCGCCTTGTGCGCGTCCCAGTCCTCGCGGCGGCAGAGGCGCGAGCAGTAGTAGGTGTAGCAGCTGTGGCAGGACTTGAAGTAGAGGCAGGCATTGAACATGGTCTCGGTGCGCCCGCAGCGCGCGTTGGAGCACGTCATCCGGTCGTCCTCGTCGGCGCTGGGCTCGGGGGATGCGTCGGCCGCCGGCCCCGGGCCCGCGGGCTCCTCAGCGCTGCCGGCAGACAGGGGTGGCGAGCGCGGCGCCCGCGTAGGGACCCCGGCGCCCGAGGGCCGCGAGTCGAGCAGGCGCCGCAGCTGGCGGCCCAGGCCGTCGGACGCGGGCTCGGGCGCTTGGCCGGCGGGGGGCCGCGAGTCGATGACCAGGTCAGTGATGAGCTCGTCCAGCTGCTCGAGGCTGCGCTGGCGGCCCGGGGCGGGGCCGTCGGGGGCGGCGGGCGGAGGCGGCCGCGGGCGGCTCCCCGGCAGCTCCCAGCTCCTGGCGCTCGGGCGCTCAGCCGCGCGCAGGTCGTTGTCGGTGATGGTGATCTCCGGCGTGACGTACCAGTTTCGGGCCAGGCCCTCGCCCATACGGCCCTTCTCCGACAGCGACGTCTCGGACAGCGACAGCGCCGCGTAGCGTCTGGGCGAGGTGGACAGGTTCACAATGACGGGCGGGCGCCGGCCTTCGGGGGATGTGCCCCGCGGCTCTCGTGCCTCGCGCCCCAGCAGGTTCTCGTAGCTACGGCCGCGGCCCAGTGGGTCTTCGCGGCGCGGCGCGGGCGCCAGGATGTTGTCCCAGGAGCGCGAGTAGTGGCGGCTGTCGGTCGCTAGCCGGGGTGGGCTGGTGCCGGTGCCACCGTGCCACGAGGCGAGCAACGGGCCGGGGTCCGGGGGAGGCGGCGCCACCTGCAGGGTGCGGTAAGGCCTCGGGGCCCAGTCGCCCCAGGCCGGGCTCCCGCGCGGGTGTGGGTAAGTCCGCGTCAGGGCGTCTCGATTGCGGTACCGCCCGAAGTCCTCAGTGTAAAAGGGGCGGGCGGCGGGGTGAGCCCGGGGCTCCTCCGGGGCGTAGCGGGGGCCGCAGGGCGGGCCGTAGGCTCGGGGGGCCTCCCCGTAGTAGGAACGGGAGGGGGGTTCTTGGACGGGGAAGGTGCGGACTTCCCCCGCATAGTAGACGCCCCCGCGTCTTGGACTGGGCCCGGGTGGCTCTTCGAACAGAAAGGGCCTGGGGTAGTAGCTGTCGAAGGGCGGTCCAGGGCTGGCCATGAAGCCACCGGGGTGGCCCTCGGGCTCCTCGGTGTAGAAGAATTGGGTGGGGCCCGGCGGCGTGCTGAAGGGCAGACTCCGGCGCTCCGCGTAGTGCCGGGACCCGGGAAGGGGCCCATCGCAGTACAGCGCCCGGGGGTCGGCGCAGTATGAGTCACTGGGGGTGGGGGTGAGCGAGAGCCCCACGTGGCGAGGCCCGGGCACCGTGAGGCCGTGGAACTGCGGGGCGGCGCGGGGCCAGGGCGCGGTCTCGGTGGGCCCGCAGGGCCTCGAGCTCCGGGCGGCATGCTGCAGCACCGCATCGTCGGGCTTGACGTCCAGGCGGCAGCGGACGTGGGGGGCCGGCCCCGCGGGTGGCTCGGCCGGCGCACAGCGGTTGGCGGCGGCGCACAGGGGCGCCATGCGGCCCGGGCCGCCACGCTGAGGCTGCAGCTTGATGGGGTGCAGCTCGTTGGCGAGCGCGCGCAGCGCGGGGTACGCGGACTCCCGGCGGGGCGATGCGTCGGCCGGCGCCGCCCGCTGGGCCTCCCGGCCTCGACGCGGCGGCACAGGCGGCGAGGCGGGTGCGGGCGCCAGGCCCGGGGCCGCACGGGGTGCGCTCTTGGAGCGGGCGCGGCGCCGGGGCTCGCCGTCGCGGGATCGGGCGCGCGGCGCGCCGGGCTCCGGAGGCGGCGGCTCCGGACGGGCCTCCATGGCCTCCCGGTCCAGTGCCTCCAGGAAATCGAAACTGCGGCAGTGGCGCTTGTTGAAAGGCGCGGGCGCAGCAGGCCGGGCCATTGGGCGCTCACATGGCGGGGGCCTCGACACGGGCCCCGGGGCCGCCACCTTGATGTCCTGGTACACGGTTGACACCAGCAGGTCCGGCGGGTCCGTGCGGGTCATCTTAAAAGAGGTCTCCAGGCTGCAGCTCACTCGGCCTTTCGGGGCTTTCGCCCTGAGGGGAGACGCGGGTCAGGGCAGCCCCTCTGTAGCCCAGGCCCCGCTAACCCCCAGCGCTGGCCCGGCTTACCTGGGGCACAGTGGGCGGGGCAGCCCTGGCCACGGGCCTTGGCCGAGGCCGCAGGCCCTTGCTCCATGCTGGCGTCAGAAGCACCTGCAGGAGGAACCCCGCTGTCCAGCCACTCAGGTCCTGCCCCCTCATCCAGACCATCCTTTCTGGGCCACTTTCTGTTGGGATGAGGCGGGTCAGCCAGAACGGGGATGTCACCGCAGTGGTTCCCGAACTTCTGCGCCCACTAGTGACCACTGGGCAGGCCTGGGTAGACCCCCTTTCCCGGGAGGGGCCAGAAGCGGGATAGGAAGAGAGGGGGTTTGATCCCAGGACCACCACCGTGGTGCCCGCTGCTGGAGCAACTGTGTACTCGTTTGGGGCCTTCACAGACTTCCTTATAGTTGCTGGCTCCACAGAGCAGGTGGCTGGAGCCCACTCCTTAAGACCCAGTGCACAGCGAGCCCCCCACTGCTGCAGTCTGAGGTCCCGGCCCCGGCCCCGGCCTTAGGCAGCTCCGCTCACAGTCACCTGAGCCTCCCCTCCCACCTGCTGGCTAGGCTGGACATGCAGTCCTCCTCCCTCAGCGCCTGGTCAGGCCCCAGGTCCTGAAGTGGCCCCAGCAGGTCCAGGCATGGCACCTCGGCTTGTGGACTTGCCGGCCCCCCCCCCTCAACTCTCCGTGTGGCCCAGGCCAGAGTAATGCTTCCAAAGATCATAGTGGACCCTAAAGCTCCCTTTCCTTTGCAGAAACATCCTCTGACTCTCCCTCATCTTGAGTGGCGAAACCCACTAAGATCTTTGGGGCTGTCGTGAAAAGCCTGGGAGAGCGACCCCCCCCCCATCTTTGCAGTGAGTACACAGCAGCCGGAAACCAGGCCCTGGTTGCGGGACCACGTGGGGGCTTGTGAGCCAGGAGCTCAAGGCTGCCCCTGGGTCCCTGAGCAAAGCACCAGGCCAGGAGGCTGCCAGCTGGGGAAGCAGGGCAGTGGGTGGGTAAAGTCCCCGCCGCCCCCGATTCTCAGGCAGGCCCTCCCCACAGCAGCTCGGGAAGGCTCCATGGAAACCTGAGGTTCCATGCCCCCGCATGCAGCCTGAGCTGGGGTCCAGCCCTCTGTACCAGGCTCACGTTCAGACCTGAGCCACCGGCTTCACTGGGTACCCGGAGCCTGGACAGGCTGGGAGGAGCTCAGACAGTGGTACAGGTCCCCACTTCCTCACACAGTCTGGGGGAGCATGCTCCAGGGTGAACTGGGTCCTCACCTGGTAGGACCTCTGGTCTGGTTGACCCTCTGTGTCCCGGGTGTGCCAGGGGCTTCCTGCCGGCAGGGCTGCCCTCCTGGGTCAAGGCCACCCAGGCCCAGTGCCTGCCCCCATCTCAGCCTCAGGCGCACCCCGACTGCCTCTGGTTTGCAGGACCACCCCCTCCCACTCTCTTCCATCTTAAAGCTAGGCCGGAATTGGGGGCTGGATGACGGGGTGTGAGGCTCCGCCCCAGGGAGGTGACAGCCCGGCCTTGGTGCTACTGTGATGAGAAGCTAGACTGGGCGACACCCCTGCCCGTGGGGATGGGACAGTCTGCCCTCGCCGGGGTCCTAGGCCTAATGCGCCCGGCGGGTGGCCTCCCCGCCAAGCAGCCCGGCCCCTTCCCCAAGCGCCCGGGTGGGGACCGGCGTCCTCCAGGGGCAGCACCCCCATCCTTGCAGGTGCCGCACCTGCTAAAGGCCCGTGGGGAAGAGGCCTCGACCCCTTACCTGGGCGGTGCTCCCCCACCTTGCCCGGTGGGCTGCGCAGGCCCGGCGAGCTCTGCTGTCCCCGGCGCTGCCGCCGCGTCCCCGGCACCAGCAGAAGCTTCCAGGCAGCGGCGCGAGGCCGCCGGGCCGCTCAGTGCTGCCCCCAATGGCGACTGGCAGGACTGCGTTTAAAGGGGCCGCGCCGTGGGCCTGGGACGCGTGTGCCCCGCTGGCTCCGCTGGTTGGGGCTGTGGCTGGGCATGGGGTGACGGGCTCTCTGCAGCCTCAAGGGCAGGCCTGGGGTCTAACGAGGGGACCCGGGTCCAGGGAGTACCTGGCCGGTCCTGCCAGCCCCCATCTCCAGGGCACCTGCCCAAGGGCAGCTGGTGGCCTGGCAGGCCTTGGAGCGGAAGCCTGGAGGAGGCCCAAGCCCTGGCCCGCATACAGCGGACAGCTCTGGGAATTCACGCCTTGGTTCAGCCTGGGCAGGAACAGATGGGCGGCTCCCTACCCTGCTGGCCTCTGTGCTGCAGTGCTGGAGGTGCCAAGGCCTCCCCAGGTACCTGGGGCCAGATGGGCACCACCTGAGTGCCTGCAGCCTCCTGTCCCCAGGATGTCCAGCTTCCCCAGGGAAGGGCACGTTCTTGCGCTCCCCGCCTCCAACGTCCAGAGGCTGCCGCTGCCCTGGGCAGCTCTGCACGTCCACGACCGGCATGGTGACATTCTCCCTCCAGGCCCCTCCCACACAAGATGATGAGCAGGAAATAGTCTAGCTTGGCAGAGGAGCAGGTCACCGATGCCCTTGGCTCCGAAAGCTGGGACCTGCCACACTGTGGGCCCGTTAGATGAGGGGCCCTGGGCAAGCTTCAGGTCAGCGTGGTCCCCGTGTTAGGCGGGTACTACAGGGACAGTCGACCTCACAAACTCCGGGCTAAAGGGAGCCCCTAAGTTATCTGGGGCCCAGCCCCCAACACCTGCCCAGTGACCGATGGCCCGCTGCCTCCTGGGTGTGAAGCTCTCTAGGTACAGGAACGGGAGGGGGAGGCCCGGCCACCAGGCCCCGCTTCTGCCTTTGCAGGCGTAGCCTACAGTTCTCAGGGCACCTGTGGGGTTGGGGGCAGGGTGGGGCAGGGCCCTGCTGACGGCTGGCAGGGAGCAAGCAGCCCGTGGGGTGAGGCTGGCGTGTCAGGTGGGAGCAGGGACACACAGCTGCCCTCAGAGGGCCGACTGGGCACACAGGGCAGTGGCCGTGCTGGTGCCACCTGGACAGGGCACGGCTGGCGTGGGGCTGGGCCTGCCTGAGGCTTCCTACCCCACGAGGAGTCCTCTCTCGGGGAAGAAGGGCTCTGTGGCCTGAAGGTGGGGAGCTCAGGACCTTCCTGCCCACCCACGCCGACCGGGGGCTGGGGGCTGGGGGACCCGTCCCAGTTGGGCAGGGGCCCCGCGGCAGGAGCAGCATACACAGACGCGCAGTGAAACAGGAGAGCTTTATGGTCCGAGTGGTGTGGAAAGACGACGAAAAGACACGAGCGTCGAGGGCCTCCCCGCCCGGCCTGCGCGCGCCCGAGCTCAGGTTCAGGTGCAGGGCCGGTCGCCATGCCTGCAAAGAGCTGCCCCCAGAGGGGCGCCAGCGCCGCCTGCGCTCTGCGCACAGGTGCCCCGAGACCGAAGCGGAGGCCGCTGCGTGCAGCGAGCCTGGGTGAGTGCGTGCGGCGGGCCGAGGTCGAGCAGGGGCCGGGCAGGGCAGGCGACGGGCACAGCGCCCCACCCCTGCAAACCGCCTCACGGGACGCCTCGGCCTCAGTACCATCCCTGAGAAGCGCTGGGGGCCGGCTGCCCACAGAGCCTGCTGCCCCTCCCCGCAGGGCAGGCCCAGCGCCCCCAGCACACGCGGAGTGCCCTGCGGCCTGTGGCGGCCAGGCCTAGAGCTCCTCGTAATCGCCGCCCCCGCGGAGGTGGCCACCCGGGGCCCCGCCCCCCAGGAAGGCCTCCAGCTCGTCGACTGCAGTCCTCTCTGTGCCCCGCCGCCGCCGCCCCTCGCTGCCCTTGTCCCCCGCCTGGTCCCTGCTCTTCTTACGCCTGCTCTTCTTCTTCGCGGCCTTCTCTTCCTCCTGGAGAGCGGGGTGCAGCGTCATCCAGGGGCTGAGAGAGCAGGGCCCGCCCTGGGGCCCATGCTGCCCAGGGGCACCCAGGAGGGCTCAGGGAGTGTGTGTACCTCTCTGCCCTTCTTCTTCTTCTTTTTCTTCTCCTTCGAGGGACGCTTAACCTCCTTATCTGCACGGATGAGATGCAGTGTCAGCTCCCCGTGGACCAGAGGCCCGGGCCTCCCCGAATGGTGTGAGCCTGGGAGCGGGCGGGTCTAGCAGAGGCCCTGAGCCGGGGTCCCGGTGTGAGCACAGCCCAGAGTGAACACCCAGCACCTCCAGCCTCTGCCCTGGGTCTGGGTGGGGCCCTGGCTACAAAGGCAACAGGAGCCACTCCCGTGGACGGGCCGACACTTCAGCACCAGGACAGGCCCAGGAAGGTCCTTTCCTCTCCACTTTGGGGACGAGGCAGTTCCAGGACCGGCCTAGGGGACGCTGCTGGGCTCAAGCCGCCCAGGGTGGAGACTGGGGATGGGGCAGGGAGCCGTGGAGCTGGCCAGGGTCGCCCTGGAGCGCGTGGGCTCAGCAGCCTGGAGGCCATGCCAGCTCTTTCCACGGAGGGCCAGCAAGGCAGGGCCGGACTGAGGGTCCAGAAGAGCCCGCAGCAGCGCCGCCCACGCCGCCAAGTGCCTCCCGCGTGGCCACTCGGTCAGATGCCTCAGCGGCCCATCCTTCCAGCCCCGTCCTGGCCTGAAAGCCTGGGACGTCGTCAGAACACAGCCGGACCCCAAGCAGGACAGAGAAAGAAGGGACTGGGCTTCCGGCCCCGTGGGATGGCCTCGCTGCTTGCGCCCCTGTGCTCCTGACCTTGCTCCCGTGCTCTGGGGCCCCCAGGTTCAAAGGCACAGGTAAAGGGGTCAGAAACATGGCCCCTGGCTGGGACACGGTACAAGTCACCAGTGTCGACACCGCGGGATGGGGAAGGAGGGGCCGGCGTGTCGCCCCGCAGCTACCTTCCTCGCTGCTCTCCTTGTGGCCCGTGTCCTCCAGCCCCAACCCGAAGAGATCCGAGTCGTTCTTCGGTCTGAAGGAGGGGGCGGGGGCTTTGGGGGGCGGGGGCGGCTGGACAGGGCCGGCTTCCTCGTCGGTCACGTCCGAGAGGTCCTCTCGCACCGGGAACTCACCCTGGAGAAGGAGCGGGCAGGTGGGCCGCCGAGCCCCTCCCCAGTTCCCTGTCACGTGACTCCGTAACGCAGCTCCTGCGCCGGCCCCGCACCACGGGCTCACCCAGAGTGACGACGGCCTGAGCGGGGCAGCTGTGACGCCGAGGTCCCCCACCACATCCTCCCCAGAACGGGGGCAGCCTGGGCCTGGCACACAGCGCCCCTGCGGGGCAGCCCTCCCGGCTCACCCAGGCTGCCCTGACTCACGCCCCGCGAGTCCCCCGCCACGTTCTCGTGCCTTCCGTGCCTTCCCGCCACTCCCCGCCCACCACGCGCCCTGGACTCGGAGGCAGCGTGGCTGCCAAGGTCGGTGCTCACCGCTCTCCGCTGAGCATCTGAGTCACTCTCAAAGTCAGGGTCGTCCATGACGAAGGACAGCATCTGGGCGGCAACAGGCCCCTCGGGGTCACTCTCTGATGACACCTGCTTGTCCTCCCCCTCCTCCAGCCCCGGAGAGGAGCCCTGGGTGGGGGGCTTGGTGCCGCCTGGCCAGTGGGGCTCCGTGGCCCTGGGAGCTGCGTCCTGGTGTGGCCTCGAGGCCTTTGTGGAGGAACTGCAGGACACACAGGAGGGTCACGGAGTCTGAGGCTGCCCTCCCCCCCAGGACACCCCTTCCCTCCCACCCCCAACATACCGTTTGGTTCCTGGTTCAGAGCACTTCTGGGGGGCCGGGACGGTGGCCTCGTGGCGCCCTGCCGCCACCTCTTCCTCCTCCTCGCTGGACAGGGTGATGTGCTCCCGGGGGATGGGGCCCGGGGGTGGCAGGCGCCTGGGCGGCTTATCTTCAAGGTCCACGTCGTCCTGGAAACCCGCCACCATTGGGTTCCCTCCTGGGGCCTCCCCATCACTGCAAAGGACAGGCAGGGCAGTCAGAGGTCACGAGGGGAGTGCGGAGCGCCCACCCTGATCTCCAGGCCCCTCTGTGCCAGGCAAGGGCCCTGACGGCGGGGTTGTCCGCCCTTGCGTGGACGCAGCCGAGGGGGACCCACGTTGAGGGTGGCCTTGGGGGCTGTCTGTGTAGGGGACCCACCACACTGCAGCAGAGCTGTGGCAGAGGTCGACAGGAGAGCAGGCGTTGAGATGGGCTGAGGAGAGGACAGAGATGCCCGTGCAGTGGAAAGCCACGGCGGGGCCCGTGGGTGGACATCTGAAGCGGGTGCCCTCCCGTGGGGTGGTGGGGTGTGGGGCCCTCCCTTGGCAGGAGCACAGTGCTGGCTTCGGTCTGGTATTCTGCACTTTGGGACACGCGGTGACGGTGGAGGTGGAAGAGCGGGTCTCACTCGGGCTCAGCACCGGGCAGGGAGAGTGTGCGCCGGGCCTCGAGCCTCTCCTGTGCGGCCCCGACGGGCCACCCCCCGGGGGAGAAGTTGACAGCAGCTCTTTGGCCCCAGGGTCCCTCCTTCCACCTGGCCAGTGCTCTCACGTGGCATCAGCCCAAGGAGGTCGGTGACAGGAAGATGCCGCTGACAGGCGGATCACCGGCCGTCGGGGCGCCCTGCCCCCTCCCTGCAGGTGTGAGGCTGCCCTGCCCTCAGTTCCTGAGGCCCAGCTCTGCTTTTGTCCCCAGCGCCCAGATGCAGGTGGGGTGCCTGTCCCCTCTGCCCGCCCAGTGCCAGGGAGGCAGCAGAGTCCACGCCTGACAGGGGCCGAGGGCCAAGGCTGAGGATGGCAGCAGCTACCCACCCGCCTTCCGGGCCCCGCCCTTACCTGTCACTGTCTTGCGGGACCTTGGCTCCAACTTTCTTTTCATCCTTTGGCGGGGCTACGTCCTCCAAGAAGCTGCGGTCAAGACCGTCGTCAGGAACAAAGTCCTCCACATTCTGGACTCTTGCCGGGGCCTCTGAAGCTGGGGCTGGCTCTGTGGACAGCAGACACCAACTCTTGCCCAGCGCCCAGCCCAGCCGGGTCCACCCCAGGCCGGGTCACAAGCGGGACGCTGTGTGGCTGTGGGGCTGCCCGCCCAGCAGGAAGAAGGGGGACCGCATCCTGGTCGGCAAGGGCTCCCGGGGCCAGGGAGACAGGGCCGTGCCCCACTTGGGACGCCTGTGCCCCCCTCCCGAGGGCTGCTCCTGGGGTGTACCTGGGGGTGAAGGGGCCACCTCGGCCGCCGGCGCGGTTCCGAACAGCCGCGAGATGATGCTGCGCCGTGGGGGTGCGGCGGGGGCCAGGGCGTGTGCAGGGGCCGGCGGCGCCTCCGAGGGGCCGGGGGGCCCCGGACAAGCCAAGGGGGCCTGGAGGGGCGGCTGCGGAGCTGGCTGGGGTGTGCTGGGGCTGGAGCTCCCCGTGGACACTGCGCTCAGAGGCACCACAGGAGATGGGGAGCCCGAGGACGGACTCTGCCCGTTGGTGGCCAGCGGGGACACGTGGCCACGGCTGCGGGCCTCCATCATCTCGAGGAAGCTGCGGGCAAACGGGGCAAGGAGTGAGAAAGCCACCTCCCCGCGTCTCTTCCTGAGGCTCTTCAGAGGCTGCTGCTGCTGTGCTGGTGGTGACGGGGTGTCATCGCTCTCAGGCTCAGAGCCCCTACCTGCCTTTCCAGAAGGTTTCCCAGCGTGGGCTGGTGGCAAACACTGAAAGCGCCCCAAGGGCGGGGGGTGACAGGTGCAAACACAAACGCTGGCCGGGAGTCTCTTCCCGCGAGGGGAAGGGTGTGTGCAGATGCACGTGTGCTGACACGCAGGCTTTGCTGTGGCCCAGCCCTAAACCCCCTGACCCTGTTTCTAGGACCCACCTACAGGGAGAGGCTGCAACCCTCCCAGACAGGGAGGGGCCTAGACCCGGGCGGCCTGGGCCCGACTGTCCCACCGGCTGAGGACCCTGGTATCACCCAGGCCTGTAGCAGGGCCCTCCTCCCGCAGGGTGTGGAATGGAGAGCTGGCCTGTGCTCGTGGGCCAGGGTCCCGGGGGGCCAGGGGGGTGGGGGGGGGAGGAAGGACGGGCAAGGCACTGGGTCCTGGCGCAGGCGGCTGCTAGCAGGATCCACCCCAGACCTCGTCCGGTCCCCCAGCCGCCCAGGGGAGGTCACAGGGACACCACTGCCGAGCCCCGCTGGCACCGCCTGCTCCCAGTGGCCTGGTCCCGGGGGCCGGCTGGGGGCGGGCGCTGCGGGGAGGCTCCAGCTGCCACCTCCCCAGGGACGCTCTGCTTGGTGACGCCAGGCACCCGGGCTCTCACTCAGAGGACACCTTGCAGGAGCTGGTCAGCCCCGGGGTGGCGTCCACGGGGAGGCCAGCCTGGCAGCCAGAGCAGGTGACCCCTCCGCCCCCCTGAACGACTCCTGCTGTTCCAGAACCGGCAGCTGGGTCTTTCTCTGGAGACCCAAAGGCCCTTCGTCGAGTCCATCTGGGGCGGCTGGGAGGTGCAGGGGTCCTGCCTGGGCCGCAGTCAGAGCCCGTGCTCCAGGCTGTGAGCACAGATGGGGAAGCAGCCTGCTCTGCCCCACAGCCCGGACATTTGGGTAATTCAACAAAACAAAGGAAGCACCTGTCTCAGGGGTGGTTCGGGGTTAGGCCTTCCCCCACGAGCTGTGGAAGGCGGACGGGCCCGCTACCTGCTCTGGGTGCCCCAAGCCCCTGCGGAGGCAGAGGAGGGCCTGCCCCCCACCCGCTCGGCAGTCCTGCTGGAAGCGCCAGGACAACGCCCCTTCCTCCATTATCACGGACAAGGAGATTCGGTTCCCACCCCACACGCCTTCCAAGGTCAAGGAGCTCTCTCCACTATCGGTCTTGGAAACCGACGTCAAAACAGGGACGGGGCCTCGGCCGGCAAGCGTCCGGGTGGCCAGTCCTGCTGGGGCCTGGGGTGGACGCGTGGCCGGGTCAGCGGCTCCCCCTTCTGCACGCCAGGCGGCTGACAGGTGGGCCGGCCCGGACAGAAGCAGGCCGGGGCCGGGCGGCTGGAGCGCCTACAGCTGCACCGGGCCTGCACGCCATGTTCCCTCCACCCCCGCGAGGCAGGCGGCTGTGCCCGGGGGCGGCTGCAGGAGCACCTCCGTGAACTGACGGCCACGCTGTGCGCCCGTCACGCCCGGTTAAAGCGGGCCGGGCCCGAAGAGCTCAGTGGGCAGGGGCGGCGGGGCCCTGGGGTGCCCGACCTCACGTCCTCAGGGTCAGCAGGAGCCCGGTGTCTGCTTCCCAAGGAAGAGCCGAGGCCTGACAGCGCGGAGCGAGCCACCCTCGCCCCCTTCCCACGGGGCCTGGACCGCGTTCAAAGCGGCAACGACTCTGTTTCTCTGAGGAACACAACTGCACGCAGAGAGACCTACGCGGGCGCGTAGCCGTCGTGCCGCGGCCCCGCTGAGCACACACCTGAGCTCAGAGGGAGGCCCGGCCCCCAGGGCACACGCGCCGCCTGCCCGCAGAGCCCCGCCTGCAGGGTCTAAACGCTGAGGGCAGCCGCGGCCGACATACATGCCGTAGTTCTGGTCCTCGGTCTCCTGCTGCACGGACAACTCCTCCAGCGTGGCGTCGATGTCCAGCTGGTTCGTCTCCAGCTGCCGCAGCAGCGTCTCTCTCTGCGGAAAGGAAGCAGACGCCCGAGCTGGGACCGTCACTGCGGTGAGCCACCCCTTCAGCCTGGCACCCCCCTCGGCTGGCCCTCGATGGACAAAACCACCTCAAGCTGAGTACCTGGAGCCGGGAGCCCGCACGGCCTCGCCCAGGGGCGCACGATGCCTCGGCTGCCCTGCAGGGCTCCAGGGGCAGAGGGGTGACATGAGCGAACCGCCCAGAGGGACGGCGCCCAGTTCACACAAGGGACCCCAAGGTGTAAGAAGCGCCAACATTTGCTGAAAGACACACGCTTCCTGCCAGCCCCAGGCTCAGCATCAGCAGCGGCTTCCAGCTTCCATCCTGCCCGATGCCACCCCGCAACCCACGCCGGGGGTGTTTTCCTGCGATTTGTGTGCACGTCTTACTTGGACAGCAAGTTAAAGGAACCCCTACAGGCGACGTGAATCAACACCCAGGAAAGGGTGCTGGCACATCTGCGAGGTCTGGACACCCTGGAAATGCCCGCCGCCCTGGCCCGCAGAGGCCTCGCCTCTTCAAAAGAAGGCGAGAGGAAAGGAAAGACAGCCGCTCACCCGATTAAGTTCTAAATCCTTTTGGATAAAGAACAGAAGCCACTGTGGCTGCAAGGGCCACGGGTCAATGTCCCAGTGACAAGCCACGTGGGTGACACATGTCCCCGCTATGTGATGAGCAGGGCAGTCACCTCTGGGGTCTCGCACACAAAAGCCCATCACCCATCTGAGGTCAGAGAGACCCCGAGCCAGGCACGTCTGGGGAACCGTCACAGCCCAGCGCAGCCGTGGAAGAGTGACCACGACGTGTGGGGCGGGCCGGGTGGGGCCCGGGACAGAGGGCTGGCGGGAGGTGCCCACAAAGCCTGGTTCTGTGGTCTCGACGGGAACACCGTGGAAACACAAGGCTGCGATCGGGGAACGGAACCGGGGCACGGGCACCCTCTGCGCTCTCTGCAAACCTACAACTGTTCCCAAATACGAGGGTCAATAACGCCAACGGCAAAGGGCTGCACAGCACGGGGAGGAGGGCAGGGGCTTCTCGGGCCCATTCCGGCACCTGTCGCCAGAGAGGGGCCAGGTCCACAGCGGCACGGCCACAGGGAGGATCTGAGGTGTCCTGATCTGGGTGCCGGGGCCGAGTGCACCTCCACGGTGAGGACGGACACACGAGGGCCCCAGCAGGGGTCAGCGCAGAGGGTCGCAGCTCCCGGGAAGAACGTGTAAGGACACCCATGTTCTCCCGCAGCTGGGTCCGTGGTTCCAGAAAGGCCCAGGTCCCAGACCACCGGGCAAGGGGAGGGGACAGGGTGGGCCATCCAGCACCCACACATGGCATCCTAACTGATGGCCTCACTCCAGCCAAACCACCAAGCTGCCCGCCCGCTCGGGCCCCATCCCTGCACACAGCGGCCCCGGCAGATCCAAGCCCTGCCCCCTGCCCCCTGCCGGCGGGGCTCACCTGGAGCTGCAAGAACGGGATATTGAAGAACCTGTGCAGGTACTTGAGACCGAAGCTGTTCTTCATCGAGGACTCAGCGTAACGGAAGTAAGAAGACCCTGGGGGCCTGTTCGTGAAAAGCACGGAGACACGAGAGACGGTGGTGGCAGCGGGCAGCGTGGCCTGGCCCCGCTGGGCCGGGCCACCCTTGGCACCAGCACCCCCTTGCAGGGCTGAGGTGCCTCCTGTGGGTGACGGGCTCACAGTCCCCGGGAGGAGACCTGAAGTTCAGAGGGCTCTGCTTAGCCGGGCGCCCACCCGGGGATGCCCGGACCAGGAAGGCGCTGCCTGCCTGCCCCGGCAGGACCTCGACGCACCATCCCCAGCGCCTGGCCCCGGCCTCAGAGATGGAGGGAGGCCGCCCCCACCTGGCACCTGGGACCGCTCGGTGCCAGGAAGCCAGCTGCCCACCCTCGGTCCTGCCCACCCACAGCCCACCCTCCAGGTCCGTGTCCCCATCGCAGAGGGGCAGGGAAGCCGGGGAGCCGGCGCACCTGGGGAGCCGGGGCCGTGCAGCTGGGTGGGCGGCCAGGGCTCGAGGCAGAGGAGGGCGCAAGCAAGAGCGTCCCAGGCAGAGGCCGACCGGCAGCGGCCGCGCCTGCGAGCCGGCACCCACCTGTCCAGGTTGTCGATGAAGTCTCGCACGTCGTCGGGCAGGATGACGCGGTGCTCGCCCATGTCGCGGTAGTTCCCCAGCACGCACACAGGCACGTGCGTGGGCACTTTGGGAAGCTCCCGGAGAATGTAGTTGAACGTCCTTGGGAGGCACACGTGGGGAGAGACCCGCCTTAGCTTCGGCCCCCAGGGAAGAGTGTGGCGGAATGGCCAGCGTGCACACTGCCCCCGGCCAGCCCTCAAGCAGCACGGAGTGCCCTCCTGGATGCCCTCGCGGGCCAGAGCCCTTACCACTGCTTGGTGATGTCGAACATCATGACCACCCCGTTGCAGTTCTTGTACACGTCCAGGAACTCGGCATCCAGGGCCATCTCGGACTCCGCCTGGGGATGGGGGAGTCGGGCCTCAGAGACGGTGCCCCAGGCCAGGCCCCCAGGTGAGCACCCACCCTCTCCTGGGAAAGGCCGGGCGGGACTTTTACAACTGAACAGACAACGGCTATGTTCATTTCGGGAAAAAACCCGCAGACGCAAGGTTATCTGGAGTGGAGGCCACGTCGTGCCCGCCCTCAACTGAGGGTCTCCCGCATTGGCCGTCGGCAGCGTCCTGACCTTGGGGCTCACGGACGCCCCACTGCTGGGACAAATGAGATGAAGAAATGCGTTGCAGAGCTGAGGATGCATGTCCCAGAGAACCTTCCAGAGCGCACACACCAGGGAGGCTGCAGTGCTGGGGGCGGTGGCAACATGCCCACAAAGACCACACAGACCTGGGCCAGGCAGTCACTGAATCTTCCTGTCCTAAAAGGGAGTCCTAAAGGCTGCCCGCTGGCAGGAGGCCATCTACGGACAGGAGGACACGGAGAGAAGGGCCCTTGGAAGCCATCAGAAAGCTTTGCAGACGGGAAGGAGTGCTAGCTGGCCCCTGACTTCTTTGTGTTGAGGTGGCAGCCGTGGAGAGAGCCCTCTCGGAGCCACACCCATGCCCACGTGTGCCCGGGGCCACACCTGAAGGTATGCCTATGCTTTTAACGGCTGAGGCCTTTGTAACACGGATATAAAATTTGGCCACTTCGCCTAAATACCTCGCCGGTCACCCCAACTCCGAGTAGGGTCTGGCAGGCGTCCCTGACACAGAGCAGCAGCTCAGGTGACCCCAGCCGCCCCAACGCGACCAAGGGCAGCACGGGAGTGGCCACTGAGCCCACCTGAGCCCACCAGCACAGACGGGGTCCTCACGAGGGCCAGGCCAGGCAGGAGGCAGAGGGGTCTGAAGAGCGGCTGCCCGCGCACAACCCCCCACCCGAAACAGTGGGCCGCGTGGGAACCGGCGCAGCTCACCTCCTGGGGGTCAGTGTCCATCTTCAACGCATCACCGCGCTTCTTGCACTTTCCTTAAGACAAGACGCAAAGTCACAGGGTGGAGCGCAGGGCCCAAGCACGGCCTGAGGGGGTAGCAGCCCCTCCTTGGGTCCCGCTGTCCCCATGCCCCTGCGCCCACCTCCAGTAGGTGCCTTACGGGCTGGGGTTGGAGCCCCCGGAACCTTAAGGCTGGACATGGCCAGGAGCCCAGGGAGGCCACGGAGGCTCCCTGAGCCGGTGCTGAGGGTGGACGAGCTGGGCTTGGGGCCAGGAAGCCGTGGAACCACCTGAGCAGTAGGAGCTCCCACGCCCGCCCCCCCCTCCCTCCGTCTCAGACATTTCTGACAGGGGAGGAAGGACCACTTGTCACCCTAGGGGCCCAGGGCCCTCAGTCTCAGAGCAGCGGGCTGGGCGAAACCAACAAACCGGGGTTCGTTTATTAGAAGGCCGCCCTCTGCCTCTTCCACAGCCTCTCCCAGAACCTCTCACCACCCTCCGATCCCGTCTCTGGAGGCGCCCCAGCTCCACAGACGCTGGCCACCTCGCGCCCTCCCAGTGGATGCCTGGGGCCACAGGGTCGAGGCCCGAGCATGACGACTGTCGACAGGTGTGGCCGAAGCCCAGGACGCGCCACCACCGCCCGGCCGCGAGCGGAGCGGGACCTGGGCCCGCGCTCCTGGGAGGAGGGCCCGGCAGCCAGAGTTACGCCGCGCCCACCCCCACCGTGAGGGGCACCGTCTCTCAGCCGCTGCCACCCCCCTCCAACGCGATGCCCTTTGCTGCTGTGGACGAGCCTCGGACCGTGTCCAACAGGGGACCAGTTAGGGTGGTGGAGAAGGCACTTTTCCTTCCCACTCTGAAGACTGCCACCCGAGGGGGACCCGAGGACGGAGCTGTGGGGATGCCGAGCGCTCACACGGAATGCTGCCCCCGCCCCAGGCTGCCAGCACATGAGCAAGCCTCCTCTCCGCACTGCGAGGAGCTCTGTGGTGAACAGCCACCCAGGGAACTGCGGCCAGCCCATCACCGCCCTTCCATGGGCGGGAAGTGGGGTGCTCGGAGGTTCCCAGCACAGGGCAGTGTCTGCCTCTGTACCATGAGGCCGTTCCGTCCACTGAGGACACGACACGCTGCTGCGTGGAAGGGGTCCCGTCGCCAAAGACAGAGCCCATCCTGGACACGGGCATCCCGTCCCGAATGAGGGCAGACCCAGGGAGTCGGAGCCAGGCACGCGGGGGCAGGGGCGTGGGATGCGCCGGGGCACGGAGGGCAGCCTGGCCCAAGCGACGGCTCCCCCTCACAGCCGGGATGGCGGCTGGGCCGCAAGGGGCTGCTTCCTAGTGCTACCCGGCCACATGCACCCAGGACGCAGCGCGAGCGCAGTCGGGAGCACGAGGGCCCTCCAGGCCCCATGGGGTTCAAAGCATCCTGGCGGCAGCAGCCCCGGCGTGGCGCTCGGGCTCAGGGCAGCCGCGTCCTCGCCCGGCTCGGTGGGTCCTCGGAACCCAAACCCACCTCCGAAGAACGTGGTGTAGGAGAGCGCGCGTGTCCCGCACCAGAAATCACAAGCTCGTAGAAGACAACCTCCCTTTGTCCCTGAAGGACGGGAGGAGCTATAGCAGGCCTGCGGGGTCAGAGGCCAGGCCTGGGGGTCGGAGGTCAAACCTGTGAGGTCAGACCACGAGCATCACAGAGGAGGGGCCTATGGCCTGGGGGCAAGGAGGGAATGAATGAGATGGAACGCTGGGGGCGCAAATGCCCACGCGCCCCACCCCGCCTGCCTGGTGCACACAGGCACGGCCACTTGGGGTGTGCGTGCTGGGGTCCCCGAAAGCTCACGCCACTTCAGAAGCCAAGGACCCTTGGCTCTGAGCACAGGGGCAGGAACAGGTGGGCTGCCACACCCACGGTGCTGCAGGAAGGGCTCCCGGAACAGCCCCACAGAGCCTCTGGGTGCGGTCCGTGTCTGCCCTCCATGGCCAAGTGCTCAGCTCAAGCGGGTGGAACAGGTGTTTCAAGAGCAAAGACCATGGTGCCCCGACTGGGCAGCACTGGGGGTTCCACCCTGGACCACACGCCCGGAGCCCAACGGCACGGTCAGCACAGAGCCAGGCCTCCGATGGCCCCTGTGCCCAGCAGCCAGAGTCAAGGGACCGAGGCGCCAGGAGGTGGCAGAGGAGGGGCCGCCAGCAAGGGAGAGAGGACAGCTGTCCTCCACAGCACAAGCAAAGCTTGCAAGAGAAAAGCACGCTCACAGAAGGATCTGACTTACCTTTGTCAACTACATCCCAGACTTCAACTTTCACGATATCGTCAGTGGCTAAAACGGGGAAAACAGTAAGATCAGCACCCAGCGTGAACTTCCGGTTTCAAAGATGGGCGGCCTTCAGGGGCCGTGTGGATGTCACTGTCCCCACCCGGCGCCTCCCCAAGGGCCCCTGCTCCCGCCCAGGCTAGTGGGCGCTGTGCCCAGGACACCCCCTCCCTGGAAGGCAGGGAACAATGTGGTCACCTCCTCAGCTGACACGACCCCGTGTCCCAAAGGGTCCCGGGGTCGGGCTCGTGCCCAGCCAGGACCCAGGCCCCGCTTCTGCGGGAAGGCCCAGTTCCAGTGATTCTGTCCCTGCTCCTTGGCAGAGGTCTCCGCCCTGCTGGGTGCGGGGGGCCAGGGGAGCAGGCTCTGGGACTGGCCAGTCTGGCGTCAGGGCCCGTGCACATGCCTGGGCCATCAGCGGCTCCACCCGCCACCCCAGGGACTCCGTGGGGAGAGGGGAGAGGCGGGGAACTGCCGGGCACCCGCCACCAAGCTGCAGGGCACAAGAAGTGCGCTGTCCCCGCCAACTTCACCCCATACCGGGAAGGGGTGCCCTAGGGGGTGAGGCTTCCCTGTGCAGCTGGCAGGCAGGGCAACACTGAGTCCACACAGCTGTCCTACGTCGCAGCCTGGCCAGCCCTCAGAGGGAGTCGGAACTTCTACAAAGGCCGGTGTGTCCTGCCGTTGGCCCGCTGGATTTTGTTTTTTCAACGCAAAGGCGTGTTTAAAATGGCTCAAAGGTCTTTTTGCTCTCTGGCTCCTGCGCACGCAGAGTGGATCCCCTCCCGCCCAGCGGGGCGCCCCGTGGTCGCTGTCCCCCAGGGGCGGAGCGGAGGTGCCCACCATTCTGGCTACGGCCGGGTGGCCGCCACGTGTGTTCTGCCCACCGGGCAATCTCGCCAACAGACCCCCTCCCAGAAGCCTGTGGGGACCGGCACTTTACAACTGCCACCGGGAGCTGGGCTCCAAGGCCCAAGGGGCCTCTGTCTGCTGGGGCCCAGCATGCGCCGTGGCCAGGATGGTCCCCGCCCGGAGGCTCTGCCCCCGGCACGTCCGAAGGTCTGGGCCTCTGGCCCCGCTCCCCAAGTGGACCGAGTCTCCCGTAGGACAGGGGACTTCAGGGCGACCCCAGAGCAGCTTTGATGAGCCCCCCAGTTCATGCGTGCGCGGTGCTCCTGTGACAACCCCAGGGTGGGGGAGGATGACGGGAGGAAAACCCTACCCGGCAGGCCGGTGCCCGCCCCGCCCCCCGGGAAGCCCGCCCCGCCCCCCGCCGCCCTCACTTTTGTAGCTCCAGTGGATGCTGGTGACCTGGATCTCCTGTGTGGGGATGTACTCCTCCACGAACTTCTTGCCCTGCAGCCGGTGCCACAAGGCTGTCTTGCCCGTGTTCCTGTCCCCTCGGATCACGATCTTCACTGCGGGGCAGAAAGCACAGATCAGGCAAACGGTCAAGGCAAAGGCAAACTTTCACTCCATTGAGAGAGTCCACGCATGGCTTCTTGTGCACAGACGTGGTCAGTGTGGCGGGCGAGCCAGGAGAGCTGAGTGAGGTGGGCTGGCCAGGAGCCCCCAGAGGGACGAGGCCGTGGGCACACGTTCGCTCGCTCGGGGGACCGGCAGCCCTGCTCTCCCCCAGGCCCCCGACGGACTTCCTCCGGGGCAGGTGGTCGACCTTGGGACTCTGCACTCGGGAACACAGTGCTCCAGAGCCGGGTGCCCGTGGGGCAGGTTGGGGCAGGCTGTGCTCAGCTCTGCAGGCCCCACGATTCCCACGTCTGCTCTTACCCTACCTTCCCAGAGCCCCGGCATCTTCGGTGCAGGATTCTACGGGACGCAGGGCTCCTCGAGACCACATCTGGGGTGACGACAGGAAGCCTGGATTCTACTCTGCTTGCTCAACCAGTATTTAGGAGCGTGGACGTGGAGGGCTGGGGGCAGCGTCTCCCCCACGGGCACCGAGCACCTGGAGGGCCGGCGTGGACTCCGTGCTTCTCACCCGGCCATCCTCTAGGGCGCCACCTTCTACGTTTTCAGTGTACCGGCACCAAGTCACCCGTGACCTTGCATGTTCCAGACTTCGTGGTTGCTGCTGTGCACTCTTCATCCTTGCGGATATTTGTTTTGTCTTTTTAATTAATCTCCCCAGAGGTTCGTCTACGCGACCAGGCACGCACACACACCCTGTGTGTTTTGTGGGACGCCTCCACTGATCCTTCTTAAAGACGACTTGCTTCTGCTTTTGTCTTTGTCGTTTACTCCCTTTGACTCTCTCGAGGTTTATCCTGTTCTTCTCCTGGGTTTTCACGCTGGAGTCTCAGGCTGATGGCCGCCACAAGTACGTGAGTGTTCATTATCACGGGATTACAAATACTTCTTTGAGCCATAAATTATTCAGAAATATTTTTAAGATTGCCCCCAAAGCTGTACTTTTTGTTATTCCTATCCAGTTCCACTCACTGTGGCCACAGAATGTGGTTTCTATGACACATATTCTTGGGTGTCTGTTCGGACGGTCAGTGTTAGGGACGCTCCTTGGTTCGAGTGGGGCTGGGTGCAGACACCTGCTCTTTACTGAGTCTTCCTCTCGCCTGGCCGGTTGTCTGACCTGCACCCAGTGTGAGTCCCCACAGCTCCAGCACGAGGACCCCACGGGTGCAGCTTCCTTGTGGCTGATATTGACCCACTGCCTGGTTCCACAACCCTGCTTTCAACCTTTCTATGCCATCGTGGGTTGGACGTGTCTCTTACACACCACACAGCCAGAAAGAAATCAAATCACAGTCTTTCTTTCGCTGGAGCGTCTGCCTGTTCACATTCCCTGGTGGCCAACAGAGGTGGGTAACCCCCTCCACCACACGTGATCATTTCTAGTCACTTCCGGGGTTCCCTCCCCTCTTTTCTGCCTTCTCTCATGTTGGGCGAGGTTTTTGGTTTTTTTCTTTTACTCCTCTTTTGCCTGGTATTTATTTGGAAAATTTGAGATCTATTTCTATTCTTAAATTTTTAACACACACCTTTGCTGCAGTAAAGTCTGAAGTTAATACGTGTCCTTGGCTCCCACTTACACACAGCTCTGGTCACGCCATCGTGGGTTACACGCTGACTGCTAGCGCTCTGGCTTCTCCTCTGCGTTCCCCACGGGAGTCGCGATGCTTGTTCACCCATTTCCGCGCCTTGCTAACCTCCTCCATCTCCCGAGCTCCCCCTCCATCTGTCTGGAGTACCTCGCCCGGGATTTATCTCAGCAGGAACCTTCGCACAGAAACTGTCCATCTTAGACCGGAGAGGCGCTGAATCGCACTCACTCACTCGGTGTAGATTTCTAGGCCACCCAGGATTCCGCCTCAGGAACATCTCCACCACCATCGCTGTCAGCATGCTGTCAGGCTCTTGGCTGTCCCTCTGCTTGCGCTGGTCGCTTCTACAATTTTCCTCGTTGATTTTGCTGTCCTGAATTCCCATGATGTGTCCAACTCTGGGAGTTTGAAAGCCCTGGCCTTGGGTTTCTTGGAGTTTCATGTACTCCGGGAACTCCAGAAGGTCCTAGCCTGCATTTCTGCAGTAACTGCCTCTTTTCCATCCCTGCTATTCTTTCCTTGAGACTCAGATCACACGTGTGTGGGCATCGCTCAGTTCTGGGCCCGCATCTCCCTGCCAGGTGCCAACGCCACCTTCAGCTATTATGCTGCTTCGCCTACCTGCTGGCTTTTTGTTTTCGTGACCGTGCTCTTTCATTTCTGGAGGGTCTTCTCTTTGGTTCTTTTTTCAAACACTGCTTGTCTGTCCAGAGTCTTGATATAATCTTAGAACTGTTTCCTTCTTTTATATCTTCACCAATTTTAACATATATGGATATTTGTTTTCTATTCTGTTTTGAGAATGCAAACTTCAACTGAAATCCTTTTAAAATTTGAAATTTACTCTTCAAAAAGGGTAATTAGAAGAAACCGTATAACGTCAGAAATAAATAAAATGATGTGGTTTCATCCATTAAAAAAAGGAATTGGCCTCTACTTTTTTTGTTTTGTTTTGTTTTGTTTTGTTTGTGTGTGTGTGTGTGTGTGTGTGTGTGTGTATGTGGTACACAGGCCTCTCACTGTTGTGGCCTCTCCCGTTGCGGAGCACAGGCTCCAGATGCGCAGGCTCAGCAGCCATGGCTCACGGGCCAAGCCTCTCCGCGGCACGTGGGATCCTCCCGGGCCGGGGCACGAACCCGTGTTCCCTCCATCAGTAGGTGGACTCTCAACCGCTGCGCCACCAGGGAAGCCCTGGCCTCTACTTTTAAATTAAAAAGTCAAATCAATCTCAGAACCTTAGTCATTGGCTCAGATAAGCTAAATAAGTGATTCACTGAAAAACCCATAATTAAGATTCACCCAAGGAGTGATGAGGAGTCCTTTGCTTAAGAAGCACGTGGCATGCCCGACGTTTTACTAAACAGAATAACTCTCTATTTCTACTCTACGTCTTTTCTTTTACTGTAAGTAAAGATACGATGCAGAAGACACAGGGATCTACTACAGGACCCAAGAATCTCTTCCACTCCCTGATTCAACAGCAATTCACTCACACTGCCACACATTTCCTGCAAGACAGGGAATCTTTTTTTTGTATTTTCATACAAAAAAAAAAGTATGGTTTATCTTGGATGCAAATGATGCCATCAATCACTCTGCAGGAGGCACAACTGAAATCCAACGATGCCTTTTCTCCTTAGCACCAGCAGGGATCACTAGACAGGCGCCCAGCTGGCCACCTCCTCCTGGGCGGCCCCTCACCCCCACCGCAGCAGTGGCTCCTCTGCTCAGAGCCCTCTAAGGTGTCCCGTTCACGGAGTCCCCAGGATGGGGTGAGGGCCGCACTTCTGCGGCTTGGCCCCCCGTGCCTCTCTCCTGACCTCGCTCCGCTGTGACCCCCTCGGCCCTTCTCCACGAGGCCCAACCCCAGCCCCCACCCTGCTCCACTCCTCCACCCTTCAGGTGGGTTATATGGTTACCTCCTCATCATGTTTAGTGCCCAGAGTCTGCCTTTCTACGCCCACTAGAATGGAAGCTCCACAAGGCAGAGACTGCTGTCTGGGTTTTCACTGATCTACGCTCAGTAAATATTTGCTAAGTAAATGAACGCTAGGGAAGGAAAACCTATAAATGAAAACGTGGCAGATCACGGGCAGCAAACGCTCGGGAATTTGCAAATCGGCCCTGCTGCGGCAGGTCAAATAGTTTGCCAAACACAGCTGCTTATTTCCGAAAGAAAAAGCTCTCTTATCCAGAAACCAACCTTTCAAAGGTTTCTTGGCAAGGAAGTGTTTAACTCCCTTTTAAGCTCTAGCACTGAAATCCAGCCAGGACTCTGGTCGTCCTGATGTCTGGAGGCTTTCTCCGTGACGGATGCAGCCTGGAGCCAGGGCAGTCCGGACGAAATGCACAAGACCGGTGCTTCCCCACTGGACCCAACACAGGTAGAAAGAGCAGACCAGCACAGGTAGCATCCTTCCACTTTACACGCTAATGACTTCGAAACCATGGACATCGTCCAATGTCTCATTTGGGTTTTGATTCCAAACAGGATGTGTATGCTGGGACTCTGCATGGGTGTCACTTCTCATCATCAGAGCAATTTCAAAGAAAATGACTTATCTGCCCCAGGAGGACAAGGTTCTGTAAGAGACACTCATCAATTCTTACCCATAGAAGTCCTGAGTCTATAACTATCATATTGCTGGTTTGCTCCCCTAAGTAAGATGTTTTGGGAAATAAATATTAGAAATGTTCTATTCTACTAACTAATAAAAAAAATTTAAAAGTTTCAAAATTGCAGTATTAGCCAACTACAGGGGCAGCATCACCCTGAAATGTCCTGTGGGCGCAGCACCCCGTTTCTCTCAACTGCACCACCTTTCATTCATTTTGTCACAGATCAGAATCTGCCCCCCTTCTCCCCAACTTCCTGAGGCGGGTCTCTTCTCTGGAAGGACTCCAATGTCCTTTCTACTTTTTTACTCCCGCCCACCCAGGACCGGGGGTGTGCCCACCAGGGAGTGCTTTTCCAAAGGTGAACATTTTTCAGGTCCAGTTTCCAAAGGACTAAGATTAAGTTTTAAAAAATAATACCATAAATAATAAAATTAAATAAGGGAACCAAAGGTAGATTGTAAAGACTTGTGTACATGAGTATTTTGACTTACTATTCTCTTCTTGGAATGTGAGAGAAATACACACAAAATTGGGTAAAATACATGCAAAACGATCCCTCTTTTAAATCCAAAGTCTTTCCAATCAGTTTTCTTTTTCTTTTTTTTTTTTTTTTTTTTTTGCGGTACGCGGATCTCTCACTGTTGTGGCCTCTCCCGTTGTGGAGGGCAGGCCCCGGACGCGCAGGCTCAGCGGCCATGGCTCACGGGCCCAGCCGCTCTGCGGCATGTGGGATCTTCCCGGACCGGGGCACGAACCCGTGTCCCCTGCATCGGCAGGCGGACTCTCAACCACTGCGCCACCAGGGAAGCCCCAATCAATTTCTTAATATGGTACATTATTACTGAAATATGGGTCATCACAGATACTGAAAGGCTCCCCTGAAAGTAGCAAAGGGAGGAATGTCCAGCATCTTGTAGCAATATATGTAAATACTTAAAGAGGGAAACAATTTAAAAGCAGAGAACATTAAAGAATCTTTAAATGCTGCTAGCAAAAAGCCAGCAAGATGGAAAAACTTTAAAGAGGTCAAGAGGACAGTCAGCCTCTAGGAGCTACACAATTTACATAATTTATAACTGAGGACTGGAAACGACCTGGGCTTTCAGGGCATCTGGTAAATAACTCCTCTTTCCCGTAGGAGAAAAGAAATCTCTACAATAACAAGTAAGAGCCTGTGCCTTCTGGAGCTTTTCTAAATATATCCCTTACAAATGCTTCTTTTTAAAAAAAAAAAAAAAAGAAAGAAAGGGGGCAAGAATGTGCGGCGTAGCTGACATTCCGTCTTCAAACGGGGTACGGAGTCTACAAAGAAAAATCCCATAGCTCAAACTACAAGAGCCAGGGGAGTCCTCCGCTCTCTTCTCTTGCGGGTAACCCCACGATTCATGGATGGAGAGCTCCACCACCCCCTTTAAGAAACGTCATACACTACAGACTCTCCCCACGTTATGTAAGAATCCCTCTTAGACGAGGTTACCTGGACCAATGAGGGTACAGCAAATGCACCAGGAACAGCCTGGACCAATTTCACTCGAATGTCCCATCGTGCCAGCATTCCTCGGGAATGACCCACAGGTCAGAGGGGAGCGCCGCGGGCCGAGGAGCCCACCTTCTGGCCCTGGGGTCCTCTAGGACCTCCTCTCCGGCCCGCATCACCTCCCAACCCCAAGGGAACGCCCCTGGGGCACCCGCAACGTGCCCGGCACAGGTAAGGGCTCAGCTCACCTGCACACAGACGGCGAGGCCCTCGGAGCGCGACGGGTCCCCCAGCGCTTCCCGGGCGAGGCCCGCCCCGGTTACCACAAGTCCTGGACGGCGCGGCCGGGGCCTGCGGACCCCGCGGGACGGCGCCCCCTGCACCCGTGCCCCCACTTTCCACGTGCCCCCCGCAGGAACCCCACGACGGGCCATACTCACTGTTGTACTGCACCCCCTTGGCGAAGCGCCTCTGCAGCGCCTGGTTCATGGACTGCAGCCCGGCCGGGATGTTCTTGTCGCGGCCCGGAGCCTGCTCCGACCCCACCAGCTTCTTGAGCGCGGAAAACATCTTCCCGCTCCCGCGTCCGAGCCCGGCGCGGCTCTCGAGTTCAGCGGCAGCGGCGGCGCGGCGCGGATCGCACCATGTCCCGGGCCCCGGCGACCGGGCGCCTGCCTCGAGGGTGGCTCAGGGGCTCAGCCGCGGAGGCTCAGCTTCGGCCCCCGCGGCCTCCGGCGCGGCCGCTCTGCGATCGTCAGCGCCGCCATCTTGGCGCCGGCTCGGCGGGGCGCGCGGCTACGGGGCTCCGCGAGGGCCACGGGAATGCAGCGCGTGGAGAGGTGCGCGTGCGCAGAATGCTGCGGTCGCGGGGCGTGCGGCTACGGGGCGCCGTGAGGGCCACGGGCGGGTGGCGCGCGGAGGTACGCTCTCGCGCGGGGCGGTGCAGGTGAGGGGCTGCGGATTGCGCAGTCCCGCCTTCCGAACTGCCCCCAGGGTTTCAGCTCAGCCCGGACCCCCTACGCACTCTTACCCCTGAACCCTCGGGCCCAGATCCACACCGAACACCCCACCTTCCCCGCAGACTTCCCTACGCTGTCCCCCACATCTGCGTCCCCTCAGGTGCCCCGCAGTCCTGGAAAAATGTTTATTTGTGTAGCCAATGACGTCATGGGGGCGGGGTGTGCTGGCGAGGCGGGTTCTTCCTCTTCCGGTCACTTCTTCTTCTTCTTGGCCACCTTGAGCTTCCCCTCGATCAGACGCTGGCCCTGCCTCTTGATATCGGCCCGCGAGGGTACGTAACTGTGGTCCACGTCGGCGAACTGGAAGGTCTCTGCAAAGGAGAGGGGGAGGGCAGCCGCGCCCGCAGCCCGTCTGCCCCGTGAGGGTCCCCAGATCCTGGATTGTCTCCTGGCGTCCGTTCACCGCAGGGCCAATTGTACCAACGACGTATATTTCTTACTTTCTGTGTTCCTGATGCTCTGGCATTTGGGGTCTCGCACAGCCGGGGAGAGAGACAGACCAGGGCTCACCCAGACCTTCCAGAGCCCACACCCGACCACCTCTGTCTAACCCACACCCCAAGCCTGAATCACCCAGGGCCAGGCGCCAGGCAACTGGGGACAGCCCCTGTGCCCCAACCCTGCTGGAATTATTCGAACGGGCAGATCTTACGCTGTGTGCCCTGCCTTGCCCTTCCCACAGAAACCTCAATAAGGGCCCTGGCCAAGGCCTTCCCCCCTGCCTGCCTACTGGCACTGGTGCCTCCCTGTGTCACAAAAGGTGGTAAGTTCTTTCAATGGCATTAACTTCGCCAAGTCACCTCCATAAATTAAAAATCCTGTGGGTGCAACTGACACACCCTTTCCATCCCTTTAGCCCCCACTGTCCCTCCAGGCCGCCCTGGTCAGATGCAGCAAGCGCCATCCCCAACCTCTGCCTCTGCACAGCTCAGGCCCACCACCAGCTGCTGGGTGGCCTGTACCTATGACATCCCCCTCTATCTCCTCAAAGCTGATCCTGGTGTTCCGCTTCTCCTTCAGGACCGAGGACTCCAGGGCATCCTTCACCTTCGTGTGGACCTGCAGGGCATGGGGACTGTCAGCTCCGAGGGCACACGGGGCGTGTGGGCACCCCCCGGGCCAGGGCTACCTCCTCTGTCCTGGGCACCATCTGCACTCGGTCAGCCAGGTACAGCAGCTTCTCCTCGCAGTATGCCAGCTTGCTGTACACGTCCAGGCTGTCGGAGGGCAGTGCTGCTTTCTGCGGCCAGAAGGAACAAATCGTCTCCCTCTGGCCCCTCCAGGGGACGCTCTGTGCTGGGGGCTCCTCCACGCTTCCCTGGTACCTGGGCCGTGGGCAGGGGGACACCGATCAGGCGGATGTGGAGGTTCTCGATGCCAGTTTGCATGGTCAGCAGCAGCTTCTGGCTCTTGGCCATGTTGGCGTGGGCCAGCTGCAGGCGGTCTTCCTCCTCCTTCAGCATGTCCTTCATTTTCTTCTCAACAGACTTCAAGCTGTTGAGGATGAGGGAGGTGGATAGCGGACCGAGGGCAAGGTAGCGGAGTCCCGAGCGGGCGCCGTGCTGATTCGGGCTCAGGAGCTCAGATGCGGGCACTTGGGGCCCCTCGGCAGCGGGTGCGCTCAGCTCCGAGCCTGGTGCCAGCCACGGGTTAGTGAGGAGAAAGTCAGGGGCTCCCGGGTACCTGATGGAGCTGGGTGTCTGGTGGAACTTGAGCATCACCTCCTCCATCTCCAGCTCCTTTGTCACGGCCTCCAGCTGCGCCCGCCTCCCCTCACAGCTCGCCATCTGCAGCTTCAGGTTCTCCTCCGTGTTCCTCTGAGCTAGGAACCGGCCGGCGATGTCCTGGCGGGGCCAGTGGGGCGAGGAGCAGGTGTGAGCCAGGAGGGAGCTTGTTCGTCTGGCTCCCAGTGGTCAGTAACATTGACCGTAGCTGGGTGTTGAGGACCTGTGAGGCCCTCTGCGTGTGTCACCCACGTGACACAGGCAGAGGGGCCAGACGACCCCAAGGAAGAGCCAGAGAGGCCACCGCCAAGAGACTGCGTGGACAAGCTTATGTCAGGACCATGGACAGGAGCTCGAGGCTTACTAATAATAAATCCAGGGCGGATTAAAATAAAGGGGGTGGGGCGGAGAGGCAGCTGTGCGTCAGGATGCTGTTGGCTTGGGAAGGGGAAGGAGTTAAGAGGTGAAGGCCACCTCCTCGGGCTTTGATCCTCAAATTCCAGCAGGCTCTGTGCAGCCCCTGGGACACGGCTCGGATTTGCCAATTGCGTGCCCGGAGTGCCCGCTACTCTGAGCTGTGGGGCCGCTGCTGTGTGTTCCCATTCACGCAGAAGGCGTCTGCAGAGCCTGGCCCAGCTCAGCCGGGCCTTGGCCCGGGGCAGGGGCCCCACCCGTCCTTCTGCTCCCACCCCAGGAGTGCCAGGGAGCAGTACCCAGGGGTGACAGCACTGCACAGCAGTCTTGACTTTCTCCACCAAAGCCATCACGTCCATCTGGTATTCGATGTCAGCCTTGGAGGTCTCCCTTCTCACTGGGCACAGCAGAGGGGAAGGTCAGCCGGCATACAGGAATGCTGTGGGGGCTCTGCGCGGGGCCACCCAAGAGCTGGGTACCCGTCAGAGTCGCCTTCACTTTAACTGGCTCCCCCCTCGGCCAGCCCTCGAGGGGTGCCCCAAGGCAGCTCCATCCAGAGGAGGGCCAAAGCGGCCTGGCACAGTGGGGCTTAGCGGGGCTTCTCAGAGGTGGCTCAGGGGTGCCGGGGCATCGCCGAGTGCATTTTACAGCTGAGAAGCCGGGGGCTCAGCCACCCCTGGCCAAGAGCCCAGAGCCGGCAGCAGCACCTCGAAGCATGCGCTGTGACCGTTGGTGTGCACCGGTGCAGGTCTAGCCAGGGAGGGGCCGGGGCTCATCGGTCTCCCTCACCCCAGCCCCCACAGTTTACCCCCACCTCTCAGGAGCCTGGCTGGGGTGGCAGGAGCTGAGCACTTACCTTTCAGAGTTTCGGGACCCATCCAGTTGGAGGGGAAGTGCAAGTCCCTCTGGCCCTGCGGAGGCGGGGGGGAGGAGGAGGTGAGGGGTGTCCTCTGTGGGGCAGGGGCTGCTGTGCCCGGTGTGGCCCGGACTCACCCAGCGGTATTTCTCGCTGGTCTCCTTGGTGTGGATCTTGTCAATGAGCTGCTTCTGCTGGTTCAGCCGGTTCTCCTGTGCCTGGCGTTCCTCGATGAAGGTGGCCTCCCCTTGCCTCATGTTCATCTGGGGACACAGGAAGGGGGGCGGGGGTCTGTCCCACCGAGGCCACCCGGGGTGCTGATCCAGCATCAGTCCCCGTCTTCCTGATTTGGGACACGCTCCGCCTGCGACCATCACCCTCCCCCTTTGCGCTCTGCCCTCCTCTGGGACGCCCCCCTCCTGCCTGGCCTCTGAGCCTTCCCTTGCGTTACACCCCTCCGGCTGCAGCCATCGGCTCAGGGACCGCCTGGGACGTGCCTCACAGATTTCTCTCTGCAGCCCCTGTCCTCCTCCGCCTCTGCCAGCTCCCCTTAGAGCGCACTAGAGTGGATTCCCCATGCCTAAACACAAACTCATCATCTCCCCCCAGACCTCCTGTCTCCCAGCACATCCTGCTTTGGTGGCTAAATCCACTGTCTGTCTGTGCCTGCTCACGCATCCTGGATGCCAGCCTCTGCCCTTGCCTGCATGTCTCACTCGCCCCACCCCTCATCGGGGTGACCTCGTAAAGGCTTCCCGGCTCCGTCCGAGTTCGGCCACCCATCTCCACCACTGGTCTGGCCCAAGTGACCAGTGTCTTGGCCCTGGTCCCCTCCAGTCTCTGCATCCAGAGCACACCCGTTTGGAGACACGAATCTGATACCGTCTCCCCCCATCTCCTCCCAAGGCTCCAGGTTAGGAGGCAGGTGGCAGCCGCCGCCACCTGCTGCCCACACAGGCCCCAGCCCCCACGCCTCCTTTTGGCCCTGTTACACCGCAAGACGGTGTTGCCCACCCTCCGACCCCCAGAATCCGCCATGCACCGCCTTCCTGAGAAGGTCCGAACCCCAGGGTGGCCCCACTTCAGGAGGAGGGGGCAGGCTGGCCTGGCAGGGGCCTCGGCACAGAGCGGGTGAAGGGGCGGCGCCTGCCCCATCCCGGTCAATTCTCTGCCTCCTCTGTCTACCTCGTGGCTTCTGCGCCTGGTGGGGCCCCCTCTGCCCAGGCTCACAGGTGGTAAGGCGAGCAGGCCATCCACTGGACTCCTCCAGTGATGACAGGGGGTGTGGGCATGGGGGTGTCCCGACGGACCCTGGGCCAGACAGGTTCAAGAGGTAGCCCTGTGGGGCCCCCAGCCTGGGACCTGCTCTCACCTTGACCTCATCCGTAATCGTCACGGCATCTTGGCACATGACTGTCATGTCCGACAGTTCCGAGCAGTAGTCAACCTCGCGATTCTGCAGCTTGTCCAGCTTTGTGGGGTACCCTGCCAGCTTCTGCAGCAGAGGGCGAGGGTAGGTGGGCACAGAGCCTGACAGTCCAGGGGCTGCGGGCCAACCACAGGCTCCCCTGGCCCCTCCCTCGTTCTCTTCTGGCCCCCATAGTGGACCACGCCTACTCCCCACCCCTCACCCCGGACTGTGCAAGCCCAGAGGACAAGTATACCCTGGCCTGTGGCCCTAGCCGGGACCAAAGCAGGTGAAAGGACGTGTTTTGGGAGGGAAAACGGCATCTTCCTGGTGGATTCTCTCACTGCCCAGGGCCAGCGTCCAGAGACACTTCCAAAGAAGTTGTGATGGGATGTCCCACCACGTGAGAGGTGACTGTGAAACCCTGGGAGGCTGGCTGCTGTCTCAAAACACTGGTGTGGGGTCAGAGACTCAGGACTCAAGGCCAAGGCTGTAACCTGACCAGCTGGCGTGGGACCTAAGGAAAGCCACTTAACCTGGGTTTTGCCATGTGTAAAGGTAAGGTAATAATGGCTCTTTCAGGAGGTCGCTGTCAGGATGGATTGAGAAGGTATAATGATGTATATTTAGCACAGGGTCAGGTTCATAAATGTCCAATGTATCTTGGCTCTTAGTATTTTGTTGTTGATAACTACAATGTAGAATCTTCACTTTTTTTTTTTTTTAAATGCAAGGGGGACTTCCGTGGTGTTCCAGTGGTTAAGACTCAGCGCTTCCACTGCAGGGGGCACGGGTTCGATCCCTGGTCAGGGAACTAAGAACCCGCATGCTGTGCTATGCGGCCAAAACAAAAAAATGCAGATGAGCACAGGAGTTATTTTTTTTTTTTACTGCATATGTTCTGAAAAGATAAGCAAGTACCCCAGGGAGGACATAATGCATACAGGTGAAGGAGGGGCTGGACCCCAGAGTGCAGTCAGAGCAGGAAGGGGTGTGGGGAGGAGGAGTGGCTCAGGAAGGAGCCGTGGGCAGGGCCACAAGGTGAGTCTCCAGGACCTGGGGCCTGAGGCAAGAGGGACAGGCTGGAGGACAAGGCTGTGTGCTGCCGGGCTCGGGGCACCGTGGGCAGGATTTGGGGGGCGTGACCCCAGCTGCGAAGAGCTGCAATGCCCACCCATCCCACACCCTCCTCCAGACGCATTTCTGTCACCCAGCCACGCTGCCCTCCAGGTCTTCCCCTCCCCTAGCCCCAGGATGAAGGTGGGGTCTTCCCTCTCTCCCGGCCCCACCTGCCAAGCTGCTCCTCTTTGCACCCTGGCACCCACCCTCCAGCCCTCCTCTCCAACTGTCCTCGTCCTCCCCACCTGGCCTGTGGCAGGTGCCTGTGCTCTTCTGTGTGGGGGCCAAGGGGGGGCCTCCAGTGAAGGGGGGGTGCCTCACAGCAGGGCTCACGGCCCCTGGGGGCTTCCCCCTGGCCTTCTCTGCAGGGAGCAGGGTGGCTGGCTTAGAAGAGGTGGGCAGCAAGCGGAGGTTACTGACCTGCTCAGAGGCAGCTTGCCCTGGATGATGTTAGGCACTTCTGAGGGTGCAGGACCCATCTCCTTGGCCTCAGAAGCCAGGGGATGAGAAACGATGGGGCAAAGTAAAAACAACACTAAACCATCAAATAAGAACCCAAACAGGACCTCGCTGGTGGTACAGTGGTTAAGAATCCACCTGCCCATGCAGGGGACACGGGTTTGAGCCCTGGTCTAGGAAGATCCCACATGCCGCGAAGCAACTCAGCCCATGCACCACAGCTACTGAGCCTGCACTCTGGAGCCTGCGAGCCACAACTACTGAGCCCACGTGCCACGACTACTGAAGCTCACAAGCCACAACTACTGAGGCCCGCGCACCTAGAGCCTGTGCTCTGCAACAAGAGAAGCCACTGCAATGAGAAGACCGCGCACCGCAACGAAGAGTAGCCCCCGCTCGCCACAACTAGAGAAAGCCCGCACGCAGGACGAAGACCCAAGCAGCCAAAAATAAATAAGTCAATAAATCACTAAATTTATAAAAAAAACCCCAAACCAAAAAACAAACAATTCTGAGGCAGCACATGATATGCCTTTTTGGAGTAGCAAATAAATTCTTGAAACAACGTTTCCCACCTACAAGGTGCCGCTGCTCTGCTTGGCGCCCAAAGCAAGACTCAGCCTTTCTCGGGGTCACCCGGCCTGGAGGGGAGCTGCGCGCCTGCGGGGCGGCCTAACCCGGAGGGCCCGCCCCCACCGAGGTTCCAGCCCGGCAAACAGGCTGGAGCCTGAGATTCCCGCCCTTCCTGGCCAGCTGGGCTCCCAGGGACCGGGATGCGGTCTCGGTGTCAGGGTGTGGGGTGAGGGGGCTCACTTTTTTCAGGTGGTCCAGCAGGTCCACGTACAGCAGGTGGATATTCTGGCTTGTGGTGATCTTGACCATCGTCTTTTCTATGTTGTTCTCCAGCTGACGGATGACCTGGGCGTGGAGGAAGGGCACATTGAGAGTGCGTGGTGACAGGCCACCTGGCAGTGCAGAGGCCGGCGGGGGCGGGGCGGGGCTTTCTTCCAAGGGGTCCTCGTTCATCTAGCCCCGCCCTTCCACAGAGCCCCGCCCCTCTCCTTCTGTGGCCCCGCCCCGCTCCCCGCCGCCACCTGCAGCATGCGCAGCTCCTCCTTGGTGGCTTCGGGCTGCTTCTTAAGGCTGGCCAGCTCCAGCTGCATGCTCTCCAGCTTCTGCTCGCGCCGCCGCACCAGGTGGATCAGCACGTTGTGCATATTCACGCGGTCGAAGACGTACTTGCGCAGCTTCTCCCGCGCCACCTGGGTCGGGGAGGGCACGGCCCGCGCGTGGGTGCTCGGGGGCCACGGAACGCGCCTGCAGCTGGGCGGGCGTGGAGGGACCCGTGGCAACGCCGCAGGGACGCTGGGGCTGGGAACTCGCTCTGCTCCCCACCGGCTCCACATCGTAGTTTAGTTGCGGTGCACTGGCTGGGCGGGGCTGAGGGGTCCTCCCTGCTGCCTTACCTCCATGGTGCAGCGGCTGTGCGCCAGCCTCATGGGCACGTCCTTCCCGCAGGCCTTGGAGATGGTCCGCTGGTCGTACTGTGGGGCGCGGCGGCTGAGCTGGGGGCTCGGCCCCTCGCGTCCGCCCCGCCACGCCGCCGGCCCCTCCAGGGATTCTCCCCGGGTCTCCTCTGCCCTGTGCTAGCCCAGCAGCAAGACCCCAGCTCCTGGGGCCACAAGGGGCAGAGCGCTGAAGGACTCCATCCGGGCCATCCCTGCTCCGATATGATGGGGGTCCAGAGAGGCGGGTCCCTGGCTCCCCCATATGGCTGCTGCAGGGGGTAGCCCAGGAAAGGGACCTCTGTCGGGCCCCTGGCTCTGCCCTCTGAGGTGGGTGGTGGGGAAACTGCCCCGCCCACCCCGCTTCAGAATGGTTGGGGTTAGAGTGGGGAAAGGAGAGGAGGTGCCCGGCTGTCCACCAGTGTTGGGGGAGGGGCTGTTTCAGCACGTGCCCTGCCCCCCACCCCCAGCCAGCAGGTGGCAGGGAGGGTACCGCTGTCCACCTTCTTGGCCAAAGCCCACTCGTGGGACCCTCTGCGAACGTTGCCGCGCAGGACAGCCAGCGTGGCCTTGTTTTTGACCGTGGTCTCCTTCACCGCCGGGATCTGCAGCGCCCGACATTGCTCTGTGTGGAGGGAGGGACAGGGCAGCCAGGATGTAGGCCAAGGGCCAAGGGCTTGGCCGGGATTCCCGGGTGGGGTAGGCTCCATGCCGGGGAGGACGGAGGTGGGGGTGTGAGATCGCGGTCTCCAAGGCCGCGCTCCTTCCTCCTAGCCTCCATGGGGGCGAGCTTTGCTGCTCAGCAGTGCTCACCTGGACGGCTCTCAGCGCACAGCAGTGCTGGGAGGTGGGGAGGGCGCGGTGCAAAACCAGGGCCGGGCAGGCCTCTGATTTCTTCCAGACCCTCTAGCCACAGAAGTGGGTGGATCCCCTCCTGTCCCCGCTGTCTTTGAGGCCACTGTGCTCACAAATCTCCTTGAAGCCCCCCGCTTCTCCTCCCCCTGCCCCCTGCATGGCAGACCCCTGCGATCCCTTCCCCCCAGCTCTGTTTGGGGGTGAGCAGTAGAGTGGCCCCCAGTCCATATGCCCTGGACTGTCCCTGGGTTAAGATCGTAAGTCCTGCACCCAGGAGCCCCGGAGCCCCTGGGTCACCCCAGCGGCAGCCGCACCCTGGAGCCGGGTGATGGTCTTCAGCTCCTGGATCTGCTCCTCCATCTCTGCCTCACTACGAATCTTCATGGTGGCCCACGGGGTCCTCCAGGGCCCGTCCGCACCTCCCACCCTCTCTGTACTGAGCCTGCCCCACAGAACCACAGTTCAGATTGTCCCTGGAATCTCGGCCCATTGTGACGGGGGCTGAGGTTCTCAATGCCCAGGGAACCCGGGAATTCCTGGCCCACCCCGACGGCCCCACCCCCGGCCCCCAGCCAGCCTCGGGGTTGCTCTCCTGGACACGAGTCTCGTGGCTGCTCTCCGCTCAGGTGTGATGCCTTGGTCAAGGCAGCTTTCTTCCACAGGGAGGTGGCTGGCGGTGGCACTGCACCCTCCCCATCTCCCCACACCCCCAGTGTCCTCCACTGAGCCTCCTAAAACTTCTGACCTCTCACTCCCCACAGGGTTTCCATTCCAAGTTACCCCACTCCAAGTTCCAACTCCAACCCTGGTGACCCGGCTTGTGAGACCCCCCGCAGCCTCGGCCCTGACTACCCCATCTCTCCCTGACCTTCCCTGATCCACCCCCACTTCCCTGGGGAAGTTCTGGGTCCAGCTTCAGCTGTCACTTACTCCAGGAGGAGTCAGTCCCCTCCCTCTGCACCCCCAGCACAAGCTTCCCTTACAGCCATGTGGCCCAAGCCTGGGATTCCAGGGGTGCACCTCAGATGGGTTACTTCTTCCAACCTGCATGAGTTTGCTAACAAAGCACCACAGACCGGTCAGCTTAAACAACAGAAATTTATTGTCTCGCATCCTGGAGGCTTGAAGTCTGAGATCAAGGTGTCGGCAGGGCTGGTTTCTCCTGAGGCGTCTCTCCCAGGCTTGTAGACGGCTGTGTCCTCGTGGGGTCTTTCCCCTGTACTCATCTGTGTCCTAATCGCCTTCTCTTATAAGCAGTCAGACTGGATGAGGTCCCATCCCCATTTTAACTTAATCACCCCTTCAAAGGTCCTGTCTCCAAATGCAGTCATATTCTGAGCTCCTGGGGGCTAGGGCTGTAAACTGTGAGTTTGCGAGACACCGTTCAGCCGTAACAATAGTCTTCACCCATGTGCTGTCACAGCACCCATCTTTCTCTGTGACCTCTCACACAGATCCTTTACTTTTCTGGTCACTCTCAGTTTTTAAAAAGTGAGTCCAGTCCCCTCTGAAACTCCAAGTTCACCCTCTGCCCTCCCTCTGAGCCCAGGTCTTTCCCTCAGGGGGTTGGGAGGGTCTGCCGTGGGCAGGGCCTATTCCCTTGATGCCCGCGTTCTCCCAGGGTGTGAGGCAGAGCCTGTCCCCCAACACTGGTTCTCCTTTCCTCAGATGGAGAACCTCTGAATTTTAGTGGGCACGTGGCTGCCCAGAGCAAGCTGCCCTCCTAGGTGCCTTTGCACTAGGTGTCCCCCATGACTTAGTTCTAGCCAATGGAGTGTTCAGAGAAGTGAGTGAACTGCCCTCCTCCTCCCCTTTCTCTTTCCTGTTGACAGGGATGAAGACCTGATGGCCGGAGCCAGCACAGCTGCCTGGGACCATGAGGTGGATTTGGAGTGAGGACCATTACAGCACAGAACACGCTAAAAGAAGCCTGGGTCCCTGACTCCATACAGCCCCAGACCACCCACTTGAGCTTTTCCATGAAAGAAAATGAAAACTCTAGCTTGCTTACGCCATGGTTATCTTGGGCTTCCTGTCATTTTGCCTTCCCACGAACAGATTCCCTGGTGCATAGTGAGTGTGCAGTAGATGTTCTTTTGCATGACTGGCTAGGTCAGCAGGTGCAGGGGAGGAGCTGGGGCGGGAGCAGCGTGGGCCCTGTGTGCCTTCAGTGTTGCCGGGAAGCCTGCTATAAAGGACGATGGATTGGCCCAGGTTTTATATAATCTCTGCCTCTCCCTCTGTTGGGGGTGGGTGAGGTGGGCAGTCTTGCCCACCCAGGAACACTCCTCCATGTGGACAGAGCTCCAGTAAGCTGACTCTGGCCCCCTGAACCCCTCACTTCCTCCTCCCCTGGGGAGAAGTGACTTAATCTGATAGGTGGGTTTGGAATGATAGGCAGGTGGGCACGGCCACTTCCTGTCCCTTGTCTCCTGGAAGCCAGGTGCTGCCTGGCTGCACACCATCCGCTCTGCTTCTCTGTGCCAGGTGGTACAGAAGCACACCCCTGCATGGAGGGCCCATGGGGCTGTCCAGAGTGTCTAATTCTGGGGTTCAGTGTTAGGAACTGCCCTGGCACCTCCTCCAATCAGCTGTATGGTACCGAGGTGACATTTCTCTCATCTTCTTACTGCTCTGACTTGTTTCCCAACTGCTTTAGAACTCAGGCGGGAAACGGGAGAGAGGAAAAGGCGTTTATTAGTCCCACAACCCCGGGCAGCAGCTGTCAGGTCTGACTGGGGTGGCGGGTGGGGGATGCAGGGGGCAGAAAGGGCGTATCAGCAGCAGGAAGTGCAGAAGGCCCAACCCCCCACCCCAGAGCTGCCGCCCCCAATATGCATGAGACAGGCCTGGTCTTCTCCAGCTCTGTGTCCACCATGTTTCTTGCTGCCCTGCAGGAGGCCAGCCACCCCAGGGGCGGCACCTCCTGGTCTGACCTTCTGGGTATCCAGGCTGGGCAGGAGCAGTTTGCACAGGTCTGACAGAGCTGGCCATGCATGTGTGCAGGGGACATGGGTGTGGGGAGGCCAGCCTGGGGTGCAGAGGTGCTGAGGGCTGTGTTCTAGAACTCTCCGGCCCCAGGTCCGCTGTGCCCTGGCTGGAGCTCTCCTAGCTGTGCCGGTCTGTAAGAGGCAAAGGGAGACAGCTAGGACCACACCCCAAAGCTGCTCCCCGTCCCTGCACCCATTTTACCGGGGCAAAAACTGAGGCCTGTAACAGGAGGGATGCAGGCAGTGGAGGCCAGGCTTGAGATCAATCAGCTTGATGTCCAATGCAGGGCCTCTCAATCCGGCCGCTCTTCTTGGGGTGCCCACCCTCCTCACTCTGCACTCGCCCCTCCCAGGGCCACCCAGCCCCTCCTGGGTTTTCCTCCTGCATAAGGGGCCTGGAATTTCTGTCTGCCACAGGCCCCCTCCCTCCCGCCCCCACCCACATGTGCATGTCAAGGGGACAGGCCTGTCCTGCCTACGCCCCGGGAATGGAGCCTCGGTTCCGGGAATGGAGCCTCGGTTCCGCGCGTCCTGCTGCCCCCAGGACCCTCACCTGTGTCCATGTCTTTGGGGAGCTGCCCTGTCTCCAGGAAGAGCCAGAGGTTGCTGCATTTCTGCGACTCCACTCGGGTCACCCAGTAGCTGGCCACTGAGCCTGCGACTGGCGAGAGGGGGGCAGGGGCCAGTGGGCAGGGGGGCGGGGCCTCTGAACTTGTCAGGGGAAGGGAGCAGGGTGCAGGTTTCTTCCGGGCAGATGGGAGCGGTGGGGTCCAGCAGGGCTCCCACTGAGAACTGGAGCCCCATCCCCGGAGGCAGGGATGCCCGGAACCACAGCCCCCCAGCCCTAGTGGGACCCACTTCTGCTGAAGAGCCAGCGGCAACGGGGTGCATTTCAGGGGCGCCAGGCACCAGCTCTGGAGTACCCACCCACGGCCACCAGCACTTTCCACTGAAAGGGGTACGGAAACTTCCTCTGAACGAGCATCTGCAAGCCGACGGTCGCACCGGTGCCTGCCAAGAGCCATGGTCCGCATCAGCCAGCCCGTCCACGGGGTGGCCAGGGGACCACCGGGACTCTCGGCCTAAGTGCTCGCAACACCTGCCCGGCTCCAAGCACTGCGGGCTGGCGACCTGGCGCCACCTGCTGGGGAGTCAGGGTGAGACAGGAGGGTGAGGTCTACTTCACGCCCCAGGACAGACACCTGGACACCTGGACCCAGCCTACCTGTGACAAAGGTGAAAATACCCTTCATGAAGGCGTTCGACTGGCACGCGGCATACTCCCCAAGTCCCTGGGATGGGGGAGGGGGTTGAAGGCTCAGTTCCCCGTCCCTCCTTTGGGCACACTCCGGCCCTGGGGGAGGGGACCACTCATCGTGAGGCCCTGGGGGCCTGGGCACACCCCACCTGCCCCCATGGCCACCCAGGATGCCTCGATCTCCACAGCAATAGGGTCCCCCACCTCTGTCCCTCTTCTCTTCCCTGATAAGGGCACTCCCACCGAGGCCCCCGCCCCGCTCAGGTCAGCTTCTGAGGTCAGGGGCCCGCGTCCCAGGCCAGCCTTCTCACCGGGTGCTTGCTGGACACGGCGTTGTCCACCCGGGACAGGCCCAGGTTCACCATGGCTGGCGGAGCGCGGGGAGCCGGCGGGGCGCGGGGTTCTAGCCGGGCAGAGCGGCGCCGGACCGGGCGGAGGGGCGGGGCCGGATGGGGCGGGGCGGGGCCTGGCGGGCGGGCCTGCGCAGGGCCAGGAGGAGGGCAGGGGGCGGAGCCGGCCGCGCGCGCGCCCCAGGCCCGGCTCTGTGACGTTGGGTGGCGAGGCGGCGGCGCGAACGGGGGCGCCGGCTAGCGCTCCTCCCCGCGGGCCCGGCCTGGGTCGTCCGCCTCATTTCCAAGCTCTCAGAGACATAATGATTAGTTAGTATTATTTGTGGGGGTGGGGCTTTGCTTACTGGATTGCATCTACTGAAAACGACCACGGGATAGTGTATCCAAAGATGGTATAGCGAGTTAATTCCAAAAATACCATAAGCGCGTACTTGGTGCCAGTTCTGTGCTAGTAGTTGGGGGTCCCACGGAGGAGTCAGAGCTCCTAGCCCTCATAGAGCAGACAGACCTGGGAGGAGGTCAGGAAAACAAAATGGGTAAGGGTATGGAGAGAGGCCAGGTCCTGTGTATACGCGTGTGTGTGTGCGCGCCCACCCTCAAGGAGAGACCTGCATGGGAGGAGGGTCAGGCAGAGGACCTTCAACCTTGAGCTGCTGTGTGGGACTAAGCGTGGCCTATTTGCATAAGCTTCAGGAGGCCCATGTGGCTGGATGTGAGGGCGAGAGGCAAGGGTTGGGCTGTGCCTTGAAGTCTGGTGGGAACTTCAGTTCCTCTGATCGCGCACAGCCAGGCACAGCCAGGGATGTCAGCTCGGTGGACATCTTGCTGTCCCTGCACGGTGGGGGGCCAGCCTTCCAGGAGTGCATCTGCTAAGGTTTAGAGAGTGTTTCAGCAGTGGAGCAGGCAGGGGTGCTGTCATGGTGCAGCATGCTGTCAGGATATAGGGGGCTACTGGGGTGCAAGAGTGCTGTCAGGGTGCTCTTGGGGTGTGTTTGGAGGCTGCACTAACAGGCCTTGGCATTGGGTTGGAGGTGCCAGTGAGGAAGGAAGGGGACCCAGGCTGGCCTCCAGTGCTTGCCCCGTGCACAGGTGGGCACAGCAGTGGGGGGTTGAGGGGAGCTGATGGTGTGGGGGCACACTGGGAGGTGGTTTGGGCTCTGTCGGGTCTGAGATGTCTGCAGACAGGAGAGTGGGATGTGTGAATTTGGAACCGAGTGGGGAGGTCAAGGTTGTAGTTAAAAATGCTTTCTCTAAAGAAAAATTTATTATTGCTTGTTAATGAAAATAGTGTCTATTCCATATAAAAATTAAAGCTGTGCAGGTGCTCCTAAAGTAAAATGCACGTCCCCCACCACCAATGTGGGCGCCGGCCCGGACATTCCCTGTGCAAGTGGGGGATGGGGGGGATGGGGGGAGACGTGGGGTGATGAAGAGACATAGGGTGCATCCGTTCCCAGCGCCTGCTCCTTCCCAGGGCTCTGGAGAGAAGTGCCCAGGGCGCCCTTAGGGTGGGCTGGAGGGGGCAGGGCGATTTCACCAGGTGCAGTGTGATCTGAAGTCACCACTGCCTCTGTGACAAGGTGTGGCTGGTTCACTTCTACTCCAGTTAAACCCAAAGTTGCTACTTGTTAGTGGGTGTCTTTGGAAGTATCACCACGAAGTGGGTCAACAACTTACTGTTGAAGTCACTTGAGGAAACTGGCTTTCAAGCCGAAGCAGAGGGTGCAATGCTGTCTTAGTACAGAGTCATTAGGACCGACTGGCAGCTATTTCCCACCCTTGGCTGATGCTTTGATAATCTCCGTATTTAGTTTCTCAGGCAAGCCACCTACAGACTCCTGTAGATCAGCTTTGGAAGTCTTAGAATACATGAACTCAGAAAGCCATTTCATCTTCTCTTGTGTTGAAGAGACAGTGTGGAAATTCTACTGACATGTAAAATATTCTTTTGCTTCAAAATCTATTGCCTTGGGACTTCCCTGGTGGGCAGTGGTAAGGAATCCGCCTGCCAACGCAGGGGAAGCGGGTTCGAGCCCTGGTCGGGGAACTAAGATCCCACATGCCGCAGGACAACTAAGCCCCCGTGCCACAACTACAGAGCTCACATGCCGCAAACTGCAGAGCCCGTGGGCCACAGCTGGAGAGGGAAAACCTGCAAACCCCCTGGGTTTGTCCGCTTTGCGGGCCCTTGGGATCTGAGCTGGAACAGGGTGGGGTGGGGTGGAGGGCTTCATGTGTACTTTTTTTTTTCCTGAAATTAAGTCTTTGGCACTGGCAGCGTCACGACTTCTGTCCTTAATGAAAAGTGGAAGAGTAGTTGGCAGTGGGCTTTATTTCCAGCAACCTTATTGAGATTTAATTCAGGGACTGTATAGTTCACCCATATAAGTGTGCGGTTCAGTGGGTTTTAGTGTATTCATAGAGTTGTGCAACCATCACCACCATCAACTCTAGAACATTTCCCTGACCCCAAAGGGAGAGCCTATGGCCCTTAAACGGCTGCTCCCCACTGCCCCAGGACCTGGTACCCACTAATCTCCTTTCTGTCTCCACGCACTTGCCTCTCTGCACATTGCATACAGGGGGGTTCCTACACCACATGGCCTTTGGGGCCTGGTCTCTCTCTCACCCAGCACCCTGTCTTCACGGTTCATGCTGTTCCTTCTCATACGGACAACTTTCTTTTTTTTTTTTTTTTTTTTTTCTTTTTGCGGTATGCGGGCCTCTCACTGCTGCGGCCTCTCCCGTCGCGGAGCACAGGCTCCGGACGCGCAGGCCTAGCGGCCATGGCTCACGGGCCTAGTCGCTCCGCGGCACGTGGGATCTTCCCGGACCAGGGCACGAACCCGTGACCCCTGCAACGGCAGGCGGACTCTCAACCACTGCGCCACCAGGGAAGCCCCCGGACAACTTTCTGATGTGTGGATAGACCCTGTTTGTTGATCCGTTCATTGGTAGCAGGTTTGAAGCTTGGAAACCCTGCAACGGACCCCACTTCAATATAAGGTGACCTTCCTACTCGGGGACCCCTCCCCAGCCCCAGCGGGCACGAAGCCCCATGTAAGCCCTTCTGCCAGCCCGGCAAGCAGGGTCCCTTTGCTGCTGCCCTGTGGCCACTGCTGGGACCGCACCTGCTGTGCTTGGGTCCGGGGCCTTGCCAGCTCTGGCCTGACCACTGCCCACACCTCTCCTGCCAGTGCCCCCGTCCACGTCCTGAGCCCCCGCAGGCCTCCTGTGCACTCTTCCTAGTCTCCTCCAGGGAGCTGAGGCCGGCAGGAAGCGATGGAGGCCCTGGCAGAGGCGCCCCTGCACTGCGGGGAGGGGGGCGGGGCTCCCGCTGACCTGCTGCTATCTGGGCCTGCAGTGCCAGCTGTACCCACGGACCATGCAGGCCAGATGTGGCCACACAAACCCTGCCCCGGCAGCAAAGGTGTGCTGTGAAGATCCCAGTTTAGCAGACCTGCGGGTCAAAGCGACTTGGCCCCTGTCCTTTATTCATTCACAAGCATTAACTGGCCCCTTCCACCACCGGGCCCTGCGCTCCAGGCTGGGGAAACAGACACCAACAGGCTGCCAGCAGGCTGGTACAGCTCCTGCTGTCACGGGGTTTACCGTGTGTGCGGGAGAGCAGACAAGAAATAAACACAGCAGAGAATTTGGATGATTCGAAAGCCGCCAGAAAAACGACCGGCAGGTGAAGGCTGGGGTTTGAGGAAAGCTGCCTGGAGGACGCAGAGGGTGAAAAGCAGCCCACGGAGCAGGGGCCTCCGGTGAGGGGGCTGGAAGGGACCACCGGAGGGCCGCTGGGGGGGAGGGTGCGAGCAAGAGGCCTGGGGCGGGGCGGGGGCGGGCTGGGCTGACCGCTGGGGAGCTGGGCTGGGCACGGGGGTGGGCCGGGTGCGGGTTTTGTGCTCAGGGCCACGATGACTCCGAGCGCTTTGCGGAGAGCGGACTTGGGGGCTGAGGGTGAGCGGGGAGGCCAGCAGATGACCGGGCGTCGAAGACTCGTGATGGAGGGTCCCCAGACCACGGCTGGGGACACACCGGTGGCAGGTTCTCCACAGCTTGGGAGGCTGCCCTGCACCCCTGAGGCTCAGAGGCGTCCCCGGAGGGGTCTGCAGCTTGTTCGTCCCGCCCCCCCAAATGGCACTTGGTCATTTCCATTTTTTAGGGGTTGTCAGTAAAATCACACGACCAGCCACCGGCAGGTTCTGTGTGTGTCTCATCTCTCTTGGGTAAATACCTAGGCGTGCGAGTGTCGGACCGTATGGTAATGAACGTTTACCTTCATAAGAATCTGCGAAACCATTTACCAGGGTGTTGCACCCTCTCGTTTTCCCCATCCCAGTGGCGACAGCCTTGATTTAGAAACAGAATCGCCATCCTGCTGGTGTGTAGCTGCGTCTCCGTACAACAAACGCCCGTGGGCCTCTCTGCGTGGGCTTGCTTTCTGTCTGGGAATCTTTGCAAATCTTTTGTCTGTTTTAAAAACAAATTTTTAGTTTTTAATTGAGTCTTGCGAGTTCTCTACAGGTTCAGGATTTAAGTCCTTGATCAGACAGATGTGTGTTTTGTAAATATTTTCCCGGGAAGGCTTTCACTGCATTCTGTCCAATGACTCTGGGACCTGCCCGAGAGCTGGCGTGGCCTGAAGCCCAGTGGAGGCTGCGAGGAAGCCCTGGGCTCTGCCCCTCCCTCCCTGCTGGCCCACCTCCACCCCAGAGCGCCGTGCTGGCCTTCCCTGGGCACCCCCACCTCGGACTCGAGGCCTCGGGGGCGTGTGTCCCGAGGTCACACACTGTTCCTCAGAGTGTATCCGGGGCCCTCTGTCCGAGTGGACATGAGAGGTCGCCTGGAGAGGCCTCGGCAGCTCGGGCCCCCTCCAGCCCGCGGAGCCACCGGGAGACGCTCTGGTCCGCAGGCTTATGCAACCAGGGATAAGGTGGCCGGACACCCTAGCCCACCCTAAGTGGTAGCGCAGACCCACCCTCCTCTTGGGCTGCTGGAGGCCCAGCTGGGGGTCTGGAGTGAGGGGTGCCCGGGCCTCTGACGTCGCCTCTGTCACCCCAAGACGAGGTCCGGAGGCCTGGCCAATGGTGGCTCCACTCCCGTGCGAGGGGTGGGGACTTGGGGGGTTCGGGGGGGAGCTCGCTGGTGGGGGCAACCCGACCGGCTGAGCCGCGGTCACGGAAGTGGCCGGGACACGAGCCAGGTGAGGGCCAGGCTCTCTGGAGCCTCCAGGAAGCGACTCCCGGAGCAGGTGCAGACACTCGAGCGACTGTGCCAGGCGTGAACAAAGAGGGCCTGGAGTTTCCGGAGCCAAAGGTGCCTTTCGCTCTCCAAGCCGCCCATCGGCCGAGCCCCACAGGCTGGGCTGCAAAGCGGGGCCGGCGGGGCGCGGGTGGACTGGGCGCCAGGGACCAGAGGACTGGCCTGCGGATGGAGGCCACCCCGCTGAGCTGCGTCCTGGCGCTGCTCTGAGCGTCCTCGGCGCGGGCTGAGGTCCTGGGGCGGCCGGATTTTGATGCCAAAAAGGTATCGGAGACCTCCGCGCTGTGTGCCACGCGGGTGGGGGTCCGGGCTGAGCCCTCACTAGAAACAATAGCGACAACGTGTTAACAGTACCTACTGCCTTCCATGGAGCACTTGTTTGGTGCCTTGGGCCTGCACACCCGTTAGAGCCCCTCCCCATTTAACCCTGAAACAACCACGTGTGTGGGGAATTACCCACCCACTTCACGGCTGGGAGAACTGAGGCTCACAGAGGCCATGAGACCTGCCCCAGGTGAGGGGGAGAGCAAGGACCCAGGCCCAAGAGGTGGACACTCCGGAGACCCCCGGCTGTGTGGCTTCAGGCAAATCTGTGGTCCCTGTGGCCCAGGGTCTCGGTGGCTGGAGGATCGGGCCTGAGGTCGCTGAGCTGTCCTGCAGTTCTCGGGCCTCCGGTTCGTGGTCCCCGTGGTCTCTGACCGCAAGGTCTTCGGGGACCAGAAGGGCCACCTGCTGATGTCCGCCAGCAGCGTTGAGGCCGCGGCGGAGGGCAGCCTCGGCGTCCGCGCGGAGCTCCCCGGGTGAGGGCGGTTAGGGTTGGGGGGGGCTGCGCGGGGCCGCGAGTGAGCCCGGCTGTGCGCCCCCAGGGCTGAAGGCGGTAACCAGATGGGTGCCGAGTACCTGAGGGAGGGGCTGCCAGGGCGCCCTCCACCCCCTTCTCCGTGGGGGGACATGGGACCATCCTGCTACCCGGGACCCTCCCCCAAGCCCCCCCCCTCTTGCCCCTCCCCTCCCTCAGCCCCTCCCCTGCCTCGCCCCTCCCCACTCCCCTCCCCACCTGCTGCCTTTTCAGGCCCTGTCCCCGTCTCTTCTCCTGCCCCCCTCATCACACACTCCCAGGTCTGGGCCTGCACGGACCAGGTCAAGGTGGGGGTGGTCGAACCCCACAGCGATTTGGTTGGGTGGGCATTGACTCGAGGGGCCTCCGAGGGCTGGGCACTCAGGCCAAAGCTCATGCCTCCCTCGGGCCGGGGACCCACCCCCCCTGCTTGGCCCGCTGCCTCACACCCTGAGCGGCGGCTGAGATACTATTTTGCTTTCATTTCTGGGGCACTTGGTAGCGTGAACCAGGGGGGCTCCCCAAGGAGAGAGGCTGGGGTGAGGGCTGGAGGCTGGCATATCGGGAGATGCAGCTAAGGATGCCTGAAGGGGGTGGGCCCAGGGGAGCCTGGTCCCGGAGAACAGCCAGGCCACCCCAACCTCCCCGATGCCGTTGTGCGAACTAGGAAAGGGCCCTCCTCTGCCCGACCTCGGGAGGCGGACCTGTCGTCAGCCTTCAAGAAAGTGCAGTGAGCCCAGGAGACCCTCATCTGCCCTTCTCTCTCACCTCTGTGAGCCACAGGGGTTCACAGGGACCCCTGCTCTGCCCCAGGCCGGACCCAGGAAGCGAGCCCCCAGGCCTCGAGGGCCTTCCAGGACTTCTACCCGACGGTGGCGCTGCCGGATGACATGGTGGTCACGCTGCCCAAGTCAGGTACCCGCCGAGCCCCGCCCTGTGGGAAACCCCGCCCAGCCCCGCCCTGTGGGAAACCCCGCCCCACCAAGCCCGGCCCCGCCCCCTTTCCGGAGTCCTGGGAGGTACAGGCGGGAGGTGGCCTTCTCTTCTAAGGATGGGTTGGCAGCCCTTCCAGCCACTCTTCCTCACGCCCCGCCCTTCCCCTTAACACACATGAGGGAGATGTTTGGGGCAGACGGGGGCCGGGGGCCCCACGCTCTGTCGGGGGCTGTCCCCGGCAGGTCCCAGGAGCAAGTGGGCAGTCCCAGCCAACCCAGCTTCTCGCAGACCCTCTGCCTTTCTACAGATGCGTGCTCCTCGGGGGGCAAGGAAGCACCCTGACAGCTCGGGAGACCCACCGTGGCCCTTCCCAGGTGGGGGCCAGGGTAAATCCTCCCTCCTGTTCTCCAGGGCCTGTGCGTGTGGGCTGCCCCTTCTCTCCGTGCCTCCTGCCCTCTCACCTTCTGAGGTCTGCAGGTGCAGATCCCCGCCAGCATCCATTGTTCTGCCTGGACACTCACCTGTGTGCTCCAGGCCTCAGCTGACACATCACCTCTTCCAGGGAGCCTCTCCTGATTACCTAGGGCTGCCATAACAAACTACCACGCACCGGGTGGCTTAAAGCAACAGAAATTGACTCTCTCACAGTCTAGAGGCCAGAGGTCCAGAATCAAGTCGTGGGCAGGGCTGGTTCCGTCTGGAGCCTGTAGGGGAGAATTCCGGCCTCTTCCACCTTCTAGCGGTGCTGGTGATCCTTTGGTGTTCCTTGACCTGTAGATCCATCACTCCCATCTTTGCGTCCGTCGTTACCTGGCCAGATTTCCCTCTTCTTATAAGGACATCAGTCATCGGATGTAGGGCCCACCCTAAATCTAGGGTGATCTCATCTCGAGATCCTTAACTAATTACATCTGCAAGGACCTTATTTCCAAATAAGATCACTTTCAGAGTTCCAAGTGGACTTGAATTTGGGGGGACACGGTCCAACCCAGTACATTCTGTGTCCCCGTGGCCCCTGGCTTACCCCTGGGACACCGGGTCCTGCCTTGGAATCCCCTGTCCTCGTTCGCTTCCCGAGGGTCCCACGAGGCAGCCTTCTGGGTTGCTGCCGTCACAGGGCTGGGTCCCCGGGAGCTCTTGGGACACGGATGCAGGTGGGCTTTTGGGGACACCTTCTCCCAGAGTGGACACCAGGAAGCCATCGGGCCCCTCACCCGTGTTCACCGTGACGAATTTGGGAGCCCATGTAAAACAGTAAATAATGGACGTGACGTAGCAGTCGCCAGCATTGGGAGGTGCCCCTGCAGCCTCTCCTGGCAGGATTAGATGTCACCCGGCGGGAGCTTCCCGAGTGGCCCGCGGGCAGTGTCCCTCCGGCCTTCACAGGCCTTCAGCGCATTCCGCTCTCCTGGCCGGGCTGGGTTTCCCCGGTGCCGCGCTGGGGACGCCGGGGCTGCAGCATCTGTCCCCCTGTCGCCTGTCACATGAGTGCTTGTTTCAGCAATGCTGCTGGGTGGGAGGAGGGTGACTAGGGATCGCATCACATCAGCCTCAGGAAGGTTCTAGCTGAGGAAAGTGTGAACCTGTCTTCCTGCTCGGTGCCCCACCCTCCAGGATTAGCTTAGAAAAAGCAGCTTTCGGAGGAAAGCGCCCCACGTGGACCCCCTCTCAGGTGCTGAGTCTGAGGGGTCCGGCACGGTTCCGTGGCCATTCTGGGGCTTTCTTGCCACGCCAGCCCCTCACTGCTGACCAGGGGGTGAGCGAGGCCCTGGGGAGAGTGGCTGGGTCCCCCAAAGCCCGGGGCAGGGGCGGCGCTGGCGCTTGGGTGGCCTCCAGCCTGGGGCCCTCGGGGGGCGGGGGCAGCCCTGGGGGTGCGATTCCACATTTGGGGGCAGCTTGGGGTGTTCCGGGAGCGACCAGACCTTTCCTGTCTGTGCAGGACAAGCGGGGGCAGCAGACCTTGTCACCCGGAGTCGTCGCGACCCAAGGCCCTCCTGGCCCCGCACCTCCCCGCCCCCTGTGCTCCGTGGGCAGCTCCTTGGGCCTCCTCTGGCCCTCAGTAAACAGATGCTGCAGTTTTGAGACCCCTCGCCTCTTTGGAGAGACCGTCAGGGAGGGCACAGTGGGCCCTGCCTTGACCCGGGCCCCGGGGCCGCTGAGGCAGGGAGGCTTGGGGGCTGAGGACAGGGACTCTGGCTGCTGGGCTCCTGGCTGAGGGCGGGAGGTGGCAGCCAAGGGTGGCACCTGTGGGGGCTGCAACCACAGGCAGCGGCCGGTGCCCCCCGCCCCGCCCCTGCGGGTTCAGGGCGCCTGTGGGGAAACCGAGGTGCCCGGTGCAGCCCAGCCCTGCGGCTGGATCTCCTCCAGGTGCACAGATTCCCCTCCACAGGCCCGGAGGCGGAGCGGCAGGGGGGCTGCGGGGTGGCGCTTGTCGGGGTTTCTCTCTTGGTATCGGTGTGACCGTGGCCTTGGGCAAGTCACGTGAACCTCTGTGAGGCTTGGGAATGGGTCACGGTCGTGGCCAGTGCGCTCCGAGCCCCGCCCTCCGGCCCCGCCTGAGCGCTCCTTGATGGGCCCCTGGGCCCGGATGAGGAAACTGAGGCACAGAGAGGACGGCCACTTGCCCAGCAAGAGGCTAGGCTGGGATCCAGGCCCGGTGGCCAGGTTCCAGGGCCTGGGCTATGTGCTGACCACCCACGAGGTGTGGGACCGGGGGAGCCCCCTGCCCGGAGACCGTTGCCCCACCCCCCACCCCCCGACGTCGTGCCCAGTGGAGCTCAGAGCGTTCCGTTCTGTCCGGCGCACACACTTCAAAGGGCCAGGCCCGGGGTGGGGGAGGAGGGCGCCGGACGTCCCGCTCCATTGCTCGCCAGCGTCTTGCAGTCCTCGCGGGGCCGGAGCTGGAAGCCATTAGCCCTGGTCGCCCCGAGACAGTGGGTGCCCCTACGCTTCCTGTCCTCCCTCTCCTGCCTGGCCGAGCCCCCGGGGGGGCCCTGGCTCATCAGCCCCGTTCTGGGCTCAGCCTGGGGCCTGCGTCAGCCGGTGCTCGGCCCCCTCGGGGGCCCCTGATGGTCTCTGAGCTGCCCTGTCCCAGCGTGACCCCCATACCTGTGACCCCAGCCCCACAGGCTTTGTTGGAGGGCAGTGCTGCGTCCTGGGTCAAGCTGGCCAGTCCCCCTGCCGCCGGTGAGCAGGCCTCCCCTTTTTGCTGACCAAGCCTGGAGCCATTCCCGGGTGGGCTTTTTTGGCCTTGAAGGTGGGAAGGCTGCCCTCCACTGGCCAGGGACCAGGGGCGCTGACCTGGGAACGGTTGCCTTGGGCACCCTGGAACCCCTCTTGGGCACCTGACCCCTGCTGCTCTGCTTCACTGTCATGACGGGTGGGGAAACTGAGGCACAGCAGCCCGCCTGGAGGGCCGGGGCCGGTGCCCAGGAAGCCTGACTCCGTCTTCGCCTTGACGTGCTTGTCATCTGGTCCTGAGCCCAGGAGAAACGCTTCGGGGGCGGTCGGGGGCCTGAGGCTCGGACGGGAAGAGGTGGACGCTGGCGGCTCATGGCCCGTGGAGCGCAAGCAGGGCCGGGTGTCCCCGGGGCCGGCCTTCCGGGCTGTGGGCCCCACTGCGCTGTGCGGTGTGGACGCGTGGGGTGTGCTGGGTACTATCCGGGTGGGGGAGGCCCCAGGCACAAGAAGGAGGCAGAGCTGCCGGCTCCCTGGCCCCTGCAGAGGCTCACGGGGCCTGGTGCCACCCCAGCGCGCCCCCACTGCCACCTCCCTCTGGGCCTTTCAGGCGCTGCTCCCCTCTGCAGGCAACGACCTCCCCACGCAAGCTTCGCAGCCCCGCCGTCGTTTCCCCAACAGGGCAGGATCCCCCCACTCGGCTCTGCCGTCCAGGCCCGTGGAGCGCAGGCCCCCTTGTCCCAAGAGCCATCAGAAAGAGCCTGAAAGCCACCATGTGTCCTGGGAGGAGGGCCCGGGAGTGCGCGCAGAGCTCTGAGCCCCTGGGGGTCTGGGCTTGGTGTGTCCAGCCCGTTAGCGACCCCGGGGTGGCACACACGGTCCTGGGTCGCCCCCGCGCTGGAGGCGGGGGGACTTGTCCTGCTCTCAGGCCCCCAGGCGGCCCTGCCGCGGTGTCCACCATCATCCTCAGGCCAGGCAGTGGGTGGCGCCGGCATCTCTAGTCTAGGCCACGCCCCCTGGCCCCTCCCCAGGGCTGTGGGTGTCAGGGGGCCCGGATGCACGCCCCCTGAGCATTTGGAGGCCAAGTTCGCCAAGGACACTCTTGGGTGATCGCGCCACCTGCCAGCTCTCCCTCCCGATATAAACCCGGGTGCAGGGCCACAGGTGCGGGGAGCACAGACCCTTGATGGAGGCCGGGCTGCTGAGCGCCGTCCTGGGCATTATCCTGGTGCAGGTGGAAATGGCCACGCAGGACCTGGACCTGCAGAAGGTGGCTGTCTTTCTGGGCCCCGGGAGGAGGTGGGGCGGGGAGGGGCCCACGTGTGCAGCTACTCCGGGCCCCGCCTGCGCCCCAGCTGATGCTGAGCCACTGCGTCAGGGCCCCAGGACTCACCCAGGCCAGCCCCATGAGGGCAGGCGGCGGAGTGTCTGAGCTCCGTCCTGCCTGGTCTCCCCTCTCCTAGCGAGTGGGTGTGAGGCAAGTGCCCGGAGGAGCCGGGCAGGCGGCGCTGTCCTCCCTCAGGGGCCTCCTGTGGGCAGGCCTGTGTCCTCAGCCCGGCCAGCTGGTCCTCTGGGGTCTCCAGGGGGTGGGGTCCCCCCTGTACCCTCTGACCCCGCACACCGTAGGAGCCAGAAGAGGAGGCTTTCCTGGTGCGGAGACCTGGGCTGCGGGCTTTGGTTTCCAGCCCGATGCTCCTTTGCCCGAGTTCCTTCTTCGCCGGCTCTGTGTCGGCTGCTGGGCCTGGAGCACGTTCCGAAGTGACAAACGTCAGACACGGATCCCTTTCTCTTGCAAAAATGATCAGTTTTCAAACGTTTCAGATGGAAGGTCTGGGCTCTGGGTGGCCGTTTCTGCGGCAGGCGCTCGGTCCCCCAGCCTGGTCGTGCAGAGCCGGGCCTCTTCCGCGGGGGCGGGGCTGCTGGCCACGGCTCCCCGGCGGCTTTCACGTTCGGCTGGCCCTCTCCTGCGCCCCTCTCTGGGGCTCCAGCCACCGCTGCCCCTGGCGTCCCGTCCCCGAGGACAGGCGGCAGCAAGGCTGGTTCTCCTTGGGGACCGGGGTCCGGCCCTGTGGCAACGGCAGACAGGCCTGTGCGGGGAGGGGCTCGCCCTGTCGCCCCCGAAGGGACCCCTCGGAAGGCCGACGACTGGCTGCTTCCGAGCCTGTCAGCTCCCTGCCTGGGGGTCCGGGGAGAGGGCTCTGCCTCCTGGCGCCCAGGGGTGGGGTCTCTGTCCGTCTGCCCGAGACGGGCTTGGCTCCGGCCCCTTTCTCTAGATTGTAGGGTTCTGGCGGGAAGTTGGGGTGGCCTCCAGCCACAACCTGGCACTGCAGACCCCAAAGAGGCTGGAGGCCTTGTTCCTGACCTTGCGTCGGGAGGAGCTGACCGTGAAGGCTGCGTATAATAGGTAAGGGGCCCGGGCATAGCCCGGCTGTGCCGGCTGCAGCGGTGGATGTGGACTTTATTGTCACTTGGGTGGACCAGCCCTCCCTGTGTCTATCTTGACCCTCCCCTGAGACCAGACCCCCAGGCTCCTAGAGCTGCATCTTCTCCCCAATCAAAGCACGGGGTCTTAATGAAGCCCCATCAGTTTATAAGAAAGGAAAATGGAGTTAGGGGTAGGTGGCTCTCCGGAGGTCACAGAATCCTTGGGTGAGAGGCTGGCACGGTCCCATCCTGTGCCTCTGCCCCCCTTGTCCTGCTCCAGGCTCTCCTGGGGAAGGACACACTGCCAGAGCCCTTCCTGAAGACACGCACCCCCAGCCACCCACCCCCCGCCCTGGCAGTGTGCCGGCCAGGAGGGATGCAGGCTGGCGTTTTCCTAATGAGAACTTTCCTGCTTCTCAGCTCAGGAAGCTGTGAGACTGAACAAATAGTGAGCTCAGAAGTCAACGTCTCCGGGAAGTTTGTTTTTCCTGGTAAGAGCCGTTTCCTTGCAGCTGCGGGCACGGCCCTCTGGCCCTGCGCACCAGCTATGCTTGGCCTTGCTGTTCATTATGCTGTTCTCTGCCCTCCTCCTCTGGGTGCCCCGGACGCCCGTTCTCCCGTCAAGAGACGGGTCATCCTGCCAGGGCCGCTCTAGTCCTCCCCTACCCCGCTCTGGCATCCCGAGAGGGTCCCGGCTGGGTGGGGAGAGGACGGAGTCAGGCCCTGCCGACCCTGGCCTCTGAGGCCCACCCACCCGAGGGTGCCCGGTCCGCCCATGCCTGTCTCTCCCACTTGCTTGCACAGGCCACAGGGAGATCCAGGTGATAGACACCGACTACGAACAGTACGCCATCCTGAGGCTGTCCCTCCGCTGGCGGGACAAGGCGTTCCACGTGCTCAAGTATTTCAGTAAGCGGCCCCCGGGGCGGGGCGGGGCCGCTGTGGTCCTCCTGGGGACTGCCCAGCCCAGGCCCCTGTGCTCCCGCAGCCCGGAGCCTTGACGGCGAGTATGAACCAGGCTTCTGGAAGTTCCGGGAGTTGACCGCAGACACGGGACTGTACCTGGTGGCCCGGCACGGTGAGTCCCGGACCTTGGGGTGGGTGCTGGGCTAGGGGCCCCCCGGTGGGGTCCGGGCACCTGTCCCACAGCCCCTCACGCTGTCGCGTCCCACAGGGAGGTGTGCCAAGCTCCTGAAGGAGGTGAGCCTTTGCCCCACCCGAGTCCCGGCCTGAGGGGAGCCCCGGGGCCTCCAGGGTGGGTGACACCAGGCTGCCAGGAGGGGACCCTGGAGGCTGGGAGGGGAGGGCAGGGCTGGGCGGGGAGGGGAGGAGGCTGGCCCTCGTCCCCCCTTTCCATCCAGCAGGGTCTTGCCGGGGGCGGTGGGGTAGGCGCAGGCCCTGTGGGCTCCTTCTCGGGCTCCCCGGGTCCCCCACTGTGCTAACACATCAGCTGCACGACCCCCTCTGTCTCAACGGCCCCGAGAGGTTGGGACCATTACCCCGCTTTGCAGGTAGAGAAACTGAGGCCCAGGCCACACAGCTAGGACACCCACTCCTGGCCGTGGCTCCAACCGGTCTCCCCCCGGGTCCTCAGAGGCGGGCGGCGCCCTGAGGCCCTGGCCTTCTGTGTCACAGGAGCTGATCTAGGGGAGCCCCCGGCCCCATCCGGGATGCTCGGAGCCCCGCGCACCCGGCCTCCCCTGGCTGCACCTGCTCTGAATAAACTCTGCTGCCAAACCCTCTGCCCCGAGTCTTTCCTGGGGCCAAAGGGTGACAGGTGGGGGTGGCGGGGTGTGTATTCTGTGACTGCCCTAGAAAGGACAGCAAACCCAACTCTCAGGTGGTCTGGGTTTACTGTGGCCACGACTGTCCCACCCCTGGCTGGACCTCCCCCTGCAGGGGGCTGAGTCAGCTGCAGGCCAGGCTGCTCCCTCTCCATTACCTGCTACCTCCCCTTTCCGCCCAGACCCGCAGGCCAGGCTGCCCTGGGGGCGGTGCGGGGGTGGGGGACGGGGGCGCCGTCGCGCACACTCCTAGGGTCTTCTCTGGTCCCTGAGAGCCAGAGGCAGCCCCAGGCTGGGCTCCCTGAGCAGAGCTCCTCTCAAATGAAAGGTGACCACAGCCGGCGCCTGTCTACCTTCGGCCATGGCTCCCTACTGCCCCGAACTCAAATCCATGGGCATTGGGGCCACGGCTGCCCTCCGGCCCCCCACTGGCTCGCACCCGCAAGTCAGCCCAGCCTCGTCAGTGCCTGGGGGCACCCTGCCTTCCCTCACCCCAGGACCTGCACTGTGATGTGGGATTCCCCCCTCTCCTTCCATCGGCTGGGGCAGGGTAGAGAATGTGCGCGGGTGTCAGCCTCCTACCCACGTGCAGAGCAGCCTGACCGGGCTTCCAAGCACGGCCAGGGGGCTGGGCTGCTGGTCCAGCCAGAGAGGAGAGGCCCTGTTGACCCTCGGGCGTCCAGCCAGCCACCGGTAAGCCCTGCAGGAGTGAGGACCAGCCCTGAGCCGGGACCTACCTGGGACGCACCTTAGCAAATCCTGAACCGAGTCCCAACAGACCCACGGGGGAGAGGTTTGGAGACCGAATTCTGACACGTTCGAGGTGCTTGGGGAACACCTGGACTTCTCCCCGGATCTATCAGGCCAGAGCTTGAGGGAGCACGGTCGTCTGCCTCAGGGGAATTCCCCATAGAAGATTCTAGGGCGTCTGCTTGGGCTTGGGCTGCTTGGTTCCGTAACACAGAACCCTGCTTGCTGGGTGTGGTGCAGAAACAACAGGAGTTTACTTTCTCAGGTTTCTGGAGGCTGGAAGTCTGAGATCAGGGTGCTGAGCGGGCTGGTGTCTGGTGAGACCCCCTTGTTGGCTTGTGGACGGAGGCCTTCCCGCTGCATCCCCCGCTGGCCTCTTCTCTGCACGCACACAGAGATAGATCTTTGGTGTCCTTCCCTCTTCTGAGGGCGCTAGCCCTACTGGATCAGGGTCCTACCCTTATGACCTCACTTAAACTTATCACCCCCTAAAAGGCCCTAACGCCAAATACGGCCACATCGGGCCATGAGGGCTTTAGCACAGGAACTTGGTGGTGGGGGTGGCGGGACACAAGTCAGAGGGTGATAATGGAGACCAGGGCTTCTACCATATGCATCATCAGTAATGTCTAGCACAGAAGTTACTACACATCCAAAGAAACAGGAAAATGCGACCTATGCTTAAAAAAAGAAGTTAATAAAAAGTGATCCTGGGCTTCCCTGGTGGCACAGTGGTTGAGAGTCCGCCTGCCGATGCAGGGGACGCGGGTTCGTGCCCCGGTCCAGGAAGATCCCACGTGCCGCGGAGCGGCTGGGCCCGTGAGCCGTGGCCGCTGAGCCTGCGCGTCCGGAGCCTGTGCTCCACAACGGGAGAGGCCACAGCAGTGAGAGGCCCGCGTACCGCAAAAAAAAAAAAAAAAAAAAAAAAAAAAAAAAAAAGTGATCCTGAGAAGAGCCAGAGTTGGATTTGGAAGGTGAAGGTCTAAAGCAGCCTTGACGTTCTAAACTCTTACTCGGCTCCACTGCGCCGTCTATTCACGCGTGGGTACAATTCTGCCATCCATTAGCCTAGTCCTTCCTCATAGCTTCTCTTTTACCTCTATCTATCTATCTATCTATCTATCTATCTATCTATCATCGATCTACTATCTCTCTATAGATCTATCTCTTTGTCTAATAGGGTAAATTTTGGCAAAACTGAATTTTCCTGTAAAATTATCCATCTCATTGGGGACTTCAAAGGGATTTGCTTAGAGGTCAGCAAAGCACTTTCTGTTGATGAAACGTTTTTTTCTTCTGTCCCAAAGGTCATTTCCCACCCTTTCGTCACTTCTTACTTCCTGTATTTAGGGTCTCTCCATTTTTTCTTATTCATGTTAGTTAATTCTGATATTTTTAAAAAGAATACTAATGATTTTGTTAATAATTCTGCAAATTCACAGAAAAATTCTGTTCATTTTTCCAAGCATGAGGACTTTGGTTCATTCATTATACCTGCTGTTCTCCACACTCGATTATGTCCCACTTTTATCATTATTATTTCCTTCCTCGTGACATCCTACCGTTTATCTTGTCCTTTGTCTAGCTCTTAGAGTCGGGCATTTAATGCATTTAGTTTCATTCTTTTATTTATTTATTTTTTATTTTTTTTTTATTTTTATTTTTTTGCATTACGCAGGCCTCTCACTGTTGTGGCCTCTCCCGTTGCGGAGCACAGGCTCCGGACGCGCAGGCACAGCGGCCACGGCTCACGGGCCCAGCCGCTCCGCGGCACGTGGGATCCTCCCGGACCGGGGCTCGAACCCGCGTGCCCTGCATCGGCAGGCGGACTCCCAACCGCTGCGCCACCAGGGAAGCCCCAATTCTTTTATCTTTAATGGTGTGTTTAAGATTATGATGTTTCCTCTGACTCTGAATTACATGGTATTTTTATGATATTTATTTTAAATAAATTCTGTAATTTCAGTTTGTATTTTTCCTTTCATCCAATAGTATTTTTTAAAATAGAAAGTAAAAAAAAAAAATCTAGTTTTATTGTATCTTGTTTTGTTTTTGGTTTTTTTTTTGGCCGTGCTGCACGGCATGTGGGATCTTAGTTCCCCGACCAGGGATCAAACCCACGTGCCCTGCATTAGAAGCACAGAGTCTTAACCCTGGGACTGCCCAGGAAGTCCCAGTTTTATTGTATTTTGGTCAGAGAGCGTTGTTTGTAATACTTCTACTTTGTGGAACTCAGCGATGCTTTCTTTGTGACCAATCAATTTTGTGCATGTTTTACGCTCTGTTATCAAGAGTACAATTATATACTAAACCCTCAAGACCTGTCTTAGATTTTTTAGGGCTTCTTTATCCTCACCTGCTGTGGGTCCATTAGCCCTACCTGTGTTGAAGCGATGTGTGCACGTCTCCTGCTATGAGTGTAATTCTGTTTGCCTTGCCTGGTAGTTTGCTCTTGGAAGTTTGATGCCAGCTTATGTCTCACCCTTGAAAATAATTCGATCATTCTGCCTGGAGACCCTGAAGAATTTTTCTTTATCAGTAAAGGCCAATAGTCACCTTGTTTCCTGAGTACAATCAGCCCTTATTAAATTCTTTCCTGTCTTTGCTCATTTCTGCAAATGTTTGTTTGTTTGTTTTTAATTTACTTTATTTATTTATGGCTGCATTGGGTCTTCGTTGCTGCGTGCGGGCTTTCTCTAGTTGCGGCGAGCGGGGGGCTACCCTAGGTCGTGGTGCGCCGGCTTTTCATTGCGGTGGCTTCTCTCGTTGCGGAGCACGGGCTCTAGGCGTGGGGGCATCTGTAGTTGTGGCGCACGGGCTCTAGAGCGCAGGCTCAGTAGTTGCAGCGCACGGGCTTAGCTGCTCCACGGCACGGGGGATCTTCCCGGACCAGGGCTCGACCCCGTGTCCCCTGCATTGGCAGGCGGATTCTTAAACACTGCGCCACCAGGGAAGTCCTTGAAGGGTCTTCTGTTTACAGGCGTTTTTTAACTCCTGCTACCCGGTGAGGAAAGGCACCCTTTCCCTTTCAAACACTCCTCCCTCCCAGAAGTGAAGCTTTTCTGAAGCTTCCTCCTGAGCCCGGTGCTGCGCTATGGTCCTGGCCTGGCGGCTGCTCCGTGTGCATCGGAGTTTTGCAGTCAGAGTGGCTTCCTCTCCTGGGGGCTACTTTAGCTCAATCTTAGGGCCCTTGTTCACCTCCTCTTTCCTCCAAAGCCTTCCTAGCTCTCCATGAAGTCTCGCGACAGGGGCTCAATAGAGACCTCTGGTGGACTTTGGTGGTTTTTACTTTCGGAAAATGTGAGGTTTCTATTTTTCATGATTTGTGTGGTTGCGTTTTTTTTGGGGGGGTGGAGAATTGTGCAGAGATTCAGTTTTAATAATGGTCATAATAGCGGGTTACACAGATGTGCTTTACTTATACCACTTCTTATAGTTTCCTGTTTATAGTTTATAACGTATTATAGAAAAACAGTACAATTTCAAGTATAGTTCTCACCTTGCTAAGCAGATACCATAGCTGTTTTTACAGCCCATGCTGTGGTCTGAATGTTTGAGTTCCCCCCAATTAAAGGCACGGGTTGAGGATAAACAGCAAGGTCCTCCCGCAGAGCACAGAGAACGATATTCAATATCCTATGATCAACTCGGTGCTTCTCTTCCCGCCCGGCGAAGGGGGTGGCGGGCTTCCACGTGCTGCCCGCTGACTACAAGCGCGGCGTGGTCTGCCCGCACCGGGGCCGGGCGGGCCGGGCCGCCAAGAGCCTGCTGCCCCTCGGTGAGCCCCACGGCCTGGCGCCCGGGGCAGAGAGTGCGGGCCGAGCGGGCGTCGTGACGGACCCCCAGAGCAGCGGCCACACCATGGGCACCCAGCCCTCAGCCCAGGGTGCCGTTTGCAGACGGCTGCCTTCTCGCTGTGCCCTCGCACAGGGGTTGGGGCAGTGCTCTGGTCTCGTCCTCTTCCCGTAAGGGCACCAGTGCCGTCATGAGGGCCCCAGGATCACGACCTCAGCTACCCCGACCACCTCCCAAGGCCTCCTGTGGCCACCCCGTCGGGGACTCAACACGTGAATGTGGGGGACACACACACGTAGCCCACAGAGGTGGGTCACGGCCCGTGGGCTGCGGCCTGGCAGGAGGGGTGAAGTGGGGAGGTAAGGCTGGCCGAGGATGTGAGTGGAGGGAGGGAGGGAGGGCAGAGAGCGGGACCCTCTGCATGGAGACCATGCGGGAGGGCCTGGGAGGTACCCCCAGGGGCGAGTGGGGAGGCCATTGCAGAACGGGGTCAGAAAGCCAGAGGCCAGGAGGGGGCGGGCTGTCCACGTGGATGCAGAGGCCCCCAGGCTGACAGCAGGATTGGGGGGCAGGAGGTGAGACAGGAAGAGGTTCTGCCCCGGGTTGGGTGCGTGGTACAGAGAGGGCGGGAGGGGGTCCCGGGGCGTCTCCGTCGGGGTGGGCCCGTCCAGGGACGCAGCGGGAGGGGCGGTGGCCACACTGGCCAGAAGGAACTAGAGGGCCCTGCGTGGTGACCCCACCTCCCAAGGCTCTCTGGGGACCTGCCCTGGCCGACGCTTCCCGTCTCCCACCAGCCGCCCGCCCCTGAGCGCACACACCTTGCTTGTCTGTCCCAAAGCCTGTGGGCGTCCCGGTGCTGGGGGGCAGGTGCAACCTCTCACGGCTGATGCCGCGACTCTGCTTCCCCACCGCAGGCAGACAGAGCGCGGCCAGCTTCCCGAGTATGAGAAAGTTCACAGACGTGCGCGAGGCTTTGGAGCTCACCTGCAGCGTGACCGTCCTCCCGAAAGACGGTAAAGTGCGGCCGCGAGCTCTCGGGCTCGGGCAGCGCCGCTCCCGGACCCGTGCCCGTCCCGCTGGGGCTCTGTCTCCCGTGGGGGACGGAGAGGCGGAGCGGTGACAAGGGCACTTGTTAAAGATCTGAAGCCACCGTGAAGGCACGGCCACGTGTGCGGGCCCACGGCACCCGGAGCACAAATGCTGCCTCGGCCAGGTCTCTGCCGTGCGGCTGGGGGCCGGGGCTGCACGGCTTTGGCCCCTGCGGTGCCCGAGGCCCCCGGGAGAGCCAGGCGCCCAGCCCGCACTGCCTCTTTCCTCTCCCGCAGCTCCCTGTGCGCACACCATCCTGCCGTGACAGTGAGCTGCCACCCACCTGCTCTTCCCTTTGAGGCTCGACTTGTGGTCCACCTAGACCGCAGGAGTGTGGTTCCAAGTTGCAGGCCTTCACATCCCACTGGTTGTTGAGAGGGGTTCGGGGTCCCCAGGCCTCTGAGGGTGTGGAACCCAGGGCCCGTGGCTGTAGCCCAGCAGGGTCCTTTACAATCACTGAGGGATGGGGTGAGGGGCACATGCTGCCCGGGCGGGGGATGCGAAGCCAGGCCCCTTCGGCCTGTGTCCTCTGGATTACGCAGCAAAAAGGTGCGGCTGGGCCTTTTCTGCTGCAAAATAGACCACGGGTCCCGTGTAATGCGCCACGTGCTTTCTCTGCAGTGAGCCTCTGCCGCCGTCCTCTGCGTCCCGTGACACCTTACACTGTCTCAGGAAGCCAGGCGCTCATACACACCACACGCATGTCGCGGGCATCGTGCTGGCTGCTGGGGAGAGGGCAGCGGGCCCACAGGCAGCCACGGTTCTGTCTTTAGGAGAGGCGGACGCTGACTCAGTCACCCAAGCACGCAGTCACAGACCCTCAGGAATATGTCCAAGCGCGCACCACGGCAGGCCTGGCTCATTCCAGGTCGGGAGGAGGGGTCAGGGAGGGCTTCTTGGAGGAAGTGACGTTTGAGCTGAGAAATGAAAGACGGTGTGGGTTGAGAAAGCTATGGTGAGGCTGGGAGGGAGCAGGCCCTCCCTGGAAGAGGAAAGTCTGAAAAAGCCCAGAGTGGTGGAGATGGAGGGGAGGGCGTGGGTGCAGGGCGGGGGCTGAGCTTGGAGCAGCTCAGGGACGCCCAGATGCAGGTGTCCTGAGGGACTGGGAGTCTAGAGCAGAGGTCAAGGTGGAAGACTGACAGATATTTATTTGGTGACGGAGGTGGCACATGGATGAGATCGCCTAAGGAGAAAACAACAGGATTGAATCAGTCAGCTCCTGCTGCTAAACAAACAACCACACAAATGTGTTCTTATTTTTATTTTATTTTATTTTTTTGGCCACGCCACGTGGCTTGTGGGCTCTTAGTTCCCCAACCAGGGATGGATCCCGGGATTCACCTGGGCAGTGAAAGTGCCGAGTGCTAACCACTGGACCACCAGGGAGGTCCCCGCTACAAACGTTTTCAGCTTCCCTGCCTGGGGCCAGGCTTGGGATTGGCTCATGGAGGCTGGGCTCAGCTGTGGAGCTCAGCTGCATGCTCTGGCAGTTCTGTGTCGGCGGGAGGTGGGCTGATCTGGGCCGGCTCTGCCCCCCCCGGTGCTTCAGCTGTGGGCTAACCACAGCGCGCGTGTCTCGTGGCCGCGACGAAGGCACACAGGCCGGGAAGGACCAGGGGCCCTTTGAAGGCTCCGGACGGGCACAGCGTCACTGCCTCGTCCTCTGAGTCACTGCCTGCTCCTCACTCCCGGCCGCAGCAGCTCATGTCAGGGGGCTTCGTCCCACCTCGCATCTCAGGCCCCCCAAGTCTCCTGTATCCGGGGTGCTGGGAAGCGGACCCTCGTGGTCTGCGTCCTGCAGGGGCTCCGCTGCATCACACACCTTCCAGCTGAACGAGAAGTGGCCCCAGCCCAGGGGTCGGCATCCCCGGTGGACCAAGAGCGGATGACGGCCTGGGAGCTCCCGTCCAGGAAGGAGGAGGGGCGGCCCCCTCTGGGGGTGGGTGTCCCTGAAGCACTGGCTCTGCGGCTCCGGCGTGTTGTCCTCTCGGCTCTGTCCTCTGAGACGCTTCCGTTTCACGTGTTCACTTGCTCCGGCCACGTCTGAAGGAGGTGTCAGGACACAGGCCATGTGTGCAAGGCGCTCAGCCCGTCTCCTGCCTGGAGAAGTCGCCCCGCGGCAGCCGCACCCCCCTCTCACCCATGCGGGGCTTCCGACGCTTGGAGGGTGTTCTGTACCTTTGACTCCAACATACTCCAGGTGCCCAGGGCCACACCCAGGGTCCCTTAGGAAACGTGCCTCTTTCTCCAGGTTTGATGATTAGAATTCGGGGCTCTCGGCCTCGCGCATCCTAGAGGCCCTTGTGTGCACCTCGAGGACCTCCCTGGCAACCTAATTCTTCCAACAAAAACATCGCATCCCAGTCTTTTTCTTTTGCGGTACGCGGGCCTCTCACTGTTGTGGCCTCTCCCGTTGCGGAGCACAGGTCTGGACGCGCAGGCGCAGCGGCCACGGCTCACAGGCCCAGCTGCTCCGCAGCACGTGGGATCTTCCCGGACTGGGGCACGAACCCGCGTCCCCCACATCGGCAGGCGGACTCCCGACCGCTGCGCCACCCAGGAAGGGCGCACCCCAGTCTTGATTTGATCTGTACTCTGAGGACGCGTCTCACTGCAGCGCCGGGATTGAGTTTTGTTGCCCATCTGCATTTTAACAACCATGTCCTAGATTTGATCCCCAGCCAGCCTCAACCTCCACGGGGTTTGCACTGGGATGAGAGCCCCTCAGATCCTGGAGGACCCCTGGCCACTCTTCCCATGCGGAGCCCATCCCTCTGGGCCTCCCCACAAGAGCGCGCGCGCGCACACACACACACACACACACACACACACACTCACACACACTCTGCCTGTCCTGCCGGGGGTCAGAGAGGCGTACATATGGGGGAGGTGAGAGGATGGGAAGGGGGTTGGGGGCAGCTCTGCCACGGGGCAGGGGTATCCAGTATCCTAGCAACATGCCCGGGCCTCTGGCATGGGGGGTGGGGAGAGATGCCAGGGCAGGGGGTCCCCAGGTGCCCAGGGGACTGCCTGGCCTGTGCCACCCCTGGAGCTGCCTGGAGAAGACAGGGTCTGGGGCCCTGTGTCCGCTACTCTGGGAACTGAGAAGTACGATGAGACCCCCCCTTCCCTATTTGGGAGGGGCTACAGGAGAGGAGGCCTCAGCTTACTTCTCTGCAAAGTGGGTGCACAGACGGGGTGATCCCTAAGGTCCCATAAGCTTGCAGAAGAGTCTGCTGGCCTTGGGTCTCCATCCCCGACCCACTGTGCTCTGAGTCCTTGGAAAATGCTTTCTACCCCCTGAGGCCCTTCTGAGCAGGGGGCAGCCTGGGGACGTGGGGTGCAGAAGGTGGCAGAGACTGGACCACTCATCGGGGACCAGGGACAAGACCCTCCTTGTTGGCGTTTGGGGGGGGGGTCCTCATTTGGAAGTGGGTGGAGTCACTGCCCTGGTTGGGGTGAGGAGGCCTCCAGAGTGAACTGGACACCAGGACAGTGGAGGGAAGGAGGGGAGCAAGAGAGGCTCTGAGCTCCCTCTCATCCCCCAGGAGCCGGCAGCTCCTGCCGGCCTCGCGGGTCGGGGCCGTACGCGCGGCCGGGAAGGCGGGACTTCCTGACAGCTGGGAGGGGCTGGTTCGGGAAGGGCCCGTGGACGCGATAGGTGAGCCCAGGAGCCCGGGCCGGGGAGCTCGGTCGAGGTCCGGAGGCGCCATGTGCGCGGTGCAGCCTGGAAAGTCCGCTAGAGGGCGCTGCGGCGGCGAACTCGGGGCGGGCGCGGGTTGGGCCTCGCGGGCCGCCGTCCGCGGTATAAAAGGCGCGGCGCGCGGTCGCGCGTCCTTTCCGGGCTGCGGGGATGGAGGGGCTCCTGGTGGCTTCGCGCGGCCTCGGGGCCGGAGCCCTGGTCCCCGCCCGCCCCAGCGCCCGCCGCCGGCCGAGCCCCGCCCCCTGCGTCTCCATCGTGGGTCGCGGTGGTCGGATGTCCGCCCGGGTCCGCGGGACAGGCGGGCGCAGAGGTCCCTTGTGTTGGCGGGGGTGGGTGCGGCGAGATTCCGGCGCCTCCGCGTAGCATCGTGGGGCTGGGGCTGGGGGCGCCGCGGATTGCTATGCTCTCCGCATTTTCCCGGCTCTGAAGCCTCGAGAACACGGCCAGGCAGCAGTAGTTTAATGGGTGAGTCGGGACATTTCATTCAGAAATTGCTCCCCCCTTTCAGCGCCACTGCTTTCCCTGCTTGCGACCTTGAGGGAGTCACTTTATACTCCTAGCCATCTCTTTTGTCTTTCAACGGACTGGTTGTCACTGGTTACTGGGCTCTTAAGAGTCAGGCGATTTCCGAATTATAGTGTGTGTGTGTGTGTGTGTAGTACAGTGGGTGTGAATGCGGTGGCCTCCTTATGGAAGGGGTGGCTGCAGTCATAGCCTGGTCACTTGATCACCTGCGGTCTTCACCACTGTATTGTAACCTCCAATTTCCACACACCCCCAAATTAAACAGGGAGTAAAACACAGGGTACCCGGGTTTGGTGTGAAGACACGTGTGTAGGCCTGGAGAGCAAATGCAGCAAAACAAAGCCTGGGTGAAGGGCCTTTTTGTGGGCTTGTAAGGGTGTTATAAAACGTGGGTTTCTTTTTTTCTCTAGGGAGTTTGCCTGCTGGGGTCTCAGGTGAGTTGACACGTGTGCTGGGATAGGTTTGCGCTGAAGAATAATTTTTGTGCTAGTTGAATGCCTTCTTTGTTACATCCTAAGCACGGGGCCCGGGCATCCATGTGGGCAGGGCATAAAAACTTGAGTTATTTAATCTCCTGTAGGCACTGCCCCTAGAGGCGTTGCAGATGTGGTGGTTGTGCCACATTTGTGTCATTAGGTGGCGGAGAGAAGAGAGGCTTGACTATGTCCAGCGTTCTGGCCCGTGGACATCTGGATGATTGATAGTCTGACATTTGACGGTGTGCTGACTGGGGGTGTGTGTTTACTGGCAGCCTGAAGCCTATCGTGTAAAAGCACTTTAATTCCCTCCTAGTTCTTGGCTGGTCCTGGAACACTAGGTTGCCAGTGTGTGACGGCAGCAGGGAGGAGGGACCCACTGGTGCAGTGATGAGCAGGAAAGGTGAGTGCGTTTCCGTAAGGCTGACTTGCTGAAGGTTTGTCACATTGAATTTAAAAAGGGTGGTACTAAAATTTTCCTTTCCAGCGTGAGCTCAGTAATACCACGTAACAATCTGAAATAATTTGACTTATTTTAGGTGGATCCATGGGTAGTTACTGTCTGTTAAAAGAAATTTTGTGATGGGTTGTGCAGCCAGAAAGCCTAGAAATAAAGTTGCCAGGTTTAAACATTACAGAGACGATTTCGAAGGCCAGCTGTGCTACCTTACGTGAGGTTTTTCTAAATTCTAGAGAAGTTTCCTGTGTTGCCTTGTTTAGTGTACTTTGATCCGTTGATCTGTCTAGGACCTCACTCGTGGCTCCCTGGGAGAGCGTGCAGAGATTTCTAAGGAGGGCCCTCCTGGCTGCACTGTGATCCCCTGGGTTCGTCGAACCCCAGCCTACTGCTAGGTGCCAGCATAGGCAGCGCTTTTTAATTTTTGCCTCGGGCTGCCCATTGCGGTTCTGAAAGGTGACAGTGGAAAGGTGAAGGGTTCATATGTCAGTAGCAGCCTTCACTAGTTCTTTTTTATATATAAATTTATTTTATTTATTTTTGCCCGCGTTGGGTCTTCGTTGCTGCACATGGGCTTTCTCTAGGTGCGGCGAGCGGGGGCTCCTCTTCACTGGAGCGCGGGCTCTAGGCGCACGGGCTTAGTTGCTCCACGGCATGTGGGATCTTCCCAGACCCGGCCTCGAACCCATGTCCCCTGCGTTGGCAGGCGGATTCTTAACCACTGCACCACCAGGGAAGCCCAGCCTTCACTAGTTAAATACTGGCAACAGTAATAACGGCAGCCAGCTTTTCTTGCACTCTGATTCTGGGCCAACCGCTTTTGTTGTTCAGTACAGGAAGGACAGTGGCTGTTGGCCTGTGAACCTAGGCAAGGATGACCAGCCGACACAGTCCAGACCGAGGTGAGAGGCGGTGCTTTTCTGAGCTCCTCCTGGAGGCCTGCTGGGCGGGCGCGAGAGGACACTGCCCTGCGGATGCCGGACTTGCCGGCACCACGGGTGCGGCTGCCCTGCTGCACCCGTGATGTTGGGGCGGAGAGGAAGCGGCTATTTCTACGCTCAGCGCTCAGAACAGTGGGCGCTAAGAATGGTTTGTAGCCGGACATCGCCGACAGCTGCGTGCGGAGCACCTTGCTTCCCTGCGCTTTGCAGCGGGAGGTGCGCGCAGGCCCTTGCAGACTTGGGGGTTCTTTTTCTTTATAGAATAAAGCTCGTTGTGAGAACTAAACGAGATGTGTACAGGCATATGGCAAGCTTTGGGCACAATGGGATTGACCAGGAGAGTCTCCTTACTGGAAACGATCGTTCTGTTGGTCTGTCTGGCGAGGAGCTTTTAGGAATCCTTGGGCAGGTTTGACCTGCATCCCTGGCTGAGGGCCGCTGAGCTGGTATCCAGGCCCTGCTCAGGGTAGGACCCTTGGTGGGGATGAGGGGGGCCCAGAGCCACTGGTCCACAAGAGCTCGTACTCTGAGGACCTTGAGACGAGTCACTCTGGAAGGAAGGCCAGAGGTTCTCTCCTGGCTTTTGTCCTGTTGGTGAGGCAGAAGTTGGGCCCCTTTGTGGAGCCCCTCGACGGGCCGCCCATAACCCTATAAAAAATCATCCAAACCAGGGGTGTCTTGGTCTCCTTGCAGATGGAGAGTGCATTTTGCTGTTTCCTGAAATGTTTAAGTTGGAGGGTTGAACAGAAGCTGGAGGTTAGTGGCTCTCGACAAGGGGCAGTATGTCCCCCTCCCAGGGTACGTGGCAGCTTGCAGGGCAGGAGAGGGATGGGGTGCTGCTGGCATCTAGTTGGTGGGGACCAGGGCTGTGGCTGCATGTCCTGTGGTGCCCAGGACGGCCCCACAGTAAAGCTACAGGTCCCAAATGCTGATAGGGCCAAGTTTGACGAACTCTGCTGTAGAAAATAATTTGGGAGGGATTCACGGATTGGATTCCATTTCTCAGGTCCGTGGGCCCAGCTTGGTCCTGTGCGGCTGGTCAGTGGAATAGACCTGCAGGTGTGGCTCTTGTCACTCTAGGACTGGCTTCAGGACAGGTAAGTTGGGAGCGGGGTGCCTGGCTGGGGGTCCGACAGGACTTTTGGACCCTTTAATACAAGCACATGGTATCAATTGTGGGTGTGCTTTGAGGAGAGGTGAGAATGTTCAAGTAGCTGGTAGTTAAAGCCACCGTGGGCAGAACTGGTGGTGACAGGACAGTGGCCTGACCGCAGCCACCTCCCCCGTTAGACGGTGTGTTGGCAGCAAATGCCAGGTCTGTGGCTCAGGGCAGCCTGGCTGGGTGGCTCTGGCTGCAGCATCTGAAGGCTTGATGGGGCCAGAAAGAAGCACTTCTAAGAGGGCATGCTCTGGCTGCTAGCAGGGGCCCGAGGCTCCTCACGCCGCGACAGCTGGCTTCCTCCAGAGCTAGCGTGACCGCCTCAGAGCCGGCCCTGCCGCCCTTCGGAGGGACCACGGGGTGTGCGGGAGCTGCCCGTACAGCATGTGCCTGCTTGGTTCTTAATCCACGTTTGGGGAGTGTGCTCTTCATTTTGTGTTTTTGTTTTCTGTTTTTTTTTTTTTTTGAGAATCTTGAACTTTTGGCTACTCTTGGCTGCTGCTAAGCAGCTACCAGAGTATTTGCCCACTTCCTCGTATCGTGCGCTGTGGCTTGTCAGCTGGAGTGGGGTTGGGGTGACGGTGTAGTTGCCGGGAGCAAGCAGACGTGATGAGCAGAGGGTGCCAGGTGGTGGTCCACCTTGGAGCCCGGCAGCAGCTGGGTTTCCTGTCCCATCCTACTTGGTAGAAGCTCCCTGGCTGAATTCCCCTAGAAACTGGGTGGAGTGTTGAGAAGGAGGGGAGCAGGGCTTGGCGTGTCTGGCAGGAGAGTGAAGAGGCTTCAGCAGCTGTGTGCTTGCATTCCAGAAGCCAGTTGCTCTGCTAAGGAGGCTTGACTGTGGTCCAGTCCATGCAGCACCGGGAGGCGCGGCTAGTGGGTCATCTCGGTTTTCTGTCTGCAGATCGTGCTGACGAGCCCAGGGCGCCGTCCTCAGTTCTCCAGGAGAGAGCGCCTCACTCGGCACCGTGGCCACGCACATCCAGTCTGCCGGCAAGGGCGGTGGGCAGCTGGGGGAAGTCATGGCCTTGGCAATGTCCTCTGATGAAACAGAACCTGCGGGCTTACGGAATAACGTGTGTGTGGAACGCTGGCGCGCTGAAAAGCAGTTCTGTGTGCTTCCCCCCTTGGCCTGGATCAGCAGTGCTGAGGCAGCGGGCGTGACACAGAAGTGTGAGCAGAGACCGTCTGGAATCCCGGACTCCAGGGAAACTAAAGGTGGCGGCCGGCCTAGTGAAGAGGACAGGGGGCGGGGGCGGCAGCCCAGCAGGCGCCCCTCGTCTCAGGACCCTAATCCTGGCTCCAGCCGGCTGGTCAGGGAAGCTGCAGGGTCTTCTGGGAGAGCAGAGCCCACAGTCCTGAGCTGTTCTTCTTTGCTGTGTTTGGGCCACCTCCCCCCATCCAAGGGGAGAAATCTAGATGAGATTTAAGAATTAGTGCTTTTAAGAATGTGGATCTCATGCTTGAAACCTCAGAAGACATGTTTTCAGCACAGGGCGTTAAAGGGAACGGAAGGATTCAACCCCTTTTCAAGGAGGGTGTCTTCATGTGGGCAGAACTAGAGAATAAATGGGTCTTGAATAAACTGTCTTGACTTGCGTTTCTGTCTGATCTGCTGACGCCCCAGCAGGAGTTGAGGGTGAGAGGGTCAGGCTCGTGGGCTCACAGCTTCCTGTTCCGGGGGAGGAGGGCACAGGGCAGAGGGGACCCTTGGCTTTTCCCCGGACAGTGGATGTTACGCCTAGTGGCTCAGTGGCATCGGTGGAGAAGCCTTCCTAGGCTGGGCCGCACCGTTCCGGGCAGCAGGCGGTACAGGGAGAAGATAAGTGTAGAAGCTCTTACGAGAGAAAAGCTGGAGAAGAAACTTCTGTCGGCCCACCCTTACATCCGCATCTGGACCACACCGGATCTGGGTTGGGGGCTCAGCTTCCAGCGCCCTTGCCCTTGGCTCCAGTCATAACCCCAACCAACCTACTGCCAGGATGTGGCTGCCCCCCCCCCCCCCCCCCACCCTAACCCTCCAGCAGACCGTCCAGGCTGGAGTCTGGGGTGGGCTGAGGGGACTCGGGTGCTCACGGAAAATCTATTTATTTACACATAGGTTCTCCAAAGTAACAAAACCTTGGCCTAGGCAGGTCCCTTGGCCAGCCCTTGGTGCTCAGGCTCCAGATCCTTCCCTCCCCTTCCAGCTTCTCCTGTTCCAGCTGGACAGTCCTGTCTGGGAGCCTAGAAGACCCTGGGGGTGGTGGGTGTAGGGGCGGGAACCCCACGGCTGCCTGAGCTCTGGGGACCCGTAGGGTCTGGACACTGGAGCAGCCCCGTCCTTTGGTGGCGGGGAAGGGGGAGAGGGCCAAGGGCAGGAGTGGCTCTTGGGGCAGAGCTGGAGGGCCTGGCCGGCCATCAAGTGTACTTGGTGTCGGAGAGCTCCTTCCAGAGCAGGGTCTTGAGGTGGCTGAGCACCAGCGAGTGGTGCGCCTCCACCTGGCTGGCCAGCCCGCTCAGCGTGGTGCAGGTGCGCAGCTGCCTGCCCAGCTCGCCGCGCAGGCCGGCGGGGGCGCCGGGCAGCAGGTAGTCCCGCAGCAGCTCGCACACCTTGGCCAGGTTGGGCTGCACCAGGTCGCCCTTGCACTGCCGCAGGAGCGTGTCGCAGGGCGCCCTGCAGTCGCGCCCGTAGGTGCAGTCCGAGCTGCGCTCGCAGTGGCGGCCCCGCAGGAAGCGGCGCACGGCGGCCTCGGGCGCCACCTGCTGCAGGTCGGCCATCCTGAAGTCGTACTTGGCTGTGTAGCCCACGTTGGCCAGCGTGGTCTCGCACATGTAGAAGGTGCCGTAGGCGCCGTGGAAGAGCTCCTCCACGAACTCCAGCAGGCCGATGGCGATCTTGGCACGCCAGGGCCACGCGGGCCCCAGCCACTGCTGCAGGGCCCCGTGCAGGGCGCGTGGAAGCAGCGGGCGCAGCAGGGGCGGGAGCGCAGCCCCGGGCCAGGAGCTGTGCGGGGCCCCCTCGGTGATGTACAGGTCCCCGCAGCAGCCCAGCAGCCGCGAGGCGCGCCCCTTCTGCAGGGACAGCAGCAGCAGGAAGTCGTTGCGCTGCAGCAGGGCCCACACCGACCTGGCCTCGGCCAGGGACACCCGGTGGTCCTTGTTGAAGTCGGCCACGAGCAGGACCTGTCCGACCAGCGCAGGCAGGGAGGGCAGGTCTCCCAGGTTTGCCTGAGGTTTGGGAGCAGGAGACAGGAGGCCAGGGCGTCGGACGGCTGCGCTCCGCAGGGACCCGCACGTCCGCCAGGCGGGGGAGCCCCGCCTCCAGCCGACAGGATGGAGGGGACAGCCAGGGGCCTGCAAGGCCCCCTCGCCGCTCCCCCGGTGCTCTCGGCACAGAGGTGGGAGCACCGGACGGGGCCCACTCACCTCTCATCGGCGCCCCTCCGCCTGCTCTCCCCAAAGACGCCCCTGGGGCGGGGCCTCAAGCCTGTGGGTGCTCCCTGAGGGAGGGTCTGCTTGGAGCTGGGGGGCTGGCCAGGCACCTGGCTGGCCCGTGTGGCCTCCACCCAGCCTGCCTCCTGCCCTGTCACACGTCCCTGGGCATGAACTTGACCGGCCCCCAGGAGGGCCCACTGACCTTGAGAAAGCTGAGGGTCATCTCCTGGAACTCCTTAATCGAGGTGCCCCGGGTGGGCTTGTCGAAGAGCACCAGCTCCCGCCGAGGGGCCGTGTCTGCCCCAGCCTTCAAGTCCAGGCTCTCCTCAATGCCACACTTGATGGTCACCTCCTTGCCCTGCCAGAGCCCGCTGTACACCTGCACAGGACCACAGGGACCCTCCGTGCAGATGTCCCCCCTCTGGCTGCACCGAGGGCGTCTGAGCCCTGGCGCTGACCCTGGCCCGACCCTGCTGGGCTTACCTGCTGGCCCGGGACAGAGGAGAGGCAGGTCCTCCACTCCACCTGGTGCAGGTTGCACAGGTCCTGGCAGATGGAGCCTGAGATGATGCCCTTGCGGTACTGGTCACACTGAGGAGAGGAAGACGCAGGAAGTGGCCTGCGGAGGCGGGGGCTCGTCCTGTCCGCCCGCCTGCCCCTTCTTCAGCCAGAGGCACGGGGAGAAGCAGCTTTCTGCAGTAATTAGGTCAGGCTCTGGAGCAGCTGCTGCCAAGGCAGCAAGACGAGGCCTGCAGCCTCCCGAGTCCTGGGGCTCTGGGCTGGCCTGAGCCCGAAGGTGAGGCGAAGGTGAGGCCGGAGGGGATGGAGTCAGGCCCGTCCCTGCGGGGGATGGGGTGGGGGGGAGTCCTGGCATCCGGAGCGAGTGTGGGGTGAATTCCTGGATGTGCGTCACCGTGGCCGTGGTGCCCAGGCCCTTGGTGGAGAGGGCCTGGAGGAAGGAGAGGGAAGGGAGGCGCCAGAGGCCCCGGACTCACCTGTGGGAACCAGGGAGGGGGCCACGACAGCGGTTCATCCGGAGGAAAACCAAGAGAACAAACACTGTCATTCTGCCACCTGGGAGGGAGGCCCTCCACCACAGGGGTCTGTTGTGACCCCCGAAAAGCCCCAGGGCCACAGGGCCCTTGTGGGGTGGTCTGCCAGGGAGCCTGGGCGGCAGGGCGGGGCCAGGGCGGGGGAAGGGACCTGTCAGCCACACCGCCCACCAGTGTGTGGGGAGGGGGGTTCCACGGAAGCGGAGCTGGGCAGTGTGTCCATCAGCCTCAGGGCTCCTGCGACCCATCGGACATCTCCCCTCCCAGCCTGTTTACTGTGTGCAGACTGGGCGGTGGTGGGGACCCGGCCGAGCACCCAGAGGTCCATGGGCACCGGGTCTGCGGCCCCCGGTCCTGCCCCCCCCCCCCCGCCTACACGGGGCCTTGGACAAGCTGTGGAATATTTCGGAGACGGCTGATACCCCCATGAGGCGGGCAGGTCGCCTCTGGAAAGGACAGGGTGTCCCCACGGCCCCAGGGACAGGCCTCAGGAGAGCTGGGCCCAGCAGCCAGGGCACTCTGGGAAAGCGGAAGCTGCAGTTCCTCTGGCTGGGAGGGGCAGGTTCCTCCTCTGCTCCCCTAGGGCCCCTCAGTCCTCTGCATATTGGGGCGCTGCTGTGGGCACACAGGAGACACTCAGAAAACAGCCGCCAGCTCTGAGCGCCTGCTCACTGCATGCCACTGGCCAGACCCCATCTCACGCCTCCTCGCAGGTCTTGCTGCCCGCGAAGGCCCCTCCACCCACTGCCAGCGCCAGGCGGCCCGGGCTCCTCCCAGGCCTCCCGCCCTGCTCCCTGGCCCGAGGGGTCCCCAGAGCGGGGCCTTTTTCCGCCCGCACCCAGAGGCCGGGCTCTATCCCCATAAACGCCTGCCCCTGGGTCTCCCCAGCCCCCCGGACTGTGAAGGCAGAGCCATGTGTCCAGCACCCAGCTCGGGCCAGGACCCTGGAGGCCCCCAGCGAGCCTTTCTGGAATAAATGAGCTTGCCTGAGAGTGGCCAGGAGGCCCAAGGCCCCCTCCTCTGAGCTGGGACTGCGCCCTCGGTGCCTGGTGGCAGCCCCGCCCCCAGGAGGCCTGAGCCAACCATCAGTGGGCCCCTTACAAGTTCCTACGCATGGGCTCTCCCACTCTGGACCCCCGTGCCCCTCCCACCGCCACCTCTGGACTTGCCCAAGTGTGGCCCCCTGGGACCTTGCCCGGAACAGGCCTGCTGAGCCCTTCCGGGGCGCCACACAGCCCTCCAGGAGGAGTGCCGTCATCCTGAGGAGGGGGAGAGACTCCAGGCCCCTGGCTGGTGCGAGGCAAGCGGAGACGGGTTCAAGGCTGGGCGTCTCCCTCGACTCCCCCCTCGAGACCCCAGGAGCTCTGCTGGGGCAGGGCAGGTCCTCCCAGGTCCGTCCCCAAGTGGCTGGTCGGCTCGCCAAGGGCTCCAACCTGCCCGGGGAGGCCAGGCAGCGCGGCCGGGGGGGTCAGAGTCTGAGGTTTGCCAGGGCCCCTTCGGCTGGCGTCACCTCGCCCTCCAGCCAGTGACAGGGCGGCAGCAGGAGCAGTGAGCCGCCCTGTGCGCACGCTCGTGGGCACACAAGCGCTGGCGTGGACGAGCACGCAGGCTCACGCGCCCTCACAGGCACGTGCACGGCCTTGCCGTAGAGGCCACGGTGGCGACTTAGCGCCGTCTCCCGTCTGAGGCCCCGAAGACCACGCCCTGCAGCTTCCTTTGCCGGACTCCTGGCCCCAGGAGGGGCCCTCACGGCCACCAGTGCCTGCCTGTCCCCGTCTGGGCTAAAATGTCTCCCTCCTGGACACCTGTACAGCTGGCTCTGTCCCTCTGTCCGTCCCCAGCCGCCCACATCTGCGCAGCCTCCCCTTGGCCTCCCCCGTGGCCCGCCAGGGGCAGCTCTGCAGCCGGCACGGTCACATGTGTCTTAAAAGCCGCTGAGCCGGCGCCGCTGAGCCACGTCTCTAAGCTGCCACGGCAGGAGCGCTGGCCCAGGAGCCCAGAGGCCTGGCCCGAGGTGACACTTACGATGACCACCTGGCAGATGTGCCCGCGGCAGAGCTCGGCGTAGGACGAGTAGTGCACGTAGGCCAGCCAGCTGCCCGCGAAGACGCCCAGCCAGACCAGGAAGACGTACTTGACCCTGAGGCCCGGGAGCCGGCCCTGCGAGGGAGGGGGCCGTGAGGAAGCGCCACATTTGGGGTGCTGACCCCACATCCCGGACCCCAGCCTTCCCGAGGCGTGCCCCCCCTCCGGGGGCCAGCACCCGCCCAGCCCAACGTCTCCCTCCCCCTCCTCCTACCCACTGTGGGTGGGGCCGGGGCCTGGTGTCTCCCAGACCTTTAAATCTCACAGGCAGGTAAACATAAATTCCAAAATGAGGGAGATATGGGGTACACGCTCTTTATTTTGCTGAATAAAGAGATTTTGAATAAATTTCCCTCCTGTCCTGCCCGCATTTCATAGTGACATGTAACCTCTGCACACGGTCAGGCTGGAGAAGCATCCACACCTCCACGCACTGTTCCCCCGGGTGGTGGAGATTTCGGGCTGGACCCGGGCCAGCAGGGGGCGTGGGGTTGGAGGCACGGTCACCCTGTGAGCCTTTAAGAGACACGGCCTCACCCACCCACAATCAAAGAAGCCAAAGGGTGGATACAGCCCACTTGTCCATTGACAGATGAGTAGATAAATCAAATGTGGTCCATCCACAGGATGGAATATTATACAGCCACGAAAAGGCAGAGAATCCCGACCCAGGCTACAGCAGTCCCTGCCCTGGCCCCTGTGGGTCCTGTCACCCATGGGCGAGTGAGCCCCTAGGACAGGAGGACCTCATGTCCAGTGAAACGAGCCAGACACGAGACAGATCCTGTGATTCCACCCATGCGAGGGCCTCGAGGACTCCGATCCACAGAGACAGGAAGGGTTGGGGGGTCCAGGGGCTGGGGAGGAGGGGGAGTGAGTGTTTAAAGGGGACGGAGTTTGAGTTTGGGAAGATGATGAGATGGGTTCTAGAGACGGATGGTGGCGGCTGCACAACGAGAATGTACTTGATGCCCCCGAGCCGTGCACTTAAAAATGGTTAAGATGCTAAATTGATGTGATGTATAATTTACCACGATAAAGAACAGGTAAGTAACTAAGACATGCAGCCCCTGGCCCTGCTGCCAGAGGCTCTGTCCCAGAAGCCTGGGGGGGCCGGGCTGAGCCCTTCTATGGAGGGCTCAGCCCCTCTACCAGGTTGCCCCAGCTGACGGGTAGAATCACAGGGTGGGAGAGTCCCAGAGCCCTGCAGGAGCTGGGGGCACTGTCTCCCATCCAGCCCCCCCGCCAGGACTGCAGCGGCATCGACTTCCTTCCCTACCCCGACCCTGGCAAATCACAGGCCTCGCTGGCTGCTGTCCAGGGGCGGCCAGCTGATGGGATGGGGTTACCACACGCTGACCCGTGCAAGAGCTCAGACACCTTGACCAGGCAGCTGAGCCCCAGAGAACAGGGCCCGGGCCCAGGAACCAGGAGGGCAGGAGGGCCTGGGGCTTCAGGCCAGTCTGCCCCAGAGGAGAACCACGGCCAGCACTGGTCACGCACCCTGCCACCCGCGGGCCAGGGAGCGGCCCAGTCCTGGTTAGTCCTGGGCCCTAGTCACCTGGGGGCTGGGGCTGAGAAATGGGGCCAACGGGTCCCCACTGAGGACAGGGCAGGGGCCTGCAGGCCCAGCCCAGGCATCTGTGCTCATTTTTACGGTTCTTCCAGGAGAGGTGGGGTCCTCACCTCCTGCTTCCCTAGCACCGACTCCCGCGGCTGGCCAGCTGCGGAGGTGCTGCAGCAGGAGGGCCTCTGAGAGCTCCAGGGGCAGGCTTGGAGCCTCAGAGGCCTGGGGTGGCCCTGGGGCAGGGTGAGAGGCTTGGGTCTCAGGCCCACTAGTCCCTGACACTGCACCTGTTTCCGCCAGTTTTGTTCCAAGGGAAAAACAGGAAAGCAGAGGAACAGTGGGTGGGGGGCTGGGGAGCTCGGGATGTTGCCTGGCAGGATGAGGTCAGAGGACTTCCAGCCGCTGGGGAACCACGCCCCGAGGCAGAGGCGGGCAGGGCGTCTGGGGGGCCGGCGCTGGGAGTCCTGGGGGGATGGCCGGGACAAGGGCAGGCTGTAGCCTGCACTGGACCCAGGGCGGACCCAGGCTTCCCAGACTGACTGCAGGGCCCACCCTGGACACTGCCCACTGTCCCGCCAGACGCCCTCCAGCTCGGGCCTTCACGTGGCGGCCCCGCTCCCAGGACACCGTCCGCACTTGGCTAGCTGTGACCGACCCCCAGGCCCTTATCTCAGGCGGGCACCTCCTCCAGAAGTAGTCCCTGCCCTGGCTCCTGTGGGTCATGTCACCCATGGGCGAGTGAGCCCCTAGGACAGGGAGTGTCCCGCTCCTCGGTGGGTCCTGTGCAGCTGCTCACCCGCCGTGGCCTGCCCGGCTCCTCGTAGAGCCGCTTGGGGGTGTCCCTCGGGGGACAGTAACAGCACAGTGATCAGCAGCCTTGGGGCCAGTGACCCACAGGCGCCACGACCTCCAACCCTCACTACCAACCCGGGAGTGTGCTTCACAGGCAGGGAAACTGAGGCTCAGGGTGCGTCCTGACAGTAACGGGGGTCCTGGGCTCAAACCACTGGGGACCCACCAGAACCCCTCTGCTGTCCATGCCCATCTGCCGTCCCCGGGCTGGGCTCAGAGGCCTGACACGCAAGATCCGGGACCCGCGACTCTGGCCTCCCCTGCGGCAGCTCGGTCAAGGCCTTTCCCACAGGGCGGGGGCTGCTGCACCCCCTGCCTCCCAGCATGGGGGTGGACACAGATCCTCAGCTCCCACCTTGCCCGGCGCTGGGTGGGGACCGCCACGAACCCCAGGCCTCAGGCGTGCAGGGAGGGCTTCTGGCAGACAAGCACCGGGTTACCTGGCTCCCACCCTTGTCCCCAGAGGGGAACACCGTGGCCAGGCCCTGATCAGGGCTGCCTCCTTCCGCCCAGGGGCTGGGGTCCTGGAGGGCACGGAGGTTGTAGATGTGGCCTGGATGATTTGAGACTCTGATGTGGGCCTGGCTCAGATCACCCAAAGCAGAGGTGACAGGGCTCCTGACAGCACCCGGGGCAGAGGCAGGCTGGGCCTCCCCCGCAGATGGCGGGGTCCTGAGAGGGACTGTGATTCGTCCAAGGTCACTGTGGGGTCAGGGCACACTCCTAATCTCGGGCTGGCTGGGGGATGGCCCGGGGGGAGGGGATGTCCTTCTTAGGGTGGTTCTATGTGTCCCAAGTTTTCCATCACAGAAAAACAAACCTGGTCTTGTAAGTAAAGGGAAGCGAGCGGACTTGGTGCGGCTTCTGGGCCTGAGGGAGCAGGTCCAGCCCGCGGCGGGGTGGGGCCTCCTTCAGCCCCAGAGTCACGGGTGCCACCCTGCAGCATCCGCGGGGCCCGGGCGCTCCGCTCACCGCATGGACAACCCTCACCCCAGTCCCCAGTCCCCTCCCTGCCCCCAGCCTCCCCGGGGACCACGCACCGCAGCGCTCACCGGCCTTGAGTCCCGAACCCGCCCCGGGCCCCAGGCTGGACGCCGCGCGCCCCCAACGAGGCCCGGGCCCCACGGCGGGCGGGGCGGGGGCGGGAGCCGGCTGGGGCCGGGGCGGGGGCGCGCCTACCTGCAGGCCCTTGGAGAAGGGGCAGAAGATCACCAGGTGCGCCAGGCGCCGCAGCCGCCGCATGGTGGGCGCGGGCCGTGCGCCGGCCCGGCTCGGCCCGGCTCGGCTCGGCTCGGCTCGGCCTCAGCCCCGCGGGCCGGCCCGCAACGGCCGCCGCGCCTCCTCCCCGCCCCGCGTCCGCGCCGGAGCGCTCGCCTCTGACGGCCGGGCGGGCGCGCGCGGAGGGCAGGCGCGGGGAGGGGGCGCGGCGGGGACGCGCGCGGGGTGGGGGCGGGGAGCAGAAGGCGGGAGAGGGCGCGTGGCCGCGAGGGGGCGGTGCGGGGGCGCGCGGCGGGGAGGGAGAGAGGAGGGGAGGGCGGGCCGGGGGCGCGGCGGGGAGGGAGGCAGGAGGGGAAGGAGGGAGGGAGGGAGGGCGGGCCGGGGGCGCGGCGGGGAGGGAGGCAGGAGGGGGGGGGAGGGGGGGGAGGGAGGGCCGGGGGCGCGGCGGCGGGCCGCGGTGCTGGTGGGAGGTGAACGCGGCCCCGCCTCCACCCCACCGCCCCCCTCCCCGCGCCCCGCCCCGGAGAGAAAGGGGAGGGCGCCGAGGCCCCGCCCACCCGCGCCCCCAGCCCGCACCCTTGAGCGGCGGGGTTGTCACAGGCGGGGCCGTCGTCACGGGAGGGGACTGTCACGGGCGGGGCTGTCGCGCGCGCCCCTGCGGAGAAGAGACGGGTGGTGGAGCCGGGCGGCCTGAGGAGGTCCCACGGGGCAGGGTCGGGCCCGCGGGGCGCGGTGAGCCCAGGGACCGGGGCGTGTCGCGGCTAGGTCCCTAGTGGGGTCCCGCGCCAACCACCCGGCCTGGAGGGGCCGTGGACACTGCGGCAGCGTTTGCCTCTTTCTCCCACTGTTTAAAGAAATACAGGCAAATGCGCCCTTTCACTGTGCATCTCTGCCGGTGTTTACACAGACAGCCCTGTGGGCACCACCGCTTCCAGGCTACAGAACAGTTCCACCCCCGACAGACCCCGGGGCCCCTCTTCCTTCCAGCCCTCCCATGGCCCAGCCCTGGGGAGCGCGGGCCCTTCCCCTGCACATCACCTAGATGGAATAAAGCAGCCACAGCCTTCAGGTCTGGCCTCTGTCATTAGGCAGAGCGCCCTGGAAATTCAGCAACCCCTCTTTGCCAGGGGGACTCCCGGCACCAGGCACCAGCTTGATCAGCCAGTCACCACCTGAAGGCCCTCGGAGTTGGTTCTGGCTTTGGGGGATCGGGAGCAGAGCTGCCATCAAGTCTGCGTTCGAGTTTCTGTGTGAAGGAAATTCATTTTCACTGGGGTGATACAGAGCAGGGATGCTGGGCGGTGTGGTCAGGGTAGGTTTAACTTCCTCCAGAGCTGCCAGGACGCTTTGGGGCTGCACGTTCACATCGCACCGCAGGGTATGGGAGTTCTGGTTGCTCCACATTCTCGGCAGCACTTGCTATTGTCCGTTTTTAAATTCTGGCCATTCCGGACTTCCCTGGTGGTCCTGTGGTTAAGACTTCACCTTCCAATGTAGGGGCTGCGGGTTCGATCCCTGGTCGGGGAGATAAGATCCCACATGCCTCTCAGTCAAAAAACCAAAGCATAAAACAGAAGCAATATTGTAACAAGTTCAATAAAGACTTTAAAAACCATCCACATAAAAAAAAGGTTTTTTAAATTCTGTCCATTGTACTGAGTGTGCAATGGTGTTTCTTTGTGGTTGTTATTTGCGTTTCCTTAACAACTAATGATGTTGAATATTTTTTATGTACTTAGTTGTGACCTGTATATTATCTCTGGCAAAGAGTCTATTCAAAAATTTTGCACATTTCAAAAAATTGTTTCCTTGTTGTTGAGTTTTGACAATTCTTTTATATCTTCTGGAAAACAGTACATTATCAAATATGTGATTCGCAAAGATTTTCTCCGTCTATAGCTTGTCTTTTCATTTGCTTAACAGTGCTTTTCAAAGAGCACAAGTTCTTAATTTTGATGAGGTCCAATTTGTCCATTTTTCCCTTTTTTTCGTTTGCACGTGTCAAGTCTAAGAAGCCTTATCTTTGCTTAACCCAACCCAGGGGCACAAAGATTTCCTTCTGTGTTTTTCTTCTAGAAGCTTCACAGTATTAGGTTTTACACTTGGGTCAGTGATTCAATTTGAGCTAATTTTTGTACATGGTGCAAGGTATGGGTCAAGGCAGTGTTTTGGTTTGGGGTTTGGCTGTTTTTGTTTGTGGGGTTTTTTGCATGGATAGCCAACCGTTCCAGCACATTTGTTGAGAAGATGAGCCCTGCGATGGTTTTGGAGTGGAGTGCCTCCGACGAGACACCGCCCTGCAAGCAGCTTCCCCAGCTCCCAGATAGTGGTTTTCCAGCAAGTTCCGGAGGGCAGATTTCCTGCAATTGTGCCAACAGCACAGTGACTTCTCTGCTGTCCCGAGAGCCACAGCTGAGCTCTGCCAACAAGATCTCAGCCTGGGTGCAGGGGTTCCAGCTCAGCCCGACAGGTTACTTCTTTTTTTGGCTGTGCTGTGCGGCTTGTGGGATCTTAATTCCCTGACCAGGGATCCAACCCAGGCCCTCGGCAGTGAAAGCGTGGATTTCTAACCACTGGACCGCCAGGGAATTCCCTACAGGTTACTTCTTGTGTCTGCTCTTCACTCCAATCCTCCGTTACAGTTAGTAATTCTTGTAGCAAACTTTCCCGGTCGAGATTGCCATGTGGCTTCTGTCTCCTGATGGCACCCCAACTGACACAGGTCCGGTGCAAAAGGGACATGGGCATTTTAATTTTTATTTATTTTTTTGGCCACACCGCACGGCTTGCGGGATCCTAATTCCCCAACCAGGGCTTGAACCCGGGCCCTCGGCAGTGAAAGTGCAGAGTCCTAACCACTGGACTACCAGGGAATTCCTGACAGGGACATTTTTATAAAACTTATGGAGACCCACTACACCCCACACTTTGGACCACGTGGCCCACCCGCGGGCACCCAACGTCCTCAACCAAATGATCGTTATACTCTGATCGATGACCAGGATGGTCCCGTAAGAGAGTCCAGGTGGCTGGACCAGAATGAAGTTTGCATCCCCTCGATCCCCTTGTGGACCCTTCAGGCTGGCCAAAGGGTCCCCTTAGGAGAAGGGAGAAGCATCTGCTCAGGAGGGTTGGGGTAGAATCCTGATTATCTCCAAAGGACCTGCATAATCCCACCCCCACCCTTTCATGCTGGTCATTGCCAAGGTGACCAAACAGAGGTGCTCCTCTCTGGGGACAGCCACATTCAGTGACCAAGCTGCCTGGCTAAGGTGTGTGGGCCAAGAGGAGGGGATGGAGGTAGAGTCAGAAATCTCCTAAGCGAACTTTGGAGAGGCCATTCCAATGCGCTGTGACACCAGCGGCTGTAGGCACTGGGAAGCGGGGAAGGGCCTCTGGCACCTTGACTGCCAGCCCACTGTGGGGCGGCTTTTGTGATGAAGAAGCACCATATCAGGCTGCACGTGAAGCCAAACACACGACACTGCTCAGAGCCATGCCGTGCCTTCTCTGTCTTTGTGTCCTCCCATGACCTTCAGAGACCCTATTTCCAAATAGGCCACATTCTGAAGTTCTGGGTGACCATGAACCCGGGGGGCGGGGGGCGGGGGCGCCACTATCCAACCCAATACACAGACCAAACAGATACATCATTGGAAACGGCCCAAGAGTCAGTGAAACTATAACACGTTTTATCAAGGGACCCCAAAATAAAAATGGCTTAATCAGGAGAGAAGTGTATTTCTCTTTCATGTAGCACTCTTGAGTGTAAGCGTCCGAGGGCTGATATGGAGACTGCCCTTTCTCAGGGACTTCCTCAACACCTGGTTTCTGTCTGGCAGTCCAGAATGGCTGCTCCAGCTCCAAACATCACCTCCACACTCCAGCAAGGAGGAAGAGCAAAAGGGACGTAAAGAGCATGACTTTCCCTTTAAAGACAAGACCTAGAAAAGCATACCTCTTCTGCTCACATCCCATTGGCCAGAGATTAGTCATATGACCTTTCTTGCTGCAAAGCATGCAGGGAAATGTAGTCTTTTTTTTTTCCTGGGCAGCCACATGTTCAACTAAACTCCAGGTTTTTCTGGTACCCCTCAGCCTCAGGCACAAGTATGTCACGGGGAAAATGGAGAAATGGAGACTTGGGCCCTGGGCACATTGCCCTTCCACACATAGCTCATCCCACTGCCGCAGGCCCCGATGACCTAGGACTGAGGTCAGGGGTCATGCAGTTCCCTTCAGACAGGTGTTTTGGGAGGTGTGGATGCCTTCAGGCTCAGGCGAGGCCTGGGGAATGTGATGTCTGCATTAAGACCCAAAGGATGGGGGCAGGGGGAGGGAAGGCGAGGATGGAGTCCAGGCAGAGGGACAGAACCTGCAGAGGCCCAGAGGCAGTGGACCGTGGGCAGACATGGAACCCGCACTTTGCACGATGGATGTTGGCACGTTCAGGTGATGCGGCAGCAGGGCTGTGAGTCCCTCGTGCCTCTCTCTGCACTTACACTTCGCTGTTCTGACTAGTCGGGTGTCTGAGGGTCCTAGGGGTCTCGATCCGACGCGTGTGGCCCTGTTCTCTCACTCGCGCGGCGTCTCCACCACGTGCTTGTCAGTCTGATCTTGAACTCATGTTTGCTTGACCTTAACCCATGGGAATCCCGTAGCTCTAAATCCGGGGTGCTGGGAGGGATTGCGCCTGTGCGGGTGGGGGCTCCGCAGAGCTGGAGGTGCAGGGCTCAGGGCACAGCTGCGGGCATCTGCCCTCGGGGCCGGGGTCTTCCTGCCTGCTCACCACTCACCTGCTCCACAGAGGTCAGAGGTCTTGGGAGACTTCCGCTTCTCAGATCCCAGAATCCAAGTTTTTTTTTTTTTTGCAGTGAGAGGGTCCCTTGGGTGTCTAGTGCACTGCCTGCAGTGAGCTGAATAGTTGCCCGCAAAAGAGATGTGTTCACATCCTCACCCCTTTACCCTGTGAATGGGGCCTTATTCGGAAAAAGGATCTTTGCAGATGTCATTAAGTTAAGATCTTGAGAAGAGGAGACGACGCTGGATTACCTTGGGGGTGGGGGGCAAATCCAATGACCAGTCCTTATCGGAGACTCACAGAGGAGAGACAGACACAGGGGAGAAGACGGAGCAGAGGCAGGAGCCGTGCCGCCCAAGCTGAGGAACAGCTGGCCAGCAGGAGCTGGGAGAGGGAAGGGCCCTCCCCTGGAGCCTCCAAAGGAAGTGCGGCCCTCCACACCGGGATTTTGGACTTCTGGGCTCCAGAACTGGGAGACTAAATTTCTGTCATTTTAAGTCACCCTTCGTGGTAATTTGTTATGGGCGGTGCTTTCAAGAACCAGAAAGTTCCGTGTCTGGAATGTGGCTTGCAGCAGGGGCCCTGGACAGATGGGACTGGTGGGCCTGGTCCTGTGAGGCTTCCAGCTCCTGCCCCGGCGTCTGGACTGATCTTATTTTCCAGATTCTTTTCAAAATGCCTTTTGGACTCTGCCTTGCTCTTCTTCCCACAATATTCTCCCTATGGATTCTTTTTTTTTTTTTTTTTGGATTCTTTTCCGCGCATCCAGTTGCAAAAGCATCCCGTGTCAGTGATCCACTGCAGTATAACAGAGCACCTCAAACCCAGCAGCTCAGAACAGCAGGCAGTGCTGTGCGTCAGGAATCCCGGAGCGGCTCGGCCATGCGATCCTGGCCCAGGATCTCTATGACATTGATGTCCAAACGTCAGCCGGGCCTCTCGGTCCTTTGAAGGCTTAAGTGGGACTGGAGGACCACATGCTGGCTGGTTGGCACTGGCTGGAGGTCAGTTCCCGGCCATGCTGACCTCTCAACGGGGCCGCTTGAGCATCCTCACAGCATGGTGGCCGGCGATCGGAGCTCCAGGCCAGAGCCGTGGTCCCTGGAAGTTTCACACCAGCACTCCCCCTATGCCGGGAGTGAGGGTCCCGGGGGTTTCCTGGGGGCCTGCACTACACATACCCAAGGACGAGTCAGGTCCACACAGGGAGGCTACAAGGGGATTAAACCACAGCAGGAGACTCTGAGGTTAGACCCAGGGCAGAACTTTCTTAGCGTGACACCAAACAATGCAGTGTGTTTCCCAGAGGGTTCTCACAGGAGCCCTGAGATGGAGGACTGTTCCTCCACACTCTACAGATGGCCAACCTGGGTCGAGAAGAGGAGCAGCCCCACGGTGGTGCACACCGCCACACGCTGCGGGGACGGGGCCAGGATTGGGACCCATCTGCTGATTCTGGCTCAGCCTTCCCCGCCCCCTGACACCTAGCACCGTGGGCCTGCTGTCCGCGTGAGGCCCCCGGACGCCCTTAGTCAGATTGTGTGGTCCCCTCACCCTCCCTCCTGTGTCCCCTCTCCCCGCTCCGTTGCTCCCTCCCTCTATCCTCCCTCCCCCCACCTCCTCCATCCCCGGCCTGAGCCCCTTGCTGTTTCTGGAGGGAGGCAGAGGTCACTGTCCTGCAAGGCCATGGTCCAGGCCGAGGTCCAGCTGGCCTCGGGGAGACAGAGGACACCATGGACTCGGCAGCACAAGGGCCTCAGGCTCAGTGGCCCGAGCCTGCACCCTTCTGACAAGCGTTCCCAGGGCCACGCGTCCTGTCAGCCAGCCCTGGGCCGGGCCCTGCTGTGTGTGTGTATGAGTGTGTGTGTGTATGAGTGTGTGTGTGTGTGTTTATGTTTGTGTGTGTGTTTATGTTTGTGTGTGTTTATGTTTCTGTGTGTGTGTGCGTATGTGTGTGTGAGTGTGTGTGTGTGTTTATGTTTCTGTGTGTGAGTGTTTGTGTGTGTGAGAGTGTGTGTGTTTGTGAGTGTGTGTGTGTGTGTGCGTGTGTGTGTGTGTGTGAGACAAGGCTCACAGGTGCCTGCACGCCCAGCCCTGGGCTGTGGGATGAGGAATCCAGCAGTGACCGGGGCCCGACAGCGACAGGCTCGGCCCCGGCTGCGGGGGCCTCAGGGTCAGTGGGGAGCCTGACCCTGCCGGGCGAATGGAATGGGGGTCCCACAGGGATGCCCAGCATTCAGGGGGTCTGAGTGACGGGCAGATCAGGAGGGCCTCTGAGAGGGTCGTTTGGGCTGGGACCCACCCAAAGGGGCCTGCTGTGGGGGGGGGGGCATGGGTGGAACCCCCGGCAGAGAGAGCCGCATTGGAAAAGGCTCTGAGGCGGGAAGGGACAGACCCATCCCAGGGGCTGAAAGAAGGACGTGAGGGGGTCCTGAGGGTAGGATCCCCGGGAAAGGCAGTCTGCTGCCCAGAAGGGAGCGAGGGAAGCAGGTAGGAGGCTGAATTCCCTGGGACTGCGGCACGGTTAGCCAGCGCTGCCCAGGGCCTACCCCCTCCCCCATCAGCGGCCCAGGGACAGGGGACGGCGGAGTCTCTTCCTCAGCCGCCCTGGGGTGGGGGGTCCATGCAGTGTTACCGTGGAAAGCAGCAGGTTAAAAGCCTTTGACCCAGAAACGTCACCCGCTGGAACCCGTCCTAAGTTAATCATTAAGGAAGGGGGCACAGATTTCGCAGGTCACTCAACCAGCCTTGTTAAGAGAAAGTTCGGAACACCCTAAAGGCCCCCGTCGAGAGGTGACTGGTTACATAAAGGAAGGTGTGTTCAGGCAACACAGTATCGTTCAAACTTTAAAACAGAGCTACAGCCCTGGGCCCTCAAACGCTGGGCGCTTCTCAAGAGATGCACGTTCTCCAGGGCCCAGGGGCCTGCCCCAAACCCACAGGGAGGCCACAGCCGGCTTCGATGCCTTCAAAAGTCCACGATTTGGGGGAGAAACAAGTCTTCCTGATGCCAAAAGGAAGCTTATTTTTATGATGACGTTTAGACAAGTTCTTTTACGTGTCATCCAAATGAAAAAACAACATTAAAAAACTTCACTTGTAATTTGTGGGTCCCCAAGAATACAGCTGGGGACTGTAATTCTGACGAGAAAAGCAGAGCAAAGAAAAGTAGGGGGAGTGTTACCCCATTTGTGGGAACTACACACAGGTATGCAGGTGTATATTGATGGGTGCGTATAATAAAAAATCCTAGGGCTTCCCTGGTGGCGCGGTGGTTGAGCATCTGCCTGCCAATGCAGAGGACACGGGTTCGAGCCCTGGTCTGGGAAGATCCCACGTGCCGCGGAGCAACTGGGCCCGTGAGCCACAGCTACGGAGCCTGCGCGTCGGGAGCCCGTGCTCCGCAACAAGAGAGGCCGCGACAGTGAGAGGCCCGCGCACCGCGATGAAGGGTGGCCCCGGCTCTCCGCAACTAGAGAAAGCCCTCGCACAGAAACGAAGACCCAACACAGCCAAAAATAAACAATTAAAAAAAAAAAATCCTAAAATCTGGAAAGCCACACACTTAGATGCTCCAGTGATAACAGTGGTTAGATGTTGAGGATACAGGTGACTTTTGTTTATTCTTGCCCACCTGTATCTTTTTGACTGAGGTGAAATTCATGTAACGGAAAATTAACCATTTTATTTAATTAATTAATTTATTTTTTTTTTGCGGTACGCAGGCCTCTCACCGCTGTGGCCTCTCCCGTTGCGGAGCACAGGCTCCGGACGTGCAGGCTCAGCGGCCACGGCTCACGGGCCCAGCCGCTCCACAGCATGTGGGATCCTCCCGGACCGGGGCACGAACCCGCGTCCCCTGCATCGGCAGGCGGACTCTCAACCACTGCGCCACCAGGGAAGCCCAAAATTAACCATTTTAAATTGCAGAATTCAGCGGCCTTTGGCACATTCACACTGCCATGTAATCAGCACCTCTATCTAATCCCAGAACATTTTCATCCCCCCGAAAGGAGATCCCAGGACCCCATAAGCAGTCACTCTCTGTGTTCCCCCTCCAGCCCCTGGCACCCACCAGTCTGAGTTCTGCCTCTAAAGATTTTTCTATTCTGTATATTTCATATCAGTGGAATCGTACTATATATGCCTTTCTGTGTCTGGCTTCTTTCCCTTAAAATTCGCTTTCGACGTTCATCTGGGTGGTAGCAGGTGTCAGAACTTCATTCCTGCTCAAGGCTGAACAGTATCCCATTGTATGCATGGACCACGTACGATGGACTATTCTTCCGTTCATGAACAGAAATGTACACTCATCAGTGGGTGCACATTTACCTGTATCTTTTACAATGATCGTCTAAGACCTTCCGTGAGAGGGAATGAGTCAGCCGCAGGGGCCATTTCCCCGCTTTCTCTCCCAATTCCTTCCCCTCTCCCGTCCTGCTCCCCTTTTTCTCCTCCACCGCCCACCTGCTTTGGGGCTTCAATCCACCTGACAGTCAGGATCTGCAAGAGGTAAAGGTAGGGCCATTATCAACACAGATCATGAAAACGGCTCGTGTTCCACTCTGGGCTCTTTCAGATCTACAACACTTGAAGACACCCAGCCGTGCCGCTCCAGTCGCAGACGGACAAATGTCACGGCCCTAAGAAAGGGGAGCTGTGCATGTGCAAACACGCAGGGACTGTTCACGCATGTTGAGGGTCTGGAGAAGGCGTCAGCCAGCCCCGCCGTGGGACGCCAGCTCCATCCGGTCTCCAGAGGGCAAAGAGGGCTGGGGTGGACTCCCGGCGCGGGCACCTTGGCCTCGCTATGTGCAGTGTTCCTCTAAGAGAAGCGTGGAGGGGAAGCTTGCCCAACTTCCTCTCTGTGGGACAGGGCCCGGTGGGCACAGGAAGGGAAGGGTTTACCTAGAGGCAGCTCTGCGGGACGAGCACAGCAGATCAGAACCCACAAGCCATGCCCTGGGGGGCGAGGTCTCTCCCTCGAGGCTGCCCTGCAGGGCTCAGTCTTCTGAAGGCAGGTTCTCCCCAGAGGGGAGCTGCATGTGGGCAGCACCCTGCGGGACCCCTGTGGCCTTCAAGACGGGCTCCTGTGATGCTGTGGTCTCACCGGGCCAGGCGCTGAGCGCCTGCCAGGCCTCTTTACGCTCTGTTTCGCCAGCCAGGCCATTTTCCCTGGGCGGGCCTGAGCTTCTGCCCAGGCATTAAGAGGGTGGTGTGAAAGCAGATCCACCTTCAGTGCTGCGTGGGCTGCCGCGGGGCAGGGAGGGACCGAGCTCTCATGGACACTCGGGGTCGGACAGAGCCCAGGATCTGGCCCCGCACCGGCTGGGCTTGGCTGAGTCTGGGGGGACTCCGCGTGTGCCCTGGGGAGGCCCTGGCCAGGGTGGACCCCGCACACATCCCTCCCGTCTGCGGCGGCGGTGCCCCACTGACCCCACGCGGCCCGTGCGCTGGGAGCCCGTGGTGCCAGGAGGGAGCCAGCCAGCACTCCACAGCGGCCGCTGCCTTCGGCGGGGATTCTGTTCAGATGGCAGGGCCGTCAGCCCCAACAGAGAAGGCGGGGCCTCCCCAGATGCTGGCCTGAGAGGGATTTTGGGGGCTGAGGCAGGTGTGGGGGTGCCCAGGGCCAGGCAGAGGTGAGCGGATCTGCCCGGGAGCCCCTGCCCCCTCACGGCGCCCGTCCGCGTAGGGGTGGTGGCTGCCGCATTGCCGGGTCCACCTGGAAGCAGAGCTGGTGACCAGGCCCGGGCTCTCCCATGGGTCAGGACCCCCAAGGGTAACTAGGAAAAGCCGCCTGCCGGCTAGGACGGCCCAGGGCGCGGAGAGGCTGCAGGACGTCCGGGGCCGCTCACATCTGCTCATGGCTGCTGTGACCCCCCTAGGACCGCTACGCAGAGCCCGAGCAGGGCCATTGTCCGCCAGGCCCATAGCTCAGGACCCTGGGCCCACGGGCTTTTAGGGGCCCACAGAAGTGCTTTCACCTTTTTTCAGGTCAGAAAGGAAACAGAAGGAGAAAAACGAACTCCTAGGGTTCCTTTTATACCAACACAGGCATAAAATAAATCTTCGATGTTTTCACAGAGGAAGGAGCCCACGGAGGCCGAGTGTCGGGGACCCACCCAGCCCCAGCACGGGGAGCAGGGCCGCTGGGCCGGAGACGGAGACGGGGGCCTGCCAGAGCAAAGCTGGGGGGAAAGCGGGGAGGCGAAGGTGAGAAGGGTTAGGGAGAGAGAGGGAGGGAGAGGGAGGGAGAGGTGGGCGAGGACAGTCACGGAGCCAGAGCTGGGAGCCCACAGCCTTGGTGGCGGGTGGCAAGCTCTGCTGCCCCCGCCCTGTGCGCACCGAGGGGACAGGGAAAGACGGCCTGCGCCGGGTGCACGGATGGGCGGGCTTCGGAGGAAGGGAACGGAGCTCCAGCGGGAGGGAGGAGAGAAGTCCCCCCAGACCCTGCACAACCCCCGACACCATCTGGGCCATAGGGGGGACACCAACAAGAGCCCAGGAGCGCTGTGTGCACCGCCGGGGCGGCCAGCCCGGGGCCAGGTTAGCTCTCAGGGGGTTGTGCCCCGCTGGGGAGCGGAGGGGCCCCGGAATGGGGAGCGGGGTGTGTGGGGGGCGGGCCCGGGAATCCGGAGCTCCTCCCTCCGTTCCTCCGCCCTGCGGCCAGGCCTGCTTCCACTAGAAGGCAGTGCTGCTCAGCCGTCGGCAGAGGCCTGGCCAGCTTGGCAGGTGCAGCCGAGAATGGGAATTGGGGCCGGGGTACAGGACGGCGCCCTACTCTGGGGAAGGGGTCACCGGATAAAATACAGGACACCTGGTGAGATTTCCATCATTTTTTAGTATGGGACATACTTGTCCTAAAAAAAGTATTCCTTGTTTATCTGCCATTCAGATCTTACCCAGTGCCCTGTATTTTTAAAAATATTATTTATTTATTATTTATTTTTGGCTGCGTTGGGTCTTTGTTGCCGTGTGCGGGCTTTCTCTAGTTGCGGCGAGCGGGGGTCACTCTTCGTTGCTGCGCGCGGGCCTCTCATTGCGGTGGCTTCTCTTGTTGCAGAGCACAGGCTCTAGGCACGCGGGCTTCCGTAGTTGTGGCGCACGGGCCCAGCTGCTCCGCGGCATGTGGGATCTTCCCAGACCAGGGATCGAACCTGTGTCCCCTACACTGGCAGGCGGATTCCTGAACACTGAGCCACCAGGGAAGCCCAGTGCCCTGTATTTTTAAAAAAATATTTTATTACTGATATTTATTTTGTTAAAGTGATTTTACTTTGTTTACTTTTTGGCCTCATTGGGTCTTTGTTCCTCACACGGGCTTTCTCTCTAGCTGCGGCGAGCGGGGGCTACTCTTTGTTGCAGTGCACAGGCTTCTCGTTGCTGTGGCTTCTCTTGTTGCTGAGCACAGGCTCTAGGCACAGGGGCTTCAGTAGTTATGGTGGGACTTCCCTGGTGGCGCAGTGTTTAAGAATCTGCCTGCGTTTGAGCCCTAGTCCGGGAAGATCCCACACGCCGTGGAGCCACTAAGCCCACGCACCACAACTACTGAGCCTGCGCTCTAGAGACCGTGAGCCACAACTACTGAGCCCGTGTGCTGCAACTACTGAAGCCCGCGTGCCTAGAGCCCGTGCTCCGCAACAAGAGAGGCCACCGCAATGAGAAGCCCGCGCACCGCAACAAAGAGTAGCCCCTGCTCGCCGCAACCAGAGAAAACCCCGCGCGCAGCGACAAAGACCCAAAGCAGCCATAAATAAATAAATAAATAAATTTATTAAAAAAAAAAAAAGAAGTTGTGTATGACTGATGTCCGGATGGGTCACCAGGAGGCTGCACCTGCCCTGCACGGTGACTCAGGTGAATGTGGGCAGTGGTGCTGGCTGACATCCAGGCAGAGCTGAGCAGGGGCACCGGCAGGGCGGGGTGGCTTAGGCTGAGCTCTGGAACCTTGCCTCTGACTTCTTACCCAGAGGTAGCAGGACCCATTGACTTTGACTCGGGACTCATTTATCTAGGCCTCTGAACGGTGAAGGGTGTGGTGAGGGTCAAAGGCCAGAGAACTGGGTCTGCTCGCTCTGAAAGGGACGGCTGCTGCAGTTCACGTTGTTGGAACTCTCTAGACTTGTGCGGTGCACAACCTGCGTAACTGTGCCAGGTGGTCCTGGGCCGTGTCTCTGTTTCCCTCTTCACCCAGGGGCTCTCTGTCACCTCCACCTGCCAGGCTCCTGCTCTGACCACGGTCCCTGGGCTCCCCCAGGAGTTTCCTTGCTTACATTTAGGTCATGAACTCACCTGGAGTTTCACTGGGTTTATGAAGGGAGATAGGGGCTCTGACTCACTCTCCCATCCGCCGGGGCTGCTCTGGCCCAGTGTCACGTGGCCAGCACTCCGTGGCTCGCTTGAGTGGGTGTGTGTGTGAGCGCCTTAGTAGGGCAGAAGCCAGAGCTCAGATACCCCGCTCCCTGGGACTGGGTCTCCACGGGGAAAGGCGGAGAGGGCAGGACAGACAGAAATGGCGGCAGCACCTGAGGCCTGTGTGCAGGTCATTTCAATGACCAGCGCCTTCTTGTGTCTGCTTATCCGGAGCGCCATCCGTGGCACAGACGCAAGCCAGCCACTCCCGCCAGTGGCTTTTTCCCGATGATCAGGTCCCCCGGTCCCTTTCTGTGGGCGGTGGGCCCAGCTCAGCAGTTCAGGGCCTCGAGTGCCCCCTGACAGCCCGGTAGCTGGCAGGCCCCAGGCAGCAGGCGTGCTCCTCTCTGGACCTGTAAGGGAGGAGTCCTTCACTCGCTCAGTCTCGTGCTCGTTCATTCATTGGCCAGTGAACTGTCCGGGCCCCGGCCGTGGAGCAGGGAGCTGCGTGGAGAGGTCTCAGGGGCCGGCCAGCGGGACTTGAGCCAATGGGTGGTGGCGAGGTGGGGCAGGAAGCCGCCTACCTCTGCCCGCGGAGCCCCAGGGCCGGCAGGACCCGGGGACACCGGCTCCTTCCCATGCACACAGCACCCCACGGCCCAGGCCTGGCCTGGCTGCGGGGGGACCGGGGCTCCCTGGAGGCCCTGGGTGGCAGCCATGGGTCACCCAGCACAGCTCGGGGACAGAGAGGAAACGTGGCAGAAGGAACCCACTGGGAGGGCCTTGCCTCCCCCGGTCCCTTAATTCCCACTGGACCAGGAGGGACGACGGCCCACACAGGGGAAGGCCACCGGCCAGCGATGGCAGGCGGAACACAGGCCCGGGTCTCTGCAGAGAGGCGAACCCAGCCTCCCACCTTCCGCCTCCTCTGCTCAAGGGGCCGCCTGAGGAAGAGTGAAGAGCCGCTCCCTGAACTGGAGAGTCTGAGTCTCCGGGGTGGGTTTGCAGAGCTGCCACCAAAGGCCCTTCCCGACCACATAACGGACCAGACAGACGTCCCACCTGACCTCAGTCAGGTCAGGGTGGCGGGGGTGAGGGGAGCAGGCCGATCTGGGATTTCGATTCAGCACAGGCAGGGGAGGGTGAAGGAGGCCTGGTCGGCGGGGCAGAGCCCTGGCCCCTCCCCCCTCACGTCGAGAGGACGCCCCCACCCGCCCCGGCGCGGGGGGCTTCCCTAGTATCTGTGGGCTCCTCCCTCTGAGGTGGTGAGGCAGGACGGAAGGGATCAGGGCACCTCCGAGGCCCCACGGCCCAAGAGGCAGCCCCTCGGGCAGCAGCCGAGGCCGGGACTGGGTGGCGTAAGGCAGAGGGCGACCTGTCTGGCCTCCAGACCTGTCCAGCTCCACGGGCTGGCCTGCGGAGCGCTGGGGCAGCTGACGGGGTCTGGGTGCCAGCTGGGCCAGGGGTGAGGCAGCTGAGGGCCGCTGCCCAAGGATAGGCCTGGCACGCCGCGCAGCCCGTCCCCCTTCAGCTCACGGGCCCCACACACGGCTGAGGAAACTGAGGCCCAGAGGGGAAGGGCTGGTCCGAGGTTATCCAGGCGGCTGGACAGGGATGCCCGGGTCCGACGCTGGGCACCAAACCCCGTCTCCTGCTCCATCTTGCTGGCCGGGGACCCTCGGGGGCCCCTCTCACCCTTCTGGGCCCCTGTCTGTCCGGCGCGGGGCTGAGCGAGGCCGTCTCCGAGGACCCATCGGAGACCTGGGGTACTGGCTGATGTCCGAGGCAGGGAGGCTGGTGGGGCCCTTAGGGCGCCGGCTCCAGGGCCTCAGCTCGGCCTCCGCTTGGATGCTTTCTGCCTTCAGCCCCTCTCGTACCTGCTCCCCCTCCCACCCAAGCCTGGCACTCAGACACGTGTGTCGTGGCCATGATGGGCTGTGCGAGGGGGCTGCCGCCTGGGACGGGGGGGGGACCCGGCTCTCCAGCGATGGGAGGGGCTGCTGCGGAAAGGGCCCCACCCCGGGGCCTCCAGCTCTGGCTCCTCTTGGGGCTTTTGCCTCCCCTGTTCTGTCCAGCGGCCCCCGCCCCGCTCCTCCGGCCCTCTGTCTCCCAGCCCAGACACCCTCTCTTTGGGGAGAAGAAGCTGCTCTGCCCTCCCGGCCCCTCCCCCCGGTCTTGTGACCCAGGAGTTCCTGACAGTACAGCCACATGGCGATTTCCTGTTGACCCCGGAGCCCGGGCTCCGTATCCCTGGCTCTCTGTACCCTGGCCGCACGGTCCTCTCCCCGCTCCCTGGGGAGTTTGTGGCCCCAGCACCGCCCTCTGCAGAGACCTGGGAATCAGGCCCAGAGGACTCACCTCATCTATTTTTAAGCACAAGTCCATGAAAGATTCACAGGCTACTTTATTTACTGGTGGTGGGATGGCACTGGTGCCTTGTGGCACACCCACCAAGAGGTCCCAGAACACAGGCCCCAGCAAGCTCACCTGAGTGCCCCGGGGCTGCCCGGGCGCCTCCCTCTGCAGGGCCCCGCTCCGTCCTCCCCACCTTCCTTCCTCCCAAGGAGCTTCTCCCCAGGAGATGAGACTCCTGGAGATGCCTCCTCAGAGGGAGTGGGGCTCCTCCCTGCGCCCCCGACCAGCTATGCAACCGGCTGCTCCCCATCTAAATGGTCCCTGATCTCCTTTGGCGACGGCTGACACTTTGTCCCCTCCCTGGCTTTCGCGTCCTGGCCTTTTACCTGGGCAGGTTTGAAGGGAGAGGAATCCACCTCTTGATGCCAGAGGCAAAGTCAGGAGTGGCCTTGCTTCCTGCTGGCCTCCTGGAAACAGGCCACAAGGAAACTGAGGCTTGGGGATACTGGAGCTTAGCCATTTCTCTGGAGTTCAAAGGCTGGGCATCCCGCCCCGGCCCCTAAAGCCACATGGCGAGGAGGGGTGCTTTATCTGGGCCTCCAGAAATGCAAAGGCTCAGCCCTTCCTTCCACATACCCCACCCAACCCCAGATAAACACAAGGACCTCAGTGCCCCTCCCCTTGGCTGCCGCGGGCTCCTGTGGCCTCAGGAGGTGGTGCCGGTTCAGCCCCGATTGTGTCACCTGGTGTCAGGTGCCGTCTGGCTGGGCAGGTCCCAGCTAATGCCCAGGAGGGCTCTCAGCTGTCGTCCAGCAGGGGATGGGACTGACTTAGCAACAAACTCCCCCAGCACCTTCCCTGGGTGCTTGTGGGGACTCGGGGCACCCAAGAGGGTCAGGCAGGACGCCAGTACATCCCTGCCTGTCAAAGTAGCATTCTCCACGTGGGAGGAGCCCGGAGAGAGCCCACGCCAGGCCCTGCTCCGTCATGAATCACTCATTTTAGAGGAAAATCTCATGTCTCCGTATCTCCACCAACCCAGAAGATTCTCTGGTGATTCACTTTCAAGAAACAAAAAGAGTTATTGTTAGCCTTCCAAATGGGCATTACAGGAGAATATTGAATATTTGTTTCAGACCCAGCGGAGTCTGAGGCCCCTCCTCCTCTCCCTCCCTGTCAGGGGAAAAGTGGACGTTTTCTTTCAACACTTCCCCAGAGGAGGAAGGAACTGGGAAAGAAGGCCAAATTGAGCAACAGCCTCTCTGTCTGTCTGAGGACAAAACAGCGGCGTCCAGAACCACCGCCCCTGGGATCAGGAGGACAGGGCAGCGCACCAGGCGCTATAGCAGCCTTCCCGGGGCGGTGGGTGTGGGATACTGGGCCGGGGCCGGCTTTTCCCGTCTCCTCTGTAAAACGGGGAGGCGTTTGCTCTGGGGAGTATTTGTGGAGCACCTACTGTGTGTCAGGCATTATTCTCGTGGGTGTCGGAGGCCAGAGCAGGCACGGCTCTGTGGAGCAGCCCTGGGAGGTGGGGGAGAGCGGCCACGAACGCGAAAACCCACGAACACGCGACTGAGTCACGGGAAGCGCTCCGAAGACTGAAGCCCGGGAACGGATGTGAAGGGTGGGTGGGGTTGCCTTGGCAAGGGTGGTGGCCTGGGAGCTAAAGGACCAGAAGGAGCCCCTGGGTGAAGCAGCTCTGTCTGCCCGTGGTGGCTGTGAGCGTGGGATTCCGTTCCTCCGTAAGGACCCTCTGGGGCTCCAGCTCAATGTATCTCTACCCCCGCCTCCGAGAAGCCCTCCTGGGACCCGGCCTCCTGCCCCAGTGCCCAGAGCCTTGCAGCACTGCCCGGCTGTCGTGCGCCCACCTGACCCACGAGCCTCTTCTGGAGTCTCGCCGTGGTCTGTCCAGGGAGCCCCAAATCCTGCAGCCAGCCCGGGCACAGCAGTGCCGGCACCCCCTCCCCGGGGGGCTCTCAGGCCTCCTCTAGAGGGGGCAGCAGTATCCCGTTCCAAGAGTGGAAAAAGAGACAAGCTGTTCTATTTGATGCAGAATGACAGCCAGACGGATTTGGAGCAAGACTGAACTAGAGAGTACGCTCTCCTAGGTTTTACTGTAAATCGCCCCCAGGTGTGATGCAGAGGAAATGAAGCTCCTTTTGTGAAAAGCTAAGAACACCTGTGAATGGGCTACTCCTCCCACAGCAGGGAAACTGCTCCTCGCTTTGGGCCTGAGACCCCCATTCACTCCATGATGGAAGATTTTGTACTTGTCAGCCAAAACAGCAGTTTGGGGAGGGGGAGGCTTCAGTGAAGTATTTCAGTAACAGATCACCCCAGCATCTGAAAAAGGGAAGAGACCAATAATAGCATTCTTAAGGCCCCTGGGGCCCCACACATGCGGCCATTGGTAAATTGCAGCAAACCCGGGACCGAGGCCACGGGTGGTGGGCACTTGTGCAGAAAGGAAACGTGGTTTTACAGCCTCGATCTGCTCTGAGGCCTGTTGGCTGCACCCACAGGCGGTGACCTGGAGCACCGGGCAGGGTCCCGGCCCCTCCCCAAGGCCAGCGCAGGCCCGTCGCTGACGCGGTGAACACAGTCGCCTGACACCGGCCCTGGCCTGGCGCCGGGAGCGCTGGAGATAACACGCGGGCCCTGGCAGCCGAAGCCGTCGCTCCCAGCCCCGCCCAGGAACGCGCCTGAGGCCCCCTCGGAGCCCCCTCCCCTCAGTCCTTGCGCCCACTGGGCCGCACAAGGCCGGGGCGCCCCTCAGTCGCTGGAGCGGACCCGAAGCGGCAGGCCACCCGTCGGTCACCGGGCGCGGTTCAAAGGGCCCCTTGTGTGGCAACCGGGCTGGCAAGGGCAGCCGCGTCCTCAGCCGCCTTTGGAGCCGTGGTCTAGGGCTCGGGGGCGGTGCCCGCGGGGGGCGGGAAGGCGGCCCGGCGGTGGGGACCCGCGGGGCGCCACGGCCCGGGCGACCCGCTGCGGGGATGCGGGGTCTGGGGAGGGGCGCAGGGCCGGAGGCCGGAGGCCGGGCACGGGCAGTGTCGCGGGCGGGGCGGGGCGGGGCGGCGCCGGGCCGGTGACCGAGCGGCGGGTGTGGACGTCGCGGGCGGGGCGCACCTAGCCTCTTCCTCGCTGGAGCTTTGCTCGCCGCCCCGCCCCCCCGCCCCCCCCGCCGCCCTCGCAATAAGGGGCGCGGGCGGGTCAGGGCGAGGAGGAGGGTCCGCCGCCGCCAGCACGCGGCCGGAGCCGGAGGCCCGCGCCGTCGGGCTCGGGGCGCAGCCATGGAGCTCTGGCCGTGGCTGAGCGCGGCGCTGCTGCTGCTGCTGCTGCTGGTGCAGCTGAGCCGCTCCGCCAACTTCTACGCCAAGATCGGCCTGTACTGCGTGCTCTGCTTCACGGTCTCCGCGGTGGCCGCGGCCGTCTGCCTGCTGCGCCACGGCGGCCGGACGGTGGAGAACATGAGGCAAGGGGGCCGGGCGGGGTGGGGAGAGACACCGAGGCGGGGGCAGCGCCGCGCCGCCGCCCGCTTCCGCTTCCCTAACTTTGCCGTATCCTTTCCCTCCTTCCTGCCCTGCCCGCGCCTCTCCCGGGCTCTCGGACCGGCCGAGGGGAGAGCGGGTCGGAGAGCGCGGCTGGGGAGGCGGCCGAGGGTGGGCCGGGGCCCCCGGAGCCGGCGTCACAGTGTCCCCGTGCCCTTGCCCCGGGGCCCCGGCCAGGGGCCGGCACGGAGGGATTTAAACAGGTCTCGCCCTCGGCGCCGCGCAGGGAGTGCGGGGTGCGGGCGGCCCCGAGAGGAACGCGGCCGGGCCAAGCGGGGCATTGGCTCCGTCCTGCTTCCCCGCGGGGAGGGTGGGCCGCCGCCGTGCCCCCGCTCCGCCCCGTCCGGACCCGCCTCCGCGCGTGGGCCCCGGGGCGTTCCTCGTCTCCTCTCCGCCACCCCGTCGCGCCCACCTGCCGCGGGCGATGAGCGCACTTGTGAGCCCGCACCGGGCCGGTTCCCCTTCCCTTTCCTTCCCCTTAGGAAGGTGTGGTGGCTCCGCGGGGGAGGGTGGGCGGGGAGGCCTTGGGGTCCAGCCTCTGGGCGGGAAGAACCGGAGGTGGCTGGGTCGCCCTCCAGAGCTGGGGAGCTCGGAGTTGCTGGGGTGAGGGCTCGGGCTGGGCGGACCAGAAGAGTCGGGGGGCCTCTCTGGGTCAGAGGCTGGGCGGGTCACGGTGGCCTGAGAGGGGGCTCCTTGCCCTTTCTCCCCGTTTCCGATTAGGAGGCGCTGTTGCTGACGTTCCTCGCTGGCTTTTGCAACGATGACCCTTGACTGTGGCCTGGTGTGGGCATACTGTGGTCCCCGAGGCCCTCGCCACCCACTTGCTTACAGGGCAGTGGGAGAGGGTTCCTGGCTTTCTGCCGTCCCTGTCCTTGTTCATCTGGACGGGCTGATCCTGCCGGGACTGGCCCACACTCAGTGGGTCCTCTGGGCTCAGTTTCCGGGGGTTTGTGGCTCCTGTGGCACCAGGAGTGGGAGTGTGGAGTAGGAGCGGGGGGGCCTGGTGGGTGGGCCATGGGTCTCTGGTACCCCCCCCCCAGATGGCCCAGGCCAGCGTCCCAGGGAGCCCAGATCCCAGGGGCGGCCCACTGGTTGCCCTTCCAGCTGTCTTCTCAAGCAGCCAACCCTCTGGGGTGGGGAGGGCCTGTTTCCAGAAATATACCTCTGCGAGCCTGGCCTGAGATTGAGGATCCCCTGCAGGCGGTGGGCTCACGGCCAGACTCTCCATTCAGCACCTGCTGGGGACCGGCCTGGAGCGTCAGGGGGAGGGGGTGGCTTCAGGCAGCAAGGGCTGGTGGGCTCCTTGGAGGGGGTGCTGTCCTGGAGGGTCAGGGGGAGGGGCTGGCTTCAGGCAGCAAGGGCTGGTGGGCTCCTTGGAGGGGGTGCTGTCCTGGAGGGTCAGGGGGAGGGGCTGGCTTCAGGCAGCAAGGGCTGGTGGGCTCCTTGGAGGGGGTGCTGTCCTGGGTTCGGGTGGGAAGCAAGGCTGGAGCAGGTTTTCAGCAGGTGACAGGCGTTCCTGGAGGTGACCCTCCCCCTCCCTGGCTCCGTATTATCAGGTGGCCTCTTCACAGGCACTTCCTTGTCTTTCAAAGGCCCAACTTGCTCTTCCAGGCCTGGGCTTCAAAGCTGCTTCCTGGCGTCAGATCAGAAGTCACCAGCTGCCCTTTCTGATGAGGTGGCTGGACCGGCAGGCCAGCCTGACCAGCCCTTGGCTCTCCGGCCCCCCCCCGCCCAGCCCGGCCCTCCAGCCTCTGCCAGCCCGCTCCCCTCAGCCCAGAGCCGGGCTTGGCCCCCAGCCTCCCCCAAGATGCTGGCCACCTGGGGCATCCTCTTCAGGACCCTGGAAGCTTCCTGCGGCTCCTCCCTCCCCAGGGCAGCGCCCGACTCAGGCTCTGCAGAGGGACCAGTCCAGGACCTGACAGAGGTGCCGTGTCCTCCCCAGAGAGGGGCGGACCTGGGGGTCCGGGAGCCCACAGCTTCCTTCCCCTGCAGCACCCCCAGGTCCCACGGGGTGGGTCACAGTGATGACCCCCAAGGCTCCCCAGGGATGGCAAAGAGAGGGGGTAGGGACAGGGTGCCTTGCGAACACGCGTTCCCCAAGGCGTGCATCTGTGGGGGGGCTGAGAAATGCAGAGGATGAGCCAGTCCAGGGACAGGGCCCAGGAGGATGGAAGTGGAGGTTGGGGTGCTGTGTGGACAGGCTTCAGGCCCCTCCTGGGCTGGGACCGCTGAGCGCCGTGGGTGCCTGGCTCTTCCCGCTCCAGTTCCGCCCCAACTTCCGGGAGGGCTCTGCCCACCGTCCTCGACACCAGCCTCTGCTTCCATCTCCCGAGCACGCACCACGTGCCACGGACGCCTGAAGCTTGGGGACAGGGTTTGTTACGTGTTCCATTTTACAGATGAGTCTGCAGAGGAGCAGCTGGAAACTCGGGCCTCCAAGGCGGGGAGTGGGGAGATGCCTGGCAGGGTCCCAGAGCTAGGACGTGGGGCCCCGGGCTGCAGACGCACTGAGAGTGACTCCACAGTGCACGCTTTTCATTTTTCCGCTGGCTCACACAGCATGAGGGGCTGGGGGCAGTGCCGTGGCTGCTTTGGGGCTGGCTCGGGGGGATCCCTGAGTTCCCGGAGGGGCAGCCCCACTCCGCCCGCCCCCTCACTGTCCCATGTTCCCCGTGAGCAGCCGCCCCTCCCCGTGGTGGGGCTCTGGGCGAGCACCCGAGGAGGCCTTTGCCGTTCAGTTGCGAGTTCTGAGTGTGCAGGGCAGTGCTGGGAACCGAAGCAGAGGCAGGCTCCTTTCTGACCAGGCTGGGGGCTGAGGCCAGGCACCCCTCCCAGAGTGGCAGGGTCCCGCGTTCAGGGTGAGGCTGGAGTAGCAGGTCCTGTTTCCTCGTCCCAGGGGCACGGGCCCTTATTACACCCATTCGACAGAGAGGAGAGCGAGGCCCAGGGGAGCGGCGGGTTCTCCGCAGGATCAGGAAACCTAACAACAGCGGCTTAACCCGGAGAGTTTGCTTTTTCATGCGTCCCAGGCGACCAGGGCGGGCAGCCTGGGGCCACAGAAAGCTGCCGGCTCCTCTGGCCTGTGGCCCCCCCATTCTCGGGGTCCAGCATGCCACTGTTACGGCAGGACCTCTGGGGACTGAACTGCCCACTTCTGCGTGCATTCTAGTGTCCGGGACCTGGGGGGCGTAGCTAGGCTGCGGGGTGGGGTGGGGGGGCAGGGCAGATGGAGCCCCCCCACCTGCTCGAAACATCGAGAACGTGCATCACTGCAGCCAGGGGCGGGGGGCTTGTCGATGCCGGTCAGGCTTTGGACCCGGCACTGCCAGCCACCGCGTGGCCCTGGGGGGATGGGGGGACGCGTGGATGCAGACACAGCACTGTCGGGGAGCCGCCGCACCTGGGGGCTGGCCTGGGGCCCTGGTCTCGCAGGAAAGTCTGCCCTGGCTTTGCTTGGGGTGGGGTGGTGAGGGGCAGAGCCTCCCTTTTGGGTGTAGTTCTGGGGGCCCAGGAGGCAGAGCTCCCGAGAGTCCTGGACACTCTGCTCACGGCCCCACCTCCTTCCAGGCCCCTGGCATTCACCCCCCTCCCGCGCACACGTCTTAACACCTCCGGGCGCCTGCACAGGCTGGAGCCCCCACCTCCTGGCTCCCTCGTGGTCCAGCTCACATGACACTTGGAAAACACTGCTGCTCTGCCAGGTGGCCCTCCCGGGACCTCCTGTCCCCTGAGCGGGTCGATGGCTCTGTGTGCTGCCCTCCTGGAAGGGCCGCCCTGAACAAACCCCGTCAAGCCCCTCCCTTTCCGGGGCAAAGCCCGTGGGGTCCGGCTGAGGTGTGACGCCCATCGGCCGAAGCAGCTGCCCGCTCTCCCCAGAGCCACCTAGTCTGAGTCCAGGGTCTGAGGGCAGAGGTCAGCAGGTAGCTCAGACCTGACCTTGAACTGCTTCCCAGCCGCCCGGAGCAGGTGCTGGCCGGAGGAGGATCCTCTTGCTTTCATTTACTTTGGATTCTTCGGTCCTGCCTGCGTCATCACCGACACAGCTGCTGTTTGCGGAGGGCTCCCGGGGTCCCGCGGTGTCACGGGCGTTCCAGCCTCATCTCGCTCAATCCCTCCACACCCTTCCCATTTCACGAGTGGAAACGGAAGTTTAGGGGGGTCAAGTCCATTGCCCAAGGTCACAGCTGGTGAGAGGGAGTCAGGGTCTGTCTGACCCTGAGCTTGGGCCGGGCCCAGGTGTCCTCGGGCGAGCACAGGTGGTCCAGGGGGACTGGCTGCCAGGAGCTCGGCCTCAGGCCCCCCAAATCTGCAGCGTTTATGATGCTGCTAGGCCGGCGGCCCCGGTCAGGGTTAAGTGGAGGGCTTCTGAGAAAGGCCCAGGAAGGGCCAGGAAGTCCCCTCTGTTTAAGGGGATGGCTGCCCCTGCGGGCACTTGGAAAGAACCCGTCCTTGGGGCCACCTGCCTTGCTATGGAAAGCTGGCACCAGTCACCTACCTGGCAGCTGTCAGCAGTGCTGCTGGGACCTTGCGCCATGCACTCAACCCAGCCCTGGGCCACCTGGGCTTCAGGCAACCTTAGCTCCACCCCCAGGGGAGGCAGGGCTGGAGGGTGTGGGACAGGCACGCCCCTGGCCTGCACCAGTGACTCCCCCAGTGACTCCCCGTAGGGGAGAGGAGGGAGCAGCCCCCGGACTCCTGCGGCCGAGGGGCGGGGCGCTGGGGTCAGGTGGGTGTTGGGGCACAGCGGGTGTTGGCGCTCAGGACGAGGCCTGGGCTGGGCAGGCAGGGCAGCCTGGGTGGGGTGGCTGCTTTGAGCTTCCTGCTGCGAGAGGATTACAGAGCCACTTGCAGCCCTGCTGGGGGTGGGGTGGGGGCCATAGAGCCCCCCAGGGGAGGAGGGGGAGGCCTCAAAAGGAGCTCGAGACTCCACCTGGCAACCCTGGAGCCGTCACCCCACCCCCAGCAGGCCCTCTGCTCCGGCCCATCCTGGCCTCCCTGCTGTGTGACTTCGGGCAAGTCACTTAGCTCTGCTGAGCCTTGACTTCCTCACCTGGGTGTAATGAGTGTACGACCTTGTGGGGTTATTGTCTGACCGAAAGGGGACAGTTCACATCTGTTCTAGGCGCAGGCGTGGCGTGGAGCGTTCAGGAGATGCCGGGCGTGGCTGTGGGGCGTCTGTCCCTGTGGTTAGGAGCGTGCCACGCTCCAGGCCAGGACCGACCTGCTCTCCCTGCCTGGGCACGGGAGGGGCCTCTGCAAAGCTCAGTGTGCTTTCTTCTTCCTCAAGGAAGCACTAGTAAAATGATAACAGATACTCTCCCACCACTTTTACGGAAAACCTTGAAAATATGGGACATCAGGAGAAGGAAAAGTGGGCAGCCACGTGCACGCCGCCTGCGGGGAGTGACCGGTCCCCTCCCCTCGAGGGACATCCGTTGCCTCTTTCCACTTGCTCCCGAGATGTGCCTTTCTTTCCCAGCTTGCTGTGCTCACCCAGGGCTGTATCTTTTAGTCTGTCTGAGAGCGCTTATTTGTAAATATGTGGAGAGTTGCCACGGGCGCCTCTGTCTCCTGCAGCTTGTGGGGCAGCCCTGGGCCTGTCTGTCCGTCCTGGAGCCTTTGGTGCGGGGGCTCTGCCTTGGCCCGGGCTCCCAGCCGGAGTGGGAGAGGCGGGAAACAAGCAGCAGAGCAGCCGCAGAGGCCCCTGCTCGGCTGAGTCTCATACACAGCATCTTTCCTAGTTCAGACAAAACAAAATAAAAACCTGCCCATATACAGCTGCTCCCTTCAATTAGATTCAAAAAGAAAATATAGAAGAGTTCTGGAGACGGATGGTTGGGGATGGCTGCATAACAATGTGACGGTACCCCGGCCACTGAACTGGACACTTATAAATGGTTTAAAATGATAAATTTTATGTGTATTTCACCCCAGTTTTTAAAAAAGAAGAAAAATGGAGCCAGCAGATGCCCCTACCAGAGAGAAACACTGTCCTTTCCAGATGTGGCCTGGGAGGGACATGCAAACGATACGTAGCTATTAGAAGTCAAGGGAACAGCCCCGGCGGCAAATAAAGACAGATCTTTGCGGTTTTCCTCTGCCGCAGTCCTGTTTATTTTACCTCTCCCCGCGGGGACGCTGAGGTGTTTTCAGATTTTCCTAATTCAGACCGTGCCTCTGCCTGCATCCGCTTTAGGACCCATCGCCGGAAGAGGATTGCAGTTCAAGCAAATAGGTTTGTTAAGGCCTTTTGCCAGGTGCTGCTAAGCTGCCCTCCAGAAACCTCTGTGGCGTCCAACTTCTGCCAGCAGCCCTTGGGCCATTTCCTAACACCAGGCCAACGCCTCCTGTTATCAGCCTTTCATCTGCCAATCTGAAGGGTGAAGACAGGGTTTCTTGTTTCGATCTGCATTTCTTTGACTGCCAGTCAGGTTGCGTGTTTTTCCCGTGTTGATTGGACACACATGCCCTCTCTCTGTGCCCTTCAACCCTCAAGGTGACCCGAGAAGCTGTGTTGTGCAGCTGAGATGCCCGAGGCTCCCCAGCTGAGAGCCAGTCAGTTCTCCCGAGAGCGTCCAGCCTGGCAACCCCTGAGCCGGATGGGGACAAACAGGAAGGTCTGGCTCGAGCTGGCTGAGGCTTACAAAGCTAAGGAAAAAGCCCTGGCTTCCAGATCCGGGGAAGGCCGGCCCGTCTGATTGTGAGAGCAGCCCAGGGTCAGCTGCTTCCTGGAGCCTCAGTTTCCCCACCTGCACCACGAGGTGACGTGGGGAGTTAGGCTTTGTGAGCTGGATACGAGTCTGCCTTTCAGACACGGAAGCAAATCCCACAGGGCCCACTCATGTGAGGGCCTAGAGGAGACAGATCCGTAGAGACGGAAAGTGGACGGCGGGGCCCGGGGCTGCGGAAGGGGGGCAGGGGAAGTGAGTGTTTAATGGGGCAGAGTGTCAGTCTGGGGAGATGAAAGAGTGCCAGGTTGGGGGGGACGGTTGCACAACAACGTGAGTACACTTGATGCCACTGAACTTCAAACGAGTTAAGAACTTAAATCGAGTAAATTTTATGTTGTGTGTATTTTACCACAGTCTTAAAGGCCTGAGTGTGGCTTTGGGTCAAGGGCCCAGCTCTGAGTCTCTGCTCTGCTGAGGGCCATCTCTGAGCCCAGGCCCTTCTGGATAAAGTGGGAAATCCCTCCCTTCCGGTCAGGACCGTGGGGAGATCAAATGACTCTGGTGTGTGTGCGCGTGCGCATGCGCGCACAAATCTGGGAGAAGTGGAACAGTTCTGGGTCAGGAACCCTTGGGTCACGGGGGCCCACCCTCAGCCCCCTGTCACCCACGGATGGGAAGGACCCAGGGGACCTGCCGGAGTCGCAGAGGAGTGACCTCAAGCCTCAGGCTCCGTCACCCCGAGCAGGCTGACCCCTCACGGCCACCTGTCCCTTGCCAAGTGTGGGCAGTGTTCCCGCAGAGCAGGGGGCCAGGGCCACCCTTCTCCCTGCCGGCCAGCCACCTGCAGACACTGTCCCCAGGGACGTGTCTGGTCGTGCCTGCCTGTTGCGTGCTGCTGGGCCAGGCCCCTCAAGGTCACGAGTGCCCAGGGCAGCCTCCTGCTGGGAGCGGGGCCCACACACGTCCTGGCTCCACTGCCGTCCTCGTGTGACCTTGGGTGTGTCTGTGAAAGGGGCTGGGGCGCTGCTCCGTAGGGTGCAGGGCAGGAGTGAAAGCCCGGCCGGGCCAGTCTCCCCAGCGGTGGAGACTGGAAGCAGCCTTCAGCTCCTCGACAAGGTCTCTGCTTGGTACCCACGCTTTCTTCCCGGTGTGGCTCTGCCTTGAGAGGACGTTCACGTCCCGTGGGTGGGGGCCCAGCCTCCTCTGCAGGGGCCTCTCCGTGTCGGGTCCTTCGGTCGCCGGCACGTCTGAGAACGGAGCCAGCCCGGCCCCGGGGGCTCTCGGCCTTCAGCCCCGTCCGGCTGCCCTCCCCACCCCACCCCCCCAGCGCTTGTGGTGACGAGCAGGGCTGTGGGGTGAGGGCTGGGTGGCAGGTGCAGGCCTGGGAACGCAGACGTGGAAGGAGGCGCCTCCCCACTGCCGGGCGTCCGGGCCCCCAAGGCCTCGCTCCTGTGTGACATCAGGCCCGCCGGGTGGGGTAGCAGCGGGACAGGGGGGCGCTCGCCATCCCGTTGAGGGGTTGAGGGACAGGACCTGAAGGTTCTCCGAGGGGAAGGCGAGCTCAGGGTCAGCGGCCAGCCTGCCAGGGCGGCGGGAGGGGGGGTCCTCGTGCCGTGTCTGTCTCTGGCCCTGCACCGCGATGACCCTGCCTAGGTCTGCAGGTGGAGCCTGAGCTACAAGGTGGGTGGTGGCCTCTGCTCACAGCCCGTCTCCCCCTCAGCATCATCAGCTGGTTCATCCGGTCCTTCAAGTACTTGTACGGCCTTCGCTTCGAGGTAAAGGGCCGGGAGAAGCTGGAGGAGGACCGCCCGTGTGTCATCATTTCCAACCACCAGAGCATCCTGGACATGCTGGGTAGGCCGGCTGCGGCTGCCGAGGGTTGGGCGGGGGGGCCGGCCCTTCCCAGTTGTCGGGGGGGCAGGGCGAGGAGGGGGGGTGCCGCTTCAGTTGGTGGAGGCTGGGCCCGGAAGAGCTGGCGGGTGAGGGGGCAGATGCGGACCGGGGACCTGTGCCCCCCTCCAGACACAGGCCTCCAGCCGGTGACGGGAGACAAGGCTGCCTGTTCCCGGCACCGGGCACGGGAGCCCTAATTCAGCACCTTCCCTCTGCAAGGGAAACTGAGGCTCAGAGGCCAGGTGATGCCCAGGTAGCCAGTGGGAAGGCGTGACTTGGCCGAGGCCGCTTTTTTTTTTGCGGTACACGGGCCTCTCACCGCTGTGGCCTCTCCGGTTGCGGAGCACAGGCTCCGGACGCGCAGGCTCAGCGGCCATGGCTCACGGGCCCAGCCGCTCTGCGGCACGTGGGATCTTCCCGGACCTGGGCACGAACCCGTGTCCCCTGCATCAGCAGGCGGATTCTCAACCACTGTGCCACCAGGGAAGCCCGTTTTTTTTTTTTTTTTTTTGCGGTACGCGGGCCTCTCACTGTCGTGGCCTCTCCCGTTGCGGAGCACAGGCTCCGGACGCGCAGGCTCAGCGGCCACGGCTCACGGGCCCAGCCGCTCCGCGGCACGTGGGATCCTCCCGGACCAGGGCACGAACCCGCGTCCCCCGCATCGGCAGGCGGGCTCAACCGCTGCGCCACCAGGGAAGCCCGGCCCGGGCTTCTTGGTGGCCAAGGCCGAGGGCCAGCTCACTCCTCCTCGGGGTGGTGGCCACCTGGCTCTGAGACTGTGCTCTGTCTCTGTCTCCCCCGCCCCCCGACCTGGGCTCAGGCCTCATGGAGGTCCTCCCTGATCGCTGCGTGCAGATTGCCAAGCGCGAGCTGCTCTTCCTGGGGCCCGTGGGCTTGATCATGTACCTGGGCGGCGTTCTCTTCATCAACCGGCAGCGCTCCAGGACGGCCATGACCGTGATCTCTGACGTGGGCAAGCGCATGGTCAGGGAGAAGGTGAGCGCCTGGGGCTCGGGCTCTGCGTGGCCGTGTGAGCGCTTTTGTGCCGTCAGGACAGCCCGCGAGTGTGGCTCCCTTCGGCCACACTGCACCATCGGGGCGTGTCTGTAAACCGCACACAGAAAAGCCGGGCCCGGTGCCTCGGCGGCCAGCGGTGGCAGCGGTGGCGTTCTGGGCTGAGCGGTGGGCCTCCTTGGGGGTGGGTGGCCCCCCGGGGGGCAGCCCCCCCACCCGCCTCCTGCCTCTCCCGCAGCTCAAAGTGTGGATCTACCCCGAGGGCACGCGGAACGACAACGGGGACCTGCTGCCTTTCAAGAGAGGCGCCTTCTACCTGGCCATCCAGGCCCAGGTACGTCGGGGCCGCAGCCAGGGCTGGGAAGCGCGTCCAGGTCGGCTTGAGGCTGCAGGTGACCTCCTGGCCAGGCCGAGGCCACTGGCGCTCCCGGACCCCCTCCCGCCGGGCGGGCGGCAGGGCCTCCCCCCACCCGGCACCTGTCCCTGACCAGCTAAGGGGGGCAGGGCCGCTCTACCCACCCTGAGCATTAAGGCTGGCACCCGATCAGGCCCAGCGCCAACCAGAAAGACGCTCGTCAGCACCGTACCTGCGCCTGCAGCTCCAGCAGCCCGCTCTCTAGCTGGCCAGGCGAGGGCCCTGCGGAGGGAGGCGGGGGTTGGCATCAAAGGCGGGGGCGGGAGGCCTGGTGGCTGAGCCGTCTCGGGAAGGCTGTGCCAGGCTCAGGCCCCAAGAACCCCTAGCCGGGCGGGGGAGTGGGCAGCGGCCCGGGGGGAGCGCGGCCTGCGGCGTGAGGCAGGGTCGGGCCGGGGCTGGCAATGGGCCGGGATAGGTGAGCTGGGAGCCCTCCACGGGGCTTGATGTTTTTCCGGTCCTTGACTTCTAGGGATGCAGTTTGTCCTAGAGGTGTCTTGGGGTCTGGGGTGATGGCAGGAGGGGCTGGGGCACATCCATCCGTCGGGTGGGGTCTCCTGGTAGGTGAGGGGTGCCCTGTCTCACCCCGGTGCTGTGCTGGGGGACTTGCGTAGGGGAAGGCAGCCATCGTCTGGGGTCAGGGGAGGGGGCTTTCATCCTGGCTGATCGGAGTCAGCTGGGCAGGGGTTTGCTTTTCTCCTGTCCTCCACCTGTGATGGGTGGCCTCTAGCACCCCCTGGTGGCCCTGAGCAAGGACGGGAGAGCCCTCCTTCCAGAAGCTGCCAGCCACCAGCGCCAGGCGGGTGTGGGAGCTGGAGCCTGGGGCGGAGGGGCCCCGAGCCGGCGGTGGGTGCGCGGGGATGGGGGCGTGAGCCTGGGCTCTGGCCCCAGCCCTGCCCAAGCAAGAGGAGGAGGACACCCCCGCCACAGGCCCGGGACTGAGGTCACTTCCCCTCGCCGGTGGAGAAGGGGTCGTGGAAGAGGAGAGAGGAGATACCGAAGGAGCTTTGGGGGGCCGGGGGCGGCGAGTCTCAGCCGGGAGACCGGACATCGTTTGCTGTCACCCGTCTCCCCAGCCCCGGGTTGATGATTCCCCCCAGGGGCCATTTCCGACATGGGCGTCACCGTCGGAGTCACCACGGGACTTGACGCTGGGGTCTTCCAGGAATAGCCTGCCCCCTCCCCTGGTTGGAGCTGCCCCCATCTTCCCTGGGATGGGGGAGAGGTTCGGAAGGGAGGGGCGGGAAGAAAGACCTCAGTTACCTCGCCTGGCTAAAGCAGACAGCGCCCTGCTTCATCTCAGGACCCCGCGGGGAACGCAGATGCGTGCATGAGGTGGACACGTGCCAACCTCGAAGGCCTCCCGGAGAAGGGAGTGCTTGCATGGCGGCGTACAGGATGAGTTTACCGACTCGGCGCCGCCCGGGGCGTGAAGGGTGGCCGAGGCCCAGGGGTCACGGTGGGGGCAGGCTGGCGGCCAGGCACGCCTCTCCCCAGGGCTCGTCCTTGGGGGTCGGGCCGGGCTGGGCGAGGGCCCCGGTCCATCCTCAGGCCGCCACGTCTGCCGTCCCCAGGTACCCATCATCCCCGTGGTTTACTCCAGCTTCTCCTCCTTCTACAACTGCAAGACGAAGCTCTTCACCTCAGGTACCCCCGACCTGTGCACCCCCCGGCCCGCCTGTTCTCAGTCCCTGCGACGCCCGCGCCCCTGAGAGAACAGTTCCCGTTTCTGCGTGGTCACTACAGACCCCTGCCACTCAGTGACCGCCTGGGGAAGGAAGAAGGGAGGGAGGGGAGGGTCTAGAGTCCCAGCCTTGGGCAGTGGGGAGACCGAGGTGCCCAGAAGGTGGGCTGGGTGCCCAAGTTCACACACACAGGCCCGGGCTGTGCACACGGCTCGGGGGCCTTGCGGTGGCCCCTTCCTGTGCCAGGGTGGGGTTCTGAGCCAGCGCATCCAGGCCTAAGTCTCAGGGGCAGCAGCCTCCCGGGCACCCCCATGCCCCCCGGCCATGGAGCTTGGGACCTTCCTCCGCCCTTCCCTCCAGACCCTGCACAAGGGCACCTGGTGCCCAGGTGGGAAGTGGGGTCCAAGGTAGAAGCTGCCTCCGCCCACATCGGAGACCCCGAGGCCGCGTGAACCGCTGTGGAGGGTGGGAGTGGGAGGGTGGGTACCTTCTGGGGGAGGAAAGTCTGGACCCTGGGTGGTCCTCACGGGGGAGCACACACTTGTCCACACGCACGGAGAACATGCTTGGGATTAATGTGTGTGACTGTGTCGGTTATTCTCAACTAAAAGCCAACCACCCAGGACCAGGGTGTCCGGGGAAGAGCCCGGCCCGGCCCCTCGGGAGGCTCTGCGGGGGAGGCCGGCGGGCCGCCGAGGAGAGGAGGGGCCCCCCCGGAGAGCCCCTCAGGCTGCTGACGCCCCCCCGCCCCACCAGGAACCATCAAGGTGGAGGTGCTGGACGCCATCCCCACCGCTGGCCTCACTGTCGCCGACGTCCCCGAGCTCTTGGACACCTGCCAGCAGGCCATGAGGACCACCTTCTTCCACATGTCCCAGCTCCCCCGGGAGAACGGGCCCGCCGCAGGGCCCGATGCCCAGGCATCCCAGTAGCCGAGGCCCGGGGCGGGGCGGGACCTGGCTAGACAATGGACAGAGGGGCCCCTGCCCACCAAATATCACTGTGTCCCCTCCCGCGGCTCCCCCAGCTTTCCTCGGGCCCTGGAAGCGAGGGACCCCTTCCTGTCACTGGCCTCAGGTCCAGGCCCCTGATGTCCCTGCAAAGGAGAGTCACCTGGAGCCCGCCCCCCCACGCTCTGAGGGCAGGGCCTCACCCACCCCTGCGCCTCCGGGCTCCGGTGTGGCAGTGGGCCTGGGCCCCGATGGCTGATGGGACGGGGCCCATCTGCCCAGCCCCCACCCTGCTGTCTGGGCTTGGGGGACGCAGAGGCCGGATCCGGGGTCCCAGCCTCGGCCTGCATCAGGCTCTCGGAGAGGCGGGGCTCTGGAGGGCCAGGACGTCTGGTCTTATGCCACCTGGGCCTCAGGGGGGCCAGCAAGGAGGGTCTGTGGCTCCCACCGGCCTTGGGGAGCAGGTCTGCTGAACCGGCGCTGCGCTCATCGCTGTTTTTTATAAACGAGCTCTTGGAAGGACCTGGTGCGTTGTGGCCGCTCAGGGCGGGCAGGGCTGCCCTCGCCTCGCCCTCCCCGGGAGGAGTGTGGGAGCGCCGTCCTCTGCCCTTGGTGCCCCCTGCCAGGGCCTGGGCCCACGGCACCCTATAATACTTTCTTCCACTGGGGGTGGCAGGCACGCCCAGGGGTCAGGCAGGCACTGGGAAGGAGGCTGAAGATTTGCTCTTTGGCTGCTGGCTAGGGGTGGGGCCAGCTTGTCCTGGGGGTGGGGTGGGGCGGGGGCTGTCCCTGCGGCCAGGGTCACCTTCACGAAGCCACCTGCTCCAGCCCCCTTTGGAGACGGGGCACCACGACCCGGCCCAGGGGGCGCGCTGGCAGCCTCCTCCCTTCCAGCACGTGGTGGTCGGCCGGGGGGGAGCCCGTCAGGTTCAGAATGTTCCCGCAATCCATCCACGGACACAGCGGCTCGAGCCCCACTTTATTCTGACAATGATCGGGGCTGCCTGGTGAGCAGCACAGACGCCGGGCCCTGGGCAGGAAGCCCTCATACCTAGCTCAGCCGTGGGCCCGCCAGGCCCCAAGAGCCGGCCGGGGGCCGCAGGGGTCTGGCCGGGCTCTGCTCACAGGCCAGAGTGCTGGCTGGGCTGGGGCTGGATTCGCACAGGAGGGCCCGCGCTCCCCCCTCCCCACGCGGGGCAGGGGGGGCCCTTCCTGGTCGGAGAGGTGGCGGGGCAGGGCCCAGGGCGGGGCGGGGCGGGGTGGGGCCGGTGTCCTCGGGCTCTTGGTAGCCAGAGGGGGGGGGGCTGGGTTGGACTGTCACACCTCCTTCTTGCAAGAACCTGTGGGTGGGAGGGGCGGGGCTGGGGTCAGCAGTCTCCGCTCCTCACCAGCCTCCGGCCCAGCCAGGTCTGCCCACTCGGCCTGTGGCTGCCCCCCCCCACACCCTCTGGCCTCTCGGGGCAGGAGGCGGCCCCCGCCTCGGGGGTCCTAGGCTACCAGAGGGGGGGTTCTGTGGGTGGGGAGGTCGCAGGGAGCAGGGCACTCACAGGAACCCAGCTGCTCCTCCAGGAAGGAGATCTGCTCGCTCAGAGAGTCAATGCGGTCCAGCTGCTGGAGGGAGTGGGCCAGGAGGCTGCCCGGGTCCGGGAGCCCGTGCTCCAGGGCCCGCGAGGCCAGGCTGTGAAGCGGGGTCAGCACGAGCTGCAGCTTCTGCGGGGCAGGCGGAGGGCCCGGTGGGGAAGGGCCTGTGTGACCCTGGGCCCGCCCCTCACCCTCTCTGTTCCACAAGGATTTAAGGACAACAGGGTGGCCAGCAAGGGCACCGCCAACCCCCAGACTCAGTTCTAGCTGCAGGGCCCTGGACGTCCACCAGAGGGGGCTTCTGTGCCAGGAGACCGGGGCAGGGGGCGGCACAGACGGACGTCACACAGGCCAGCCTGGCCAGTGGTCCCTGAGGCCTGGGACCCCTGGTTGGAGGAGCTAGGAGGGGTGGCCAGGGGCTGCTGAGGGGTCTCGGGCCAAGGACCCTGCGGAAAGGCCGCAGGGGCACTCTGTCCCTGCAGGGACGGAGGCGGGGGTGGGCTGGGCCGAGTCCTCGCTCTCTGTGGGGCCCCGCCCCCTCCTGTCCTGGCACCCCAGACACCGTCCGCTGCCCCTGCCCAGCACGGCGCCCGGGCCAAGGGCACCCTAAGCTGTCAGCATCCGGGAAGCCTCCCGCCCAGGTCTCCCCCACTGACCCTTGCCCCCATGCCGAGGCCCTCACCTGCTCCAGCACGTCCACCCTTGACCGAAGCCTCTGCACTTCCTCCTTCACCTCGCTGTCCACTCCTGGGGAGAGCCAGGTGCCGAGTCAGCGGGGCTGGGCTCCCCACCCTGCACCCCCCCGCGGGCTGGCCTCGCATCCCGACGCGGGGCCTCCAGCCTCTGCTCCGGGTGCGGGGCGCAGCCCCGGGCTCCGGGTTCCCGCCCCAGCTGTCGTGGCCTGTCCTCCCCCAACCGTGCGTCCTGGCCGCCCAGCAAGGCCATCCTCCAGGTCCGGAAGGTGGCTCTGGGCAGACGCAGCCTCACCCCGCCCGCCCCTCGGCGCTGGGGTCCCCGTCAGGTCGAGGGGCTCCGGGCTGAGGTTGGTCCGGGCGGAGGTCCGTGCCGCGCTCTCGCTGTCGGGGCCGGGCTGCCAACGGCGCATTATTACTCACGGTACGAGTTTGAAGTGTCACAGCGCGTACCAAAAGTAATAATGTCCCGTCACCAGCGGAGGGGGGTGCTGTGTCTGCGGGCTGCCCGGGCGGGGACACGTGGGCGCCTTCTTCCACTTCGGGCTGAGTGAGGCCCCCCCCGCCGTCCCCGTGGGAGGCCACCACCCACCCACCCTCCGGCGCGCCCCTCACCGCCACCACCCCGGGCCCTCCCTGCCCACCCCCCAGGCGCATCAGCAAGGGCTGTGCCCCTGCCGGCACTGACACCAGTAACTGCCCGCGGTGTTGACACAGCGCTGGGGACAGCCGCCCCCTCTGGCCCTGCACTCATCCGCGTCTGCGGGAAAGGGCGGTCAGGCAGGGGCGCCCACCCGGAGCCCCCTCGAGACCCACCCATTGGTGGGCTACCCAGGACACACAGGAGGTGCCCGGAGGCCCCTTCCCCTCTGGGAGGGTGGAACCAGCCTCACCTGTCTGGCAGGTGTCGCCCCGCCATCCCGCAGGGCAGTGACAGCGGCCCGGCTGGACACAGCTCCCTCCGTTCTGGCATGGTGGCTGGCATATTGCTGTGGGTGGGCGGGGAGGCCTGTCACCAACTCAGGAGGGTCCCCAGGGCCCCGTAGGGGTGGCAGCCAGGGAAGGGGTGCCGTGCCGGAGTTGCTCACTCAGGTTCCGAGAGACAAGCCGCTGGTGCTTGGCCCCGGGTCTGGAGAGCGGGATGGACCGCTCCCTCACTGGGTGCTACCTGAACTGACCCCAGGCGCTAGGGGCCCTCACCTGCTCCACAGGACCCGGGCAGCCCGCTGGCCCTCTTCCAGCCGGGGCAGCAGGCGTAGCGGGGCCGGGAGGGGGCCGGCCCAGGGCTGCGGCGGTAGGCAGTCTTGTACAGGGTCCTGTGGGATGGGTGGGGGCAGCTCAGAGGGGCCCGGCGCTCACGGGGGCTGGGGGGGGGGGGCTCGGTGGTGCCACCAGGTCTCCTGGGCTGCGGCCAGGGCTTCCCCAGCCGCTGGCCTTCCAGGCTGGCTCCGTCCCCATGCCCCCCAGAACCACGTGAGCCGCCCCCCCAGCGTGGACAAGGTCGCCCAGCTGTGCTCCCAGAGGTCCTGTCCCCCAGGGACGGCACCTCAGGCTCACGGCACAAGCCACCTCCCCGGCCCAACCTGCCGTGTTGAGCAGGACCCCGAGGCTTGGAAGGAAGCCTGGCTGAGCCTGGCGTGGAGCAGAGGTGGCACTTGGGGGGAGAGCCTCCTATTCGAGGCCCCGAGGGGACGGGCCTTGCCACACCATCTCCCATCCCCCACCAGGGAGGTCTTCAAGAACCTCACAGAAAATAAAATCTTTTAAAGCCACGTTCCCACAGCGGAGAACCAGAGATGCACGCCCCTCACACTGGCACAGGCGGGGACATCCTAGGTGTTGGGGGGGCGGTAGGACCTCCATCTGTAACCGTCGGGGGCTGCCATGGGGAGAGGGGTGCCTGCTGGAGCCCCAAGGGCAGGGCCAGGATGAGGAAGGTTTCAGGGAGCCCAGCGGGCAAGAGATAGCAGCCAGCGATGTTGGGTGGGGGTGGGAGTGCCCCCAAAGTGGAGGGGAGCAGACAGGGTGGGCGACCCCTCTAAAATGAGGGTGGGGAGCGGATGCGCCAGATGCCCTTGTAGTAGCTGATACTTGAGGTCACGGCGGTAACTTCCTGAGTCAGGACTGCCCAGGTTACAACAGGTGTCGGTCTCCGCCACCCACTCAGACGTGGCCTCGGAGAGTCCTTTCAGCGCCCCGGGCCTCGGTTTCCCTTCTGGGGCGCACTGCCCTCCCGGCCCCAGGGCTTGCGCGTGGCAGATGGGGCCCTGCGGCGGCAGGCGGCGCTCACCGGTAGGTGCTGCAGGCTCGGTACCCATCGCAGGTGGTGAGGAAGGGCTGGTACACACGCTGCACAAAGGACTCGGACACGGGGCCCCTGGGAGGCCCGATGACACACACCCTGCGGCTGTGGGGTGATGGGGGCCAGAAAGTCAGTGGGGGGCCCCCAGGGCTGTGACCCTGCCAGCCCCAGAACCCAAGGGAGCCGGAAAGTGGGGAAGGGATCTCCCAGTGTCACCATGGGCAGGATGGCCACAGCAGGAGCCACAGGGAAGCCGCGGCTCCTCCGTCCTTGGGGGCTGCCCCGGGGAGGGGCCGGGGCTCCCGGCGGCACAGCCCCACTTCCCGAGCACCCAGGGGCTCACCCAGGCCGGTAGGCACGCTCGGCGTCGCCCGCCGCCAGCACCAGGAACCAGAGCGGGAGCAGCCCCCGGGGGCCCCACATGGCCTGTGTTTCCGCAGGGAGCAGCCTCCTCCTCAGGGTGGCCTGGAGCGCAAAGCGCAGCCGCGTAAGTCCCTGCAGATCCTGCCTCAAGCCCGTGCCCCTCGTGGAGACTGTCCTCTTGGCTCGTGACACCGGCCCCGCTCACGCGCTTCGCTGCGACCTCGCACCGCAGCGGCAGGGCCTCCGCGGGCGCTGTCAGCTCTCCCCACCCCATCCCACCTGGACAAGGAGGCCGGCCCCACACCAGCCACAGAGAGACCGCCCAGGGACCACAGAAGGGCCGCGACATCGGGGGTCTGGGGGCAGAAGCTGAAGCCCTCGCCTGGGGAGAGAGACACCCGGAGAGCGCTGGGCTCGGTCAAGGTCACTGGGGAAGGCGGGGGCCCAGGCGGCACCGGGACCACGTCTCCGTCCCCTGGCTGGGTTTGGTGACCTTCCTGCAGGGCAGGGCTTGTACTCCCCACCTCACCTCAGTCTGCAACTGGAGTGTTAGTGGCAGGGCGGGAACCCATCCCAGCTGCCTTGGCCCTTGTGGCCTTCAGTGACCTCACGTGCCAGACGGGGAGCCAGCCCTGGTGGCTTGGGGGTCCACTGGGGTGCAGGTGCCCAGCCGGCAGGGGCCACTACGGTCCTCCTCAGGGTGGGGCCGGGGCCTGCACTTAAGAGAGGGTCACTCCTCTGCCGGGGACTAAACCAGTAGTGCAGACAGCCTCCAGGGCTCCCAAGACAGTGGTCCTACTGGGCACCCAGATGGTGGGGGGATTGGAGCAGCAACCCCACACGCCAGTGGAGCCGATCTCCGTCCCTGCCCTCGCTGAGGATGGGAGCCAGGGAGGCCCGGAGAGGGATTCCCGGGAAGCCCCAGCGGCGAACTGGGAACCTGGGAACCAATGGTCTGCGACAAGCCAAGGGGATGGGGACGGGGGCGGGGCTGCTATCCGTGGGCACAGCCAGGGGTCTGGGGAGCTGGGAGCTCTCTGCTCCCGTGCTCCGGGCGCCCCATCCGAGGTTGCCCCCAGGTGGGCTGGGCCCGGCCCTGCAGGGCACCGCCCCCCCCCACGACGGAAAGGGCACAGGAAGGAGATGAACTGGTGTGTATGGTGGGGGCGGGGAGCACAGGCTGGGTCCACTCACCTCCCTCTCTGGGACTCTGGGACTCAGTTTCCTCAGAGACACCACTGGGGTCTTGGAGGCCCCTCCCCTGGCTCCTCTGGCTTATGGTCAGTCCCATAAACCACCATGAGCATTACTGAGCCCGAGATGCCCACCCAAGCCGACCCAGAGGGAGGCGGTACCACGCCTGGTCCACATGGGGATTCAGCTGGGTGTTCGGTCCACGCTCTTCCCGGCACCACGCGGCCCTGGGCTGGGCAGGAAGGCAGCTGCACGAGGGCTTTCCTGCACCTCCTGTTCTCTGTCACGGGCCTGAGAGGGGAGGGCCGGGTGGCCGAGCAGGCAGAGGCTGCGGCGGGCAGCTGAGGTGTTGGGCTTAGTTTGGGGGCGGGGGGGTGTGCTTCTTAGGTGTTTCTGGACAAGGACATGTCCTGCCAGTCAGAGTTGGCTCAGAAGACGAACTCTGCGGGGAGCACATGTTGGACAGCGGGCCCGGTGGTGGTCCAGGCAAGAATTGAAATGGTGGGGACAGGTGGTCCTGCGGAGTGGGCCCTGGAAAGGCAGAGGTGGGCCGGGGGGCTGGCAGGGCTGGGCAGGGGCCTCTGGGGTTCCGCAGACTCTGAGCTCTCCCACACCGGGCACCTGGAGGGCGGTGCCTCTCATGCAAATGAACTGTCCTCCACAAACACCCACCCCAAGCACCTCCCCTACCTATCGGAAGCTGGTGAGAAAGGAAATCGTGCTTTTTAAAAGAACAGAGTTGATTTCTGAAAGTCACGCTTTTCCCCTAGGCCAGAGGAAGCCGATGGCGCTGACCAGCCTGTGCTGGGCTGGCAGAATCTCATTTCCCTTTGGTGTTACAGCCCTGCTGGGGCGGGGGGGGCCAGGCCAGGGTGGTCTGTGGTGCCTCCGGAATGATAAGCAATAATGTCCCATCCCCTCTGGGTGTCTGCACGGGCCCTGCCACCACCCTCCCTCCCACCTGCCCGGGCTGCCGCCTCGCTGCCCGCCCCGGGGAGACCTCCGCCCCTCGGCGGAGGGAGGGGCCTGACTCCAGCGCAGGGCGATAGCCCTGGGCTCCCCCCTTCCACCGTGAGGGGTGTTTCGGACGTTAGGACGGGCAGGGGTGGATGCGGAGAGGCGGAGTGAGATTACGAGACTGATTCCCTGGGGGTGCGCCCTCTCCACCGCCCACCGCACGTCTCCCCTTCCCCCTGTGCGGCCGGCTCCGTGGGGAGTGGGGGCGAGGGTGGAGTCACACCTGCCCCCCCCTCCGCCACCGCGGGGTTCGGCTGGCCTGGGCTGCGGGGTCCGGGGCCCGCGAGGCTCTGAGGCAGGCCCTGGGGGAGCCGCAGGGCCCGGAGAGGGGGATGAGGGGCTGCGGCACCCCCCCCCCCCACCCCGCACCCGGGCTCCCCGCGCGGCCCGGCCCGGGTCACCTGCCACCAGCAGGGGGCGCCCTTTCCCAAGGCCGCTGGGCCCATTCTCCGGACCCAGCCGCGAGATCCGGGGCCGGGCAGGGGGTCGGGTGCCCGCGCGGCAGAGCCCGGCGCTCCCAGCCGCTCACCTTCGGGCTCCCCGCGGTCGCCCTGCGTCGCCCCCCAGCTCCGCGCGCGGCGAGGCCCCCGCCCCCAGCCCGAGCGACGCACAGACCCCCGCCCGCGGCCGTCCCCGCGCCCCGAGCCAGGCGCCCCGCTCCCTCCTCACTCACCGCCCGATCCGGGGCGCGCACGCGCCGCTGCCGCCACGGCGCAGAGGGGCCCCGGCCCCGCCCGCCCCTCCCGGCCCCGCCCCTCCCGGCCCGCCCCCGGCCCGCCCCCACCCTGGGTGGGCTCCGAACCCCCGCCCGCCCCCATTGCGCAGGTTGGGAAACTGAGGCCCCGCGGCGGACGGCGCCCCCGGGGCCGAGCAGTGAGTCAGCTGGAACCGGGTCTCCTGACGCACTACCCGCCTCCGAGCGCTACCGCCCCTCCCAGCTGGCTCCCGGGGACGCAGGGCTGAGCCGGCAGCCAGGTGCCCGGAGGCCGCATGGGGAGCCCGCGCTGGCCGCGGGTAGCTAGCTCTCGACTCCCCCAGGCTGAGCACCGACTCCCGGGGATGGCCATAGCAACCGGGTGGCCAGCTCCCTAGGCACCAGGGGCTGGCTAAAGCTGACCGCTGCCCTGCAGCCACACGTGGGGTGGACGTCAGTGATCCCGAGGCTCATAGCCGGTACTTCCGGAGATCACACAGGTGGGGGCGGGGCTCGGCAGAGACCAGCTGGGTCCTAGGTGTGACACCAAGCCTCCCTCCAAGCCAGTGTGCCAGGTTAGGGGGCCTGCCAGGCTCCCACCTCGTGCCGCCTTTGTTCAGGACGGTTGGGTCCACCCCTGCGCGCTCCTCAGGCCTCCAAGGAGTCCCCCAACTGCATGGTCACCACTGGGGGGTCCTGGGCCAGTCACCTCTCCTCTCATCTCCAGGCTCCCTCTCCACATTTGCAACATGGGCTAAAGCAGCCCCTGTGGTAGAGTGGCCAGCAGTGCCCACTGAGAGACAGCAGGCGGCCCAGCTGGAACCAGGTGCCCCGTGACCCACCACCTCCCCGCCTGAGGAGCTCTGTCATTTCTGCACCGGCGTTGTTACAGCCGTTGGTGTGCATGACACCCTGGGCCACCTCTTGGCAGTTTCTGCCCTGGAACTGGAGCCCGGGCCCTGTTCGCCTAAGTGCGTGTGTGTGTGTGCACGCGTGTAAAACGTGCCCAGGCCCAGCCAGGCCCCCCTGCTGCTGCCCAGGGCATCACCTGTGGCCCTCACCTGGAGAAGCAGTCTTCCTCATGCCCCGGACACTGGTGGCAGCTGCTCTTCTGAGCGGTGGGGGCCGCCCGTTCCTCCCCTGTGCCGGGGTCTGCGGATCAGAGACAGTGTGGGTTAGCGCACAGCCTTGGTCACTGTGACATCCAGGGGCTGGGGAGGGGGACCGGGCCAGCCTCCACGCGGCTGTGGGAGCTCGACCTGCACTTGCCCCCACCCCTGTGATGGCGAGAGCCGAATGGGCCTCTCAGGCCTGCCCACACCCTCAGCCTCCGTATGTCTGTGGCCCGGGGGTCCTGAGACCCGGGATGGAAAGCTCTGCAAAGCCCGGGGTGCTGGGTGGGCATCCTGCAGGTTCATGCGGAGGGGGGCCTTCAGCTCGGGGGGCATCCGGATCATGCCTACTTTGGTGCACGGGAGGTAAAGGAAGGGAAGGGACACAGGAGGCTGGACAGGAGCCCCTTCCTGGACCAGGGGCCCCTGGAAGCCCCTGGAAGATGACCTGAGGGTGGCTGGGGGAGGCGGGGGCTGGGATGCCTGTGACTGTGAGGGGGGGGTCCCTGGTGTGGCGGTGTCTCTCCCCCCCCCAACCCAAGCAGGCAGCCCCAGGCAGTAAAGAGTTAAGGGCCAGGCCCAAGGGGACTGGAGGGAGAGCTGCCCTGCCCTGTTCCCTGCCCCCATCCAGTCCCTGAAAAAGCTGGTCACTTGACCCTTTGACCTCAGGCCTGAGCAGAAAGGAGCAGCCTGGCGGGCTGTGTGGCTGGTCCCCGCTCCCTGCTGAGCCAGGCGGACCTGGGCCGACCGTCAGCACCTGCTTTCTCATCTGGAAAGCGGGTGTCTGTCGCACAGACTGCTGGGGTGCACGTGACAACAAGACTCTCAGGGTCCAGGAAGGACCCCCCGCTCGGGGACCTGGGCTGCTCTGGGTGGGGGTCTCCCCTAGGGTGCAAGGGGAACCAAGAGAGCGCCCACACTGCGCCGTGCCAAGCTGTCTGCCTGCCCCCCAGCCAGCGCAACAGAAGACAGGGGCTCCTCCTGGGGCTGTGCTCCGTGCCCCCCACTGGCACGGCTCCTCCTGGCTCTAGATTTGGCTCTGGGGTTCCCACCCCTCACCGGCGCCCGTCCCTGACACCCTCGGGGCGCTCCCCCACCCTTGGGGGATGAGGCCCTCGGGACGCGCGGCTCCCAGGGAAGAGGGGCCAGCTGAGGTGGCCTTACTGCCAACCCGGGGGCTTCCCCGGGAAAGCAGAGCGGGCTCGGGAGGGCGTGCGAGGGGCAGGGAGGCCGCTGCACCGGCTTCTCCGTCCAGGGGTCACAGCAGCTGCCGGGCCGCCCAGCGTAAGCGTCAGGGTCGGGCAGGCCAGACTGGCATCCAGACAGTGCCACCCCCAGCGGGCACCCTTGGCCAAGGTGAGGATGGCACCCATGGGGGGATGATGCGGCGGCCCCAGCTAGCGGAGCGCAGACCCTCAGAGCTCAGCCCGCGGGTGCCCGCGGTCCACAGAGCCCGCAGAGGGGCGCTCGTCCTGCCCTTCCCCCTCCCTGCCCTCCGAGGCCACCCCCGCCGTACCTGGTGCCGCCCCGGGGCCGGCTCGGCCATGGCCACCACGGCTGCCCCCTCCGGCCAGGGTTGGGCCCTACCCCTCGCCGGCCACCTTGAGGCAACTCCCGAGGCCGCCTGCCTGTCCTGTCGGCTGGAGCCTCCGTCTCGGCCATGGGGACGGTGGACTCGGGGCAGGGAGGCTCCTCCCGGAGCGAGGAAGGGCGGCTTTTTATGCTCCGGCCCCGTGTAAATCGGGATTGGGATGGGCCCTTCCCAGCCGGACTTCCTGTGTGTGCTGTCCGCTGATAACGGGGATCTGTCAGTGAACAAACAGGAGGCCGAGGGGCGGTGGGGGGCCGCCGAGGGAGGGGCCGGGCCCAGCGGCTGGGGCGGGGGTGGGGGAGCTGTCCCCGGGGACTTCAGAGTCTAATCCTGAAGCAGCCAGAGACCGTGCTTGGGTCCAGCTGCAGCCTGGCTGGTGATGCTGGGACCCAGCTGGGCCCAGCGTGTGACAGAGGACACGGCTGGCACACAGGGCCCTCCCAGGGCCGTGGGTCCACCAAGCTGGTGGGCCTACATTAGTGCGGCTCCACAGAGGGGCCCGTTCTTCCTGGGACCCCCAGGGCGCGCACCTGCACCCTCGGATGCGCGTGCCAGGGCCCAGGGGTGGGGGCGGCCAGAAGAGAGCTGGGGATGGGGCCGGAGCCTGGCTGGTCTGAGGACAGCCGGCTCTGTGAGTCCCCGGGGCCTATAGTGGCCGTGGTGGGGGGTGACGGAGCGGGGCAGATGCCAGCTCAGAGGCTCCGCCTTCTCCAGGAACGGGGATCTGGGCCCCCTACTCCTGGGCCTGTGCGGGCATGGGCGAAAGCCCCCAGTCCTACTTCCAGAGTCCTCTTCAGAGGAGGGCAAAGCGCGTTCCCAGGCCCCTCTCCTCCCTTGGCTTCCAGAGGCGGAGGGGGGCATTGCGGGAGGGATACAGGAGCCTCTAGGTGGCCAAAGGGGGCACTCCTTCAGATCCTCTCGGTGGTCCAGCCCCCAGCTCGGACCCTCAGTGTCCTCATTTAGGGGGTGCTGGGGACCCGCAGGCCGAGCACCTGGTGCTGGGATGCTGGTTGGCTGGGTGCCCAAAGGAACTGGGCAGCTACTGAGGACACACCTGGCTGAGGGCTCTGAGTGAGCAGCGCCCCCCAAGGCCCATTGTCCTCGGGTCCGAGCCCTGCTCCGGGGTCAGCACTCGCCCACCCACAGGTGGGACCCTCTCCGACTCTCTGGCCTTGAGCATCTCTGCTCAGGCCTACCTCCCTCCGGCCCCACCCAACTGGATTTCCCGGCCAAGAGGGAGGCCGACGAAGCTTGGAAAATTCCACCCCCCCCACCCCGAATGCCGCCAAAGGCTGGAGGGAAGTCTGCCCACCCTTCTGGCGGGTCTCAGTGGTCAGCAGGGACGGCTCCCTTCCCCGCCCCCATGGGAGGGTCTCTTGCAGGCATGAGGCTGGGGTCAGCCCAGGGCCTTCTCTTCTCTGGGCCTCAGTTTCCCCATCTGTCCCATGGGGCCAAGAGAGGTGCCAGCCAATGAGGTGGCAGTGACGGCTGAGGAGGCTCCGGGCTGTCAAGCGATGCTGGTTTGAGCGGAAGGAGGTCTGGGGGTGCTCATCCCCCATCTCTTCCCCTCCAACCCACGTGGCCCACTCTGGCCCCCTGGGCCTCCCACCCGAGGGCACATCTGTCCGGAAGGGTTAGGGTTCCCTAACCATACACTGAGCACGTCCTGCTGAGCGTACTTTCGAGAGTGTAGGGGCCAAGTTGGGCTTTGCTCCCACCAAGGAGGTGACCCTCTGCCCACATCACCTAGACCCTAACCCTAAGCCTAAGCCTAACCCTATCCCTATCCCTAAGCCTAACCCTAACCCTAACCCTAACCCTATCCCTATCCCTTACCCTAACCCTATCCCTAACCCTATCCCTATCCCTATCCCTAACCCTAACCCTAAGCCTAAGCCTATCCCTAACCCTATCCCTATCCCTATCCCTAACCCTAACCCTATCCCTAACCCTATCCCTATCCCTTACCCTAACCCTATCCCTAACCCTAACCCTAACCCTAACCCTAACCCTATCCCTAACCCTAAGCCTATCCCTAACCCTAACCCTAACCCTAACCCTATCCCTAACCCTAACCCTATCCCTAACCCTAAGCCTATCCCTAACCCTAACCCTAACCCTAACCCTATCCCTAACCCTAACCCTATCCCTATCCCTAAGCCTATCCCTAACCCTATCCCTATCCCTAACCCTAACCCTAACCCTATCCCTAACCCTAACCCTATCCCTATCCCTAACCCTATCCCTATCCCTATCCCTAACCCTATCCCTATCCCTAAGCCTAACCCTAACCCTAGCCCCAAGGATCTGCTCTGTGCCTCTGGGTGGAAGAAACAGCAGACATCAGGGTTGGCTGGGCCCCACCCCTTCTGTGTATGGGTGCAGAGACTAAGGCCCAGGGAGGAAAGAGACTCACGTCAGGTGAGCAGGGACGGATCAGGACAGAAGCTGTCCCTTCTCTGTCTTTTCTCAGTGAGCCCCCAGTTCGCCGTGTGCCCCCACTCCAGGGGCAGACCTATCCCTGCTGGAGGACGGGCTGAGGTTGGGAGTAGCTAATTAGCCAACTTGGTGTAACGGTTAATGGGCCACCCCTCCCTCTAAAGCATGAGACTGTTAGGGAACTTTCTGGAAGGATGCCCGGAGCACAGAGATAGGATGGTGGTTTGAATACAGGTACGGGGGGTGGGGGGGCAGAGTCCCGGGTCCTCCACATCCCATTCTTTCCTCCCCTGGCTCCCCCGCTGCTGCCCACTGGCTCTGGGACCCCCCACTGCTCTGTGACCCCCCTCCCGACAAGCTCTGCCCTCCCACAGCCCCTCCTGGACCAGAACCAGGGCAAGGAAAGGAGGATTTGGCTCCACACTCCAGCCTGGCCCGGCCTGACGCCTAAAACCCCCACGGTGCCCTCCACTCTCAGGTCCCAGAGCCTCAGAGACAGACGTGGGAGATGGGCTAGGGTCCTGCTCTAACCCACGGCAGGTCCGGGATGGGGAGGGGCTGCACAGGAGGCTGGGCTGGCGCTGGCTGGCACCTTCTCAGACTCCAGGAGGTTCCTGGGGGCTGGCAGAGGGGTCAGGGGTGCTTCCTGCCCCGTGGGCCCCCTTCCCGGGTGCTGGGGTGGGTGGAGCTCACTCTGTGGTCCAGGCTGGAGAGGGAGTCTGCCTGGGGTGGGCCAGGGCTAGCCCCATCCTCAAGGAGGCCCCCCTGCCGCCCCTAACCCGCCCGACCCTGGCGTCTGCTCGAGAGCATCCAGCACAGCACCACAGCAGGCTACCCCCACCCCACAGGCCCAGCGTGGAGGTGGCTACCTGGTGGGGTTGGTCAGCGACCTCCAGGCCGTCCAGGCCGTCCAGACCTGGGTGGCTCTGAGACCCGGGCCCGGAGCCTCGCTGGCCTTGGGTGTGGCGTCCAAGGCAGAGCCCCAGTGGGGTCAGGAAGCTGGTGTTCTGGTCCCAGCTTTGGCTCGCACGGCTGGAGCCTCTGGCCACAGAGGGCCTCGGTTTCCCCCTCTGCCCCATGGTCAGTAGGTGAGATGGAGCTGCCTCCCCGCCTGCCTACAGGTGTGCTGCGGTTGACTGCAGGTGAGTCGTGTTGCCTTACCTTCCCGGAGCGTGCTGGTCAGGCCGGGGGCACGGCGGGGGCGGCCAGGGTCTCCTGGTCCTCCTGGGACCTTCCTGGGAGCCCTCACCGCCGGGCTTTTGGCCTCCACAGGCCCAGGAGTGGATGGACCAAGCCCCCAGCAGAGGCCAGTTTGGGCATCTGAGGCGGCCTGAGGGGCGCCGGGCGCCGCGTGTGAGTCGGGCTGCAGGAGGGAAGGACCAGCGGACAGAGCAGGGGAGAGATGGGGCTTCCTGTTTATCCCCCGGAGTGGCCCGCTGGCCTCGGGGACAGGATGGCTCTGTCAGCCAGATTCACGCCAGATGCGGCTGACCCTTCATCAAGGGACGCGTGCGCTTGGTCTGGTGACCCGTCCCCAGTGGGGCTGGAAGGGAGCTCGCCTTCGCCTGGGTCCAGTGAGCTGTCTCCAGCGCTGGGCCGGGTCCCAAAGGGAGCCAGACGTCCCACAGGGAGAATGGGGTCGGTCCAGCAGCTGGGGGTCTTCATCTCCCCCCCAACCCCCACCGACTCCTGCCTTGCACGTCTGTTAGAAGTGCCCGTGGCCGTGCGGCGTGCGCAGCGCTCACGTCTTACCCTTGGGCTGATGCAGCTGAGGCTCACGAGGGAAGGTGATCATCTAGGGCCGGCTGGCGGGAAATGGAAGCTCTGGTCGTGGAGCCCAGTGGTGCCTGGGCAGCAGGAGCCCCTCAGGGGACCCTCGGCCTCTTCTCCTTGCTGCTCCCCGTCCTCCCTCCCTGGGGACCACCCACGCAGCCATCACAACCTTTCTGCTGCTCAGGTGGAGGCCCAGAACATGTCCTTCGCCGCCCCCCGACCTCGGTTCCCAGAGGGTCTCCGTGGGCTCTGCCACTGGCCCATCCTGGTCACCGCACTTCCTGGGAGAGTCGCTGCTTCCAGGAGAGGCATGAAACCAGCCATCGCCCAACATTTCTCCAGGTCTCCCCCACCCACAGTGCGGGAGTGCACTGGACGCCCCACAGCCTCGCCAGCACTTACTGCTCTCCGCTCTTTCATTTTAGCCACTCTGATGATTTTTGCAGGGGCATTGCTGTGTCGTTATTTCTTCAATACAGGGAGATGGAGAAAATCTTATTTTTTGAACAACAGATTTCCTCCCTGGGGAAAGATTCATTTTGTGGGGGAAACACCGGGGTGGGGGTGAGAGCAGGGCAGGGGGCACTTGGGGAGCAGGGCAGCTCTGAGGGGGCCGAGCTCTGGGCCTCTGCTTCACTGAGCGCTCTGTGAAATGCAGGCACAGTGAATGTCCCAGGGCATCAGTGTTCTGGGCAGTGGAGAGAGGACAGACCACCCCTGGGGAGTAAGCTTGGGGGGCCCCTGGCAGAATTTCTGCTGTGGGTGTGCAGTGTGTCCCCGGCTCCCAGGAGCCTCCATGAAATGTTGGTCTCTAGAGCTGTTGGCCAGGTCGGGGTCAAGGTCAAGGTGCTGACAATGGCCAGGAGCTGGGCACCGGGTCCCGCCTGGAAGCTGGCAGGTGGGCAGTGGTGGTCCGGGCTGAGCCCTGCAGGAGCCTCGCTGAGCAGGGAGAGCCCAGGACAGGCCCTGACACCCTCCCTCCCGGGGCTGTGGCCAGGCCCTAATCTTTGGGTCTCAGCCCCATGGCCCCAGTGTCCGGCTTTGCCTGGAACCCACGTTGCCCCCAGCCCCTCAGAGCTCCCCTGTCGCGGGGCTTGAGGGAGGGAGGCTTGCGCTCCCTGCCTGGCACCCTGGACGGAAGCCCCACTCACGATCAGGCTGCAATTTGCCAAGCCCGACGGATGGGGCGGCCGTTAACTTGGAGGGGAAAAAACACTTTATCTCCCGGGAGGGAAAGGGAAGTTCCAGAGAACCGACGTGTGTATGTGGGTGGGGGAGGGCAGGCTAATGGAGGTGGGCCACGGTTCAGCACCCCCATTTTGGACCATCCTGTCCCCTCCCCTCCCTGCCCACTCAGGGAGAGCCGGAGCCAGGCTCTCCGAGGCCTTCGGGGAAGAAAATAACAAGAGGGACGGCTGAAGCTTGCTGCTGCTGTGCTGCGTGTATGTGGCTCCTGCAGGCTCTCAGGCCCACCCTGAGGGGTTCACTCTGCCATCTGACCCTGTTTGTGGAGGACGGCTGACCTCTCAGGGTCACGGAGACCGTCACGGGCAGTCTGACCTCCAACCTCCAGCAGAGTCTGCAGGGCGGCGGGCACGGGGGCCCCCACCCCTAGGCAGGTCTCGGGCACCGCGTCCGGACTGTCCCTCATCCCAGATGTCTGGGGGGCCAGGGGGGCTGCTGGGGGCAGCGGGGGGTCCCTTCCGCAGGGAGACCGTGTGGCCAGGAGAGTCTGCCTCTCCGCGAGGTGGCCGTGGGCTCCGGAAAGGTCAGGGAGGTTAGAGGCTGGAAGCTGCCCTGCCTCAGTTTCCCCACTTGTCAGATCAGATGGGGAGCCCTGGGGGGGATCTGGGGGTCTCTTAACACTGTCACGGTGGACAGCTTGTGCCCAAGCCCTTTTTGGGGGAGGGGGCGGAGGGGCCCACAGCTTCCACCAGGTTCTCAAAGGGGCCCATGCCCCCCAAGTGCAGAGCTCCTGGTGGGGGGGTGGCCCTGAGGTCCGTCTGGCCTCACATTCCGCACTGCTCAGCTCCTAAGCTGCCTGTGATCATTACAGTTTAATATCTTTACAAATGTAAAGAGGGGCTTCCCTGGTGGCGCAGTGGTTGAGAGTCCGCCTGCCGATGCAGGGGACGCGGGTTCGTGCCCCGGTCCGGGAAGATCCCACGTGCCGCGGAGCGGCTGGGCCCGTGAGCCGTGGCCGCTGAGCCTGCGTGTCCGGAGCCTGTGCTCCGCAACGGGAGAGGTCGCAGCGGTGAGAGGCCCGCGTACCGCAAAAAAAAAAAAAAAAAAAAAAAAAAAAAAAAAAAAAAATAGTAAAGAGACAGGCGGGGGGGGTGGTGGTGGGGGGGTGGCTACCCGGCCAGAAATCTCTGTTTCCTCTCAGCCAGGAAACAGGAAGTGAGTGTGCAGGAGATTGGGAGCCAGGCTTCGAGAACAATAGAAACCCCCTCCAGAGGGGAAAGGGAACTGCGTCAAGGGGCCGGGGTGGGGGCCTCCTGACCTCACCCCGCTGTGCACGGGCCTGGGCGTAAATTTAGTCTGGGTTCTTTTCCTGGTGAAAAGCTCCAGTGCCCCGTGGTTGGGTGAGGGGGTGCAAGGCCCTCCTCTGTCCCTGGGTGCAGGGCTCCTGGGCTCTTAGGGACCACCTGGGTGAACCGAGGCCCAGAGAAAAGCAGAGCCTGGCCCAGGGGCTGCGGGGGCGGGGCTGGAGCGCCGTGGCCATCCAGGTGGGGCTACGGGGCTCCAGAGAGGCCCACGTGTGCAGGGACAGAGACCCCCCCACCAGGCCCAGGAGAGGAGGAAAAAGGGTCCCCCGGCCCCCACCTGCTCAACCCCCCCCTGCCCACGGCAGGCAACTCTGCTCCAGACAAGCAGGCTCTGCCCCGAGAGCTGTGTGACTTTAGCCAGAGCTCCGGGACGGGCCGGCGCTCGTGAGAACCAAGGGCCAGCCAGCGGTTTCTTTTTTTAATATAGCAGCTCTGTTGAGATGTAACTGACATACCCCACAAGCCACCAGCTAAACGTGTACAATTCGACGGCTTTTAGTACGGTCACTTGAGTAGCCATCATCATGGTCAATTTTAGAACGTTTTCATCACCTGAAAGAAGCCTGTGTCCTTACTCTGTCTCTTCCCCAAAGCCCTCATGGCCCGCACCTCCCAGCCCTAGGCAACCACCGATCTACTTTCTGTCTCTGTGGACTTGCCTGCTCTGGACGTTTCCTACAGCAGGAATCCTGCGGTATGGGGGCTTGTGTGTGTGACTTCTTTCACTCAGCATCATGTTTCTTTGTCTTTTAAAAAATTTTATTTATTTATTTTTATACAGCAGGTTCTTATTAGTTATCTGTTTATACACATTAGTGTCTACACGTCAATCCCGATCTCCCCGTTCAGCCCCTGCCCCCCGCCAGCATTATGTTTCTGAGATTCACGCATATTGTAACGTGAGTCAGTGCTTCGTCCCTCTTTACGGCCGAATAACGTTCCGCTGTGCAGATGGACGCGTGTTGTGCGTTCCTCAGCTGGTGTGCATTCAGGCTGCTGTGCACACGCCTGTGCAAGTTCTCGCGTGGACGCCTGTATTCCCTTTTCTCGGGAACGTATCTGGAAGTGAGATTTCTGGACCGAGAGGTCACTCTGTGCTTTAGCATCTGAGGAGCTGCGCAGGCTGCTGGTGTCCGGTCACACTCTCCCTGATAACCCCAGGAGAGCTGGAGGGGCTGCTCCCTGATCCTGCCAGGACCCCCGGACGGAACAGGAAATGCACACGCGGGACCCAGAGTTTGTGGCCTTTTCTGGGCCGTGCTCGGAGCTGAACCAAGGCCCCTTGAGGCTCGCGGGACGTCACGTGGCCCGTGAGCCATCCCCTCCTTGCAGACTGTGAGCCAGGCGTCACATTGGACCCCTCAGGAGCCTGTCCCTCCCCTGGATGTGCTGGACTCAGCCACTGGAGCCCCTGGGAGTTGCATGGGCTCCCCGGCCCTCACCCCGATGCCTGGGAAGCACCTACAGGCCCAGCCCGACCCCGTTCTCGTCTCCCTGGCCCCCAATCCAGGGATGCGGGACCAGGATCAGGAAGGCTGGGCCCCCAGCAGCTTGGGGAGAGCAGCAGTCTGGGGTCTGATCTGGGCTGTGTGTTCAGGACCCCCCGGGCTCCAGGGCGGTCCTGGGCAAAAGCCCCACCTTCTCTGGGCCCCAGTGTCTTCCGTGGCAATGATTACTCAGGACCTCTTGGCTAAAACTTGGGTTTCCTTCTCAGCCCCCACTGCACCAGGAGTGAACTGAGGCTCAGAGAGGCCGACCGCCCCTCCAGGCCACCTGGCATGTGGCAGAGCCAGGATTAGAATCCGGGCCACCCAGCGCTTCCCTCCATGCCCCTGCCTGCCCTGTGTCTGGGATTCCAGACATCCCAGGTGAGCGGTGCTTGGAGCCTCCTGACTCCCTGTGAGTTCTCCACCAACACCCCGCTCTGGGGAACGGCTCTGCGTTGCCCACTTGCGCCAGAGTGTGACCTGTGAAGGGGGCCCTGCGTCCTTTCCTGGGGAGGGAGGGGATGCGGGCCAGGCCCTTCCCCAGGCCTGGCAGGCACCCACGTGTGGGAGTCACTCCCACATCTAGGGTACTGATGCTGCTGCCACGGCTGCCATCCCGGCCCAGAGGACGCCAGCCGGACTCTCAGCCAGGATGTCCCCTCCCCCTCCCCCCCAGCACCGCCAGGCCCGCCTGGGGATCACAGCTTCCTGAGCCACCCCCCCTCCCCCCACACCGACAATGGCAGGAAACCCCAGGCTCAGGCTGCGGGCCAGGCAGGCCAGTAGCGGCCCTGGGACAGGCGGGAAGGCGGCTCTGCACGAGCCCCAGGCCCCCTAGGTGGAACTGGGGTCCGGGGGGCCGCGTCTCGGGCGACCATGGACAGCTGCCCACGAGCCCCGGGCTGGTGGAGGGCTCAGAAGGCGGGGACAGGTGTCTGTCATACCCGGGCCCCCCCCACACCACCCGCCCCAGGCTTCAGAGAAAGATGCTCACCTCCACCGCCACCGCCACCACCGCTCCGCTGGGTTAATGGGGCAAAAGGGCTCGAGGGCTCAGGAATGCGATCTGGGCCGACCATGACTGTTTCACTGGGTCTGACTGAGGAGGCACAGGGGTGCTCCAGCCCTCACCTCATTCAGCTCCCCCACCATTTGAAGGAACAACATTCAGAAGGGAAAGAGCCGCCTCCCCTTGCCGGGCTGGCTCCCGGGAACTTGTGGGCTGCGCTGTGGAGGGATAGAGGGACACGGGCAAGCGGAGGCGCCCGCTCCCCTCACCAACCCGGAGCCAGATGGGACGTGAGTCCTCCAGGGCCAGGGCCGCCAGGGGCCTGTGTCTGGGGCAGGACAGGAAGGGCCCTCTGGGCCCAAGATTGCTTACTTATATTGTATTTTACGATTCCAAAATGAAAATCAATTTTTTGTGTGTGTTGTCCAGCCCACGAAGTAATAAGTGCTCGTTTTGAAAGAGCCAGTTGGATTTGATGCCCAAAAGCATAAAAGAGAAATCGCCGTGCCTCCGTCACATCGCCTGGGGTCCTGGGGGCCCCTGTGTTCCTGCAACACCCCGCCCGCCACTTACAGGCAGAGGGCGCCAGGATAAAAGATAGACTATTTTTAACACAGCTTTGGGTTCGTGGCAATATTGAGAGGAAGGTAGGGAGAGTTCTCGCAGACCCCCGCCCCAACGTGCAGCCGCCTCTGCCGTCCACGTGCCTCCCAGCCGCGCGTTTGTTACAGGGGCGAAGCCACACTGACCACGCAGAGTCCACCGTGCGGCCCGGGGTCACTCTTGGTGTGGTGCGTTCCCTGGGTTTGGACAGGGGTGTAAAGATGCGTGTCCACCATATGGGCTCATGTGGGCAGCCTCACTGCCCTAAACACCCTCTGAGATGCATGCGTTCTACATGGATGGTTTCATGATTTTGGTAGATGTAATCCCCCTATAATCTCCACCACAATCGACCGAGGGGCCACCAGCCCCCGACGCACCCACACCCCCTGTGGTGACTATGCCCTCGGCTGGCCCCTGCCATCCTGGACCCACACAGCAGCGCCCTGCACTCAGCTCCGGGCCTCAGAGACGGTCTTGGCTGTGAGTGGGTCTGTGATGTTCCTGCCCGCGGCTGAGCGGGACCCCTCGGTGTGGGTGGACCACAGTTCATAGCAAATACATTTTATTTTATTTATTTACTTTAAAAAATCTATTTTATTTTTATTTATTTTTGACTGCGTTGGGTCTCTGTTGCTGCGCGTGGGCTTTTTCTAGTTGCGGCGAGCGGGGGCTACTCTTCGTTGCGGTGCACGGGCTTCTCATTGCGGTGGCTTCCCTTGTGAAGCACAGGCTCTAGGCGCATGGGCTTCAGTAGTTGTGGCTCGCGGGCTCGTTAGTTGTGGCGCACGAGCTTAGTTGCTCCGCGGTATGTGGGATCTTCCCGGACCAGGGCTCGAACCTGTGTCCCCTGCATTGGCAGGCGGACTCTCAACCACTGCGCCACCAGGGAAGCCCCGCAAATACATTTTACGGTACGCGGGCCTCTCACTGTTGTGGCCTCTCCCGTTGCGGAGCACAGGCTCCAGACGCGCAGGCTCAGCGGCCATGGCTCACGGGCCCAGCCGCTCCGCGGCACGTGGGATCTTCCCGGACCAGGGCACGAACCCACGTCCCCTGCATCGGCAGGCGGACTCTCAACCACTGCGCCACCAGGGGGAAGCCCTGCAAATACATTTTAAATGAAGGGGCCCATCGTTTCTCAAAAACGAAACATAGAATGACCTCCAGCCATTCCGCTTCTAGGTGCGCACACAAAGGACCTGAAAGCAGGGGCACCACAGCCCGTGACTCTTATTACTCACAATAACCAAAAGAGGGAAACAACCCGAATGTCCCTCCACCGATGAATGGTGGATGAAGGACACACGTGGCCCAGCCACAGGCCATGGAGCATTACTCAGCCATAAAAAAGAGTGAAGCACGGACACATGTTACAACATGGATGAACCTTGGAAAAGTGAAGCTGAGCGAAGGAGGCCAGGCTCAGAAAGGCAAATGTCGTATGAGTTCATGTGTATGAAATGTCCCGCATGGACAACTCCAGACAGACAGAAACTAGACGGATGCGGGCAGGGAATGGGGGGTTAGTGTTTAACGGATGTAGAATTTCAGTTTGGGAAAATGAAAAAGTTCTGGGAAGAGATGGCAGGGGTGGTTGTACAAATGTGGATGTGATTAATTCCACTGAATGGTACACTTGAAAACGGTCAAAATGGCAAATTTTATGTCATATATTGATATATGTTACCCCAACGTAAAAGAATGAATAATGTAATATATCCAAACTCACTGAATTGTACACTTTGAATGGGTGAATTGCATGGTATGTGAACTACACCTCAAGAAGCTGTTGTAAAAGAAAAAGAAATGGGGCTTCCGTGGTGGCGCGGTGGTTGAGGGTCCGCCTGCCGATGCGGGGGACGCGGGTTCGTGCCCCGGTCCGGGAGGATCCCACGTGCCGCGGAGCAGCTGGGCCCGTGAGCCAGGCCGCTGCGCCTGCGCATCCGGAGGCTGTGCTCTGCAACGGGAGAGGCCGCAGCGGTGAGAGGCCCGCGTACCGCAAAAAAAAAGAAAAAGAAAAAGAAAAAGAAAAAGAAATGTCCCAGAGTGCTTCCCGAGCAGGTAGCCCGAGTGTCTGCCCATCAGGCCCTACAACCAACCCTACAAGGTATGGGGACATGTTTTGGGGGGACCAGGGAGCCAGTGAGGAGGCAGCACCCCCAGGGCTCCCAGGCCCTCTCTCCCACTCTCTTGGGCGTTCCGGAAACAGACACCCAGACCAGCCTTCCTGGGCTCTGCCTACAGCTCACCGCCCACCCTCAGACCTGGGCACGCTTTCCTCAGCCAAGGGCAGCTCCTGGAGTTCACTGGGTGGGAGAGATCCCTTTGGGGGCCCGTGGAGCCATCCTCAGCCCAGCCCACCAGAGCTACTGTGTGGCGGAGTCCTGTGGGCACGTGGGCAGGGGCGGTAGGGGGGACAGCCCCCTCTCTGCTTGATGTCGGGCTCACGCGGACCGGGTCATTTTAGGACAGTCCGGCTGAGCTAGATCCATGCTTCCCTGGGACCTCAGGCAGGGAAGGGGGCAGTGTCTGCTCCCGAGGGAGCCGGAGCCGGGCCTGAGCCCCTGGAGCCTCCCTGGCCAAACACTCCGCGCTTCCCCATTGCCCTGAACTGAGCCAGCAGAGTGCTGGCCCTGGAGGGGACCCAGCAGGAAGGAAGCCTGGTCAGCTCGGTCCAGATTCCTGCCTGGTCCTGGGGCCCCTGCCACCTGGGGCCTCAAACCCGCCCAGACCCTGGACCTCGGAGCCCGGGGCAGAGAGAAGGCGGAGGGGAGGAAGGCCACCGCCAGGCGCTCAGTCCTTCTGTCCTGGCAGGAAAGAATGACCGGAGCTGGGGACAAAAGGCGGACGTGCGGCTGGCCATGTGCGCCCTTATCAGGGTCTGCACTCGCTGGGCCCGGGGCCTCGGCGGAAACACTCCTCTCTGCCCGCCTTCCTGCCCATCGCCGGGCCACACCGCAGGCCAGGCAGGCACTGTGCAGGGGAGGGGAGCGGGGGGGAGGGGCAGCGGTGCGGGAGGGCACTTGGCCTGGGTTTGGGTCTGTCATTTGAGTAACGCATTAGCATTAGTCACTCTGCTGCTGGGAAGTGGCAGCTAAAATTCTCCCCATCTGTCAGATGAGGAAACTGAGGCCCAGGGCAGCAGCGACCAGGGGAGGCGGGGGCAGGAGCCCCGGAGCTCTGCAGGGCCCGCTGGGAGTACGCTGGAAGGCGGGGGGACGAGCCGGAGGAGCACACGTGTCACAACCACACTGTACACTTAGGAGCCGCTCGTGTTATTCCGTCTCGATGGACAGACACGAGGAGGCGGCCGCAGGCAGTGGGTGCGGGGCGCTCCGTGGGTTTCCTACAAGGGAACGGCCGGTCGTGGCGGTGGGGGTCCTGCCCCTTCCCACCACCCGGCCCCGCCCCAGGCCCCGCCCCAGGCCCCGCCCTCTGGTGGGCGGGGCGGGGCTGCAGGCGCAGGCGCGGACTCTCAGGACTGGGCTGGTGGGGGTGGCGGACCCCGACCAGCCAGGTCAGCGGCCCTTCGTGCTCACCTTCTGCCCATAGGTGGTGGCATGAGGTCCACCTGAAGGCTGCCCCGCTATGAGGAGGGGCGGCCCGGGGCACCTCCAGCCCCAGGCCACAGGAGCCAATTGGCCTCAGGCTGGGCCCCGTGCGGGCGACCTGGCCGACCTGGCCGGGCAGCTCACCCAGCAGGGCTCCAACATTTGTTCCCTCCCAGCCCTGGGAGGACACAGGAGCAGGTGGGGACACGGGAACACAGCCAGCCCTCTGGGGGTTGTCAGTACTGGGGGTACAACTGTCCCCCCAGCATATGAAACCCAAAGTTGGGGTGACTGTTTACCCCAGCGCTGAGCCCAGGGTTGGGGGGGATGACAGCTCTGCCCCTCCCCCCAGCACACCAGCCTGGGCCCCAGTGGCCCCAGGTCCCGGGCTCTGCCCTACAGACTTTGGACGGGTCTCTCTTGAGCCTCAGGCTTCCCTTCTGTAAAATGGGCAGGGGCCTCTCCTGGATGCCCCCTGCTGCCCGGGCTGAGGCCTGATCTGAAAGGGCCCTCGGGTACTTATGGTCTCGCCCTCCACTGCCGCTGCCTGGATTATTCCCATTTGCCTGAATGAAGAGAACGGGGTACAGAGAAGGGGAATGGTTCTCAGTCCTGGTACTTGGGGAACACTTACAAGTCCACTGTGTGGGCCCCTCCCGACCCTGGGGTCAGGGCCCCGGGCGGTGGAGACTTTTAGAGCATCCCCCGGGGATGCTGGTGTGAGGTCAGTGCTCCACCCTTTCTTGGGTGGAACAGGGCACTGGGGCTGGGGGAGACCCTGACAAACTGCGGGACACAGATGGGGGCAGCGGTGTCCTGGTGCCTGCCCCCCCCGGGGGGCATCTGTGGTCACGCAGTCTACCGTGATGACACCGGGTGCAGGGAGGCACCCAGGGCCCTCCGCAGGGCCCCCCTTTCTGCAGAGAGCAGGAAAGGCCACGGAAGAGGCCCCCAGATGCTTCGCCCCGATAACCCAAGGGCTCTCCTCTGGGTGGCTGGGCAGGCGAGTGGGGAGGGGCTGGTCAAATGTTCCTGTTTGCATCTCGGGGAAACACGGGGAGCACCGTCTCCCGGCCCAGGGTTCAGGTGCTGAGTCTGCCGTGGGATGTGACCTCCGCGTCCTCGCCTGAGATGGGGTGACGGCCGTGCCCCGTGGGCAGTGTTGGTACAGCGTCTGGCCGTGAGAGTCCTTCCGTGGGTCCTGGCTGGGGCCTGTGGCTCACGGGGCGAGAGGGCGACGCCCCAGCCAGGATCCTGCCGCCAGCTCCATCGTCGCGCTGGGCCTGGCCGTGCCTCAGTTGCCCCCGTCACAGGGGGCCAGGCTTGGAGCTTGAGCAGTGCCTGACCCAGCCCTGGAGGCAGCCCTGCCGAGCCGTAGGACGGGACGTGCTCGGGGCCACAGGAGGGTCAGCGGTCGTGTCCAGAGCACGTCCACACTCGGCCCCGGCCCAGCCTGGCCGGAGGCCCTGCCTCTGCTGACCAGAGAGGACGGAGGAAGTCCCTGGTGGCCTCTTTCCTCGCTGACCCACCCGCCTGGGCTGCTTCAGGAGCACTGGGGTACACTGGGTCCCTGCAGCCCGCCCCCCGCTGCCTGTCCCCTCTGAGGCCTGGTCCCCGATGCCTTGCTCTCCGTGACACCTGGCTCCCATCTCCAGGTTGGGGGTCTCCCTGGGGGCAGGGCTCATCTCTGTGTCCCACACCCCAGACACAGGGCCTAGCACTGGGGGGGCACCAAGGCCCACTTGGCGAGAGGTCAGCACATCTGTCGCCCAGCCCTGTCCCCTCCAGGCCCGGAGGAAGGGGTGGGGCAGGGAGGCCTGGGGAAGCCTCTCAGGACGGAGGATCCCCGAGGCCGGCCGAGGGTCCTCAGCAGCACCAATTCCACCGGCCCTCCCTCTGGGCAGCAGTCTGGCTTGGAGACGAGCAGGGCACCAGCCCCGTTCAGTTCACCCACTGGCCACCGGGCGGCAGTGTTCACCGCGTGGCCCGGCCCCAGTCGCCGGGGAAACCTTGGGCGGGGCTTTGGGCGGCGGGGCCCTGAGGGGACCGCTTGGGCGGGCACACACTCCCCTGACGACGTGGGTAGATGTCCAGGGCGGCCCGCGCGTAGTTTCTTCCCGAAAGTGCTTCAGGTGCACGGGGGTCAGTAGATCAAGCTGTGATGAAGCCGTTCCTTCCGTCCGCTTGAACCTTCCCGCCCCCAGGCTTCGACCCAGAGGCTTTCCCCCGAGCCGGTGCCAGACCGACCCGCTCTAGGTGTCTCTGACCCTCTAGGGTCCCACCTCCTGCAAGGGGCCAGCGGCTCCGGGAGCGCGGGGACGGACCCCAGCGTCGGAGGTGGGGCACGGGGCGGGTCCCAGGGCCCCCTGGCGCTGGCCCCTCAGAGCTCCTCGCATCCTTCAGTCCGCTCGCTTTGTGGCAGCGCTCAGGGCGGTGAATCCCGCTGGGTCTGTGCCTGGCCTGGCCTCGGGGCACAGTAGGAACAGGAGGGGCAGGAAGCTGGACGGGCACCTGGATGCTTGTGTTTTTCTGGGCTCCCCCGAGGTGCCCGGTGCCCTGTGGGCTGAACGCTTGGTGAGGCAGCTGGTCTCCTGGCCTCCTGGCTCTGCCGCTGGAGAGGAGATTCCTCACGGGCGACAGATGCGCACACCGTTGTAGGGGCAGACTGGCTCTGGAATCTCTGGGACCCACAGGGGCATCCCTGTGATGACGAGGTACCAGGATCACAGCTGAGCCACAGGCTTAAGGAGCCGCCGGTGGAGAGCGGATGGGGCACAGAGGGCTCCAGGAGGCAGGCATTTGAGAAAAAGGCGGACTCGAGCAAACCCCATGTTTTGTTTGTTTTTTTAAACTAATTAATTAATTTTTGGCTGCATTGGGTCTTTGTTGCTGCGCACGGGCTTTTCTCTAGTTGCGGCGAGCGGGGGCTACTCTTCGTTGCGGTGCACGGGCTCCTCATCGCGGTGGCTTCTCTTGTTGCAGAGCACGGGCTCTAGAGCATAGGCTCAGTAGCTGTGGTGCATGGGCTTATTTGCTCTATGGCACGCGGGATCTTCCCAGGCCAGGACTCGAACCCTGCATCGGCAGGTGGATTCTTAACCACGACGCCACCAGGGAAGCCCAAACCCCATGTTTATAACCACACTGAAAGACTGTGTTGGATGCAGCTTGCAAATCTTGTTCAAGCTTCAGGAGGCCAGGCCATGTCACGGCTGCTGCTGGCGGGGAAGGCCACAGAGGCTCTCTTATCTCGGCTGCCGGCTGCAGTCGGGTCAACCGGCGCTGTGGCTGCGGTGGCAGTGACTTCCGGGTCTCTGGTGTGTGGCTGTGGCTCTGGGTGACATCCCTCTCTGCACAGAGCTGAGGTGTTCAGTTCGATATTTGTCGTAAAATATACATGACATAAAATCTGCTATCCTAACCTTATGTGTAAGTGCACAGGTCAGTGGCGTTAAGCACATTCCATTGTTGTGCCACAATCACCACCATCACCCCCAGACCTCCTGCCTTGTCCCAAACTGAACGGCTGTTCCCACCAGACACGCACTCCTTCTCCCCTCCCCCAGGCCCAGGTCCCCACCATCTACTTTCTGTCTCTATGGATTTGACTCCTGTAGGGCTCTCATTGTATTAGCCAGGGTTCTCCAGACAGACAGAACCAGTAGGGTTTGTGTGTGTATTGTAGAGAGATTTATTACAAGGAATTGACTCATGTGATTATGGAGGCTGACAAGTCCCAAGGTTATAGCGAGATGAGTCCACAGGCAGGACACGCAAGGGATCCAAGGCTTTATTTGGAGTCTGAAGGTAGAAAAAGATCAATGTCTCAGTTTGAAGGCCCTCAGGCAGGAAGAATTCTCTCTTATTGGGGGTGGGGTGGGGGTGGGGAGCAGCCTTTTGTTCTTTTCGGGTCATCAAGTGATTGGATGAGGCCCCTGCACATTAGGGAGGGAAATCTGCATTACTCAGTCTACGGATTTAAATGTTAATCTCAGATGAAAAAAAAAAAAAAAAAAAACAACCCTCACAGAAACATGCAGAATAATGTTTGACCAAATATTGGGTACTCCTTGCCCCAGTCAAGGGGACACATAAAATTAACCATCACACTCATGTAAGTGGAATCCTACAGGATTTGTCCTTTGGTACCTGGCATATTTCACTCAGTATGATGTCCTCAAGATTCATCCATGCTGTAGCCTGTGTCATCATTTCCTTCCTTTTTAAGGCTGAATAATATTCTGTTGAACGGATACAGCACATCTTGTTTACCCTTCATTGGTCCGTGGACACTTGGGCCGTTTCCACCTTTGGCTACCGTGAATGATGCAGCTGTGAACACCTCTGAGCAAATCTCTGTGTTCCTACTTTCAGTTTTCCAGGGTTATGCTGAGAGGGGGACCTGCCGGATCAAGTGAGTCCAATGAGCTTTGTCCATTAGATACACCTATGTGGCCACCATCCAAAACCAGACTTAGGACATTTCCAGTAGGAAAAACTTCCCCTTCCAGATGTGATGGAGAATTTACCCTCTCACTTGAAACAACCAAAAAACAACACAAAACCAGACAAAATGCATGAAACAACGGCTCTGAAGGCACCGGATACCAGGCAAAATGGGACAATGTTCCCTGAGAGATGGGGGCAAGTGAGGCAAGCCCGAGACCTGCCCCAGCTCACTGCCTTGAGGGAGTTTCCAGGCTGTGACATGAGGAGTGGGACGAGATGGTCCCAGTGGATCCCCTGGGTGAGAGTCTGGGGAGGTCGGGCCGCTAGCAACATGACCCAGAGTGTCAGAGAGGGGGGGGAGCTGCCCAGAGAACCCAGGTGAGCTGAGAGGGTCCCTGGAGTTTCCAGTGGAGGATTGGCCCATGCCCACCTTGGAAGGGGCATGTGAAGACATCTGGAAAGATTAGAGGCTACAGTGCCCCATGGTACTGCTGCTCTCATTAGCCAGATCTCTGGACAGACTTGCCTCTGTGACGGAGAATAATCACTCCTAGACCGAGCCCTGCTCTGGACCCACTTAACAGATCATAAAATCGAGGATCCAAAGGCTCACACTCTTCCCAAGTAATGTAACTGCATTCTAGAACAAAGTGTAAGAAGATTTTTGCAGGCATATAAAATATCCAGCACTCAATGGGGTAAAACTCACGATGACTGGCATGCAAGCAGAAATTACCAGACACGGACGGAGGCGTGGAAACGCGACCTATGCTGAGCGTAACCAATCCCCCCAAACCGCCCCAGTGTTGCTAGAGATGTTATCACCAATCAGCAGCGGAAGACATTGAAACAGTTATTATAGCTGCATTCTGTATGTTCAAAAGTTAAATAGAACCATGACGAGGTACCACTATCAGAAAAACAGAAAATAAGTGCTGGTGAGGATGTGGAGAAATTGCACCCCTTGTGCATTGTTGGTGGGAATGTAAAATGGTGCAGCTGCTGTGGAAAATAGTATGAAGTTTTCTCAAAAAATGAAAAATAGGGACTTCCCTGGTGGTCCAGTGGTTAAGAATCTGCCTTCCAGGGCTTCCCTGGTGGCGCAGCGGTTGAGAGTCCACCTGCCGATGCGGGGGACGCGGGTTCGTGCCCCGGTCCGGGAGGATCCCGCATGCCGCGGAGCGGCTGGGCCCGTGAGCCGTGGCCGCTGAGCCTGCGCGTCCGGAGCCTGTGCTCCGCAACGGGAGAGACCACAGCAGTGAGAGGCCCGCGTACCACAAAAAAAAAAAAAAAAAAAAAAAAAAAATTAAATATTAAAAAATAGAATTACCATATGATCCAGCAATCTCACTCCTAGCAGGGTTTAGAAGAGATATTTGCACATCCACATTTACTCCAACATCTTTCACAGCAGCCAAGAGGGAGAAGCAACCCAGGTGTCCACTGGTGGATGAATGGATAAAATATCCTCCATCCGTACAATGGGATATTATTCAGCCTCAAAAAGGAAGGAATCCTGACGCGTGCTACAAGATGGGTGAACCTTGAGGGCATTATGTTGAGTGAAATAAGCCAGACACAAAAGGACCAATATTGTATGATTCCATTTACCTAAGGGACCTAGAGTAGTCAAATCCACAGAAACAAAAAGGGGAGTGAGTAAGTTTAATGGTTGTAGAACTTTCTACTTGCCAGATGAAAAGTTCTGGGGATGGCTGATGATGATAGTTGCACAACAATGTGAATATGTACTTAATGCCCCTGAAATTTACACTTAAAAATTGTTAAGGGGCTTCCCCGGCGGTCCAGTGGTTAAGACTCCACGCTTCCACTGCAGGGGGCACAGGTTCCCTCCCTGGTCGGGAAACTAAGATCCCGCAAGCCGTTGGCTATGGCCAAAGGGGGAGAAAAAATGGTTAAGATAGTAGATTTATTTTATGCGTATTTTACAATTAAAAATAATAATTTAAGAAAAAGTAGAGACAAGGAAGGCATTATACTAAAAAGTTCCCTCAGGCCCCCTCCCCCACCTCTGCCCCACAATCATTTTCTGATTCCTGTCACCACAGACCAGCTATGACAGCGCTTGGACTTTGGACATCGTGTAAATGGAATCAGACAGCCCGTCCTTGTCCTTATCGGGCTTCTTTAGCTTAGCACAATTTTTTAAAATTGAAAATCATATATTGAATTTTACTATCACAGCTTGTTTAAAATACATGGACGTCTGGACCACTCTCAGGTGTTCCATTTCAAACTTTGAAAGAGGGGTTTTATACAATTAAGAGGTAGTTATACTTGATAAAGCCAATAAACTTAGATAAATCAGTAGAGGGAAAGACAGAATTGGGACAGAGATCTGACAGCAGGGTAGGTTTGTGGGAGGAGGTGGGCTCCTCCTGGACCCGATGACCATGTCCACACACCCAACAGCTTCTCGGGCCCCAGCAGGGATCAGATGGACAAGGACGGTTTTTAAAAACAGATTGGAATCCTGTCCTGGGCATTTTTAGAAAGTGAGACCAGACCTTGGCATCCACTGTGTTTCATTTCAATGTTTCTATCCATAGCATATGCTTTGAGTTACCAGGAATGGAGTTTGGATTTTACCAATCTGCCCCCTTCTCTGCCTGCCATGTGTCTGCAGCCCACGTTTTAAGGGTTTTTAAGTAAACTTTTAATTGTAGGATAGATTCAGACTTACACAAAACATCAAAGACAGTATAGAAAGCAGCCATACACCCCACACCCATTTCCGCGTTATTAACATCTCACTTCAGGAGAACCACAGCTAATGACCCAACATCGATACAATATTTATTATTAACTAGAGGTCCAAACCTTACTCAGATTTCCTTAGCTTGTCCCCAAGTCCCTTTCCTGTCCCAGGACCCACAAGACAGTGGGTCGCCGTGTCTCCTGGGGCTCCTCTGGGCGGTGACAGTTTCTCAGACTTTCCTGTTTTTTGATCACCTTGATGGTTTTAAGGAGGACTGGCCCGGGATTTCACAGAATGTCCCTCTGTTGGGATTTGTCTGATGTTTTCCTCAGGACTGGAGTGGTGGGTTTTGGGGGAAGACCACAGAGGCGAGGTGCCCTTCCCATCACATCGTATTGGGGGCATGTGCTGTCAGCGTGTGACTTATCACCGAGGATGTGGACTTTCACCGCCTGACTGAGGTGTGCTTCCAGGCATCCTGGGTAAAGCGGCCGCCCACAACTTCCCCGCTGTCCTCTGGAAGGACATCCCCGTGCACACCTGAAGAGAGGGGACAATGCTCCCCCTCCAGGGGGTATCTACATAAACCATTTGGAGTTCTTCTGCATGAAAGGTTTGTCTACTACCTCCACTTACTGAGCCAATCATTTATTTGTATCATTGTGGGCTCCTGGATATTTCTTTTACACCGTGGGTTAGAATCCAATAAGAAATTATTTTGTTGCTTAACTTTCTCCAGTTTTGGCCCATTGGGGGCTTTTTGGGGTTGGCTTTTGTGTCCCTTTGATATACACCTCACCATGGTGGGTTTGTTTATTTCTGGGAAGGGGGTTGAACAGTTCCTTTTACTTTCTGGCACCACAAGATGCTCCAGGCTCATCATCTGTATTTCCTGCCCCAGCCCTAGAATCAGCTATTTCTCCAAAGAGCCCTGGGATCCTTTCATTGGAGGATGGTGTTAGAAACCAAAATCTGGGTGCTGGGGTGCTCATTGCCCTTGGGGCGTCATAGCTTCTAAGCCCTCTCACAGTCAGAGCAAGGAAACATATGTGCATATTGGAACCTATGTATGCACACGTATCCATAAGTATTTCTCTGTGTAACATCTGTATTTACATGAAGCTAATCGCGGGTTCATACTGATGCCTCCAACTCAAATCCAGCACCACAAGGACCATTCTAGCACGTCCCCTGCTTACCTGCAACGCCCACTCCAACAGTGACACGCTGGTTCCCACCATCCATCTCCTTAAGCGTGCCATTCCAAGACGCATGCACAGTGGGTTCAGAACTGCGGCCCTGTACTCCTGTGGGAAACAGTCTGATCACTGTAATGTTTTGATACCATCCATGTTATGTGCACCTGCAACTCCTTTTCAGTGCAGAGCACGCCCACCATATGGTTACAGCACAAGAGGCTGATCCACTCACCTGCTCACGGACATCTGATTGGCTTCTGCGTTTTCGCTCTTACGAATGAGACTACGTGGAACATTAATAAGAAACTCCCCAAGAGTTCTCTGAATGGTTATATCGTTTTACATTCCCACTGGCAAAATAAGAGAGTTTCAGTTGCTAAATGTTCTTAATAACACTTGGTGTCATCAGTCTTTGGATTGTAGCCATTCCAATAGGTGTGAACTGGTATCTCACTGTGATTTTAATTTGCATTTCCCTGATGTCTGCAGATGTTGGTTACCTCTCCAGGGTTATTGGTCATTTGTCCATCTTCTTTTGTGAAATGCCTATCCAAATATTTTGCCCTTTTAAAAAATTGAGTTGTCTGTATTTTCATTGTTTGTTTGTTGGTGATCTTTACATATTCTGAACACAAATCCTTCATCAGAGATTGTACTGCGATTTTTTTCTCCAGCTTGTGGATTGCCTATTCATTTTCTTAATGGTGTCTTTAAAAAAAAAAACTGAAGTAGGACTTCCCTGGTGGCGCAGTGGTTAAGAATCCGCCTGACAATGCAGGGGACACAGGTTCGAGCCCTGGTCACGGAAGATCCCAGGTGCCTCGGAACCGCTAAGCCTGTGCGCCACAACTATTGAGCCTGTGCTCCAGAGCCCGCGAGCCACAACTACTGAAGCCTGCGCGCCTAGAGTCCATGCTCTGCAACAAGAGAAGCCACCGCAATGAGAAGCCCGCGCACCGCAACGAAGAGTAGCCCCCGCTCGCCACAACTAGAGAAAGCCCGCGTGCAGCAACGAAGACCCAACGCAGACAAAAATAAATAAATAAATTTAGTTTTAAAAGTTTAGTTGATTTACAACGTTGTGTTAGTCTCAGGTGTGCAGCAAAGTGATTCAGTTATGTTAATGGTGTCTTCATGAGAAGAAAATTTTGATTTTGATGAAAGCCAATTTGGCAATTTTTTTCTTGTATGGCTGGTGCTTTTGTGACCTGAAAGAAATCTTTGCCTACCCCAAGGTCATGAAGATTTGTGTTATGTTTTCTTCCAGAAGGTTCTGGGTTTTTTTTGGTTTTGTTTTTTGGCTGCATTGGGTCTTCGTTGCTGCACGCAGGCTTTCTCTAGTTGCTGCGAGCAGGGTGCGCGGGCTTCTCATTGCGGTGGCTTCTCTTGTTGTGGAACACGGGCTCTAGGCACACGGGCTTCAGGAGTTGTCGCGTGTGGGTTTCAGTAGCTGTGGCTCATGGACTCTAGAGCACAGGCTCAGTAGTTGTGGCACGCGGGCTTGGTTGCTCCGCGGCATGTGGGATCTTCCCGGACCAGGGCTCGAACCCGTGTCCCCTGCATTGTCAGGCAGATTCTTAACCACTGCGCCACCAGGGAAGCCCAGCTCTGGGTTTTATGTTTAGGCCTCTGATCCATTCAGGTTTCATTTTTGCAGAGAGAGTGAAATAAATGTTGAGGTTCAATTTTTTTCTCTATGCGTATCCAGTTGTTTCAGCACCATCTATTAAAGATTTTTTTCCCTATTGAATTGATTTGGCATCTTAGTTGAAAATGAATTGACCATATGTTTGCAAGTCTCTTCCTGGATTCCCTGTTCTGTTTTCCATTAAACCCATTTGTCTGTTCTTCTGCCAGTACCACGCTGTCTTAATTACTACAGCTTCATAGCAAACCTTCAGTGTAGGCCCTTCAACTTTGTCGACTTTTCCAAAATTCTCTTTGCTATTCTAGATCCTTTGCAATTCAATTTCAAATTAAAATCATCTCTTTTTTTTTGGCCTTGCTGCGCAGCAGGCAGGATCTTAGTTCCTCTACCAGAGATCGAACCTGAGCCCCCTGCAGTGGAAGTGGGGAGTCCTAACCACTGGACCACCAGGGAAGTCCCTCAAATTAGAATCATCTTGTCAAAACCTTTTAAAAAGCCTCATGGAATTTTGATAGAATTTGCAATGAACCGCTACATTATTTTTGAGAGAGTGAGTGCCTTAGAAATATTACGTTTTCTAGTCTGCAAACACGGTATATCTCTCCCATTATTTAGGCCTTCCCTAGTTACTCTCAGCAAAGTTTTCCAGTCTTTTCTCTGAAAGTCTTCTGTATTTTTTTTCATTATTTTGATTCCTTAATATTTTGCTTCCTGCCCCCAATGGCAGGAACAAGGCCGGGATGTGCAGTCTTGCTGCCTCCATTTAACCTTGTCCAATTTTTGGTCATCAATGGATAATACTTGCAATGTCTTTAGGGTCCGAAGTGATACCTTCTCTTTCACTCCTGATATTGGTCACTTGTCTCTTCCTTTTATTTTTCTTGATCAGATCAACTGGAAATTTATCCATTACTGATCTTTTCAAATAACCAGCTTTGGGTTTCCCTGATTTTCTCCATTGTTTGTACATTTTCTATTTCATCTATATCTATTCTTATCTTCATTATTTCTTCTACTTCTTTGGGGTTTAATTTCCTCTTCCGCAGTCCTTGGCAGGGTCTGGCAGCTCTGCTCGGCTGCGCAGGCAGTCTGGGTCCCCAGGAAGGGCAGGGCTGTGCTGGGACATGTGTCCTAACTTTGGACCCAGCTTCCTCCTGCACTAGGGAGAGTGTGGGTGACTGTTAGGTCTGGAACCCAGGGCTCCGAGTACCAGACTCAGACTGTCCCCGGAGACTTGGGGGGCAGAGCAAGGGGTCCATGGCTCGCCAGGTTTTGCCCTCACCCAGGCCTCAGGGTCCCTGTACAGCACGTGGCTGAGGCCTCAGAGACTCCGGGTGGTTGAATGGGCTCCATGCAGCCCCTCCTGCTGCCACAGGGGGGAAGTGCGGCCCCAGGAACGACGGCCAGTGTGACCGAGAGGGAGAGGGAGAGGGAGAGGGAGAGGGAGGGAGGGAGGGAGAGAATGTGTGTGTTCGCCCGCGCCAACCCTCCTCAAGCCACCCCAGGTCTCACAGAACTTCTCTGACCCTCCCCACCTGAGTCCCTCCCCATCTGAGCCCCTCCCCACCTGAGCCCCTCCCATCTGAGCCCCTCCCCACCTGAGCCCCTCCCATCTGAGCCCCTCCCCACCTGAGCCCCTCCCATCTGAGCCCCTCCCCACCTGAGCCCCTCCCATCTGAGCCCCTCCCCATCTGAGCCCCTCCCATCTGAGCCCCTCCCCACCTGAGCCCCCAGCCGGGCCTCTGTGGTTGAGCCGGTGGAGCACCGCAAGCGTCCACTTGGCCCAGCAGGGGGCGCCAGGAGCTTGGGGAACTGACCCGAACTGACCCGGGCCGGCAGGTGGGGGGGGGAGGGCTCTGCTGGGCGAGGCGGGACTGGCTCGCGGGGCTGCGGCTGAGCCCCCAGCGCTGGACACTGCCAGGCCTCACCGAGCTCAGTTTTCACCTCATTTATTTTTATTTATTTATTAATTATTTTATTTCGCGGTACGCGGGCCTCTCACCGCCGCGGCCTCTCCCGTCGCGGAGCACAGGCTCCGGACGCGCAGGCGCAGCGGCCACGGCTCACGGGCCCAGCCGCTCAGCGGCACGTGGGATCCTCCCGGATCGGGGCACGAACCCGCGTCCCCCGCATCGGCAGGCGGACTCTCAACCGCTGCGCCACCAGGGAAGCCCTCACCTCATTTATTGATCACCGCTGGGGCTGGGGAGGCTGGGAGGGGCGGGGCCTGGGGCTGGGGAGGCTGGGCGGTGAGCTGCGGTGGTCCCGCGGGTGGGGCAGAGCACCGGCCCTTCCCCGAGGTCCCGCAGACGGAAGCGGTGGGATCCGCCCAACGGGGGTGGCGGGAGGCGTGGGGGAGGTGAACTGGGAGGAGCCTGGCGCTTCGGGCTCAGGAGAGGCAGGGCACAGCAGGCGAGACCCCACTCCTGGGCAGCAGGACGGGCCTGGGGCTTTGGCGCTGGGGAGGAGGTGACCCTTCCCCCCCTACCTCCTGGTATGGAGCTGGGTAGGATCCCCTCAGGCCTCTGGTCTGTCCCAGCGACCCCCCAGTCCTCTCCCGCCCTCTGGGGACTGAGCTGTGACGCCCTGTGTGGACTGCCACACATGGGCAGCCTGCCCGCATCGGCCCCAGGGCTGTGGGGACGGAGTTGGGGGAGGGGGCGTTGGAGGGCTGGGGACCCCTGATTAGGGAGGGGCCCTGCAGGCTAAGAGGCTTTTCTGTGGTGCCAAGGTGGCTGCTGGGGTGTGCCAGGCCGCCCAGGCCGCCCAGGCCCCCCACAGCCCAAACAAATCAGAGCGGGAGCATATGGTCAGCAGGGTCTTTGTTTGCCAAGAAAGGGCTGGGATTCTGTGGAGGTCTCATCCCAGGGCCTGTCCCATCCCTGGTGCAGAGCCGCAGGTCCAGGTGCTCCTGGGGACCCTGAGGTGCAGGGCAGGACGCTGGTCAGGGCGGTGCCAGGGGAGGACCCTGGTCTCTATCCCTGACACAGATGACGGTGGGGGGGTGTCTTCTGAGTGATGAGGGAGGCAGCTGAGGGGCTCCGTTCCTGGTTCCTCCTCCCCATCCCCGCCTGTACCCCTCTCCCCTCTCCGGTGCAAAGCCAAGGGGAGGGGGCCCCAGTTTTCTCACCTGTGGGATGCTGAGAAGGCTGTGCAGGGCCTTGCTCTTCCTGGCAGGGGTTCTGGTCGGGGGCTCTCTTGGGGTTCACAGGACAGAGGGCTGCAGCCTTCAGGTCTGAGCAGTCCTGCCTCGGGGTCCTTGAGGGGCTGCTGGGTGCCTGGGCCCCCTTGAGCCCAGAGGAGGTTGGCAGGGGCTGTCAGGGCCAGCGGAGGGAGGAGGGAACTTGAGAGCAGCAGGTGTGGCTGCCCTGATTGATGGCAGTTTAGCCACCAATGGCGGGACAGAGGGAGGGCAGGGGAGGCGCTTGCACGCAGGTGGGGGGGCCACAAGGGCTGCTGGTCCCCGGGCAGGTGGTCCCGGGAGGTACGTGGGGCAGACAGTGGGCAGAGCTCTGTAGCTGGGAGGCCGCAGTGCAGGGGGGCACCCCACCCCACCCCACCCTATTCCCCTCCTGGAGCGCTGGGTGAGGACCCCTCAACCCGTAGAACGCCCCCTTTCCCCCAAGCCTTCCGTTGGCCTTCAGGAACCTCCCTGGAGATCATTTAGCCCAACCCTTCATTGTGCACGTGGGGAAACGAGGTCCAGGGCCAACCAGCCTCCTGACTGCTCCCTGCTGGGACCTCTCCAGGATGGGATCGCTCCCTGCTGGGACTCCCCCCACACCTGCAGCAGCGTCTCCCCCACATTCCCGGCTGCGGCTGCAGCCCCTCCCCCCGCACCTTACCCCCACCCCAACTCCTGCGTAAACCTCCTGTGGTTCCTCTTGGTGCTCGGGACAAGCCCTAGCCCCACCGAGCCGGGTGCCCACCAGAGGCCCCGCCCACCCGCCTCCTCGAGGCCCCGCCTCCACGCTCGGAGGCTCCTGGAACCCTGGCTCCATCAACCTCCAGGAGCCGAAGGCTCTTCCTGCCTCTTCCCCCGTCGCTCCTCTCCGGCTGGCTCCTCCTGTGTCCTGTTCCGGGCTCTGGTGTCACATTTTCTGAGTTGCATCCCCGACCCCCAGCCCAGGTCAGATCCCTCCTCTGGGCTCCTGAATCCCCAGAGACAGACTCCCCTTTCAGGCCCAGAGACCAGGAACCAGGAGACTTTCAGAGGCTCGGGGAAGTATTTTAATGTCTTTTAAAATCAGGAGAAAAAACTGAATTTTTAAGAACAAGAAAATGCTTTCATATATAATATTAATGTATTTTCTTTAGACCAGCACAGCCATAAGATCGAATTTTCACTCTTTTTGGTTTTCACGGAGGAAGGGACTCGGGAAGGCAAAGGGCCCGGGCTCACCCAGGTCACACTGCAACCTGGTCCCGGAGCCACCTGACCCCGGGCCGGCCATGCTGGCACCCTTGCCTGGGAGCAGCCCGCCTGCCTAGACCCGGGCTCCCCTGGGCTGGATGCGGTGATGGCACCGTCCGGCTGCCGCTGTCCCACTGAGGCCCTCGAGGAGGCCAAGGCTACCAGCTACCTCCTCGCCTCTTCCTCCCGGCCCGTCCCCCTAAAGCCCGTGAGGGCTCCCAGGAGCAGCAGGTGGGTTCCCACCCTGGGTGGTGAGGACGATTAACCCCCAATAAACCCAGGAGGGAAAAGGGCCCTCATTGGAAGCGATCGGGGAGTGCTGCGGGAGGCTCCTGCTGGCCGGCAGTCACCCAGGCCTGGTACCTGGGTGGGAGGGCATATGCCCAAGCCCGCCTCCCCTGGGGCCTGCTCAGCCTGTGGGGTGAGGGGGGGCGATGGCCCTACTGCCCAGTGCGGAGGCGGGCGGTGGTGTGTGTGTGTGTGGCTGGGCATCTCATCCATCTCCCCACAACTCTATGGTGTGGGACTCACGAGCACCCCATTTAACAGCTGGAAACTGGGGCTCCCCAAGTCACACAGGGCCCAAGCGCACGGAACCTTCGTGTGCCTTAACCACTGAGCCACACTGCCTCCTTCGGGCAGGGTCTGGGCACCCTGCCGTGGGCCCTGACTTGGGGCTGGGCCCGGCCTCCTGCGGGGCTTTGCCGTCCCCAGTCCCAGCACAGCCCCTGGACACTCCAAGTGGACTTTCCCACGTCCCAGGTGTGGGCTGGAACAGCATGGGGGCACCCAAGCCCCGCGGGGGGGGTGCGCAGCTGCTTCTCTGGCTTTCCGATGAGAAAGGGCTTCTCCGGCCACGCCCTCGTGCACCGCTATCGGAAGCCAAACTCAGAGCTGGGGCATGTCAACACTGCGGGCACACCACCTGGCATCTGGTGCCCGCGGGAGACCCCTCCAAGCTGAGAGGCTCCGTACTATTTATAACAGCACCGGGAGAAGCGGGCAAATACTGTCAGCCCCGCCCCACCCCGCTGTGACCTCCAGCCATGTTTGAACTCTCGATGGGCAAACAGGCGGCGATAAGGCCCAGAGATTAGAGCTCCGAATAAACACAGCTTCTTTCCCCTCAAGCTCGGGATGCCCAGCCTCAGCTCCTGGGAGGCTCAGGGAGCCCGAGCGGGTGGCTGCAGGGGCCCAAGAGCCCAGGCTGGCCCCCCTCCCACCTGGGGCCCAAGATCCGGCTCCGACACCCCAGCTTGGTGGTCACCTGCATCGCCCCCGACGTCTCCCCCTGCCCCCATGAAGCCGCCCCATCCACTCAAGGCAGCCCCCGCCCCATAGGCTGGTGGCGTTGGCATCAGGCTGAGGTCTGTCTCCAGCACGGCTGACTGGGCTTCAGGTCAGGCTGACTCGGACGGTGCTGCGTACGTTTGGGTATCGCTGACCCTGTCCGGCCCGGTTCCTCGTCCACAAAGCGGGGCGGGCGCGCTCCGCCTTTCAGGGCTGGCTGGAAGACAAGGCGCTGGAGGTGACACGCTGGCTCACACGCTGGAGGTGACGTGGGTCCCACCAGGCTGAGCAGGCCTCCTGCCTCCACACCAGCCAGCCTTGGCCCCCTCGGCGCCCCCAGGCCTGAACTCTGGTCTCCCTCCTGCATCCACTCCAGCTGGTCTGCGGACCTTTGAAAGTGCAGGACCAGGAAGGGACACGACATCCAACAGAGGGGACCGTCGCCTCCCCGAGCCCGGTGGTTGGCCTCTGCTAACGCAACCCAGAATGGTCTCGGTCTGGGGGCTGAGGAAGCGAAGAGCCAGAGGTGGACAAAGCTGGAGTTTGAGGGCAGCAGAGATGAGGCTGGTCTGTCTGGAGCTGGGCTGGTCTGTGCCTGGATCGGGGGCCGGTCTGGTCGGGGTCAGGGGCTGCTCCAAGGCTGGGGTGTGTGCTCAGTTCACGCCTGTGTCAGGGCTCAGGACTCAGCTTGACCTGGGGTCGGGGCTCAGTCTGGGGCTGGGGTGAGACGTCAACCTGTAACTGGGATCAGAAGGCAGCCTGTGGCTACCGTCGGGCATCTGCAACTGGGATCAGGGCTCAGCCAGTGCCGGGGCTATAGAGCCCCGTCTGCACAGCCTGCGTCTGGCCCCAGCAGCTCATCTGCTCCGCAGCAGCTGAACTTTGCTTCCTCTCTGGATCAGACTGGCCTTGGCGGGCGCCCAGCCGCTGATTCCTGGGGGAGAGGCCCTGTTCCCGCCAGTCACATTCCCACGCCTGCCTGGGGGGTTGCCAGGGTGTCGAGGGTCTGCCTCCCAGGGGGCCTGCCTCTCCATCTCCCCGGCCTCCGACGGCAGCTGGTGACTCTTGCAGAAGGAGCTCTGAAGCCATGGGGCCCTTTCCCCAGAGCCCCGCGCCCCATGCCCTCCTTCCTGCCCGGTGAAAGGCCTGCACATCACGGCCAGGAAGGCCCAGGGCCTCCGGGGACCCAGCTTGGCTCACGAACCCAGCCGTGGGCTCGCACCTCCCTGGGCCTCAGTTTCTCCATGTGACGACAGAACTGAGGAGGGTCTGTCCGGGGCGCCACGCCAGCCTGTCCCATGTCCCACTCTGCCCCGCCCCCCATTTTGCTGAGGCAAATGGGACAGGCCAGGTACCCATGCCACCCTCCTGGGTGGCTTGACCCTCTGACCCTCGGCCTGGGTCCCCACCAGCCCGACCGGGGTGGTGCCCAGAGGGGATCCGGTTTTGTCTTTACACCCAGAGGCCCGCTCCAGGACCTGGTGGGCTGAGGAGACCCACAGGCCGGCCCGACCTCAAATGAAATGCATTTGCTCAGGGGCCAGAGTCTGTCACCAGGAGGTTAGCCCCTGAAGGGACTGGCTGGAGGCGGGGGCCCCGCTGGAGGGGGGCCTCCACCCGGGTCTCAGCTGGAGAACGAGCTCCACCAGTTCTGGCCAGAGAGATCCGAGGTCTTGTCCCGGGACTGAGTGAGGCCTGGGAGTCGGGGGCCATCAGGCCTCTGTCCCCGCAGTGCATCAGCCTCAGGGGCCCTTAGGAATTCCTGGCCTTCTGTCCCAAAGTCACAGCCGTGATGCTGCGATGCCCAAGACTCCCAAAGTGTGCATTTCTGGTTGGAGCCTCCCAGCAGCCCTGAGGTAGCGATCCTGTCGTCCCACCCTCCAGAGGGGAAAACTGAGGTCGTCCCACCCTCCAGAGGGGAAACTGAGGTCGTCCCACCCTCCAGAGGGGAAAACTGAGGTCGTCCCACCCTCCAGAGGGAAAACTGAGGTCGTCCCACCCTCCAGAGGGGAAAACTGAGGTCGTCCCACCCTCCAGAGGGGAAAAGTGAGGTCGTCCCACCCTCCAGAGGGGAAAACTGAGGTCGTCCCACCCTCCAGAGGGGAAAACTGAGGTCGTCTCACCCTCCAGAGGGGAAAAGTGAGGTCGTCCCACCCTCCAGAGGGGAAACTGAGGTCGTCCCACCCTCCAGAGGGGAAAAGTGAGGTCGTCCCACCCTCCAGAGGGGAAAAGTGAGGTCGTCCCACCCTCCAGAGGGGAAAAGTGAGGTCGTCCCACCCTCCAGAGGGGAAAAGTGAGGTCGTCCCACCCTCCAGAGGGGAAAAGTGAGGTCGTCCACCCTCCAGAGGGGAAAAGTGAGGTCGTCCCACCCTCCAGAGGGGAAAAGTGAGGTCGTCCCACCCTCCAGAGGGGAAAAGTGAGGTCGTCCCACCCTCCAGAGGGGAAAAGTGAGGTCGTCCCACCCTCCAGAGGGGAAAAGTGAGGTCGTCCCACCCTCCAGAGGGGAAAACTGAGGTCGTCCCACCCTCCAGAGGGGAAAAGTGAGGTCGTCCCACCCTCCAGAGGGGAAAACTGAGGTCGTCCCACCCTCAAGAGGGGAAAACTGAGGTCGTCCCACCCTCCAGAGGGGAAACTGAGGTCGTCCCACCCTCCAGAGGGAAATCTGAGGTCGTCCCACCCTCCAGAGGGAAATCTGAGGTCAGCACTGCTGGCCTCGCCCCCAGGCTCCAACAAGGCGCTGATTTTGAGGGCGCACGCAGGTGTCCCGACGAACCCTTATGATCCTCAGTTTCCTCAGTTTCCAGCTGAGGACCAGAGGGGGGCAGGGCCTCGGCCCAAGCCCCTGGGTCCACCTCTAGGAAGGATGGGAACCCGCCTCCCCCAGCCCACCCCTGCCCTCTGCCCTCCCTAGCAGGGGGTAGGTGCCAAGGTAGGAGGAAGGACTGGGACACGGGCCAGGTGCGGGCCAGGCCCCTGCAGCTGCTCGGCGGGTGTCGCAACCCGGCCCCACCACTCCAGGCCGTGTCTTGACTTGCGGTGGCCCCTGCCCCAGGCCCAGAGGAGGAGCCTCGCCCACCTTCCCGGGATGGGGTGACAAGCCCCAGCACGCAGGGTCCGCCATGCCAGCTCGGAGCGTGAGAAAACGCTGGGCCGGGGAGGAAGGCGTGGCAGGCAGCGGGGTGTGGGTGGCAGCTGGTGTCCACCCTTCTGCTGCCCGAGAGGAGGCCGGGCCGCCTCCGGCCCCTTCCCTGGCCCTTCCCGGGCCTGGCCTGGAGACCACACGCGCCGCTGGCCCCTCCAGGGCTGAGCCCCGGCTGCTGCTCCGTCCCCCCCCCTGGGCTGTGTCTAGCAGGAGCCTCCGCCGGACAGCTTGGCCGTGTGGCCAGCGGGGGTCCGCAGAGAGGAGAGCTGCCGGGACGCTCGCTTCAGGGTCCCTGAAGCCCGAGCCGCGGCGGTCCGCGGGGACAGGCCTGAGAGGCGCCCGGAGGCCCTTGGAGAGGCCGTTGCTCCGCAGCGCAGGACAGTCCCCTGGCTCCCAGCAAGTCCCTTGGGGCCCCGGCCCACGGGGGTCTGGTTTCTGGGTCTCTGGTTGGCCGGACAGAAGGCGGGAGGAAGGAAGCAGGGGCCCAGAGCCAGGAGGGGAGGGTGTGACCTGTGGGTGGGCACCTCCCTGACCCGGACTCCCAAGGGGGCGTGCGCCAGCGGCGGGGCAGGAGTGCCACCCTCTGAGCCGCCAGCTGCAGTGGGCCCTGCCCGGGCGTGTGCCGGCTCTCAGCACCCTGAGCGGCCTGGTGGGAAGGGGATGGGGGAGACCCAGTGCCCAGCGGGGTCAGCGAGCGTGGGCCCCCCCGGCAGGCCTCCTGAGCGGCCCGGGTTTCAAATGTCCCAAGGGTCCAGCCGGGCCCCACAAAGGCCCCTCAGGGCTCCCCCAAGGCAGGGGGGAGATGCGGGCCCTTCCCATCTTCCCAGGACCTCTGGGGGAGGCCCTTGAATGCCAGCGCGACTTTCAAAGGGGACTGGGCTGCCGCAGGAGCAGAGCCGCACCTGAGGGAGGGGGCACGGCTGCACCAGCGGCTGGGGGCGCCACCCGGGCAGGGGGATGTGGAGGGGCTTGGGCTCCTGTACAGAGGGAGGGGTAAGGCCCGGAAAGCCCGGGCTTCGGGTGACGCAGGAAGGCGGGCCTTCAGGGCTGCGGGGCAACTGGGGGCTGCAAGGGTCCTGGGGGCTGACAGAGGGACACGGTTCCCTCGGTTCGCTGGCGCTGGCCTGTGCCCCTGACCAGAGGCTCCCCTGCGCCCACCTGCCCCCTACCGCCAGCTTACTCTCTGCCCCGGCCCGGGGTTGCTTTACCAGCAAAGCCTACCTCTCACGGCCCCAGGCCCCTCCCACCCCCCTGCCTTCTACAGACCTCGGTGGGATTCCAAAGCGGTTTGATGCCGGCGCCGGCAGAGCCCACAGAGCAGCGGGCCGGGATGGTAGAGGGAAAGGTGTCCCAGAGACCCGGAAGTGGCAGCGTGGTGTGACCAGGGTGCCGGCGAGGAGGGCAGAGACGGAGCAGGGACACAGAGCTCGCAGGGAAAGTGAGACCTGAGCTGAGAGCCTCGGTGGGGCCGGGGGCGCAGGAGCCGAGCTTCAGCCCTGGGGTGGGGGGCACGAGCGGGTACATTGCTCCAGGGTTAAGCCAGCACTTGGGGAGGGGCTCCAATTTCCCCAAGTCGAGCTTTAGGAAGATGCCTCGTGTGGCAGGACCGCTGCCCCGACGACTCAGTCCCTTGAGCAGTGCCCGACCTGCACACACGTGCAGGGCGGCCCTGCCGGCTTCAGAGTAGAGAGCAGCCAGAGGGGCCTGGTCCTGGTGCAGAGAGGAGGCTGCCTGCCTTTAGGGGGCTTCTGGCCGCAGGGCCAGCTCCCTCCTCCACTGAGCCCCCCTGTGAGGGCCCTGCTCTGGCAGCTCCCCGCAGGAGGAGGCCCATGGCTTGTTCATCCCCCGTCACCACTGCTCCTTCACCGTCTGCTGCAGAGGAAGGAAGGCCCCACCTGCGGCGGCCAGTGCTGGGAACAGGAAGCCAAGGGTATCGGGCCACCTGCCCACCTGCCCTCGGTCTGCCCCCCCCCCCGCCACCGCCCAAGAGGAGCAGGGGGGGAATAAGGCTGGGCCTGAGGCTGGACGGGTGCTGGGGGTGTCCAGCTAGAATCTAGGGGCCCCCAGTGCCCACTCACCCACCCAGACCTGCTGCTTCTTCCCAGCTCGGGTCACACCAGTCCTGGAGAAGCTTCCTAAGGCCTGGACATGCCTGAGCAGGACCCACCATCTCCCCGTGGCACCCGGGGTCCCCTTCCCGCAGCCCTCACGGCACCTCTCCCCCCAGGAGACAAGAGTGGGGCCAGCACTGGAGAAGGCAGGACCCGGACACCCGCCCGGCCCCGGGGCAGCCCTGGGCTCCTGGCAGAATCGGGGCAGCTCGCCCCTCTCGCCCGGGGAGCAGTGGGGCACCCGTTCTCCTGCAGGAGAGCCCCTGCCGGGCTGGGGGTGCCTGCCCCAGGCGTCTGGCGAGGGCCTTGGGCAGGCGTCCCATTCCCGGATGGGGAAACTGAGGTGCGGGGACCGGGTGGACTTGCCCAGCTGCCAGAGGGTCAGGGGCTGGTTTCTCCCACAGCCCTGGCCGGCCGGTGGGACAGAGGCCTTCGCTGGGCGGCTCCGTGCAGAGGGTCCTGTCTCGGAGCCCCCTTACCTGGGAGGCAGGGCCGGGGCAGTGCTCACCGCTGCCCTCCTGAGGACCTGCAGGCACGAGCCTTGGGTCTCCACGGGGTCTGGGACCGGTGGCCCCGCCACGGAGAAGAGCTCAGGGGGAGGGGCGGCGGGGGCACGTCAGGGCCTGAACCTGACATTGGCTTTCTGCGCAGCAGCCCTCACGCGGTGCTGCAAGAGCTGGCAGGAAGGCTGGCCGCGGGCGCTGGGTGGGCCTGGGGTGGGGGCCCCGGCAGGCCCTTCGCGTGGGAAGATCCCTTCTGGGATCCCATTCCGCCAGGAACCCCTCTGCCCTCACGAGGCCCAGGCTGGGCCCCGGGGCCCCAGGGGGCGTGAACAGGTGTCTCCCTCCGCCCCCCGCCCCAGGCCACAGGTCACACGCTGGGCCTGGCACAAGGTAGCCCCCGCCTGGGGCATGGGCTCGGGCCGGCGGCTCCCTGGCAGGGCCGTGCAGCCCGGGGAGCCCCGTGCAGGCGCGCGCCCGTGGCGGCGAGCACGTCTCCTCCGTCCTACAGCTCCCCCGCGAGCGGAGGGCGCGCAGCCAGGCCTGCAGACCGTGTGGCCTGCGGGGCAGAGGCCACCTGAGGGCCCCGGGAGGAGGACACTGTGGGCAGGAGGCCGGAGCCCGAGCCCCAGTCTAGGCTCTGCTCAGACCCGTGTGGGCGCCAGGCGGTCCACGCCCTCGGTTTCCTCTCCAGCGGGACCCCCAGACTCACCCTGACGGCGCCTGCTGGGCTGAGCCTCTCCACCAAGTCCAGGGCCACCTGCCCGCTCCCTCCTCTGTGGCCACCGGGAGCTGGCCCTGCGGCGGCGTTCCCAGCATCTATCTCCTCTCCGGGCAATTATCTCAGGCCGGGCGAGGCTCCTCCAGATAGGGGGTGCGGGGGCGGGCTGGGAACGCCTCAGGCACCCCCGCCCCTGTGCCCAGCCTGGGCCTGGTGAGGTCAGGGCTCAGTGGCCCCTGGTAACCGGCCTGGCTCGGAGCTCTGGGCTCTGTATCCAGCGCCCTGCCAGGGGAGCCAAGATAACCAGGGTCCGACCAGCCCCTCCCAACCCCAGATCCGAGCTGGCCCGGGCCTGGGTGTCCTGGAGGGGGGTGGGCTGCCGCCAGGAGCCGTGGGAAGAGCTGTCCTGTCCCCCCCGCGTCGCCACCCCTGTGCCTCCCGCAGCCCGGCCTTCCCTGGCACACGCTGGGCCGAGGCAGGCCGACTCCTCACCCGGGCCCCTCTCCTGTTGCCCTGGCCTTTGCCCGTGGCCCCCTCGGCCTGCAGTGGCCTCTGTGGCTCCTCGCATGCACGGTCCACCCGGAGACACCCCTGACCCCCTCCCAGCCCTCCTCTCCGAACGCAGCCCCTAGGGCAGTCCCGGGCCGGTGAGTGGAGCCCTTTGTGACCCCCGGGTACAGAGCGGGGACGGGTTTTGCTGCAGGGTGCACTTGGCAGAGGCGCCGGCCAGGACCCCAACCCAGGGCCGCTGGGAGACCAGAGCCTGGCTCCGACCGAGGGCCAGGCCTCCTGCTCTGCCCTGGGGGATCGAGGGCCCAAAGGGCCACCTGATAGGGACTGGGCTTGGACAAGGCACCCTTAGAGGGAGGACAGTGGCCACTTATGTGTGTGTGGGGAGGGTGGCCCAGCCCCTGGGAGCCGCCGGGGAGAAGGCACTGGAGCTGGGTGGGGCATGGTAAGCGTGGGCCTCAGTGCTCGGAAGGGCAGTGGCGGCTGGGGTCCCGCTGGCCGGCTCAGGTGGGGGCGACCTGTGGTCGTGTCTCGCCCGAGCCACCTGCGCCAGAGGGCCCCCTCCTGGGTGACCCCTCGGCCTGCCCGTTGCGTGCGACCACAGGCAGCCACTTTCCAGACCCCAGGTTCATTGCACAAGCTCACGAGGTCGTCGGCACCACGGACTGGGTTGCACCACTAAGTTCCCAGCCTCGCTTCCTCTTTGCTCTGTTGACAGCCTCCCAGAGGGTCAGCGGCTCTCCCAGCCGGGAGGGTGTGGACCTCCGAGCCCTCGGCAGGTCCCCGAAGCTGCTTCCTGAACTCCTGAGACGGGAGTGGGGGGAGCAGGCAGAGCACGGAGCGGCCTCGGCCTCTGCCCGGGGCTCGGCCTCCGGGTCTCCAGGGCTTTTCCCAGTGAACCCTGGAACACGGCGGCTCTTGGGCCCATTGTGCAAACGGGAGACAGCGGCACGCAGAGGGAGCAGAGGCCCCAGTGCCTTCTTGTCCGTGAGCCTGTCTGTTCTTTTCTGAGAAAAACCAACAAACAAAAGTCTGTTCAGCCAACGAGACAAGCACCTTCTCTCCATTTCACCGAGCGGGAGAAACTGATGTCAAGAGAAGTGCCTAGCCTCCAAGGGCCCCTGAAATTCTTCCTCCTCCTCCAGGAAGTCTTCCCGGACTACTCCACCTAGAAGGGGTCTCAGCCTCCTTAGGCGACAGGGAGTCCTGCCCTACCTGCTGCTACCCCGCCACCCAACTCGCAGCCGCCCCTGGGCCCTCCCATGTCCAGCACAGGGACAGTGTGTTCGTCCAGCTCTTTCTCTTTTTCCTCCACTGGACTCGGCACACATTAAGTGGTCCCTAAATGTTTGCTGATTGCCTCAGTTTCTTTTTTTTTTTTTTTTTTTTTGTGGTACGCGGGCCTCTCACTGTTGTGGCCTCTCCCGTTGCGGAGCACAGGCTCCGGATGCACAGGCTCAGCGGCCACGGCTAACGGGCCCAGCTGCTCCACGGTATGTGGGATCTTCCCGGACCGGGGCACGAACCCGTGTCCCCTGCATCAGCAGGCGGATTCTCAACCACTGCACCACCAGGGAAGCCCTGCCTCAGTTTCTTCACCTGTGGAAGGGGTGATGGCTTCCCTCGAGGGCTGTGCCCGTCTGTGAGCCATGGGCGCCACTGAGGCCAGGCCCCAGCCAGGCTGGGGTGCGGGGGGAAGGCTCTGGTCCGGGAGCCAAGCCTGGTTGTCCCCGAACACCGCGCCCTGAGCCCTCAAAGGGAGGGGTGCCTGGCGCCAGCCTGCCTGCGGCTGAAGCAGGACAGGTAGCGCTGTGTGGGGCTCGGCCTGCCCTCAGCCAAAGGATGCCTTGTTTACAAAACAGCCAGGCCGTACTGCTCAATGCAGACAAACTGGCAGATGCACGGTAGCGAAGAAAGGAAAAAACATGGTCGGGCAGGAGGGGCCGGAGCTCTGCGCTGTGGGCCCCTCGTCCCCACACCCAGACGGTTCTCACAGAACCAGAGCCACCCTGGAGGGGACACTTCACAGCCCGCTGCCTTTTTCCCATCCTACGGCAGGTCCTGCACATCTTGCCTGACAATAAAACTGGGTTCACGTCATCTTGTCCTTTAAAAGGTCGAATCCTCGTTCAGACCAGGCCCTACTCAGGCTTCTCCCCGGAGTAATTGGCCAGGCAGCACCCGTGCCCCCACGCTCTCCACCCTCCCGCCTGCCCCGTCCTACCTGGGAGCCCCGACAGTAACCCCCCCACACCCCGCCCCACGCAGCTTCTCCGCACGCTGCCCGTGGGCTCCAGGGTGGCCGGGGCTGCCCCATAATAGCATCGCTTGGGGCCGAGCAGGCCTGGGCGTGGCACCTCCTTTCTCTCATCCCTTTCTCCTGGTTTCGGCTGGTGGGGAGTTTATTGCCCTGAGGTACAGGTTCTAGCCCTGGCCTGCCTGTCTCTGCACCTGTCCGGGAGGCCTCTGCTTGCCCTCCCCATCCAGGGCCCCCCCGGAGCAGGCGAGGGCCGGGGCCCAGGCTCCTGAGCGCCCCAAAGCTGGCAACTCGTCGCAGCTGCTCCAAAGGTGCCTCTTCTCATCCACAATCTCCTTTCCTTTCCAGCAACTGACACTCTGTTCCCAGTTCACAGGCGAGGCTCTCAGGACCAGCGAGGCAGAGACTTGCCTGAGATCCCCTGGCTGGGCGGGGCTGCCTTCTCGCAGGAGCCCTCCCCCACCCAGCGCCTCTGCGCCGAGACTCACACCAAAGCCCTACGGTCCAATGGGGTCCCCACCTCCCCGAAAAGCACCTTGACGGCCGGCCCTGGGCCCTTGGGCTCGCCCCTTGCAGCTGGGCCGTGGGGCTCAGGGGACATCCCACAGCAGGCCTGCAGCGCGGCCCGATGCCACGGGCTGGGAACCTGGCCAGCCGGGCTGCCCTGGGGCGACCTCTCCCTGCCACCCCACCCCTGAACGTCCCAGCTGCCCTGTCCCCTCCCTAGCCTTTGGCTCAGGAACCTCCTGTCCTGGCACCTTGGGTTCTCCCACTCCTTGCCCCAAGCCTACCCCTCCCAGACAGGCCAAGCCCTCTGGCCTAGGTGCCTGCTGACGTAATTCTGCACCAGCTCGCCTTGGTGAGGACTCCATTCCCCACCCAGATCCACAGCCCCGGGCCACGTGCACTCTCGGGGCCTTCCTGAGCTCAGAGCCACCCCCCACCACCACTTCGGCCTCCCCGGCTCAGGGAGTTGTGTCTCCTGGACCTGTCTGGGCCCAGACCCAGGGCTCGGCTAGGTCCCCACCCTCAGAGCCTGTTGGACCTCAAGGCTGAGACTCACTCCCAAACCCTCCCATCCTTCCCCTTCCCCCGCACCCCCGTGGTGGCCCACGGCTCGCCGATGTCTCTCAGCATCCGCCACCCCTTGCACCGCTGAGGGTCTCCCCAGACCACCCTCTCCGACTACCTACCTCTTAAAGTCCAACAACGGTGACAAACCCCTGAAACAACAGGGCTGGCTGGGGGCTCCCGGGCAGGATGGGTCCCTGAGCCCCCAGTTTGGGAGCTGGGTCAAGCAGCCTCCCCCGTCCAGGTCACCCTGCAGGCAGGGCACGGGGGTGTTTAGACAGCTGGGAGGGCCAGAGCCAGCCCGAGACCTGGCCCCGTTTCATTTTTAATTAGTCTTTTTGGAAGCGAACATGGCAGGAGGCCAAGCAGAGGAAGTCACCTCCATCAGGGAAGAATAACTCAGCTGGAGGTGAGGAGCACCCCCGGGGCGCGGTGGGGCTGGCGTGGGAGGAGGAGGGGGCTCCAGAGAAAGCTCTGGAGCTGGCTGCCAGCCAGGATCCAGGAGAACTCCCTCCTCAGGAAGATGCTGGCAGGGGGCAACGTTTCTGTGACCCAAGAACGAACGCCCCCCCCAGCCCCCCCTTCCCCAGCGCCCTCCCCCCCGCCCCCAGCCCCCGCCCCCCCCCCCGGCAGGAGAGCCAGGACGGACACATGTAAACAGCTGTGTGGCTGAGAAACTCCTGCTCTCTCCAGGGTGTGGGCAGATGGAGGGGCTCCTGGGTCCCCCGCTTCCCAAGGCCGGGGCTCTGCCAAGCAGCAGTGGCTAGGGATGCTCGGGGGAAGATGTGACCGACCCGGACTCCCTCCCGCAGCCAGGACCCAGCACCCGCCGTGCCCGCGCCGGTGAGGCCGGCAGGGGTCAGTCCCATGGGGCTGGAGGGTGCTCACTGTGTGGCGACCCCTCCGACCCGCTGTGCCTCGGTGTCCCCTGGGCACACAGAGCCCCCTGCGGGCCCGAGTCCTCTGTGGGCGCTCAGGGCTCACCTTGCCCCGGTGGGCTAGGTCCCTGTGGGGAGACGGTAAGCGCTGTGACCTCTGCCTCCTGGTCTGGTGGCAAGGCCCACGCAGCCCACCCTCGAGTATGATGCAGGCCAGGCGTGACTTCTGCCCTGACTGGGGGCGACCCCGAAGCTGGCATCCCCCGCTGCCCCGGACGAGACAGCCCGCGGGGCACACGGCCCAAGCAGCCGCTGTCTTCTCGGGGCAGGGGCAGTCCTGATACGGGCTCACGGCCGGGCCGACGGGTGACTTGAGGTCCCTTCCCAAGAGGAGGCAGGGGCTACGGTGGAGGCCGGGGTCCCTGGGCTGAGCAGGGCCAGGACCGGCCCTCGGAGGAGGTGGGGGTGGGGGTGGGAGCAGGCGGAGGTGGCGGGGTCTCTGCCAGGGAGGGCGTCACAGGGGCAGGTGAGGGAGGTAGCCCAGCTGGCCCCCCGGCCCCCGCTGGCCCCAGCCTCTCGTGGCTCAACGGGAGCTTTGTTCCAAGAGCCTCTGAGGTCCGTCCGGCTCTGACAGTCCAGGGGCTGCATTTCCTGAGCACCCGGGCAGGGAGGAGCCGGTGGGTGACCGTAATGCACCCAGCATGGCAGGCGCCGCCCGTGCCCTGTTCACCCTCTAAGTGGCATTTCGAGGCAAGCAGCTCCGTCCTACCCCAGGACGTCTCAGCCCAGAGAGGTCGCGTAACTCCCCCGAGGTGCCACAGCCCGCACTGGCCGACCTCCCAGACGGTCCCGGATCCCAGAGCGGAGGCGGACGCAGAAGGCCAGGGCTGAGGTGGAGCCGGTGGGCACCGGCTGCAGGACGAGGGGTTCCCGGGGAGGGGTGGCGGGTGGCGGGACAAAGGCTCAGAGGTGGGACTGGGCGAAGAAGGCCCGGGGCGGCTCAGCCGGACGGCAGGAGTGGAGGGAGTGCCTGGAAAGCAGGGCCCGTGCACTGCTCGACTCTCCTGAGCCGACGAAGCGCCCCCAACTCCCCTCGCGCCCGGCGTCCGCCAAGGGCAGCTGCTGGCAGGGCAGGCGAGCCAGGCTCCGCCCTGGTGGCCCCTGCCTCTCGGGCTGGGAAGCTGGTGCCAGAGGGTGAGAATGCTGGACCCAGGGTCCACCCCTCCCCGCTCCGGACGAGGCCTGCCAGGCCCAGCCTGTCCCCAAGGCCCCTTCCCCAGACGCCCAGCTATTACAGGGGTCAGCGGGGCCAGCGCCACGTGGCCTGCTTAGCGCGGTGTTCGGCCCTGCTCACAGCCCGGGCCAAGCCCCAGAGGGCGGAGGAGCCTCCTGTTTCGAGGACCTGGGTTTTCCTGCTTGCCTCTCCTGAAAATACCTGCTCCGTGGAAGATTCCAGCCTGCTGGCGGGAGAGGGGCCTGGAAGCTGCCGGATGGGATTTAGATTCACGGGCCTGATCCTAGGCTGCTGTGTGGCCTTGTGCCACCCGCTTCCCCTCTCTGGTCCCTTTGGCACTCACATCCTAAGCTGTAGTGCGGGCCCAGCTGGGTGGTTAGGGGATTACAAGCTGCTTCTCCGCTGCCTCCTCTTGGCTTCCTGGGGTACACCCTTGGCACCTGGGAAGCCCCTGCTCTCAGTCCTGCGGCCACCTTGACCTCCGAGGCCCAGCCTGCCCCCCCCAAACCCCCGCTAGCTCAGCCGCCCAGCGCCCTCTCCAGGCTTGTCTGTCTGCTCTGACCTCAGGGCTCCGCAGCAGCTGCTCCCTCTGGGAAGGCCCTTCCTGCCACCCAGGTCCCCGCGGGGCCTCTCTCCTCCTGCCCCAGGCCCAGCGACCCCCTCCTCCCCAGAGCGCCTGTTACCCCTCCGGTTCAGTGAGGGTTCTGTTGGCTGCTGATGGGGGACCTGCCCCCCGAGCCCCGAGCCTCTCAGGTCAGGGTCAGAAGGCACTCGGGCAACGCTGAGGTCACGCGTGAACGGCTTGCTCTGTGGTTCAGACTGAGGCCCAGTGGTCAGCTGGGGGGGCTGCACAGGAGGCAGCCACTTCCTGGGCTGGCTGGTGACTCACAGAGTCCCGTTTCTGGGAAAACGACGTCCCCTCCTCCCCGACCAGATCTGACGGCGCAGGGCTTGGCCGCGTGGGGGCCAGCTGTGGGAAGTGTAGCTGCGATTAGGGGCCGGGGTCTGGGGGAAGGGAATCGGGCCCTGGACAGGGATGAGATGCTTGCTGGGACGCCGCCCACCCTCCTAGGCAACCGGGCTGTTCTCCCCGAGCTGCCAGGCTGAGGCTGAGCTGCCCGGGCCTCCCCAGCCATTTTTATCCTAATGATAAAAAAAAAAGACCACACACGCTTGGCGTGGGGGATGTCAGGCCCTGGACAGCCGATGAGGCTTGCACCTCTGGGACCCCCGCCCAGCTCTGAGAGAGGCTGAGAAGCAGCAGAGTAGGCTCTGGCCAGGTCTGGGCTTGTCCGGAGGAAACAGGCGGCTGCTGAGCGGGGCTGGGGTATGAGATCCGCCCCTGTGAGGCTTCCAGGCCAGAGACTAAATGCCATTTGCTCAGCAGGTCCCTGGAAAAACATCCTTCTGGGAAGGTCCGACAGGGGTGGGAGGGGAGGAGGGCTCTGGGCAGGTCAGGAGCAGGGCCCAGGCCTCCTGAACAAACAGCTCTCGACCCACGGCAGCCCGGAGCCAGGCCCGGGCCTCCGCTTCCCGATCCCATTTGGCCCCCGGGGCTACCCGCCCTCGTCCGCGGCAGGGCACACAGCGGTGGCAGAAGGCACGGCCACTGCTCCTTTGTGTGGAGTCCGGGCTGGCACCCTGCCCAGCTGGGCACCCCGGGCAAGTCTTTGTTTTAACGGCGCGCTTGGGATAGAATTCACGTGCCATCCACTCCACCCATCTAAAGCGTACAATTCAACGGCTTTCAGTGCATTCACAAATACGGGCGGCCGTCCCCACAATCAATTTCAGAACACTTTCACCACCTTCAGGAGACACCCCTCATCATTGCCGTGGGCCCTCCCCCCCGAGGAAGCCTCTTTCTGACTCCGTGGACTCCTCAGTTCTGGTGTTTCCCACGAGTGGAATCGTTCGTGACGCGGTCTTTGAGGCTGGCCTCCCACTCGACGTGACGTCTCCAGCCTCATCCGTGTTAAGCCCGCGTCTGTACTCACTCGTCTTTATGGCTGAGTGACGTTCCACAGCCCGGACGGACCTCATGTTTATCCGCTGACGGACGCTTGGCTTCTGGCTGCTGTGAACGTATGTGTCCAGGTGTTGTGCGGACGTGCTGTCATTTCTCCTGGTATGTATCCACCCAGGAGTGGACCTGCCAGGCCACCTGGCAGCTCTGTGTTTAACCCCCCGAGGAGCTGCCACCTGATCTCCTAGCAGCTGCCCCGCGCCCCACTCCCAGCATTAGTATCTGTGGTTCTGATTCCTCCACGCGCTCGCCAGCCTTCCCTGGACAATCGGGGCTGCTCTCCTTCCGTGGGCAGCCCAGCTGGTGGCTGGTGTGGGCGCGGGGGCCCGACACGCACACGCGCCGGCGGTCACTCGACGCCCGTGAGACTGGGCCGAGGAGGGTCAGCCCTGGGAGGCAGGAAGGCCGGGTCCCCATTTCGCAGGAGCGGACGGGCTGGGAAAGATGGCCTGCCACGAGTGGGGGCCCCCGGCACAGGGGCGCAGGCCGCCCGGCCCGCCCCTCGCTGGGCAGCGTTCTCCAGGCTTCCGGGCAAGGCAGGGGTTCGGGGAGCACTGGTCCCCCCACCACTCACCCCGGACCCGAGCCCCACGCTTCACCTGCCCCGGGCTCGAGCCGGCCATTGGGCCCGAAGCCAGAGAGCCCGGGACCAAAGCACGTTCGGGCATGAGGTACTGGAGGGCCCTCGCGGCCCCCAGAGCTCCCCGCGTCACCGTGGCCAGCCCGTGAGTGGCCGCCCGGCTGTGGTCCACAGCCCCCTGGGCTCTCCCCCCCCCCCCGGCTCCCGTGGACACGCACAGGGTGCGGCCCCCGCTCTCGCTGCTGCTTCCTTTCTGCCCGACCTCTCTGGTCCTGCGGGAGCCCCCAGCCCGCCCTGGCCCGCGGTGGCCCACACTCGGCCCGCTTGCCGCCCCCTGGATGACGCTGGCGCGTGCCGGGGGTGCCGGGCTGGGGGCGCCCCGGCCAGGACGCCGCACTCACGGGGAGGGACCCTGGCCACCGTGCCCTGGCTGGGCTGAGCCGTGGCCCCGCCCCCGCAGGTGGCACCGGTGACCCTTCGGGCGGCACCGTCTGCCCACTCGCTTCCTAGAAACCGGCCTCCCTGCCCCAGGTGGTCTCCAGGGAGGTGGTAAGCGGCCAGAGGGACGCGCCAGGCACCCTGGCCTCTGGGTCCCGCCCCAGAAACCTCCAAGGGCGGGTGGAGTCGCCCACACCAGCTGAGCCTTCTGGCGGGCTCGGGGGCGGGATGGCACCTCAGCCGTCCGTGGGGTCGGGTTTCGGCAGTTCCCCGGGTGAAGGCTTGTGAGGAGGCGTCCGCAGCTGAGGCCACATCTCGGGCTGCGGGGGAGAGGCGCAAACCCCAAGTGCCATCCGTCCCTCCCAAGGCAGAGGCCGGAGACCCCCGGGACCCCGAGCGCGGGGACCGCAGACTTCTGGTCCTTCCGACCGCTGTTCGTCACCCCCTGCGCCCTGGGTGCCTCCAGGCCTGTCCGGGGGGCCGCCCCCCCAACGCAGAGCCCCGTGGGGACAGAGTGCCCGGTCGCCTGGGCTCGCCCGCACCTCACGAGAGGCCCGACAGGGCGGACGCTCAGAAGAGGCTTTGCTGAGGGAAGGGCAACCTCCCGGCGCCCAGGCCCCAGAGCCCGGCCGGGTGCCCGAGGGCGCGTCCCCTGGGCTGGAGCTGGTCCCCGTACCGTCACCCCCGAGCCCAGGGCCGGCACACGGTTCAGGGGCCTGGGGCGGTTGGTGGCAAGGGGCCCCGCGCAGAAAGCCCCCTCGGAGGGGAGAAGGCTCCAGGAAGGGATGGGCGCGTGCGTTTGGGGCCACGGCCCCGAGAGGAAGGGGAGCTGGTAGCGGGGCTGGGGCGAGGCCAGCCCGGGGTCGGGGGAGAGGGCGGCCGCAGGAAGGGGCCAGGGAAGGGGCTCCATCCAGGCGTGGCGACCCCGCCCGTCCGCAGGACCCCCTCCTCGGGGCGTGGGCACCATCGGGCCTGCCCGGCAGGCACCGGGCCTGACTCCGTCTCCGTGCCCGCAGCCTGCTGCAGCCCAAGGGGAAGCCGGCGGCATGCCTTTCCGGCCCCCCAGGAGGAGCCTGTGTGGGGCGGGGGGCGGGGAGGCCTAACCACACACACCATTTGCTGAGGCTGCTGCCCAGCTGTCGGGCCTCACCCCCCCCCGATGCCCCCCCGAACCCCCCACCCCCCGCCGAGAAGACAGCCTCGGCCCATTTGGCATTTGTGCCCCCGACCGACCAGCCCACCGAGAGACCCCGGGCTTCTGGTTTCCCAGGGAGCGGGCCGTGCTGGGAGGGGGAGGATGAGAGAGAGGCGGGGGGAGAGAGACTGAGTGGAGCAGGAGAGGGGCCGGCCAGCCGCACCCCACGCCCCCAACCCAGGACAAGGCTGCCCGCCGAGGGGAGGGGCCAGGGCCAGGCCACACCTCTCCCGGGCCTGCCCTGCCTGGTTCCGGGGGAGGGACAGGTGAGTCAGGAGCCGCCGGGCCTACTTGCCAGCGGGCAAGGGACAAAGACCCCTTTGAAATCGAGATCAAATGCTGAGAGTTTTATTTGAGCCCCTGGGAGAGGCAGCAGGTTTCGGGGCCTCACTGTATAATGGCGGGGGGGACAGTTGAGGCTGGAACTGCCTCTGGAGGTCCACTTCAGAGGCCTAAAGGATCCTGGGAGGACTGCCTTCCTCCTTCCCTTGCTTGCTTCCTTCCTGGGGAGGAGGCCTCAGGGAAGGGGTTTCTAGTCTTAGCTGAGCCAATGCTGGCCACGCACTCCTCTGGCAGACCCGTCCCTGGCCCCCGGGGGCCACCAGGCCGGAGGGAGCGGGTGCCTCCACATACAGGGCGAGGCCAGCCGGCAAAATGTGTTGGGAACGGCGACTGGGAAACCGCACGTGGGGTGATGGCACAGGGCTCGGGCGAGGGCTCCCGGGTCAGGATGGAGCCCCCGATCAGTGCAATGCAGAGAGGAAATCACCTCCCTCGTTCTGAGCGCTCAGGGCAGGCCCTCCGTCCCTCCACTCCCAGCCCACAGCCACCTCTGCTTGGCACCCCAGCCCCAACGAGCTGTGGCTCCTGGGCCAGCACTGGCATCGCTCCCTTCTGGCCCCCTGGGAACCATCCAGCAGTGAGGTCCACGGGGCACTGGCCAGCCAGCCCCAGAGTGGCCATGTCAACGTCTTAGCCCTGCCCACAGAGCCTCCCTGGGCACACGCTGGCTTCCTCTCTCATCGGCCACCCGTTCCACCTGCCTTGATGCCTCGCCTGGGAACGCGGGCTCTGCCTTCCCCACACCCCTGGGCAGCTCTGGGCATCCTGCCCCCACCTCTTGGCCCCCTGCACCCCTCTCTGGAGTGGCTCCAGCCTGGGGCAGCACTGCCCCCCCCCACACTCCCTGCCACCAGCTCAAGGCGGCTGCGTGGTCTCGGGGGCGCCGGCTCTGTGTGTCTGCAACCAGAGGGCCCTGAGGGCCGGGCCTGGGTAAGGGGCAGCCCAGGGCAGCGCCAAAAGCAAACGCAGGATGGACCGAAACTTGGAAGAGCCACAGGCAGTTGTGGGGCCCGCTGCGTGGGGCCGGGGGGCAGACGCCCGAGAGCAGAGCTTCTAGGGCCTGTGCGTCGCGTGGGGCTGCTTGGAGGTGGGCGCTGCTGGAAAAACAGCAGGAGCGGCTGTGGGGAGCAGGCCAGGCTCCCCCCTCACCCGTCTGGGCTGCAGCATCCCACCCCGCTAGGGCCAGAGGATCTGGGCGGACAGGCTGGGCTGGGGTCCTGGGGTGAGCGCCCACCCCATCAGCATGGCCCAGCAGCCCCGTGAGCTGGGTTCTGGGTCAGAGCCCCCGGGGCTCACAGGAGGATGGGGATCCCTGGCTGCACCCCGACCTCCACCCGGGGATGCTCCTGCGGGACGCCACCCCCAGGAGGAGGGGAGGCCATGAGGACGCCCAGAAGCCTTTCCTCCCTGCCCAGGGGCCAGCGACCTTTGAAGTGGGAAGGTTTGGGCAGGGAGGAGGAGAAGGGCCAGAGTATAATTAGAGACGGAGGTTTCACTCTCCCTCACGCGGAGGAAAACCAGCCGCCGATTCCCAGGACGGAGCCTTGCTGCCCAGATGGGTCCCTGGGCAGGGGTCTCCCGGCTCCATGGCCACCTGGCTTCCATCCCCAAGAGGGCAGGTGGTTGGGCCTGCTCCCCTGAGGACCACCTACCTGTCCCGTCGCTGAGAAGGAAGGGACCAGGCAGAGGGGGAGGGGCGTGTCCCCGCAGCGCTTCTCTCCCTGCTGCTGGGGTCAGCGGCAGGGGGCTTCCTCCATCTCTCAGCATCCTACCACCTGGGTGCCTGGATCCTGTTTCTAGAAGAAAGCTTGGTGGGGGGAACCCCTGGGACCTTCATGCATCCATCCATTCACGCTCACATCCACCCATCCACGCCCCATGTATCCACCCATCCACTTTCCACTCACTGAGCGCAGGGTCACGCGGCATCTACTGTTGGCCAGGCCCCGCTCCGGGGAAGAGATACAGAGGAGAGAACAGAGACAGCACAGTGGGAGAGATGCTCTCAGGGGCCTCCGGCGGCAACCCTTGCCGGAAGGGCCATCTTAGCTGGGCCTCTGCAGGGGTTGCTGAGGCTGGGGCTGGAGACAGGGCTGGGGTGAGGTTCCCGCCTGTCCCAGCGGCCACGGTCTGGAATGCCGGGCCTGGGACATTGTTCCAGGGACAACGGGCCCTGCCAACACAGAATGTCAGGTCACCTGCAGTGTGTCATTTCAGGGAATGACCTGGTTATGGGCGTGGGAGGGGAAGTGCGCGCGCGCGCACACACACACACACACACACACACACACACTCCTAATTTCTTGCACCTCCTCCCTCCCAGCCCCAAGCCCAGCACCCAGAACTGAGTGCCCGGAGCTCTGGGGAGGTGTCTAACCATGCAGTTGGTGACTGGGCCCTTCAGATCAACGTCGGGGCGGGGTGAGGGCCAGGGCCGGGGCTCCCGTTCCCTTGAGGAAGCCCCGACTCCCCCCGATGGCTGCGAGGGGCAAGTCACCAGGCCGTCCCCCTTCCTTCCTGGCCCTTCCGGCCTGTCCCGGCAGTGCTGCCAGGCGTAGCGGGCACTGCGCAGGCCAGAGCACGGGCACGTCGGGCGTCCAGAAGCCCCTTGCCCACAGCTCCCTCGGCAGCTCTCCAGCCTCCGGCCCCTGGGGGGCAGGGGAGGGGAAGGGACCCCACCCAGGCCCTGTGTAGCTTCTACAGCCTTTTGCACTAGGACATCAGCCCGGTATGAATCAGCTCGTTCTGGCAGGCGGGGGGCCGGGGGCTCGCCGGACGGCAGTGATGGCCTCCAGGCTCAGGGTCCGGCGTGGACCGGAAGAGCACAGACGGAGCGGGGCCGGACAGAGGGGTGTGCAGCACGGGGCCCTCACTTAGCGGCCTCCCTGGGAAGGGGGTGGAGGAGGTGTCCGGAAGGCTTTGGTGGGGCCTGTCTCAGCTGAGGTCTAAAGAGGGACAGAAACTTGTCAGGTGAGCTGGGGCAGGGACAGGGGGAGGAAGTGGGCAGGGCAGCTCAGCGTGAGGACCTCGCCCCAGGCGGGTGGATGGGGGGCACCGAGGCCCGCCGTGGGCGACTGGGAGAGCTGGGTCCCCGGACGTCGGAGCAGCACGCTGTCCCCGGGCCTGGGCCCTGAAGTGTCTGCGCGGCCACCCGTGCAGACGGCCACCAAGGCCCCTCTGTGCCTCCGGGCAGCCATCAGCAGCCAGAGGTCCTGCCTGGGGCCCGGCTCTGACTTCCAAGAGCAGGTGTGCAGGCGAGGGGCCCTCGACTCCCCCACGGGCCCCGACGCCACGACTCCAGCCACGCCGGTCTGTGGGAAGATACTCGCAGCCCCAGACTCGCATCCAGCGATCGCCCTGCGGGGGGGTCCCCACGGGGGTGGGGGGTGTTGCTGGCAGGGGTCAGCACCTGCATACAGTAGAGCTTAATAAAGAAATATTTGTTACACGAATGAATGCGGAACCGAGACGAGGAGGTAGCCGTGAACGGTTTGGGCTGAGACGGCCTGGGGTGGATCCCCCTGGAACCACGCAGCAGGCGGGCGCCCGGGGCTGGGGGCCGCTGGGAGCCGCAAGCTTGCTGGGTGCCCTGGCTCACCTCTGGGTAAGGTATGGGGCACCTCAAGGCCCTTGGGGACCCATGGCTGTGGCCCTGCTGACCCTGGTCTGACCAGGTTGCTGCGGCCTCTCCCCGTCCCTGATACCGTCTCAGGCCTCCAGGGCAGCCGGCCAGCCCCAGAGGCACTCGAAGCCAGGGCCACAGTCACGTTAACTGAGGGGTGTTGGGGGGTCTCCGAGCAGCCTGGAGGCGGGGCGGCCCTGAGCCCACTTCACACTGGGGACCCGGCACTTTGCCCGTGGGAGCTGTAGCCACCAGCCCCCACCCCATGCCCCGGGTCAGCAGGGACAGCAAAGCACTGGGTGTCCCTGGGACTCCTGCGCCCTGCTGAGCCCTCCAGCCCGAGCCTCGTCATCCATGGGGTGGGGCTGTGCCTGAAGGGCGGGCGGCTCCCTGGGCTCGGGAAGGCCCCCAGGCGGGCGGCAGGCAGGGGCAGGAACTTGTAAGTGTGGCCCGGGGTCAGGGCAGCCAGAACCTAGAGATGGAGCCCGGGGGGGACCCGAGGAGGGGAGGGCAGGGCAGGCGGAGCTTCCCAACGGTGTTGGACGCCCGGGTCCCCCCAGCCCCGGGCCCCTCTCTGAGCCTGTCTGGGGCAGCAGAGTGTAGCAGGCTCAGTCCAGGAGCTCGGTATGGGGACTGACTTGCTGGGAGACCCTCAGAGCCTAAACTGGGAAGAAGGGCCTGGCCACGCCCACGGGGGGGGGGATGGTCGATCAGCGCTGTCTTCCTGCAGGGGGAGGCATCTCCCTGGCGCTTTAAGATGACCGAGGAGGTGGTTCTAGGTGTGGAGTTGGGGGAGGCCAGACTGGGGGGTGGGGTGGGGGGTGGGCGCTGACTTTCAGGCAGGGGTGCCTGGATCTCAGGAGCCAAGGGGAGCCATGGACGGCTCCTGAGCAGGGAGGGCCTGGGGTTTGAGGCTGATAAGGCCCTATGGGCATGGCTTGCTCTCTCTCTTCCCAGGACCCGCCCAGCAGCTGATCGGGGGCTCAGGAGAGTCCTAAGTGATGGGATAGGGGCCGCAGGGCCGCAGATTTCCTGTCCGGGAGCCACCCTGTCGAGGGCCCCAGCCAGGCCCTGGCTCTGACACACACTCCCTCAGGAAATCCTGGCTCCGGGGCGGCCCCCAGCTCGGGGAGGTCGGAGCCCCGAGGGATGCCCCTGTGGAGAAAGGGCCAGTGGTCCTCCTTCCAGCGCACCCCAGCTCCCCCGCCCCCCCCCACACCGCGTGACCCCCCTCTGCCCGCCCTCCTCCTGACCCTCCATCCTCGCTGCAGGCGCCTCTCGTCTGCACCGTGCCCCCCACCACGGAGCGACTCCCGCCTTGAGGGCCCCCCGAGGGCCCCCAAGCCACAGCCCCTGCCCACACCTCCGCGCGGCCTCTGGGGCGACTCCCCCAGCTGCTGCGCCACCTTAGGGGCCTGGGACACCTCAGAACCTGATACGCATCACGGAGCCCCTCCCTGGGGAAATGCACCGCTGCACAGACTTTCATGCCCCGTTTTCAGAGTCAGAGGGTCACAGATCGCGGGAAGCTCCAGCTCAGACCTGAGGAGTGCGTGGGCCTCAGGCTAAGCTCTCATCAGGGGAGGAGGTGGCCCTGCCACCTGACAGGTGGGGAAACCGAGGCCGGGCGGCGGGGAGGCATGGAGACCTGAAGGCTGTCCCAGGGGTGTGCAGAGCTGGGCTGGCTGGCAGAGAGGGGGAGCCTTCAAGAGGGGGCCGGAAGCACAGATGTTCCCCACGGCTGACCCCCGGCCAGCCAGGTGGGGTCCCCGGGCTGCTCAGAGGCCGGACTTGTGCAACCAAATCGCTGCGCCTGGAGACGCCCGGCCAGAGGGCGGGCTGCGGCTGGCGGGCATTCCAGAGCCCAACGAGCTGCGGCCCAGGCTCCCCCATCCCTGCCCGGCCCCTGCCAGCCTGCCCAGCATGGGTAAGAGGCTGGCTCTGGGACCCGAACCCCAGCTGCAACCGCCAGGCGTCAGAAGAGACTGGGGTCACGTGTTCCGTCCCTTGGCCTCAGTTCCCCTGACTCACAAGACCCGACCTCAAGTACCTGCCGGAGCCCTGGTTCCAGACGATTTTACTGGGGACCCTGAGTGACAGGTGACAGCCCCAAGCACACACCCCGGAGCCCCGCCCACCGGTGCAAACCCCACCTCTGCCCCTTGTCAGGTGGCGGCCAGGCCTCGGCGTCGGGCTAGGACGTGGGGATAAAGTGCAGGCTTTTCAAGTTCGCGAGGGCTGGAGGGGCTCCTGTACACAAAGTGGTCAGCGCTCCGTAAGGGGGCAGCCGGCCGTCCCCGAATCCCCTTTTTCCCACGCTCTCCGTGGCCTGTGACCCTCAGCCAGAAGGCCAAGGGCTTGCTGGGTGAGGGGCTCACTGATGGGAAGGGGGCCACAGACGAGCGGTTCTGGGCACTTTGAGTGTGCCAGGAATTTAGGGGGAGCAGCGGGGGTGTATCAGGCCCCTGGCAGGGGCGGAAGCAAGCAGAACATTTTTGCTGTAGTGGGAGCGCAGTAAGCGTGCAGGCCGAGCCTTGGGGGGGGGGTGGCGGGAAACTGGGGGCAGAGCTGCACCCCCTCCCCCTGGTCCTCCAGGGCCTGTGAAGGGGCTAAGTCTACGGCCACCACCCTTTGCCCAGGACAGATTCAGGCGAGGGGCCTGGGGGTTCAGCTGAAAGGCCACAGGCTGGAGCTCAGGAGGTAGCAAGCCCACCTGGAGGCCTGAGGGACCCCTGGCCGCAGATGCTCCCTCCCTCCCTCCCCCCCGCCCCCCCCACCCGCTGCCCTGCCCCCACCTCCTCCTGCAGGATCAGGCGCCCAGGCGAGCTCGGTTCCCACGTTCCCAGGCTTCAGTGGCACGTGTTCCTTTCCACCTGCACCGCCCCTCCCTGCCCGCCTCCCCAGCGCCCTGGGGACAGCCCCCCTCCCCGTCCCACCCACGCCCCCAAAATCACTGCCCAGAGACACAAGACGCTGCAGGCCCGGCGCCGGTGCACTGCCACCACTGCCACCACTGCTGGCGCTCAGAGTGAGTGGACAGAGGACAAGAGGGCCCTCCAGCCGCCCTGGCCCGGGTCACCAGCCGCTAAAGTCCACCTGAGCCCGAGGGGGCCTGGGAGGACTGCCGGGGGGTTCCTGGGGCCTCGCCCTCCAAGGCGACTCCTGGGCCCTTTGGGTCCCTCCTCATGCCGGCTTCCGGGAGAGGCTCTGTCCGCACTCCCGCAGTGTGCCCTTCCTAGGGTCAACCCCAGGCGAGAGGTCCTGAGGCTGCCAGCCTGGAGCTGCATCCAGGACCCCTGGCAAGAGCGGGCCTCTCCCCGCCGCCTCCCCTCGTCCGCAGCTTGTGGGGGTCGTCTGAGGGTCTCGGGAGTCCCTGGGAGGGGCCAAGCTGCAGCTGGGGCTCCCTCCTGACCAGGGCACCCCGAGGGGCTCGAGGTCCAGGGTGGGAGAGGAGGGAATGTGTCCACAGGACTCCGGGACAGGAGGAGCCCGCTGCGGAGCATGCGGGGAGGGGCGCGGGGAGGGGCGCCCGGGCGGGTGTCTCGGCACACGGGAGCGTCAGGCACGTCCCGGACACGCACACACTCCCCTGCGGGCGCACACACGCACTGCACACGCAGAGTCCCTGCCCGCCCTGGGCTCTGGCCTGCCCCCTTAGCCAGAGGCCTGGGGCTCCCTGGGCCGTGGCTCTGACCCCCTGGGTCCGGGCACTGCCCTGAGAGCGCTTTGAGGAAACTGGAGGAGGGAACTGAGGAGGGAAACTGAGGCCCATGGGGTGTGGCCTGCACCAGGCGCCTGAGCTGGCAGGACACGGGGTGTGGAGGGCAAGCCTGTGAGAGGAGAGCGGGTGTGGGCCCTGGACAGGGACAGAGGCTCGGTGGCCGGGCAAAGGGCCCTCTGTGTCCCCACTGCCTGTCCTCCTGCCGGGGCTCAGGTAGCTGAGCGAGCCCCCCGGAGGCAGCGCCCCACCCCTCTGCGTGCCAAGGCACAGAGCGAGGGTTCAGTGGCCATTACCGTGTCCCCCACCCCCAGCCATCCTGAGCCCGAAAGGCGGCTGGCGATGGCGACGGGTGCCAGGCCCTGAAGCCTCTCAGCCAAGGCCCCCAAACCACGCTGGGCTCTCACCCCTCCCGACTCCCCCCGCTCCCAGCGCATAGAACCAGTGCCAGAGCCCAAGGGTCCCAGGAGGTCAGGTCTCTGGGGCCAGAGGCTGGACCAGGGACACTGGGAAGCCGGCAGTCCCATGGGATCCCGCTCTGGGCCCTGCAGCGGGAGGACTGCCCAGAGGTCAGGCCACCTCCCCCGAGGGCTCTTGCTGCACCCCTGCTGAGATGGGCAGGCTCCCCGCAGCAGTGGGCTTGCACAGGGGAAGGCAGGGGGAGGGGGGGAGAGAAATTGGGGGGCACTGGGGGGCCCTGCCTCCAGGCTCACCCCGCTCGCCCTGCGGTGACCTTCTAGGCTGGGCGAGGCTAGGGGAGTAGGTATAAGACCCCCCTCGGTCTGTCCTCCGTTACTCCCCTCTCCTTGCCCCTGCCCGCTTCTTGGCTTCCTGCCTGGAGGCGGCAGGGCCGGGCTGCCGCAGCCTGCTGGACCCCTGCGGCTGACCCCTGCGGACCAGCATGGGGCAGGCTGCATCTGGGGGGTCAACAGGGAGCCGGGAGCTGCCTGGAGGGGAATGTTCTGGGGAGCAGTCACTCTGTGGTCCACACCCAGGCCCGGCCCGGCCATCAGGGCTCATCCCGTCGTCCCCATGCACCTCAGGCACCTCTGGCGTGGGCACCTGCGGGGGGGTGCAGAGGGGGCTGGATCCCCGGCCCCGCCTCCTATTCAGGGTCCAAATCGCACCGTGTGGGGGCCCGGGGCCCCTCTCTGCTCAGTGGGGTAACGATGTCACCACCCCCAGGCACAGCAAGGACTCATCAAGGACACTCTGTGTCCTGCCGGGTCACTGAGACAGACGCCCCTCCGAGGGACCAGCGAGGGCTGCCCGGCCAGGACTCTGGACGTGTGCGCTGAAGGGGGTGTGGAGAGTACAGCTGAGCCGAGCAGGGCCGGGCAGGAGGGACGCTGCTTGTCCTCTGTCCCCTCTGCCCGGCTTCAACCCGGCCTGGAGGCCCCCGGCCGCTCAGAGCCACCCAGGAATGTGGGGAGACGGTCCCGGCCCCGGAGGCAAGAGAGCAGGGGCTGGGGCTGCCCCTCAGAGGCTTCCAGAGGCCTTCAAGGCCGGCCTCCTCCAGCCCCCGGGGTCTCCCGCGGAGCCCCACGGCCATGAAGACTCAGCACAGCCCTCCACAGTGAGTGAGGAGACTTGCCCGCCCCGGTTCCCACGTCCGAGCGGGGTGGGGGGACCCCAGCAGGCCCCGAAGGTCGGTGGTCAGTGGAGACCCCCTGCGGCCCAGCTGGGCCCCGAGCCACCAGTTCTGTGGCCACTGCAGGGCCCTCAAGCCCTGTGAGTCCAGCTGTAAGACAAGGGCCACTGAGCAGGGTCAGGGCCAAGCTGGGAGCTTTGCATCACCGGGAGGAGACTCACAACGCGGCCGGGTGTCTGGGGGTCCACGATGGGGACGGGGTGACAGCTTCGGCCTCAGTCCTTTATCAGCTCATCCTGCCAGGAGGCCTGACCCAGATTCCTGAGGGTCACAGGGTGTCCTCCCCTCGGGCCCCGCCACAGGTGTCCAGCACCTGGGGAGAAAAGGGGAGGGCAGGACAGGGCATCTGGAGAACCTACGGGGCCCAGGAAGCCTCAAGCTTGTCCACCCCAGGGACAGCGCCTCCTGCCCAGGGGGCCCTGCTTGTCTGTGTGGCACCTACCCATCCCACACCCCCGGCCCAGGCCCGCAGGCCTCTGCACCCACACGCACGCACACGCACACACGCGCTGTCTCTGCTCTGAGCACTTGGGAGGATGGGGGGCTCCATCCGTGCGCCCAAAACATGCTGGGGGTGAGCACCAGGTGGGGGCGCCCACAGGCCCTGCCCTGGGCACTCAGGGCAGCGGACAGACAGGCCCTGCACAGCTGCCGGGAGCCACGCTGGCCAACAGCGTGAAACCAAAGCTGTGAAAACGCGCCTAGAGACAGGCTTGGTCCGAGCTACGAGCAGGAAGAAGAGGGACAGCTGGGGGCTGCTCCCGCCCCGCCGGCCGCTGTGGCCGCGCTGGGGGCTGGGGGCGGGAACCCTCCCTCACTGCCCGCCTCACTGGGCCAGCTCCACTCCAGCCTCGGCATCTGTAATGAGGCAGCAGCGGGGACTCAGCGCCCAGGCTGCCTCCAGCTCAAATGGCCTGAGATTCTGCTTGGAAGTTTCTGGGCCTAGAAGCGAGGCCCGGGCGGCAGGGGAGGGCAGGCGGTGACCCAGGAAAGTCCAGGTGGGCAGCCCCAGCCCCGTGGAGGGTTCCCGCTCTCCCGCCAGCCCCACCCCTTCCCTCTGGGCTCACCTCCACAACCAAGAGCTTTTAGGGCCCCAATCTCCTGCCACCTGGGCCTCCACCCCTTCCCTTCCCAGGGCAGGAGGGGACAGCAAGTGGTGGCTGCCGGGTGGGGGGGCGGGGGGGCAGGGCAGGAGTGGTGCCCTCGGAGGCCCACCCTCCCGGATCGGGACCACGCTGCGCCCACCAAGGCCCTCAGACGGCCCCGGGTTCCCAGCCTGGACAGAGATCCCTCCGGCAGAGAGGGGTTGAGCGGGGCGGGTTCCTCCACACTTCGACCTGCTCCTCACTTTCACCGGCTACCGGCCCGAGGTGGTCCCCCCCCCCCGCAGATGCCCCCTGCCTCCCTGGGCCCCGTCTGGACTGAGGGCTTTGGGCTGAATGTGGTCCAGGCCCGTCCAGACTTGCCTCCATTCCTGGAAATGCACGTGTCCCCAGCCGCCCTGCAGACCCAGGAGCCCAGCCTCCGGCACCCCCTTCCCTGGGAGCTTTCTCAGGAGTGATGGGGGAGGGGAGGCTGATGCTGGGAGGGGCCACAGAGTGAAGACTGAAACTGGGAGTTTCAGGTACGAGGCTGGGGGAGGGGCCAGGTGGGCAGGTGTGCCAGGCGGGCAGGGGAGTGTTGCAGACTAGTTTCCTAATTTCCCCTCGAGGTTTATCCCCTGATGCCGGCCTGGGTGGCCCGAGCCCCCTTTCTCTGATGTCATCCCTTTCCCAGGGCAGGGATGGCCCGCCTGGGACCCGGAGAGACTGAGATTCAGCAGGGGTGGGGCAGCTGCCCGTCTGCCTCGGCTTCCTTATCTGTAACTCAGGGCAACGGCGTCTGATCCAGCGAGGCTGTTGATGGTCTCCCCTCCTCTCTCCCAGCTAAACTGTCAGCTCTTGGGAAGGCTGCCGCCTCCTCCAAGAGGCCCACCAGGACCTGGATCTGGAGAGGAGTCCCCCCCCCCGCCCCCACCCCTTCCAGCCACATGGAAACAAGCCAGTCTGGGCTCGGACTCCCGCTTAATCTTTTGCTGAAAAGATAATTTCTTTCTGTACCATTGTCGGGCACTGGGCGGGGGGGGGGAACAAAGGGGCTTTTGTGAAGGCCCCCCTGGTACGACCCAGCAAGGGCCAGCATTTTCCCTCCGAATGTAAAACCCTGTAACAGGAAGTTTTTCTCATAACCCTCTCCTTTTCTCAAGTACAGAATCACTTTTGTTGCAGAGGGCCAGCGCATGGCAGCAGGGAGGGCCCTGGGTTTTCCTTCTCATCCCTTGCAAAAGGCCCTGCATCCTGAGCTGGAGCAAGGGGCCTGGAGGAGGGGAGGGGAGGGGAGGGAGGGGAGGGGAGGGAGGGGAGCTGCAGCGCGCCCCTTCCCATGGGTCCTCCCTTGGGTGGGGAGGGGTTGCGATAAACACATTCCTCAGTGTCTGAAGCCCTAGAGCTTCCAACACTCAGCACACTGCCCCTGGGGTTGGGACTGTCCCTCCTTATGGTCCATCCATCCCTCCCTCCTGCCTGGATGAAGGGCCAGAGGGCACAGAGCCGTGACTCCCGCACGACTCCCCCCTGCAACCGCGCACAACCGTCCATCAGCTCTGACCTTTTCTCCCACACGTTCGCTGCAGCTCTTTGGGAATGCAAAAAAAAAAAAAAAAAAAAAACCACAAACAACCAAAAAAAAAACGGGGTGAGGGGGGATTGCCCAAAAAAAGAAGGTAAAAAATCAGCAGTTATTCCTCCTGGCAGGGGCAGCTTAGCAGTATCTGGGGCATATCCTTCCAGGCTTTCTCTACACATTTATAATATGTGCCTTGCTTCACAAAATTGGAGGCGCTATCCATTCATCCATCCATCCATCCATCCATTCCACAGGTAATTACCCAACAGCTCAGGGCCCAGAGCGTCCCCCCGACAGAAGCGCTGTTGCAGATGAGCAGCACGGGGCCCACCTTACACTCCAGAAGGTGGGACAGCCGTCAGGCAAACACACTGGACCGTCATCCAATCACTCCTTCTCATCTGACAGTAGATCGCGAGCGCTCGGCTGGACCATCAGACTTGCTTCCGCAACTCCCTTTTTAATAGCGGCACCGGGTCTCACGGAAGGCGTTGTTCCATGGTGTATCAAACATGCTTTCAGGGCAGCTTCATTTTAAAGCTGCTGTTTGTGTGCCAGGCGCTCGGTGAGTATGGTTTCAGAGGCCCCGCGGATGAGGTGCTATGATGAACCCTGCCATGCAGATGAAGAGACTGAGGGCCAGAGAGACACCCTGCTGTGCCCACCAATGAGAGCGCGCGCGCGGGGTCTGTTTGACCTGGCAGCCAGCACTCCCTCCCAGCCTCCCGTGGGGGGACCTCTCTGTCCTTGGGCAGAATCAGCCCTGTCTGGGACATCTCTCCCCCACCAGGCCCTTGGCGGCCGAAGCAGGTGCTGTGGCAGTGAGACAGTGGCACCAGGCAGGGCACTTTCTCCGCCACCATCGCACCATCTCAGGAGACTCCCGCACCATCGACGGTCAGATGGAGGAGGAAACCCTAGCTCAGGTGGCCTGGCTGGGTCTGGCAGCACCCTTGCCCTCACGGAGTGGGGGGGTCCTGGCTCCCCTAAAAGAAGCACCGGGCTGAACTGTCCGCTCTTTGTTCCCACTGCCGGGATCTCGAGTCTGAGTCGTCTTTGGACTGTTTCCGTGAACGTGACCACCGGGACCTCAGCGAACGGGAATCGTACAGTATTTGTCCTTCTGTGACCGGCTTATTTCACTCAGCACGAGGTCCCCGTGGTTCACGCGCGTTACCGCCTGTGCGGGGATTCCCTTCCTTTTTAGGGCCGAATGGTATCGCAAGGTTTGCACTGCCCATGTTTGGTTTATCTCTCCATCTGTTAGGGCACACTTGGGCTGCTTCCACATTTTAGCTATTGTGACTAACGCAGCTGTGAACATGGGTGAGCAAATATCTATTCAAGTCCCTGTTTTCAGTTCTTCTGAGTGCACACCCGGAAGTGGGATTGCTGGGATGTACGGTAATTCTTTTAAATTTTATTTTTATTTGTTCATTTATTTATTTATGGCCGCGCCGTGCGGCTCGCGGGGATCTCGGTTCCCCGGCCAGGGATGGAACCCGGGCCCTGGCAGTGAAAGCGCGGAGTCGTAACCACTGGACCGCCAGGGAAACCCCCTTATGGTAACTCTTAGGTTTAATTTTTTGAGGAACCGGCACACCGTCTGCACTCCACCAGCAGTGCACAGTTTCCAATTTTCCCACATGCTCCCCGACACTTATGTGCTGGTGGTTTTGTTTTTGTAACACCGTGATAAATGGATGTGAGGTGGTCCCTCATTGCGGTATCGATTTGCATTTCCCTACTGCTCAATGGTGTTTCGCATCTTTTCACGTGCTTGTCGGCAAACCATGTATTTGCTTTGGAGAAATGTCTATTCATGTTCTTTGCCCATTTTGGAATTGGGTTGTTTGTTTCTGTTGTTGTTGAGTTGTAGGTGTTCTTTATGAATTCTGGATGTTAACTCGTTATCACGTATACGATTCCGTGGGCTGCCTTTCCACTGCCTTGAGAGCGCCGTCCAGAGTGCAGACGTCTGTTTCATTCTGATGCATCTCATCCCTCCGTGTGCAGCTTCTTTATCCCACGATAACTGGAAACCGCACTCTCCCGGGACATCCTGGGGTGGGTGGTCCTTCCCTGAGGCTCTCCCCGGGGCGCACCCGAGACAGAGAAAGCAGCTCCCGTTGAGGCGCAGGAGACAGTGCTAGGCAGGGGAGAGATGCAACTAGAGGCGGGTGGCCGCTGAGGGTGCACTATTAATCTGCCCCCCCCACCCCGGGACGGGGGTGTCACCCCCAGGGAAACTCACGGAGGGGAAGCTAAGCACCGGGGCAGCACAGGCCCCCAGCTGGGTGCCCCCTGGCAGGGGCCCAGCCACTTGCTTCCTCCCAAGACCTCCCATTACAGACGAGGAAACCGAAGCTGGCGGGAGGCTGGCTTCCGGTCGGTCAGTCATTGCCCTGGGGCTGCCCCAGGGTCATTGACACCCTGGCACATTATTGCCCAAACTTGGGACTTGGTGGCCAGGATGGGTAGCCCTGATCACAGTCCCTTCTTGTCTCGTGGTCAGTGCTGTGAGAATCTCCTGGAGCCGCCATAACAAAGGATCACAAACGGGGGGGGGGGGAGTTGTAAACAATAGAAATTGAGGGTCCTTCCTGCCTCGCTCGTCCTGCTGCTGGTGGCTCCGGGGTTCCCTGGCTTATGGCCACCTTGCTCCGCTCTCTGCCTCAGCTTCCCATGGCGTCCTCTGTGTCTATGCCTGTTTCCTTTTCTCTTTTAAGGGCACTTGTCAGTGGATTTAGGGCTCTCCCCAATCCAAGATGATTTCATCTCAAGATCCTTCACTAATTACATCTGCAAAGACCCTATTTCCAAATAAGGTCACTTTCTGAGGTTCCTGGTGGACATGGGTTGGGCGGGGGGGCTACTTGGCCCCTGCAGGCTCTCAGCTTCTGCCAGGCCCGGCACACCAAGGACGGACTGCTCCTCCCGCAGCGGTGAGGCCCGCTGCTAGCAGATGTCTGGCCGTAGCCCTCCGGCCGGGCTTACCCAGTCCTTTAAAAATCTCATTTATTTATTTATTTTTGGCTGCATTTGTCTTCGTTGCTGTGCGCGGGCTTCTCACTGTGGTGGCTTCTCTTGTGGCGGAGCACTGGCTCTAGGCGTGCAGGCTTCAGTAGTTGTGGCTCGCAGGCTCTAGAGCGCAGGCTCAGCAGTTGTCGCACACAGGCTTAGTTGCTCCGTGGCATGTGGGATCTTCCCGGACCAGGGATCGAACCCGTGTCCCCTGCATTAGCAGGCGTATTCTTAACCACTGTGCCACCGGGGAAGCCCCCCAGTCCTTTTATACACGATGCCTCTGGCTTCCTGGGGTCTCCCGGTCCTGGCCCATGGGGCAGGGAGGCCTGCCTCATAGCTCAAACTGGCTGCAGACACTCTCTTGTTCCGGATCCCACTCAAAACTGACTATGTTCTTCGTTCCCCGACCAAGGGGGGTGGGGCGGCGCCCAGGGGCCTCCGGAGCGCCTCTCGGATCCACAGAGGCAGCCGGAGCCATGCTGTCTCCTGCACGGCAGGGGCAAGGGCACCGTCGGCCCCGCCCTCGGACACCAGCGGTCCCTTCCAGTCTCGGAGGGCGACGTGGCCTCTGCCGTCGGGTCCAGCCCACCAAACCTCTAAAATGTTTCTGGTGGAGAAGCCCCTGAATCTCTGCAGGGCTTATCAGCCACCTGGCACTTCCTGGTCCCCCAGTCAGATTCCCTCGGTGTCGTCAGCACGTTGAGCTCGTAGGACGCTCCGTGGAGAGGCTCTGTTTATGACCTCATCCCCGTGTCCCGCTGGACGGGCTGGGCCACGGGCCACTGGGGTCTCCCAGTGTCCTCCCTTGGGGGCCCAGGTGCTCTGGGAAGCACCTCCAGGCCCCTCAGGCGCGGGCAGAACCACCACTGCACACCTTGCTCTGGCATCACAGGGTCCTTGCTTAAGGGACCCGGCCTCCGCTTCAAGCGCTGGGCTCTGGGTCTCAAAGTCGGCTCGGGCCCAGAACATGGGTGACAAATGCTTCTACGGCAGCAGCTGGCGCCGGCTCTGGCTCGCCTGTCCTTGCCCTGTTTGGCTGCACAAGTGGGGTGATCCCCTGGCCAGCTGCCCGCCCGTGTGCCCCCTCAGCCCCGCCCTGTGGCTAACTGACCGGCGGCCGGTGCGGTCTGTACCCGTGCCGCGGGTCCCCGGGCGGGACGCCCTGGCTGCCGTCCTGGCTCTGCTGCCCCTGAGGACGATTCTGCACACCTGGCCTCTGCCCCCTGACACGCCCCGTCACGGGGGCTCGGGGTGCCGGGAGGCCGGTTCCTGGCAGCATCCCCTCCTGTCCACCTCGCCCTACAGAGGACGGCCACCACTGAGCCTCAGCCACGCGGCGCCCGCTCCGCTGAGCTCTCCACTCACGTTAGCCAGGGTGTCCTTTGGGCCCCCGGGGGAGGCAGAGATGGACAGAGGGTTCTCTGGTCCCTTCCAGCGCTCACCTTGCGCTGCCCCACCCGTCGGGTAATGCGAGCTGCGTCCAGAGCCAGCTCCAGGGTCAGATCCTAACTCAGGACACAGAACTGCGTCTCAGCAGACTCTCCCCATCCAGCTATGTCCGCAGCCCCCACCCTGACCCGGCATCCTCAAGACCCCACAGGTGTGGGGGAGGTACCGGTGGGTCCTGCGGCCCCTCCCTGACCAGTGCCCCCCACTGCCCAGCTGGTTACTGCAGCCTGGCCTTGCAAGTGGCCTCGAAGGGAGGGGGCGGGTCCCACGGGACACAGGGGGCTGTGGACCCCTAGCAGGGGGAGTTGTCTCCTCGGACACCCCCACCCCTCAGCCCCACCCCCGGTCACAGGGTCCCCTTCTGCCGGGTCAGAGCCCTGACCCCTCCGCAGGGGACTTGCTCTGCCTTCTCCGCAATGCTGTGAGTCCACTGAGGTCCTGGCGCCCAGAGTAGCCCACCCCAGCTCTGGCCGCCATGTAAAACCAGAGGTCTGTATGACCCTCCCCTCCCATGGGCGGAGGGGAGCTCAGGCTGAAAACCAGGCCAGACCCAACTGTGACATGATCGCCCCCCAGCCCCTGGGGTCTGGGGAGACCGCGTGGCCAGCATCCCCTCCGAGAAGGCCGTGGCTGGGAGGGTTTGCACACCTGTGGCGTCTGGGTCCGCTACCCTCGCCGCTAGAGCAAGGCTCTTCAGCCACCCGGCTGGACGGCACTCGGGTTCCAGAATCCCTTCCTGAGATCCCCCTCCTGGGGCCTCTCCGGTCCCAACCGACCAAGTGTGGCTCTCCCAGGAACAGACCTGACGACCAGGCCAGCTCAATCTGCGGGGGAGCTGGGCGACCACACAAAGCATGCCCCAGGGGGCTTCCCTGGTGGCGCAGTGGTTGAGAGTCCGCCTGCCAATGCAGGGGACAGGGGTTCGAACCCCGGTCCGGGAAGATCCCACATGCTGCGGAGCAACTGAGCCCGTGCGCCACAACTACTGAGCCCGCAAGCCACAACTACTGAAGCCTGCGTGCCTAGAGCCCTGCTCCGCAACAAGAGAAGCCACTGCAAGGAGAGGCCCGCGCATGGCAACGAAGAGTAGCCCCCGCTCGCCGCAACTAGAGAAAGCCCGCGCGCAAAAACGAAAACCCAACACAGCCAAAAATAAGAATAAATAAAATAAATTAAACAAACGAAACAAAACACGCCCCAGGACTCCCAGCCCCGCGGTGCTGTCACCCCCGGGTAAAGTGGATAAGGATACAGGCGCCAGCCGCCGGAAGTGAGGGGGCATGGGCGGAGCACCCACGGATTGGGGTGGGAGAGGAAAGGAGTGACAAGCAGGGTGAACAGCCAGTGTGGGGGACCAGTTGTGAGTCAGTGGGTGAGGCAATTTGGGAGGACTTCCTGAGGGTGGCCGACATGGGCTTCACCCAGGAGGCTCCTCTACTGAAGAGACCACAGGGCCTTTGGGGCCCAGCTCCCGTTGAATGAGCCTGTTGTCACCTCATTCAAGGGCACAACCTCGTGGGGGAGGTGCTATCACCACCCCCACTCTCTGGGTGAGGAAACCTAGCCCAGGGCGGCCGGGGCTCCCACAGGGGCTGCCCACAGCCTCCTCCTGCCCCTCCTCCAGCCCCCCAGGCAGCGACTTCCCCGAGCCCACAGGGTCCCCTCTCCTGGAGGACTGGCTGCAGGGCCCAGTGCTCAGACTGAACCCTCCTCCAGTACGAGCTCCCGGGAGGCCATGCCAGGTCCCCGGCTTTGAAGGACACCTGTAGCCCAAGTCCTGGAGCTGGGCTTCCGCCCACCTCACTCCGCCTTTCCACCGCGGAGAAAGCAGGGCCTCTCACACTGGACGCCCACAACTGCCCCTTAACTTCAGTGGTGCCCCAGAAACTGCAGGTCCTGCTGGCCCCTCTCCTGCCCCACGTCACCATCCACCAGCGTGAGCTTCTAAAAAGTAATCGTGAACCAGAGCATCCCCAGACTAAACCCCTCGGGACTCCCTACCGTAGCCAGATCGAGCTCCAAATGCCTCCTTGTGGCCTGGGAGATCCTGCGGGAGGGGCCCTGATGCCTTTCCTGCCCCCGCTCCCTGCAGCCTCGGTCCCCTCCTTCCTGTTTCTTGGAGGTGCCAAGTGACTGCCTACCACAGGGCCTTTGCACAAGCTGCTACCTGGCCAGGCCGCTCAGCCCTCGCTCTTCTCCAGAGGGGCCTGACACATGAGGACACACAAGGCTGCTCTCCAGTCTGTGCGGTGAGCTCCTGAGAGCAGAACTGTGCCCTCACACAGTAGGTCCTCCACGAACGAGTGAGCAAGGCAGGGAGAGGGCGCATGACCCACGTTCCCCACCCTCGGGGAGGCGCTGGCTCACCCGCCACGGCCCAGGACGGGTGTTCCATCCACCCAGGGGTCCTGGGACACCCCTGCTGGACTGCAGGTTCTGAGGGGGACAGGGTGGCCGGGGGCCCAATGAGGGGCTCCCCATGGCAGGACCCCCTTCTTGTCCTGCCCCCGCTGGGGTTCAGAGGGGCCTTGGGGGGCAGACCAGACCAGCCTGAGAGGAAATCCTTGTATTTTTTGAGGACAAATGGAAACAAACCGCTTTTTGTTTATTTCCTGGTGAATTGTGAGCAGGCAAGCGGGCTGGGGGCGGGTGCTGGTATTAACTCTTTCTCTTCTGGATTTAATTGTCCCCCCTTCCGGCCCGGGCTCCTCCGAGGCTCCCGGAGCCTGGGGAACCGCTTTCCTGAAGCCGACTCCAAGCGGGAGGGGAAGGACTGGAAAAATACACACAAATCAAAGCCTCAGCAATAAATAAACCCCTGGCCTGTGGAGTCTGAGAACCCGGAAACGCCCCCAGGTCGGCCCCCATAACCGGGGCTTGGGGGCCTGGGGACCTGGGGCACCTGACCAGGAGCCAGGGGCTGGGCTGGCCCTGGAGCTGGGGAACCCTCCCTACAGCTGGGAGGAGCCACGCTAAACCTGTGGGCGCCTTTGGGGATGCTGAGCTGGGGGCCCCTCTGCGGCAAGTTTTTCCCATTACCTCACCCGGAAGGGCTGAGCCGGAGGGGGTGAGCTGCCCCCCTGGAGCCTCTGTCAGGCCGGCCCTCCAGACGGATGCCCTGGCGTCTTCTTTGGCCAGGGTGGCGTTGAACCTGGGGTAGAAGCAGACCCAGGGTGCCTGGGGTCCCTGGCACCCGCCTGCCAGGCAGCAGGCCAGCTTGGGAGGCAGACCCTGCAGGGCGGACCAGACCCACGTCCACCCTCCCCTGCGCAGTTCACCCTGCAGCCTCGGATGCAGAAACTGATAAAGGCTGAGGGATAAACCCACAGGCAGGGATGGGATCCACGCCCGGGGTGCAGGTGGCCCCGCTGCAAGGAAGGCCACTCTGGGCCGGGCAGGGGCCGCCAGACCTCGTCGCAACCTTGTCTACAGCCTGGAGGCCGCACCGGCAGGGTCACGCCCCCCCTACAGCAGAGGAAACTGAGGCTGTGGGAAGCTCCACAGGGAGCGGGGCCGGCCCCTGGGGAAGGCCTGGGATGGACCTCGCCCCTCACCTCGCACTGTCCTGGGGGGGGTTGCAGTCCAGGGCCCCTCCTTGGGAGAGCCTGCAGAGGTGGTCTCCCACCCACCTGCTGCCTCTGGGCCCTGCCGGCCTCGGCCTCACGGCCCCCCTTTCTGACCCCCCCCCACCAGCCAGTCTAGACTCCGCCCCCCGGACACGGAGGCGCTGGTTCTCACAGTCCCAGTGGGGACACTCCCACACCGTCCCGCAGACGGGCCCCTCCTGGCTCCCAGCCCCCGCCCCCCCCAGCTTGCTGGAAACGCCAGCCAGATGTTGGGACTGTGGCCCGGGGGGCGGGGGGCGGGGAGAGGAAGTGGTTGGGGGCTGTCGGCCTGGAGTGCGAGCAGGGCCTGGCGGGGCTCAGGCCTGTGCTGGGGCTTTGGGGACATGGGCCGGCGCTGTCAGAGAGGCAGGGGCAAGGCCCACACTGCCCCCGTTAATCAGATGGGGGTACTGAGGACCAGGAGGCCCCAGGGCTGAGCCGCCGGGGCCAGGGGACTCGGGCCTCCTTTGGGGTCTCTGCCTTGCCGTGCCTCAGCCTTGCTGTGGGCGGGCCCCGCGGGCACCGGAGAGCAGGGGCTGAGGAAGCTCCGTGCCCACAGGCCCCCGTGACCCACATGGGTGCCCCCGCCTCCGCCCCGTGCCACCACCAGCCTAGCGCCTCCGCCGCTGCTGTCCACCTCCCCACGCCTTCGGAGGCCCCGCCTGGCAGAGAGCCGCCCACTCGGCCACACGTGCACACACGTGCGCATACGCACATCCCAACATTTATGTGCGCACGTTCATCCACACACACGCACACACGTGTGCGCACACACGCGTGCGCACACACGCGCCTGTACACTCCAGGGCACCCGCCCAGCGCGCACGCCTGAAGACGAGCACACGCTCACACGTGCACACGTGAAGCGGGTCGCCCAGGCAAACAAGCTCAGGCTCAAGCTTGCACGCACGCGTGTACACACACGTGCACGTGCAGGACACACGCAGCGTGCGCTCGCGACGTCGTGTCCTCGTGCACGTGGTAACGCACGTGTACACGGACGGGGCACGCCTGCGCTGGGTACGGCCGGCTCCTCCTCTCGCTGCCCGCGCATCACCAGGCCTCGCCCAAGCCCTCATCTGCAAGGCTCCGGGCCCCGGGGGGCGGGGGAGCAGGCGGGGTCGGGCCAGCGCAGCTGTGTGACGCCCCGTGGGGAAGTGGAGGGAAGCTCTCCTGGAGGACAGGGCACCTGCCAGGAGGGCCCCTGAGTGGGCAGAGCCAGGACGGCTCCCTGCACAGGGCGCCACACCCGCCACCTCGGGGACCTCCCGCCATCTGGAGCCCCAAGAACGGGACCCTCACGTCCCAGCACTCAGCCCACCCCAGGCTCTTGACTCAGACCCATGTGTCACGGGATAAACATTTATTGGATATTTCCTGCCCGGCCCCAGGCCTAAGTGCGCGACTCCGCCATCAGTTAAGGGGTGTGGCGATGTGTGCAGGCCAGGCCGTGTGGGAAAGCGTGTGCGGTGGCGTGCGTGTGCACCTGTGCTGGGGAGCCGGGCCCTGTGGCCGCGGAGGGGGCCACCGGCCTGCACCGGCCCCCCGTCCTGGCCTGGGGGGGTAGGCCCTGGCCGCCCCCTTGGGTGCGGGGCTCGGGCCTCGCGGCCCTGCCCTGCCCCCCTCGTCCTCCTGGCGCCTGGGCTCTGTCACTCCGGGGTCTGCCCCGTCCCGAAGCGCCCTGGGCCTCGCCTCTGGATCTTTGCCCGTGTTTGTCCCCGGGAGTACCGTCTGTGCCCTCCGTTGCTTTATGTGACCCCGCTCCTCCTCCTGGCCCCAGCCCCCACCCCTGGCGTCTCTGTGGACCCCCGGCGGCCCAGAGGGCGGCCGCTCCCGAGGCTGAGCTCCCAGAGGCCCCACAGGCCGGCTGACCGTGAGTGCTCCGCAGATACTCCAGGGATGGAGGGGCGGATGGATGGATGAATGAACGGATCTCCGCTTAGCTGGAATGAGCCCGAGGAAGCAGGGAAGACAGTTAGGGGCCCAGGAGGGGCCCTGCCCAGCCTCTCTCCCCACCCGCCCAGAAAGGCCTTCCTCTGCACCACGTCCAAGTGCCGCCCTGTCCCGTGGTTGGCCTGTCTCCCCACCCTGCAGACGCAAAGACCAAGGCTCAGAGAATTGGAGGTACTCAGCCAAAGTCACTCGAGCCCAAGTCTTTAGCTACTAGGGTGGGGGCAGTGGGGTGTCCCCGGAGGGACTGCGGGGAAGGGGCAGGGACTGAGTCACAGGGAAGTGAGTCCGAGCCCCGGTTGTCCAGGCCCCGCCTGTCACTCACTCACTGGCTGTGTGACCTTTACCAGGTCGATCACCCTCTCTGGGCCTGCCTCACCTTTCCCTCCTCTAACGGGCTGAGCGTCAGCCCCATCAGCTTGTGAGTAGGTGAGGGCGCCCTGGCTCCTGGGATGTCCCTGCAGCACTTGCCCGGGACCCTGGGACCCAAGGCATGCAGGTCGGGCCCGGTGAGCAGCTCGCCTGCCCGCCTGCCTGTAGGAAGCAGCGGGGTGAGGTGGAAGGAAGGCTGGCTCCAGCCAGCCTGGGGGAGGGAGAAAGCAGGGACGCCCAGGGAGCCGCTCATTGTGACCAGGGCTGTGGGGGAAGGAGGGAGGAAGTTGGGGGGGGCCCGCAAACCCCAAGCAGGGAGAGGGAGGGGCGGGAGCTGGTGGGGCCAATGCCAGGCTCTCCAGCCACCCTGGCCGCCCCCTGGAGACTAGCACCTCCCCGGCTGCAGCCCGGGGACAGTGGCAGCGGCTGAGTCCCTGCTGTCCGCCCGGCTGGGAGGCAGGCACTGCAGTCAGAGAGGAGGGGACACATCCGTCCTGTTGCAGGAGACTCCCAGCTGGGAACCCTACAAACCCGGGATGGGGGGCGGCGCCCTGAAGATGTTAGGGGTGCAGGAGGCTCCAGCTGGCTGTGCCTGGGGGTGGGGCATCTGGTGACACTATTAGTGTCCCTGGGTGGCCATAACAAAGGACCACAAGCTGGGCAGCTTAAAACAACAGAAATTTATTTTCTCCCAGTTCCGGAAGCCAGAGTCTGAAATCACAGCGTTGCAGGGCCGCGCTCCCTCAGAGGCTCTCGGGGAGGGTCTGCTCCCTGCCTTTCCCAGGGGCTGGAGATCTGCTGGTGACCCTTGGGGCTCCTGGGCTTGTGGGCCCATCACTCTGACCCCTGCCTCTCTCTTCACACGGCCTTTCCCTCTGCGTGTCTGTGTCTCCCTCCTTCTTCTCTTGTGAGAACGCCTGTCATTGGCTGTGGGGCGACCCTAACCCAGGAGGGTCTCATCTCGAGCTCTTTACTGCATTACATCGACACAGACCCCGAGTCCAAATAAATTCACCTTCGGAGGTTCCAAGCGGACGTACCCTTCGGGGGCCGCAATTCTACCCACTGCAAACACCGTGGACCCTCAGTCCGGCACCGGACATCCAAGCAGTCCCTCCCCAGATGCTATCTTCCGTGCCAGTGCCCTCGAGCCAGAGTTAGCTGGGGGAGGGGCGGGGACAGTGCTCCTGGCAGAGGGAGCAGCGTAGGCAAAGGCCAGCACGCAGGACTGGGGTGCTGGGACCCAGGCCCGGGAGCAGGGGGCTCTCCCTGCCCTCTGGTGACTATCTGCTGGGCTGGCTTCCTGGCAGCGCATCTGCCCCTCTGCCCGCCGGTGGCTGCTCTCCTGGCTGCGGAGCTGGGAGGCCGTGGGCCCTGCAGCCGGGAGCTGGGCCAGGCCGGGGAGCAGAAAGGGGACACCTCCTGTGGGCCCGAGGGCCTGGGAAGCCTGCGGCAGGTGCGTCCCCAGCCCCCGAGGCCCAGCCGGGCCGGGCTAAGGTTTCCCGAGCTGGTGCCGAGGCTGGGCCGGGGCCTCCCCAGCACGGGCCAGCCTGTGGCCCGACTCCCAGGGCGCTGCAGAAATGTCCTTTTGTTGGCCGAACAAAGCAGCTTTGAGCCGGGCCCTTATCTCAGGTGCGGTGAGATGGGACACCCAGCCGGCCAGCCTGGATGGGGCCCCAACCAGGAGGGGCCGGGCAGGGCTGCCGGAAGGGTCTGGGGGATAGGAGGTGAGCTGGGACTGCCTCCTGCTTCCAGGGACCTGCACGGGCTCACGAGGGGCATAGCTGGCCCATCAGATAAGGCCCAGCAGGCAGACACACGCAGGTGGGCACAGGTGGGTGCAGGCTGGTCTGGGATGAGGGTGGGGTGCCTCCCTATGTGGCAGGTGCTAGTGGGTCAGGGGCTGCTCCCTGGCCCATGCCTGGGTCCCTCTGCAGACAAAACCCCGAGCCTGGGCGCCTCCAGGGCAGAGCCAGGAAGTGTGTCCTTCAGGGGTCCCCTGCACCTGGCCAAGCCAGTCCCCCAGTGTCCCAGGGAGCTCAGAGGCCAGCCGGAGTGCGGCCTGGAGGGCTCATGAGGTCAGCTCACCTCCTTCGGCCTCGTGTCTCCCCTGGCCAGCTTGGGGCTTGCTGCTGCCTCGGCCTCCATTTCCCCATGTGTGTGTACAGTGGCCCAAAGGGCCCCAGGGAGCCTCAGCCACCCTGCCGTGCTGCTCAGGACCCACCTCAGGCCTCCTTGGGGGTGGGGCCACCGGGAGAGACCCCAGTGGAGAAGCGTGGGGATGGAAGCCGGCCTGCTCCCCACACCTGATAGGAGGGAGACATGGCGGTGGCCTGTGCCCGCATGGCCTGCGGGGCACTGGACGCAGACGCGGGCATTCGGCCCCTCCTGGCCTGTGCCCTCTCTACCTCATCTCTGTGTCTGGGGCTCAGAAAACATCTACTGAATGAATGAATGAATGAATGAATGAATGAGTGAATGAGTGAGAGACAGAGAGAAAATAAGAGGAAACAGGCAGGCCCAGCAGCCCAGGAACCCTGGGTGTATCCAGCAGGAAGTTCTCTCATCAGGCCCAGAAGCTGCCCGGCCTTTCCGGAAGACCAAGGGGGGAGCTCAGGCTGGCCGCCCCCTCAGGGCTGCAGGATGGGGGAAGGGAGGGCGCTCCCGGCAGGAACACATCCCTTCTGACAGTGGGTTTGAGGCTGGGGGTCGGGGGGTTTCCTCGCCCGGTGAGGGTGGGTCCTCTGCAGACGCCCTCCCCGCACACCCCCAGACGCCTCGCGGGGCTGCCTGGCCACAGAAAGTCGTCCTGACAGCTCAGTTGGGCTGGGAACGGGCTAGACCACCAGCGGGCCCTGTCTGGACAGGCTTATTTCAGTGCCCGGTGGGGGGTGCAGGGCCTCCACACCCTCAGCAGCTATAATTAGCCCCTAGTTGGAGGTGGGCTCTGGAAGGACCAGAGTTCGTGCTGTACAGAGCCCCCGGCCCTCTGCCCCCCGGCCCGAGCCCCTGGAGCTTGGCCAGGCCGAGGGAAGTCCAGCCTGGTCTCCTCGGGCCCCCCACGTCCCCCGCAAGGCCCAGGGGGCAGGACGCAGCCTCGCCGGAGCGAACGGTCCCCTTCCCGCCCGTGATCGGGGTCTTTCTGTTTCCTTTCCTCCCACCTCTCCCTGACTTTCCCACAAACATTCCTGAGCGTAAAAATAACATCTTTGGGAATGACAGTCACTGGGTGCCTCCTCCTGACCCCCCCGCCCGAGGGGACCTCACACACAAGCTCCGGCCCAGGACGGCTCTCTGAATATCGGGCCTTTGGCAGCTGTATTTGGAGAATCTTTTCTCTAACAAAAATACCCAGGCTCGGTTTATTTATAAGCAGCCTGTGTCTGGGGGTGTAAAAGTGGGCTTGATGCCAGGAGCCTCTGGGCCAGGGCAGGGGCAGCCTTGTTACATTTTAGCCTTTAATACTGTCCACTTCTACCAGGGAAAATGACTTTTGTCGTTTAGGCCATTTGCCAAGCCATTTAGAATCTCCATTTTATTGGTTGGGAAAACAGTCTTCATACGAAACTTAGCCCCCGCCCCCTAGGAAATAACGGTTCCCACGGGGCCAGGCCTCGGCAGCTGTGGGTGCCCGGGCTGTGGCCTCCGTGGAGGTGGCTTTTCAGAGAACATGCTCACCACCTCACCCAAGGACAGAGTCAGCCGGCCCCGGAGGTGGGGCTGGCCGAGGGCTGGGAGCCCGACACAGTGCCCTGTGGCCCCCGGGCTACCCTATGAGGTTCAGGGTCCCAGGTCAGCAGGGATCCCAGCGGCAGTTGCTCGGTACTGGACCACCGGGCTAACACACAGCGTGACTCGTACCATCCACGGAGGGAGAAAGGACTCCTTCCTGCACTGACGCCCCCGGGGACACCTGGTGCCCTCGGCCCCGCTCAGTGTTGCCACGCAAGGGGCAAGGCTGTCACGCTCTCCTCAGCCCCCGCGCAGAGGCCCTTTGTTCCTACAAGGCTCCCCTCGGGGCCCGGGACTGTTTCTGTAGGTGTGCGCTGAACAGGGCCAGCTGTGTCTGGAAGACCGTGGACAGTTTTATGGGTCTTGTAACCTAACGGACCCGTTGCCGATGCTGCCAGCGCGTCCCTGGCTTTCCGCAGCCTCACCACCGGCGGCCGGCGGCCCTCCACCCGGGGTTTGCTCACTCAGTTTCTGTGTTTTAATCTCACCCCTCTGTGCGTTCATCGTCCTGCAGATATCTGTGAGGAGAGAGCCCACGGCTCGACAGGCCCCGTCGGGGTGCCGGGGGTGCCGCAGTGCGAGAGAAAGAGGACAAAATCTCTGCCGGCGCGGAGCCCACCTCGAGGGGGCGGGCGGCCAGGGCAGCGGGCGCTCCTGGTAAAGCCGGGGGCTTGTGATGTCCTGGGCAGGGGAAGGCCACGAGGGCGGGCCGGCGGGCAGCACAGGGTGTCCCGGGCACAGCCGGCGCCGGTGTGGAGGCAGGTCGGCAGCGGAGTGGGGCTGAGGGCCTGTGGGAGCCGTCGGCCGGCCTCGAGGTCACTCGCTGGCTCTTCAGGCTGCAACGAGGCCGCCCACGGGTTTGAGACAGAGGGGCGACTTGTTCCCACCTGCATTCTGAAGGTCTGCTTGAGCTGGCAGCACTGAAAACAGCCTGCAGGGCGAGGGTTGGGAGCGTCCAGTAAGAGGTGCCCGGAATCATCCGGGGGGAGGGGTGGGCAGTGGGCGCATCCCGGCTTCACGCTGAAGCCCCAGTTGATGGGATTTGCTAACAAACTCGCAGTGTGGTGAGGGGAAGGAGGGGGTCAACGTTTCCAGGAGCTGGGAGGCCAGAGCTGCCACTAGCCGAGGACGCAGAAAAGTGCCGGAGCCCTGGGTCAGGGGGAGACGGGGCTCAGTCTCGGAGCTGTGGGGTCCAGGCGCTCACCCGCCACGCTCACTACGACAGGGAGTTCTGCTGGAGAAGCCGGGCCGCCACCCACGTGACCTGTGGAGCCTGAGGTCCGGTCTTGACCGAGGAAGCAGGGAGAGGGGAAGGGCGGGAGAAGAGGCCCCACCAGGGAGGCGGAAGGGGGCGCGGAGGCGGCAGCCACCGGGACAGCGTCCTGGAGGCTGGAGCAGGAATGTCCCAGGGCGGCCGAACAAAGCCAGAGTCCAAAATCCGGGTGCGGCAGGGCCGCGCTCCCTCCCGAGCCTCCAGGGAGGGTCCTTCCTGCCTCTTGCAGCCGCCGGGGGCCCAGGCGTCCCCGGCTTGCCACCCCAGTCTCTGCTCCGTCCTCAGGCGGCTTCTCCTCTGTGTCTGTCTCTCCTCTTCTATGAGGACAGCGGTCACTGGATTTAGGGCCACCCTCATCCAGGAGGACCTCATCTCAAGGTCCTTAACTAATTATTCGGGTGGCCCAAAGTTCGTTCGGGTCTCTCCATAAGATGGTACAGAAAAACCCCGCACGAACTTTTTGGCCAATGCAATACATCTGCAAAGATCCTTTTTCCAAATCGAGTTCCATTCTCAGGTTACATGCATCAGGAGGAGGGCCTGTGTTGGCCACCATTCAGTTCACTGCACCAGTGAACAGAGGTACCCTCAATTCCTCGGGAGCAGAGGTCGGCGAGCCCCAGGGGAGCCCTGCCACCCGAGGGCAGGAAGGCCAGAGGCCCCTGAGGAAAGGACGAGGGTCGTGACCCGTCCAGGCAGCCCCACCAGGCCCCCTCCTCTTTGATTACACCCCCAAATTCTTCCCCAAATGTGACTGACCTCCCGCTGTGAGCCCCTGCCTGGCACGGCTCCTGCTGTGGAAGAGCTACTGGGTAAAGTCCAGGGAAGGGGGCTTTCCTGGCGGCGCAGAGGTTAAGAATCCTCCGGCCAATGCAGGGGACACGGGTTCGAGCCCCGGTCCGGGAAGATCTCACATGCCGCGGAGCAACTGAGCCCGTGGGCCACAACTCCTGAAGCCCGTATGCCTAGAGCCCGTGCTCCGCAACACGAGAAGCCACCGCATTGAGAAGCCCGCGCACCGCCACGAAGAGCAGCCCCCGCTCGCCGCAACTAGAGAAAGCCCGTGCGCAGCAACGAAGACCCAACGCAGCCAAAAAATAAATAAATAAAATTTAAGAAAAAAGTGCAGGGAATTAAAATTGAGAGAGAGAAAAACAAAACAAAACAAACAAACAAAAAACACGTGATGGGTAAAAATACAGAAAGCCCCCCAGGGAGGGGAGGGGTGGGTGCAGCCTCTAGGCACACTGCGTGTTGGGATGAGCCCGGCCACGTGGGCCAGGCCCAGACAGCCTCCACGGGGCTGTGCAGACAAAGGACCCCCGAGCAGGGGCCTGGTCAGTGGCTCAGGTGGGTCTGGGGCCCCGCCCTGGCCTCCACCGACTCTGCGAAGACTGAGGGCAGAGCTCTCCAGAAGGGCGACGCCTGGGCCTCTGCGTCTCCCTCCTCCTCCCCTCGGGGCTCGCCTGCCTCTGCCAGGCCACCCCTGCCCAGGAAATGCCGCTGACCGGCAGGGCCCGGCCTCGGTGTCCGCAGGCTTAGGAGGCACAGCCCCCCTTGCTCCTCACCTGGTCGACATCCCCCTCCCGCAGGAGCACCTCTTGAGCCCCGCCGCCCTCACCAGGACCGGGGGCTTCACCCAGCTTCAGAGCCGGAGATGAGATGACACGGCGGGTGGAAAGTCCCCCACCCACAGCTGGCACCCAGTAAGCATCCAGTAAATGCTGGTGCTGATGGTGGCTGTGCCCTGACTCTCCTCTCTCTGGCCGACAGGTCCCTCTGGGCCTTGGCTCCCCATCTGCACCGCTGGGAGACGGCACCAAATATCGCGGAGATCTTTCCGGAGCAGCGAAGATCTTTCTGGAGCAGCAAAGATGTATGAGATTTTGTACAAGATGCTGAGGTGTAGCAGCCTGATCTTGACATCCTCCTGCAAAGCACAGCACACTTGTTAACTGGGTTTTTTTTTTTTAAAGGGTGAAGGTGGAACCACCCCAAATAAACAGTGAGATGTGGGGACCAAGCACGGACGCCAAGGGGCCCTTAAGTGTCCGCTTTGCTCAATTATATGCAAATGGATTTTTAAAACTTGGATGAAATAGGCAATTTTATTTATTTATTTTTAGTTTTGGCTGCGTTGGGTCTTCGTTGCTGCGCGCAGGCTTTCTCTAGTTGAGGCGAGGGGGGCTGCTCTTCGTTGCAGAGCACAGGCTCTAGGCGCACTGGCTTCAGTAGTTGTGGCACGTGGGCTCAGTAGTTTTGGCTCGCGGGCTCTAGAGTGCAGGCTCAGTAGTTGTGGCGCACGGGCTTAGTGGCTCCGTGGCATGTGGGATCTTCCTGGACCAGGGATCAAACCCGGGTCCCCTGTATTGGCAGGCGGATTCTTAACTGCTGAGCCACCAGGGAAGTCCAGAAATGGGTAGTTTTAACCAAACCTTACACTAGAATATATAGAAAATGTAAACTCACCAGTGCCAGAGAAGAAAGCAATTAGCGTGACCCACCCGCTTCCCACCAAAGCCCTGGTTGCAAGCAGGATTCCGGCAAACCGTCAGGAAAGAGACAGTGCTGACGCTGTTTAAGCTCCTTCAGCCCACAGAGAAGGAAAAGAAAAAAAAAACCAGGGGGAAAAAAAGCTTCCAATTTTATTTTATGGAACCAGTAAAATATTAATATCAAATCCAACTAAAATTGCACTAAAATATATGAAAAACTGTAGACAAATTTCACCTTTGGAAATCAGTGCAAAACTCCTAGGCAGCGATCAGCTGGCAGAGCCCAGCTGTCCTAAAAAGACGAAGTCCCCGCTTCTCCACCCCTGGCTGGGCCCTGGGATGCAAGACTCTGGCCGGCACCCCTGCAGGAGTCGCCCACTGAGGCCACAGGCGGGCCTGGGGGAGGCGCGAGGGTGGGTGAGGATCTCGGCTTCGCCACCTCCCCCTCTGCGGTGGCTCACCCCTCCACCCCTCCACCGAGGGGCACAGTACCTGCCAGGCAACCTCTCTGCAGGTTCCCGTACTCACCTGTCCCTGCCCTAAAAGCTGGAGCTCATATGGCCCTCAGGCTGCGGGACCCCTTGCTGTTTCCCTAATCATTGCCCCCACCTCTGAAAATAGTCCCTTTACTAAATCTCCTGAAATTATCTCATTGGAGCACACCATCTGTTTACTTTTTGCACTCCGAATTATATGATTATACTTAACCTTTGAATAGCTCAAAAGAAAAAAAAAAAACTCATCTCCACTGATGTCCAAAAAAGGCATTTGACAAAAGTCAACAATATCTAGGTTTTTAAACAATTATAATAAAATATGACTAGATAAATATTTTCTTAACTTGATAAAATAGCTGCCTTAACCCCAAAGCAACATCTTGCTTAACGTGAAAATTCTAGAAGCATTTCTATTAAAGTCAGGAATAGGACAATGGGGTCCACCAGTATCTAACACTGCTCTGGAGGTACTGGCCAGTGCAGTTAGATAAGAGAAAGAAATAAAGTTTCAACCACAGGAAAAAGAGGAAATACAAGTATAATTGTTTGCAGACAATTTTATTAAATATCTAAAAAAACTGAAAGGTTTCAAACAATAAAAGAATTCCGTATGGTGGCTGGGAGCAAAATAAATACAGGACTCTCAATACCCTTCATATGTACAAATACTAACCCACTGGACAATATATGAAAGAAGGATCCCCTATACGATCGTTGTAAAATTATAAAGTATTTGGAAATCAATAAGAAATATTCCAGATCCATATTAAGAAAGATTTTAAATGCAACTGAGGGATGTTAAAGGAATATTTAAACAAATGGAAAGGCCTAACTTTTAAAATATAAAAATACCATAAAGACATCAATTCTCCTTAATAAATCCATAAATATAATTATGTTTCACTTTTTAAAAACCAATAAGATTTATTTTTAAATTAAACAATCTAATTCTAAGGTTCATGTAGAAAACTAAACAAGCAAAAACAGCCAAGAAAATTCTGAAAAAGAACAAATATGTGTCAATAAGAATTAGGTTTGGTTACTATAACAGAGACCCATATTCAGAGGCTTATTCTGATGAGTGTTTGTTTCTCTCTCCTGTAAAAGGAGACTTGAGTGAGGCAGGCAGTACAGGGCTGCAGTGGCTCCATGGTATTCAGGACTCAGGAGCCTTTCATCTCTCCACCCTGCCCTTCTGTTGTGTGATTTCCTTTCCAAGTTTGCCCAGTGATGCAAGACGGCTGCTGGAGTGCCAGCCATGACCTCATATTCCAGGCAGCTGGGAGGAGAAAGGGAGGAGAAGCATTCATGCCCTCCTCTACAGGGAAAGTCCTTGGAAGCACTAAACCTCACTTCTACTTCCCGCTCACTGTCTAGAACCTAGTCGTGTAGCCACACTTCTCTGCATTGAAGCTGGCAGATGCAGGTTCTTAGTGCTTTTCTGCCTCAAATAAAACCAGGTTATAAAGGAGGAAGGGAGACGATCATGGATGTTGGAGTGGGCTCCTGTAATCTCTGTCAGTGTAAGAGGAGGAAACTCGCCCCACCAAGTATCAAAACGGTTCTAAAGCTACAATAATTAAAACAGTGTGATACTAGTGCAAGAATAAACAGGTAGATTAATGGAACAGAACAGAGCCCCAAAGCAGGTCCAAACACGTAAAAGAATTTAGCATGTGACAAAGACAGAATTTCAAATCAGTGAGAAAAGATGGATGGTTCAAAGACCCACCCATACCTGGGAAGCCATCTGGAAAGAATAAAGAGAGAATAAGGTTGGAGCTCTATCTCACACCTCGTACCAAAATAAATTCCAGATGGGTCAGAGATTTCAAGGTGAAAAATAAAACCACAAAGGCCTAGAAAGAAACAGTAGAAATTTCTTTATAAATTTGAGGTGAGAACTTCCTAAGCATGACATAAAATACAAAAACCAAATTTACACAAAGAAGTGTTTTGATCAATTCATATACATGAAATAAAATTTCTGCATAGCAAAAACCACCCAGAGCAACATGGGGAAAATATCTGCAAGCTCTATCACACAAAGGGGTCATTTATCTTATATGTAAAGTTCTCCAACAAATCAATAAAACGGTCACCAATGCAGTATGGGAAAAAATGAAAAAGCAAAGGATATAAACAGAGAGTTCACATGAAAGGAAAAGCAAATGGCTCAGGAACAGATGAAAGATGCTTGGCCTCACTCTTGGTGAGAGAAATGCAAATTACAGACGCACCGATGGCATGTGTACCTATCAGACTGGCAGGGCCTCTGATGACACACCGTTGGCAGTGCAGTGAGGCTACAGGCACGCGCACACATCACTGTAAATTATTGGAAATGGTTACAATCACAGCAGGGGGCCATTTGGCAAACCCTCTCAGAATTACTAATGCACGTTCTTTGACCCAGTGGTGCCACCTCTAGGAGGGCATCCTGCCCAAAGTAATCTCAGGTACGAGGTCATGGCTCCTGAGCTGTCCAGAAAAACACCTAAATACCCATCAGTGGACTGAAGAAAACATATGGCAGAATATTCGATGGACAAAGAAAAGAGTAAGGAAGAAGGCCTTCAAGTTTTAATAAGGGGCCATTTCTGCGTGTCGTATGTGAAAAGAGTGATGCCCACCGGTGTGCGGAATGGGTCCCCGACTGTGTCGAGGAGCAGAGCTGGCTGGCGGAGAGGTGGGCGCACAACGCGCCTGCAGAATCTGCTCTCAGGAAGGACCCACAGACACGACACCTGCTGGCCCTCAGGGTGGGCTGAGAGCCGGGCTGGGCGTGGCAAGCTTTCCTCAGCACGCTCTGCTCTTTGGCTCCTTGTTGGTTTCAGAACCAGACGCATGCGTCCCCATTGGAAACTCGAGTGCACAGGGAAGGGCTGTCAACAGCAGGGGAGGAGGAGCGAACGAGGGGCTGGGGTCCTGTCAAAGCCTGGTCCCCGGTTCCAGGTCTGGCTCGGGACTCTGGGTGTGTGGGAGGATGGCTGCTGGTCCCAGAACTCAGTCCTGACCAAGCAGGCCCTTTCCTCTCCAACCCAGACCTCAGCCGGGTGCCGGAGCACCACTGCAGGTGGGCAATGACAATCCCCTGTGGCATGGGCCGGGCTGTGGAGGGCCAGACCCCGAGGAGGGGCGCCCACCAGGCTGGGGTCCCAGACAGAAGGAAGAGAATGTGTAAGGCCAAGGCGGGAGGCCAATGAGCCGCCCTCTGCACCCAAGGAATTTCCAGTGGAGGGGCTGGAAGTTGAGCCCACAGATGGGGCAGGGGCTGGGGTGGGGCAGCTCCCAGGACTCAATTGCTGGGGAATCCTGGCCCAGGCTCATCAGCATCTCATTTGCATGGCCATTCATCCTCCCCTGCATTCCCAGCCACCCCAGAAGCCCCTTCCCGCCTTGGAGAAAGGGACCCCCCCCCTCCCAGGGCTCCCCACACTGTCCCTCTCCAGAGGGGAGGACAATATGGTGCAGGGAGGAGGTGGAGGAGGGGGTCTGGCTGACCGGCCAGGCTGGCGGGAACCATTGTGTGTGGGGCCCTGAGTGTTTGCATAGCAAGCGCCTTGGCTGCTGAATGGGGCACAAGCATCCCAGGAATGCTGCCTGAGCCACCAAGAGGCCACGGTCCCAGCGCTTGGCCAGCCAGGCACATCCTTGTCAAGCTTCTGAGTCTTGCTGTCACTCACACCTGTCAGGCAGAGGCTGGACAGGGAGAGACTGGCCGGGTTTAGGCACCAAGTGGGAGTGCCCATGGGCTGCCAAGCACAGCGGTTCAGGTTGTGCACTGCACAACACCAGGGTAACGCCATTCCCCTGGGCAGCCACAACCACCAGCAACCCTGCAGCCTCCCTGTTGACCTTAGTGATCTCAGCAGTAAAATGGTCCCAGCCCAAGGTGGGAAAGGGAGATGGGGCAGAAGGGAAGGGAACATGGAAGGAAATCTGCTGAGTCTGTGAGGAGAGGACCCTTGTCTGACAGGCTGTGGGCCATGCAGGAGCACGAGGGGCTGCTGTGGGCCGTGTGGGGTCCCGGACGCTGCGGTGGAGTGCCCCCTGCAGATCTGGGGTGATGGCCAGCAGCTCAGAAGTCACCCCTGCCCGCTGGCTGTGAAATGGGGGAGGCAGTAGGGATGGTGTCTCCCAGGGAGCGGGAGGTGAGTGGGTTGGTAAGTATCAGAGAGGCTGCCCAGGATCAGCGCCCCTGAAATCACGGCCGGTCTGATTGGCGTCGCTCCCAGAGACAGAGGTCCTGTGCTGTGCTCTCCGGAGAAGGGGGGTGGCGTATGGGGGACGGTGCACCTGGCAGAGGGAGCCAAGGGCAAAGGCCAGGAGGTGGGAACAGGCCTGGGGCGTGACCAGGTGTGGGGAGGGCTGTCGGTGACATCAGTGGTCACGTGGGTCACGGGGGGCGGGGGAGCTGAGGAGGACGAGGGGAGGGGGGCTGCCTTGAGGGGAAATGAGGCCCAGGGTGTGGTGGTCTGTCCCCTCTCTGCCCCAGCCGAGGGACGCGCCATCCCGGAAGCAGGTGGTCAGCGGATGCCATAGAGAGCCTGGGGTGCGGCAGGGCCCTGACCGGCCCTGTACTGGCATCCACGGCCCTGGCAAGAGACACCGACAGGCAGCAGGCCAGCTGGGGCCAGAAGACGGATCAGGCTGGGCTCCTGGGAGGCCAAAGCTTGGGGAAGGGCAGCCCCTCCGTCCCTTTTCAGTGGGAGGCACTGCCGTCCGATGGCTCCCCTGGGGACCAGACAGGGAGGGACGGACATTCTCACCTGTTCCAAGGGGACGTGGCCCCGCTCAGCCACACATCTGCTGTGTGGTCTTTGGCCAGCGGCTCCCTGCTCCAGCCGCAGCTCCAGCAGCCAAATGGGGATGGACGCTGACCTCACCGGCCAGGGCTCACTGAGGCTCTGACTGGCTCCATGGAGTTGGCCGAGGGGGTTCCTGTTGGTACTGGAACAAGCCAGGAGGGCTCCCTGGTGGAGGAGCACTGGAAGTGGGAACATGGCCAAAGGCAAGTAGGCCGGGGTCCCCAGTGCTGGGAGGGCCAAGTTCTCACCGTGAAGCTGAGGCAGAGGCTCTGGGAGTGGCAGGGGTTTTGCCAGGGACGCGGATGGAGGGAGGGAGCGATGGACAGGGTGGGCTCAGGAACCTCTGGGGGAGGACAGAGGACAGAGAAGAGGAGGGACAACGAGGCCAGGAATGCAAACGGGGGCCTGAAGGTCTGGGCAGTCTGGGGGCTCGCGATGCGGGCCAAACCCGGGGCAGGCGTCAGCGAGCTAGGGCTGCAGGGGCTGGGCTGGCAGCCGGCAGCAAGGAGCCTGTCCACCCGCAGGCCCGAGAAGCCGCCTCATCGAAAGAGCCTCTCCCGGCTATACAGGGGGCCTAACCCCGGCCAGGAGCCCAGGTGAGCCTGCGTGCCCGCTGCCACCACTCGGGAAGCCGGGCCTCGCCGCGGGAGAAAGGCCTCTCCTCCTTCCCGGCCCGCGGATGTCCACGGCGGCCCAGTGAGGCCCGGAACGCGAAGCGTGCCCCACCCCGACATGTGCGCGCGCGCACGCATACGCACCCGTGCACGCATGCGCACACCCGTGCGCAGACACACACGTAGAGCTTGGGACAGTCACGGAGACCTGGCTGGGGGCCTGGAGAGTGCACGTCAGCTTCTCCCTGCCCTAGGAGCCCCCGCCCCGTGAAGTGGGAGCCCAGAGGACACGGTGGGGGCGGGGCTGCCCTGACAGGTGGGAGGAGGAAGATGCGCCTGGCAGGGGAGGAAGGGCGGGGGGTTCGGCGGGGGTCCCTTGAAGAGGTGGCCCGGAGCTTGAGCGGGAGCCTTGAGGACAGTCTGTGAGAGACAGAGGTGGGGTGGGGTTGCACGGGGAGGAGGGAAGGGCCCCCCGGCCTGCATCTCGGGGGTTGTAAGCAACTGGGCTGGCTCCCAGCCTCACATCCACCCGGCCTCCAGCGAGCGGCCAGGACACCGGGTCAGGGCAGGGAGAGGGCACCCTCTCCCTGGGCACCCTCCCAGGGGCTAAGGTTGGCCCCACCCTGGGTAGCAGTGCTGGGGGCCTGTCACCCCGTTTCAGGTAGGGTCCGGGTGCCAGGTGGGCCCGCCAGGCAGAGATCTCAGCTCTGGCCCCTGGCATGGGGCCCTGGTTCAGCCCCTGGGCTGTGACTGAAGGGGAGGCCTGTCTTGAGGCGAGGGGCCGAAGGGATGGCAGGGCAGGGCGGGAGCTGTTTACACGCAGGGTCGGGCCCAGACTCCGGCCGGCGGCCCCGGATGGGGGCGGGACCAGACAGAGTGGAGAGTGTGGCCCACAAAAGGGGCGCCCCCCGCCCCCGCCTGCCCCCCAGGCCTGGTCCAGCCTTTTCCTGCCTCCAAGGATGCCCTCGGGGAATACAGACTCTCGGCCCCCAGAACCAGACCTCACCTTGCCCCGCGCCCCGAGACCTGGGCTTAAGAGGGGGAAACCGGGTCGGAGGGCCTCCTGTTTGTCCACTCTACAGCTAGGGACCTGGTTTCAACCCCACCCACCACGTGTGCCCTTGACCAAGTCACCTCCCTCCTTGGGCTGGGCTTCCTCACCTGGGAGGGGACTGTGCCAGCGCTCACCTCTGGGGCCAGAGTCGTGCTGGGGGGTAGGCAGCTACCTGGGGAGGGCACCTCCACCCGTTCATGCTTTGGTTTTTGTCACTTGAGATGAAGTTCACATAACGTAGAAGTAGCCACTTTAAGATGACCCGTTCAGTGGCATTTCATACATCCTCTGTGATGAGCACCCGTCACCACCGTCCAGTTCCGGAACCTCCCAGCACCCCCGGAGGAGATCCCTCCCTGTCAGCAGTCACTCCCAGGCCGGCCTGCAGCCCTGGCGGCCACTGCTCTACCTGCTGGAGTGACCTCTCGTGAGCACTTCGTATCCACAGTGGCCTGTAGCACGTGCCCTTCCCGTCTCGTTTTCCTCACTGAGCACATAGCGTGTGGACGTGTCAGGACTGCATCCCCCTCCTTCCTTCCTTCCTTCATTCGTGCTGAGGGCAAAGCTCAGCCTGTCCCCACGAGGTCCCCAGAAAGCTCACGTAGCCGCCCCTGTCCCCTCACGGCCCAGGAGGAAGGTAGCGCTGCCCCTGTTTCCAGGTGAGAAGTCGGAGCCCGGGGAGGTTAGCGGGGCTGGTGTTGCTCCCAGAGGCTAAGCCCTGGGCTGCGCTTTTAGGAACAGGGAGGGGGTGGGGAGGGCGCGCCTGGCAGAGGAAGCTCGGGGCAAAGGCCAGGAGGCGAGAGCAGGACGGTCTGAAGTCAGGCGGGGGCTTCCCTGCACGTCCCTGGGGCTGGCTCCCCATCGGGGGTGCGGAGGGAATGAGGGGGCACCAGGCGCCCACGGGGGGCCAGCCTGCGCCCAACCCAGCCCCGTGCTCCCAGCAGCGGCAGCGAGAGATCAACACCGTCGCTCAGGCTGGTAATTGCTTGTGTCTTGTGTGAGCGTAGAGATGATCAATGGCGAGAAAGCTGCTGCGCCACGCAGGGGTGCGTCGGTCACCATGGGTGCATGGCCTTTCCCAGCCTGCTGCCCTCCCCGTTTTGCTCCTGGGTCACCCCTGAAATTAGGTCTTAAGTAGAGAGAACGGAAAGTGTTCTGGGGAGATGTGTGCGGCCCGGCGGCAGCCAGATGGCAGAGACTGTGGGAGGCTCCTCCCTGGCCAGCCCGGGCCAGCTCCCTGGCTTTTCCCCTCTGCTTGGCATGGGGGGCTTGGGGAGCCTGGTGAAGGCTCAGACCCTCTTCCCCAGGAAAACCAGAAGCTCAGAGTCATGCATCGGACTCCGGGGTGTCCTGGGAACCGTGGAGAAACGCTGTGGCCACTGCCACAGTGATCAGACCCAGTCCTGCCCTGCCTTCCCCCCACCCCCACCACGTGGCTCAGTTTCCCCACTTTTACATGGGCCTTCCTCAAAGCACGGTCGGATAACCCATTAGAGAGACTAAAAGTAGTGTCCGCTGGGATGTACGTGGGCTACTGCTGCCCATGGTCTCCCAAGCAAGAGCCCCCAACCTAACCCCGGCCGGCCCCAGAGCCCAGCCCCTGGGCCCATACCTGCCGCCTGCGGAGGTTAGAGGAGACTGCTGCTCACCGTACCAAGGCCAGAGTTGCCGAGGGCTGCCTCCTGACCCTGGCAGGCCCAGCCGCGGGGTCCTGTGTTCCCTGGGACCCACTAGCCCTCAAGGGCTCACGTCCTTGTCGCCCCACCCCCCATAGGGAGGCCACGTGCCCCCTCCCTCCCAAGTCCCCTCTGGAGAGCTCCCTGCACCTGCTGACCTGAAGGCAGACCCTGGGATCCCAGCCCCTGGGGGCCCAGCTGGAAGGTCTCCGAGTCCAGGGTTTTGTAAGAAGGTCCCCACCGTGGACCCCAGACCAGAGCAGAACATGGCAAGAACCTGAACCACTGTTTCCCAGCACCCGGAACCAGGGTGGATAGGGAGGACACGTGAAATTCAAGGCTTCGTTCCGCGTGGCCTGGAGATGCTGTCTGCCACCTCTCCCACCCCCCATCACATAGGAACAATTTCCCACGTTGTTGGAACTTTCCACAGGCATGACTTCTAACAACTGCACATTATTCAATTAGACAGACACGGATGGTTTTCTTAGCCAGCCTCTCCGTACATCTGGGTTGCTTCCAGGTTCTGGCTGCAGCCAGCGAAGTCTCCAAGCGGCCGGTTTTCTGGGTTTCACATTATTCCTCAGGTTAAATTCCCAGAAGTAGAATTACTGGGTCAAAAATATGAACATCTGATGCCTGTCGCTACACACTGACGTCAGAATAAATCCGGGACTCCGTCTGGCACTGAGATGGGACCCTGTGCTGAGCCATCCTCTGGGGCCGGGTCGCCCCCGGAACCACCCGCTCGGCTGCACCTCCCGGAGGGCTGGGAGGGGAGCCTGGGCTTCATCACGGGCGTCAGGCGGACACCAACGTCAGCCCACGCTGTGGGCTCCCTGAAATTCCGACTTGGGACCCTGGTGGCCTCAGAGCTGGCTCAGCAGCTGGCGGCAGGCGTGAGGGGTGTAGACGTTAAGACGTCATCACTTCCTGCCTATTTCAAATATTTTGTGAAGCCCTATGACCCAGCCCTTCCCTTTCTCACCCGGCTTCCAGACCCCCTGGATATTCCTGTTTCCTGCACCGCAGAGGCTGTCCTTGACCCAGCCCCTCTCCTCTGGGGCTGGTTCCCGAAAGGACTGTTCAACTCCATTTTCGGCCTCAGGCCCCCAGGTCCTGGGCAGCCGGGCTGACACCAGGCCACACTGTCCCACCCAGCAGAGGAGGGCCCTGCTACGGGCTCAGGGCCCCGGACCTGTGACGGGCCGCCCGGCTGCCCGTGGCCTGCGAGGCTATGACCCCTGAGGGCCCAAACCCAGTGCCGGGGCCGTGGGGGGCTCACTGAATGAAGTAGGTTCTCCAAGTGTGACCCCAACCCGGAGCCTCAGAACCTCAGGCCCACCCCAGCCCAACAAACACACTTCCAAGTGGTCGGTTTGGTTGGGAGCAGGTGGCTCTTCCAAACTCCAGGAAGAGCCCAGCCTGGGGGACGGTGTTGGGGGGAGGGGGCCCTGGTGTCGGAGAGGCCGGGGTACCATGGGGAAGGGTCCCATGCAACAGTGTAGGCAAACTGTGAGGTGTCGGCCTGGCTTTGTGGACAGTCAAACGCCCCCCACGCTTTCAGGCTGATGCCTCCCAAGGCGGCACGTGGTCCAGGGCCAGGCAGGTGGCCTGGCTGGAGGAGTCCAAACTCTTCCTAATTCTTCCAGCATTTTCACCCCCCGCCCCCGTTTTACCTTTTCCAATCTTTGGCCAATCCCATGGGGTGAATAGGGTAGGAAGAAATATCCCCATTTTCCAGAGGAGAAAAGTAAGGCTCAGAAAAGTGAGCTGACTTGGCCGTGGTCACAAAGCTGGCCTGCTACCGTCAGGTGAGGGAGGAGACAGTCCCCAGGGGAACATTTCCTGTCCCCGGTGGCCTGGCCTTCCTGGGGCAGGCCAGGACACTGGGGTCAGGGGCCCCAAAGACCCCCTGTGGACGGCTGGCTGAAGACCCGAGTGCCAGGTGGGGCTGGGGCCCAGGAGCAGGGCACCCCTCCCAGGTGAGGCCCAGAAGACTCCCCACCTCCTTGGTCTGGCATCAGCCTCAGCACCTCCCACTGTAACCCGAGCCTGCTCCTCTTTGGCACCGCGTCTGAGCCTCTGGCCACCCCTCTACAACCCCCTCCCCGTGTCTCACTGCAGCTCTCTCTTGGCGGGGGGTGGGGGTGGGGGTTGTTGGCCCCACTTTGCAGACGGGAAGGTTGATGCAGGAGAGCTGGACCTGCAGGGGGAGAACCCAGCCCCACGGCTCCCACCCGGACACGGGCCCCTCGTGATCTGAGGACAGAAATGAGACTTGCCCGGCGAGGGCCAGGCTGGGCTGGCTGGTTGCTGGGGGACCAGCGCCTGCCGAGGAGGATGGGAACTTCTCCTAAGAGTCAACAGAAACCGTGGCCAAGCTGTGGGGCCTCTGGGGGCCTCTGATTCCCACTGTGAGGCTTGGAGGTTCTCTGAGTGCCTGGGTGCGGAAACACCTGCTCGCCCCTGGGATGAAGGCGGCAGCGGGCACAGCTCAGCATGAGGGAGAACAGCAGGGTCAGGGCGCTTCCTGAGTGGAGCCAGCAGCCTCCCCTCGGCAAGCTGCCTGGCCAGGGTTGAAGAAGGAAGTGGGCACAGGGGCGGATGAAGGGCCTGAGGCTGAAGGGAGGTTGCCCATTGCTGGGCCCGGGTGGGAAGGGGGCTCTGGCACCCAGGTGGCTAGCGGTGCAGCCCCCGGCCGGGCCAGGAGACCTGGGAAGGAAGTGGGTGGATTCAGTGTCTGCTGTGACAGGCATTGAGCCAAGGGGTCTGCTCCAAGCCCAGAGGTCTCTGACCACAGGGGCCTCTCAGGCTGACTTGGCAGTGGTACAGCGACCAGAGGGGGAGTGGGGGGGGCTGCTGAGTGGGCCTCGGGAGGGTTTCTGGCTGCAGTTTGACAGCCAGGCCTCTCAGCTCTCACCGGGTACCAGGTCAGCTCAGGAAGCCCCGAGTGGCCATCCTCACACCAGCCCAACAGGCAGGCGGAGCTTGCCCAGCCGGGGGGCTTCTGGAGGGGTCTGAGGAGGGAGACAGGCCTGGACTCGCGTCCTGGTTCTGCTTCCAAAGCCTTGTGCCATCCTGAATGCTGTCCTTTGCTCCCAGACCTCAGTGTCCCAACCGTCTTGCAGGCAGGACGGCCGTGCCCAACCTCCAGCAGGGTCGCTGAAGGTAAAAGGCAAAGATGAATATTTAGTCGCTTTGTAGACAGTAAAGCCCTGGAAGGATAGATGGGGTTATTAAGAACAGCTTCAGGTAGGGAATTCCCTGGTGGTCCGCTGGTTAGGACTCTGCCCTTTCACTGCCACGGGCCCAGGTTCAATCCCTGGTCAGGGAAGTAAGAGCCCACAAGCCGCGCAGCACAGCCAAAAAACAAAAACAAACAAACAAAAAACCCCAACAGCTTCAGGTATGGCTGGATCCAGGGGCTCCAGCAATGCCATCTAGACTTTGTCTGTCTCTGGGCTCCTGGGGTTCCACTCCCCACAGAGTGGCAGAGATGGCTCAGGTGCCCACTGCTCAGCAACTCCTGTGGAAGAGGGACTCTGCATGTGCCCCCCCGTGGACCCAGAAGTCCAGACACACAGGCAGACGTTTAGGGGAACAGTAGGTTTCCAAACCACAGCCGTCCACTGTCAGTGCTGACCATGAGCCAGACCCAGAAGCGCTGAGCGTCCACTGGGCCCGTTTCGTGCCCCCACAAGGCCAGAGGCGAGTCCATCCTACAGATGAGGAGCCTGAGGCTCGGAGCAGGAAAGCCACCTGCGCAAGCCGACCCAGCTTGCTAGACTGTGGCCAGGAGGTGCGGATCAGGGGGTCCTGACCCCAAAGTCTAAGATGCAACCCCCAAGCTCTCCCGCGGGCTTTAGGGGCGGTCCTGGACACCTTGGTAATACAGAAGTCAGTCATCACCCTGGTGCCAGGGCCTGCCCGCCCGGGGCTCCTCCTATTTGGGGTTGACGTTTGAGGTGAAGCTTCTTGAACTTCTTGGGCACAAGAAGAGCCAAAACCCATGGGACAAAACACAGCCTTTTTATTCTGAGCAGGGTCTTACTTAAGGGCAACTGGAAGATATTGGGGATGCCGTGGGTTCAGTTCCAGACCCTGCAATAAAGCGAGTATCACAATAAAACAAGTACCTCAGTAAAGCTAGTCACACGAATTTTTTGGTCCCAGTGCAACTAAAAGTCATGTTTACGCTATAATGTAGTCTATTAAGTGTGTAATAGCATTATGCCTAAAAATAAACAAGGTACAGAACTTAATTTAAAAATACTTTATTGCTGGGGGCTTCCCTGGTGGCGCAGTGGTTGAGAATCCGCCTGCAGATGCAGGGGACACGGGTTCGTGCCCCGGTCCGGGAAGATCCCACGTGCCGCAGAGCGGCTGGGCCCGTGAGCCATGGCCGCTGAGCCTGCGCGTCCGGAGCCTGCGCTCCGCAATGGGAGAGGCCACAACAGTGAGAGGCCCGTGTACCACAAAAAAAAAAAAAAAAAAAAAAAATTAAAAAAAAAAAACCTTTATTGCTAAACTATGCAGGAGTTGTAATAACATCAAAGATCACTGACCACAGTCACTATAACAAATGTAATAATGATGAAAAAGTTTGAGGGCTTCCCTGGTGGCGCAGTGGTTAAGAATCCGCCTGCCGATGCAGGGGACACGGGTTCGAGCCCTGGTCCGGGAAGATCCCACATGCCGCGGAGCAACTGAGCCCGTGCGCCACAACTACGGAGCCTGCGCGCCTAGAGCCCATGCTCCGCAACAGGAGAAGCCACCGCAATGAGAAGCCTGCGCACCTCAACCAAGAGTTGCTGCAACTAGAGAAAGCCCACGCACAGCAACGAAGACGCAACGCAGCCTACATAAATAAATAAATATAAGAAAAAATTTTTTTAAATTTAAAAAAAGAAAAAGTTTGAAATATTTCGAGAATTACCAAAATGTGACACAGAGACAGGAAGTGAGCAAATGCTGTCGGGAAAATGGCTCAGATAGACCCACTCAATGTAGGGTAGCCACAAACATTCAACTTGTAAAAAATGCAATATCTGAGAAGTGCAATGAAACGAGGTGTGCCTGAATTCTAAAACAAATATAAACTCAATTATTATTATTTTTAAAATTTATTTATTCACTTTGGCTGCGTTGGGTCTTCGTTGCTGTGAGCGGGCTTTCTCCAGTGGCGGCGAGCGGGGGCCACTCTTCATTGCGGTGCGCGGGCTTCTCATTGCGGTGGTTTCCCTTGTTGCGGAGCACGGGCTCTAGGCGCGCGGGCTTCCGTAGTTGTGGCTCGCGGGCTCTAGAGCGCAGGCTCAGCAGTTGAGGCGCACGGGCTTCGTTGCACTGCGCCACCAAGGAAGTCCCTAAAGTCAGTTTTGAAATGTGAACGCACACGCTCGTGCAACAGGACAGCTACAGTGGGCTTTGGCCTGGAGAATGCCCCAGTGCCTCTGCTCCTGGCACCCCACGGCACCTCGGGTGAGGCTCTCAGGAGTCTGCCCTCAACTCCTGGGATGCCAGGTTGCCCGGGAGATGCTGGAATCGAACGCCCAAGGTCCAGGGAATGGGATGGGGAACACGGGCCTCGGGGTCCCCTCCGGCCCACGACAGCCTCCACTGAGGGAGCCATGTGTCTTGGGCCAGTTCCCGAGGGCATGGCGTCTCAGAGGAGCTCCACCGTCCAAGGAAAATAGCACCGCTCCCCAACGTGTGCCCTCACTCACCCTGGCCAGGGGGACTCTGACCACGGCCACAGCCAGGCCACAGGGCCCTCCCCCGCAGCCGGGTCACAGGATGTCCCCAAGAGACTCAAGGACTTCGGGACACAGCTCGTCGTGGTTTTTCGTTCCCTGTTCCATCCAGCTTGCCCAGAACCCAGAGCTTTCCTGACCTCGAGATGCAGAGCACCTGGGCTACAGGGGTGTGAGCACAGGTAAGGTGCCGGCGAGCGGACCACGGGGTGGGAGGTGGGGGCCGCTGTGCGCTGGCTCAGAAAATCCCCAGTTTATCCTCGTTCGCAGGCCTGGCGCTCCGGGGTTGAGCACCTACGTTGCGTCAGGCTCTGTGGACCCCAGGCAAACGGTCCCCCCCAAGCCCTGTCCTCAGGAGCAAGTCCCGATCCAGTGGGCGAGGACTCCTGGCAATAACTGCGATGTCTAACCACGAAGGCAGGCCCAGAGGTCGGGGTGCGGGGTTGCGGAGGCTCCCAGGAGGGGAACCCCGAGAGAGGAGGGGCCTCCACCCCAAAACAGTCCACGCTGTGGAATCTAACAAAGGTGGAAAGAAGCCCCCAGGTGCATTTAAAACACGGCGTGTTGGGCTTCCCTGGTGGCGCAGTGGTTGAGAGTCCGCCTGCCGATGCGGGGGACGCGGGTTCGTGCCCCGGTCCGGGAGGATCCCATGTGCCGCGGAGCGGCTGGGCCCGTGAGCCGTGGCCGCTGAGCCTGCGCGTCCGGAGCCTGTGCTCCGCAACGGGAGAGGCCACAACAGTGAGAGGCCCAAGTACCGAAAAAATAAAATAAAATAAAATTAAAAAAAATAAAACACGGCGTGTTTTAAAATTAAACAACAAAACAAATCACAAACAAAAAAACCCACGGCCTCTGCTGGGGTTGCCCGCAACGTAACCTCCTTCGCTACGCTTGTTGGTTTTGTCTGAATTTTTGTGACGGGGTGGGGGGTGAGGCATTTTCACTTGTGTGAAAAGATGTAACCAGTAAACATAAACATTGTGTTTTTCCTCCATTGGCCTCGAAGTGGAAAAAAAAAATGTTGCTTTGCCACCGAGGCAGAGAGGCCCAGGCCACCTGCGACCCGCTTCTCTGCCTTGGTTTCCCCTCTTGGGAAGCTCGGAGGCCGCCGGCTCAGCTGCGATCAAGAGGAGGATACCAGGTCAGAAGACCTGGCCCTCCCTGGGCCCCTCTCCGGCTGTGCCCCTCCAGGTCCCTGGGTCCCCGGCCCCGGCCAGTGTGGCTCTCAGGATCACTGCCCTCCTGCCCCTGCCGTGTCTGGACGAGGGTCCCCAGGGGGCTGGGTCTGTCCCGTTGGAAGGGGTCCATGGAGCGAAGCCGTTTCCTGGTTCTGGGCTCCAAGGAAATGGGGCCTCCCGCTGGGCGTGGGGTGGGAAGGCTGCCCCCGCCCCCCGCCCAGGTGCAGCTGAGCCGCGACTGGCCTCCTTGAAGCTCACAGCACCTCCCTTCTTGGGGGACCTCTCGGGACAACAGGCCAGGGCTGTCCATCACCCCGGGGCCCAGTTCAGGACTGAGCAGCAGTGAGGGGGTGGAGTACGGAAATCAGCGGTGTGGGGCGTTGACAGGGGCCTCGGGGAGACGGGTGCTGGTCCTACCAGCTGGTCCTTCCCAGTGGGAAGCTGGTCCAAATCTCAGGCCTGTCCTTCTGTCTCCCCGGGTCCCGCACATGTCCTTGGAGCTGGTGCCTTTCTGGGCCGTGTGTGGCAGGGGAGGAGGGCCCCTTCTTCCAGAACCTCCCAGACAGGCCACCCTTGCCCCGCTGCGGGGTCTGTGAGCAGGGGCTGGGCCACTCCACGGGGGCCGCCTCCCTGTGGTCCAGAGTCTCCTTTGGAACCCAAATCGCCCACCTTTGCACGAGAAGATGAACGGACTGAGAAAAGGCCAAGATGTGGTCTCAGTCCCCGCTCGTCGGGCTGGGACACTGGGTCTCAGAAGAGCAGGCTGTGTGCCCCGCGCACCCAGCTCCCTTACCGCACCTTCGGTTAAATAGAGGAGTCGCACGCGAGGACCGATGTCAGCCGCCTGGGGACCCGAGCAAGGCCCAGAAGATTCCAGAAGCAGCCATTTTCCTCATTCTGCAGAAACCGGAAGCACGGCTCCTTTGAGGACCCCTCAGCCGTCTCCCTTGGGAAGAAGTGCCCAGAAGAAAGGACTCAGAGGACCCTGGAGAAACGCTCCACCCTCACTTTTCACCTGAGTCGCAGGGAACTTGAAGCCGCCCTGATTTAGTTTCCACTTTAAAGCCGGCTTGGGATGTTTGTAGCCCACACTAATCTGTCTGGGTTGTTTGGTCCTTTCCTCGGAAACGCTGAGCCCACGGGCTTGGATGTACGCGGTGGTGCAAACGCAGCACGGTTTGCCGGTCGGAGTGTGCGTCTGGGGACAGAGCAAGTTCAAGTTTCAGCGTCATTGTCGCACTTTAGCAGAGTGTTTGCACCCTGTGGAGGTGGCGGGTCATCTCCCGGCCTGAGGAGGGATAGGTCCGGCGCCATGGACCAGTGGACACAGAGCAGAGTCCTTTAGCCACCAGAGAGCCGGGGCGGGGACCAGAGCGGCGCGCTCCCCGCCACAGCTGCGACAAGCCGAGTCCCACCCCACAATCTAACGGACAGCAAGGCCTGTCATCATGTTGTTTCATCTGAAGAGGGACCCGCTGTAGCCACGTGCCCGCCCGTGGGCATGGAGGCAGGCGCGGCAGACCTCACCTGCTCCTTCCCGAGGGAGCGGGACCCCAAGACGTCCCCACTCACCTCGCCGCCATCCCCCCTTTTGCCAACTTCACACAGCCGTGCGCAGAGCTTGTGAAGTTCAAACGCCGTTTTTCTCTGAGTTAAAACCCCTTGTGTTCGCCTCCTGGCCAGAAGTCCGAGATCGAGGTGTTGGAGGCTCTAGAAGAGGGTCCTTCCTGCCTCTCCCAGCTCCTGCCGGTGGCTGGCAGTCCTCGGTGTTCCTGGGCTTGTGGCTGCATCACCCTGATCTCTGCGTCTGTCTTCACGGGGCCCGCTCCCAGGTCCAAAATTCCATCTTCTCAGGACTCCAGTCACCGGATGGGAGCCCCAAATACTCCAGTCTGACCTCAGTTTAACTTGATCACATCTGCAAAAACCCTATTTCCATGTAAGTTCTCATCCATGGGTTCCAGGAGGAAACCACCCGATGCATCTTCGGGGGACACGATTCAGCTCGTAACACCCACGAGTGGCAAGTGACAGACGAGGAGCTGTTCCCGGCGGGCAGAGCCGGGCACAGCGTGGGAGGCTGGGCCGGCGGACGAAGTCGCACTTGTCCGATTTTATTCCAAAGGCCCGCCGTGGGCCGCCAGGCTAAAGGCACACGCGGGCCCTCGGCACCCGGGGCCGGTCCCCGTGGGAGCAGCGCGGGGTGTGCGGGGGCCGCTCTGCCCAGACGTCCCTCCCTCCCTGGGGTCTCTGTCCCCGATCCCCGTCGCCGCCTCAGAGAAGCCTCCCGAGCTGACCCCGCCCGGCGGCACCCAGCGCTCGCCTCCCGCCAGCCCGTCACACAACTGGGAAGGGGCGATGTCCTCTGAGCCCACGAAAGGCCCTCTCGCCTCTGTGGGCATCCGTCCTGCTCAGCGCAGAGCCCGAGATCCCCTCAAACCCCGGCTTGAGCCCCTGCCATGACATCCTGTGCTCCGGACGCGGGCCCGTTTCTCAGCTGGGGGTCAGCTGGGCCGCGGGCCAGGCTCAGCCGCTGGAAGAGGTCGGGGCTCAGGTGGCCTCCTAGCACCGACACCGTGTGCGTAACTGCCGCCTGGGGGTCGCAGCCCCGGCCCGGTGAGGGGCACAGGGACAGACAGATGGACGGATGGATGGACGGCAGGCCGCTGGGGCCGGTGGCTCGGCACACCGCCTCAGGTCCTCTGGGACCCGCCGGCCCCCTGCAGCCGCCGGGGTCGGTGTCGGAGTCACAAGGCCTCTCCCTGCCCCCAGCTTTGCCAGGCTCCCAGGCTGCGGGGGCAGAGCACGGGGGTCTCCACACAGATGGCGTCTGCTTTGCGTCACGTTTCTCCCCTTGAATTAACCCCAAGCCTTGCTGTTCTAAGTGAGGAGTAGACGTTAGTCCAAGCATCCTCAGGACCCCCGGCTCTGGGGAAGGGAGGACGGACAGGCCCGCGAGTCAGGGCCCCCAGGGAGGGGCTGAGGCGCCCCTCTCCCCCAGTGCCCTGCACAGAGGGTGGGTGGCCGAGGGAGAACTTCCCCCACACTCCCCCGGCATTAGCAGAGCCCTGGGCCCCTGTCGCCCCTTCTCAGCCCTGCCCACGGGCATGGGAACCAGCTTTCCTTCCACGACAGGCATGGGAACCAAAGAGGGAAAAAACCCACGAGGCCCTTCCCCCCAGCCTCACGGAGCACACGCAGACGCTCAGCGCACAGTAGACACCCCGGCAGGTCCCGCATGGAGGCGAGGAGGGACGGCGGCCCCCCCAAAGGCCCCGCGCCCCTGGGAACCTGCAAGCTAATCCCATCACGGCCTGCTGGTTCCCACAGTTTATCCTCCCTGTGCCTGAGTGGTAGTCGGTCTGATTTATGCTGTGCAAAGACCCTCCAGCTGCGGCAGGCCCCTGGGGCGGGCTCCGACGGCTGGGCCGTCCTCTCTCCAGCTGGGGCCACGTGAAAGACGGCCTTCCTTGCTGATTTTTGAGAATTATTGCAACGAATGTTTACCCACGAGATGCTGATTGTGATGATAAGGAGGCTGGAAAGGCCGGAGGTGGGGGGCGGGGAAGGGGCGCGAGAGGGAGATTGCAAAACCCCCTCTGGATAGCAGAAGCTCCAGTGCAGGCTCGCGGGCTCGGCCCACTGGCATTTGCCACCAAAGTGCCTGTTTTCATTTAAATGGCCCAGAGCAAGTCTCTGACTAAACTAACATTCCCACGCCAACACTCAGCAGCGCCTCTGGTTTTTGGCAAATTTTCTCCTTAGCTGTCAAGGCAGAAATATAGAAGAATTCTGGTCTTACTTAAGGATTGTGGGGTTTTTCCGCCCCCCGGAGACGTGGAAATCACTCGCAGATGTGCCGTACCTGTTAATGTCTGTGCTCCCCGTAACCCAAACCCTGATTTCCAGCCCATTTCCTTTGTGACAGGGGCCGCCGGGGGAGTATGGGGGAGGGGGAAGCCCTAGACATGTTTAAATGTGGCCGGAGCAAATGGGAAGAAACCCAGGCGGCCCTGAGAAACTTGCTGAGGAGCTGAGGTTCCCTGCGAAGGCCCCGCTGGGGTGGGGGGTGGGACAGGGCGGTCGGTGGGGATGGGGGCCTGGTGCAGAGAGTGCGGGGGACAAACGTCTGCGGGGACTCCTGGCTTCCCTCCAGCAATTCCCGCTGGGGCAGAAAGAGTTTGCTGTGAGAAGCCTATACCTTCCCTGTAAAAATAAAAATGGACTTTTTTTAGAAGGTAATTTCCAGCTATTTTTAACCCCGGAAAGGAAGAAAGGGAAGGAGGAAAGGAGGGAGGGAGGGAGGGAGGGAGGGAGGACGGAGGAAGGAAGAAAGAAGGAAGGAAGGAAGGGGAAAGGGAGGAGACGGGGGAGGAGGGAGCCTGGCCGGCTCTTGCCTGGGTGAGTGACTCAGGTCTGCAGAGGCTCCTACCGAGGCTTGAGGGATGGGGCCAAGCAGTTTCCCCCCCTCCGCCCCCCCACCCCCCTCGGGGCCCTCTCTCTTTGGAGAAAGTTCTGAGCTGCTGCGGCCAGCAGGGCCAGGCTGGGTGGAAGTTCCCCAGAGCCAGCCCCACTCCCAGCCGGCTCTGCAGGGGTCCCAGGATCCCCCCGGGGGGGTGGGGGTGGGAGGGGGAGACATAGACCCGGGCTGGGCTCCACAGCCCCCTCAGAGCATCGGTGTCCATAAAGTGGGCACGATGACGGCATCCCTGCTGCAGCCCCTCTGCCAGCCCCTGCCGGGAGAGGTCAGCTGGGAGCCCCGCCCCGCCCCACCGGTGTCCCGCGTGGATTTCAGCAGGGCCAGCCTGCTCCACAGAATGCCCCCGGAGGCTGGGTAGGCTCTTCCTCCTCTGAGGCCGGCTGTCCCCCAGGGGCACCCAGAGGTGGGCCACCCAGAGGTGGGGCACCCAGAGGTGGGCCACCGAACCCTGAGTGATCCAACCCCAGGCCCAGTTCCGCCCAGGCTCTGTGGGCAGCTGAGGGGCTCGGGGGGCCTGGCGAGGTCCAGGCAGGGCCCCTCCTTCTCAGAGCTTGGGAGACCAGGCCCAGGGCCCCCTGCCGTTGGGGTCAGTGCCCTGAGCAGTTAGTCCAGGGGCTCCTGGGGAGAAGCAGGTGGTCTCTGCCGGGGCCGGTGCTCCTCTGGCTGCCCCGCAGCCCATTCCTCAGATGACAAGGACCAGGGCCAGTCCTGCGGCCGGCGGAGCCCGCGCCAGCCGGGCCGCGTCGGCTCACCTGCTCGGGGCTGCAGCTGCCTGTCAGGGGACCTGCCCGGGCAACACGCTCCCCAGCCTCTGTGCCCGCCTCTGGGACGCTGACCTTCCTTCCTGGGCTTCGTGGGCAGCAGGGGGGCTCACAGCCAAGCTGCTTCCTGGCCCTGAGCTGCCAAGAGGCCTTGGGGCTTCCAAGGAGTGACCACTGTGGGTGACAGGTGGGCAGGACCCCCAGCAGGGCAGGGCCTGGTGCAGGGTCCTGCGTTATGGAGCGTCTGTGAGCCCTGCGTCAGTCCGCATCTGTTGGAGGGGGCAGGACACACAGTGACAGGTCCCTACACCCGGGACCGCACCCCCCAAGGAACACCGGATGATGGTGTAGGAGTTGGGAGGCCCAGGGGCTCTGTGACAGTTTCCCAGAGGAGGTGAAGGCCGACGAGGGTGGCGTCGTTTCAGCAGCGGACACGACAGGCAGACAGCAGAGCGGGGGGAAACTGACCCACTGCAGGTGGCCTGGGATGCAGGACACCAGGAGGCCTCCCCCATCAGGCCTGGCAAAGCTGGCCCAGGGGAAACGCCGGCACCTGCAGGTGGCCCCAGCCGGCCCACTCCCAGCACAGACAGGTGGGTGCACATCCGGGCCTGGGCGACAGTGGATCCCTGCTTGGGGGCGAGGGCGGGCAGGAAAGCAAAGTCCAGACCCCAGCCTGCCCCTTCCCTTCTCAGGATGAGGGGAAGCCCTCCAACGACGGCCTGAATCCAACCTTGGGAAAGAACATCGAGGAACTAGCGGAGCCTCCACGTGCAAGCGCACAGGGACGCCCAGCCCGGGGTCCAGCCCGGGGGGCTGGGGAGCCAGCTCTGGCCCGTCCACCTGAAGCCACGGCACACAGCCACCGAAACCACGTCCGGGAAACACGCTCAGACCTCTGGAACTGTTCTGGCTGGGTTTCAAGCAGAAAACGGTAGACAGGACTTTGGAAATCTCTGGAGCCTGAGCCCAGAGAGCAGTGATGGTCCTGCAGTGGGCCTGCTGGTCAGAGTCCGGTGCCGGGCCCGGGCCTGGCTGTGGTGGGGTAGGAGGCTGGACACGCCTCAGGCCCCCGGGCTCTCTCTTCGCAAGCAGTTCACATACGTTTGACAATTAACTTCCAAAGGTGGCCGAGCCCTACCCCTGGTGTTCTGGAATCGCCCCACGGCCGCCCTGGCTGCTTACGCCCCCCACCCGGTCAGGCCGGTGCACCCACCACAGGCCCCCACTCTCAGGCCCGCCCCCGAGCCCTCACCCCTCCTCCCGACACCCTGTCTCCTCTGCTTCAGGGCCGCCGTCACCCACACCAAGCTGTGGAGCAGCACACGAGGGCAGGGCCGGAGCAGCCCTGTCGTGGTCACGGACAGCCCGCCACAGGCTTCCAGGGCCCATCTGCCTAATGAAGAGCCAGGCGGGGACCTGGGGGACCCAGAACCAGTCTCGTCACGGCGTCTCGGAAAAGTCACACGCATCACGCCGTCCCGACCCCATGGGGGTCGCAGGGGCGCATCTGAAGTGCCAAGAACAACCATTGTAGCAAAGAGGGGAGCTGGGGCGCCAGGACCAGGAGTCTCAGCCCGGCTGCGCCTTAGAATCGGGGGGAGCTTTAAACATGCTCCCCCCACCCACCGAGCAGGCCAAGTCATGCTGGACCCCTGCAGGGGGGAGCTCAGGTGGGTTTTCTTTGCGTGGCAGGAATGGGCCAACGTCAGCTCAGCCCATCCTGACGATGGCATCCCTGTATCTCTGGAGGCAAGAGGCAGGGGAACTGACCCAGCTCAGCCTGGGGTGTAGAGCGTGAGGGCCTTTCCCCCTCGGGGCCCGGCAAGCTGGACCCTGGAGAAGAAAGTGGCCGCTGGACACTCACCTCTGGGAGCTGGGCCTGCAGCCTCACCTCCACTGGTCCCAGGTTCTTCAGACAGCTTGGGGGCTCTTCCTTCAGCGGCCTGTGCAGGGGACTTCCCTGCGAACCTGGCCCCGGGGCCCAACATAAGCCAGGCAGGAAGCCCAAAGTGGTGTCCCATTGCTGTACCCTGATTCAACTTCTGGCCGTCCCAGGCCCCACCCTCCCATTGGGCTTTGGAAGCGGCCAGCGCCCCAAATTCCCCTCCCCTCCCTGTTTCTCCTTATCTTCCCCAACATCCCCCAAGCAGGGCTGCCCCTAGGCTGCCCAACCTGTAAGAGAAGGTCTCCAGGATCTAGGCCATGGGGACCCCCAGACCTCTCCTCCCTCAAACCCCCTGGCCTGGGAAGCTTGCTAAAGAGAGGAGAAGGGGAGGCCAGAAATCCCCGGCCTAATTTGTGAATTTGTGAACGAAAAAGCTCCTGTGCCCACTTGCCAGGGCCTGGAGGGGAGGAAGGCCCAGCCCAGGCCCTTTCCTTGGCCTCACACAAACCCCTCCCCAGCCCCAGGCACTTCTGGCTTTCCCAGGGTCTCCTCGGGGGCCCCGGTTGCCCATGGGATATCCCAGGAGGCAGGTGGCACAGGGTTTAGAAGCTTGGGAGGCCTAGCTGCGCTGTCTGTACCACGGGCTGACGAGAGCGCCCAGCTCCTGGGCAGAGGCCCAGGGTACTGGGCACAGCCGGGCGGACCCAGGTAAGACTCCCCTCCTCCCGAGCACCCTCCGCCAGGGCTGCCCCTTGACGGAAGGGTGAGAACTTGCTCCCAAGCCAGGGCTGGGTGGGCCTTCCCTTTCGGCCTGCGGCCTATCGGCAGAGACGCTAGCTCCGACGGAGGGCACACAGGCAATGGCCCCGGAGGAGTACCTGGCCTGAGGTCCTCAGTCCATGCCCAGGAGACGAAGGGGCTGCGGTGTGCAGAGCCCCGAGACTGCGAGCTGGAGGGAGGTATGGAGGGACTTCGCAACCCCCCTCTTCCTTCTACGGAAAATCTGCTCCTCCAGGCTGCCTGGCTGCAGTTCTCTAAACATCTCTGCTGTCTCCACATGCCTCCTCTCCTGGGCACTGACCCCAAGAGAAGTTACCCCAGGCTCTGAGAAGCGCCGCCAGTTTCTGGGAGGCAGCAGGCCAGGGTGGCTCCGGTGGCAGCTGCCGGGGGCCTGAACCGGCTGTCCCTCCTGTGCTCCCAGCAGCAGCCCAGCTGCCAGCAGTGCCCCGCAACAGGTGTGCCAAGAAGGGCGGGCTGGGGTCAGGTGTGCGATCTGCCCACGACCAGGCAACCCCACTCTGCCCACCTCTCTGGGCCTCCCTGGCAAGGGCTGCTTCTCAGCCAGCCTCTGGGATCTCTGCATTCCTGAGGGTTCTCCTGCCCCGGGACCCTTTACCCTGCTAGGTCCCTCTCAGCCTTTAAGGCTCCCCTCAGGTATCACCTACTCCAGGAAGCCCCCACCCCCACCCCCAACGCAGGGCAGTGCCTGTACCCAGTGCGAGGCTGTACACTTTGGTTTAGTAGGGTCTATGGCAGGCATTTTGGACGCCCAGCACTTAACCCTGGCTGGCACAGGATGTCCAAATCTGGCATCGTGGTGGAGAAATAAATCATCCGGAAGGAGCACGTGGGAGGGGCCCAGGGTTGCGTGAACGATAGCACCAGGTCTGCTCGGCCCACGGGTGCATTGCCGGGCTCCTTAGGCTGGAAGCGCCCGGGAAGGGGTAGGACAGTGACCAAGGGGCGTCTAGAAGCGGGTCCCTCCTGAGGAAGCTGGTGCGCAATCCGTCTGGCCAGGCATTGGCCCCAGGATGCTTCCCTGGGGCACCCAGGGCCCCCTTTGCAGAGGCTGCGGCCTTGGTGCCACCATCCCTCAGGGTCAAGTGCCCCGACCTTCACAGCCACGGGCGTCTGGGCTCGATCTCTCAGAGGCTTAAAGTTGCGACCACGGGCTCCTGAGATTGGAGCCCCGGGCCAGGGGTGCACCCAGGACTGCCGAGGGCGCGACTTCTCCCAGAGCTCGCCTCCCAGGGTCCCCCAAACGGGGCTTCGGCTCCTCCCCACCTGCCGGGGCCCAGCTCCTCGCGGGGCACGGCCTACCGCAAGCTCCCCTTTCCCCACTCGCCCCGCGCCTCCTCCGCTATTGAGATGCAAATCGTTGTCAATTGTCGCCTAGTGCGGCTGAGGACAGAGCCGGATCCTTCCGCAGCCACGGACCAAACTTTTGGCCTCCGAAAACTTTCGAACGAGAAGTAGTCCCTAGGGCCGGGTCCCGACCCCGCTCCGCACCGCCGCGGCCCCCAACCCCAGAGGACCTGGGTTCGGGACGCGCGCCCCACCCCAAGGTGGCGCAGGGCTGGTCCAGGCGCGCGGAGGGGCGCGGCCAGCGAGGGGGCGACGGCTGCGGAGGGATCGGCGGGGGCGGGACCCGGGGGCGGGGCCTGCGGGGCGGGGGCGGAGCGCACGGCGGCCCAGCGCCTCACTAGTGCCTCGGCCGTGGGAGGGAGCGCAGGGGTGCGGGGCGCGGGGCGCGGGGCGCGGGGCGCGGGCGCAGCGGAGGAACGGTCGCGGGCGCGGAGACGGATCGGCGAGGTCGCGAGAGCGCAGCGTCGCCCTCCAGCCAGGAAGGAGAGGGCAGTAGCGGGCCGCCACCGCCCGTGGGACAGTTCGGAACGCGCGTGTGCGCCCGAGCCCCGCCGGCCGGGCGCAGGAGGCCGCCACCGGGCGCAGCGGGCAGCCGCCGGGCAGGCATGCCGCCTCTCCTGGCGCCCCTGCTCTGCCTAGCGCTGCTGCCCGCGCTCGCCGCACGAGGTAGGCGACCGCCCGCCGCGAGCCCGCAACTTTCCGCGCCTTCGGAAACTTTTGGCGGCGCCCTAGGCGCGCGCCCCGGGTGGCTGGGAGCGGGCGGCCAGGGTGGGGAGGGGTACCGGGCGACCTGGGGCAGGGTAGGGGCCGGAGTCCCGGGCTCGGGGAGAAGGACTGACCCTCCCCCGCTCCGCCTGCCCCTTCGGGGCGGACTCACGCGGCTCGCGCCTGGAACCGAGTTTGGAGCCGGGTTTGAAGTCGGGTTTGAAGCCGGGCGTGGGCCTCTTGGGGCCCGGGAGACCCAGTCCTGGGCTCACCCTTCGCCAGCCACGCGTGGGGCTCGCCGCCGGGGCGGGCGGACGGGCTGCCTACTACTTTTCGATTTGAATCGAGTCGGTTTTGGTTTCCTGTTGCTTTGGGGCCATTTATCTTTTTTCTTCGCCTCTTGCCCGCGCCGGGGGCGGATGTTGGGACGTGGAGCGTGGAGCGTGGAGCGTGGAGCGTGGGGTCCGGGGCGCCGCGCTGGTCCTGACGGAGCCGCACTGCCGGACCCGGCCGCCGGGCGTGGTGGGCTCAGGGGAGTTGGGCGGGCCCCGCGGGCCCGGCCTCCTTCCCGAGTAAGAGAGTTTGCGCAGGGCCGGGGCGAGGGGCGCGGACCCAGGCGTCCCCGGGCTCCCGGCCGCCCCGCCCGCGGCGTCCCCTCCCCACGCCGCCTCTCTGCCCCCATCCCGGCTCACAATTTGGGGGGGGGGGCTGTGTGCGGAAGACAGCTGCTACTGGTGGGACTTTCACTTTGTGGAGTTCAAGTTTGGAAACCTTGTGGGGGGGGCGGCGTGGGGGGGGCGGGCATTCCTCTCTCCACTTCACATCAAGAGGATCTCCGAGGAATCGGATGGTGATTAATTCTTCTCTTCCCCTAAAAGTTGGAGGGAGTATTAGCTCCCCGGTTCCTGAAGATAGGGTTCGGTGTCACACCCCGGCCCGGCCCCCACGGGGGGCTTAATTTACATAGCCCTGATAAGAGGGAGAGGGAGGGGCTTGATTAGTTGACCCCTTCCAGGGAATGGGGTCGAATTCCTTCCAAATGGAGCATCTTCATCTCCCTCCCCTGGGTGTGTGTGTGTGTGGGGGGGGCTGCCACTGAACATGCCCGCCCTGGGGGGCTGGTATTGGGTGTCGGCGGAGGCGTGGAGGCGCGGCCCGGTCCCCAGGGTGTCCGGGTGCCCCAGGAGGCGGCCCTGGCGCGACAATGGGCTGCTCTGATTCCTCCGGCCGGCGCTTTGTTGGCGGGAGGGGCAGCGGGCCTTGCAGCTGTCGCATTTTCCCACGAGCGGAGGAGCTGAGTGTGGCCAGGGCTGCCCACCCCCCACTCAGCGCTGCCCCCTCGAAGAACTTGTTTGAACAGCAAGACAATCCTGGTGGTTGGATAGGGGCCCCGGCCCAGCCAGGGTCCACAGTGACGACGGGGTGGGGAGCGTGGCCCGGGGTCATCCCAGCTTTCCTCCACTGCTGTCCCCAAGGTGTCTCAGGCCATCCCGCCTCCACTTTGAGCACGACCTAGCCACCCATCAGCGGGCTCCTCCTCCCTCCATTGCTGACCCCAGAAGTCTGGGTGGAAAGCTGAATCCCCTTGGGGTTCGTGCCAGGCTTCCTGGGGTCCCCGGCCCCCAGCAACCTCGTGACGGGAGGAGAGGGGTGGGCAGTGCCCCTTGGGGTGCTGGCCAGGCTGACGGTCTCCCTCTGCCTCTTCCCAGGCCTTCGATGTTCCCAGCCTGGCGAGACCTGCTTGAATGGCGGGAAGTGTGAAGTGTTCCCCAACGGCACCGAGGCCTGTGTGTGAGTATGCGCCCCTGCAGGGACCTGTTGCTTTGTCGGGAGCAGAGCCCCTGCCTTCTGCAGCGGGCCAGCAGGGACAGAACACTAGGCCATTGTCTTCTGGAGATGGCCCAGAAGGCTGGGCGCGGTCACGTGCTAGTTTTATTGGACAAAGTCTGGCAATTACTTAATCACCAGCAATTATGCTGCGTGTGGAGCTGGCCTGGCCCGTAGAGGTTGGAGCGCTCCTTTGTGGGCCACCTCAGGCTCCCGGGGGGCTAGGTGGGAATCGCTGGTACCCCATTTCTTTCCGAAGTCCCCGAGAAACAGTTTGACCTGCCAGGGAGGCTTTGGAGCATCTTAGAGAGGGCCAGCCCTCACCGCCCTGCCAACCGGGCGGTACCTCTCCTGGGCAGGTGATGTCTCTCAGCAAGAAAGTGACTATTTCAAAGTCGAGCCCACCTTTCCCAGCCCTCTGCCTTCCCTGCCCACTTCCCTCTGGCCTCAGGTGAGGTGGGGGAACGGACGTTGGAAGCCGTCTTGTTGGCTGTGCCCACCTCCGTTGGGTGTGGGGGTGGGAGTGCCTGCCAGAAACTTGCTTTCTTTCCCGGCGTCCGCAGCTCCGGCCTCCTAACAGGCTGACCCTTCACCTTCCCAGCCTTGGGTCCTCAGCTGTGAACTGAGGTCTGTCTTCGGGTAATCTGGTTAGAATCCACTGCCTGGTCGCCTGCCTCTGGAGTACTGCTCAGCCTTAGGGAAGCTCTTCTGCTGTGGCTGATGCCCTTCAACTTGAGTTCCTCCCTGATGGGAATAACGAGGAGGTGCTTGGTGGCTGGAGAAACGCCCCCCTCCCCAGGCTGCCGAAGTGGCGTGCCCTCATTCCAACTGCTGAGGACCCATTCCCTTGACAACCCCCAGCCCGGGCTCGCTGCTGCAGCCAGTGGGCGAGCGGCCCCTCCTTCCACTGCCTCCCACCCTCCCCAGACTGAAGCCAATTAAGCAGGTCTGTGAGCAGTTTACTGGACAAAGCGCATTGTGTCTTTGTCAGACGCTAATGAATGCGCACTCCTTTTTTTTTTTTTTTCTTGCTTTTTGGGGGCCTTTTTCTCCCGCAGAAGCCTCACCGACGCTTGATGCCCTAAATCTTGTTTCCTTTCATTCAGAGACCGACAGCTGGGATTCAGTGGAAGTGCAGTGGCTATTGTTGGGGAGGTGGATTAATGCTGGGTGATTAATTATGCGTGGCTTCCCAGAATGCAGACTCCTTCCCTGCCGCCCCTCGAGCTCCTGCTACAGCTTGGCCGCTCAGCTCACTGGGGTGTGTGTGTGTGTCTGTGTGTAGGGGCCGGGGCGGGGGGCAGCCTCCGTGTCTCTGCAGAGGGCTTTGGGCGGGTGGTGGGGGAGTGCTGTGCTGGGGAAAGTGGGAGCAGTCTCTTCTTGTGTGAGTGGGGAGCCGGGACAGCCCGGGGCCTCCTGGGGCCAGAGCTCCAGCTGAGTGTTGCCTGGGCGGGGAAGGGGGTGCCTCGGGGTACAGGCTGCTGCGGCTTACTCGCTGGCCCCAGGGTGAGGCACTTCCAGGGGACGGGGGCGCGCTCTCCAGCTCCCCAAGCCTGGGCACTTCGGGAGTCCTTCCCCCCCACGAGGGCCAGGGATCAGGGCTGTGGTGTTGGCCTTTCTCCTCCCTTGGGCCCGGCGCCCTGCCCCCGCTTGGCGGGAAGCCTGCCTGTCTGGCCTGGCACCCGGCCGGGCTCGGCACACAGAGACCCCATTGTGCGCACCCCACAGATCCACTTGGAAGATGAACGGAAGCGCCGTCCTCGGAGGCCGCACCACTGGGCACCCCGGGTGGGAGGCAAGGGTATCAGAGCCGCGAGCGGCCGGCCGGTCCCTGCCCTGCAGAGGCGTGGGTCCAGGCTCACCGGGCAGTTTGGGGGGCGCTGTGGCCACCCCGGGGCCCGAGCCTTCCTGCTCTCGCCCATCACCCACCGTTGCACGGAGGCCCCGGGAGGTCTGCTCACGGGCCGGCGGGGGCGGGGGGGGGGAGGCCCTACTCTCCCAGCTGAGGCGGAGCCACTTTCTTTCCTCAAAGGCGTCAGGATGCGGGCTTCTGGAGCCCTGCTGGCCTGGCTGTGAGTTCCGGCCCGGCAGCAGCCAGCCAGGACCCTCAGAGAGTTCCTTGACTTTCTTGTGGATTTGCTGGCTCCCGCGTGGCCAGGGCGTGGGAAACGGTGGTGTCGTTGTGCCAGGCGCGTTAATAGCAGGTGACTCATGTGTTTCCACCCCGAGGAGAAGGAACCTTCCCCAGAAGCCGCCAGTCAGGTGTCTACGGGGCTCGGGATGGGAAAAAGAGGCTTGTGTTGGTGTGAAGGCCCTCCGGGAAGTCGCAGAGAGCCGGTGGCCGCGGCGGGAAGGCTGTGTGTCCCCGTGGGCGGAGCGCTGCCTCTGGACAGTGGCTGTGTGTGGGGGTCCCAGGGGCTGCCGCGGGGGGGGAGGGGCTGGTGGCCTGGGGGGCAGGCTAAGGCGGGTCTCTGCGACCCTCCGCGCGACTCCAGCCTCCGTGCCGCCCCATCAATACCGAAGTGGGCTCCCCCTCTTCCCTTTTGATTGGGGTGGTGGTGTGGGAAGGCCTCTCTCTGGGGGCTGCCATCTGTGGGGTCAGCGTGCATTTTCCGTCTGAAAGGCTTGCTGGTGGGTGGGGGGGGGGTGCTGGGCTGGGAGCTGAGGCCCCAGGATGGCTCAGATGCTTCCCCCTGCCTGTGAGAAAGTCAGCATTTTGCCGGGGCGTCATCCAGGTGGTTGCAGAAGCGGGGTGCACCGTCGTCGCACCCAGAGTACCTGGGGGGGGGGTCTGGCCAGCCGGCACGTGGCGGTCCTCAGCTTTGGACGATCCTGTATTTGAGGCCCGGCTCTGCCACCACCCAGTGGCTTCGTGACCTCAGGTCGTCGGTGACCTGGATCCAGACCCCCGCCCCCAAGTCTGTCATTCGGGGCTGACCCCCGATTGATCTCTCGGTGATGCATAAGGTTGCGTAAGAGGGGCACGCAGCGGGCACAGGGCAAGGGTCCATTTCCTCCCTGTCTTCTCCTTTTGAGTTGATGCTGCTGGTTTCAGGATCCTCATTTGAGAGTGTTTCGTTGGCTAACGAGTTAATTCAGAGAACCCGAAAGGTGCAGCCCGCTGGGCCCGGGCCAGCGTGCTGCCTGGGAGGGGCTGGCCAATTCGGAGGACTTAATGGCCCACTTTGGCTCCCATCAGTGCCTTCCTCGTTTGCTTCTGCGGTTCTGCGCGCCTGTCGTGTGCTGGGCTCTGCTCTGGACTTGGGCACCGTGGGCTCGGGGCAGACACAGCCCCTGCCCTCGTGGAGTCCACTTTCCGGTGTGGGGGCAGGAGAGGCAGCCTATGGACATGTGACGTGTCAGGTGGAGGTGAGCACGGTCGGTGGGGCTCGGAGCAACCCCGTAACCATGGGGATCAGGCACGTAACGGAGCACAGAGAAGGTGACGCTCGGCCCCAGCATCACACAGCGCGGAGTGGAGCCCAGCCCCAGCTCTTTCTCCAGAGCGTGTGTTCCTAACCACTGCCGCGTCCTGCCTGCACTGCCCCGGGCCCTCGCTGGCCATTCTGTGAGGAAGCAGGGCGGGGACGACAACTTCCCTTAAGAGAGGAGGTTCAGAGGGTCGGGTGGAAGTGGCCCGGCTGCCCGGCTGCAGAGGGATGGAACGTTTTGCGTCTCTGTCACCTGGTCCGTCTGTTTCCAGTGAGTCACCTGCGAGCCTTGGGCGGGGCGTGGGGTGGGGGGTGCGCGGAACAGGTTACTTCTCATCCTCACTCCTGGGCTGAGAGCGAACCAGGTCTGTGCAGGACTTCCTCTGTTTACGCAGAGCCCGGGCTCCAAGGACGCAGGGTTAGAAAAACACACAGACGCACAGCGTCAGCTAGAAAGCTTCACCTCCTGCCTCTGGCTGCAGAGGGACATCAAGGAGCATGCGATCCCTGCAGGAAGGTGCCTTCTGGGGCCTGGCCCTGCCCCTGTACAGCAGCCAACGTTTTTTCCATTGAGAAAATGATAGTGACGTGTTTTAACAGAGAGAAAAAAAGAACACTGTGCCCTTAGCTGGAAGCGAGTGGGGCAGGGCAGACAGCTGATGGAGGAGAAGCTCTTCATCGGGACAGCTGAGTGGGGTCTGGGGGGCGGGGGGCGGGGGCTGGGTGCTGGGACCCTGGGAAGCTGGAGTGGAGGGGCGGGGGGCAGGTGCAGAGGGTGTCACGGCTCCACTCCCAGAGTGCTGGGTGGCAGTCGAAGGTCCCATGAGAACTGGGACTGGCTCTCTTCCTCCTTGACTGTGACTCTGACGGGTGACCATGGCTGTCGCTGGCAGGTGGGGCCCACTGGGCAGTGCCGGGCTGGGCTGGCGGGTTGCGCCCTCCCGGGGTGGGGAGGGCACCTTTCCTGCTTCGTGTCTTGTCTATAAATAGTGAAAGGATGTGGCTTTGCAGAGTTGATTGAGCTTCTTGATTGCTTTCCTCAATAATGTAATGATAATGCTTCCACACAGAGACAGCTGCTTTTATCCGGCCTCGTAAAACCCCCGGCAGACTTCTCTTCACCAGGCTCATACCCCCTTGGGGTGGTGGCCAGCTCTGCTTTTTTCTAAACCCCCGGCTTCCCCAGGTGGGGAAAACTGAGGCTGAGAGATAAAGAGGCTGGGAAAGCGGGTGGGGTCCGAGGCCAGCTTTGCAGCAGCTTTTGCCTTCACGTACGGGCATATCCAGAACCTTTCAGACTCTCTCCAGAGGTTTTCATGAGCGGCTGGCTTCGGGGCCTCACGACGGTGGGTCAGGATGTGTTTGACGGGCCTGAAGCTCCTGGCGGGGCTGTCTCTGGTGGGCCCCACCTCGTGCCCCGCCGCAGACGATCTAGCAGATGGCAGAGCCAGCTGGCTCTGGTTTGCTGTGCCCCCTCGGACTCGCGTCTCCTTTCTGGGCCCCGGGTTCCTCCTCTGTACGTGAGGGTGTGGGGTTAGGTGGCCCCTGGAGCTCCCTTCCAACTGCATCCCAGCAGGACCCTGGGATGGGCCTGTAGCTGCCCGGATGGTGGCAGTGGGCAGCAGCGTGGCGGGAGAGAGGTGGACGGGTGCCCAGGAGTCAGGCCTGGCTGTGCAGCAGGGCAGCTGCTGCCCGTCTGGGGCCAGCTCTGGGCTCTGGTGTCCTCACCGCCCGGCCCGCTGGGCTGGGGACACACCCACTGGAGAGGGAGCAGTGATTGACAGGTACTGCACAGGAGGGGCTGGCAGGCAGAGGAAGGCCCTTTGCCAGAGTGGCTTCTGTTGGCTTCGCCCCCGGCATCTCCTCTCTCGAGGCCTTGCCACCCTCCCCGACTCTGCCGTCTGAGAACACAGCGAGCCGACGACTAGATTGGGGGGGGCATCGATACTTGCTTTTTGGTGGTCAGTTGCACGTACCCTGAGTTTTATGATTTTAGCTGTTTAAAGTGTACATTTCAGTGGCATTCAATACATTCACAGGGTTGTGGAACCATCACCTGTATCTCGTTCCGGAGCTTTTTCATCCCCCGGAACAAAATCCCTCGCCCACGAAACAGGCACGCCCCTTTCCCCCCGCCGCCAGCCCCTGGCGAGCGCTCACCTCCTCCCTGTCTCTGGCGTCACCCGTTCTGGACGTCTCACACGCGTGGAGTCACGCCTCTCCTCTCTCTTGCCCGTCTCCCTTCACTCAGTGGGCACGTCCGTGCCTCGCCCCTCTGGGCACTGGACTTGACCTGCCTGAGACTGTCAGGGGTTGGCTGGCGGCGGCACCAGCATCCCGGTCCTTATGCGGCCTCGGGCAGAAGTCCGGAGGAGGTGGGTGTTGGGGGGTGGACGTGCGGAGGGCTTCCTGGGGGAGGTGGTACTCATTTCTGTGCCTGTGTGGCCGCCCGCCCGGCAGCCACGGAGCCCCCTCGAGTGGGGCCCGGCACATGTTGGGTGTATTCTTTAGGATGGCCCAGCGTGCCCGCGTCGCCAGCCTGCTCGGGGCTCCACGTCAGTTTGCGGCCTCGGCTCCTGCCCCCGGGCCTTGGCTGGCGCTGGCTGAGCGCCAGCGAGCCCAGAGGAGGGGCACACAGGGCTCCCGGCGTCAGGAATGCAAGGGGAAAGCGGACTTTTATTGAGCACGTACTAGGTGCTGGGGCTGGGGCTGGGCGGGCAAGGCAGACGCAGGCCCGGCCTGTGGAGGAGAAGGAGGCTCGTTGTTTCAGAGCCAGACTTCAGGGCAGACGCCTTAACCGCCTGCGGTGCGAGGCCAGTGCTGCGGGCACACCCCGCCCGGGTGCCCCAGGCCTGCCGCGGCCTTGGAGTGAGTCCACCGTGGGGACAGAGGGCAGATGGCCTGGGACAGGTCGGCAGGCAGCGCCGCCGCAAGGCAGAGGAGCCGCTAGGGGCAGCGGGGTGGGCGTACGGCTTTGGACGTGTTGGGGAGCAGGCTGAGACCCTCGGCCATTTCCCACGTCATCTGCCTGCTTCCGGCCTTTCCCTGGACCCTCAGGGTCAGCTCAGGGTTACCGGGTGTCCCCCTAGCGGGAGGCACTCAGCCTTGTGTGAGAGGAGAGGGGGCCAGGGGTCTGGCCCTTTGCTCTTAGCCACAGGTGGCTCCCCTCGAAGTGGCCTTCGGGGCTCAGGGAGGCTCCATGTTTCCTACAGGACACCACAGGGGCCCGCGGGCCCTTGAGAAAGTGGCCCTCCTACGGTGTTAGCATCTGGCTACCTGCTCAGCCCCAGTGGGGAGGGTCGAGCTGGTGCCCGCATCTCAGGTGGGGGTAGCTCTCTGTGCCTCTCTGGGACGCGTGGAACCACGGGAACAGAACCCCTTCCCAGGGTTTCACCTTTGAGCGGTCCCTTCTTGCTGGGGCTCTCCTCCCCACGCGCGCCCTCTGCCCCTGCGATGGAAGCATTCTGGGAAAGGGGGCCCTCGGCCTTGCCGTCCACTCCCCCAGGCTTGGGGGCAGGGGCCACCATCCTGTCGTCCACACTCTGGAGTGCATTAGGTTAAGCATTGCCTGCTCCCCGCTCCCGTCCTGACACCAAGCTGCTGCCTCGAGTGGGCACCCATCGGGGCGGGTGAGGACACCTCCAGAGGGCCCGGCCTCTCCTGCCGGGCGGCGCGCCCCACTCTGCGGCTCGGGCCCCCCGGGGCCCCTGCCACGTGCTGCACTGTGAGGTCTTGGGCCCTCCTGGGTTGGGGCTGGGGGCCGTCTTTGGGGGTCTGACCTGGAGCCTCTCTCCGCCTGAGCGACGGCGGCAGCCCTCTGGGGCCCTCACGGTTTCCTGGAAGGAGTGCCCGGGGTCTTGGCTCCCAGCGGGCCTTGACGGGGGCGGGGGATGCCCTGGGGAGGCCTCACCTCCAACGCCCGCACGGCGGTTCCCAAACCTGAGAGTCGCGGGCGGGCCGCCAGCCCCTGCCAGCCTTGACCTGGGAGTCCTCGTGGGGCAGGCGCCAGGCCTAAATGCTGCTCCAGAACCTGCACCCACAGAGCTCACCCCCACCCCACGGCTGCCCGGGGACCGGTGGGTGCCGGGTGGGAGCCGCTCTCGACGGCAGTAGGCCAGGCCCAGGCCCAGCTCTGTTGTCGGGATTTTGGCCAAAGAAACGGCGACGTTGCGACCCTGCTGCGCGCGGTCTGGCCCGGCTCCGTGGGCGCGGGAGCCTCGCCCCCGCCCGTCCAGCCCGCTCCGCCTGTCACCGGGCTGGGTGTCAGTCGTGTGTCTCTGAAGGGCTTGAATTGGTTGCTCTTCTCAGCTGGGTAAACGGTCCCTTGTCCCTCTGTTGACACTGTGATTTGCTGAACAAACTCTCGCCGCACAGGTGGCACGAAAGGCCAGCCTCACCCAGCCCAGCCAAGGCCCCGTGCAGGCGGGTCCCGCGTCGTCACGTGGATCTTAGTGTGAGGGCGGTGGCCTGGGAGAGGGGCTGAGGGTCCGAGGCACGCTGGATGGGGCCGGGCAGCTGGAGGCTGGGAAGAGCCCCGGCTCTGGGCCTGGTGCCAAGGTGCCGCTCGGGCCCCGGGGCCGCCCCCTTCTCCGGGGATCCCTCCCGGCCTCCCGCCTCCTTCACCCCACGATCACGGGCCAGCACGCGTCACAGCCGAGCGGCGGCCCCTCTGCCGGGCCCCGGGGAGGCCCCCTGCCCCGTTTCAGCATCGGCCAGCCTGCTGGGCCCCAGAAGCTGCTGGGAGGTCGTGGCGCTGCCCTGGACCCTGGCCGCCCCGGCAGATCGTCGAGGGCCCACGGGGGGACGCGTGTGCGAGGAGGTGGGCGGCAGCCTCTGGGAAGATCTGCCAGCGCCCCAGCAGCAGGGCCTGGGGCGCGGGGACCTGCCTCCCACCATTTCCTCTCTGTTTCAGTTGTTGATAAGCGGAAACTGCACAGTTACTGGAAATGAGAGGTTTGGGGGACAAGCCAGAGTTTTGAGTGTGTGTGTTTTTCCCTGAGAGCTTTTCAGTAAGAGCAATGCTGAGCTAAAGGCGGGGCCAGGCAGGGGCCTGGCCACACTTCCGCCCCCTGGGGCCTCCGTCTCCCGTCTCCCGTCCGACCGTCCAGAGGGCTGGGGGAGGTGACTACCTCTGGGCCCTCTGCGTCAGCCGAGGGCCTCATTACCTGGCTCCCCAGGCCGGTACGGCTCCTAGGGGGCGGCCCCACAGGGCGGGGCTCCCCTCACTTCCTCCTCAGGGGTCAGGATGAGGGTGGCCCCAGGCCTGTCTGGTTGAGAGCCAGTCGGGGGAGGCCAGGCAGGGCCGTGTGTCCCGGCATCCACCACGGCAGGGGCCCAGACCACGGTGGCGTCCTCCCGGGTGGTCCAGGGTCCAGGGCCGGCACAGCGTAGGCACTCGGCAGGTATGTGGCGTGCACGCCCGGTTGAGGGCTGCAGCCGTGGGCACGGAGCAGGGAGTGGAGGCAGGTGGGCAGATCCGGGTTTCTGGAAGGCCCGGCTTGCAGGACACAGGGAGGCTCGATCTGAGCCGGTTGCCCAGCACTGGGCTTCCCCCGTTCCAGCACGCTGCTCCCGCCCGGCCGGGCTGGGATGGTGCGGTCATCCGTAGCACGGCCTGTGCTGGGCTGTGTGACCTTGGGCTGCTCACTCACCTCTCTGAGCTCCCCTATGAGAAGTATCACAGATCGGTCGCACGTGGCGGTCCCGTGGATTGACCCCGATGGGACGTGTCGGCTTAGCTTTACTCCACGCTGGAGCTTCTTCCTAATACTCCGAGGCCTCCTCCAGAGACCAGCCGAGCTCAGCATTTGGGCGAGGTCACGCAAGGGCAGAAGGTCATGCCCCACCCAAGAACCTACTGCTTTCCCCGCAGGGAAGAGCCCCCCAGACGGCCCTAGACCCACGCCAACTGGCCCAGGATGCCCGGCTGGCCCCAGGGTGTGACAGTGCAGGCCTGTCCCACGCAGGCTTGCGTGCAGCTGGCAGGATTCTATCTTCTGGTGTTTGCTGTGTCCCCCGGTGCCTTGGGGACTGTGCTGGGCCTGGGGTGAGAGCAAGGGCTATAAGTGGATGGCCAGGGGTACCATGGGCCCGTGTGCAAGCCTGCGGGGGACGGGAGCCGGGGGGGGGGCACGGGAACCTGGTGGTCTGCCTTGGGTGGGGTGGGTGGCAGTGGGCAGGTGGCCTGCCTGAGCTGGGAGAAGGGTCCAGAGAGAGGGGCGCTGGTGGGGTGGCCCTGGGATCCCACGGAAGCCTGCGCCCTGGGCTGCGGCTTAGTCAGGGGCCAGCTCTCCTTTGGCCTGGCCTGGGGCTGGCTGGCTGTGGCCTCCGTCCCCTCCGTCCCCAGAGCCAGACAAGACAGGAAGGAAGGCCACGCAGGCACTGTGGGTGAGGGTGGTGACAGGTGTCCGGCACTGGTGGGACCCTCCTGCTGCCCGGAAGGGGTGCGGGGGAGCCGGGGCCCAGAGCGGTCCCACCCACCGGCTGGGGGCTCCCCAATTCCCAGGCTTCTCACCCAGACACCTCCCCCCCAATCTGGGGTCTTGAGTTTCAGCTGATCTTGTGGGGTTGTAAGAATGCATTGTCTGCCCCGGCCCTCCCGGTCTGGGGAGAGCAGGCGGTCAGGCAAGAAATCCAGGCTGCGGGGGGCAGGGGATGGGGGACAGCTGGGGTGCAGGGGACCCACACATTCCTTCTCTACCCAGGGAGCTCCTTCTCGCCCTTTAGCTGCCTCTAGGGGGGCGGCTGTGCTCTGACTGCGCCCTGGTGGCCGGCATCAGGCCACCATTGGGGGCAGGAGAGGTTAAGAGCTGCATTCAAATCCAGGCGGTGCCGTGGGCATAACCTGGCTGAGCCCTGCTTTTCTCATCTGTAAAACGGACCCGGTGTGTCCTTGCAGGGCCGTTTCGAGAGTAAGACGGGATACAGCTGGCAGAGTCCAAGTAGGTCCGGGAGTTGGGGAGGGGTGTCCACAGTTTTCTTCATTCTGGGACCCATGTCAGGGGGTCCTTGGCGTCCTCCCCCTGCATTCTCGACCAGACGCTGGACACAAGCGGGGCTGCCCCCAGCGTCTGCCCTGGTCAGCGGGAGAGGACAGGAGCGCCTCCGGGCCACCCTTCCCTCTTCCTGAACCCCCGGGACGGCATCTGCTCCTGAGAGCAGAGGTGGGAAGTTGCAGAATGGTTTCTGGTTTTGGTGCGGAGCTCGGTCTGCAGTTGCTGACTTAATTAATCGAGTTTTGGATTAAGCCCTCCCCGTGGCGCCAGGCTGCGCGCGCATCCATCCCTTCATGGCGTCCGAGCGTCTGGGGACGCAGGTCTGGCTCCGTGCTGCTTGGGAGCAGAGACCCCCGGCAGCTGTGGGGACCCCTGGCAGTAGGGGCGGCAGGCTGTCCACGTAGGTCTCCGGGGGCCGTTGGGGTGAGCCCGGGGAAGGACGCGCGTTCCAGCCTTTCTCCAGCTTCAGGCTCCGTCTTTTGGGGGTGGTTGGTAAATTCCCCCGGCAGAGTGGGGGTGTTGGGGGGCAGCAGGCTTTTCTCACACGCCCAACAGCCCCCGGGGCTCTCTCGGGACAGCCCGTTCCGGGGACACCCTGGCCCTGCCGCCTGTGCCTTTTGCAGTGTCGGGGAGGGGGGGGCTGGCCAAGCAGCGGCCGTCCCTGCCCCATGGGTGGGTCTGGGTTGCCTTCTGCCCGCTGCAGCTGGGCCATCTCCGGGAAGCCGCTTGACCTCTGCACCGGCCCTTCCGTCCCTTCAGACGGGCAAGCCACTTCCCACGTCAAGGGTGGGGCAGCTCTGAGTGCTGCGGGGGGCCGTGAGCCACGGGAGGGCATTGTTTTCCCTGCAGTGGGAAAGGTGGCTTCCCGGGAGGACGGCTTCCGTCCCACACACAAAGCGTTTCCCCGTGCTCCGGCACTTCCTATTTCCAGCATATTTTAAACCATCCAAAGATGCAACTTGGGAGAAAGATTCAAGACAAAGAGCGGAGAGTGCTGGGGGCACGGCTGCTGGGGCCGAGTGCTCTCCACACCCCACCGGCCCGGGACCAGGTTTCCTCCTCCGCCCGCTGCTGCCGCCGCCATTCTGGGCTGAGGATCGCTGTTGTTCGGGGTTGGGGTCTGTCTGCACCAGACCTGGCTGGTCCCTTTCCAGGGTCCTCGTCCCTCTGCAGCCCTGACTGCCCTTCTCCTCCTTCCCGAGGCCCTGGGAGCCAGGGCAGGGACACCCCCGCCACCCCACCCCCCAGCCCCCGCAGCTCTGAGCTGCCCCAGCCCGGCGGCTGCACAGGCTGAGGGAGACCACAGCTCAGCCAGGTGCTGGCCGGGCCCCCTGCAGTCACTTCCCGGGGCAGTGGGGCGGCAGGTCGGGCAAGGGGGCAGCAGTCCCACACTGTAGCCCCCAGACCCACGGAGGGCCGACCACGCTCCGGGCTGACCCAGGCACACCCCGTCTGACCCGTGCCGGGGGGGGGTGGGTACCCCCTGATGCAGAGATGAGGGGAGTGCAGAGGGCCGTCTCCCAGGTGCCCCTCGGGCACAGCAGGTTCACAGCTGGGACCCAGCCTGTCCCTCAGACAGGTATCTGGACAGAGGATCCTGCAGGCTTGAAAGAAACCTGGGGACTTGGCTGTGGCTCGTCTTCCTGGGGACCTTGGGGAGGTGAGGGGCGAGGGGCCGTCGGAGTCACCGGGCGCCCTCTCACCCTGGCTCTCATGTCTCCCCGGGGGGCTCTGTTCCCCAGGGCTGAGTGGTCCTGGCTGTTCCCAGTGAGGAAGGACCCCAGGACCCCGGGTGGGCGCAGTGGGGGGTGGCCAGCAGGTGTCACCGAGCACGCACCCACACCTGCCGTGAGCGTATCATCCATTAGCAGCCGGTGCCTCCTGGAAGGTGTGACCCCTCAACTGGGATATGGGGGGCCTTGGACTGGCCTCTCCCCAAAGGAGCCCGGGACCGCCCCCCCACGCCTTTGCCAGGAACACAGTTGGGCTTCTTGACCCCGCCCCCTCTGGGGGAGGAGCTGGGGACCCAGAGTCTGGCACCTCCCTGTCCTGCTCCCTCCTGGCCTCAGTCTCCCTGTTCAGTCTGCAGGTGGCCCCAGTCGCCTGGGCTGGGACAGGGGTCTCAGAACCTCCCGGCCAAGCTGCCCAGGGGTGGGCGGGCCTGCCTGCCTGGCGGTGGGCCTTAGTGTTCTTTGTTCAGCACCACGGACCACCCCTGGGGAGGAACGCGGGTACCAGGATGAGCCATCCATGCTCCCCGGCCCCCGTCATCAGGGGCCCTGGTGACACTGTGGGTGGGAGGGTCCTGGGCAGAAGGCCTGTGAGAGGGGGCTGTGCTGGTGTGGGGAGAGGGCCTCTCGGCCGGAACCCACTGCAGGCGGAGCCGGGCCAGGCTGTGGGGTGGGAGGGGCCTTCGGCTGTGGGACCCCCCACTTGGGGACGGGACCCCAGGCCCTGACTCGGCCTCCCTGGGAGCAGGCGGCTTGGTGGCCCCCAGCTTGGGGGCGGGTGTTTGGGAAGGGTAACACGCACCCCCCACCCCCACCCCCTTGTTGCTTGTGAGTAACCACGCTGCCCTCCGCGGCCAGAGGAAACTTTGGACTTCAGAGGCTGCGGGAAGATGGGCTGGAACGGACGCTGGTGGAGGGGCTGTCCCAGGGGCGGGCGGGGGGTCTGCCTTCCCTGCTGCTCCGAGGACAGGTGGAGCCAGGTGAGAACAGGACAGCTGCAATCAGCCAGGGGCCCCTTCCCCCTGGGGCTCAGGGTGCAGGCTGCCTGTGGGGGTGCCAGGGCCCAGGGACCTGCAGATGTGGCCTCCGGCCGGGGTCACAAGCTCGTCCTGCCCGTCCTGGCCCCCAGGCCGCGTGGGGTGGGGCGGGGCGGGGCCCTCTGTGCCTGGGGAGCCCTTGCGTCCCTCACAGCTTTCCTTAAACAGGCGCACCTCCCCTGGTGCAGCGAACACGCTCCCGGGGACGCGTCGGTGACTTGCGTGCAGATCAAGTCCAGCAGCGCTGGCTAGAGCGAGAGTCTCCTCTGCTCACGTGGCCAGGTTGCCCCCTCGAGCCCCTCCCCGCGCTCACAGGAAACCGCGGCCCGGGGCGGGCGGGGCACACCACAGAGCCGGGGCTGGCAGAGCTGAACGAGGCCCCCCTTGGCCCCCAAAGTCCCTTTGACCGAACTGTGTCTCACGTATCCACTGGGGGCGCCCCCAGGATGCCCCTCCCTGGGGCCCCTGTGTCCCTCCTGCAGAAGGAAGGAGGGCAGCAGCATGTCACTGACCCCCCGCCCCTCCCGGCCAGGGTGCAGGGCCTGTGCCTCACCCCTGGCTCTGGCCCCCCCTGGACCATAAACTCCTTGAGGGCAGAACTGAGTAAATCCCTCCTCAGTACTGAGTCCCTCCCCCTTGGAATTGAGGGGAGGAAGGGAGCTGTCATCTGTCCCCTGGGGAAAGCAGATGGCCTGCTTAAATTAGAAAGGAAAACAGCACAATTTAGAATTAGTCCCGGGTGAAAGGGTGAAAGGTCGAGGTAACATCTGCCTCGGGATGCTTCTTTCCGGGGTTGCATTTCTATGGAGCAGCGGGCTGGCGGGGTGTGGCCGAGCGTCGGCACAGTGGAAATTTTGAGGCGGGAACAAAGCTCCAGGCTGGGGGGTGGGGAACGGACGACTGCAGCCATTTGGTACTCCTCCTCTGGGGGTGGGGGGGGCGGGCCCCTCTGCAGCCCTTCTCCTGGGACCTTCAGCCCGACCTGTCACTCCCCTGCCGCTGGCCAAGGGGGGCCAGGACAGGTCACCCCGCCCAGGCGGCCAGGCTGGTGTGTGTGGGGGAGAAGGCCAGCGGAGGAACAGGGGCTGGGGTGACCTCCTTCAGGAGGGGAGCAAGGAACGGGGAGCTGTCGTGGGCCCCAGGGTGCCAGGGGTGGATCCTATCCTGTCTGCAGGAGGCTCGTGCCCCCCCCCCGTCTTGGGTTCTCCACGTGGCCCCCGACGGCCCCTGGCCTGGAATCGCATGGCAGGTGTTGGGTGTGACTCCCCTCTCCAAGCCCGGGCACCTGTCCCCGCCGGGCACCTACACTGACCTGCCAGGACAGGTGTCGAGGACAGAATGGCCGTGAGGGGCCTGCCCACTGGTGCTGGTGGCCCTGGCCATGCCCGAGCAGCCTTACGGGGTCTCCGCCTTCTTAGGGACGGGCGGGTGCCGTGGGCGTCTCCCCAGGAAGCCCAGCGCTACAGCCAGGGTAGGAGAGAGGTGCAGACAGGTCTAGGGGACAGACGGGGCATGGCTGGGGGCTGGCCAGAGCAGGGACATAACTCGGGGGGGGGCGGGCGCTGGGGAGTGGCCTCCGGGACTGGCTGAAAGCTGCCCCGCCGCCCCCCAGCACCCCCCACCGCCCCAGGCCCGGACCCTGCCCGCCTGGCTCAGGGCTTCCTCCCCACCAGCTGAGGCTCCTGACCAGACCCCGGTCGGTCGTACCTCACACGGCAGCCCCACCCCCGGAGGCTGCCCCTCCCCCCGGCCCTGCCCACCCCCTGCCTGGGGTGCTGGTGGACGGCGGCCGGCCCGGGCCCGGCCCCAGCCCCGCAGCCGGCCCGGATGGGCAGCATGCCTTCACGGCAGCGTCCACCAGGCCTGGGCGGGAGTGGGGAGGACAATGGGCCCCTCAGCTGCCGCCTCCCCCACAGAGGGGCCCCCCTGGCTCCTGCCCCGCCCACGGGTTGGCGGCCGCCGCGCCCGGGCTGGCAGCAGCTGCTGCCCGCGTACCCGGCCGCAGGCGCACCTGCTCCCCGGCCGCCCTTTGTCCGCGCTGCCGACGCCTCATTTACTGGGTGCGTTTTCCCTCTCGCCGGCCCAGCGTGACACAGCCTCACCGGCCGGGATGCTCCCGGTCCAGGGGGATTCTCCCACAGTCCTCCACGTTAGGCCTCCCATTCAGGACGGGGCAGAGGGGGCTTGGTTCACGGGCACACTGCCCCGTGGCTGGAGGGTCTAGGGTCGTACACCCGAGTGGGCCCTTCTGGTCCGCTTGGGAACACGGCTGAGCAGGGGACTGCTCTAGTGGGGGCAGGTCCCGGGGTGCCCCCCGCCACCACCCCCGGGACCAATGATGGAGGCCTCGCCTGCAAGAAGGACGGTACTGGGCAGCCTTGTGTGGATTCCCCTCAAAGCCGTGGGGCAGGCCCGCCTCATCTTGCCCGTGCGGGTGGGCTTGCCTCCCGTTGGAGCTGGCGGGGTGGGGGCAGGGCCCAGAGGCGAGAGGGAGGCGTGGACAGGACTGGCTCCCATCCCGCTTTGATGACCAAGCACCCCCCTCTGTCCAGCACCCACCGCCTGCCTGCTCCGTCAGTAGCTGGGAAAGAAAAAAGAGCCTTTTCTCCAAGTGGGAGCTGCGGGCAGCTCCTGCCTGACAATGGAGGGCATTGAGAGGTGGCGGAGGTGCTGCCTCCTGGGTCTCCCCCCTCCCACCCCCAGGGCTCTGGGTTCCCAGTACCAGATGCCTTGGGGACCAGGCGGCCTGTAACTGGATCCACGCACAGTGGGGGTCACACCGCCTTCCCCAGGCTCCGGGGTGTGGCCTTGCAGGGGCCAAGGTGCCAGGGCGCCAGCGGCACGGGGGCCGCGTGCTGGGGTCTGTGCCCCTCACGAGGAGCCAGCCAGCCCCCCACCCCCTGAGCGGGCTGGCTCAGGCCTGAGTTACCTCCCCTGGACCCCTCCCAGAGGGCGGCTGGCTTTCTTTAAGCCAGTTGGTTTGGGACTTTTGGCTTCTGGCAACAGATGGTGGGCCGGAGTGGCCATTTTGCGTCCTCCCCGCCTGCCCTACCCAAGCCCCAGCCACAGATAAAAGGCTTCAGGGAGACAGATGCCTCCCAGGCCTCGGGGACAGGGGAGCAGCCCAGCTGCTGAGAAACGCACAGACCCCGGCCCCCGCAGACTGCCACCCGCCAAGCCTGGGGAAGGGCCTCTGCAGGGGCCGCCCCTCCCCTTCTTCCCTGTGCAGCTTTGATTTTAGCCCCCAGGGCAGGCCGGAGGGGAGGGAGTGGGGGCCTGGCATTTGTTGGCGGCAGGGGTTCTGGTTGGCTCGGGAAGGTGGGATGGTCTGCGCTCAGGAGGGCCTTCCCTTCATCCAGGGGACCCCAGGCTCCTGGCAGCGCCCCCTGCTGCCCCGCCGGCTAGGAGGAGGCCCCGCCCACAGGTGCCCAGAGCTGTGGGCCCAGCGTCGGGGCTGCCTTCTCAGGCTGCCCCAGGCTGGGGGCCAGGCCAGGAGCGTTCCACCTCAGAGGCTTTGCCGCTGGGAAGAGCGGTGCCTGGCTGCTCCCAGAAGCTTTCCTGAGACTTTTCCTCGAGTGCAGGGCCGCGAGGTGACCTCGCGGGAGCCGTTCATGGCCCAGCCCCCAGAAGCCGAAGCGACGGGTGGCCGAGGGAGCCCTGGGGTGGGGATGGCAGGCGCTGAGCCCTTCCCTGCAGGGAACGCGTGGCAGCGGCCCTGGGGGCAGGGGAGGCAGGTCGCCACCCTCCTGGCTCACCCGCCCCAGTCACGGCCCGGGCAGTGAGTACCCGGGGAGCGTGCCGGCCCGCCAGGGCGGCGCTCCTCCTGGAGCCCGGCTTCTCCAGCTGGGCAGCGGGTGTTTCTGCTGCTGGCTGACGTGGTGCGGACACCTGTCGCGAAGGCTTGACCGCACGATGGAAAAGCCGTGTCTGGGTGCTACGTGGGGGTGGGGGGGGATGGGTGCCAACCAGCAGGGTCCCCGGCGCATCAGACCCCTGACAAAGAGCTCCACGTCGCAGAGAAAATGGGAAGCCAGGCCACGTTGTTGGCAGTCCTTTCCACGTTTGCTATCCTATCGGCGTTGAGAGAAAAAAAGCTGTGAACTCTTCTATTAACCAAATAACGCGCACGTCTGTTACCGAAAAGCTAAAGAGGAGAAAAAGCAGGCAGGCCCCCGAAACTAAGGATTTTACAGAGCACCGTTCCCCTCGGCAGAGGACGGCCGTGCCTGCCCGTGTGGTCCCCTTCTCGGTGGCTTGCCAGGGTGCAGACAGACGCCTCCGTGAGTTCTGAAACCTACGCCGGCGCCCACCGAACACTCTGGTCTCTGGTTTCTCCAGTTAACGTAATCCCTTTTCTCGATGGAGGTGAAATTCAGCTAATGTAAAGTTAACCACTTAGAAGCGTACAGTTCAGGGGCGTCTGGCACGCTAGTGAAACTGGGCAGCCACCGCCCCCTCGGGTCCCAGAACTTCCCCGCGCTCCTCGAGGGGCCGCCCCCGGCTGTGCCTGCTGCCCGGGGTGGGGCCCCACCGACGCCGGGGCTGCTGGCAGGCGGCTGGCCGGGGAGCGGGCGCTCACTGCCCCGGTGTGTCTGCCGCAGCTGCAGCGGGGCCTTTGTGGGCCAGCGATGCCAGGCGCCCAACCCCTGCCTCAGCGCCCCCTGCAAGAACGGCGGGACGTGCCACATGGTGGAGCGCGACGGCCTGGTGGACTACACCTGCCACTGCCGCCTGGGCTTCTCGGGACCGCTGTGCCTGACGCCCCGCGACCACGCCTGCCTCGCCAGCCCCTGCCTCAACGGTGGCACCTGTGACCTGCTCACTCTCACCGAGTACAAGTGCCTCTGCCCCCCGGGCTGGTCAGGTGAGGATGCCGGCGGGAGACGGGGCTGTGGCGCTCGAGAGGGGTGGGCAGGCCCCGGCCCTCCCCCAGCTGCCCACGCAGCCGATTCCGGCCCCGCCTGTGTGGCTGGGGAAGGCTTTGCTCGGCTGTTGGGTCCATGATCCAGAAGTGGCGCAGAGGCCCCCCGCCCCGCCACCGAGTGTCCCCACGCCCCCCTGCAGCCCTGGAGGGCCCCACCCCTGCCCGCCTCTGTGAGCAAAGGAGAGACTCCCAGCTCCCTCCTGCCAGGAGCGCAGGCCCCCCTGCAGGAGCCGTGGTGTCACTGCGGGCACCAGAGTTTAAGAACACGGGCTCTGGAGGGGCGCCTGCCGCGTGCATATCCTGCGACGGTCACTCAGCCCCTAAGCTGTCGGGGTCCTGAGGTGTCAGGAGCCGACGCCGTGGGGTCCATCACCGGCTGGCACCTCCTCCGTGGTGCCCGGAGGCCGCCCCCGGCTCTCGGGGCGGCCCGGCGCGGGGAGCAGGGAGGCCAGCTGACCCCCTTCGCTCCTCCCCCCAGGGAAGACATGCCAGCAGGCCGACCCCTGCGCCTCCAACCCCTGTGCCAACGGTGGCCAGTGCCTGCCCTTCGAGGCCTCGTACATCTGCGGCTGCCCACCCGGCTTCCATGGCCCCACCTGCAGGCAGGACATCAACGAGTGCAGCCAGAACCCCGGGCTCTGCCACCACGGCGGCACCTGCCACAATGAAGTCGGCTCCTACCGCTGCGCCTGCCGTGCCACCCACACCGGCCCCCACTGCGAGCTGCCCTACGTGCCCTGCAGCCCCTCCCCCTGCCAGAACGGGGGCACCTGCCGCCCCACGGGGGACACCGCCCACGAGTGCGCCTGCCTGCCAGGTACCGCTCGCTGGCCCCAGCTGGGGGTGGCCAGGGGTGCCCAGGGTGGAGGGAGCACAGGGCTGGAGCAGGGCAGGCCGGGCCTGGGGGTGGACGTCCACTGAGCGCGGGTGATTGGAGGGCAGCCTTGGGTGTGGTGTAGGGGCGGGTCTGGAATGGGGGCCACCCATTAGGCACCCGCCCACCCACTTCTGCCCGGGCACCGGTCCGTCGTGACCGGGCAGCTGGGCCTGTGACCCCCAGTGCTCCTCCCCTGCCACCGGCCTTCTCCAGGCCACTCAGGAAGCCCTGAATCTTGAGCTCCCTGGGACCACGTGCACGTTATAGAGCTCTCCGCAGCAGCAGGCAGCGGCCCCCGGGCTTCCCGTTTCCCCGAGGTGGGGACAGGGAGGCTGGGGCTCGCGCGTCGCCTGCCCCAGCGGGGGCCCTTCCACCCGGCCCCGCTGGCCTCCCGCCGGTGGGGTGACAGTGACAGCACAGCCCCCCACCCCCCAGCAGCTCCGCTCTCCCTGTTGTGTGTCCCAGATGTGCCACCGTCGTTTTCATTTGAGTCAGTTTTGCTGCTGGTGATCTAAAAATACTAGTAACAACAAGACAGAGAGGTTTGACGATCTCTCGTCTGTCAGCTGCGCGCTGGCGGTTAGGCAGTTGGGCAGGAACGAGGAAGGGAGGGGTGTTTCAGGAGGGGGGCGGGGGATGAGGAGGTGGGGCTGGGGTTTGGGTGCTGGAGGGGAGCCCAGGGCCTGGCTGGCCCAGGGGTGAGCCGGGGGTTGCCCCAGCCCCCACGCTGCCGCGGCCCAGCTCGGCCCCTGCAAAGAGGAAGTGCTCTGCCCGCCCATGTCCATGAGCCCCGGGCCTTGTCACTGCAGCGGCCGCCTCTGCGTGCGGACGCCGGGCGCACGCACTTCCTGCGTGTCAGTGGCGCCCCCCTCGCTGCCTGCCTGCCGCGGCGCTGCTGGCCTGCTCAGCTGTCTACAGGGGGCCGGGCCAGGCGTGCCCCCCCGGTTCTGGGTTCAGATGCCTTCTTGGTGGTTGTGGGACCCCAGGCCTGGGACCTTGTGTCTGGCCACGTGGGTCAAGCGGGGCCGTGGAGGTGGGCGGAGTGGGGGGCCGGCCAGAGGGTGCTGCACACCGGGGCAGGTGCGGGCCCCACCTGGGATGGGGGAGGCGAGACCCATCCTGCTTTAGAACTCACCCTCCAAGGCCAGGGGGAAGCAGTACTTTCGGCCCACCACATACCAGTGGGTCTGGAGTGAGGGATCCAGGCTCCCGTGCGCTGGCCTCAGAGGGAGGGGCAGGAGGGAGTCCAAAGGCACCCCGGGAGGAACATTAATCAGTAACTGGCTGCAGGTTGGGCTATTGCCGGACGCCCCTTTCTGGGTTGATTATTGAACCAGTGGGAGTTGAATGGATTAATAGCTAACCGGCTGGCCGCAGAGTTGGTGCCGCAGAGGTGGGCCCGGGCTGGGGGAGGAGGTGGGCCCTGCCCGCGCCTCTGTTCCTGGGAAGCCAAGGGCCACGCCTGCAGTCCCCCCAGGACTGCCCACCTGGGTCCACTGTCTCCCCTCTCCGGTTCCCTGCTTGGGGGGCCCCTGGGCCCAGTGCAGCCCCGGCAAGGCAGGGTATCTGTGGCCGCACACGTGGGTGTTGCAGAGAACCCCCAGCGTGGGGCGAGCCAGCAGGCAGTGAGTGCCCAGTTACCGGAGCCACTACACAGAACGTCTTTTACAGCAGAACCTCTAGAACCCTGTAATCCTGGGTCCCTGTTTGTTCAGCTGGCTCTTTACAAAAGGATTCCTTAGAGGAACGTGTCGCCTGCCCCGGGCACAGGAGTGGGAAGGGTGGGGCGTGCACTCCGGGGGCTGTGAGGCGGGCATCACAGGGTAGGCCATGGAGGGGCAGCTCTCTGTCCAGAGCAGGGTGTCGTGGGTGCAGCGAGGAAGATGCCAGAGGCCAGGCTGAGCGTGGCAGGACGGTGAGGGCCGGGACACACGCTGCCCGGCCCCGGGGAGGGGCTTGACCGGGCCCCTGGCTCCTCCCCGCACCACAGGCTTCACCGGCCAGAACTGTGAGGCAAACATCGACGACTGCCCAGGGAACAGCTGCAAGAACGGAGGCGCCTGTGTGGACGGCGTGAACACCTACAACTGCCGCTGCCCCCCGGAGTGGACAGGTGCCCGCCCGGGGAGGCCTGGGTGGGCGCCACTGCTGCTGCAGCACACGCACGTGGCGGGCCGGAGCGGGGCCGAGAACCCGGTCCAGGCCGGGAAGGATTCCGGAGTGACCTGGGGCTGCCCCGCCGCCGGGCTCTCAGGCCTCCGCCCCAGCAGCCAGCACGGATGTGGCACCAGCTGGTCTGTGTGGGCCCTTTGCAGCCTGGCCCCGGGCAGCCCTGAGCCAGAATCAGGTCCCCAGTTTGAGCCCAGCTGCTGGGCAAGACACGGGGACGCTGGCCGGTAGGACGCCCGCCCCGCCCACAGACGAGCGTGGACCCTGGTGCACCTGTGCCTGCACAGCAGCCAGATGAGAGCCCCCTCTGGCGCCAGGGGTGCAGGGGAAGGAGTCATTCAGGCTGGCGGCAGGTGGAGGAGTCATGAGGGAAGGCTTCCTGGTGGAGGGGGCCCCGCGCCCCGAGGGGGAGGGCCTCGGCTGTGGTTGAGGGTCCGGAGGCGCCGCCCGGCCCGACGGTCCCGGCCCCCGCAGGTCAGCACTGCACCGAGGACGTGGACGAGTGCCAGCTCATGCCTAACGCCTGCCAGAACGGCGGGACCTGCCACAATGCCCACGGCGGCTACAACTGCGTGTGCGTCAACGGCTGGACCGGCGAGGACTGCAGCGAGAACATTGATGACTGCGCCAGCGCCTCCTGCTTCCATGGCGCCACCTGCCACGACCGCGTGGCCTCCTTCTACTGCGAGTGTCCCCACGGCCGCACAGGTGAGCGCCGACGAGGCGGGTTCTCTCTGCCCTCGCCCGGCGGTGGGCCCCCTCGGGTCAGGGCTCGCGTGCGTGGCCTTGCGCAGACACACGGACTGCAGGTTTGTGGGGGGGGGGGGGCCTGTGAGGGTGACCCCAAAAGGGGCCTTTCTGGGGTGAAGGGGCTGCCGGGGCTGGGGCGTCGCCTGCCGTCAGGGCTGCTGGCAGTGAACCTCCCAGAGTGACTCGGGCGTCATGGGACGGTCCACAGCATCACTAGCAGTGGCACAGTACGTGGGGTGGGGGTGGGGGTGGGGGATGGGTCCCGGTCCCTCCCTGGATAGCCGGGTGGGGGTGGACCCCGGCTGTGGGCAGCCCGCGCGTCCCCAGGCCAGGGGGCGGCGCCTCGGCTGACCACCGCCGCCCCGTATCCAGGTCTGCTGTGCCACCTCAATGATGCCTGCATCAGCAACCCCTGCAACGAGGGCTCCAACTGCGACACCAACCCCGTCAACGGCAAGGCCATCTGCACCTGCCCCTCGGGCTACACGGGGCCGGCCTGCAGCCAGGATGTGGACGAGTGCTCGCTGGGTACGGGCAGCCGAGGGGCAGCCGGGGCGCTGGGGAACCTGGTGGAAAGAGTCTGATGGGGGGGCGGGCACACCCCAGAGTGTTCTGGAGGCCAGCGTTCCCGGAGCAGCCCCTCACCATGCCGTGCCCGCCCACCCCCAGGCGCCAACCCCTGTGAGCACGCGGGCAAGTGTATCAACACGCTGGGCTCCTTCGAGTGCCAGTGTCTGCAGGGCTACACCGGCCCGCGCTGCGAGATCGACGTCAACGAGTGTGTGTCGAACCCGTGTCAGAACGACGCCACCTGCCTGGACCAGATCGGGGAGTTCCAGTGCATCTGCATGCCCGGTACGCGGCCAGCCTCCCGTCCGACCATCCGGGGCACCGCCCGGCAGGCGGGGGTGGGGAAGCCGCGTCAAGGCCGACGGACCCCAGGGAGCACCCCGGCCGCACCTCCTCTGCCCCCGGCCTCCGTGCCCACCCAGGCCGCGGCCCCCGCGGGTGTTTGGGGAGACCGAGCCAGGCCCGTAGGGCACAGCAGAGAGCAGGCCAGAGCTGGGCGGCTGGGCCGGCCCCGGGGAGCCGGCGTGGAGGGGGCAGGGCGTTCCCTTCCGCATCCCGAGCCCTCAGCTGCGGTGAGGGCCGCCGAGGCGGGTCGGGGTCCCCTGCACCCCTTGACCGCCCCGTCCCCGCAGGCTACGAGGGCGTGCATTGCGAGGTGAACACGGACGAGTGTGCCAGCAGCCCCTGCCTCCAGAACGGCCGCTGCCTGGACAAGATCAACGAGTTCGTGTGCGAGTGTCCCACGGGTGAGGCCGGCCCCAGCCGCGCCCGCCCCCCGCGGGGGTGCCCCACTGTCCCTGAGGGCCGCCGGGTTGGGTCCCCCAGGGGCTGGGTGGGAGGCTGCCGACTCTCACCTCGGGAGTGGGTGGGGTGTTTTCAGGCTTCCCCCAGCGGCAAGGCTGGGTCGGGCCGGGGGTCCTGGCCCCCAACCTTGCTGGGGAGCCGGGGCCCCAGCGACCCCCCCTTCCTGCCGGCGGGTCCCTGGGAGCAGCAGTGCTTGCCAACCCCCGAGGGGCCTCGACGGGAGGAGGTCTGGCCTGCCCTGGCCGCCCATCTCCGCCAGCCTGCAGTGGACATGATGCCAGGAGGGCCCGAGGAGCCTTTGGGGGCCCGAGTCTGTCCCAGGGGAGGGCTGGGGGCTGGGGGACGCCGGGCCCCGGGGAGGTGTCGTGGGTCAGAGCCTTGGATCTCCTGAGATGCAAAGCAACTGTTCCAGACACCGAGCCGGGAACCCGATTCTCAGCCCAACGAGGCTGTAGCCATAGCAACCGGAGTCAGTCTGGGGCAGAGGCCCCTGTGAGAGGGAGCGGGAGGCGTGTGACCCGAAAGGCGGGAGCTGAGAGGGGACGAGAAGAGAATGGGGGGTTCGCCCGGCCCCGGCCAGAGCACTCTCGGGGGGCCCTCCCAGGCACTCCCTGCCCCCGTCTGGCTGTGGGGCCACTGCGCCCATCGTGTCTGACCGCCGTCCCTCTCCCCGGCTGCAGGCTTCACCGGGCACCTGTGCCAGTACGACGTGGACGAGTGTGCGAGCACGCCCTGCAGGAATGGCGCCAAGTGCCTGGACGGGCCCAACACCTACACCTGCGCGTGCACGGAAGGTGCGGGCCGCCCCACTGCCAGGCCGAGCCGGGGGAGGGGGAGCAGGCGTGTAGGGTCCGGGGAGGGGGAGCAGCCGGGAGCTGAGGCTGGGAAGGGATCCCTCGTTCTGGGGCCTCTGGTCCCGGGGCCAAGAGCAAGGTGAGGCTTCGACCCGGGCAGTGGGGGACGTCCCCAGACATCCCCGGTCTCCCCCGGCGGGAGCGCAAGTGACTCTGGGTTGGTTGGTGGTGTCCCGGGATGGGACGGCCGCGTGCCCGGGGAGCAGCCCCACTTAGCCTCTCGGCCCCCCCGCCCCGCAGGCTACACGGGGCCCCACTGCGAGGTAGACATCGACGAGTGCGACCCCGACCCCTGCCACTACGGGTCCTGCAAGGACGGCGTTGCCACCTTCACCTGCCTGTGCCGGCCGGGCTACACGGGCCACCACTGCGAGACCAACATCAACGAGTGCCACAGCCAGCCCTGCCGCCACGGCGGCTCCTGCCAGGACCGCGATAACGCTTACCTCTGCTTCTGCCTCAAGGGGACCTCAGGTGCCTGGCCGGGGCCGCGGATGGGGCTGCGGCCGGGGCCGCGGCCGGGGGCGGGGACTGACCGCCTCTTGTCTCCCGCCGTCAGGACCCAACTGTGAGGTCAACCTGGACGATTGCGCCAGCAGCCCCTGTGACTCGGGCACCTGTCTGGACAAGATCGACGGCTACGAGTGTGTATGTGAGCCGGGCTACACAGGTGAGCTGCCCGGGGCTCGGGGACCCGCAGGGCTCTGTCCCCCCAGCCCGCGTCACGGCCTCGCTTCTGGGGCCCAGGCTGCGCTCACACGTCAGGGTCTCCGGGACGGGCCAGGTCTGGGGACTGTGGGGGCAGGATGGTGTAGGCCGCCTACCGCCCAGGGCCCAGCTGGCAGACCACCGGCTTTGGCCACGGTGGCGGAGACCACGGAAGGATCGGGGCTCCAGCCGGCACCGGACAGGCATCCCTGAGGCTCTCGTTCCTGGTCAGAGCCGGCCCGGCAGGCCCGGAGCAGAGCCAGGCTCCCGGCACACGTGCTTCTCTCCACGGCCCTCTGCCCTGAGGGTGTCCGGGGCCTCCTGAGCCTCAGCCCTCGCCGGCCAGCTCGGCCCCTGGGCCCGGGGAGGGGAGTTTGTGTGGGTGGGAGTCTGCGCCTCGGAAGGACCTGGGGAGGGGGTTTCACGGAGGGGGAGACTGAGGCCCCGAGGGCTGGGACCCACTCCCCGAGTCCCCTCCCACTCTCCCTCCCACGGGGGGGTGGGCGTGAGTGTCGAGCCGCCACCCCGTCCCACCGCCCGCAGGGAGCATGTGCCACATCAACGTCGATGAGTGCGCGGACAACCCCTGTCACAACGGCGGCACCTGCGAGGACGGCGTCAACAGCTTCACCTGCCGCTGCCCCGAGGGCTACCACGACCCCACCTGCCTGTCCGAGGTCAACGAGTGCAGCAGCAACCCCTGCGTCCATGGGGCCTGCCGGGACAGCCTCAACGGGTATGGGGCCGCCCCACACTCTGCATCCTCGGGAGCCCTGCCCCAGGGAGGCGGCCTGCTCGGGGGCTGGCGGCTGGCGGGCCAGGGAGGGGCAGTCGCGAAGCCCCGCACTGGCCAGCGCTGGGCCCCGGGCTGAGTGGGTGGGCGCCCCTCAAGAACGGATCTGCCGTTGGTGCCCTGAGATGTGCCGTCGGGCGCTCGCTCAGCTCCTGGTCTGAGCCCAGCGCTGCCCTGGGCTCTGTGTGCTCACGGGCCGGCGGGCGGGCCGCAGTGTGCGCTCGCCAGGCAAACACGTTTGTGTCGTGGTCTCAGGCAGGGTTTCTGTGACATCGCGGCGTGATGAGGTGATTGTTCTGGTCTTTGTCCTGGTTCCTGAAATCACTCAGATCTATAAAAGCGGAAGGAGTATCTTTTGTTATTCGTCAAAGCCCCTTTCAGGCACACCTGAGGATGAGGCTGGGTGCCGGGGGACCCGTGTGATGAGGGGGTTGGATCTCTGAGCCCCACCCTGACCTCCAAGGAGGGGAGAGGGGCTGCAGCGTGAGTTAATCACCAACAGCCCAGTGATCTAAATTGGTCACGCCTGTGTGAGGAACCCTCCATAAAAATGCAAAGTGCAGGAGTTCAGAGAGCTCCCCTGTCGGTGAACAGGTGCAGGGCGGCGGGAGCAGCTCTGAGCCCTTCCCCGTACCTGGCCCTGTGCATCTCTTCCATGGGGCTGTTCCTGAGTTTCACCTTTTATAATAGACCACGAATCTTGTAAGTAAACTCTTTCCTGAGTTTGTGAGCCATTCTAGCAACAAGGAAGGTGTCCGATTCATAGCTGTTCGCTCAGAAGTACAGGTGACAACCTGGGACTTCAGGTCAGTGTCTGACTTGGGGCCGGTCCTGTGGGAGCGAGCCCTATCTGTGGGGTCTGCGCCGACTCCAGGTAGCTAGTGCCAGAAATGAACTGTGGGATACTCCGCTGGTGTCCCCAGAGCTGGAGGATTGCGTGGTGTGGGAAACCCCCTACATACGTGGCGTCGCCGTTAGAGCGTGGAGAAGCTTACTTTTAGTTTCTGACACCCATTATGTGCCTGGCACTGCTCTGTCTGGATGGGGCCGTGGACATGGGCAGCGACCCCGTGCCCCCGTTTGGCACAGAGAGGGTAAGCACACCGTTGAGGGCCACACAGCGAGTGAAGGGTGGAGGGCCTTCTGACCACTGCCCTGAACTGGGCACTGTCCCCAATCTAGGTTAACAAACCCTCACCACCGTCTTGGGCAAGGTGGGCTATCTGAAGGTGTCTAAAGGACCGCGAGGGTCAGAGCAGACTGGCGCCTCCATCCAATCAGATCACAGGAAGGTGGCGGAGCGGGGAGGGCCCCCAGCCTAGGCCCTCCCCTCTTGGGCCACACCTGAGCTGCCGCGTGGTCGCCTCTGCAGGTACAAGTGTGACTGTGACCCCGGGTGGAGCGGGGCAAACTGCGACATCAACAACAACGAGTGTGAGTCGAACCCCTGCGTCAACGGGGGCACCTGCAAGGACATGACCAGCGGCTACGTGTGCGCGTGCCGGGAAGGCTTCAGTGGTGAGTGGCGTGGGGCTCCTGGCGCAGGGCGGGCCCCCCGGGGCGGCAGCACGGAGCCGGGACACAGCTCCAGCCACCGCGACCCGTGGCGGCTCCCTCCCTGGTGGGGGGGGGGCGGTGCCCGCTGGCGTTGACTCCAGGCCCCAGGCTCAGCGCAGGGCCCTTCCTCCACACCAGGTGGGACCTGGCCACAGCACCCAGGGTGACGGCCACACTGACTGCTGTCCCTCCCTCTGCAGGCCCCAACTGCCAGACCAACATCAACGAGTGTGCGTCCAACCCGTGTCTGAACCAGGGCACGTGTATAGACGACGTGGCTGGGTACAAGTGCAACTGCCTCCTGCCCTACACAGGTGGGGGCGGGGCCTGGGCTGCCATGGGGGCGGGGCCCGAGGGGTGCGCAGTGGCTTTCGGGGCTGGCCTCGTCTGCGTTGCTCGGCGGGCATCCCGAAGGCTCTGCTCTGTACTTGGGCCTGGCCACATTAGGGCCTCGCCCTGCAGGTGTCATTGCCAGGTTAGCCCACAAAATACCGGGTGCCTGGGAGGAAGTTTTAGCGTACGTAGGTCCCAAGTATTTTATCTGGTGACGTGGCCCCCTTGGTGGCAGAGCTGGGCCCGGGCTGTTGGCCTCCACGGCCCAACGTCCGTGCTGCCTCGGGCCCCCGGGGGCCAGGCCGCCCTCCCCGTCCGCTGGCCGGGCCTGAGGGATTCCTTTGATGGCGGGCCCTCTTTGTGTGGGGAAACAAGGAGCCCTCTGTTCCCGCTGAGAGCAGCGGGAGACTCGTCCCCGAGCATCTCAGCCTCTGCCACTGGCCTGGCCAAGGGGATCGCGAGATATGGTCCCTTCCTCAGCAGAGATTTGCCAAGTGTTGAAGAAGAAAAGTCCACAGCGACTAGGGCCACCAGCCCCACGGGGAATGGGCAGAGGGTGCTGCCACTGGGGACGGTTGTGGCCCCCAGCGGTCCTGAGAGCGCCCCGGCGGGCGGGGTGGGGCCCGTGACTGCGGTTCTCACGCCATCGGGCGGCCCGTGGCCAGAGCGGTGTTGGACCAAAGCTGGGGAGCTGGACTTTCTCTCTGGCACCGGTGAGGAAACTCTCCCCTGGTGGCCGCCCAGGGGCTTCCACGCCCAGGGCTCACCCGAGGCCCTTTCGGACACGTTGACATTGGGGGCTGGAGAGCCGGCGGGGAGGAGCCGGCCTGTGCTGACCCGCTTCCCGTCTGCCCGCTTCCTGCTTCCCGCTGCACAATTGTCGGAAACTCTAGCGAATTTCCTGCCTGCCCCGGTCGCCGTGGAAACCGATAGAAAGAAAGGCCCTGGGCGATCACACCCGAGGGCCGGGGAGATAATGGACCCCGGGGAAGATAACGCTTCCTCGAGGCCTCAGGACTCAGTCCCGTGGGCTGTAAACAGGAAGCCCTGCATAGGGCTTTCAGGGAGGAAAAGTCACCCAGCGTGCACGGGGGTCTAGCGAGACTCCCATCCCCGTCCCAGGGGTCCTGACACCTCACCCGCTGCTCCCCTGATAAGTAGCCCGTGCTCGGGGCTGAGGCTGGCACGTCCCCGGCAGCGAGGGCTCGTCCCCTGCTGTCACAGCCTTTGGTCAGTGGCCTCCTGCGTTGGGCGCTTGCTGCCCTTGACACAGAGCCCCTGGATCGGCCCCCAGGCCGCCGGCTCAGTGCAGGGCCCTCTGCTACCAGGGGGTGAGGAGGGGGCGTGAGGCCGAGAGCAGGTCCAAGGCCCCTGTGACGTTGTGGGGGGCATCGGTCCCAGCCCAGCCCCTGCCCCACCACCTGCCGCGGGGCAGGGGATTCTCTGGTTTGTGTTCGGGTCCTGACTCAGCCCGGTGCTCACGGGGGGGTTCCAGTGCCACTCCGTGTGCCCCCCTGCGGGGCAACCGAATGTGCTTTGGCGGTAGAAGCACCCACAGGCGGCGGCCGCAGTGGTCTCCGTCAGGTGGTGCCTCGGGGCGTTGACCCTCCGGGCCGGGGCTCCCCGCCTGTGCCTCTTCCCCTCAGGAGCCGCGTGCGAGGCGGTGCTGGCCCCGTGTGCCCCCGGCCCCTGCAGAAACGGCGGCGAGTGCAAGGAGTCCAAGGACTACCAGAGCTTCTCCTGCGCCTGCCCTGTGGGCTGGCAGGGTGAGAGCCAGCGAGCCCAGGAGGCGCTGGGACGGGCAGGGTGGGAGTCCCGGGGAGCCTGGGCATCTGTAGAGCAAGAGGTAGTGAGCTCCCCGTCCTCGGAGATGAGCCAGCGGGCTGCAGAGCCCTCCCAGCCTCGAACGTCTGCGTCCTGGCTCGGCCCCACGTCGGGGGACAGCAAGTCGCAGAGCCCCTCCTTCCCGGGACGCCCCCAGAGGACCATCCCGCGGCTGCGGAGGCCCCGCTCCTGGGGGGCGGGGGAGAGTCCTGTGGGGAGGGGGCTGAGCTGTGACAGCCCCCTCTCCCCCTCCCCCAGGGCAGACCTGCGAGATCGACATCAACGAGTGCGTGAAGAGCCCGTGCCGCACCGGAGCCTCCTGCCAGAACACCAACGGTGGCTACCGCTGCCACTGCCAGGCCGGCTACACCGGGCGTAACTGCGAGACGGACGTCGATGACTGCCGCCCCAGTGAGTGGCCGGCCGTGCTCCGTCCACCTCGGAGATGCTCAGACCTGTTTCCCCACGGGGGGCTCGGGGCAGGGAGCTCGTCGGGGTCGGATGGGAGGGTGGACGGGGCGGCACCCGGGTGCGGGGTTGGCGCTGGCCAGCTGGACCCCCCAGGAGGGCGCCTGGTCAGGGGCCGGAGGAGGTGCTGGGGGGGTGGCTGCTGTTGACCAGCGAGGTGTTCCCACGTGGTTCTGGAGGCTCTGGAGCCAGGTTGCAGGCTTCAAGCCCATCCCGGCATCTCCCCACCGGACTCCAGGGCTCCTCCCCCAGGGCCTTCCCTGCCCAGGTCCGGCGTGGCTCTTATTCTTGTCGCGACCCCCTGAGGAGCGGGGCTCTCAGACCCCTGGTTCACGTGACCTTGGCGTCCGGAGAAGCCGAGTATCTCATCTGGTGTCACTGGCGAGCAGGGAAGACTGACTGCAGCCTTGCTTGGTCTCACTGTTAACCCCGGGTGTTCTCCTCGTCCTTGTGGCCTGGGGACCGGGAACACGTGGCGGGGGGGTGGACCCCAAGCCCGTGACGCAGCCTGCCGGGTCAGGGGCTCCTGGCCGGACACCGTGGGGACAGTGCCAGGGTCCCCGCGGCTTCCACTGCCCTGGCAGCGGGGGTGGTGCCCGCCCATCAGGCCTGCCCTCCCTTCCTCTCCCAGACCCGTGCCACAACGGGGGCTCCTGCACAGACGGCATCAACACGGCCTTCTGCGACTGCCTGCCCGGCTTCCAGGGCGCCTTCTGCGAGGAGGACATCAACGAGTGCGCCAGCAACCCCTGCCGCAACGGCGCCAACTGCACCGACTGCGTGGACAGCTACACCTGCACCTGCCCCGCGGGCTTCAGTGGGATCCACTGTGAGAACAACACGCCTGACTGCACAGAGAGGTGCGTGGGGGCTGCGGCCACCGGTGTGGGCGCCGTGCAGGGCGGTGCCGGGCCTCAGGCGGACGTGGGCAGGCCGACGGGCCGCAGGGCCGCACGGTGTCCGGCAACCTGCGCGCCGAGCAGGTGTCTGCCTGGTGGGCACACGGTGCCAGTCGGGTTGACTCAGATGCTGTTCCTCCTGAAAGAGCTATTGTCCGTTGACCCGCGTGACTTAGAAGCAGGAACCCTGGTGGTTTATCCTGAAGAACTGGTGTTCCTCCTTCTATTAGACCGAGGGCCTTGTAACCCATCTTGTTTCCTCGTTTGCCTTGGCTGCCAGGAAGCTCAGTGTGGAAGCTCATCCCTGGTTTCTGACATAACTGTCTCCCGTGTTGTCTGTGCAATTCCGGTTTCTGCCTATTTTTATATTAACCGCTATATACCGCGTGTGTGATGGAGCTCCTCTCAGCGTGAGTTACAAGACGGCAAAGGAGGGGAGTATGACATGGTGTGAGAATTTGAGGTCCCTGGCCCTGTGCTGGCGACCTCCCGGGACTCCTGTCGGCTGACCTCAGGGAGGCTGTTGCTGGCCTGTCCCGGCACTCAGACCCCTTCGGGCACTGATTCGAGGGGGAGACGCCAGCGTGGAGGTACCTGCTTCGGCAGGGTCCTGCTGCCCCCACCCCCGCTCACCGCCGCCCCCCCCGCCGCCCCCCCCCCTCCAGCTCCTGCTTCAACGGCGGTACCTGCGTGGACGGCATCAACTCCTTTACCTGCCTGTGCCCGCCAGGCTTCACGGGCAGCTACTGCCAGCACGACGTCAACGAGTGTGACTCCCGGCCCTGCCTGCACGGCGGCACCTGCCACGACAGCTATGGCACCTACAAGTGCACCTGCCCGCAGGGCTACACTGGCCTCAACTGCCAGGTGAGTGCCCAGCACTCGGCGTCACAGCCACCCCGCTGGATCCCCCTCGCCTCCGCTCCAGCCGGCTTCACCAGCCTGGGGTGCGGGTGAGAGGGCCGGGCTCAGGGGGCGGGGGTGGCTCCCGGAGATCTGGGCTGCCGGCCTGGGGCCCAGCCCTGGGCTGAGCTGCCAGATAAGGAGTCAGAGGGGAACTTGAACTCAGGTAGCAGAGGTTTATGGAGCAAGAATGAGGCCCACCGGATCTGGGGGAAGACGGCTAAAAGCCAGTGTTTTCATAGGAAATACGTAAAGCTATTAAAGATGTATAGTCATTGGAGATTTTCACATAAAACCTCAGTTACAAAAGAGCTGTTTACTTCTTAAGAAAAATTTTCCTTCAAGGAAAGGCAGCTGGGAATTCCCTGGCTGTCCAGTGGTTAGGACTCTGCACTTTCACTGCCAAGGGCGCGAGTTCAGTCCCCAGTCGGGGAACTAAGATCCCGTAAGGTGCGTGGCGTGCCCCCTCTCGCCGCCGCCAAAAAAAAGGGCAGGGCAGCTGGTGGTCTGGATTCACTGAGGGCCCGGAGCAAGAGAGAGACCCTCGCCCCAGCCCCTGGCGGTTCCTGAGCAGGGGGCCCATGGGCCTCGGGGTCCATTTCTGTAGGATGGGGTCACGAGCCACCTTGGGTGAGAGGCTCTCTGGCGCATGTGTGTTCCCCTGCCAGGTGGGATGGGCCCCTTGGGAGTTGCGGGTGGGGGCGTTGTGAGCGAGGCTGCCCCCTGCCGTCCCCAGAACCTCGTGCGCTGGTGTGACTCCTCGCCCTGCAAGAATGGCGGCAGGTGCTGGCAGACCAACGCCTTGTACCGCTGTGAGTGCCACAGCGGCTGGACCGGCCTCTACTGCGACGTGCCCAGCGTCTCCTGTGAGGTGGCCGCATGGCAGCAAGGTAACCGGCCGTGTCCCGACCTGGCCCGGGTCTCCCCGCAACTCCCGGGTGTCTGTCCTCTGAGGTCAGGAGGTTTGCTGTCAGGCGGGGAGCCCAGGCCTCATGCTCCGTCCGCCCTGCCCCCTGCAGGCATCAATGTTACCCACCTGTGCCGGAACGGAGGGCTCTGCATGAACGTGGGCAACACGCACCACTGCCACTGCCAGGCGGGCTACACGGGCAGCTACTGTGAGGACCAGGTAGACGAGTGCTCGCCCAGCCCCTGCCAGAACGGGGCCACTTGCACCGACTACCCTGGTGGCTACTCCTGCGAGGTGGGGACCCGTCCCTGGTGAGGGTGCGCGTGTCTGGTGTGGGTGTCGTCGAGGGCGGGGCCCTGGGCCGGGAGCCGGTGCAGCCGGGAAGACCAAGCCCGTACACCTGTACAACGTTCAGTCTTATTAAGGGAGGGCTCGGTAATCAGGAAGGACTGCCCAGAGGAGTTGTCCTCTGGCGGGGGCACGGCAGCACCTGGAAGAGGAAACGGGACGGGGTTTCCCCTCCCCCAGATTTGCCCCAAGGCCCCCACCTCTATGTGGGGAACCGGGTCTAACACCCACCTTGGCCGGTAGTAAACTGCAGCTTACTGGGGTCCTTCCCGGGGTCTCCACCTGGGTCCGCCAAATGGGAGGAACCCCCAGCTTTGCTGGGCAAGAGGGCAGCTCGTGGGCCCCATCAGCCTGCACAGGGAGCGGGGGGCTCACTGAGCCACAGGCCCGCCCCCTCGCCGTCCCCCTGCAGTGCGTGGCTGGCTACCACGGGGTGAACTGCTCCGAGGAGGTCAACGAGTGTCTGTCCCAGCCGTGCCGGAATGGGGGCACCTGCATCGACCTCACCAACACCTACAAGTGCTCCTGCCCCCGGGGCACTCAGGGTAGGCAAGGCCGCACCCGGGAGGGAGCGTGCGGGCCGTGGCCGGCGTCCATTTCCTGGGCGTCCAGGCTCCCTGGTCCTGACCGCTGGCCGGGGGGCGCACCTGTGGCGGGGGCGGGGAGCAGCCAGCAGCCGCACGGGGTCTGACGGTGCCTGGGCCTGCAGGCGTGCACTGTGAGATCAACGTGGATGACTGCAACCCCCCCATCGACCCCGTGTCCCGGGGCCCCAAGTGCTTTAACAACGGCACCTGCGTGGACCAGGTGGGCGGCTACAGCTGCACCTGCCCGCCCGGCTTCGTGGGCGAGCGCTGTGAGGGTGACGTCAACGAGTGCCTGTCCAACCCCTGCGACGCCCGCGGCACCCAGAACTGCGTGCAGCGCGTCAACGCCTTCCACTGCGAGTGCCGCGCCGGCCACACCGGTGGGTGCCGCCGGCCGGGGGCAGGGAGCCGTGCCCGGGTGGGGGTCAGCCCCTCACACCTGCTCTCGTCCCCAGGGCGCCGCTGTGAGTCGGTCATCAACGGCTGCAAGGACAGGCCCTGCAAGAACGGGGGCAGCTGTGCCGTGGCCTCCAACACCGCCCGCGGGTTCATCTGCAAATGCCCAGCGGTAGGTACAGCCGGGCAGGCGGTGGGAAGGGTCCTGTGCGGCCAGGAGGGCTCCCTGTTCTGAAGGTCACAGAAGGACGCGCCCGCTTGGCGCACCTGGGGTACCGAGGTGGCCAGAGAACCCCGCCTCCCCCCGTCCCACACACGTGCCGGAGGACAAAGGGTGGCCTGAGTGTCTGGACTCCAGCCTCCTCGTTCCCTTCGAGACCGTGTGTTTTGTGTCAATAAACTTTACGTTTAGAGCACTTTTATAGAAAAATCGTGCAGAAGGAGGGTTCCCACGTACCCCCTCCCTCGACACACCTAGTTTCCCACTTGTTAGCTACTTGCCCTCACGTGGAACATTGTTACCACTTACCACCAGCATTGATACACTGTTAAACGATCCACACTGATACATTAAGTCAAGTCTGCGCTCCTGTGGTGTCTGGGTCTGACACACGTGCAGTGTCACACGTCCACTGCTGCAGGATCACGTGGGTTTGTCGGAGCCCTAAAACTGCCCCACGCTCCCCCTGTGCTCCCTTTTCCCTCACTCCTAACCCCTGGGAACCCCTGAGCGTTTTATGTTGACTTTCTTTAAAGGGTCCGGCTCCCCGGGGAAAGGGGGATGGGGGGATGCAGAGGCACGGCCAGGCCTGGGCGGGTCCCCGGGCATCTGGGGAGCCGGCCCACCCCGACACCCCCCGTGTGGCCCCCTCCCGGCAGGGCTTCGAGGGTGCCACGTGTGAGAACGACGCACGCAGCTGCGGCAGCCTGCGATGCCTCAACGGCGGCACCTGCATCTCGGGCCCGCGCAGCCCCACCTGCCTGTGCCTGGGCCCCTTCACCGGCCCCGAGTGCCAGTTCCCTGTCAGCAGCCCCTGCATGGGTGGCAACCCCTGCTACAACCAGGGCAGCTGCGAGCCCACGTCCGAGAGCCCCTTCTACCGCTGCCTGTGCCCCGCCAAGTTCAACGGGCTCCTGTGCCATATCCTGGACTACAGCTTCGGCGGTGGCGTGGGCCTCGACATCCCCCCGCCGCAGATCGAGGAGGCCTGCGAGCTGCCCGGCTGCCGCGAGGAGGCCGGCAACAAGGCCTGCAGCCTTCAGTGCAACAACCACGCCTGCGGCTGGGACGGCGGCGACTGCTCCCTCAACTTCAACGACCCCTGGCAGAACTGCACTCAGTCCCTGCAGTGCTGGAAGTACTTCAGCAACGGCCGCTGCGACAGCCAGTGCAACTCGGCCGGCTGCCTCTTCGACGGCTTCGACTGCCAGCGCGCAGAAGGCCAGTGCAAGTGAGGCCCACGGGGACGGCCGCTCTGCACCGCGGGGGCCCCGGGGCTCACGGGGCAGCACGAGGGAGCCGTCCGCTCACGGGCAGGGGGAGGGCCCGGGGCGCGGGCGGAGGAAGGACCCTGAGCACGCGGGCAGGGCGGCGGGCGGGCAGGTGCTGGCCGAGGGTCCCCGGGGGCCCGGCGTGGAGGGAGCCCTGAGCGTGCCCGTGCCCACAGCCCCCTGTACGACCAGTACTGCAAGGACCACTTCAGGGACGGGCACTGCGACCAGGGCTGCAACAGCGCCGAGTGCGAGTGGGACGGGCTGGACTGCGCGGAGCACATGCCCGAGCGGCTGGCGGCCGGCACGCTGGTGCTGGTGGTGCTGATGCCGCCCGAACAGCTGCGCAACCACTCCCTGCACTTCCTGCGCGAGCTCAGCCGCCTGCTGCACACGAACGTGGTCTTCAAGCGCGACGCCAGCGGCCAGCAGATGATCTTCCCCTACTACGGCCGCGAGGAGGAGCTTCGCAAGCACCCCATCAGGCGCTCTGTGGACGCCGGGGCCTCGCTGCTCCCGGGCAGTGGGGGCGGGCGCCGGCGCAGGGAGCTGGACCCCATGGACATCCGCGGGTGAGTGCGCTCCCGCGGGGCCCCTCCCACCCCCGCAGGCCAGGCCCCGCCCCGACCGACCGGCAGGGCCCTCCCCACGGCGCCACGCCACGCCCACACCACGCCCCCCACGCCACGCCACGCCCACGCCGAGCGTAGCGCTCTTCCCACTACATGGTGAAAGAGACCCAGGACTTAACGGGGCCCGTGAGGGGTGAGGGGCAGAGACAGCATTGCCCCTGGGGGGCCTCTTCACCCCATGGCCCATGCCCTGGAGCCTGGGGGCAGCTCTCGGGGAAGGATCAGGCTCTTAACATCTCCTTCCTTCCGAGATGAGGAACAGGAATGCTCGTGGCGCTCAAGGGAGCCACGGGGCCGGGGGTGGGCGCGCAAGCTCTCTGAGGAGAGTCTGTGATGAGCAGCCACGTGTGCCCTGCTGGGGCGGACGCGGTGGGCCGGCAGCGGCGCTGTCCACCTCCAGGGCTGTTCCCGTCCAGACCCAGCTCCCCGCCGCCCCAGGCTGCCCCCTCGGCTTCTGGGAGTGCCTCAGACCCCGGCCATCAGGGTGATGCCACCGGAGCCAGAGCTGGTCCTTGGAGGCAGTGGGCTGGGTGGACACACAGGGAGGAGGCCGGGGCCCGAGCCCCCTGACCCCGGTGTGCCCCCAGGTCCATCGTCTACCTGGAGATCGACAACCGGCAGTGCGTCCAGTCGTCCTCCCAGTGCTTCCAGAGCGCCACGGATGTGGCCGCCTTCCTGGGCGCGCTCGCCTCGCTGGGCAGCCTCAACATCCCCTACAAGATCGAGGCCGTGCAGAGTGAGTGGCCCGCCCTGCTCGCGCAGCCACCCTCCCTCGGGAGCTTTTGTGTGTGTACTGGGAGGGGTCCGCCTGGGAGGGGCTGCCTCCCAGCTCTCCTCCAAGATGCTCACGTCTCCGTGCCATTTGCCACCCACGGGGGTGTCACGCCATCCAGAGTTTCGGGAGTGCTTTGCTGGCGTTTTCCGCCCCGCACTCTCTCCCTCCCCACGGTGACAGCTGTCAGCGAGGCTGGCCCAGGGGAACCAGCACATCCACCAGAAAGTGGGAGCCTTTTTCTCGCCCCACCCGTTCCTCCTGATTTTTCTTTGTTGGGTATTATTTCAAAATCATTACAGCTTTTTTTTAAAAAAAAAAGGAGGGAGAGAGAAAAGAATTGATCGGTGTCATGTGAAGTGTTGAAGTTTGTATCTCGAAAATCCCCCTAAATCCTTTGTCTTAACAGCTCAATGCAAGTGCAGTGATTTGAAGTTGGCTAATCCTTCTCCCTTAAAGGAGAAAAAAGTAAAAGCCGTCTCCAGATAGCCGGCTGGTGCAGGAGAGAATTTAGCGATAGTTTGCAATTCTGATTAATCGCGTAGAAAATGACCTTATTTTGGGGGGCGGGATGGAGGAGAGTGGGCGAGGAGGCGCCCGGCCGCGGAGCCAGTGCGCTGCCCCCGGCCGCCAGCCTGCCTGGTAGCTTGGCCTGATGTCCGGGCGCCCGCCCGCGGCCCCTGTGCCCGCAGGTGAGACGGTGGAGCCGCCCCCGCCCCCGCCGCTGCACTTCATGTACGTGGCCGTGGTGGCCTTCGTGCTGCTCTTCTTCGTGGGCTGCGGGGTGCTGCTGTCGCGGAAGCGCCGGCGGCAGCATGGCCAGCTCTGGTTCCCCGAGGGCTTCAAGGTGTCGGAGGCCAGCAAGAAGAAGCGGCGGGAGCCCCTCGGCGAGGACTCCGTGGGCCTCAAGTTAGTGGACGTGGCCGCGGCATCTGGGGGACGTGCGGGAGGCGGGGCTGCCTCCTGTGGACCCGCGGGCCCCGCCTCAGACGCCAGGCGCGGGCAGGGCCCCGGGGGTCTCCTGGGAGCCCCGCTCAGCCCCGCCTCCCCACCCCCTCACTCCCAGGCCCCTGAAGAACACCTCGGACGGCGCCCTCATGGACGACAGCCAGAACGCGTGGGGCGATGAGGGCCTGGAAGCCAAGAAGTTCCGGGTGAGTTGGCGCTCCAGGGCCCCGCCCCCGGCCCCCCCCCCCGCCCCCAGCCCTCCCGGCCCCTTAGGACGTGGCCCTCTGCTCGACCCTCTTCCATAGTTCGAGGAGCCCGTGGTCCTTCCCGACCCGGATGACCAGACAGACCACCGGCAGTGGACCCAGCAGCACCTGGACGCCGCTGACCTCCGCGTGTCCGCCATGGCCCCCACGCCGCCGCAGGGCGAGGCCGACACCGACTGCATGGACGTCAATGTCCGCGGGCCGGGTAGGTGCCGCCAGCCCCCCGCACCGCCCTCCGGGGCTCCACCCTGGGGCACCTAGCCGCTTCGGGCAGCCTGCTCTTCCCTGACCTCGTCACCTGCCTGCCCCCCTCCCCTGAGCCCTCGGGTTCAGTACCTGGAAGCGCAGCTTTGCGGGGATGAGACCTTGGAGGGGGTGGGGACCCCGGGGAGTCGCTCAGCCTCCTCGCTGGCTCCCCCCTCTCGGGGTGACGGTCTCAAAACTCACTCTGCCCTCCGAGTTAATTTCTTGATCCAAACGCTTCTTTTGAGACCCCAAGGTGTTGGTTTCCTAACCACCCATTTCTTACACGGCCTCTCTCCTGGGTGGGCTGTTGGTGAAGCTCTCGGGCGGGTCAGGAAGCCGAGCGGCGGGCGTCTCTGTCGCCCACCGGCCCGTTGGAGCTGGACTTGGCTCTGCCCTCGGGGAGCTTGGATGGACTGCGTTGGCCCCGGGCAGGGTGGTCTCCGTGGGCCGCGTGTCCACAGGGCTGCCCGCCCGCCCGCTGCGGACCGTTGTCACAGTCCCCGAGCAGCTGCTGGGGGCCGGCCTTCCTGACCAGGCCCCGCCCCTGTCCCGCCCCTGTCCCGCCCCTGCAGACGGCTTCACGCCCCTCATGATAGCCTCCTGCAGTGGAGGGGGCCTGGAGACGGGCAACAGCGAGGAGGAGGAGGACGCGCCCGCGGTCATCTCGGACTTCATCTACCAGGGCGCCAGCCTGCACAACCAGACGGACCGCACCGGCGAGACCGCCCTGCACCTGGCTGCCCGCTACTCGCGCTCCGACGCGGCCAAGCGCCTGCTAGAGGCCAGCGCCGACGCCAACATCCAGGACAACATGGGGCGCACCCCGCTGCACGCGGCCGTGGCTGCCGACGCGCAGGGGGTCTTTCAGGTGGGCAGCCGTGCCCGCGCCCTTCTGCTAGCCTGCGCCCGCCTTCCCTCCTTGTGGGCGGGCCCCGGAGCCCTCGTTCCAAGCGTGGCCAGAGCAGGGGCAGCTGGCGTCTCCCCCTCTTCCCTGTCTCAAGCCTTTGCACCCTGAAGGGGGCCCAAGGCCGGGTAGGGCATCAAAGCCCCGTGTCGTCCTCGCCGGGGAGCCCGGCTAGCCGCGGTCCAGCAGGAGGCCGTGGGGGCCTGCGGGAAGCGGGGCCTCCTCGCCTTCACCCAAGACAGGCTCCGTCCCCTGCGTCTGCCCCCCCACCTGCCTTGCCCCTCCCTCCGTGCTTTGGCTGGAGGCGTTGCCTCTGGCGGTGGGGAGAAGGGTTGGAGGCTGCTGTTTGCTGCCTGTGGACCGGGAGCTCTGGCCTTGCTGGGGGTCCCAGGACCAGGGTGGATTAGGGACTTGGATGCCTGGGCCTCTGGGGAGTGTCACTGGCAGAGGGTGCTTTGAAAGCCGCCGGCTGGCCCCCCTGCCGCAGACCAACCAGGCTCTGGGCAGTGCTGCTCTGCACAGACGGGCAGGTAAATAGGGCACAGATGGGGGTTTGAATTTAGTAATTTTTGATGCGTCGACTTTCTATGGAAGTAAGAGATCAAGGACGATTTAAACGAGCCCCTGGAGGCAGGCCCTGGCGAGTTTGCTCTGGCAGAGTCTCTCTGGCGCTTAGAGACATGAATTCCCACAGGCGCTCGTTTCACAGGAGTTATAGGCCCGTCCCACACGTGGCTTGGTCCCCAGCTCCTTTCACCCACGAGCAAACGGTGACCGTCCTCACGGATGCTCTGGCCCTGGCCCCTCTAGCGGCGGCCGGTGGTGCCCCTCCTCCCCAACTCCATGGCCGTCCAGTCTCGCTGGGGCCACTTAGACCCCAGGAGGGGCTGCTTCCGCGTCAGGGATCGGATCCCAAGCATCTGTCCCAGGTGGGGGCCTCGCACTCACACTGGCCGAGCCTGAGACCTTCCCTGTCGCCTAGATCCTGATCCGGAACCGAGCCACGGACCTGGACGCCCGCATGCACGACGGCACAACTCCGCTGATCCTGGCCGCCCGCCTGGCCGTCGAGGGCATGCTGGAGGACCTCATCAACTCCCACGCCGACGTCAACGCCGTGGACGACCTGGGTGAGCCAGGCGGCGCCCAGCCCGCGGGGGTGCCTGCGGGCACCTGCTCCTTCCTGACCCGCCCTCTGCTTCCCTCGCAGGCAAGTCCGCCCTGCACTGGGCCGCCGCGGTGAACAACGTGGAGGCCGCCGTCGTGCTCCTGAAGAACGGGGCCAACAAGGACATGCAGAACAACAAGGTGGGCTGGGCTGGCGAGTCACATCCCCCAACCTCACTCTTTTCCAACTGGCAGACCCCCAGGCCGGTGACTTCAGCTCCTGGGCCTCAGCTCCCTAACCTGTAAAGTCCCAGCAGGAGCCCCTGGCACACAGATGGGGACCCCTCAGCGAGTGCCTGTGTGTCGTTGGCTCTCCCGCCCTCCTTCCTGCCGTATTTACGGGTCCCCTCTCAAGCGCAGGGCGTGCGTCCCAGCGTAGCGAGGAAGCAGCCGCAGCTGTCCGCTCTCTGTCACCGACCTGGACCCCACCCCTGTCCTTGTCGGTCCTTGGGCGGGGTGGGGTGACCCAGATGGTACACGTTGAGTCAGGAGGCTGGTGGGCATGGGGGGACTCCGTGCTGGGAGGCGCCCGGGTGTCAACGCGAGTGGCCACCTTCTGCGCCTGGACCCCCACCCCCGTCTCCCTCAGCGTTGCCGCAGTCTGTGCCCTGAGGCTAAGGAGGCGCTTGCCTTCCTCCCCAGCCCAGTCTGACCCCACGTCTCCTGAAACTTGTCGCTGGGCTCCTTTGCGTGTCCAGCCCCACCCCATACTTCACGGAGCCCTGGTTGCATTTCAGACTGTGCTGGGGGAGGGGCGCAGGGGGCGGTGTTGGGCCCAGGAGCTCCTGAGTCTGCGGGGGGCAGAGACGTGATCCCACCTCCCGTTGGGGAGACTCAGCCTCGGAGACGGAGGGGCTGTGGCCGAAGGGACTGCTGTGGCGAGGCAGCGACCGTGGCCGAGGCCTTGTGTGTACCAGGCAGGCGCCACGAGGCCTCACCCCCCCACCACCCCCGCCCAACAGCAGCCTCGGGGGCATACGCGGCACGTCCGCCGTACGGATGAGTAAACCAAGACCCAGGGACAGAGCGAAGATGTCAGGGTCCCTGGGGCACCGTGTGGTGCCCACGGATGCACTTTAGGCATCGCCGAGCCCCTGAAATTGTGGCAGGGTTTGCGTCTGTGCAGGTTTGGAGGGAGGGAAGAGGGGCCACAGTCTGTTAGATTTCCTGTGGGGCCTATGACCCCCGGAAAGGTGAAGCTTTACTGATTTAGAATCTAGGATCCCGCAGACCGACTCCGGGTGGGTCTCAGAAGATGTATTTAAAGCCTTTTGTGTTAAGACTTAACAGGCCAGGTAAAGGTAGCATGCTGGGGAGGGTCTAGATGAAGTGCCCCCCCCACGCCCCCGTGGCCGGGAGGAGGGGCCCCGACCACCGGTCCCTCTGGTGACAGGTGACCTCCTCACCTGCCCCCCGTCCACTTCCCCAGGAGGAGACGCCCTTGTTCCTGGCCGCCCGGGAGGGCAGCTACGAGACGGCCAAGGTGCTGCTGGACCATTTCGCCAATCGGGACATCACGGACCACATGGACCGCCTGCCCCGCGACGTCGCGCAGGAGCGCATGCACCACGACATCGTGCGGCTGCTGGACGAGTACAGCCTGGTGCGCAGCCCCCCGCTGCACGGCGCGCCCACCCTGTCGCCCCCGCTCTGCTCTCCCGGCGGCTACCTGGGCAACCTGAAGCCCGCCGTGCAGGGCAAGAAGGCCCGCAAGCCCAGCACCAAGGGCCTGGCCTGCGGCGGCAAGGAGCCCAAGGACCTCAAGGCGCGGAGGAAGAAGTCCCAGGACGGCAAGGGCTGCCTGCTGGACGGCTCGAGCGCGCTGTCGCCCGTGGACTCCCTGGAGTCCCCCCACGGCTACCTGTCGGATGTAGCCTCCCCGCCCCTCCTGCCCTCCCCTTTCCAGCAGTCTCCCTCTGTGCCCCTCAACCACCTGCCCGGGATGCCCGACGCCCACCTGGGTGTCGGTCACCTGAGCGTGGCGGCCAAGCCCGAGGTGGCAGCGCTGAGTGGGGGCGGCCGGCTGGCCTTCGAGGCGGGGCCGCCACGCCTCTCCCACCTGCCCGTGGCCTCCGGCACCAGCACGGTCCTGGGTGCCGGCGGCAGCAGGAGCTGTGGTGGGGCCGTGAATTTCACCGTGGGGGGAGCCGCAGGCCTGAACGGCCAGTGCGAGTGGCTGTCCCGGCTGCAGAACGGCCTGGTGCCGAACCAGTACAACCCGCTGCGAGGGAGCGTGGCGCCGGGCACCCTGAGCCCGCAGGCCCCCGCCCTGCAGCGCGGCGTGGTGGGCCCGCTGCACGGCGGCCTGTCTGCCACCGCCCTGTCCCAGATGATGAGCTACCAGGCCCTGCCCAACGCGCGGCTGGCCGCCCAGCCTCACCTGGTGCAGCCGCAGCAGCAACAGCAGAACTTACAGATGCAGCCGCCGAACATGCAGCCGCAGGCACCGCAGCCACACCTCGGTGTGGGCTCGGCCACCGGCGGCCACATGGGCCGGAGCTTCTTGGCGGGGGAGCTGAGCCAGGCGGACGTGCAGCCCCTGGGCCCCGGCAGCCTGGCGGCGCACACCGTCCTGCCGCAGGACAGCCAGGTCCTGCCCACGTCGCTGCCGGCGGCGCTGGCCCCGCCCATGACCACCGCCCAGTTCCTGACGCCCCCCTCCCAGCACAGCTACTCCTCCCCCGTGGACAACACCCCCAGCCACCAGCTGCAGGTGCCCGAGCACCCCTTCCTCACCCCGTCCCCGGAGTCCCCCGACCAGTGGTCCAGCTCGTCGCCGCGCTCCAACATCTCCGACTGGTCCGAGGGCATCTCCAGCCCGCCCACCAGCATGCCGTCCCAGATCGCCCACGTTCCTGAGGCCTTTAAGTAAACAGCCGGCTGCCCCCAGGGACCCTGTGCTTCCTTTCCCAAGCCCTGCTGGACGTTCGCGTGCGCTCCGTGGATGTCGGGGCCGACCAAAGGAGCTTTTTTCAAGAAATGTGTCTTTATACAAAATAAGAGGACAAGGATTTTTAATTTTTTTTTTTTTTTTTTTTTTAGTATTTATTTATGTACTTTTATTTTACCTGGAAACACTGTCTTTTTATTTATATGTACTGTTTTGTATATCACCAGGTAGCAACTTTTATCTGCTCCAAGAAAATAAACTAGTTCTCAATCATGATTGCCCGGCTTAGGATAAAGATTCCTAGGTGTTTGTAAAATATAAACAAAGATTCATGATTTCCAAATGCCATTTATTTATTGATTTCCTCTTTTTTTTTTTTACTCCGAAAAGAAATGTCAGAGAAGGGAGGTTTTTGAGCCAGCATTGTTCAAAAAGCTCCGGGGGTGCCTGGGCCTGCTGCCGTTTCCCCAGACAGCTCCCTCAGCCCTCCTCCAAAGCCGGACCACTCCCCCGACGCACGCTCCCGGGACCACCTGCGTTTTGCGAGAAGATGCATCTAGAGAGAGAAAAGCAGACCCTTTGCTCCTTTGGCACATGGGTTAATTTGCATCTAAAATAGGAAAGTAACGTGAAATGATGTGGTTTATGCGTTTCGGTGTTCTTTTAAATGACTTTTTTAAAACATGCTTTTAAAAATGTGTTCTTGGGGTATACCAAGGGTACATTTCATGGTACCAATCATGAATCTTTGTTTCGGGTTCAGTATTATGTAGTTGTTCAATGGTCTTGTGAGTTCTTGTTCTTTCTGGAGGCTCCCAGGCCCCCCCGGGCCCCCGCTGATATTTAAGCATCGTGCGGAGTGAGAAGTCAGAGGTGTGGTACCCACCTTGGACCCCACGTTGGGGAGGCCTACCCCTTTCTGGGGAAAGACACTGCCTGGGCCACCCCGTTGGAGGCGTCTCGACTTGAACTGCGTCTCCCGGGTTCAGCGGAAGATGGGCTGGTGCTCCTGGGGCCCGAGCGCGGATGGGCCCTGTCGTTATAGGAGAGTTGGAGAAACGTGGGCAGCCTCACTGCTCAGAGACCCTCGTGCCAGGGCCCCGGCGCGGCTCAGTGGGGCGCTTGGGGCGCCCCTCCCGGTTCGGGGTGGGGCGTGCGCCCGGGGGAGGGAGCAGATTCTTACATTGTCAAGTATAAGCCTGTGGCAGAGTAAACGTCTGTAAATACATTTCTAAAGGGGGATTTTGTTTAAGAAATCTGATTGAACAAATCTGTCAGGGGTCATGTTGGTAAGGGATGTCAGAACCCAGGCCCCCGACCGGACCTGCAGCTGCCGAACCGTAGCTCCTGAGAGCAAAGCCAGGGAGGGTCCGGCCGCCCACGGTGTTCGGGCAGCTGCGCAGGCCTCGCCGGGCGCAGTGCTGGGCCACCCCTGGTGGGCATGACCAGACACTTCTTAAGATGTTGCTTCTTACCGTGTTTTATAAAATAGAGTGTAGTTTACATGAAAAGGAAACTTTTTAAAAAAGTTATCTACATGCAAAACTGCAGGTGATGAAAATGATGTATTTTTTTTCATCTTTTTTGTTAGCTGATTTGCAATAAAAATGATTCTGACGGTCGTCCAGATTTTGCTAAACTCGGCTGTGGTGCTGGCTTGCTTTCTGAGAGGGAGGAAGAACGGGGCAATCTGCTCCGAAGTACCTCCTGATGGGAGAGCGGTGGTGAGACCGCCCAGCCCTGGCCCATGGGCGCCGGTGTCACTCTGTGCGCTCGGAAGGTGTCCAGTGTCCCCTGCCTACCACGGGGAGGCAGACACCCCGCAGGGAGCCGGGCACATACAGCCCGACACCAGGCTCTGGGCTCTCCCAACTGTCTGGGCCACGCAGGGCGAGGCACCACTGACCAGGCTGGGGGCCACGGCCCGGGGGCCGCTGCGGGAAAGGGGGGCACAGGGAGGGGCCGGGATGCCACGGGAAGGAGTCCAGACCCTAGCGTGAGGTCAGGGGGGGAGCCACTGGAACAGCCGAGCAGGGGCACCACGGGGGTGACCCCAAGGGGTGCAGGCTGGCCAGAACCATCGGCTCAGGAATCCTGAGTTGGGCCATCAGACGCCCACGTGGGCCTCTCCTCGTCCCACCTGGCCTGGGCCCTCCTCTCACCTGGCCTGGGCCCTCCTCTCACCTGGCCCCGCCTCTTCTCTACCTGAGCCCACCCCTTCTCTACCTGGCCCCACCCCCAGGCCAGTGGCTTCAAACCAGATTTTGGTTTTTTAATTAAAAAAAGTTTTTTTTAAACTTTATTTATTTTTTGGCTGTGTCAGGTCGTCGTTGCTGCGTGCGGGCTTTCTCTAGCTGTGGGGGGGGGCTACTCTTTGTTGCGGTGCACGGGCTTCTCACTGCGGTGGCTTCTCTTGCTGCAGAGCACGGGCTCTAGGCGCGTGGGCTTCAGTAGTTGTGGCTCGCGGGCTCTAGAGCACAGGCTCAGTAGTTGTGGCGCACGGGCTTAGTTGCTCCGCGGCACGTGGGGTCTTCCCGGACCGGGGCTCGAACCCGTGTCCCCTGCATCGGCAGGAGGATTCTTAACCACTGCGCCACCGGGGAAGTCCCCAAACCAGCTTAACAGAGAGTCCGGTGACCCCCTTCCACTGCAAAGTGCCGCCTGCCCCTGGGCCTGGCCTATCCAGGCACAAAGGTGAACCCAAGATTTCCTCACTGAGTTTGGATGCTTCGTTCCTGGGACAGGAGGTTCTGGGAAGTGGAATACGGCAAATGGCTGAATTTTCATCTTCGGGGGGCGGTACTCAGCCTGAATTCTGCCCAAAGAACACCCACACCGCAAAATTACCCTCCTAGGTGTACACTTGAGAAAAGTGGAAACAGACTCGCACAAGTGCATCCGCACCCGTGCTCACAGCAGCCAAGAGGGAGGAACAAATGCCCATCAGCTGCCAAATGGATGAACCAAGTGTAGCAGGCCCACACTGTGACGGTTCATTTTATGTGTCAGCTTGCCCGGGGGGCCATTTGGCCCAACGTGAGGGTGTTTCTGGATGAGATTGGCATTGGAATCTGTGGGCTGAGTAAAGCAGACACGCCCCCCCCCACGCGGGTGGGTCTCACCCAATCAGGTGAAGACTTGAATAGAATGAAAAGGTCGAGTCAGAGGGACGCCCTCCTGCCGACCACCTGAGCTGGGACATCAGTCTTTTCCTGCCTTCGGATTTGCACCGAAGCATCAGCACCCCTGGTCTCGAGCTGCTGACCACAGATCTGGGGACTCTGGAGCCCCCATGATCGTGTGAGTCAATTCTTTGTCATCAGTTTCTTTATGTATTGATACATCCTGTTGGCTCTGTTTCTCTGGAGAACCCAGACGAAATACGCATGTGATGGAATATTATTCAGCCACGAAGAAGAATGAGGCTACCGACACCTGCTACAGCACAGCTGCGACTCAGAAACAGCACGCTGAGCGAAAGAAGCCAGACGCTAGGGGCCACACGCTGCTGCGTGGCCGCGTTTGTCTGAAACGCGCAGACTAGGTAAACCCACGGAGGCAGCCCGCAGACGAGTGGTTCCCGGGGCTGAGGGCCGTGGGGGATGGGAAGCGACTGCCCGGTGGGGCTGGGGTGTTACGTTGGGTGACGAAGCGCTTTGGAACTTGATAGCGGTGGTGGCTGCACATTTTTAATGTATTAAATGCCATTGAATTTACTGTAAAACGAGTAATTTTATGTTCTATGAGTTTTACCTCAATCAATTATTTTTTTAAAAGAAAGAACTCCTAGCGGTGTTTGCACTCCCAAGAAGTTCACTGGGGTTGTGGGGTTCCCACAGATGCAGCAGGACGGGCCCCGGGGGACCCACGGGCCACGAGGAGCCCCTCTCTGCTACCCAAACCTTTGGGGCCTCAGCAGCAAGGAGACGGACGCCATCTCCTGTTTACACGGGGCATGCCTGGGACCTGGCCCTGCCCGTCGCTTTGCTGGCAAGGTTCTGGGGGGAGGGGCAGCTGCGGCCACGGAGCAAGGGCTCTGCCCTCCCCTGCCCGAACCTCCCCTGGCCCTCAGGGACTCAGCCCCCAGCCGCCCCCAGGCTCGGAAGCACTGGCGGAGGTTCTGCAGGCCCCAGGGTGCCCACCGGACGCCGAGAGGGAGTGTGCAACGCACCTGTTTGTCCCGCTGGGACCTGAACCTGCTCTCGCTGACCCGGCTCCCCTGCCGACCGGCCTCCCTCCAACTCGCCGGCGTCCCTCCAACTCGCCGTTCTCATCCTGGACGTGCAGCCCGACTCGGCCTGCTCCGCCGGCCCCTCCTTGGAAGGACCCCTGCCTGGCCACCATGCACCTCCCAGGGAGGACACAGCCCCTCCCTCGGGGCTCAGCCCACCCAAGACACCCTTGGCTTGGGGGTCTGTCCTGGGCCGACTTGTGTCCTCCCAAAAGTCACACGCTGAAGGCCTAGCTCCCCGGACCTCAGAATGTAGCTGTGTTTGGAGATGGGTCTTTAAAGAGGTAATTAAGGCAAAGTGAGGTCGTTAGGGTGGCCCTAAGCCAACGTGACTGGTGTCCTCGTACGAAGAGGCGGTCGAGACACAGACATGCACAGCGGGAGGGGTGAAGACGCAGGGACAGGGTGACCACCTCCCAGCCCGGGAAAGAGGCCTCAGGAAGTCAACCTCGCCAACACCTTGATCTCGGCCTTCAGCCCCCAGGACTGTGAGAAATGAATTTCTGTTAAGCCACTGGCCTGTGGTACCTTTTTTTTTTTTTTTGGACCACGTTGTGAACTTGTGGGATCTTAGTCCCCCGACCAGGGATCGAACCTTGGTCCCGCCAGTGAAAGGCCTGAGTCCTAAGCCCTGCACCGCCAGGGAATCCCCTGTGGTACTTGTTCCGGCAGCCCTAGCTGGCTGTTAACAGAGCATACCTCTCAAGTGCCACACGCATGTCCACATCCCCAGCGGCCCCAGCCAGCTGGCCCTGGTGCTGCCCTGGCCCCTCCCCCTCCTCAGCAGGTCACTCCCCAGGGATCTGGAGACGCACTTTTCAACATGCAAAACACATGAGGTTGACACAGAGCTGCCAATCCCAATCCACCCTCCCGATGCTCCCTTCCCTCCTGACTGCTTGTGGTCAGGGCGACAGGGGCCGGTGGCGGGGCGGGACCTTCCTCAAAGCATCCAGGGTGGTTTAGAGCAGCCCCGTCCCACAGAAAGGTAATGCAAGCCACATGTGCATTTCAAAGACTTTAGCAGCCGCATTAAACATAAAAAGAAACAGGTGAAGTTTATTTTAAAAATACAATTTAGTTAATCCAATAGATCCCAAATATTATCACCTCAGCCTGGAATGGACATAAACAGTCAATGGGATATTTTGCATGCTTTTTGGGGGGGTAGGAGGGGGACTGTGTCTTTGGAAGCCCGTGTGCGCCCCAGGCTTACAGCACACCTCAGTTTGGACTGGTCACAGCCCCAGGTGCTTGAGCAGCACACGTGAGCACAGACACCGTGTCGGACGGCTCGGATTTAGACCGTCACAGCGGCCTCTCGGCACCTCTCAGCCCTGCAGGAAAGCCTGAGGCCCATCACTGGCGTGGGGTCAGCTCCACCTTGTCCCCGAGTGAGCCCCAAAGGAGGCTCTGCACCCCTCTGGCCAGAGCAGAGACGGGACCCGTGGGGGAGGAGGGACAGCATTAGGGCCCACAGATAAACAGACTGGCAGGGCTACTCCACACCAAGAAGTGAGCAGAGCGTCTCCGGCCTCCGCGCTGCTTGGGGGCCGGGGGCCGCGCTGGCTCTCTTTGCTGAGAAAGGCTCGCTTCCGGAGAACGTCCGCAGTGAGGCCGCGCCTAGCCGCGGAGCTGGTGTCCACTCTGCGGCCGCTTCGCAGCCCAATGACAAATCCTTTTTGGGTCAGCCCGATCCGGAAACCACAGCCAGGAGCCGTGCTGGAGCAGGCCAGAGCGTCAGCGGACAGAAAATGGAGAGCTTCCTACGGTCACGTCTTGTGATGGGGCCCGGGCATAACAGCAAAGGATTATTCTGTTCAAGTATTTCATTCAGAAATCTAAACAATGTGGTCCAGATTGACCCCAGGGCAAATGGACACCCAGAAGCACTGTGTCCCGAAGGGTGTCTGACGGGTTTTGGGTCAGAGGATCCTTTCCTGCAGGACCTCTTAGGCTTTGAAATGATGGTGTGGACCGTGCATCGCCAGGAGGGAGCGCATGCGCACTGGTTCCCAAACGGACTCACCCATCACAGACGAAGGTGCGACATTGGCCGGGCACGGGTCAGGAGATGCTGCTCCTAGTGACTCCGTCTTCAGGATGATTCAAGAAACCACACTGGTTGCCACCGTGCTGCCCGATCTGTGTCCCTTGTGTCTCCACCTTCCCGGGTGCAGCTGTTGCACCGCAGGCAGGTGACTTCTTATCTCCGAGACTGTGTCTCAGGGGTAACGTGGGAACTGCTCTGAGCCAACCTCCTGGGCTTGTGGTGGGGCCAGGACCTGTCAGGTCGCCGACGTAAAGCTCCTGGCACGAGGTAAGGACTCAGAAATGGCACCGAGTTCTACAGCTGCGCTCCCTGCGCTGCCCTGGGGAAGCGAGTGCTCGCTCAAGCCAGGCAGCAGCCCCTTTCAGGACACGTGACCATCCCCGTTCAGGACGGAGAAACCCAGGCTCCACGAGGTGACAGTCTGAGCTCCAGAAACGTTATTTCTGTGTAACACAACAGATGCTGCGTGCGGAGGGCCTCAGAGTTACGTCTTTTGCTTTTTCACACACCCTCGAATGTGTGGCCCTCCCTGCATCACACAGTGATGCGTTATCAATACTTATCATGAATCTGTAGTTGTGTATAGATTCCCGATATTCACTGCAAATCTCTGTACAGGCACACCTCCGAGATATTGCGGGTTCAGCTCCAAACTCCTGCAATAAAATGAATAACACACTAAAGGAAGTCACGTGAATATTTTGGTTTCCCAGTGCATGTAAAAGTTATGTTTACACTAGACTGTAGTCTATTAGGTGTGCAATAGCATTGTGTCTGAAAAACAATGTACATACCTTAATTAAAAAATACTTTATTGCTAAAAAATGCTAAGCATCCTCTGAGCTTTCAGTGAGTCATAGTAATAACATCAAAGATTACTGACCACAGACACCGTAACAAATATAATAATAAAGAAAAAGTTTGAAATATTGCGAGAATTACCGAAATGTGACACAGAGACAGGAAGCGAGCAAACGCTGTCGGAAAAACGGTGCCCATAGACGTGACGGACGCAGCGTTGCCACAAACCTTCAATTTGTTAAAAAACGCAGTATCTTTGAAGCACAATAAAGTGAGGTGTGCCTGTACCAGAGCTTTCGTCACCCTGTTTTGGCATCTCTTCAATTTAAAAAACAAGTCTTGGGACTTCCCTGGTGGTCCAGTGGTTAGGACCACGCTTTCACTGCCAAGGGCATGGGTTCAGTCCTTGGCCGGTGAACTAACATCCCGCACCTGGTTGGGGAACTAAGATCCCGCAAGCCGCGCCAAAAACCAGACAAACAAACAAAACCAAAACGAGCCTTAGAAAAGTGTGTGACGTTGGGGCTTCCCCGGTGGCGCAGTGGTTGAGAATCCGCCTGCCGATGCAGGGGACACGGGTTCGCGCCCCGGTCCGGGAAGATCCCACGTGCCGCGGAGCAACTAAGCCCGTGCGCCACAACTACTGAGCCCACGTGCCACAGCTACTGAAGCCCGTGTGCCTAGAGCCCGTGCTCCGCTACAAGAGAAGCCACTGCGACGAGCAGCCCCCGCTCGCCGCAGCTAGAGAAAGCCCGCACGCAGCAACGACGACCCAACGCAGCCAAAAATAAGTAAATAAATAAACAAAATTTACAAAAAAGAAAAAGAAAAATGTATGACCGCAAGTAGGTTACTTATTCCTCACCAGCCATTTCCTTACCTGTAAAATGAAAGAAAGAGAAGGACACTGCCGTGAAGCGACATTCCCCTACCCCCTCCCCCTGGCCACCCCGGTTCAGGGCCTCTCCAGCGACCAGCGACCTAGTGGGTGAGGGATGGTGCCGAGGCTAGATCCAGCCCCCAGAGCTGTGAGGATTAAATCACCGAGCACAGCGCTTGAGAAATCCACATCTTCTGTTGTTCCATTACGCTCGACTCTGGGAGGATTTACGGAGCACCTATTGTGCTCCGCAGACGCCACCACCCTCTGGGGTCCAGAGGTGAGCAATCCCCCAGAGAGGGCTGCAGCCTGGGGGTGCTGCAGGGAGCCAAACGTTTTCCTCTGGCTGCACCGATGCCCAGAGACCAGGCGGTCCTGGGAGGAGCCACCGGGCAGAGGCTTGCTGGGACCAGCCCCTCTACATGGAGGCGGCTCTCTGCCTCCCCCTGCTGGCAGCGCCCCACCAGTGTCCCCTCTGGCAAGCGGGGCGTCCGCGTGGGGACTTCCCGCGGGCCAGGTGAGACCAGGTGAGGCTCCGCGGTTTATAGTTTACGTCTGCACCTCACCTAACGCTCGGGTCCATCGCCTGTGGCAGTGCTGTTGTCCCTTTTTACAGATGAGGAAGCTGAGGCTCCAAGAGGTAGATGACTTCCCTGAGTTCACCCACTTGAGCCAGAGCCGGGCGACTCCCCAGTCAGTGTCCTCACAGCCACCTCAGGGGTCACCTCCCCTGGGAGGACTCGGAGGGCCCGGAGACCCTACCTGGCTCAGCTCCTCACCGTTCAGACAGGGAAACCCACGCTCGGGGAGGGACGTGCCACGTCACCTTGCCAGGAGTTAATACTGCAGCCAGACTGCCACTTGGCAAATCTGCAGGCGTAGGAGTTCTTCCAGGCTCCCCCCTAGGCCCTTTCCGATTCTCAGTCCACACACCTGTACCTTACGTCACCACCGATGCTCAGGACTCCCGCCTTGTTTGTTGCCTTGGCTGGTGTGTGTGGAGCGTGTGCCGTGCCAGGGGCCGCGGATGCAGCTGGCGGCCAGAGAGCCACGTCCTGCCCTCGGGGGTCATCTGGGCTTTGGCTCTCCCCCAGTCTGGTCCCAGCGGCCTTGCCACTCCCCTGGGGGACCCAGGGCCACCTCCTGGGCTCCTGACCCGGGCTAGTGCCCTGCCGGACAGCCGGGGGGAGGCTAAACTGGTGATGTCACTCCTGGCTGCTGAAAAGCCCCTGAGAGCTTCCCTTGCTTCCAGAAGTCCAGTGTAAGTCCCCTCTCGGGGCCCACGGAGCCCCACGCGATGGACGCACACCCGCCGGCTCCCAGGCCGCTGCCTGCTTCCTGGCGTCGACCCCTTGTCGCTCCAGAAGTCTGTCTTCGCTTCAGCCACTATTGCGCCTCCTTTCCCGTCCCTGCCTCTCCCCGCCCCCCCGGCAGGTGGGACCCAGGCCTTGCCAGACGTCCCCGCCCGCACTGGGCACATTCGCAGCTGCCCAGCGCCCAGCCCCCCAGGGGTGGAAGCCGCGCCTGTCTGTTCCATGGCCACGGCCCCGGCCCCTCCCGGCGCCTGGTGCGTGATGGGGGCCCAGCGAACGGCTGTGCGCTGCTGCCGGGTGTTCCGGGGCCTCGCTGCAGCTAAGGAGGACACAGCACACCTTTTCCTGCGGCTCGTGTGGAATCAGCATCTTCCTGTGTTTTCTACTTCACCCCTATTGCTCATCACCTTATATGCTCAGGACTTGGCTCAATGATTTAAAAAAGAAAGTTCTCTGAGACCTCCTAGGTGCCAGGCATGTTTCCAGACGCTGGAGATGACAGTGCCAAGCTCAGGCTACAGGGACACTGATGGTGATGACACTTACCAAGCCTGGCTGGCTCAGGGCTTGGCCTGGATATGCACGGCCTCCTGCGCGGCCCTCCGGGGGTCCAGCATGGCTCCCACAGTGTTGGCCTCGTGACCCTGGTCTGCACCCTCATTGAGGTGCCTCCCTCTCCTCACCTTCAGCCTGGCCACACACCAGCAACCCACCGGGATGCACCCCGACAGGTGCCCCCCCCCACAGGGGCCCGATGCCCAGGCGCCACAGAAGAAACTCTAAGGCACAGCTCTCTGCGCCTCGGGACCTGCTTTTTCTCCTGAAGGAACTGACCCTCACCCCTTCCTCTGCAGCCATTCCATCCTCCGGAAGCCCTCCCTGCTGGCTCTTCCCACCTCTGAGGCCCTGACATGCTTTTTGCCTGGACCACTCAGCCAGCCCCGTCTCACGGAGGCTGCCCCTCCTCTCCAGGACGAGCTGGACAGGCCCATTCCCACGCCGCCAGCCTCAGCACCCAGGACTGAGGGTGTGCGTCAGGGGCCGAGCAGAGCACCTGGCCTGGAACAGGCCTGCCCTACGAACACCCACAGAGCACACTTTACGCCCTGAGGGGGAGTGAGGGGCACAGGCTAACGGCCACGGGCCACCGGGCCTTCACCCACGCTGAGACTGCTGCCCGCCCCAAGGGCCCCTGGGAGGACTGCCTGGCAGGTCGGTCATCAGGGATGTTGAGTGGGGACGCCCGACCTTCCCCCAGCAAGGCGCTCACATCAGACCAGTGCTGTCCAACGGGAACGTAATGCCAGCCGCGTATAGGATTTTACACTTCCTGGCAGCTACGTGAAAAAAAGGAAACAGATGAAATAAATTTTTATAGTATATATACATATATATATTTTTTCTTTTGCGTTACACGGGCCTCTCACCGCTGCGGCCTCTCCCGTTGCGGAGCACAGGCTCCGGACGCGCAGGCCCAGCGGCCACGGCTCATGGGCCCAGCCGCTCTGCGGCACGTGGGATCCTCCCGGACCGGGGCACGAACCCGCGTCCCCTGCATCGGCAGGCGGACTCTCAACCACTGCGCCACCAGGGAAGCCCTTTATAGTATATTTTATTTAACCCAGTAGATCCAAAATATCATTTCAACAGGTAAGGCTCTCACTGAGCTACTTCACAGCCTCGGCTCCGTGGCGCGGACTCTGCGCTCAGAGCGCATCTCGGTTTGGACCGGCACCCTGGAAGGTACAGGCTAGCGGGAGAGGCCGACTGTCACAATACTGAACGCAATGTGACAAAGTGCCGTAATGACGACGGGACAGCCCTGTTCTCTGGCACTGCCTCTGCCCACAGCAGCTTTGTGTCCCGTGTGTTCTGCGTAACGTGACTACAGCTCATGTGACTACGGAGCTTGGCATGAGGAGCTACGACATTTCCCCAGGAAAGAGCGGCCGATCCTAGCCCACCCAGCGGGGGCTTCAGGGAGGTGGTAACATTTGCATCCAGCCTCCAAGTCTGAGCCAGGGGAGAGGCTGGGAGAAAGGAGAGAGCAGTGGACATTGCAGGCAAAAGGAAGGGCGCCTAATCAAGACTAGCGACGGCTGTCGTGGCGGTGCACCTCCTCGGCACAGCCCCCGCATCCCAGTTTGCCCTGACAGTCCCAGCTCACACCTGTTGATCCAGCACGTGTGTCAACAGCACCCTCTTTCAGTCCCCAAACTGTCCAGGTGCTCACCCTGCTTAAACCCCAGGTTGACGAGGTTAAGGAAGGTGACAAAGGGCACACAGCAACTAGGCAGCAGACTGGGTCTTAAAGCAGATGGTCTCTGACTCAGAGCCCTGTCTCCATGGCTCAGAGGCTTGATGGCTCAGCTGTGGGCCCAGGAGCCCTCTCCTGCACACCAGCCTACAGACAGAACCTGAGAGGGTCTCCACACACAGCTTAGAGGGAGGGAGGAGGGGAGGGGAAAAAAAGCCCTAAGGCCCTTGCAGGTCACCTTTGCTAATCACGGCTTTCCCTAAAGTCACCCTGTAGGAGTCAACACCGTGCTGCCTCTTTAACACCTCACTCAGGGCCCAGAGGTCTCCAATCTGCCCTGGGCAGGTTGCTTTCTGCTGCTTCCGGTGTCTTCAGGTCAGAGTCCACTGGGGCTGACCACAGGGCTCCTCAGGGCACCAGAGAGGAAAGTCTGGGCTCGAGCTCTTGAGCTCTTTGAAGCTAACCGGACAGCCCTGAGCCTGGCAGTGTCAGTGCTTTCCCTTCCCAGGCTGGGGGGTAGGGGTGGGTACCAGCGACACATCTCTGTGCAGGATGATTTGTTGGGACAAAGCGACTGCAGAACACAGTGACCACCAGAAAGAAGGGGACCGAGTGGCGGGGGCCAGGGTGCATTCTACTGCATGTTCCCTAACTCTGTGTTGACACAGGCTGGGAACTCGATTTCTGCAAGGCAAATGTTAGCTTAGCAGAGTGACCACGTCAGATGGGCTGAAACTCTCCCTGCACCGGCCCGGGGCTCTGACAGCGTGGCTGCTCCCTTGCCAGCATCACGTCAAATAGAAGAACCACACTCCTTCCTTCTTCCCAAGCTTCTGGGTCCTATCAGTGACCACCCTCCTACCCCCGCCAGGCCAAAGCATAGCAGCAGCCGCTGCTGGCAGCTCAGCGGCTGGGCGATGTGTAATTGCGCAGGCACACTCGCCACCCTTCCCGCCCTCCGGAAGACGCTGGGGCAAGCGGGGCAGGCTGCTGCTCTTTCCTATCCTTGCCAGGCAGGTGGCAGGTGAGTGGGCCGGGCCAGGCTGGCTGCTTTCTCACCTGCCTTTTCTCACCGGGAGAATGAGGGTACAAAGGGCAGCACCCCTCTTCCCTAAGATCCTCTATGGGTGGTGGGCTCAGATGCTGCCTCCCGGTGGGCGCCAGGACGGGGGACCAACCTCATGGAGGAACAGGAGGCTGAGGCCCAGCAGCCTAGACTGTCACTCGGTACCTCGGGGGTCACCCTCATTCAACACAAATATCCACTCAACAAAGGTTAGGGAAAACCACATAGAGATACCGGCTTCCGCCCACGGGGCATCACTGGGCACAGAGGGAACCGCTGCTCACTTCAAGAAGAGTCAGGGGCCTCGAAGGGACTTAGGGCAGACAAAAGAGGGGCCGGGGACTGCGTGGCCAGCGCCGGTGGCAAAGGGGGTGGGGGGGGGGAGGAAAAGGACCAGACGAAGTGTGTGCCCAGGGAAGGCGACGGCCGAGCCGGGGAGGAGGCCTGGTCTGGGCGAGGCGAGGCGGGACGGTGCGGCTGGGCGCTGCAGGTGGACAGGACGACCCCCGAAGCGGGAGCCTGGGCGGCAAGTGGGGCTTCGACAGGGGCCTGTGGATTGGGGGCCGGCGGCGTCTGTCCCTTCCAGGGTTCTGTGCGGAGCACATGGGCACTGCTTTCCGAGAGCTAGACGTGGACGGAGACGAACTTCCCGGGCAGAACTGGAACCAGGAGCCTTCAGTGGCCGTATTTAGGTAATTCGCGGGCCGCCGCGAGGCGCGCACGCGCAGTCCGTAGGGGCGACCGGCGCATGCGCGGTCGTCTTCCGCCCGTTTCCCAGGCTTCAAGAGTCCAACGGCAGAATGGGAGGAACGCGCCTGCGCCAGGGTGCTGCTCGGGTTCTCGGCTCAGCCAGGTAGCCGTTCTCGGTCGGTGCACCTGCTGGCATCACTCGTTCAAGACTGATTCTTCCCTTGGGTCTTCTTGAAGAATCCCGACTCTTCTCACATCCTAAGTCAGAAGAGACGGGGAGAAAGAGCCGGGATAACCCGGACAACCTCCCAGGGAGGTCCTCGCGCGCCCGACCGGGCAGGTGGGCGAGGGGCGGGGCCAATGGATGGGCGGTGAAAGACGGGATGCGGAGGGGGCGGGGCCAGGGGCGGGGCGGAGTGTCACGAGGGCCCCTGCGAGGGGCGCGGCGCACGCTGACGTCGCTGCCGGACACGTCGGCGGCGCGGTGGCCGCGGGGACCGGAGCCGGATGTGCCAAGATGGCTGCTGCGGCTGCTGTGTCTGCGCTTGTTGCAACCGTCGCGCCGTGCTCCGCTCGCGGCTCGTGAGGGGCGGGAGCTGGGGGTCGCGGAGGGGCCGGGCGGTAGCCGGAGTGGGCCTGGGCCGCCCTGCGGCGCGCAGGTGAGGGCCAGGGTCTGGGCGGAGGGAGGCGGCCGGGCCGGGCCCAGCCCGGAGCGGACAGCGCGTCTCCTGGGAGCCGCCGGGGGTCGGGTGGGGGCCTGCGGGCTGGGACGGTCGGGCAGACCCCTTGGTACCTGCCCGCTCAGGCCGACGTGGCCTCCACCTGCACGGGCTGTCGGGTCAGCTGAGTGGACACTAGCCGTGGTGGCCTCAGTGTGGGGTTGTGTTGGAAAGCCTGGAAGAAAAGCCAGACCTGCAACTTTTTAAAGAGTAGAAGCATTTAGGAAATTTTTTTTAACAGTTTGGCTTGCCCTTTGCTTCGAAGGTTCTGAAGTTTTGTGTTCATTGGTTGAAAGGTTTCTACTGAGCCCTTCGGGCGATGAGGTAGATTGACATTTGAACCAAGGAACAGCCTTGTTGCGTCTGTTGGTAATGGGGCGAGGTGACCAAGATGTTGCAACCGAGGTCGAGCGCTGTGTTTTATATCAAGGGGCAGAGGAATGTGTAAACCAGCCTGCCCTTTTTGTGAAGAAAGTATTACAGTAGAGCGTCTGGACATGACACAGCGATTTAAAATCAGTTGTTGCTGCTTTACCTGAAAAGTTTTAGATGGTTTGGAGATTGTGAGTTGCTTATTAAGGTTTTGTTTTAAATACATACGATGCAGATGTTAACCAGAGAGGTATTTCCCATCCCCGGATATGGCAAGAAGCAAATTGAGTCGCAGACAGTTGTTCCTAGGTTGATACTTCTGCAAGTTTCAGCACAGCCTGCCTCCCTGCAGTTTTTTTCCCCGTAACCTTTCTTAGGGTTCCAGGTGTTATATCTTAGAAAGATACAGCAAGAGCCAAAAAAATCAATTCTTTCTTGTTCTTTGTGACTCATACACCCTTAATAGAAGTTACTGCAGTAAGTCTCAAAATTGTACAGAAAGTTTTCTCCAGAGTAGGTGTGCAGATTTTAATGTGGTTCCTTCTTGCTTCTGTAAACATCTTTTCCGAGTGTCCTTTTTGCTCCTTGTCATTTTTTGCAGTGTTTAGACACTCCCTTCTTTAACATCTAAATGTGTATGATTCTGTACATAGAAAAGTTGGAGTCTGTGCTGTTTGTGTCCGGTGTCCCCTAGTCTGATAGGTACGTCGGTTAGCAGTTGCCGTGAGGGAGATAGTGGGCAGAGCATAGAACTCCCAGGTGCTTCCTGACACTCGGTTGGTTTACACACTTAGGCTTGAGGCGATGGCCCTGGCAGGAGATGAGTGTGCTTTGAGTATCTCAGTTCAGTAGCCAGGAATTTATTTTGAAACAGGTTGTATTTATTTCACATAGATCCAAGGCAGCTTAATTGAAGAGCTGGGGTTATGAATAATGCATCTTTAGGAAGATCAGCTGGTTTCTTTGAAGCCTTTTTTAAAGTCAGGTGACTTGAGGCTACAGAATGACTTACTGGACAGAATAAAATTCTCTATAGTCAAAAGATAAATGATATGCCCTTGCATTGTTTTTTGCTGGTGAATATTAAAAAAGATCAAAAGAATAATGTTCAAGTCAGAAGATTGTTCCAAATGAAATTGGTATATTGCTAAAAAGCTCTCAATCGTCAGGGAGAGAAGGGGAAGCTACTTTGTAGGGAAGTTATGGTGTTTGCTTATAAAACGGTTCTTAGTCCAGGAGTTGAGAAAATAATTTTAAGGAAGTTTCTGCAAGGAAAACGTCTTAAGTATAAATGTTATGTGAAATTTAGATTCTGATAAGATTTCCCTATTAAACAGCCATAGGGATTTAGGCCTCCCAGAATCCACCGTGAATAGAATTTCATAAGATTAAACCCAGAAGGGACTTTGAAACCATCATTTCAGTTCTCACTTTATAGGTGAAGAAATTGGGTCACAGAAGGAGCAGTGGCTGTGGCTGAGCCTCTCAGCTGGCGCCCAGTCTGTCCCTCACAGTGACACCTGGGGAATAAATCCTCTGGACCTGTTCTCTGTGTGTGTGTGTGTGTGTGTGTGTGTGTGTGTGTGAGTGAGTGTGTGTGTGAGTGTGTGTGTGTGAGTGTGTGTGTGCGTGTGTGTGTGTGTGTGTGTGTGTGTATGTTCTTCTTTTTCTTAATGTGTGCTGCTTGGTGTGGTTGAGGGTCTCCTTACAAGGAGGATGTCATGTCCTGTAAGATGCCTGTCTCACAGATAAGAGGGAGAGGCTCTGTCTGTCCTCCCCTTACTCCATATACAGCTGAACCGTAAACGTTCTTTGTTTTAAAATGACAGCTTAGAACCAAATGAAGTCTCTGATGCTGTTCCTCATATATTTAATTCCATTAAGTTTGAGTGAGTTTCAAAGTGCTTGTCTGTCAGAAAGGGTTCCCTGTTGGCCTGGGACAGGGGTGTGTGCGGGCAGTAATAGTAACGGATTCATAGATGCATAGGACTCGTTTTCAGGTGGGAATAGGAACTTTCATTTGTAAATAACTTTACTCAATATGTGTTTATGCACTTTTTCTTTTGTCTGAGTATCAGAAAGATTCCCACGGACACAAACCATTGTGCACCTGCAGAAATGTGTGGGTTAAACTCAGGAGTCCCGTCGTTTCTTCCTTTGTTGCTGACATTTTTCTGTGATGGGCTCCACTCGATCTGTTTGTGAAGGTGGTTCTGCGGAGAAGGACTGACATACAGAGGAGGACTGTATAAAGAGACCATGCTTGGATTTTTGTCTCAAAAGTGCAGGTTAACTATTCAAGATTATACTTAGTGTGTTTTAGTAAAACAACAACAACAAAAGACGCTGTAAAGAGGATTTCTGCGCCCTTGTTTTCTGTACAGGGTTTATGAGTCTCTGCAGCTTTAAAGATCACTTGGGGGTTTCATTCCAGGCATAGTTGTTACAGCTCCGGTTATCAGAGGCAGCTTGTTTTGCTAGTGGTGTGCGACCAGTCGTGGTGCAGAAAATGAGACGTTTTACAGGGCGGGATAAAAGGTATTGTAGGTGAATACCTTTTAGATGTTTGTTTTGCAGCTTATATTACTCTGTAATGCTCTTTAATTAAAGAAAACCGAGGAGCAAATTTTTAACTTTTGTTTTCCTTTCAAGATTTAGAATTAACCTGTATGAAAAGTATGATATGCAGTCTGAGTAGAGGAGTTGGCTTTCTCTTGGTCTGCGATAATTTACAGGAAAATGTGGAGGGACTGCGTACCTGGTGACTGGCATTAGCTTCTGCCTGGTCCCTGCCAGCTTGCTGAGGGCGTCATGGAGGCGGTGGGCGTTGCCTGTGGGCGCATAGCTGGTGTACCTAAGTGAATCTCAGCGAAGGGCAGCGAGTCATCTCAAGGCACTCGGCTGGCGCAGGCACAGCTTCTGCCTCCTGGCCGTGCTGGCACCCTGGGTCCTCCCTCCCGAGCTGCCCAGGACAGCAGTTCTCGCGGGAGTGGAGGCAGGAGAGGTGTGTCCCTCAGGACTGCATGTGCTGCAGAATTGTTTTCAGCCTTTTGCTTTTCTTAGTTTTCCTGATTGCAGCCAGTATTTCGAATACATGGATTTTATGTATTAATTCTTTTTCTTTTTCTTTTTCAGTTCAAAGTAAGGAACACCTCTATCCTGCTTCTTTCTGTAAGCAGCATCTCATTGTGCAGGAGCTTGATCATGCAACCTCCACCCCAGGCTGTCCCGTCTGGTGTGGTCCGGCCGCCTCCGTCCGGGAGTCCTCAGAGCATGTTCTGGTCCAACAGCCCGTACAGGAGACAGGTCAATAGTAACGCACCAGTGGCCCCGATAACCTGCCCACTGCAGCCGGTGACGGACCCGTTTGCTTTTAGTAGACAGGCGCTCCAAAATACATCATTGGGCGGCTCATCTAAAAGCAGCCCACCCGTTGTGCAAGGCCCGGCCCCACCATCGTCTCTTCAGCGTGCTGGTCTGCCTGGGCCACACACAAATGCTGAGGATAGCTCCCAAGGACTCTGCGAGTCTCTGCCGGGCCCTCCATTGCAGCCCAGGTCAGATGCCAGCCCGTTTCCCGGCGTGCTGAGCCCCTCGGCACCGCCTGGGCCCGAGGTGAACAGGAGAGTCGAGGTCGCTCCCGGCCTGGAGCCTGAAGTTCAGACCCCGCCGTACCCTCCTCAGTACATTCCAGGAGTGGGTCCTGACAGCTGTCGTGTGGGCCATCCACAGGCGAACACGCCACGGCCCGACAGACCCCTGAGCAGGCCGAGCCTGCACGACAGCACCGCGACACCAGCAGCTCCCCCTTTCCTCCCTCAGCCTCGTCAGCAAACGCCCGGGCAGTGGGGGCTGGTGCAGGGAGGCCCGCAGCCCTCGGGGCAGCATTACCGGCCCTGCCCAGAGGGACCTGTGCAGAACACGGTGTGCCACGCCTCCAACGCTGCCCACTTTCCTGCTCCGTCCAACCTGCGTCAGGGTCCTGGCCACGAGCAGCACGGCCCCCTGGTGTCTTTACCGGGACCCTCGGCCAGTGACGGGAGAAATGAGGCAGTCTACCTGCAAAGTGGAAACCACTCAGCAAATAGCTTTGATCCAGAAAATGCATTCAGGCAGAATTCCAGAGTTGGGAACGCTCGGGCGGGCCAGGAGTTCAGGTTGAGTCCAGGAGTGAATAGAGAGCAGTTGCCAGACCTGGCTCTCATTAACCCCCTCGCTCAGGGAAACAGCCCAGAAAGCCACTCGCACGACCCCCTGGCTTCCGGGAGCAGCTGGACCCTGCCGGAAGCGGGCTCGGGGGCACTCTCCATGTTTTTCAAAGGAGGAGAGACAGAGAACGAAGAGAACCTCACGTCTGAAAAAGCAGTCTCTGCCGGTCAGTCTGACTTTGATGGTTTCTCCCCTGGCCCGGGCCTCGGCCAGCCTCCTGCACACCTGGGGGCAGGAGGCGTTTATCAGGCCTTTCTCAAAGGTTCCAGCAGCGAGCCCACGCAGCAGGGAGGAGACCCGCAGACTTATTTTTCTCAGTCTGCAGGCATCCGGCACGACAAAGCAACCACTAACGCTGCTGCTGTTGACATGTGGGGTGACGCGGCCCGTGCGGGGGCTCGTGGTGCTGGTGGCCCGCAGTATGAGAACGTCGAGAACTTAGAGTTCATTCAGAACCAGGAAGTTCTGCCAAGTGAGCCCCTAAGTGCAGACCCTTCCTCCCCAAGCGCTCAGCTCAGATACGGGCCCCTTCCCGGGCCGGCTGTCCCCAGGCTCAGTGCCGCGGGCCACACTGGAGGCGGGGGCCCTAATCTCGAGGCCCCAGATACGACGGCGCACCCTGCGCGTTCTGAGAGCGTGTCTTCCAGTTACAGCAGCCAGAGCCACCGGGGTCTTCCCAGTGCAGCCAGGCCCCATGACTCGGGGGGCACGTTCATTCAGCAGGAAGTTGGAAAACCTGAAGATGAGGCTCCGGGGAGGTTTTTTAAGCAGATTGACTCTTCTCCTCTGGGAGGCGAGACAGACCAGAGCGCCGTGAGCCAGAACTACCGCGGCAGCCTGCCCCAACCCTCGGCCCCGAGCCCCCCCAAACCTATGGGAATATTTCAGACGAGTGCAAATAGTTCTTTTGAACCAGTGAAATCGCACTTCACTGGAGTAAAACCAGTCGAGGCAGACCGCGCCAACGTGGTGGGCGAGGTGAGGGGCCCCAGCGCCCACCAGAAGCAGCGCAGAGCAGCCTCTGCCGCGCCCGACGCCTCCCCTGGCAACCTGGAGCAGCCCCCCGACAACATGGAGACCCTCTTCCTGCCCCGGCTCTGTGCTCCACCTCTCACCACACCCACGGAGGCCAGTCCCGGGCTTCTGCACGCCGCGGGGCCGCCCTTGGAAGCTGTGCTCCCCACGCCTGAGAAGAGGCCCTTGACCAGGGCGCAGGGGGCTGTGAAGTGTGAGAGCCCAGCCACGACTTTGTGGGCACAGAACGAGCTGCCAGATTTTGGAGGCAATGTCCTCCTAGCCCCAGCTGCTCCCGTACTTCACGTGCCCGCGAAACCTCAGCCCTCTGAAGTGATCCAACCTCCAGAAGAGGGGCTGTGTGGCCAGCAGTCCCGGCAGCCGGGCCCCGGCCCTGCCGTGCAGAGCGGGGACAGCATTGGTGCTTCCGAGAATCTCGAGAATCCTCCCCAAATGGGCGAAGAGGCGGCCCTCCCGTCCCAGGCAGGTCCTGGCTATGCCAGCCTGCTGTCCTCCCCACCCACCGAGGCTTTGCAGAATCAGCCGGTCTTGATCGCCCGGCCCGACCAAAGCTGTAATTTGGCACAGCCGGCTAATTTTTCTGTGTCCTCGTTGAATCCTAACGAGAAGAGTCAGTCCTGGAGGGAGTCCTTCGTGGCAGATAAGCCCGCAGTAAGCAGCCAGGCTGCTGGGGGTGATTCTGGAGAAAACGCTCTTTTGTCTGGGGCTCCGGCTGGCGCTCTCATCTGCTCGCCTCTGCCTAACCACCTTGCCCAGAGTAATTTCCCACAAGTTTGTGGTACCTCGGAAATGGTTTCTAGTCAACCTGCTAATTTGCCGGTTCAACCGCCGGCTCATCCGGTTCCGAAGAACTTGCTTCCAGAAAGTCAGAAGATTCATAGCGCAGAGAGCATTCTTCCCGAGTTAGTTACCGGTCCTGCTGTAAGCACAGGCGTGATGTTAGTTCCACCTGCCAACGATACCTCAGAACCTGACAGTAATAAGGCAAATCTGTCCAGCAGTCGGGATGAAGCTTCGGGAGCCCTAGACTTCTCATTCAGTCGGACTTTGGAAAACCCTGTAGCGATGTATAGCTCGGCCCAGGCTGATAGCCCAGCTTCTTGTCAGCAAACTGTCTCCAGTCACAGACCGTGTGGGCCTGGGGCACATACCCCAGACCGTTTCTACCAACAGGTGACGAAAGATGCTCAGGACCAGCATGGCCCAGAGAGAGCCCAGCAGGAGCCTCCCCCTCCCCCTCCCCAGGGGCCCAAAGCAGCACTTCCAGAGCCTTCAGACCCAGGAGGTCCCCCAGAGCAAGGACAGCCCCCAAGCCCAACCCGTCCGTCTGCAAGTCCGGCTCCGGCTGACGTGGGCCAACGGCTGCCTCCTCGACCACCCCGGTCCTCCAGCGTGTCCGTCGCATCTACCGGCTCAAGCCAGGCGGCCGCGCGGCCTGACCAGCAGTGGCTGCAGCCGCCGCCTCCAGACTTGGCGTCCTGCTACTACTACAGGGCCCTGTACGATGGCTACCAGCCCCCGTACCCCTCACCGTACCCGCCGGATCCTGGCACCATCCCCCACTATTACCAGGTAGGGTCGGGCTTGTGGACTGTGGAGCCCACTGACCAGTGGTTCCTTTCTCACATCACGTTCCTTGGTGGGGTTCTCTCGGTCAGTTCTGAGGTGACGCGCGGTCAGCTCTCACACGCTGCTTCACGAGAGGAGTGCTCCCTGCTCACAGCTTGTTCTGCTGAGCACGGCCTTCCTCTCGGAAGTACACACCGTGCGTTAGCACATTGAGGTGGGTAGAATACCTGCTTCAGTTTTGTTTAACACAGCACATCCCACCTTACGTGACACAAAGGACCTTTGTTTCCTGTCCTGCCTGTTGGCTTTCTGCAGATCCAGGGTTCTTGGTTGCACAGTTTGGGAAACTGGAATAGCCTCTTGAAGCTTCTTTGTGGTTTTGACCTCAAAACCTACCTAAGAAGCAACAGGAAAACTCTAGTCTTTCAGATGCCTCCTTCAGAATGAGATTATTTAGGGAAGAAAGTTAGGTTTGGAATGTAATCCAAATGAAACAGCTAAGAGTGGTGTAATTGGGGCTTCCCCGGTGGCGCAGCGGTTGAGAGTCCGCCTGCCGATGCGGGGGACGTGGGTTCGTGCCCCGGTCCGGGAGGATCCCACGTGCCGCGGAGCGGCTGGGCCCGTGAGCCATGGCCGCTGAGCCTGCGCGTCCGGAGCCTGTGCTCCGCGACGGAAGAGGCCACAGCGGTGAGAGGCCCGCGTACCGCCAAAAAAAAAAAAAAAGTTGTGTAATTCCATAAGCTTCTTTCAGGTACGTTGTGATAGCAGCAGCAGGGCAAGGGGCCCCACCGTGCTACCCAGAAGATTCTTGCCTCTTTTCACACTGATGCAGGCCCACGAATGTCGTTTAAGTTCTGTTTAATCCTGCCTTAGTGTGAAAAAGTGATCCAGGTGGACACACGTTTGATTACTGTCTGCTTCTCACCATCTCTCGTCCTGGCCAGCATCACCCATGGGCAGCGGAGGCAGAAGGGTTGTGGACCAGAAGTTTGAAACCCACTGTCTGACATGGGGGCAGGCGCCGTGCTGGAGGCCCTGCAGTCAGAAGAGGCTGAGGGGGCAGGGCTGCCCTGGTGACGGGGCTGCCTTGCGGGCTTCGGGCATCTTTGCACGTGTGGGAACAGGTACACACCTAACCCCTGAGACCTGGGAATCCCAGATCCAGAAGGAACCCCATAGAAGGAAGTTACGCTGTGCGCAGAGCCCAGGCAGGCCCGGCAGCGCGTGGAGGGCCCGCATGCCCACTCTGGGCCCTTGTCCAGCAGCTGCGTCTGCATCCCGGAGCCCAGCCAGCACCCAGCATCACTTCTGTGGGAGCCCACTTCCTTCTGCCTTGTCTCCGTGTCGCTGCAGACTCCAGTAGTGGTGAAGAACAAGTCCATTTTACGTGATTTCTCGTCCTCTGCTGGGTGATGGTGGAGCATCAGGCTGAGTCAGGAAGGACTGATTCTGGCTTGTGCTGGGTCACCTCGTCTCTACTTCAAGTCCCGACGTGGCCTTAGAGCCATGGGTGTTCATCGGTTGTAATGGGGCTGAAAGCCTCGTAAGGATGGAATATGATACTCCTTTTGAGGCTGCCTGTGGCTTCAGGACTCGTTCCAGTGGACCCTTGTTCTTTTGCTTCCCTGAGATCGCGTCTGAAACGGGACCCGGGCTTGTGGGGTCGTGGCACCTACGCAAGTGAGACCTCGGGAAGCAGATAACAGAGAGTCCTCACGAGTCACCGCGGACCCGGGCGCGGCCCGCTGATGGTGGGCCGTCTCCTGAGCTGGGCCAGGGCGGTCTGTCACAGGAATGTGGCCGTGGATTTCTTTTTTTAAAAAAATTGTTTCTCATGCAGGAAGCCCCGCGTCTGGCGCTCATCTGGAGAGCACCGCCTGTACCGTGAGAACTCGTGCCGGTTGCGTGATGAGTCGGCTCTTGGCATCTAATGGAGGCATCTTTCTTTCAGCAGGACATCTACGGCCTCTGTGAGCCCAGATACAGGCCCTACGATGGTGCAGCCGCTGCCTTCGCAGAGAGCTACCGCTACCCTGAGCTCGAGCGGCCCAGCTCCCGGGCGAGCCACTGCTCGGACCGGCCAGCTGCCAGGTGATTGACGTTTGTGTTGCCGGCTGTGGTAGTAACTGAGTGATTTGAAGAAGAGCGTGTTTGTAAAGAATTATACAGACCTGTTTAACGTGTGTTTACGTTTTGTGGGTGTGGACAGATTATAGGATGCATTTTTAAATTGAACTAAGTGCGCTGCTGCGCGGTCACGGACGTGTCGTCAGATGGCCTTTGGTCAGACCCGACCCTGTGCGGGGCCACCAGGAAGCCACCCCTGCCCTCACGCGGGGTTCCTCCCGGCCCTGGCAGTGGTCCCACCGCCGAGGGACGCACACGGCTCCGCGGGTGCCGAGGCAGCTTTTCCCCCGTGCGGGTCCTTCGCCGCCTCTGGTGACGGGGGGCCCTGATTCCCGGGCCAGGCAGGCGCGGGCCGGAACACGGAATCGCCCGTTGGCAGTGGCCGCTGCAAGCCCGGGCTCCGTCCCCAGCACTGTCCCCCGGGCCGCGAGGCCCCCAGCTGCTCCCTCCCGCTTCTCTCTCCCCTGACAGAGCTCCTCTCGGTTTTGTGAAATGCAGATGAGGCATTTCGAGAGAGCCTTGGCGTCGTGCCTTCGGCTGAGTAAAAAGCTTAGGCAGGCCACGGTCCTCTCCCCACGGGCGTCGGGGGCTCGGAAGGAAGCGTGTGGCTGCAGAGCCCGCCCGCCGTGGCTCCTCCCGCGCCCCGGGCCCTCGTCTCACCGGGCCGGGTTTTTGCCAGGAGGGTGCAAGGCTCCTTCAGCTCGTGATAGAGTCTGGGCGCGGGTGAAGACTGTGTCCACGCACCACCTTTCAAAATCGGGGCCGCTTTTGCTGCTTCCCGCGTCTTCACTAGCTCGCCTGGAGACGAGGCCCTGCCTCTGTGAGCCGGCCTGTCCAGCTGGCCCCCCTCCGTCGCTGGGAGGGACGCGCCGAGCCGCTGGGCCCGGCGCTCTGGGAGGTGAGACTGGATCCCAGTAGGCGTTCTGATTCGGGGAGAGCAGCGGGCAGGTGTTTTCTAGAAGCCCTGAGAGGCGAGGGAGGGTGGAGGCAGGGGCCGGCGCGCACCCTGCTCTGCCCCTTGTCGCCTGCAGGCCGGGCCGGGTTACGTGGCAGTGGTTTGTCGCCGCGTCCTCACCGCTCACTCGTGGAGGGAGAGCGGCCCCTCCCCCTCCTGCCCTGTGCGTGTGCGCGTGCACGCGTGCGTGTGTGTGTGTGCGTGCGTGTGCGCGTGCACGCGTGCGTGTGTGTGTGTGTGTGCGTGCGTGTGTGCGTGCGCGCACGTGTGCAGGCCTGCGTGGCGGTGCCGAGCATCAGTGTGTTGTGCTCGTGCCTGGCGCGGCCACGTCCCGGCCGGAGGGGAGAGTGAGCCGTGGGTCCCTGCGGTGGAGTCTTTCCTGACGGGTGACCGGGGCCGGAGAGGGCCGCGGGGTGGGCGCACTCTGGCTCTGCCCTCGGTCGGGTCACCTTTCTGGAGCCCCCCGGTGGTGGGCACAGGCGGTGCACTGGAGTGCTCCCCCCAGGGCCCCTGCCCAGCGGGTGGGGGGGGGACATTCCTCGGGGGCAGCTGTACCCCCCGGAGTGAGCCATTCCCCAGGGGTACACGGAGTCACAGTTTAGAAATCGAAAATGCCATCAAGTCCTTCCAAGAATCTTCCTGCCCCGGAAGGCCTGATACCTGCCTGTCCTGCTTCGGGTCGGCAGCACAGCTGGGCCTGCGAAGCCAGCCTTGGTCGGACCCGTGTCGTGAGTCCCGGGCAACCAGCTGGAAGGGTGCGAGGGCCCTTCTCCCCACTCAGGACACACGGGTCGTGGTCTGTGTAGAGGGGGTTACAGTCGGCGCTAGCTTGGTTTTGATACCTCAGTGCTTTTTGCTTCTGCTAAGCATGATTTCCAAAACGTGAGACCCTGCTTTTAAGCATTGGCTTTACAGCATGCAGCACTGAGCACGCGAGAAGGGTTAGCTCTTTTATGCCGAACAGCACTTAAATAGTTATTTCAGCAGATAAATTTTAATTTGCTGTATGGTAGGGAATCCTGTAATCTTACCATTGTGACTGGTTCGGATCTCCTGGTTAGAATTTGTTCACAACCAAGGTGCTCTGACGAATGCCTGTCGCTCTGGGTGTGATTTGTGTCCCACTTTGAAAAACAGGTAATTTGTTTTTTAACAGCACTGTGTGTTTTTTTCAGGCAAGGGTATCCTGAAGGTTACTATAATTCCAGAGGTGGATGGAGCAGTCAGAGTGACTACTACGCCAGTTACTACGCCAGCCAGTACGATTACGGAGGTGCGTTCAGGCGTTTGCAGCGGCCGACGGCCAGCAGAGGCGTGTTCAGGCCGTCCGTGCAGCCGGGTGCAGAGTGGCGCGCTGTGGCATTTCTTAGGACACCTTCCCTTGTAGCAGTCTCACGATCTTAGCTAAGAGCCCTAGTAATTGAAAGTAGTCTGCGTCTGGAAATACTCATATTGTTATTTTTCATTAAGAAATTATATCTTAATTGTAACATTGTGTCTGTATCGTATTAGTAGCTTTCTTTGATTTTCCAGCAGAGCATGATGATCGGTAGTTCTAGAGTACGTGACTTGTCCGTATGTGGCTGGTTTTAAATTGATTAAAATCAGTGAAATGAGGGACCGGCTGCCCACTGCAGTGGCCACGTGTGACGTGCTCCACATGTGGCCAGAGCCCCCGCATCATGCGGGACGTTCCGGGTGCCACCGCTGTCTGACAGCGCGTGCGTCTTGGCACGCATCCCCTGAGCCGCCCTGCTGGTCCCCCCGCCTGGCTGTGGCCCTCACTGTCCCCACGTGGCTACCCGCTTCTGCGTCCCCCGGGGCTCTTCCTCCACTTTTGTATTTGCACTGCTTCACACATGATCCTGCACATGCTTGCTCAAAGTGGTGGATCTGGTTTGCTTATAATGTTAGTATGCTTTTCTTTATTTCCTCCGTTTGCTTTATTTATTTATTTTTGGCTGTGTTGGGTCTTTGTTGTTGCCCGTGGGCTTTCTCTAGTTGCGGTGAGCGGGGTGTGGGGGGCTACTCTTCGTTGTGGCGAGCGGGCGCTACTCTTCGTTGCGGTGAGCGGGCGCTACTCTTCGTTGCGGTGCGCGGGCTTCTCGTTGAGGTGGCTTCTCATTGCGGAGCGTGGGCTCTAGGCGTGTGGGCTTCATTAGTTGCGGCGTGCAGGCTCAGTAGTTGTGGCGCACGGGCTTCAGTAGTTGTGGCTCACGGGCTCTAGAGCACAGCCTCAGTAGTTGTGGTGTACGGGCTTAGTTGCTCCGCGGCACGTGGGGTCTTCCCGGACCAGGGCTCGAACCCGTGTCCCCTGCACTGGCAGGCGGATTCTTAACCACTGCGCCACCAGGGAAGTCCCTTAATGTGCTTTTTTAAAGTAATGTAGTTTTGAGAGTATTTTTAAAATTTTGTTTATTTTTTATTCAAGCACAGTTGTTTTACAAGGTTGTGCTAATCTCTGCTGTACAGCACAGTGACTCACTTATGCACACGTATACATTCTGTGTTCCTAGTCTGGTCCGTGATGGTTGATCCCAGGAGATTGGATATGGTTCCCTGTGCTCTGCAGTAGGACCTTGTCGTTTATCCGTTGAGAGTATTTCCTAAAGCTCTTTGGATCACATTAGGGAAAAGAGATACGCATAAAAAAATTTTTTTTTCTTTTTAATCACGTGTGTTGAGAGAAAAACTGTCGGTGGCTGTTAGGTATCACGATACAGGCAGGACACGGCCGGGTCCTCTGATGTCTCACAGTTAACGTTCCCTGGGGTCGTGCCGACTTTCGGGAGGAAAGTTTGGTTACTCTCTGAGGCTGAAGCCGTTCTTCAGTCCCGGGGTGGCCTGGTTTTGTGACGGCCAGAGGGGTGTCTTTTGCACATTGTACTGACCCATTAATCTCATGCCTGCAGATCCAGGTCACTGGGATCGGTACCACTATGGTTCTCGGTCCAGGGACCCCCGCACCTGTGACCGGAGGTGTTGGTATGATGCCGAGTGCGATCCGTATAGGAAGGAAAGCTATGCTTATGGGGACAGGTTGGTAGAATAGATTTTGATCAGGAGGGTGGGCCGGTGGGTCGTGAGTCAGCTGCGCTTCCGCGTCTGTGCCCTCGGGTCTTTGTGATTCGCTCAAGGGCTACAGTTGTGTCTGGCTTCCCGGGGAGTGGCCACTGTGGGGAGGAGGAGGATGAACTGACCCTCCCAGTGGTTCCTTCTTTGGGCTCTTGGAGGAGGACTGGCCTCAGAACCAGCGCCGCGAGTCAGTTCATCCTCCTCTTCTTGGGTCTGTGAGAGGGGTGACCATCTCAGACGGACCCCCCGCCTGCCTCTCTGACTCTAAGGCGGGGTCTGCACTTGGCCTTGGGATGCAGCGGCTCCACTCGAGGGTGGGCTCTGACGAGCGCCGTCCTTAGGATCGGGACTCAGGGCGGCGGGGACCTGGAGGGCCCATCGCCACGTGGCACGTGAGCATAGGCGCCGGAGGCACTCTCCCCGAGCCCCGGCCTCTGCCCCACTGCTTCCCCAGGCCCGAGAAATACGACGACCACTGGAGGTACGACCCCCGCTTCACCGGGAGTTTTGACGACGAGCCTGAGCCCCACAGGGACCCTTACGGGGAGGAGGTGGACCGGCGCAGCGAGCACTCGGCACGGAGCCTGCGCAGCAGCTTCAGCTCCCACTCCCACCAGGTGGGCGGGCGGGGGCCGGGCGGGGGCCGGGCGGGGGCCGGGCGGGGGCCGGGCGGGGGGCCGGGCGGGGGGCCGGGCGGGGGGCCGGGCGGGGGCCGGGCGGGGGGGCCGGGCGGGGGGCCGGGCGGGGGCCGGGCGGGGGGCCGGTGGGCGGGCGGGGGCCGGGCGGGGGGGCCGGGCGGGGGGCCGGGCGGGGGCCGGGCGGGGGGCCGGTGGGCGGGCGGGGGCCGGGCGGGGGCCGGGCGGGGGCCGGGCGGGGGGCCGGGCGGGGGCCGGGCCGGGCCCCAGGGTCCTGGTGGCCGCCTCGGGTCCCGCCGCAGGCGTGGCAAAGAGGCTTCACCTGTTTGCCCTTTGCTTTCTAAGAGTCAGGTGTACAGAGGTCGCAACGTGACTGCTGGGCCCTACGAGGCGCCGCCCCCACCGGGCTCCTTCCACGGCGATTACGCCTACGGCCCCTACGGCGGCGATTTCCACGGCCCCCCAGGCTTCCCGGAGTACGGCTACCCTGCCGAGGCCAGCTGGCCCTCCGTGGAGCAAGGTGTGTGTGCCGAGGCCCCGCGTGCCCACAGGGGCAGAGGGAGGCCGAGCACCCCTTGGGGCGGCGTCCCGAGCCCGGGATGGGAAAGAGGGGCTCATCGTCACCGGGATGGGAGTCGGCGATGGCCTGGCCTGGGCATCCCTGCCGAGCGGGGGCCCTGTGCCACCACGTGCCCGTCCTGAGGGGCAGCAGTTGCCACACTGGGCTGCTGGTGCCCCTCGGGCTGCAGTTTGGCTCACAGGCCTGGGAGCTGCCTGGCCTGTCCATCGTGTCCACTTCAGTGTGACTCTGACCTCAGGCTCCCCTGCCAACGTTCTTGGGCAGGGCCTCAGTGTAGCCCCAGAGCCGACCACACGGGTACATGGATCTTGGGAGGAAACCTGAAAAACTCCAGCTCATACACTCATCACACAGGCCACGTTCTCAACTCGCCTTTGAGATATTTGATCAGATGCTGTTTCTCAGAAAACTGCACAAGTATGCGAAGCTCTAGAACGTGACGGCATAAAGTACAAAATAATGGGCTTTCTCAAGGCGTTATTTGATTTAAAATTTCACCTCCTGTTTGGCTTGAGGTGTTTCACTCTTGGCCATTTTCCTTGCTGCTCCCCCGATGCTCAGGGCGCAGGGGCTGAGGGGCCACCTGAGAGCAGGAGACACGAGCACAGCTCTCCGTAGACAGTGCACCCTGGTGGGTTTAAAGGAGCGCTTTCATTTTAGAGGAGAGTATTCTCACTTTTTTTTTTTTTTTAATTTATTTATTTATTTTTGGCTGCGTTGGATCTTTGTTGCTGTACGAGGGCTTTCTCCAGTTGGGACGAGCGGGGGCCACTCTTCATCGCGGTGCGCGGGCCTCTCACTGTCACGACCTCTCCCGTTGTGGAGCACAGGCTCCAGACGCGCAGGCTCAGTAGTTGTGGCTCACGGGCTTAGGTGCTCCACGGCATGTGGGATCTTCCCAGACCAGGGCTCGAACCCGTGTCCCCTGCATTGGCAGGCAGATTCTCAACCGCTGCGCCACCAGGGAAGCCCTATTCTCACTTTTAACGGTTAGAATGTTTTTCTGACATACGTTTAAGTTCTATTTTTTAATAGGATATTTAACGGTTACTAACTATAGTTGAAAGTCAGTTCATCTTGATAATCTGTGATTCCAGCTGCATGGGCATCTTGAAAATCTCAGCTATTGATTTAGTTCAGAAGCATTAAAAAGTGACATAGGCTTCTCTGGTGGCACAGTGGTTAAGAATCCGCCTGCCAGCGCAGGGGACACGGGTTTGAGCCCTGGTCCGGGAAGATCCCACATGCCATGCAGCAGCTAAGACCATGCGCCACAACTATTGAGCCTGCGCTCTGGAGCCCGCGAGCCACAACTACTGAAGCCCGCGCACCTAGACCCCGTGCTCAGCAACAAAGAGAAGCCACCACAATGTGAAGCCCACACACTGCAACAAGGAGTAGCCCCCGCTCACTGCAACTAGAGAAAGCCTGCGCCGCAGCAACAAGAACCTACGCAGCCAAAAATAAATAAATAAATAAATTGATTTTTTTTAAAAGTGTTTCAAACAAAAAAGTGACATACTGGTTGTTTCTTTCTCATTTTATTTAAATGTAGCTCCATCAAGACCAACTTCTCCTGAGAAATTCTCAGTGCCTCATATCTGTGCCAGGTTCGGTCCTGGGGGTCAGCTCATCAAAGTGATTCCAAATCTGCCTTCAGAAGGACAGCCTGCACTGGTTGAAATTCACAGCATGGAGGTAACTCCACGGGGAGAAGTTGCGCGTCGCCCTTCAGGTCGCACGAGCTTTGCAGTTTTTCGTCTTCAACTTGTGTGCCCTTGTCTGAAAAAACAAGCTTGGGAAATGTTTATTTCCGTGAATCTTCGGTTTGTGGATTCTTGCAATTCCGCTTGATCATCTGTTTCCTCCCGGAAGTCAGCATTTTAAGAATCTGCTCTGGGTGTTGTGTCAGACTTGGTTTTATTGTACGTTCGTTTTCTATGTTTATTTGAATTTCTGATTTTGGAGTGGGGACCCTGTCCGTGCTCATTTTACTGGTGATTCTGGAGAGTGGGCAGAGGTGCCTCATGATCTTGGGGGGCTGGCACGGGGCACCCTGCTCGGTGCCCTGGCAGGCCTCTTCCGTCACATGTATCCAGGCCCTGCCTCAGAGTCCGGGCGGGTCGGCCTCACTGCTTAAACAAAGTTTGGGAGTCACTGTTGTGGAACAAGATGCCCGTACTCCGTGGTGGAGGCTTTGCCTCCCCACTTGGCGGGACAGGCCGTCCTGAGGATGGCGTCTGCCGATGTAGCCAGGCCGGGCGTTGAGCTGCCTGCCCCCGTGAACAGCTTTCTCTCTGTCCCCTCTCCTGTCCCCACCTCAGACCTTGCTGCAACACACGCCGGAGCAGGAGGAGATGCGGGCGTTCCCGGGGCCTCTCGGCAAGTACGTGCCCCACGAAAGCGTCCGTGGTGCCTGTCTGCTGGCGGTGCCGAGCATGGCCTCGCAGATGCAGTGGCTGCTGTTCACCGAGTGTGTGTTCTTTTTGCAGAGATGACACCCATAAAGTGGATGTTATTAATTTTGCACAGAGCAAAGCTACAAAATGTTTACAGAACGAAAATTTAATTGACAAAGAGTCCGCAAGTCTTCTCTGGAGCTTTATTGTTCTGTTATGCAGGCAGAACGGGGTATGTGTCTCCTCCCTTGTGGAACTGCTCTTCTCGTAGGCCTCTAGTCCTGGGAGACCTCAGCACCCCCAGGGAGGACTAGGCAGGATTTCTGTACCAGGCTCTACTGTCCAGGGGCGCCCCCAGGACGAGTGTCTCGGCAGTGATTTGGGGACGCGGGAGAGCCAAGCAGGGTGCGTGGTTCGGGGTGAAGGGAGGTTTGGGCTCCCCATCGTCAGCCTGTCCAGTGCGTGCGGTCGGCCCGCCTCGCTCCCGGCCGAGTCGGGAGCGGCTCTGTGCCGAGGTGGTCAGAGTCACTCGCCTGCGGAGGCCCTTTCTGGGTCTCCCCCGACCAGGACCGGGGCTGTCCTGTCACTCCTGCAGGAGGGTGCTGTTTGTGGCTAAGCCTGTCTCCCTTCCTGCCCCTGCCGCCCCTTGCAGACCGTGGTGGGCACAGACATCGCGGAACTCTTGTTACGAGACCACCGAACCGTGTGGCTTCCTGGGAAGTCGCCCAGTGAGGCCAACCTGATTGATTTCACTCATGAGCCTGCAGAGCAAGTGGAGGAGGAGTCTGGGGAGGCCCAGCTCTCGTTTCTCACTGACAGCCAGGCTGCCACCACCCTTGAAAAAGACACGGAGCGTTTCCGAGAGCTGCTGCTCTACGGCCGGAAGAAGGTGAGCGGCCCGAGCTCGGGCGCGGGGCGGGGGGCAGGGCCTGCTCTCGGGGCGCCAGCGTCTAGAGCGGAACGTGCTGCCGGGGTCTTGTTCTGCAAAGACTGTCTGGCACCTCGTGCGTCATGTCTCTGAAGGTGCGAATAGTGGCTTCTCCAGTACTGCTGGTGTCAGAGACGTGCAGGATCCGTCCTTAGTCATCTGACAGACACGTGGGTTGAGCTCAGGCTGCACCCCTGCTGTGTGTAGCGTGTCTCGGGGTAAACACGTGCGTGACACAGAGGCAGCACATTCTCACGCAGTTAGGGTGAGCGCACCGCGCCACCGCGAGTGGGTGCTGGGCACAGCCCGGGCCCAGGTGGGGAGCGCCTTGGGGACACGCCCGGGGTTTGCTCCGTGGGGCACCTGGTGGCGCAGCTGGGCGCGGGGGGTGCACAGTTGGAGCGCCTGCTGGGCTCTGGCAGCGGGGGTCTGGCGGGCCCAGAGTTCGTGGCACTTTTATGTTGTGATAGACTCAGCAAACCCGTATTTGGTGATTAAATGATCTTAATGTGGTCATTTTGCAGCTAGTTGAAGTCTTCTGATCTGTTACATTTAATTACCATTTCTCTGTTGCAACATTCCTGCTTCCTGGTCAGAAGTTTTCTGAGTTGCGGCCCAGATCATTTTGGATACGGGGAGGCTGAAGTAATTAAGGCCCTGTCGGTGCTGAGCACAGGCCCTCAGGGCCCAGGGGTCATTCAGGGCCTGGGGAGCTCACGTCCCCCTGACCTTTCTCGTGGCGGAGATGAGAGGTGAGAGAAGGCGGTGCTGCTTCTCCATCGTCCCTGGTTCTGACGGTGTGCTTGTCCTCTGTGCTGGTGATGAAGGCGGGGTACCTACACGGAGACCTCCTCCCGCAGGGACTCCGCGGCCAGCGAGAACGGTGGAACTCACCCGGTCTTCCGTTTTTGAACTGGAAACGTGTGTGTTGGAGCCTTTGATCCGTTTGCTTTTTCATCTGCAGTTGAGCCCTCTCCTCCTTCCTGACCACGCGGGACGACACACGTTCTGTTGCTCCTGTTGTTCTCAGAGTTCAGAGAACCTCTCAATGCTTTGCAGGATGCTTTAGAGTCCGCGATGAAGAACGGCTTGTGGGGTCACGCCCTGTTACTTGCCAGCAAGATGGACAGCCGGACGCACGCCAGAGTCATGACCAGGTGAGGAGTCCGGCCGTGGGGACTGTCTCCGGGCGCGCCTGCGGGCGGGGCTCCAGGCCTCGTCAGCTTTGGGAAGCCTTGGTCCCGGTACCCTTGTCGGAGGAAGCTGGGGAGTCCCGTCTGCCACCCATGGCTGTGGGCTTGCTGGGCCCTCGTCCTCGGGTTGTGTTGCTAAAGGATTTAAATTTTTTTGTTAACTTCTATAAAATTTTTTAATTTTTTTAAAATTCTATAAAATCTCAGCGGGGAAGCCCCTGGCAGTCCAGTGGTTAGGACTGTGCGCTTCCACTGCCAGGGGCCCCGGTTCAGTCCCTGGTTCGGGAACTACGACCCCGCATGCCGCGCAGTGTGACCCCCCCAAAAAAAAAATCTCAGTGAATTCAGTCGTCTGCATCCTTTATAGCCTTTTTTTTTTTAGATGTTGTGGGTAGGAGTTTATTAATTAATTAATTTTTGCTGTGTTGGGTCTTCGTTTCTGCACGAGGGCTTTCTCTAGTTGTGGCGAGTGGGGGCCCCTCTTCGTCGTGGTGCGCGGGCCTCTCGCTATCGCGGCCTCTCCTGTTGCGGAGCACGGGCTCCAGACGCGCAGGCTCAGTAGTTGTGGCTCACGGGCCCAGTTGCTCCGCGGCACGTGGGATCTTCCCGGACCAGGGCTCGAACCCGTGTCCCCTGCACTAGCAGGCGGATTCTCAACCACTGCGCCACCAGGGAAGCCCCTTTACGGCCTTTTAAAAACATTGCAGTGTGTACACTTGGCCCAGGTCAGGCGTCAAGCCGGTCACCAAAGCGTCTGAGATGAGACCAGACTCGTTTCTCGTGTCCTGCTTACTGAACCATTTACTGAACCAGCCTGAGTTCGGGCTTTTTCTCTGTTCGCATCTGCCCAGGTTCGCCAACAGCCTTCCGATCAACGACCCTCTGCAGACGGTCTACCAGCTGATGTCCGGGCGGATGCCAGCCGCATCCACGGTCAGTAGGGGGTCCTCGCGGCAGCCTCCGCAGCTCAGCCGTCTGCCCAGAGCCCGTTCCTGGGAGGGCGCGCCTCCCAGGCCACGAGGCCAGCATTGCCATCCTGCTCCTGGAGCTGGAGCACTGCAGAGTTGAGATGGCAGTGTGTTCCAAGGGTGAGGGTTTTTTGCTTGTCTCTGGTTTCAGTGTTGTGGAGATGAGAAGTGGGGAGACTGGCGACCGCATCTGGCCATGGTTTTGTCCAACCTGAGCAACAACGTGGACGTGGAAGCCCGGGCGATGGCCACCATGGGGGACACTCTGGGTAGGTCAGATGCCGACATAGAAGGCGGGCCTGGGGCTGCCGTCAGATGCTCGGGACCCCGAGACTGTCCCTCCGTCTGGGGTCTCTCTGGTGTCTCTGTGAGCGCTCTGACCTCCGGAAGACCCTGTGACCGAGGCCCGCCTGCTTTATGTACCTTCAGCCTCGAGAGGACTCCTCGATGCTGCACACTTCTGCTACCTTGTGGCCCAGGTTGGATTTGGGGTTTATACCAAGAAAACCACAAAACTTGTTTTAATTGGATCAAACCACAGGTGAGGAATTGCATAGCTATAGGGGCATCCCTTTTGCCTAGAAAGGAAAAGCCCCTCCCACGGCTAACCCAGACTGGCGCTTCGGTGACCCGCCCAAAGGTGACAGCCGCTCATGCCCTCCACAGTTTGCCATTTTTAAAGTTCGCGACCAACGAAGCTATTCAGAGGACAGAAGCCTATGAGTACGCTCAGTCCCTGGGGGCGCAGACCTGCTCCTGGCCCAGCTTCCAGGTGGGTGGAGCCCCACGGCTCCAGCTCTGACGGGGGGCGGGGGGGAGTGGGTGCTCACAGGACTGCAGTCATTTTGGGGTTTTATTCAAAACGTGCAGAGAACAATGAAGTGTTTTTGGAAATCTCGAGGAGATGTTTGATCTGTAATGTTTGAGAATTAAAGCTTGCCAAATTGAGAATTTTGTTAGCATGTTGGTTCTTAGTGTTTTAAGTATTAAAAACTTTTAGTGTTTGGTTTCAAGTACTTTTCTGTCCGCTGTGGACCATGTTTTGGGAGGGTGGTGTCTGACCGGGATTGTGCGTGTGTGTCTGAAATGGGGCAGAGCACCGGTGCCAGCAGAGCAGGGTGACTGCGCTGGCGGCTCCCGAGAGGCGGTCGTCGTGGAGCGCGTGCACGTGGTGGCGCCTCGTGGTCACTCCGTGGTCACTCGGCGGTCGAGAGCCCTGACGGCTCTGTTAAGGGTGCTGAAGAGAGAAAATGAGTTTCTCAGAAGCTTAGTTGTTTACTCTGATGTAAAGTAGCTCAGGGAACGGGCCCAGCTCTGCTGTGGGCAGGCGTTGGGGACGCACAGGAGGGATGCGAACGTCCAGGGCAGCGTCGGCCTGCGGGAGGGCGCAGGTGACACTAGGGACCGGGAGGGGGCGCGTAGCACCGCTCAGCTCGCCCGTCTGTCCGTCTCAGGTGTTTAAGTTCATGTACTGCTGCCGCCTGGCTGAGATGGGGCTTGCGACGCAGGCCTTCCACTACTGCGAGGTGATCGCCAAGAGCATCCTGGCGCAGCCCCACAGACACTCCCCAGTGCTGCTCAGCCAGCTGCTTCAGGTAACGTCTTCCTCGATGTCGCTGCCCCCGCGCGGCACGGGGGGCCCCGTGGGGCCACGTGGTCACGCGGTGCTCGTGACCGGAGGCGCTTGGCACCGCCTGCTCGGCCAAGTGAAGATCCTGCGTGTTCTCGGGCAGGTGGTTGGTGTTTTGCAGTCCCGCACGGGAGCCCTTGGGGCGCCTCGTGCAGAGACTTGGAGGTGAGCCTGGACATGCGAAGGACCCCGCCTGCAGGAGGCGCGTGTCTCGAGGCGTCCTCGCCTCGCGCTTAGCGCTGTGAGGGTCCAGGAGCCGCAGCCTGGGGTGGGCCCCGGCTGCGGCCCTGCGGCCCCAGGCTCTCGGTCCGGAAGACGGAGACGGCGTGACCACCCTCCCTCCGGGGCCCGGCACCAGGGGCGCCGCGTCAGCGCGCTCCTCTCCACCTGGAGCTTCGTTTTTAGAACGTGTTCACGTGATACCAAAAATGTTTTTATTACGGGAACTTCGGGACGCATGCAGAAACAGGGTAATTCCGGACCCCTGTCTCCATCTGGCAGCTTCGGCCGTTACGGCGAGGTCGGGCGTGTTGGGCCCGTGCCCGCCTGCTGCCCCCCAGGGCGTGAGCGTTGCCAGGGCGGCCGGCACCTCGGTGAGTGCAGCTGGGCAGAGGCCGGCTCAGCTCCTGCGGGCCCGGACGCCGCGGGCCCCGTGCCGCTGGCTGGGCGGCCGGTGCAGAGGGCGCTCGCGCTCCCGGCGGTCAGGCGCGGGCCACGGGAGCCCGCCCGCCTCACGGAGGTCCCCGCGGCGGATGGGGCTGCGTCCCTGACGTGGCAGGCGCACTCGCTCCGCCTCCCGGTGGGCTTTGAAGGCACGGTGTGGCCGCCGTCACCTGTGGGAGGGAACAGGGTCCTCACCTGCGTGTGTTTCCAGGTCGCCTCCCAGTTGCGCCTCTTTGACCCTCAGCTGAAGGAGAAGCCGGAGGAGGAGGCCGCTACGGAGCCTGCCTGGCTGGTCCAGCTGCAGCTCGTGGAGAAGCAGGTCAAGGTGCGCTGGGCTCCGGTCGTGGAGCCCGACGGGGAGCCACGTTCACGCTGCAGGTGGCGGGTGTGAGCGGCTCGGCTCTGGCGGCGCCCGGTGCCCGGGAGGGGAAGGCGCTCCTGGAGCATAGCGGGTCCGCGGGGTCGGCGGCCGGCGTGGAGACGCCTGAGGTCCTTCTCCTTCAGGAGGGCACCGCGGCCTGGAGTCTGGACAGAGCCTTCCCCCCGCGCTGTCCCAGCTCGCCGTGCTCCGAGGCGGGGCCGTGTGGTGGCCCAGCGCCCGCCCAGCCGGCGGGCCTGGGCACCGACAACCGGCTGCTGGCGCCGCCTGTGTCCGGCGCTGACCACTCGGGCCAGGACGTGCGGCTACTGCCCTCAGGTGAGCCCGCGCCGCCCGGGGCACCTGCTTCTGAACGTGGAGCGTCCCTGTCTGGCTGCCCAGAGAGTCGGGCCGCCTGTCCTGCCGCCTCGGCCCTCGGCTTCCTCTTTGTCCCCCCTTCCTTGGTGAGCCCATTGGGCCTCGCGGCTTTAAAGGTCTGGCTGAGCAGGCGGGCGGTGCAGGAGGAGGGGGAGCTCCGCGGAGGCAGAGCCGGCCCTGGGCCGGGCGGCTGGCTGCTCGCCGCGGTCGTGCTGTGGCTTAGCGCCCGGCCCACGCCCTGTGCTGGGCTGGGTGAGGTCCTCCCCTCGGCCCTGAAAAGTATGTGTCCCGCTTCCCTAAACCAGTGACAGCCCGGCTTGGACGGTTGGTTCCTCGGCCCTCGGTGAAGGAAACGTGCCCTGCGGAAGTCACTGGAGTGAGCATGTAACCTCAGGCTTTCTCTTCTCCGCCGTCTCCTTGCAGCTCCACTGACGCTCCCCGATGGTCAGCCGGCCTTCCCCACCAGGGCGCTGATGTTCCCAGGACCACCCCCCGCGGGCCCTGTCGAGCTGGGCCCTGGCTGTGGACCCCCAGGGGCTGCACTTGGCTTTCCAGAGCCCCCTGGGCCTGATCCTGTGGCTCCGTACCCAGGGCCTGGCCTGCCGTCTGGCGCACCATCTCTCCAAGAGACTGACCATCTGCTCCCGGAGGCCGGGAGCCAGGACGCAGGTGGGTCTGCGAGGTGCCATGTGGAGAGCAGAGCTAAATTTGGCTTTGGCGTTGAAGGAGCTAACTGGTAGGAGAGACTTAAGTCGTTCAGACTTGGAGCAAAGTACGTCCCTTAGTGTATACCAGAAGTCCTAGAAGCTGATTGAAGATCAGTGACTTGACCTTTTGTTGGGACGTGAGGCGGGAGTGGGTGTCCAGGGCGTGGCCGGGGGTTGCCCGCCTGCAGCCTTTGTGGACGCACTGGGGAGGCTGTGACCCTCCTGCTGGAGGGCGGTCTTGTCCCTGACCGTCTGTCTACCTGGATGGCCTGGCTGGAAAAGAGAAACTCTTCTCGCGGGTTTAGGAACATTCCATTCGTGGTTTGTGAAGCCCGCATCGGGAGGCGGGGCAGAGGAGCTGTGCGCGTCTCCAGCAGCGTCTCTCGGCCGCGCCTGCTCCCTTTGCTGTGGGCTTAGTGGTGCCGCGGTCACAGGAGCTCTCGTTTCCCTTGACAGCAATGACGCCGCAAGAGGCACCCGGCAGAAACGCGCTGTCGGAGCTACAAGAGGATTTTGCTGGCAAATTTGCTAATGTGGTACTGTCCCACTTCTTTTTTGTTTTTTAAGCTATTTTTCATGAACTCCACTGAATAAGTACTCAAACTCTTTGTTCCTAAGTTGTAAATAGAAAGATAATACTTAAAATTATCGGATTATCTTTTGAATCGTTTCTTAAAGAGAAAACTTGAATCCTTAAAGTGTGAAGAGCTGATGAACACATTAATAGGGGGAAAGATGATTTAACGGAGTGTAAAAGTAGGTATTTTAAGGAGAAGAAAGGCTCATCTACAGTGAAACTACCTTGTCCATTTTAACTTTTCTAAAATGGAAAACTTCCCTGATTTCTGCATCTCTTTCTACGATAGAATTCGTAAAATTTTCAGTGGGTTTCTTAAAATCAAGATTCATTTTATCAGACATGCTTGATATCAGTACCACCTGGGTGTGCTGTGATCCCAGTGACGGTGGGAGGAGGGTAAACGTGTTTATATCAACTGCCTTCTGGAAGCTTCTTTACAGAGACCCTGCTCTTTTGGGGCATCTCATCAGCAGGCGATTGCTGTAGTTTAAACTCTCCTTACGTGTTCCACCGTTAAAATATTCTGTCCCTGTGAAAGTAAAAATGAGAGTTTAACTGTGTTGAAAACAGAGTCTCAACCCAGGGATAAATATTTTTTTAAACGCTTCTATCTTTTAAAACGCCCACGGCCACCCCCTCTAGCCGGTCTTCTCCTCGGTGCACATACGTATCCCGTCTCCTCCAGCCCAGCAGCCCCGTAGGATTCCCGAATCCGCCCCGTGAGCGCCCTCATGCTCCTAGAAGACGTTGCCCTTAAGCCCAGTCGGCCCCGGGGAAGCGGGGGCCGCTCTCGCCAGCCCTTCCTTGCCTGGCTCTGCTCGCCGTAGTGACGTAGCCTCTCGGTAGAGTCTTAAGAGCCCCTGGGGAGGCGCCCTCGGTGAGCGTGCTCCGTGTTACCTTGGGACAGGACTCCTCAAGGACGTCCCGGGGCTCCGAGTCGTCTCCGGGCTGGGGCGGCGCCGGCTCAGGGGCCCTGCAGCCGCCTCCGCCGCCGCCGCCCGCGCCCAACCTGAAGAGACCTGTCCAGGCAGCCAAGAAGGAGACCAAGGAGCCTAAGAAGGTGACTCGCGGCCCCCAGCTGGGCGGGGCCGGTGGCTGGGCAGGGGCTCGGCTCCCCTGTCCTCACGCCGAGGCGAGGACAAGGAATGTGTTTCTGTTTAAATGAAGCCGAGCGTGTTCCCGGGGGGCGGTAGGCGTGTGGTGAAGCACGAGCGTCTCTGTGTCCGTGTCCACGTGCGAGCGCGCCAGCTCAGAGCTGGAGCCGTGCCTGCCTCCCGGACGCCCGTGGGTCCGGGGCCCGTCCACCCCTCCCCAGAGGGTGCTCCCTGCGCTGGCCTCTGTCACCAGTGCTTGGGTTCGGCTCTTCCCGAACTTCACTTCGCGTGAAGGAGGTGCCTTCTCGTCATCTGTGGTATAGCGACGTCGATGGTGTGCGTACGCCGTGGTTTTATGTATCCTTTCTCCCGACGCCGGACATTTGTGGGTCTTTTTAGTTTGGGCTTATTAGGAATAAAGCCACACGAGCGTTCTCGTCTGTGTCTTTTGGGGGCAGATGCCCTTGTTTCTCTTGGGTGTGTCCCGAGGTCACAGGACAGCTGTGTGTCTGGCTTTAGAACGTCCTGCCAGCGCGTCCTCCTCAGTGGGTTTGCCAGGCACCCCTTCCAGCGGCCGTCCTCGCCCCGGGGGCCGCGTCGTCGGCCATTCTGCTGGGCTTAGTGACGCTTCGTTGTGGGGTTGTGTGCTTTGTCCCCTCCCCGTCCTCATCTGTGTGGGGCTGGCTCAGGCCTCCTCCTGTCCTTCGTGGGGTCCTCAGAGGTCGGCAGGCGTTGCACGTTGTGGACGCAGGTTCTCCCGGATGTGTGTGTGTGTGTGTGCACGCCTTCTCCAGCCCGTGGGCGGCTTTTTACGGCTACTGTCTCACGTAAACAAAAGTGTGATTCAAAACGTGCACGGGCCATGAGGTAGCTAGAGCAGGACCTTCAGGCGGGGTGTGACGTGCAGGGGACTGCTCCCCCCAGCACCGGGCCGCCCGCGCCGCCGCAGATCCAGAGGAATGGGTGGGGGGAGGGGGTGGATTTGCTGCTGCCTTTTGTGGTAGACGTCAAGTGCAGCGTATGAAGAATAAAGTCAGTGTCCCTGGAGCCCAATCTCTGCCAGCCTTGGAGCGCGAGGGCCTCTTCTTAGAGCCCACACGGACCCCCCAGCCGTCGCCACTCCTGCAGGGGGATGGCTCAGGCTGCTGATTTGTTGGCATTCAGACAGGAAAAGCTCCAAGAGGCAAAAGCCCTTCTAACTTTTTTTTAAGTGTGGCAAAGTATACAGAAAACGTACCACGTTAACCGTTTTAAGCGCCTGGCCCTGGAGCCTCAAGCGCACTGTCGTGCACACGTCCCGGGACTTTCTCGTCTTCCCAGACGGAAGCCCGGCCCCCCAGACTCGCTGCCGCCCGGCCCGGCCCCGGCCCGACATCTGCTTCCTGTCTCTGGCTTTGCCGCCTCCAGGCTCGGGGCCCGCGCGCGCGTGGGGCGCGTGGGGCGCGTGGGCCACACAGGCTCGGTCGGCCCTTGCGTGTCGGGCTCTTCGCGCTCAGCGCCACGTCCTCAGGGTGGTTCCGATGGTTTTTACGTGCAGAGCGGCGAGTCCTGGTTCTCTCGTTGGCTGCCTGTGAAGAAGAGGACGGAAGCTTACTTGCCAGACGACAAGAACAAATCGGTGCGTCCTGCGGGGGGGCCCGGGGGGGCCGGTGGGTCCCGCAGCAGCGCGTCCGTCTGCCTGGCTCCGGACGGACCTGAGCCGGCGCCTCGGAAGCCGCCAGGTTCTGATTTCTCATTCTGTCCAGCTTTTGCTACTGAGTTTTCTGTTTACCTTTCACAATCGTGGCAGATCGTCTGGGACGAAAAGAAGAACCGCTGGGTGGACACGAACGAGCCGGAGGAGGAGGTGAGCCGGGACCCAGGCGCTCGCTGTGGCCAGGCGGGGAGGGGAGCCCCGCCCTGGGCAGGGGTCCCCGTGGGCTCCGGGTCGGCGCGCAGACCCCGCAGTGGTCTTTCCCTCCGCAGAAGAAGGCTCCGCCCCCACCTCCAGCATCCCTTCCCAAGGCTCTGCAAGCTGCCCACCCTGGTCCTGGAGGGCCCCCCAGACCTGCTGTGAACATGTATTCTAGAAAAGCAGGTAACGACGGCCAAGCAGCCATTAGAGTTCACTTGGGTAATTTATTTGTCCTACGGACGGGCCAGAGTTCAGCGATGACAACGTGCCCGTGAGGTGGTAGTTAGTTTCCCACCAGGAGGAGGACTGGTTTTCTGAGCACGAGTCCCTGGCGGGGTGGGGGGCCAGCTCTCTAGAGAGTTCGGCGGTCCCGGGTGGACCGTCGTATCACCGGGGAGCTAAGGGCGGAGCAGATGCGATCGGCCACGCCGTGGTATGAAGTGGGACCCCTCACCCGGGCGGAAGCCAAGCAAGTGTGCCCCAGGAGGGGCCCCCCCCTTCCGGGCCCGGCCTCCCCGGGAGCGGAAGCCTGGCCCGCCGCTCTCCGGACACCAGGAGGACGGCGGGGTGACCTCGCTCCCTCTCCCCGTGGCAGCCCGAGCCCGAGCGCGCTACGTGGATGTCTTGAACCCCGGGGGCCCCCAGCGGAGCGAGCCAGCCCTTGCTCCCGCGGACTTCTTTGCACCACTGGCCCCACTCCCAATTCCCACACACCTGCTCGGACCAAACCCAGGTAGGCACAGCTCGGGAGCAGCTGTCTGTGTGCAGCTTCTGACCTTTGGCCTCTTTCTGAGAGCCTCTGGCCTTAATCTTCTTTTAAGAGGAACTAACTACTCACCCACATGCACAGCGCCCGAGGTTCCCCTGTGCTTGTCTGCCTGAGGACCTGGGTGCAGCTCTGCCCTGGGGCTGTTCCCTCTGGGCCCCAGAGATGGGGGGGAGGGGGAGGGGGAGGGGGTGGGGGTGGACGAGTGACCACCTCCTCCGCTGTCCCCTTCACAGATGCAGAGGAAGCACCCCCCGCCGAGGGGGCTGGCAGGGAAGGGCAGGCGCCGGCGGGGGGGCCGGCCAAGCCAGAGCCCGCCTCGGAGCCCAAGGTGAGCGGGGCCGGGGCCCCGGCTGCGGGTCGGGCACTGGGGATTTGCCCCCTTCCCCGACCCAAGAGGCGGCCCCGAGCTTCTACAGAGTCTCGTGTGCACAGAGCTTACGGTGTGGCTCACACGCGCGTTACCTAGTAGTTTTGTCTCGCTGAACTTTTTACAGGGAAGAGGGTTTTTTTGGAACGATCGTAACGTGTATGTGCACCGCGGTCGTTTGGAGTTTGGTCTCTGAGGTTGGGTGGACCTGGATTTCAGCCCTGGTTCTCCAGTAATTAGCTTTTTAAAGGTGGGGGGTCGCTCAGCGCCTCTGAGCCTCAGCGTCCTGCGCTGTGGACGGGCCGACGAGGGCGCGGATCGCAGGGCCGCGGTGGGGCTCGCGGCAGGCGCTCGGTAGGGACGCGCTGCGGGTGTTGGAAGAGCAGGTCCGCGCGGCACCTTTCACAGCCCCTCAGCACGAGTGCCCCGTGGGGTAGAGCCGGCCGTCCTGGGGGGTCCCGCCTCGGTGGGTGCCTCCGACGCACGGGCTTGGCAGTAGCTGGCCTTCCCTGCTGTCCCGGCAGGTGCCCAGTTCTGCGGCGTCGCTCCCTGGACCTGAACGGCCACCCTCCAGAGCGGACGGTTCCCAGGGAGGAGAGGTAAACGGCGCCCGATGAGCGCGTCTGCTCAAGGTCTGGGCTGGGGAAGCTCGTTTTATTGTCCAGATGGCTTCTTCCTTTAAAACTAAGTTAATGGGTAGGAAAAGGGCAGCTTAGAAACTTTCTAGAACTCAGAAAGTGTTGTATTCCTTAAAAAAGTCACGCTTGTTTCCGCAGAGTCGTTTGGGAGCTCTGGCTAGAGTGAGGGGCTGCGTGTGTGTTCGTCAGCCGGGCTCGCCCCTCTGCCGGGCTCTCCTGTCCTCGGTCCCTCGCGGGGCACGAGGTCTGGCCGCCTTGGGCCCAGGCCTGGGCAGACCTCCCTCCCCGCAACCAGGGGTCGTTTCCAGTAAAAACCGTACATGAAAATAGGAGTTTCAGGCTAACCCTGGCTTTTTCCCCATCGAGCTGTACTGATCCTAACAGCGTCATAGAGCTCTTTGCAATTAAACTGCCAGCTTGGAGCAGTGACATGCATGTTGATTTTTGTATTTGTCTGTATCTGTGTGTTCTTGCTGTTTTGTAGCTGTCGCGCTGTAGTTCACTGAGCTCGTTATCACGTGAAGTGAGCCAGCATTTTAACCAGGTACCTGTGGCTGGCCGTGTGCACTGGACGTGGATCTGAACGGGCTTGTCTGTCTTTCCTTTGAGGTCGCTGTGCCCCTGGCCACTGACATTGTCACCTCCCAGCCATCACATGCCTGAGGATGCCGTGTCCCTTTCTTTAGAAGTTTTTAAAGGGTGGTGTTGAGTAGCCAGGCACGTCAACAACCGAACCGACCCCGAGAAGCTCGTAGTGAACGAACAAGTTCTGTGGTTGGGCTCTTTCTGAAGTGGTTTTTTTAAATGACTAGCCGTAGGCATAGCCTCAGAGTGTGTGTGCGTGCGTGTATGTGCGTGCATGCGTGCGTGTATGTGCATGTGTGTGTGTGTGAGAGAGAGAGAGAGAGAGAGAGAGAGAGGATGCTCTCATTTGAAAGAGAGAATTCTGTTTTCTGATCAAGCACGAGAAGGTTTATTTTAGGCAGGCGGAGTGAGGCAGTGACAGCTGTCTGGGGTCCCTCTGTGTGGGAAATAAAGGAATACTTCATCTTCTCTGCGTATTGGGGCACTAAGCTTTTCCCTCGGCTTGGCAGAAAGGCTTCATGTGATTTGTTTTATTTGTGAATTGAAACGCTGGATTTTGCTGGACACCTGAGGTCTAAAGCAATCAAAAGCACCTACTAAGCGCTCACCCTGGCACTGAGTGCCCTCTCAGAGCTCCGTGCCGCCTCGTGTGCGTGCACTGGTTCTAAAGCTTTGTACTCCTCTGCATGTTGCTTTGGTTTTTACCATTTTTCTATGACCCATTAGATAATTAAATACAGCGTTGCAAGAAGTATCTTTGAGCAGCTTCTGGGGCACATTTGAAAGTACTGATATTATAAATCCTTTCTCAGAGATAGTACCTGTATTTGCAAATGAGACAAGTCGCCGTGCACTGTTAGTTGTTGAGGTGAACTCTCTGTGCTTCGCAGGCTCCCTGTGCTCTCGGCCCTGCAGGGGGCCCTCCCGGGGCAGCGGTGCCCTTCTACAACCCCGCTCAGTTTACACAAGTAAGTGCCCCTGCTGTCTCCCCGGGGCGGGTGGGAGCCGACGGGGGCTCCCCCAGCGAGACCCGGACTCGCCCGCTCGCCCCCTCCCGGCTCTGCTGCCTCCCTGGGTGGGGAGGCCCCCGCTAGCTCCTGCTGACACTGCTGTGGGGTGGGCCTGACTCCCTCCCCGATGCTGGCCTCAGCCTCCCTTCCCCTGGTAGCTCGTGACCTTCAGGCCGGGAAGGTCACGAATGCTTCCTTTTATTTCTTTCCCTCCCAGGCTCTGGCCTGTGGAGGATGGACTGGCCGCCATTCTGGGGAGCACAGCGGGGGCAGAGGTCTGTGGGGAGGTCTCGGCTTTCGGGATGCAAAGCCTCACCCGACCCCGGCCTGTCCCACGGCAGATCTGCCCTCACCGCCTCGTGTCCCCGGCCTCAGGCTGCCTCGGGGGACGGGCCTTCCTGCCCCCTGCACCTTTCCTTCATCCCCGGCTGCCAGCTGCTTCTCCATTCCACGATTTGGTCGTTGTTTTCTTCTCTCCTGTAACCTTCATCTTGTAGTTTATGCCTTTACAAAAACTCCTTGATCTTCATTTCAGTTGGCATTTTCGCGGGGGCAGGAGGAGGCGCCTGTGTTCTGCCCACGGCCTTCCCCTGCGCCTTCCCTTGCATCCCTCGGTGGCCGGCCAGACCACGCTCTCCCTGGGCTCTTTAGACACCCAGCTGTTGGAATCAGCCTCACCCCACCACCCTAACCAAGCTGCAGGCACCTTTAAAGGGAATGCCAAGATGTGCTACTGACTTGGTCCGTGACCGTGGGCTTGCAAACAGAACAAAACGAACAGAACATGCCTGTTTGCTGAGAGAACGGTCTGTTCTGGCTTGTTCCGCAGACCTGCTGATCCTTCCCCAAGGGCCTCCCCCCGCCCCCCCGCCGCCGTCGGGGACGGGCTTGCGGAGCTCAGTGCTGTCCTTTGTCGTTTCAGGCCTCTGCTGCCTCGGGAAGTTCAAGGATGGGAAGGATTGGCCAGAGGAAGTACCCAGCATATTGAGCTAGAATGGTCCCTGTCCTGGATCGGCATTTGGAGCCCTGAAGTGGTTATTCCACCAGGAGCTCAGACTGATTGCCTGCGACTCCCGTCTGCTCCCAAATGGAGACGGATGCAGCGATTCAGAAGTGATTTATGAAGTGTCGACAGCATTAATTCCACACTTTCAGGAAGCTGGATGAGAAGAGGGAATCTGTGACTTACTAGAATCTTCCGTCTGAAGGAATGATTTAAGGATCCAGCATTCACAGTCATTTGAGGATGTTACACTAAGTGAAGCTGGAAACATCTTGGCTACGGGAGGACTTTGCTTTTCAGTAACTAAGGCATCTCTCAGAACCTAACGGTGAATTATTGCCAGATAAATCCCAGGGGTCCTTTAAGATGCCGGAAGGAAACAGTGCACCTTTGACTCAGAGAGGAGCGCGGCGAGGGGTGCACGTCCAGAGTTGGTCAGCCCCCACCTTGCGTTGTTGAACCTGGAAGGACGCTTCGTCTCAAAGGGAAACATGGGCTTCATTTAGCAACAATTCCGTTAGGTTTGGAGAGCGGCCCTCGCTGCTGACGTGTGTTTATCTCCTGTAGCGAAGATGTGTCCAGCCTGCGTAATTTCCCGTGGCCTCACGAGGACCATGCCGCTTCCACACAGCCGGAGGGACTGGCTCTGCTGTCAACGAGGGGCGGCTCCATCGCTGGGACAGGGCCCCAGGGGCCTCGAGCTCTGATGTCACTGATCCGACTTGACAAACCAGTGTCGCAACTGTGGCTGATAAGTTTGGTTTGGATTTTTCCCTGTGGACCAGCTGAGGCCGTGTGTCCTGGCCCGCTTTCAACGGTGCAGTCCAGTTGTCTGGCTTCCTCTCACCATTGTGTCATTTAAGGAGTTGGTAACATCTTGAAGAAAGTGGCTTAAAATAATTTCTTGTGAGAAGCTCTGGAATCTGAACTTTCTGCACCGAGACCTTCCGTGGCTAATGTGCTGACTCAGCCTGTGAACCTGCACAGGAAGACCTCCTCCTGGTGGACTCAGCTTTAAGGCTTCATCGACTGTTCTTAAAACTGTTCACTTTCTTCTTCGGTCTAAGGAAAAGATTTAAATATTTAAAAAAAATCATTAGGAAATAATTTCTGTAGAACGCTGGTGGAACACGGTTTGTCGGGGCTTTAGTTCAAGGGTAGGGCTTGTGTGAGGGTGGGGTCCGCGCGGGCCGCTCTGGGCCACCTGCCGTCTAGGGAGGGCTCACAGAACGGTTTCCAGAATGTTTCACTGATACGTCCCTTTGGGAGAGGCCGACCTTGTCGACGGGCAGTCTCTCGCGTCCCAGGGTCAGCGCTCGGTGCAGTTCCTGGGCCGAGACCCACCTGGCGCTCTCGGCTTCCTCCTCAGCCCTGCCCGTCGTTCTCTGTGTTTGACTGCCAGCGACGTGATTCAAGAAGCTTCCTCTGAGGCGGGAGCTGCTATTTTTCCTAAATGCACATTGTTAAATAAAATATTTTGCGTTCTCAAGCCCTTTCACCATGTCTCCTTTTGTTGATTGGAAGCCCGTGGGGAGCCCCCGGCCTCACCCGCCCTTTGTTGATTGGCTTCTAGAGGCGCCCCGGGCCACTGCTTCCCGTCTTCTGCCAGACTCGCCCGTTAGGGGCTCCCAGGAAGAAGGGGCTCCGCTCTGATCGGCGGAGCCGCGGCGGGCGGGTCCGATGGGAAGACGCATCCTGATGGCAGTGACAATGAGGGCCTAGGGCAACGCTCTGCCTCCTAGGATCCCCTCTGCAGGGAAGGTCCCCACGAGACGGAGAGGAGAGCAGGGGCTTCTGGGTGCGGGGAAGACGGGCAGGGGAGCGGGGAGCGGGGAGCGGGGCGGACGCGGGGAAGGGAGCCGCGGTGCTCCTGGCGCCCACCAGGGGGCGCCCTCCCGCCTCGCTTGGCGCCGCTGGGTCCTCCGGCCGCCAGTGGCCGCTGCGGGCGCCGGGGCCGGGGCCGCCCTGCCCGCCGGTCGCCGGGGAGCGGCCGCCGAAGCCCGTGGGGCTGGGGAGCAGGCGGCGCCCAGAGGTGGGGGCGCGGGGCTCGGTGACCTCGGGCGGGGGTGCGGGAGGGAGGAGACCTCCGAGAGGAGTGCGGGGTGCGGGGCGGCGGCTCGGGGCCCAGGGGTCCTCGGCACGGAGTGACCCCTGGACGGGGGCGCGGAGGCCTTGGGCGGGGCTCGAGGACTGGGCGGGGCGACCCTGGGTTGGAGTCGGGGCGCGGGGATTCCCGGCGTGGGGCGGGGCGCGGGGGTGCCGGGCGCGGGTCTCGCCCCCTTCCCCACCCCCAGCCCCGCGGCTCCGCGGCGGTCGTTGCCCTGGGGAGCACGCAGCCGGCCGGCCCGACTCGCAGTCCTGAGCCAGGGGCCTGTGCTGGCCGGGCCGCAGACCCGCTCAGGGCCTCCCGCTCTCGGTGCGGCGTCTGCGGGCCGAGCGATGGTGGTGGTGGGCTCTCAGGTGAGCGAGGCCGGGCCGCCGGGCTCCCGGGGGAAGGGGTGCGGGCCGGGACCCCTGCCAAGGCCGTGCCTACACCTCGGGGGCGGGAATTCTCAGTGGGTCGCGCCCCTGGCTCCCCACGTGAGGAGCAACCCTGTCAGGAGGGTGGCTTCTCTCCTTCCCAAGATGCTGGGCCTTCACCCGCCTCCTAGGAGGCGGCGGCGGGCGGCCCCCACGCCGACGTGCTTGTTCTTGCTGGACTGCTGCTGACCTGTCTGCTCTGTCACCCTGCACCACAGCTGTCCTCCGGGATCATTAAATGGCATTGGGGCCCCGGTCGTGAAAGGCTAATCGCGTGGTTTTCCCTTAGGTACTGGCCGAGGACTCCAGACCGTCAGGGCTCCCAGCCATGCAGCAGCTGGCTCTGCTCCAGCTGGACCACCCCAGCCCCAGGGGGAGCTGCTGCCCTTTCTCTCCTCCGCAGCTCGCCCAGCGACGGCTGACCACGCATCCCTGACGCTGGACGTCTCCAGCAGCCCCAGGAGGAGCTGTCTCCCGTCTCGGCCAGGCTGCCCCCGGGTGTGAGGGCTGGCCCCTGGACTGTGCCGTCCAAGTTGGCGAGCCTGGGGCACTCAGAGGCCGCCCAGCAGCCCACCGCCCAGGGGCATCTGCAGCCTGAAGTCAGAATGCTCAAGGGGCAGCTTCCAAACACTGACGAAGACCTCGCCGCCCGCCCGGGGTCCCCGGCCGCTGACGACCGTCGGGGACCCGAGAAGAACCCAGTGCTCCCTCTGGACGCCCCAGCGCCAGTCGGCAACGAGGACCCCCAGGCCAGGGGGAGACCCTTCAGTCCGAAGCCGCCGCCGCTGAGGCCCAGGCTGGAGCGAGCATTGTCCCTGGATGAGAAGGGCTGGAGGAAGAGGCGTTTTCGAACCAGCCGTGAGGACCTGGCCGCGAGGAATGGGGCCAGCCCCTCCGGGGGCTCCCTGCAGGACGAGGCCCCCGGGACCGCCGCCCGCAGTGGCTCCCCGCCCTGCCTGAGCACCTCCCTGCAGGAGATCCCCACGACCCGCAGGGCCCCGGGCAGCGGAGGCCCCTCCTCGCGGGGTAACTGTCTCTCCGGGACGATCAGCACTTCCCTGGACCCCCTGCACCGGGACGGGGCCTCGGCCGGGAGCGCCCCCCGGCTGGCCAGCCTGCTTCCCCCGCGTCCGCTGCCCGCCATGGACTGGGACGTCGCCTCCGACGCCCTGCGGACAGCCAACAAGGTGGACTGGGGCCACGCGGATTACCAGGTGCGGCGGCAGGCCAGGCTGTTCCGGGCCCACAGCAGCCTGGGCCCCGGCCGGCCCCCGAGCCCCCTGGCCCGTGACGACTGCTCCCTGCACTCGGCCAGGTCCACCTTCAGCCTCCTGGTGCCCATTCGCACCAAGGACGTCCGCAGCAGGTAGGGCCTCGGGGGCGGGCGGCGGCGTGCCCTGCGTCCGTGGCCTTCCTTGGCCTTCGGCAGCCCCGTGAGAACCACGGGAAGCCTCCCCTGAAAGCGTGTGAGGCGCTGCAGCGGGTCTCCCTCCCCCGACCCCCGTCTCCCAGGCCCTCCCCAGCTTTTCTTTTGCGTCTCAGCCCCACAGGCCCCGGGAAGCGGGTGGTGGGGTACGCCGGTCCCTCTGCGCACCGGGCGGCCCCGTTTTCCTTCCCGTTTCCTGCTCCGTCAGGGACAGCCTTCCTCCACGTGTGCAGGTCGGCCCAGGACTCCGGGGTGGGTCGGGGAACCCGCGTCCACGTAGCCGCCTTGATCAGGACCAGCGTTCAGCCGGCTGTGCCCTGTGCACGTGCCGGCACTTTTCCAGGACGGAGAGCTGGACCCGGGTGGGGGCCCCAGTGACTGCGGCTGGGCTGCCCCAAGGGGAGGCTCCCCCGGGCCCACCTCTGGTGGGGAGGGGCGCAGGCAGAGCCCAACTCGCGCACTCTGCTCTCAGGAGCGCCCCGGGATTTCTCCGCGTTCGGGGCTCGGTCTGCCGAGGGCTGCCCAGCAGTCCCCACCCCCGCCCCGCCCCATCCACGGGCAAGGAGGAGGGGTCTCGCATCTCGGAGGACGCTGGGCTTCCGGGCCTCAGGGGGCTTGAATAACTAGTCCGTCTTGACTTCTTTATAGTTTGAAGGGGGGTGGGTGCCACCCAGCCACCCGGCTCCCATCTCACACCTCTGCCCACCGTGAGGGCTCCCCAGGACCGGGGCGGGGGTCCCAGGCGCTGCTGAGCCCGACCCAGCCGCGCCCCCCAGCTCGCTCCTGACCCATTGTCTCTGGGAGCCTGGTGTCGGGCCACGCTGCGCAGCCCGGAAGTCCATCCCACGCTCTCGCCGACCCCCGGCCCTGTCCGTGCTCAGCCTGGCCGCCGACCGCTGGCTCTCACGGCCCCTGCCGCACCGGCCGGGGTGGCTGGGCGGCTTGTTTGAAGCACGCATCGGGCCGCGGCCCTGACTTGGGGGCCCCACGCCACCTGCTCCCTGCCGGGGCGCCCGAGGCCCCGGGAGGGCGGGGGGAGCTCTGTCACCGCCACCCCCCGCCGCACCCTCCCATCCAGACCAGGCCTGCGCCAACCCCCTGGACGTGGGCCGGGGACGGGAAGAGTGAGGCGGTCCCTGTGCTGGTGTCCTGGGGCGGCTGCAACAAAGCGCCGCCGGCTGAGAGCCTTCAGGCAGGACTTACTCTGTCCCAGTTCTGAGGCCAGAACTCAGAAATCCAGCTTGGCAGGGCCGCGCTCCCTCCCGAGCCTCCAGGGAGGGTCCTTCCTGCCTCTTCCAGCTGCTGGGGGCCCAGGAGTCCCCGGCTTGCCACCCCAGTCTCTGCTCCGTCCTCAGGCGGCTTCTCCTCTGTGTCTGTCTCAAAAGGACAGCGGTCACTGGATTTAGGGCCACCCTCATCCGGGAGGACCTCATCTCAAGATCCTTAACTAATTACATCTGTCTGCAAAGATCCTTTTTCTAGGAAAGGTCACGTTCGCAGATTCTGGGGTCAGGGGGCAGATGGAAGGTAATCCTCACCCACCCCCGCCCTTGGTGAGCCCAGCAGTGAGAGCCAGGCAGGTGGTTCCTCTGGCCGCCAGCCTCCCTTCCTGCACCCTCCATCAGCGCCGGGCACTGCTTTAGGGCAAAACGGGTTCCTTTGTTAAAGTAATTCGGCACGTTTCTCATTAAGAGCGAGATCTCTTCGTGCGTTTAAAGTGCGATTTCTCAGGGAATTCCCGGGTCGCCTGGTGGTTAGGGCTCGGTGCTCTCACTTCCATGGCCCCAAGAACTAAGATCCCGCAGGCCGAGCAGCCAAAGAAAAGGTATGATTTCTCTGTTCAAATTTTATGCGATTTATGTAGACTCTCCCGTTCTACAAAAATGAGGAGCACATCTCAAAGTCGGATCCCCGGCTTTTCTCTCACACAGCAGCCGACAGTGGGTTCGTGGGCTCCCCACCTCCAGACCCTCCGTGTGTCCTAGGACACGGGTCGGCGGGCTGGGCAGGCACTGTTTCAACCGTGGGAGCCGTGTGGCCTCTGTGGCAGTGCTCGCCTCTGCCGTGGTGGGTGGGAGAGCAGCCCAGGCCTGGCACCAACTGCGCGGCTGTGGGGCACAGACGCCTCGTTCAGGGAGGCCGAAGGGTGAATCTCAGGGCACTTTCCCATGCCACGGACTCCTGGTTTTTCCCAACCACTTAAAAGTGTAGGGGACCTCCCCGCTGGTGCAGGGGGTAAGGCGCCACGCTTCCAACGCAGGGGGCCCGGGTTTGACCCCTGGTCGGGGAACTGTGTCCCGCGTGCCGCCGCTAAGGAGTCCGAATGCCACACCTAAAAGATCTTACGTGCCGCAGCAAAGATCCCGTGTGCTGCAGCTAAGACCCAGTGCCGCCAGAATAAATAAGTTATCTACAAATAAAATAAAAGCGTAGGAGCGATTCTTAGCTTGCGGGCTGCACGCAGACAGTCTGGATCTGGCCCGGGTCAGGGCTGAGGACTGAGGAAAGGGACTCAGACGGTGCCCTTGGAGGGGCTGCTTTCTGGTTACGCTGCGGAAGGGGCTGGTTTGGAGAAGACGGCACTGCGGGCAGCAGTCGGCCGGTTAGGATCCTCAGCACGGTGGGGTGACCTCAAGGAGGTTCCTCCCTCCTGACGTACTTGCATTCTTGTCCTGCAAAGCTTGGTCAGGGTTTAAGAGTTTCTCATGCGAGTTTGTAAGGGCTGGATCCTGATCTCATCTCCTTCAAGGGGATTGGGGTCTGTTTGCAAGCTAGGGTGTAGGGATCTCTTAGCAAGTTGGAGTGAAAACAGCAAGTGAGACATTTCAGCTTGGATTGAGCCCGTCCATGGGTTCCCCTCCCTCTTTGGGAACCTGACCAGACACGGTCTTATCACAGGTCCTTCAGGAACAGTTTTCACGTGGTTGAAAAAAAAAAACCCAAGGCCGTACTAACATTCTTTCGTGACACGTGGAAATTACATGAAACTCAGCTTTTGGTGTCCTTCAATGCAGTCTCATTGGCACGTGGGCATCGGCCGAGGCTGCCTTCAGGGGTTAAGCGGTGACAGACCGACGGCCTCGAAGCCGAAGTCCCGCACGGCGCTCACGGAAGGAGCGGGTGTGAGACGCGGCCCTCCGCGCGAGGGCAGGACCAGAGCTGGGACTTGGCTGTGCTGTATCAGGGCCTCGCGGCGCTGTTCGAGACTCTGCACCATTTGCCTGCGTTATCCTATGAGAATCTCACAGTGGATTGAGCTTTCGGGTCCTGTGAGGACGGGTGTGTCATGGGCAGCCTTTTTACGAGCTCTCCCAGTGCTGTGGACGGCGAGGCAAAGGCCGGAGCCCCGGACAAGGGTGCACGTCCGCACCAAGTCTGCTTACCGTGCAGAAGCCCACCTCGACCTCTGCGGCCTTTCCGGGGCTTTGCCCTTGGCGGTTCCACAAAAAAACCCCAAATGTCACCTTTACGTCCTTTCCTCCCTGGAGGCGACGGAGGGAAGCCGAAAGCCTGCGGTGTTTGTAGCGCTGCGAACACAGCGAGTTTCCCTAGAGGGCAGGGCACCTCGGCACTGTGCTCTGTGCCGACCACGGGGTCCTGAGGGAATCCCAGCTCTGGGAGAGGAGCTCCCGCCCCCTGGGAGGTGTGTCCTGCTCCCGGCCCCTCCCTGGGCCCATGTGCTGAGACCCCCCACCCCCCGGCCGCCCCGGTTCAGTCTGTCCCGTGTCTGCAGGAGCTACCTGGAGGGGAGTCTCCTGGCGAGCGGGGCCCTGATGGGGGCAGATGAGCTGGCCCGCTACTTCCCAGACCGGAACGTGGCCCTCTTCGTGGCCACGTGGAACATGCAGGGACAGAAGGTAAGCGGGCTGCCCACCCCCACTCAGGACGGCGCTGGGTTCCCACTACGTTCTTCCTGCGTCCCCCCCCCCCGAGCCTCCCCGTCCCCTGGAGGGGCCTCCTGTCCGTCACACCCTCTCGCCCACCTCTCCACTGCCTGGTGGGGCATTAATGCTTCTTTTTGCAGACACACCGTAAGTATTTCTTTGGAGCAGTTCTAGGCTCCCAGCACATTTGGGGGGAAGGGGCAGAGATTCCCCGAGAGCCCCCTCTCCCGCACGCGTGGCCTCCCCGTGGCGATGCCCAGCACAGGGCCAGGCTGTCAGGGTGCCCCGGGCCACTCCTGGGTGCACCCTGTGGGGACATGAGTCCGCCGCTGCGCTCCTTTGCCACAGGAGCTGCCCCCGAACCTGGACGAGCTCCTGCTGCCCGCCGAGGCTGACCTGGCTCAGGACCTGTACGTCGTCGGGGTCCAGGAGGGCTGCTCCGACAGGTAGACTGCGCGCCCCTCCCCCGCCACTGCCGCCCCGCCCCACGTCTCCGGGAACAGCGGCGCAGGCCGGCGTTTGGGGCTGAAGCTGCTGTGACCCGAGACCCCCGTGGGGGGCGAGACGTGGGCCGTGGCCGAGCCTGGGCTGAACCGGGATCGTTTTCTTCTCCAACGGGGACTCGCAGAATCTGGAAGGAATGAGGTTCACCTTCTTGTAAATGAAAAGCTGCTCCAAGAGATGGTGGGGGCAGGGGCACAGCGCAGTGCGGTCCCGCGGGCTCCAGCCCAGCCCGTGCAAGGCGTCGCTCGCCTCTCCTGGGTCTGCCGGCGGCCCGGGCTGGGGGGTGGGGGCAGGGCCCCGACTGCGCCAGGCCCTGCCGGGAGGTGGCCTCCCTCCTGCCCCGCGGCTCTTACCAGGGGTCGGGGACCCAGCCTGTCACCGGGGAGGCCCCGGGCTCCCCCCTCGTGCTGCGCGCCCACCGTGCCCCTCCCCGCAGGCGGGAGTGGGAGACGAGGTTGCAGGAGACGCTGGGCCCCCACTACGTCATGCTGTACTCGGCGGCCCACGGGGCGCTCTACATGTCCGTGCTCATCCGCAGGGACCTCATCTGGTTCTGCTCAGGTAGGTGGCCCCGGGGGGCGGATGTGCGCGTGGGGGGCGGGCGGCGCCGCGGCGTGGGGCCCTCGGGGCTGCATCCGGCCCGCTCAGCCCTGCTCCCTCCGTGCAGAGGTGGAGAGCTCCACGGTGACCACGCGCATCGTGTCGCAGATCAAAACCAAGGGGGCCCTGGGCGTCAGCTTCACCTTTTTCGGCACCTCCCTCCTCTTCATCACGTCCCACTTCACGTGTAAGTCCCTCGCCCCCGGACCCCCAGACCGCCTGGTGGCGAGGGTCACGGTGCAGACGCTGTGTGATCAGAGCTTGCTGGGGTTGGGGGGGGGGGTCTGCCCCCGACGGACCCCCAGGCGCCCAGCCCTGGGCTCGGAAACCTGCCTCTGGAGAGGGCCCCCCGCGCTGTCCTTGCAGCCGGAGATGGGAAGGTGGGCGAGCGGCTGATGGACTACAGCAAGACCGTCCAGGGCCTGGCGCTGCCCAAAAACGTGCCGGACACCAGCCCCTACCGCTCCGACGCCGGTGAGCACCTTTACCTTCCGCCGAAGACAGGGCGGCTTCTGCCTTGTTCTCTGGAGGGTTAGTGGAGACGGGCTGTTCAGAGCTTTTGAGAATCGAGGTCAGAAAAGTCTGGAAGGTCGCTTGCTGACCGGAGCGAGGCCTGGCGCCTGCTCGCTGAGTCGTGACCCGAGACCCGTGACCGCGCGAACCCAGAAAGCTGAGCCCCAGCAGCGTCGTGGGCTGCCACCCGCTTCCCAGGGGGCCCCGGCCCTGCCGCGGGGAGCACTGGGCTCACGCGCTTTTCCACCCGCTCACGCCCCAGCGGACGTCACCACCCGCTTCGACGGGGTCTTCTGGTTCGGAGACTTCAACTTCCGCCTGAGTGGCGGGCGGGCGGCCGTGGAAGCCATCCTGAAGCAGGACCCGGGTGCCAGCGTGCAGGCCCTGCTGCGGCACGACCAGCTCACGCGGGAGATGAAGAGAGGTGAGGCGGGGGGAGCAGCCGCCCGGCCAGGAGGCACCCGGGGGGGCGGGGCTGCCCCTGGGCTCCGAGCCGCGGCTCTGAGGTGGGGCCTCTGCCCGTCCCAGGGTCCATCTTCAAGGGCTTCCAAGAGCCGGACATCCACTTCCTGCCGTCGTACAAGTTCGACGTCGGGAAGGACTCGTACGATACCACCTCCAAGCAGAGGACCCCTTCGTACACGGTGAGCCGCCCGCAGGGCTGGGGGAGCGTGGGGGCCGGGCCTCCCGGGGGGCTTCGGCACGGGGACTCGTTCAAGGGCAGCCGGTCCAGCCCGGCAGCCAGACGGCCCCTGGGACCCTTCCCGCAGGACCGCGTCATGTACAGGAGCCGCCACGGGGACGACATCTGTCCCGTCAAGTACTCCTCCTGCCCCGGCATCAGGACGTCCGACCACCGCCCCGTGTACGGCCTGTTCCGGGTCAGAGTGAGGCCGGGGAGAGACAAGTCAGTACCCCCCTCACTCCCGGGCCCTGGGGGGTGGGCGCGGGGGTGGGGGGCCGCCTGGGAGCACGGCCTGGTCTCCTGTGTCCTGATGCCCCGAGGGGAGCAGGGTTCCAGCCGCCCCGCGTGGAGGTGGCTGGCGTAGGTCGTCTGAAGCAGGTGTCAGGTGAGCGACACGCCAGAGGGTGGGGACCTCGCCTGGACCCCTGGAGCAGCCAGTGGCAGCTGGGGTTGTCCTAGAGCTGCCGTGAGGCGGGCCTGGCGCAGGCGGGAGGGAGCGTCCCGCTGGCTCATGGCGCTGTGCTGCGGCTGTGCCTCCAGTCGGGGCAGCCGCGGGGACCCAGGCCTCGGCCCTCCCCACCTTCCACGTGCCGCCCGCAGCCAACGCCAGGAGGATGGTGCCCTCCTGATGGCTCTTTGCTCTCCAGCATTCCGCTAGCCGCCGGCAAGTTTGACCGAGAACTGTACCTGATAGGAATTAAGAGACGGATTTCCAGAGAGATCCAGAGACAGCAGGCGCTGAAGAGCCAGCACTCCAGCGCCATCTGTACCGTCTCTTGAGGAAATTTGCCGAAGGAGGACTGGTCACCCGCAACCCGGGAGGGTATCTGACCTAGGAACCTGGGAAGACGGAGGAGGCTGCCGTCCGGGAAGCTGATGAACCGCTGCCGGGGGCTGCCCCCTCCTCTGCGAGAGCCCGACGGGAGGCTCCAGGTCCGGCGCCCGCTGCTGAGACAGAACCACACGCCCCCACGGCGCTTCCCTGTCTCGGGGCGGCCTCCCCCCACCGCGGCCGCTGTCGGCAGGAGATGCCCGGCTGGCTGTGAGCAGCTCGCGTGCCCTGAAGCCAGTGGCAGAGCCCGCGTGCGGGCCAGGCACCCTGACCTCCGGATCTGCGGCCTCCCAGCAGCCCCTCAAACCCAAACCAAGAGCTGCCCTTCCTTGAGTGCCAGGCACGCCGCCGGGGGTCCGGTGACCCTGGGCCTCTGTTCCCACAGCACACGCTAGGACCGAGCCGAGGCTGGGATGAGGCCGGCCCGGCCGGCGGTTCAGGCCCACGAGACCGCCTCCCTCTCCTCTCCCGGTCCATTTGGGTCCATTTGCTTAGGTAACTTAAGTTAGCTACGAGCAGCATTAATGTTAAGTGGTGCGTTTCCCGGTCTGAGAAGCCGCTGGAAGCTTGGAATGTCACACCTTGCCAGCCTAGGCCGGCCCCCACCAGCCTGGATGTCTTTGTTTTCTTAAAGGGTTTAGAGTCTGTTACTGCTTTGTGTCTTAATCCATCTCGTAAAAAAAAAAATATTTAGGCTTTGAATGTGGGAAAAACTAGGGGCATTCAATCTAGTCTTTTATTTATTTTTCCATATTTATATTTTTAAATAAATGCATCTATTGAATCTTAAACTCTTCCTGGCCAAAGATTGAGTCCTAGAAAGAACCAGTCTGTTGCAGTGCTCTTGTAAGAAGAGGCTGTCAGTCACACCCCAAAGCAGGAAGCTTGGTCTCTCCTGGCCCCCCCCCACCCACTGCCCCCGGTAAGTGTCCGCTGAGAATGGGCTTTTAGGGAATAGTGAACACTTCAGACTTGAGTGAATCGTGATCAATGATGTAAAGCCAACTCCCACGAATACTGTTATCAAATTTTTATTCGCCTCCGTTTCCAAAATATGGAGTGTAAATTCTAAAGCAATACACACGCAATCTTTTGATACAAATGGGAGAAATTCCATTAATGAGAAGGCACAGCTGATCCCATCTGATTTCAAGAAACTCTTCAGGTTGTGTGTATAAAATTTTGCTCAAAGAATGTGCTATTGAGCTTTGAATCAGTTAACAGAAAATCTCTTTTGTTACAGAGGTTTTGTGGTAATGGGGCTCGAAATGAGTAGGGTTTTGTGGATTCTTTCTAGGCTTTTTCTCTGACCCAAATCATGGAGAGTTAACGCGACACTGACGTGTATTAGTTTGGCTTGACGTTGAGCTGCGTGTCGCTGGGGTGTGTGTGTGTCATTGTGTACACCTCATGGGTCCAAAGTGAAGCCGTTTACTTAGTATGAGCCATTATAGACTTCAGATGAATGGGCTTTCACTCGGACGGTTAGGTTGAAATTCAGATTAACACAAATGAAATCGACCAGGGTCTGGAAAATAAGCTTCATAAAGAATTGCGAAATACGACCGAGTGTGAGGGTGGTTTTTAAAATCTGTCCCTTGTTCTCTCCAACGCGCTGAGTCCTGCCACAGGCCAGCCAGTCCCCAAGGGCCAGACTGGGCGTGGGCGCCAACGAAGGTGCACGCGGGGCTCTGGGGACAGCACGGACAGCGCGTGGAGTGGGCGGGGGCTGAAAGGGTGAAGGGAAGGCCCCCAAGTGAACAGCGAGGTAGGTGGCAAAGGGGGAGGAGAGAGGGAGGGGTGGGTGTCCAGGGAATAGAAAGCTCAGGTGAGCGCCAGCTCCCTCGCCGGGAGCAGCTCCCGGGACGCCTCGCGCTCCCGCGCCGCGCCCCCTCCCTCCCGCGCCGCGCCCCCTCCCTCCCGCGCCGCGCCCCCTCCCTCCCGCGCCGCGCCCCCTCCCGGCCAGCCCAGCAACCACAGGGCGTGCCTAACATCTGGAATCCACGCTGTTGGCCCGCTTGCCGTGAGCCTGGGGTTTCCCACCCAGCGGACTGGAGCGGAGCAGGCGAAGGACAGACAGCAGGGGCCCAGACACCTCCCACCGGGCCAGGGCAGGTGTGCGGTAAAGGGACGGAAATGAAATAAAGGGACGACAGGTCCCGGGAAGATGAACGGACGTGACAGAGGTGACGCTGGAACGTTTGACGGCCTCAGATCACCCCTCTCCCAGCTGGACAGCAGGGGCTGCACTTAGCGTTTCAAAAACTACACCCTGTAGACGACTCTTCTCCACAAAGCTTTGTGGCCCGGTTCTGTGCAACCCGCTGGCGGCCAGGAAGCCGCCCTCTGAACCACGGCAGCGTCAGAAGGGCCCACGGCAGCCAGTGCAGGCGCCCAGGCCCCGCAGGGCCCTGTCCCCAAAGCCCCCCGACCCTGAAGGGCCCCGCACGCGGCCTCAGTCCTCCCGCCTTTCAAGCCCGCCTCCCCGGCCCCGAGCTCCCCACCTCTGAAATCAGGGCCTTACTGTTGAGGGCAAGAGGCCACCCCTCACCGGTCAAGCTGGATGGTGCATCGCCCCGGGACCCTCAAGGTGCTGGCACGGGTGGCCCTGGCCTCCCGGATGCAGGCGGGCTGATGGGCCTCGGGGCCTCAGAGGAGAGGTCAGGCCCCGCCCGCTCAACGACCACCGGCCTCGGGGAGCCGCGCGGTCCCCCCACCTGCCGAAACTCTCGGGGGAGCAGGAAGACTAGCCCGGCTGCTCCACCCTCCCTGCGCTTCCCCGGGTTTCCAGCCGCAGTGGTGGAGAGCAACCTTTATTCCACTGATCGATTGGCACGTCCAGTTCTGAAGGAATTCACGTTTAGGAAAAGTCCCCCCGTCCGCACCGTCTGTGAACGTCTGCCCTGAAGTCACCCCAAGGAAACGCACGTGGACGGTGCTGCCGCGGCGCCTCTACCGGAAGAGCCGGTACGTCCTGGGCAGGCGCCCGTCCTTATGCGCCAGTGCCGCCTGCACGTGCTCGTAGGCCGGCAGGTCGCTCAGGTCCCCCAGGGCGGCCACCGCGGGCTTCCTGCGGAGCATCGCAGAAGCAACTCTCTTGACGTCCTCTGGCTTCACGTCGCCTGCAAGGGGAAGAGAGGCATCAGGGGAACACCCGACCCCGCGTCAGTCCCGCTCCTCCCCACGCCGTGGCTGCGGTCCTGCACAGACAGAGGGTCCCCAACCTGCCACCACCTCCCCACCCGCGGGGGAGGGATGCTGAGGACCCCGGAGGGCCCAAGCGCGGCCATGCGTGGACTGCACGATGAGTTTCTTAGTAAACGGGCGAGTGCTGATTTCAACTGCCTCAGGACACGCCCATCCCAACAGGAGTTAATTTAAAAAAACCAACAAACCCTCAGTTATGAGTTACCTACGTGGCGAGCCTGCAGGGAGGGGAAAACCAAACCCTCAGCACTTCGGGACGAAGGGCGAGGTCAGAACGAGGCGGGCCGAGGGGCGGCCCACGTGGCCCAGCCTTGGGGGAGGGAACCACACCCCCGGGAACTTGTCTTCTACAGAAGACAAGGCCTCAGGGAGATCGGGTACTGCCGTACTCGAGGGTCTGAGGAGCTTCTCCCAGGGAGGACAAGGGTCCGCGCACGGGCGGGGCAAGCGCTGTCCTCGGCAGGACCCCGAACCAGCAGACGCCCGAGGACCACGTCAGCGTCACCCCGGGCGACTCGGCCCCGCAGAGCCGTAGGCAGAGCCCGTCTGGGGTCGCGGACCCTTTGGGAGTCTGACAAAGCTAAGACCAACCTGTCCCCCAAAGAGTCACAGGCAAGTACAGCTTGGCATCCCGAACTGGAGGCTCAGGGCCTCCTGAAGGCCACTCACAGGAGGCCACGGACACCTGCCACGAGCCCCCGGGGCAGCGCTGCTGGAGCTGGTTTCTCTCCACGCACAGCACGGCACCAGGCCACGCACTTTCCACCCACTTTCCCACTGAACCTGCGTTAAAACCCGGAGGGGTCGTGAGAGGCCCTTTTATAAGGGGGCGGAAGGCTGGAGTCACACGGGTAAGGCGCTCAGCCGGCGCTGGCAGGGCCGGGAAGCAGACTTGGGAGGGGACGAGGGTCGGGCTGCGGTCCCGCGGGGGCCACCCCCGCCCTGGGCCCGGGACTCACGGATGAGTGCGCACAGCTCGTGGGGCAGCTTCCTGGAGCGGGTGGCCAGCACCTGCCTCCCCACGTCCTCGAAGATGACGGGCCTGGCCTCCAGGTTCATCATGAGCATGGACATGAGCTGCGTCTTGGCGCGTTCCAGCTCCACCTGCGGGGTCACGCGGCTCAGTCCCTGGGCTCACGCCCGTCTCCCAGCCAATTGCGAACGGCCCGGCCAGCAGAGGGGCTGACGGACGTGACCTGGCGAAGGGTCTTCCGCTTACCCAGGGCTGAATAAGGGAAGACGGCCCCCTGTGCCTGGGCTCGTGGCCCAAGTCACCAGCAGATCCCGCCATGTTTCCACCTCTGTGTTTTCTGGACCAGGGCTGCAACTACACTAGCAGGGCCTTTACCACATTCGAAATAAGGGAGAAGTATGTGCTTCCCTGGAGTTCTTGGATTTAATCTTTGCCATGCAGCATGAGCAGGGAAGAACACCAAACACCCAAACTCCAGGACCCCAAAGCTGGCCACACGCTGAAATCACAAGGAAAACAAACTCAACGCGGGCTCTGGAGCTCCCCACAAATCCCGGAGCAGAGGGTCTCGTCAGCTGCGTTCACCACGCCCCCTGGGAAATAGCAGGAGCCGGCTCAAGCTACCAGCTCTGTATCTGGGGCCAAGTTTAAGACTGCAGCTCCAGTGAGCTCCGTTCCTGAAGCCCAGCCTGGAGCACAAGGGCAGAGACAAGGGGGCTGGTGAGAGGCGCAGGCCGCCCACCGGGGAGCTCACAGGCCTGGAGAACAGGTGCTGGAAAACACCTCAGCTGTCGAGAGTCCGTATCTTTTAAGTAAAATAACTCTTGATTTAACACACGTCTTCATCACTTTTGCAATGTCAGGCAAATAATTTTTATCTCAAGTTGCCTTCACATTAGAGAAAAACACTTTTCCTAGCAGGACGCTAATGGAACCACCAAGTGTAAATTTTTAAACACGTTTTTATTTTTAAAGTAATGCTTCTTTTTCTGATTAAAAAGGGAGCGTGTGGTTACTGCAGAAAACATGGAACGTGAAGCAGAGAAGCTCTGAAGGTGAAGCACACCCACTGACCCCTAGCAGGCTCACACGCTGGGCTTCTCTGCTGCTGTGTGCACACCTGTATGTGCCTACGTGCGTGCGCGTGTACGCAGGTGTCTGAGCGCTTCCACGTGTAGCGTGTATATAGAATCTGCTTATTTGTGCCAGTTCTGATCCAGGAAAAAAAAACGAGACTTCTAAACACACACGGTACGATACAAAGTACACGAAAGAAACGAGGGAACAAAATCTCAGGTCAAAACATAAACCAGAGCCAGGAAAGAGCTAGAAAAATGCCCCGCGTGGCCCGCTCGTCTATTCAATGCTGCTCCGATTTACCCTTTTACAGAAGGACACGGGGCCGGCACAGGAGGCACGGGCTCGGTGAGAGCAAGCAGAGCTGGCACTGGGGGGTTCTCAGCATCAAGACCAGGTAGGACGGGCTCCCACAGGGGCAGGTCTGGGTCACCCCGGGAACGTGCTGTCCTGGCCGGGACGCTGCTGGTGTGGGCACAGAGCACGGGCCCTCTGCCGGCCACCCCTACACCACGTTCTCTACCCATCGAACACGGTGAGGACGCTGGAAATGGCTCCGAGCCCTACTTACCACATCCACAGTTCCAGCCATTAAAACAAACTCTCTTGTGATGATTTCCACCATCTCTCGAACCTGTAAGAGAGCGTGGAGCGGGAGAGCAGGACCTCAGCACGGCAGCCGTCGTCCCCCGGTCCCCGCGGCGAAGGAGGCCCGGCCCTCACCTGTCTGGGGTCGGCGCTGGCGTGAATGCATAGGAGGCCCGTGTCCTCGTAGCTGTGGTGGTAGGAGGTCGCGTTGTACATCCAGTGGTGCCTGTGCGGGACGTGGAGAGAGGGACACCAGGAAGGTGTCACGGCCCCAGAGCACGCTCGGCTGGGCCGGCGGCCCCGACACAGCGGGCGAGGGCCCCAAACCCACCTGTTGAGCACGTTGAGGTAGAGCCTGGTGAACATGCCCTTGCCAGGCCCGCCGGCCGAGAAGGAGCCGCCGCCGCCCATCATCATGTTCAGCACTGCGAAGGGGAGGAAGTCCCCCTCCTGCGGCAGACGGACGGCAGAGCTCAGCCTGGGCCGAGCCCGCGCAGCTGTGACGCCCGCTCCAGGATGCCCCGCCCGAGCCGCCCAGGACTCACCAAGAAGGAACAGCTCTCCAGGCCGATCATGATGTGCGTGAGCTCGGGGAACGGGGTGGGGCCCAGGCTGACACTGGACATGTCCCTTTCCAGCTGGAACCAAGAAGAACGGACGCGTGCACTCAGTGAGAGACCACCGGGCCTCGCACACTTCTCAGGTCAGGTGGTACACAAACGGGTCTACAGAAACCGTACACCGACGTCAGGAAACCCCCTCGAGAGGCGCGAGCCAGCCGAGCCTCCAGCCCATGTGGAACTCGGCTCTAACAGAAACACGGGTTAAGGTGAAGCCGGGTTAAGGTGAACTAACACCTTCAGGATAAACACAAGACGGATCACACTGAACAAGGAAGCCAAAGAAAGTGTACGCGACCCGAGGTCACAGCTTTACCTTGACGAGGCCCCCGGTGTACTGTGCCACTGATCTGTCCGCACGCGCGGCCGCCCCACTGCCCCAGGCAGGGCGGGCGCCCAGGAGGTACTTTCTGGCGCATTCCACCAGGTGCCCGTGCTCCACCCCCACCCCGGCCAGCACCATGCGGTCGGGGGTGTAGTGGTTTCTCAGGTAGGAGTGAAGCACCGACCGATCGATCTTTGCTATGTTCTCTGCGGGGCAGAAACGGTGGAGGCCAACTGTGTTTTCCCTGTAAGCGGCCTTGATAAAGGAAGCAAGAGAAACACAAGTGACAAAGAGACCACAGCCGAGCCTCCCCAGGCAGGCCGGGACTGCAGCGACCCCCGGCCAGGTGGGAAAAGCCCACCAGCCGCTCGTTTCAGCTACCATTTGGCAGGAGCAGCTTTGCGTGTTTTTACAAAAATAGTAAAATCTGCCTCTCCAGAAAGAGCATTCGTAAGAAATGTAAAATAAAAGGCTCACCCTACAGACTTCGTTACCGTAAGGATTAGGAAGTTTAAAACTTGTGTAGCTGACAAATTCAGAAATTAAAAACGTTCTGCGAGGTGGCGCCAGGCAGGTGAACGACCCCCCCAGAGCCCGGGGTCAGGGGGCGAGGCCGTGGAGGTGGCCCGTGTGTCCATCGCACCTCGTGAATCATCTCGGTGAGAAGGGGCTCTGGGTCAGGCCGCATGCTGAGGTCCTCCAGCTCAAACCGGACAGCCATACGCGTCAGCTCGATTTCTTCATCTGCAGAGAACCAGAGACGAGGCTCTGACGGAGGCCGCCCTGAGCCTGGGTCGCCGAGCCGGGCCCAGTGTCGTTCGTCGGCAGGCACGGGCAGAGCCTCCTCTGCCTTCCTCTGGCGCAGACCTAGGGGACGCTTGTACGAGCGACAGGGAGAGTGCCCTGCAGGCCGGGACCCGGACGAACTGGGCCTCCTCCCCTCTGCCCGGAAGCAGCCACCTGGCCCCGCTCCGAGCCGCGGCTTCCTCCCCGTACGAGGCGCTCAGGTCCAGACACAGGCACAGACCACTGGCGGGGGTGTGTTTCCTCGGCCGGCGCCAGGAAGACTGTAAAGCGGAACCGCAGCCTGGGAACCCCAGGGCCAGGCTCCTGTGAAACACGGCACAGCCAGACTGGCCTGTGTCCACTCCTAGCAGGGAGCTTGAAGTGCTGCCATTTGCAAGGCTGAGGAAGGGAATGGGGACAGAGACACAGAAACTTCTGGTAGCACGTCAGTCAGGGTGTTTAAACACCGTCTGAGATGCTTTTCTGAAATGAAAGAACCGTTTCACTACAAACGTCAAAGGGCACAGAGAGGAGCGTGGAAGTACTCGGCATCAAGGACGTTTCTAACCGTGAGTGTTGTTTCCAGCGACCCCCTGCTGACTGTCACTGGTGGGTGGGCCCAAGGCTCCATAACACAGTGCCCCTCCCCGGGGGCAGTGCGTCAACACACCTCCCAGCATTGCCCCCCACCCCTCAAGCAGCCCGAACCCACACCTGTTAGCCTGGGGTGCAGGACCACATCTGCCAGCAAGCCAACCACCGTGTCCAGGCCTTTAGAATCAGCAGATACAGCATACATGGTGGTGTCTCTGGAAAAACCAACAGGACCAACGTCGGGGGCACTGAGGTCACGACAGCTGTGTACTGGGGCGGCAGGGGAGGCGGCTACATCTTTCTGCGTCGAGGGTCAGCACACACCTGGGGCTTTTCCCCTTCCTCATCTTACAGCGTAAACTCCTAGCTGGCAGGAACCACAGCTGTGATCAGGCCAATCGCGGGAGTGGAAGACCCCGTCCAGCCCAACTGGAGAGGCAGCTCTGAGTGTTTTCACCAGCACAAGCCCCCTCGGAGGCTGCTCGCGTCATCCTGAGCTAAGTGTCCGCTAGGCGCGAACTGTCCACACGGGCGCACGCCTGGCCTCAGACGGCTGGAGGACAGAGACTGATTGTAACAGTAGCTCAGAGCACGAGGCGCTGTGATCAGACGGGCGCACTGAGGCAGGGGAGGCGCAAACGTGACAACCACGGGGCCACGAGGGCGGCACGGCCAGGCCGGAGACGGCGCCGAGCGGGCCCGGCTGCCGCGTGCAGAGGCGCGAGCCCTGGGGGAGAGACATGGCCACCAGGGCCTCTGCAGGGAAGGGGCCATCCTCAGCGGGGAAGTGCTGTAGGACCACGTGGGAGAGCGGCAGGAACGAAGTCTGAGCTGAGAATTAGCTGGCGGCATTGGGGCAGAACACAGGCCTGCCTGACCAGAGGAAGGGGCTCCCTGGGGAGACGGAGAACGCGATTTTTCGCAAGAACACAGCCAACCAGCCTGGCTTTCATTCACAGGCAGCCGGGAGTCACAAGTTTCTGAACAGACCTTTTTTTTGAACATGTGAACATACTACCTCCATTCCAACTCTAATTCTTGTCATTTAACCTATGTTTTCTCTCTAATATTTTTAGCATTCAGATAGCAATAACCAGCCGCTTAAAAAAAGTGTGATCGGGGACTTCCCTGGCGGTCCAGTGGTTAGGACTCTGCGCCTCCACTGCAGGGGCCCGGGTCTGATCCCTGGTCAGGGAACTAAGGTCCCGCATGACACCCGGCGTGGACCAAAAAAACCAAAAGGTGTAATCTCTGTCTGCTCAGCTCACGTTGCCCCGAGAAGAGCTTTCCTAACACGCCCCACACTGGTCGGACAAACACCACTTGCCTTTGTCCACAGCACCCCTACCCCATCCGTGCCCCAGCTACCTACTGAACGAACCTTCCCCACCCCAAGCCGACCACTGCCTCTTCCAGGCTGAGCCTCTGCACCTGCTGTCCCCTGGGTCTGAGCCACGGCGACCCGTTATTGCACCTGGCAGGTGCCTTCAAGCAGCAGCCCCGACGTTGAGTTGCCTACCGTTCCCTTCCTGACCCCCCCCCCCCCATGCTCCCACCAACCTCGGCCCCTGGCCCCTGCGGCTACCACCTGCGGGGCAGCCCTTTGCCCGATGTGTGAGCGTCCTGGGGACAGGCCTTCTCTGCGTCCCCAGCGCCCAGCCAGAAGCCTGGCTCGAACGACAGGGGAGGCCTGGCCCTCGGAGCGCACGCCTCTGTGTAAGCGTCGCCACCCACCCAACCCTCCACCCGAGTCTCTGCCTGGACCAGGGCTCACTCCTCACCAGTCACCTCCATGGCCTCGCCAACGGGAGGGGCTCAGGGGGACTCTGACCAAGGATGCGGACAGGCCACGTGATAAAAGATGAGTCTGCACGTGAAAGCTGGCGTACCTTGATGTCTGGCAATCACAAATACCCCCGTGCTTCTCCAAGGTGAGCAGGATTTCATCTTTGCTGTCAAATCGATCAGTAGACTAGGAAAAATGAGTCAGAGGACGTAAATAAGCCACGCACAACAGCCTCCAAGATACAGTTTTTTAAAAAAAAATTTAGTTTTGCTGTCAGAACACATTAAGTCGACTTATCTTTTAATTTAGAAACCTTAATTAGTATCGACTTGGCAACTTAAGCATTTATTAAAAAATCCAGTTTAGAAAAGCAAGCCTTGACAGATTCTTCCCAAGTACAGTCTCAAAAATCACAAATTGAAAAAAAAAAAAAGCACAAATTGGACACTGACCGAAAATGCCAATTTTTCCAAAAAGTGAGCAATTCCACTGAGATATTTTGCTTCATATCTTGATCCAGAGTTAATAAGAACTGGCAATAAGAAGAAAATTAACAGGTTAAGTCAGATATTCAAAAGGGAAGATTTAAACAAGATAAACCTTTTAAAATTGTGAACGTCACCAAACAGCCAGACTTAAACACGAGAAAGACAAATACGTAGGTTACCTCGATCCTGAAGGTTTTCACAGCTACCTACGTACGTCGGTATTTATAGAATTACGTACTTTATGTCTGTGCTGGAAAACTTGTAGGAAAATAGAAAGGTAGAGAGAAGGAAAAAATACCCACCACCAGGAGAGCCACCGTTCATACCCTGGTTACTAAATGTTCAGATTCTATGCCGTGCTTTTACACTCAGGATACAATTCATGAACGATGCCCTAAGTACAACTAACAGTCAACTGAAGTATGTGCATATGACAACAAACGGGGCCACCCACAACGCTACTGACAGTACTTACTTCCTACTGTACAAAATTGTCCAAACTTATTTTGGGACGCCACACGAAGCCCATTCTCCAGTGTGGTGACTTTGGTTTCAAACTTTTCTTGTCCATCAACTGTAGCAAAAACAGGCTTGGGTACTCCGGGTAAGGGGGAAGAGAGGGGGACGCTGGGATAGGCACCGCCACTACTGAACTGCCTGTATGCAGGGGCTCCAAACCTGAAACACAGAAGTCGGCCCATGTACAGTACAATTGAGATGATGGGACCTGTGGTGACCTCCTAGGTGCAGTTGTTTGTGTTTTGTGTGCATTTAAAAAATCAACATCTCCTTATCTAGAGGACTAATGTCTACACATCCCCAGAGACAACACAGAAGAGTGACCAAGAACACCACTGAGGTGTTCCCAGGGACATGCGGCAAGTTGGTTCAGGTCTTTAGGCCTCAAATGCCACCTCCCTGAAAGGAGGGTTAAGTGGGTTAAGTCTGTTTCTACACAGCGAGCACTTGGCCAAGCCCTGCCCTTCAACAGCCCCCTGGAGCCTAAGCAGAAGCCGCATCTCTTCACCGAGTCCCGAAGGCCTCTAACTCGCCCTCCAAACTCACCTGCTAGCCACCCGCCGCCCCAGGTCCGGGTCCCACTGGCCAGCCGGTCCGTTCCCTGGACACACTGGGCGCGTCAGACCCACGCTGCTGCTCTCCCGGCTCCCGGCCTGACCTGCCTTCCCTGCACTGTTCACGGGGCTGACCCTTCTCTCATTCCCCATCTCTGGGCTCAGATGTCACCTCCTCGTAGGCTGCTCCTCCTCATTCCACCTGAAGTTAGTCTCTCCTGTTTCTTACCGCCGAAGGCGGCTTACTCCCTTCAAAGCTGACACTTTGGGCATAAGGCTGCCTGGAGCCAGTGCCTGGTTTCTGTCCCCATCGCATCCAGGACCTCACAGCGAGGGATCAACACCCATCTGCCGCCTGAAGGAAAGCACCGGTGCGGGAAAGGGCCAGACATCCAGAGGAGAGGGGACAGAGCACAGCAGTCAAGGACATGGCTCTGGCGACCACAGAACCCAGGCTTGCCGGCTCGGCCTCACAAGGGGGCACGCGGCCGGAAGGGGCCGGCGGAGATGACACGTGACCTCGGACGAGCACCCCCGACCGCCCGAGAGGAGAGGGCGGGAGAGAGGCGGATGGGGCTCGGGGCCGGAGCCCGGGGCGCCATGGGGGGAAGTGCCCCCGTCGCCTCGGGGACCGGGCGGGGGTCCCGCACTCCCAGCCCGCTTGCCAGGCGCCGCCCCTTGGCGTGGGGGAGCCAAAGGCGGAGCGTCCCGAATGGCGCGGGCCGCCCCAGCCCCCGACCGATCCCCGGCAGGCCCTCGACTCACCTCAGCCGCGAGCGGCCCCAGGAGCCCGAGCCTCGCAGCAGTCGAGTCGCCGCCAGCACCATAGCCGCCATCTTGAGTCTCCGCCCACCGCTTCGTCGTCACTTCCGGTTCCGCCTCCGGCGCCGACCCCAGGCGTTCGGGCTTGCGCTTCCGGTGCGCGGAGCAGAAGCAGCGGCCAGAGGCTCGGAGCAGCGGCTAAGCGGCGGGCGACTGGGGCGGCCGAGTTGGGCCGCGGCCGGGGCGGAGTCGGAGCCATGGAGCCGCCGCTGCAGGGCTAGGGAGGGCTGGCGCCGCGGCGCCCGCGGCGATGGCGGGCTACGCGCACCGCCCCGGCGTCACCCCGCTGTCCCGGCCCCGGAGCCTCATCATTCCGGACGGTGAGCGGGCGGGGGGCGGGCGGACGTCCGCGGTCCGGCGTCCGCGCTGAGGCCCAGGTGAGGCGGGCGCGCGGTGAAGTCGCTCTTGTTGTTATTACAGCTCCCGCGTTCTATGAGCGCCGGTCTTGTCTCCCCCAGCTAGACTGTGAGCGCCCCCAAGCCAGGGACCTGGAGTCCCGCTTCTTCGGCATTCGGCCGACGTTTATGTGCTATGTGCCCAGTCCGGTGCTAGCTTCCGTGGGAGACACAGGTGAGAGACGAGCCTCAGGGACTCCTGGCGCCGGCGCTACCTGTAGGTCCCGCGCGATAGCGCAGCTCACCCCCGGCCCAACGGTGACCACTAGCCCCAGCGTGGGCCGGGCGCTGGGAGTAGGAAACGCGAGCGGAAAGGAGTCCCGCCCCCTGGAGCTCACAGTCTCCTCTCGGAGAACCCCCGCCCCCCAAGCCAGACAGTTCCAGTACACCGTGGCAAAGCCGGCATAGAGGTAGGCCCAGTGGCAAACCAGGAAACCACCTTGCTTTCAGGTGGGGGAATGAGGGAACCTTCATCCAGTAGGCCAGGCTGGGAAACCAGGTGTAGCCATCCTCTGGTCGCTGCAGCTGGGCAGAGGCCATCTTTAGTTCATCCTAATTCTCCCCAAGTGGCTATACTGCCTGCCTGGGGTCCAGGGTGTTCAGGGAGCGTTTAGGTGGTTCTGTCAGGGTCTGAGAGCCAATGACAGCCCACGAGGGCATTCAGGAGGCACCATAAGACGGAGGACGTGCGCCTGCCCCACGGGGCATCAAACCTATCGGGAGCTTTTTCAGAATCACAGATGCCAGGGCCCACGGACGTCAGACCATCTCCAGGGGCAGGAGCCCGGGGGCTTGTGCTTTGAAAGTTGCCCAGGCCGTAAGAACCACTGCAGTAGAGACCGCATGTCAAAAAAAGTTGTGGTCATAAAGGCTTCCCATGATCACGGTGGGGTGATGATGTCTCTTTGCAGATTTTGGCTATGGAAAGGGGAAAGGTGCTAAGCAAGGTCCATCAGGAGCCCAGAACACACACTTTGGAGGTACAGTAGTTCAGTAATCCTTTCTGTTTCTTTCCGTCCATGTCTCCACGGGCCAGGCACATGCCCAGCGGCAGGGCTGTCAGTCTGACAGCATGTAACTAGCACACCTGGAGCCCGAAAGAGGTGGGGGTGGAGCCCCACAGTCGATCTTGAGCCGCGAGTGGAGGAAAAGTGGGCACAGGGGCAGGAGAACCTGGGCATGAGGGATGGCAGGGGGTGGGAAGTCACACCTGAGGGGTCTGAGGAGACAGTGGGGCCAGGGTTACGGGAGCCAACTTCATACAGGGTTGGCACCTGGGCTTGGATCACTGGTGGGCCAAAAGGGCCGCAGGGTGGCTGGTTGGGTACCGGGAGAGTGGGAAAGAGAAAGGAAAGCTGGAGAGTGAGTGGAGAAAAGGCTGGAGGCGGAGCAGTGGCTCCTGACGTGGCTGCCCGTCCGCTGTGCCAGCCTCTGGCGTAGGCTGCGGCCCAAGCCCTTCGCATGGGAGTGGAGGTGCGTGGCAGCCTTAGATGTCCCCAGGTGGACCCCGTGGGCAGCCAGGCGCGGGGACCGAGGGGCTGGGACGAGAAGGAGAATTTAGAATGCCCAAGTTGGTCTGTTTTGTCAGCCAGCTTTCTCATTTCCCAGTGTCGCTGAGGTCTGGTGGAAGGCTGAGGGCAGTGTTCCCCATCTTAGATGGGGTCATGCTCAGGAAAGAGCAGCGAATAGGGACGTTCCCTTTAAGGACCTTCAGGAAACTTTTCACGTTTGTGATGTTTGTTACCATCTCAGGTGAGAAACTTGGAGATCTTGAAGAGGCAAATCCATTCTCCTTTAAAGAGTTTCTGAAAAGCAAGAACCTTGGCCTGTCGAAAGAAAATACTGACAGCAGAATTTATTCAAAGGTAACCTAAGGCGTTGTTGGCAGCGACCTTAGACAGAAAACCCTTCCAGAGGCCGTCTGTCTTCTGACGTGCAGTGCTCCTTCCCAGGAGGCTGGCCGAGGGCTATGGGGCAAAGCGGAGCAGCTGCTACTTCCGGTGGAGAAGCTATGTGGCGCTCAGAGCTGTTTGGGTCCTTCCTGCCCCTTACCTTCCCGGTAGCCGAGATGGGCCTTTCTTCTTGTGCCAACGTCAGACGTCTAGGAAGAAGGGCCTGCGATGGCTCCAGAGTCTAAGCCCCGCCTCCCTGTCTTCTTCAGGAAGCCACGAGGCACTCGTTGGAACTCGACCGCGACTCCCCCACCTCCCAGACCGTGGGCTATGGCCTGGAGTATCAGCAGCCGTTTTTCGAAGACCCGACAGGGGCTGGCGACCTCCTGGACGAGGACGAGGACGAAGGGTGGGACGGGGCCTACCTGCCGTCCGCTGTGGAGCAGACCCACTCCTCCAGGGTTGCCGCCAGCACGTCACCCTGCAGCACCTACGTCTCCTTTTTCTCCAACCCGTCGGAGCTGGTGGGGCCTGAGTCTCTGCCTCCGTGCACGCTGAGCAACTCCGACTCCCGCGTCTCCCCAGTCGGGAGCCCCAGCACCGAGTTCACAGTCCATGGAGAGTCTCTGGGGGACAGGCACCTTCGGACGCTGCAGATAAGTTACGAAGCAGTAAGTGAGGGGGGCTGTGCGTCAGCACCCTGGTCACGGCTCGTGTCTAAGCAGCATTCTTGGAGGAAGCCTGGAGCCCCCGGTGTCCCTGATGGCCTGGGGGGTGGGCTCCAAGGACAAGACAGCCTGTGGTCTGTCTGACCAGCATGCGCGTAACCGCCGAAAAGTCCTGCGAAGGCCTGTGAGGGGGCGTGAACTGGAGCAGAGGGAGACCCTCAACGCGCCGCCCCTCAGAAAAGGGTCCACCCCTGCTGGTGGCTTGGGGACAGCTTGTCCGGTGTCCTGAGAGCATTTGAAAAATTATGGTCACCTAAGAAAGAGTTACAAGATCTGAGTAAGACTGGAGTCTGTGACTGTAGTAGGCCTTTAAAAAGCAGGCAACTTTGTTCTTGGTTTTTCTCTGTACGTGGACTGTAGGGGGACTCTTGCAATATTTTTGTTTATCAAGAAGTTCCAGAGCCAAATAGCAGAAGTACGCATCCCTTTGTAGTGAGACACTGAGTTTCTAATGAGGGTTTTCTTTTTCTACAGCTGAAAGATGAAAATTCTAAGCTAAGAAGAAAGCTGACTGAGGTTCAGAGCTTCTCTGAAACTCAAACAGAAATGTACGTAAGTTTTGAGTTAGGCTTGCAATTCAAATCATCTTCTGACCCTCAAAGAAACCAACGTGAAAACGATAATGAAGTATCGGAGTTGCACTGTGCCTGGGTTCTTATTGTTTGTTTTTTAAAATTAGTTTATAAACTTATTTATCTTTGGCTGTGTTGGGTGTGCATTGCAGTGTGTGGGCTTCTCTTTGCGGTGGCTTCTCGTTGCCGAGCATGGGCTCTAGGCACGTGGGCTTCAGTTGTGTGAGCGTGGTTTTATTGCATTAAATCCTCAGCATCAGATACGTTTCTTATGTTCTGTGTAAAAGTGTATTTGGAACAGAGCAAAATCAACCCCACTTGACGATGGGGCAGCAGAGCAGTCGGACGGCCCCAGGGCGCCCCGGACCGCGAGCTGACTCGCGTCCAGCTCCTAGGTGGTTGCCTCTCGGCTGTTCCTCCCAAGCTGCATTCTGAAACCTCGGGCCCCTGTGGTCTTTATTTGAACAGTCCAATTAAAACTCCTCGCAGTCTGACGTCCTTAGAGTCGGGCAAGGGAGTCACTAATAACCTGGGCTTTTTCCCTAACGAGGGTGAGGACGCTCGAGCGGAAGTTAGAAGCGAAAATGATCAAGGAGGAGAGCGACTATCACGACCTCGAGCTGGCGGTGCAGCAGGTGGAGCGGAACCTGGAGCGCATGACCGTGAGCAGACAGGCGCCCGGCGCGCGGCGGGCGGCGGGCGCTGTCGAGTGTCTGCCGTGTCCCCCCTGCAGGGCGCCGAGTGCTGCCCGGGGCACATGGGTCTGGGTGGGGTGGGCCCGCCCGGCCGGGCCACCAGGTGAGGGAGGGGGGGCGGGGAGGGACGGGATGCGTCCTGTGTCTATGCTACCACATCACTGATGCCTGTTGTTGTTTTTTTTTGCGGGGGGAATAACAGAAACGGGCAGTAAAGGCAGAAAATCACGTCCTAAAACTGAAACAGGAAATCAGCTTGCTCCAGGTAACTAGAGAGAGGGTCTTAAATGGTTCACATATTCGTGAATTCCAGAAAAGGCACCAGAGCATCTCTGCTGGGGTTTCCTGCCCTCCCCCTCCTGCTCCCGCTAGCAGATGAAGCACCCAAGTCAGGACAGTGTGAGCGTTCCGCCCGGGCCTCCCGGTTGTGCCCAACAAGAGTGCCGAGGGCCTCGCTATACAGCGGGGGGGTGGCGCGTGCACACCAGAGGACGGCTGAGGTGCCAGGGACGGCCTTAGGCCCATGTCCTTGAGGAGGCCTGCTACCCCCAGTGAGGAGAGGGCTATCATCCCCTCGTCACCTCCACCTAGGGTGCCTCGTCTGGTTTCGGTCAGATGGCCTTTTAGCTGCTCTCCTGTTTAGCCAGGAAAAAGTCCTAACGCTGCCACACCCGTCCCCCTACCCCGGGCCCAGGCGCAGGTCTCTAACTTCAAGCGCGAGAACGAAGCCCTGAGGTCAGGCCAGGGCACCAGCCTGACGGTGGTGAAGCAGAACACCGACGTGGCCCTGCAGAACCTCCGCGTTGTCATGCACAACGCGCACGCCTCCATCAAGTGAGTGCAGGGGTTGTAGGGGGTGCTTAGCCTGCAGCCTTGGGGGGTGGGGCTCAGTGATCCGGTTCACCCCGCGGTCATACGACACATCCTTGGCGAGCAGGCCCTCCACAGGCCGCGGGGGGGGGGGGGGGGTGACTGTTCTCACCTGGGAGGCTTGAGGATTAACATCAGCCAGATCTGAATCACCTACAAGACCACCAAGGTTTTGAGTGAAAAAGAATAATACTTTCCCTCTTGCAAAAACACGTAAACTTAAAGAAGGCCCAAGACATGCAGGGCACAGTGAGGCTCCTGGGAGGGGTCGGTTTGCCATCGTTGTGATCTCTCCCCCGCGGGGCTGAGCTCAGTGGCAGCGGTGTCCAGTCACAGCCACTGGTAGGGAAGCCCATCGGGTGTCCAGACACAGCCGCGGGTAGGGAAGCCCGTCTCGTTTAAGTCCAGTACAGAGTCTCTTGAAACTAAATCTAAGATTTTAAAAACTCTGCACTTTTCACTCTGGAACTTCTCTGCTTTAACGCTTCTGGGTTTTTTTTTGGGGGGTGGGGGTGAGGGGCTGCGTTGTGTGGCTTGTGGGATCTTAGTTCCCCAACCAGGGAACCAACCTATGCCCCCTGCAGTGGAAGTGGGGAGCCCAAACCGCTGGACCGCCAGGGAGGTCCCAGAGCTGCTGTTACTGCCCTGGAGCAGCTGTAGAAACCTTCTGTAACATCTGTGCTTTTATTTCAGGCAGTTGCTTTCTGGAGCTGAAACGTTGAATCTTGTTGCTGAAATCCTTAAATCTATAGACAGAATTTCTGAAGTTAAAGATCAGGGGGAGGAGTCTTGAGAACCACGGAGGTGCTTCCAGCTCACAGCTCTGTTTACATCCTGAAACCATTACCCGATGGATTCCAGCATGCCACCATGTCTCTGAATGTGCAGTCTTCACACACAGTAAAAACATCTGTCACGAGATGCTAATTTCATGGCCTGGAACAGTATCATTAGCCGCACACAGGGAGGAGCAGCTCCTGTGTGCGAGAGCTGCACCTGGGCTTCGTGTAGCCCTTCTTTGTGAGCGCCCCACTGTTTTATAGATGCTGATCATCTACTGGAAGACATTCCTATGAAAGCCGGTGACGTTTTTTAGTTACTAAACGAAAACGGCAATTCTGTGATGAGTGTTTTCCGTTGTCATTCTAGAGTATGAGCTGTAAGATAAGGTCAGTGGATCATCTTTGCTTTTGTAAGTAGAGAAAAACACTCAATGAGCCATAATGTAAGCGCTCACCTCAGACGGGGACCTGTGCCTTACTTCCAGTGCTCAGCGCCCCCTCTGGCTCACAGACCACTCCTTCAGCTTCGGGCGGGGGGGGGCGGGCTCCTGTGGTTGGTGACCTGAGCACGGGTGCCCCACGAGGTGGTTGCCACTGTCTTCCCGCGGGGACCAAGGTCAGCACAGGCATTCCACGGTGGGGCACCAGCCAAGTGCATTGGAAAACTGGTTTTGGCTGGAGGGTTTTGCTACGCATTCCAAGCGTCATCTTGTACGATGACATGTAGAATTCAGGGACTTGGAGCCTAGGCAGAGCCTTCCCGGGTCTGGGCGACGTCTCCCCGAGTGCCTTTCCAATCCCTTCCTGTTGGAGGGGAGGCGTAACATGCACTAGATACCTTTTTGGCTGTTTTCCTATGGATGTTATTTTTTTAAATAAAGGTCCTTTTTGCATCCTGTTCAAGTTGACAGCTTTCTTATTTAATAAATTCTGAAATTCATATGCAGTGTCCCTTTTTTCCTAATTCAGCCCGTTCTTTATGCTTGAGAATCACGCTGCTGACCGTGGCTAATGGGTGGTTTGTGCTGATAAATTTAAAAGCCCAGGGGGTTATGGTGGACCCACACCTGCTGCTAGGCTCGGCTGCAGGGACAGCGCGCGGCGGACATGCGCGGCACAGCTGCGTGTCTTGAGTGGGACAGATTGGAGTCTAGCATGGGAGCATTTGAGGTCCTGTGGTTGGACTTCCAAGACGTTCAAACTGCTAGGCCCCGTGATCTCAGCTACAGGTAACAGCCTCCCAGGAGTCCCCGCTGACCCCGCCCTTCATCTTACCCCCACCCGCTACCTTGTGCTCCTGCCTATTGGTGAAGAGTGGGTTCCAGGATCCGTTTTCAGAGCAGACTTCAGACGGGGTGGTCTAGTAGGAGAGTGCCAGAGTGAGCCTCTCTTCTGGGTGTGCTGGCAACAGGGCTGGGGCTGCCAGGGAGGGTGCCTGGGCCACAGGCCTGGGAAGAGGGCACAGCATTTATTCTACAGGGACAAGATCACTGGGCTGGAGGGCTGGGGTGGGCACAGGGGGTCTGGGTGCAGCAAGGAGGGGGGTGGACACGCAGGCTTCTGTTACACTGTTCTCTGTGCCTTTGAAGTGTTCCACAGTAAAAAAAAAAACTTCAGAGGACAGTTCACGATGACTGTTGAACACGCATCTCTGCCTGTGCAAATGGACCCCGTGGGCTCGGGTCCCGGGCTATTACGGGGGGCGCTGAGTGAGCACGGGAAGGACCGGCAACTCTGTGGGCCCCTCGCTGCAGGTCCCGCTTTGAGCACCAACCCGCCCCCCGCCTCCACCGCCGCCACCCCACCTGGCTCACGGGAGGGGCGCCTGCTCCTACCTCTCCCGGCACCCTCACTCGCCTTCCAGGACTCGGCCACCGCCCCCGGGAAGACGCCCTCACTCTGGAGGCCAGGGCCCCGCCCAGCGGGGGCGCGTCGCCGGGGTGAGGCCGGTCGTCTCCGACGAGCTCGGCGCACTGGCCCCGCATGGCCCGGCCGGGACAGTCAGGAGCGCTCGGCAGGTTTTCTCCTCGGTTCCTCAACCAAAACCCTGGACACAGCTAACGGAGAAACAGCACAGACAGGCTTGGTGGCTGCGGGACGTCCTACCGCAGGGGAGATGACGCTCCGGACCCGGTGACCGGGCCGCAGCGAGGGGCCGGCGGGCGCGGACAGTCCCGCGGACGGCCGCGCGGAGGCAGCACCGGCCCGCCCGAGAGCCCCATCCCGGCGTGCCCCGCGCTTCCGCCAAGGCCTTGGAGGCGGGACTTCCGGTCTGCGGCTCAGTCTAAGCACTGCTGCTAGAAGCGTGGGGTGTGGAGGCCGTGCGCCGGCTCTGCGCGCAGGTAAGGAGGGCCGAGGGGCGAGGGCCGGGGGGCGAGGGCCTGGGGGTGGCTGGTGAGGAGCGGCGGGGGGCGGCGGGGTCCGCCCGCATCACGGGGGCCTCGCGGGCGCTGTCGGGGGCAGAGCGTGCGGGGCGCCCCGACGCGCGGGGGTCCCTGGGCCGGGACCGCGCCGCCGTCCTGGAGGCCTCCTTCCCGCTGCCCGAGGAGGTAGTGGCCCTGCGCCCACCCGGAGCTGCGGTCGGTTCTGCAGACCGGCTGGCTTCAAGCCGCATTGGGTTATAAACACTTCGCATTTCAGCTTTGTGCTGCTGCGCGAGCTGGGGACGCTCTGGTTGGCGGCGGCCCTGTTTGTCTGAGTGGAGGCCCCCGTCGCCTGCAGCGGGGAGAGGCCTTGCACGGGCGGGAGGAGGCTTCTCCTGAGTGGTTTGGGCTCCTGGGTCTGTGCGTCTGTTCCCCTGGCGTTTCCCCTGCCTCCCATTTGTTCTCCCACCTTCGACCCCTTTTTAGACTTTCCACATCTTCGTTTTTAAGAAAAGAGGTCCTTGTTTCTTCAGCAAGGGTTTGTTCAGTGTCAGACAGCCCCAAAGGCCAGGTGCTGTGCTAGGTGCTGGGGTTACAGCAGGCCCTGCTCTCAGGGGGCTTCCTCCCAGGGCTTTGAGCCCTGCCACCTGGTCAGTGTGTATTTCAGTGCTCGCTCGCCCAATACCCTGTGTGTCCAGGTCTGTGCCGCGGGCAAGCGGCTGCACCTAGAGTCCGTGGGCCTCATTCTTGTCCTGTAGTGACTTTGCCACCACGCCGTCCTTTTAATGCACTGGGTGGCGAGCTCACTCATGGCTTGGTGGCAGTTGGACTGTTTTGGTGTCCGTCACTCTCCCCTTTGTGCTGGTCGCAGCCTCAGGGCGGCTGACAGCAAAAGCGGGAGTTCATGGGGCACAGGTGGGTGTCAGGTTGGTCCCAGGGCTCCCCGGGCCCGGCCTCTCGCCCGGTGCCTGCTTTTGTCAACCCCCTGCAGGGCTGCACGTCTGAGGGCTGGTGCGATTCCTGCACCCCTTTGGCTTATAATATAATGTATTTTGCAGGTGGGCCGACGTCATGGATATAGATGCTGAAAGAGTCAGAATATCGGAGGAGATCAGGGAGTTGGAAAGGATCCTGGATCCCAGCTCTTCGAGTATCAACGTGGACATCTCGGAGTCAAGTCTCGACTCGGATTCTGATGCAGGTCAGTGTCCACGCTCCTTGGTCAGAGCGGCCGTGTCTGCCCTCGGGCTCCGGTCAGCCTCAGTGTGCTGTGGTGCTGGACGGTGTGTTACCACCCCTCCCTCGTCAGCCCCTGGCCCCGCTGGCTGTGTGCGAGTGCCCTGCCCCACGGTGCAGCCGGCTACCCTAGGAGGAGGGGCCGTGCTGCCCTCCTCAGCAGTCGGAAGGTTCCAGGGCTGAGCTCGCCCCTGTGCTTTTGAACAGTCAGCACCGCTGAGACCCCATGGATCTCTTCTCTGGGCCCAGGCAGTTGCCCTCTGTCCGAGGCCCCTGCTGCCAGGGCTCTTGTTCTGTTCACTCCACGAGCTTCCCTGGGCCCTGAGTGTCCCTCCCCACAGTTCTGGCTGGAGGCCTGCCTGCAGTGGCTGAGCCGTCCAGGGCCCCGGCCTGCTCGGTGCTCTCAGGCCCAGCTGCAGCTCTGAGACCGAGCCTCTCACGGTTCCCAACTACACCAGGGCCTTTTCTCACTTGGTATCAGGGCCTCGGTGCCTGTCCTGTCCCCTCCCCTGAGTGGCTTCACTTACCCCAGGACAGAGCTGTCCCCTGTGAAGCCTGCCCTGGTTGTCCCCGCGTGCCCGGTGGCACTCCACGGTGGGCTGGCGTCTTCTCTTTCTGGCTGACCCTGCCCTCGGCTTAGTGCCCGCCCCACATAGTCGATAGGCAGCGCTCAGCCACTGGGCACGGGCGGGGAGGGGGAGGTCCACGCAGCACGTGTCCCACCCTCCGGACCTCCCTGGCCTCCTGGGAGACGCGCGCTGTGTGCCGCACTGGCTGTCGGTCTCCTTGGTGCCTGTGGCGTCCCATCACCAGCCGCCGTTTCCGTCGTAGTTACTGACACGTGTGCCTGCGTTCCTGCAGATTCGCTGCCCGAAGAGGACTCGGACGCTGCTGGTCCGCTGCTCTTGGTAACTTGTGGCCTGAGGAGGCTGTGCCGCTGAGGCAGGCGCACCACCCTGCCAGGGGGTCTGGGGAGGGGGGTGTTTTGAACTCATCTTGGTTTTTCTGCATTTTTTAAGTAACACGTGTTTGCTAGTAAAGAGGAAACACCCGAAGTATCATCAGAAGTAAGGTTGCCCCTAGATACACCACTCTTAACAGCTTGGTGTTCACGCCTCTTGCTTTCTCTGAGCTCCTGTTGGCTCCACTGACCTCAGGGGACGTGACATGACACGCGGGAGACTGAGCGGGCCGCCTGGGTCCTGCCCCATATTCACCTCTCTGCCTCAGTTTCCCAGTCTGTGCCGTGGGGGCACTCAAAGCACCAGTCAGTGCACGTGTACCAGGCCTAGAACAGCGCCTGGCAAGTAAGCACGAAGGTGGTGCCGCTTTTAAACTGTTTTCTCTGCTTTTGTAGTTTTATGTTAGTTTGGAAAAATTTTACAGTTGGCTTTTTGTTTTTTTATCAAGTTAATAGAAAAAGAATTGCTTCATATGTTTAGTAGCTGGGTGGTTCTTTTGATATGGATTTACTGTAGCTCCATCGTTTTCAGACTTATCACCTCGAAATGGACATTGAGGTTGGCTCTTTTTATTCTTTCAACGCTGCAGCAGTCCCTGTTCCCTCTCACCGCGGCTGCCAGCGAGCCTCTTACAAAGTCCAAGTTCTACAGAAGTTTTATCGTAGAAAATGAAAACTCTTTATTTCGTTAACACTTGGCCACCTGAAACGTATTCTTAGATAGTACTTTTTTTCTTTCAAATTTTTTATTTTACTTTTTTATTTTTGGCTGCGTCGGGTCTTCGTTGCTGTGCGCGGGCTTCCTCTAGTTGCGGCGAGTGGGGGCTACTCTTCGTTGCGGTGAGCGGGCTTCTCGTTGCAGTGGCTTCTCTTGTTGCAGAGTACAGGCTCTAGGTGTGCGGGCTCAGTAGTTGTGGTGTGCAGGCTTTGTTGCTCTGTGGCATGTGGGATCTTCCTGGACCAGGGATCGAACCCTTGTCCCCTGCATTGGCAGGCAAGTTCTTAACCACTGCGCTGCCAGGGAAGCCCAGAAATTACACTTAAATTGAACTGTCTTAAAACTAGGGAACGCGTCCGTACGCTGTGTGGTCCTCTGTCAGGGTGGTCTCACAGCAGCCCAGCGGCCAGAATGTAGCTCCACTGGGACCCGGAGGGTGCGGGAGTGTTCCCTTACCTGCAGTTTTCCGCTTGTCACCAGGAAGGAGAAAGGTGGGGGGAGGCCAGCAATGATGAAGACGACCCCAGGGAGAAGGCACTCCCTGAAGACCCAGAGACTTGCCTACAGCTGAACATGGTCTACCAGGAGGTCATCCGGGAGAAGCTGGCGGAGGTCAGCCTGCTGCTGGCCCAGAACCGGGAGCAGCAGGTAGGACAGGGTCTGGCCCCGAGAAGCTCTGCAGCCAGGCCTCCCGGGACCAGGGCTCTGGGTCCCCTCCTCTCCAAGGGGAGGCACTGCTGCCTGGCCCACCGGTGGCCCCTTGTGTCTGCCACAGGAGGAAGTCATGTGGGCACTGGTGGGGTGCAAGGGCCCCAAGGTGAAGGACAGCAGGAACCTGCCCTCGAGTCTGTACATGGGGCACTTCATGAAGCCCTACTTCAAGGACAAGGTCACCGGCGTGGTGCGTGGTGCAGGCCCTCTTCTCGTCGGGGAGGGAGGGCAGGCTCTGTGGGAAGGGGCTCTTGTCCCCACGGCCTTCTGTGGGCGTTGTGGCTTCCCTTGGATTCTACAGGCAAGTGTTCCCCAGCCTCCCTGAATTAAAACCCTGCCGGGTTCAGGGGTGAAAGTCAAGGTCTCCTCCCCTGGAAGGTGGCAGCTGACCTCGCTGCACAGAGAAGCCCCTGGGGCATTGCCTGGAGAGGTGGCGCCTGGGCAGCGGTGTGGCGTCCCAGCAGCAGAGGTGTCCCCGTGGCTGATGGCAGTCCCGCCCCCCTCGTCAGCACCCGTGGAGTCACTGAGCTCACCGTGTGCCGCCGGCAGCGCCCTAGGGCCAGGCGTCCGGGGCCCGGCCTCACGTGCGGCCGGGCTGCTCGAGAAGCTGGGGGACAGGGTCCCAAGTCCCGGCGGGGAGCACAGTCGGCTTCCATCCACGTCATAACATGACACTCTCCGACAGGGGCCTCCTGCCAACGAAGACACGCGGGAGAGGGCCGCCCAGGGCATCAAGGCTTTCGAGGAGCTCCTGGTGACCAAGTGTGAGAGCCCAGGCCCAAACCTCAGCACCTGCCTGGCTCGGGCTCGAGGGGCCTTCACCCCGCCCTGCCTGTCCCCAGGCCTCCCCACAGCCGTGGGCCGCCAGGCTCCTCGGAGCCCTAACCGCTGGGCCTGGTCACTCGAAGCCGTGCTGTTCCCGCGCCGGTGGGGTCCCTGCGGTGACACTGTTGTGAGGGGCAGGCCCCGCCCCCCACCCTGGGCTCGCTCCCTGGCGGTCACTCCCGCCGCCCCGTTCCTGAGTGCGCAGCCCTGGGGGGCCCTGCCCAGGGGTGGGGTTGGGGGGAGCGCACTGGGGAGAGTCCCGGGGCGCCCGCCGGCACCTTCGCTTGCTCGCCGCGGGCCTGCACGGGGCACGAGGGGCGCTGAGGGGGTCTGACCGAGGCACACGCGTCCTGGGGCCGGCGCGACCACATCCTCCTCCTCTCTTCTCAGGGAAGACCTGGGAGAAGGTCCTGCTCAGAAAGTCAGTGGTGAGCAACCGCCTGCAGCGCCTGCTGCAGCCCAAGTTACTCAAGTAAGTCTGACCGCGGGCCACGGGAAGCCGCCTGCCCCCGGGCGGGGCCGGTCCAGGCTGGCGGCTCATGACGGCCAGAGGTCCCGTTAGCCGCGCCCCTTGCTCTGCCGGGCTCGCTCCGCTGCAGCGGGAGCGGCACTGCTCCGGAACTTTCTCCCATGCAAGGCGGCCGCACGCCTGGGTGGCGCGTGAGGGCGGGGCAGGCCCCGCTGGCCGTGTAAGTCACGTGACCTGGGTGCTCTCTCAGGCCAGGGCCTCCGTTTCCACCCCTGCAAGTGAAGACCGTTTGCAAGCCCTGCATCCTACGTGTGCTGATCGCATGGTGTCTCATGACCGCGTCACCGCACCTGGGGTCAGGCCAGGGGTCCCCGGGGCTGCCCACTGCCTCACGGCTTGACGTGTGGGTCAGGATCTGTTGTGGTGACAGTCGGGTCGCTCCTCAGGCTGTGGGAGAGCTGGGTTTTCTGCTCGGCCTGTTCTGGAAACGGTTGTTTCCTGTAGTGGTAAAACCGCAGCTCCGGCCTCGGTGCTGAGCGCGCGGGTCAGGATGTCTGGAAGGCCCCGCTGTGTACGGGGCGCAGGGCTGGGAGCTGGGACACAAACCCTGGGACGTGGGGCGCCGCTAGTGTCGTCACCCGCATCAGCATCGGCACGCTGGCCGCCAGTGTGACCGTCGTGACGCCCGGAGGGAGGGCCGCTGCTTCCTCTGTGGGCCCGAGGGCCAGGGCGGCTTACGGACAGTGAGCGGCTCGTCTGCGGTAGCAGGGTTCGCCTCTGGACCCTGCGCCGAGTCGGTGCTGCCCGTCGCCGTGCTGCGCGGTGTGGTGCGGGGTGCGTCCCACATCTGTGGAAAGGCCGAGCCAGCCCCGGAGACCCCCCCGTGCCCCCGCGGGGCACAGCGGCACCGTCCGTAACCTTGGTGCCCCTTCCTGCCTCTCAGGCTCGAGTATTTGCAGCAGAAACAGAGCGGCACCACGAGTGAGGCAGAGAGGCAGCTCCTGGAGAAGCAGGCCAGGGAGGCTGAGAAGGAGGTGCAGGACATCCAGTGAGCGGGGCCCTGCCGGGGGTGGGGGTCGCGGGGCGGGCCCAGGGCAGCCCGCGTAACCCTGCGCCCCGGCCCTTCCTCCAGTCAGCTCCCCGAGGAGGCCCTGCTGGGGGGCCGGCTGGACGAGCACGACTGGGAGAAGATCTCCAACGTCAACGTGAGTCGGGGCGGCCGCGTCCCGGATCTGTGGGCGGGGTCCGCACCGGGCTGTGAAGCCGGGACCCTCTCCGGTCAAGCACGCGTCCCCAGCACGGGGCGGTTTTCCGGGCCCTCCCCGCTGGCACGTCTCGCACCCTAGACGGAGCCCCCGAGGCCCCGCAGCCCCGCAGCCCTGTCAGGGCCACGGCCCCGCAGACAGGCCTCTCTGTGTGCAGTTCGAGGGCAGCCGCGGCGCGCAGGAGATCCGCAGGTTCTGGCAGAACTGCGAACACCCGAGCATCAACAAGCAGGAGTGGGGCGCGCGGGAGGTGGGCCGGCTGCAGGCCGTCGCGGCCGCGCGCGGCCACCTGGACTGGCAGAAGATCGCCGAGGAGCTGGGGGTAAGGCCCGGGGCCCGGCGGCGTCGGGGGGGGGGTCTTGGCGCTGCGCATGCGCTGCGCGTGCGCTGTGCGCGGCGAGGCTTGTCCCTTGGGGCTGTCGGAGGTCCGCCTCCTGGCGCTTTCGAGGGTGTGGCCCTGGGGAAGGGCGCCCCCCCAGGCGGAGTCCGGAGGCTCCTCGGACCCCGCTGCCTCCCTGAGAGCTCCCACGCCTTCCACCCACGTCCCAGAGCGGCCTGTGAGTTCCGTCCATATCCCTTCCCTCCCCGAGCTCCCGCCTGTCTCTTCCTAGTAGGCTTGAGGGAAATTTATTCCGGTGGTTTGAGAAGAACCTCTTCCTGGTTTCTTTTGGGTCTCGTCGTCTTTCTCGGCTCCTAAGGCGAGAACTAAGTTCTCATTCCCACCTCTGTCTTCAGCGATGAAGGCATTTAAGGCCCGCTTTTCTGAGAACAGCTTGCTATGAAATGTCTCCTTTGTATCGTTTTGGAGTGGCTGTGGTTTCGGATTTCATTCCTTTTTTGGATCTTAGCTTATGTAGGAATGTGCTTTTTCATGTTTAAATAATAGCGAGGTTTGTTGGAATCCCTTTTGTTATTCTTTAGTTTGAATGTTATGACCTGAGAATGCACTCTGTAAAAATCTCCGTTTTTTAAATTTCTCACTTTTGTGGCCAAGCACGTGGTTGCAGCAGACCAAACTAAATTTACCGAAGCCATTCAGAAGCAAAAGCCTGCTCTCTGCCCTGAGAGTCTGGATTTCCGTATAAGCCTATTAAAGGGAGTTTATTATATTATTGAATTTTGCTCTCTGAAAGAATTGTATTGATGGAACTTGGATGAAGCCTGACGTAACTGTTAAAAGGTCGTTTTGTCCTCGTGTCTCTCACAGCTTTGCTGTATACATTTAGCTGCTGTGCAATTTGGTGCACCGGCTTTTATTTGCTTGGTAAATGAGGCTTTAGAAAAATCATTCTACGTGCTGAGTCCTAACCGCCAGACTGCCAGAGAGTTCCCTTTATATCTTTAGTTCCTTAGTGTTTTTCTTTTTTAAGACTGTTTTTTTGTGTATTTTGGCCGCGCCGTGCAGCTTGCGGGATCTTAGTTCCCCGACCAGGGATTGAACCCGTGCCCCCTGCAGTGGAAGCGCGGAGCCCTAACTGCTGGACCACCAGGGAATCCCCAGACCGTTTTTTAGAGCTCTTTTAGGTTCACAGCAAAATGGAGAGGACGGTACAGAGGTCTCTCGCGCACCTTTGCCTCCGCATGTGCACAGCCGCCCCTGTCGTGAACGTCACTCACCAGGTGGCACTTTTTTTTTTTTTACCAAGGACGAATCTACATTGACGTGTCGTGATCCCCCCTGGTTTACCTTGGGGTTCGCACATTGCGTGGGTTTCGACGGAAGTACAGTGACACGTACCCGCCATTGTCGTCTAGTGCAGAATGGTTTCACTGCCCCGTGAGTCCTCCGTGCTCCATCCATGCATCCACCCCCCGCAACCGCCCGTTCAGTTTACTGTTTCAGTAGTTTTGCCTTTTCCAGAATGTCACGTGTTTGTAATCACGCAACGCGTGGCGTTTTCAGATTGGCTTCTTTTGCTTTTGGACGTGCGTTTAAGGTTCCTCTGTCTTTTCACGGCTCGATGGCTCACTCCTTGTTCATATGCTGAGCAACGTTCCACCGTCGGGATGGACCAGAGTTTACTTTTCATTCGCCTGCTGAAGGGTATCTCGGGTGCTTCCAGGACTTGTCATTTATGAATAAAACTGCTGCAGACATCCACGTGCGGGTTTTTGGGTGGACAGAAGTTTTCCGCTCCTTTGGGTAAACACCAAGGAGCACAATTGCTGGACCGTTCTGTTTAGCTTTGTAAGCAACCACCACGCTCTCTCCCAAAGTGGCTGCACCATCTGCATCCCCACCGGCCACGCACGAGGGTTCCCGCGGCTCCGCGCCCTCAGCAGCATCTGGTGTTGTCAGGGGTCCACATCTTGCCCGTTCCGATAGGGACGTAGCGGGGCCTCACCTTCATTTTCATTTTCCTGGCGACTTACGACGTGGTGTTTGTCCTCGTGTCCGTATATCGTCTTTGGTGAGGTGTCTGTTAGTCCGTTTTTCATTCAGGTAGTTCATTTTCTGATTGTCGAGTTTTAAGGGTGTTTTGTGTGTTTTGGGTAACAGTCCTTGTCAGGTGAGTCTTTTGCAAACGTTTTCTCCCAGTCTGTGGCTTGTCTTCTAATTCTCTTGACGTCGTGTTTCATCGAGCACAAGTTTTTAACTTTACTGATGTCCAGCTTACGCGTTCTTTCTTCAGCGGGTCGTGCTTGTCGTGTCGCGTCCCCAAAGGCCTCAGCGCCTGCACACCTCGACTAGACGCACTGCAGGAGGCTGCCCGCGCTGTGCTCTGCAACCAGAGGGCTTGCTGCTCTGGGAAGGAAGGCAGTTCACACCGCCTTAGTCGGCTCTTGGGAAACCCCTTCCCCATAGGAGACGAGAGAGGGGGCAGATTTGGGCAGAAGTGTTCGTGGCGGGGACCGGGGGCTGTGTGCTCAGCTGGAACTCGGGTGGAAGCTGGGGGGCCGTCGCCTTGGAGCTCTCCTTGCGAGGGTGTCCCCGGAAGCAGACGCCACACCGGGGACGGTCCAGCACCCCAACCCCCAGCCCCCCGCACGGGCGACGCTCGGCCGCCCCTGATGGGGGCTTCGGAGAGACCGACTCAGGGCTCCAGGGTCCGCGCCACGGTGGCAGCACGTGCCTTGCAGGATACCTTCGCGCGTAGACTTGGCTGAGCTGAGGCCTCCGTTGGGAATTTGAGTTCACAGTATGGTTTTGCTGTCACATAAATGGGGAGCTCTGACGGCTTGTGGACGTACTTGCTTTCATAAGCCAGTGCCGGGGACCCTCCTTCGTGGGCCCGAGCCTTCTGTCGGGGGCACTGTCCACTGTCCCTAAGGGGCCTGGCAGGAGTGCTACCTCGGCTCGCAGTCGGGCGTCCCCCGTGCCTGGTGAGTGCCGGTAACCGCCCCCCGCGCTGTGCTTTGGCCCCGGCAGACCTGCCGCAGCGCCTTCCAGTGCCTGCAGAAGTACCAGCAGCACAGCCCGGCCCTGAAGCGCAGGGAGTGGACGGAGGAGGAGGACCGCGTGCTCAGCCGGCTCGTGCAGGAGATGCGCGTCGGCAACCACATCCCCTACCGGAGGAGTGAGTCCCGCGCCCGGGAAGGCGGAGGCCCCGGCCGTGCCCTGGTCACGGCCGTGCGAGCGGGCGGGGCGGAGTGGCGGTCACGTCGTCCCGCGCGGTCTGAGGGCGGTTCTCTGTGGTCGCCTGACCCCTTCCCGGGCGGCCAGGAGGCGTGGCGCCCACGAAGCTCCTCTGTCCCCAGTCGTCTACTACATGGAGGGGAGGGACTCCATGCAGCTCATCTACCGCTGGACCAAGAGCCTGGACCCCAGCCTGAAGAAAGGTCTCTGGGCGCCAGAGGAAGACGCGGTATGCCCGCAGGACCCGTGGGAGCCGGAGCCCGGAGTTCAAATCCGAGCCGGGCGGGGGGGGGGTGGGGGGGCCGCGACAGGCAGCAGTGGGACCGTGTGTCTGTCTGCTCTCCTCGCTCCGCAGAAGTTGCTCCAGGCGGTCGCCAAGTACGGGGAGCAGGATTGGTTTAAAATCCGGGAAGAGGTGCCAGGTAGGAGCGATGCCCAGTGCCGCGATCGGTGAGTCGGACAGTGCCGGGCAAGGGGAGCCCTTGCTGGGGTTGCTTCCGTGTGGGCCGCGGGCCGGGCCGGGAGACTGGCCCAGGGTGGCCTGCTGGCGCTGGGGGAGGGTGTGGCCTTGGGGGCTACGCGTACCAGACTCGGGTACAGGCTCAACTGGACATCCTCTGAGTTCCCCTGGTTGGCAGTTTCCCTGAGCCCCGTGATCTAAATTCCTCTTCCAGATCTCTGGTGGCAGCGTTTCTGGCAGGCAGCTTCTGCTTCGTCCTTTTCTTGGCTTGCTTTTTTTTTTTTTTTTTTTTTTCTTTTTAACAGCTTTATGCTGTAATTTGCATGTAATCCATTCATTTAAAGTGTACATTTCTGTGGGTTTCAGTGTATTGAGCTGTGCAGCCATCATCACAGTCAATTCTAGAACATTTTGATCACCCCACTAAGAAATACTGTTCCCTACCAAAAAACAGCAGTTCAAGAGTGGGCAAAGGGGACTTCCCTGGTGGCACAGTGGTTAAGAATCCACCTGCCAATGCAGGGGACACAGGTTCGAGCCCTGGTCCGGGAATATGCCACATGCCGCCGAGCAACTAAGCCCACGTGCCACAACTACTGAAGCCCAAACGCCTAGAGCCTGGGCTCCGCAACAAAGAGAAGCCATAGCAATGAGAAGCACACACACCGCAACAAAGAGTAGCCCCCCGCTCGCCGCAACTAGAGAAAGCCCGTGTGCAGCAACGAAGACCCAACGCAGCCAATAAATAAATAAATAATTTAAAAAAAAAAAAAAGTGGGCAAAGGACTTGAATAGACGTTTCTCGAAAGAAGACTTGCAAATGGCCATTAAGCACATGAAAAAATGCCAACGCGATTAGTCATTATAGAAATACAAGCCAAAACCACAGCAGGATACCACCTTAGGATGGTTAATGTTTATAAATAATGGGAAATAACAAGTGTTGGAGAGGATGTGGAGAAATCAGAACCCTTGTGCACTGTTGGTGGGGTCATAAAACGTATAAAATGGTGCAGCCACTTTGGAAAACAGTATGGAGATTCCTCAAAATGACAGACCGAGAATTACCACATTATCTGGCAATTCCACCCAGTACCCGAACGAATTGAAATCAGGGACTCAAACAGAAATTTGTACGCCTGTGTTCGTAGCAGCACTGTTCACAGCAACCAAAAGGTGGAAACAACCCAAGTGTCCGTCAGCAGATGAGTGGGTAAACAAAATGTGCTTCGAATGTTGTGTGGATGCTAGAATGTTATGCAGCCTTAGAAATGAGTGATATTCTGATAGGTGTTATATCATGGGCGAACCTTGGAAACAGACATTTGTGTACAAGTGTTTGTGTGGATATACATGGCTCCTTTTTCTCAGCTCTACCTACGAGTGGAATTGTTAGGTCACTTGGTGATTCTGGAATGACTGTTCTCCAAAGTGGCTGTGCCCTTTTACATTCCCACCAGCAGCGTAGGAGGGTCCCAGTCTTCTGCATCCTCACTACCACTTAATACCTGCGGTTCGAGCCATCCTAGTGGGAGTGAAGTGGTATCTCACTGTGATTTTGGTTTGCATTTCCCGAAGACTGGTGCTGTTGGGCAGCTTTCCTGTGTTTGGCCGTTTGTGTATCTCCTCTGAAGAAACAGCTATTTCTGTCCTTTGCCCATTTTTGAAATTGAGTTATAAGGATTCTTTCTATATTCCAGATACAAGTCTCTTAGCAGATACGCGATTTGCAAATATCCTGTCCCAGTCTGTGGGTTGTCTTTTCATTTTCTTGATGGTGACCTTTGAAGCACAAAAGTTTCTAATCTTGCTGAAATCCAGTTTGCCTGTATTTTTCTTCTGTTGCCTGTGCCCTGGGTGTCATAGCTTAGAAACCACTGCAGATGCCAGGGCAGCAGCAGGAGGCCATCTTGGCTTCTAAAACGTCCCTTTGTTTTTCTGTTGCTTTCAGGTATCTCAGAAGGTTACATTTTGGCTTGAAAAAGGGACGATGGAATTCCCAAGAAGAGGAAAAGTTAGTTGAATTAATAGAAAAATATGGTGTCGGTAAGTTTTTATTTTTTGTTTTGGTTTTTTTAGTTTCACACGTACTACATAGTGATTTTAACATTTGCGTGTGTTAGGGAGTGATCGTAGTAAGTCTGGTAATCATTTGTCCCCATACAAAGTTACTATAACATCGTTGGGTATGTTTCTCCTACTGTGTAGAGCGCCCCCTGGCTTATTTGGTAGCTGGAGATGTGTGCTTCCCAATCCCCTTCACCTGTTTGGCCCCACCCCTCGCCCCTCCCCTCTGGCAACCACCCATCTGTTCTCTGCCTCTGCGGGCCTAGTGTCTGTCTGTCTGGTTTGTGTGTCAGACCCGGCGCACAAGTGCAGAGTCACACTTCCTCTGACTCTTTGCACTTGACCCAACACCCTCTAGGTGCATCCGTGTTGTTGCCAATAGCAAGATTCCTGTTTTCTCCTTTCGAGGCTGAGCAGTGTTCCATTGTACGTATAGGCACTACATGTCCGTTATCGTTCTCTGTCTATTCATCTATCCATAGACACTTAGGTTGCATATGGGCTGTTGTAAATAGTGCTGCTGTGAACATGTGGGTGTTAGCTCTTCTTTAAATGTTTTGGAGAATTCGCTTGTGGAGGCATCTGGTCCTGGACCTTTGTTTGTTGAGCGTTTCGTTTTGTTTTTTTTTGTGTTTTTTTTACTGATCAAATTTTATTACTGGTAATCAGTCTACTCATATTGTCTATTTTTTCCTCAGTCTTAGGTGAGTGTGCTTTTCTAGGCTTTTATCCATGTTTTCTAGATTGTCTAGTTTTTTGGTGTATAATTTTTTGTAGTCTTACATGATCTTTTATATCTCCGTGGTGTTGGTTGTAACTTCTTCTTTCCATTTCTGACTTTATGGATTTGGGTGCCCTCTTTTTTTTGATGAGTCTGGCTAAAGGTTTATCAATGTTGTTTATCTTTTCAAAGAACCAGCGCTTAACTTTCATTGATTGTTTTCTCTTGTCTCTGTTCCATTTATTTCCACTCTAATCTTTATTATTTTTTTCCTTCTACTAACTTTGAGCTTTGTTCTTCATTTTCTGGTTCCTCTAGGTGTAAAGTTAGATTTTTTTATGTGAGGTTTTTCTTGTTTCCTGACATAGGCTTGTATTGGTATAAACTTGCCTCGTAGGACTGCTTTTGCTGCATCCCATAGATTATGGATCTTTGTGTTCCTATTTTTATTTGTCTCCAGGTATTTCTTTGATTCTTTCAGTGACCCATTGGTTGTTTAGTGGCAGATTGTTTAGCTTCCACATGTTCGTGTTTTTGAAGTTTTTTTCTTGTAGTTGATTTCTTTCTTTTTTTTTTTTTTTTTGTACTATTTATTTATTTACTTTGGCTGTGCCGGGTCTTAGTTGCGGCACACAGGATCTTTTTAGTTGTGACATGCAGGGTCTTTTTTTAGTTGCGGCGTGTGGAATCTTTAGTTGCAGCATGCGAACTCTTAGTCGCGACGTGCGTGTGGGATCTAGTTCCCTGACCAGGGATGGAACCCCAGCCCCCTGCATTGGGAGCGTGGAGTCTTAGCCACTGGACCACCAGGGAAGTCCCTCTTGTGGTTGATATCTAGTCTCATACTGTTGTGGTCAGCAAAGATGCTCGATACGATTTTACTCTTAAATTTATTGAGACTTGTTTGTGGCCTAGCATGTGGTCTATCCTGGAGAATGTTCCATGTGCGCTTGAAAAGAATGTGCATCCTGTTTGGGGGTGACATGTTCTGTATATATCTGTTAATTCCATCTGGTCTTGCGTGTCATTTAAGGCCAGTGCTTCCTTACTGATTTTTTTTTTTTTTTATCCATTGATGTGAGTAGGATGTTAAAAGTCCCCTACTACTGTTAGGTTATTGTCAATTTCATTTTGCTTAATTCTATTTCTGTGTGTTAGGTCGGTTAGGTTTCCCGATCTTAGAAGAGTGGCCTCGTGTGTGGGAGACATCCTGTGGGCCTGGCAGTATAGTCTTCTCTGGTCACCAGAGCTCTGTGTTCTGGGGGTGCCCCTGTATGGGCTTTGTGGGCCCTTCTGTTGTGTCAGGGTCAACTACTGTGGTGCTGGTTGGCAGGGCCGGCCCTGGTACAACGGCTGTGGGCCTGCTGCAGGGCAGGGTAGGCTTCCTGCGTGGTTGGCTGCATGTCTGGGGTCGGGGAGCAGTGCTTGGAGCAGGGCTTCTGGTGGGCGGGGCCGTGTCCCCGGAGCTAATAGGCTAGAGGGAGGGTTCCAGAATGGCGCCCACCAGCACCGGTGTTACCGCAGTGGACCTGGCTCCCCAGAATGGCTGCCACCAGCATCTCCATCCCCAGGGGGCGCTCCATTTACCTTCTGCCTCTCTGGGAGGCTCTCCGCCACCGGCAAGTGTATCTGACCCAGGCTCCTTGCAAAACGCTGTCTCGTGTAAGATTCTGAGTGCCCCCTCTAAGAGCGGAGTCTCTGTGTCCCACAGCCCTCCTGCTCTCCCAAGTGTATACCCTGCTGGCTTTCAAACCCAAATGTTCTAGGGGCTCGTCTTCCTGGTGCAGGAACCCCCAGGACTGGGAGCCCAGTGTGGGGCTCAGCCCCTTCGCTCCTGGAGAAAGACTTCTGTGACGGTGCTGTTCCTCCCGTGTGTGGGCTGCTGACCTGGAGGTGTGCATCCTGACTGCACTGCATCTGTCCCCCTCCTACCCGTCTCATTTTGGTTTCTTCTTTGTGCCTTCACTTGTGGAAAATATCTTGTTAGCCTTCAGACCATTCTCATGCGTGCTAACTCTGTGGGTAGCTGTACTTCCGGTGTGTCCACGGGAGGCCAGCTCAGGGTCTTCCTACTCTGTGGTCTTGGCAGCTCTGGTGAGTTCTTGATGCGTTTGCTGTCCTAGGGCTTCTCACAGCTTTGAGTTCATGGTGGAGTTTTGCAGATACCACTGGAGGCCTGTGGTTTGCTCTCATCCCAGGCTGCTTCCCTGGTCATCAGCTCTTCTGCCCTGTTTTTCTTTATGTTTTGGCCACGCCGTGCGGCTTGTGGGATACGAGTTTCCCGACCAAAGACCACACCTCGGCGTGAGAGCGCAGAGTCCTAACCACTGGACCACCAGGGAATTCCCATTCTGCCCCATTTTTTATCATCTCAGCAGGTGGTGGTGGTTTTTTCATTTTACAAACTGATTCATGTTCATTATAGGAAATTTAGAAACAGAGATGTATGAAAAGAAGGAAAGGAACGTAACTCATTTCCTGTCTCCAGAGGTAGCTGCTGTCTGCTGGCGTGCACTTGCCCGGTACTTCCCTGTGTGCAGGTGGCTTTGCTAGGAAGAGCCAGCTTATTTAAGTTGAATCATTCCACTTTTAATTGAGCAGCTATTTTTTACTTTACGACGTGTCGTTATGTTATCTGTTACTAACGTTTTTCTACGTCTTTACACATTCTGCGTCCTAGCGTTATTTTCAGTAATCGTGGTACATTTCCTTGGATAATAAATAGTACACAGGTTATTCTATCCGTTTTCTGTTAATGGACATTGAAGTTGCTTCTCATTTTTCGTTACAGGGGTGGAACGAGCTGAGGGTTCAGTGGCTCAGTCTTTGCTTACATGTGTAACATTTCCTTAGAGGAGATTCTTAGACGTAGCATGGCCAGGTCTGAGGGTTCTGTCCCACGCGGTCAGACTGCCCCACAGAAGCAATGCCCCCCCAGCACTGTCTGGCAGAAAACACCAAGTAATTTGAAACGTCTGGTTTAGAAGCTGGAACAGCAGAGGCTCAAGGGCCGTTTCACGTAAACGTGGGTGGCTTCTTTCTCGTGGTCGTGCGTCTGCTGGAACTTCCCTCGGGCTGGTTATCCGTTGAGAGGCAGGTGCCCGTCTTCTCGCGGGGCTGCTCGGGTGTGGGAGCGGCGTGAGCGTTCTGACGGAGCGCAGCGCGGGTCTGCCGAGGGGCCTCCAGCGCACGGGGGAGAGGAGCCCTTCTCCAGGCTGCTCCGCTCGTGTTGTCAGAGCCTGTGTGTAAGAAGTAACTTCCGTGTGGTTTTGCTCTTGTAGGTCACTGGGCAAAAATAGCCTCTGAACTACCCCATCGGACGGGTTCCCAGTGCCTAAGCAAGTGGAAAATCATGGTCAGGGTGAGGCTTTACTAAAAGTCAGCCGAAGGCCCCAGCCCCCGGGGGCTAGCGTCACCGCAGGCAGGATGAGGGGAGAGTGGCTGGCGGGCGAGAACAGGGGCATCCGGTTTCCGGCCGTGCTGTCTCTTCTTCCAGGCGGCCGAGGGCAGAGGGGGCTCGGCCTCCCTCCTCAGAGCAGCGGGAGGGTGCCTCCACCCAGCACGCCCAGCCCCCTCGGCCCCCTGGAGGCGCACCTACTCGAGGCCTCTCCCCAGAGGCCTGGCCCGCCTGCCCGCCGTCCCGCGTCGCTGAGCCCTGGGGCGCTGGGACCTCCAAGTAGCCCTCCCCCTACAGAAGCGGCAGCGGCGCAGGCGGGGTCGGCGGCCCCCTCGCCGGGTGCGGTGGAGCTCCAGCAGCGGGGACAGCGGCACCGCCAGCGGGGACGTCAGCACCACCAGCGAGGACTCGGAGCCAGAGGCAGCCCTGGGGGCCCTGACAGGTGGCCAGGCGCTGCTGCCGGCACAGCATGTGGTGCCTGACGTGGACCTGTGGGTTCCCGTCCGGCAGAGCGCCGGAGAGCTATGGGGAGGGGGGGCGGGGCGCTGGCCCGGACCCTGTGATGCCTGCCCCTGCCCCCGCCCTCGCGAGGGCTCCGATGCGGCCCCGGGTGGCCGCTGGGAAGCTGGCGGCACGGCCTCAGCCCCAGCAGAGCCAGCAGGCCGGGCGCAGGCCCCCTCCGGGACCCAGAGCGCCAGCCTGAGAGGCGTCAGATGCCCGTGCTCGACGGATGCTCGCCCCTCGCGCTCCGCGGGGCCGGCGCGCCAGGTAGGCCACGGGCGGGCGGGGGCTCTCCTGCTGGGGGTCGGCGAGGCTGCGCCCAGGGGTGGGGCTGGCCTAGGCTCGCGCGGCCGCGCCCTGGGGGTGGGAGCAGACGCCCCCTCCCTGCACGTGGCAGTGCACACTCCTGACCCGTCCGCTCGTTCCAGAGAACTGCCCAGGCAGAAGCTTGCTTCCTGGGGCCGGCCCCTCCATTTCCCCCACCTTGTTGCTTGGTGGGTTTTTTGGCCACACTGCACAGCTGTGGGATCTTAGTTCCCCAACCAAGGATCGAACCCGGGCCCCGGCAGTGAAAATGCTGAGTCCTAACCACTGGGCCGCCCAGGAATCCCCCAGCCTGCTTGCTTTCAAAGCTCCGTGGGGGAGCCACAGTGCAGGGGCCGGCCGGGTGGCTGCTGCCCCGAGCTGTGGGGCGGGAGGGGCGCAGCGAGGAGGAGCTGTTCCTCCGTCACCCGCGTCCACGGAGGCCCCTGTGGGGGGGCCCCACTGCCCGCCTGCTCGGGTCTGACTCAGCCGGTCACACGTGGACACGTCCGCGGACGTGTCGAGGCCCTGGGCCCAGACACGGCTCTGGCCACGTTTGGGTGGCGTCCACGTTGGGGCGGCTGTTTTGTGCTGGGCGAGGTTGGAAGTCCACTCTCTGACGCCAGGGACAGTGGACGCCACGACCCCTGTGCCACGTGGCACCGTCTCTCCTTGAGTCTGTGACTGCAGGGCGCTAAGCCCCAGGGTTTCTCTCTGGCATGTCGTGTCATCAGCTCGGGGACCTTCCTGGAGAAACGGGGACTCTGTTAGTCCTGGGTGTGGCCGAGCTGGGCAGCGTCTTGGAGCCAGGCCTTGGGGACCCCCTGCCCTCCTCTGAGGTCACCACACTCCAGAGAGTGTTTCTCAGCGGCCCAGGGTGCAGCTGCAGGGCGCTCTGGGGTCTGGGCAGGGAGCCGTTCGTGCGCCCAAAAGCAGCAGCCTCCCGTGGTCTGTCAGGGTGGGGACGTCCACTTGGGGTCCCTGGAAATAGCGCTGCAGGCGCTCAGACCCACGTGGCCACTTGGTGCCAGACGCGGCGCCCCAGGCCGCCAAGACCACCCCGATGCCCACCGCCCGTCTCGTCTCCCATCCGCACCCCGCTCTGGCACCCAGCAGGAGTGGAGGGTGGTGAGGGTGGGCGCGTGGCTGCCCTGCGGCTGAGCCTGGCCAGGAGCCCCAGGGGCCTTTCTCTCCCTGCAGAAGGAGCTGAGGCGGCCGCACCTGCGCGGCGCTGCCCCTGGTGCTGGTGGGGGCAGTGGCGGAGCCAGGCCCTGTGTGCGGCCGCTGTGGCACAGGACCGGGCAGCGGCGCCAGGAACATGCCCTGCAGAGGAGGCTCCTTGAGCACCAGCTTCTGACGGCCGTGAGCCCGTGGGTGGGCGAGGTCGTCCCGCCACGCGCTCCCCGGAGGCCCGCCGTGGCGCACAGTCGAGGTACTGCCCGGGGGCCCCTTCCCTTCGGGATCCTCCCGTGGGGCCCAGGGGTAGAGTCGGTCGGGGAAGGGGGACTGCAGGGGGCCTGCAGGCACGTGGAGGTCACAGCTGCCCTGCCGGGGAGGAGGGACGGGGGAGGGGACCGTCCGCCCAGTGTCGACCTGGGGGGGTGTTTGGTTTTGCCTCTCCCGTTCTGCTTAGCACCTGTTGGCCGGTTCAGGAAGTGACCAGACACTCAGGCCTAAGCGGGAGCATCTTCTCGGGACTCTGAGTGCGTCGGTGCCCGCGAGTGGGTCACGCTGTCTGGGGGGGCGGGTCTCGCGGGGCTCAGGAATGTGTGCCAGCCTGCCGGCAAGGTCCTCGCCCTTCTTTCTGGTTGAACGTGGCGGCAGCCGGGTAGTGGGTTCTCTGGGGCCCCTGCCTGGTGCTCGGTCTCTGGGCCCCCCTGCACACGTGCCCTTGTCCCCTTCAGCTGACGGCATCAGGAGGCGGCTGCAGGGCGCCCGCCTGGCCAGCACCCCGGTGTTCACCCTCTTCATTCAGGTAAGAAGCCGCTGATGCACAACTTTTTTTCCCTTGTGTGTTGTGTTTTTGGTGGAGTTTTGAAGTTTGTGGTGGAGTTGCTTAAAGTTCAGCTTTTTAAAGTTGTGGATCCTTAAAAATGGCTCTTCTGTCACCTATGATTCTCAGCGTTCGACTCGGCGTGGGAGGGGCAGCCGTGGGGCGGTGTCCCTGCCGCCATCAGCCAAACCCTGTGTGGGAAGGGCTGGGCGCCCCGAGGGGAGAGGGGCCTGGCTGTGCCCAGGGGCTGGGCCAGGGCAGGAAGGCGGCGGCCCTGAGGCGCCCTGGAGGACCCGAGTCCTGGCTAGGGCCCGAGCCGCGTGGCCACGGCCTCAAGGTGCTGTGCGGGCCCAGCCCGGGCCTCTGGGCCGTTGGGTCTGCTCCACGAGAGCAGCTGTGGTCAGCGCTGGCCTGAGTCCCTCCGCGGACACCCTCATGGCCTTGGCCCTGCAGGGGCGTGGGGGGCCTCAGGATGGGCAGGAAGGCCTCCCGTCACGTGGTGTCGTGTGTCCGCGTCCCTCAGTTGTTCCAGATCGACACAGCTGGCTGCATGGAGGTCGTTCGGGAGAGGAAGGCCCAGCCGCCCACCCTGCTCCAGGCTGGTGCCCGGGACTCGCCGCTGCTGCAGGTGAGGAGTGAGGGTGAAGTGCCGGGCACGGGTTTCCCTGGTTCCCGCCACCCTTCCCTCCCGTCCCAGTGGCACAGCCAGCACGGGGCAGATGGCACCTGTCCAGCTGGGGAGAGGCATTTTCGGGTCCCCGCAGGCCGGGGCCAGTCCGAGACACTCCTGGGAGGCGTCTGCCCGGCTCCCGGGGAGGGCCCGGGGCCCTGAAGGGCTTTGAGGTGAGTTTCAGGGGGTGCAGGGCCTGCGCTGGCACTCAGGCCCGCCTGGCTCCACAGCGTGTGTTCCTCCCGCCTTGCCGTAGCTCCCCTGGGTGGAGCATGGGGGCCGTTGGGCGCCTGCTGCCCTGGGCACTGGCCCCGCTGGGGTGGCAGCCTGCTGCTGGTGGCCGGGTCCTTGAGTCTTGAAGCTGGGGGCTGTGTCCCTGAGCCCGGTCACCTCGGGAGGAAATGACAAAACAGTGTTGCTCGTCGGAGGACCAAATACGGTCCCGTGGTGGCCCATCCAGGCCACGGAGCCCCGTGCCCTCCTGCCTAGACAGCTAGGCCCCCTGCCTCTCCCTGCAAAGCCCACACAGCCCTGACCCCCCCGAGATGAGCTCTCCCGAGGGTGCCTTTGGGCGGAGTCGCATTGGGGGTGGGGCGACAGGCCAGTGGTGGTCTGGGTGGGGCTGCAGAAGTGGGTCTGGGCCCTTGGGGACTTCCCTGAGGCGCTGCTACTCTGGTTTCTTTCCCAGGTGCCCTCGAGCGCCCAGAGCACCCCAGGTACTGCCCACCTGCCTCTCCCTTTACCTGCGTGGTTTGCGTTCAGCGGGGAAAGGGCCAGACCTGGTGCAGGTTTTGGATTTCAGTGCCTCGCGGTGGGTCCGTTTTTGGTGGGGTTTTTTTCAGTTAATTAATTAATTTATTTTTGGCTGCATTGGGTCTTCGTTGCTGCGCGCGGGCTTTCTCTAGTTGCAGTGAGCGGGGGCTACTCTTCGTTGCGGCTCGCGGGCTTCTCATTGCTGTGGCTTCTCGTTGCGGAGCACGGGCTCTAGGCACGTGGGCTTCAGTAGTTGTGGCACACGGGCTCAGTAGTTGTGGCTCGCGACTCCAGAGCGCAGACTCAGTAGTTGTGGCTCACGGGCTTAGCTGCTCCGCGGCGTGTGGGATCTTCCCGGACCAGGACTCGAATGCGTGTCCCCTGCGTTGGCAGGCGGATTCTTAACCTCTGCGCCACCAGGGGCGTCCTGCAGTGGGTCCGTTTGAACGCCACCTCAGGGAGGATGCCTGGCTGGTGTGGCTGGTAGGGCAGCGTCTGGTGCGGGCCTCTCCTGCCTGTGGTCACCAGTCTGCCCACACCGGCAGAATCAGGCGAGGGTCTGGGGTCCTGAGAGGTGACACGCAGGGAGGAGGGCAGTGCGGCCAGCGGTCCTTGTTTGGAGGGTGTTGGAGATGCGGGGCTGACGCGGAGGGTCGTCGTGGGCTGGCCCTCCTCCTGGGCCTGCCCTGGTTGGGGCAGGAGCGTGGGCGCTCAGGGTGCCGTGCGACGGGAGGTCTGGGGGCATGCGGCCAGGCTGGCGTGCCCCTCGCGGCCCAGACGCCAGGCCCGGCAGCTGCCCTCGGTGAGGGCCCTTCCCCCGGGGCGCGTCCTGTCTCGGGGGCTCATCAGCCAGCGTTCTGTCCTCCCCGCAGGCTGCCTCCTCCAGAGTGTGCCGGCCCAAGGAGCTGCGAGGAAGAGCCCCTGCCCCGTGGGGAGCGGAGGCCCGCAGGCCGGCCACGCGGAGTCCACGCCGCGGGCACCCCCACAGGCTCCGTGCGGACCCCGGCCCAAGCCCAAAACTGTGTCTGAGCTGCTTCGGGAGAAGCGGCTGCGGGAGGCCCGAGCCAGGAAGGCTGCCCAGGGCCCTGTGGTCCTCCCGTCCCAGGTGCTGGTCTCCTCGCCTGTGGTCTTCCAGCCGCTGGCCTCCCAGGGCCCCCCAGTCTCTGGTGCCTTGCTGTCTGGGCCTGGGGGCCCTGTAGCAGCCGCTTCAAGTGCATTAGGCTCTTGGGCCTCAGCCACGGAGGAGAGACCCCTGACGCTGCAAGCCTTTGCCCTCGCTCCAGCCTCCACAGGAGCCTTGAAGGCCCCGGCTGCCCCTGCTGCCTCCGGGGCCCCGGGTCTGGGCCCTGGCCAGGTGCCTGTGAGCTGCCGGCCAGGCAGTCTCGGACAGTCTCAGGCCCCTGCCACGTCCCGGAAGCAGGGCGTGCCCGAGGCACCACCCTTTCTCCCTGCAGCCCCCAGCCCTGTTCAGCTGCCTGTCCAGCCCCTCAGCCTGACACCAGCTCTGGGCGCACACACGGCAGCCGGCACCTCTCTGCCTGTCACCTGGGTGCTCACAGCCCAGGGCCTGCTCTCTGTGCCTGTGCAGGCGGTGGTGGGCCTTCCGAGGCCAACAGGGACTCCTGACCCCCAAGGGCTATCGGTGACTCTGCTGCCCTCCCCGACTGCGACTCAGGCAGGCCAGGGCCCCAGGCTCCTTGGGCAGGGCCACCCTTGGCAGCCCCCAACCAACACGGACACAGAATCGGACCCTGCCTCCAGGACAGAGCTCTTGACCCTGCCGACGCACCCCACGTCCCAGAGCCCTGCGGAGGTGGACACGGCCCATGGCCCTGGGGGACTCTCCCCTGGAGAGGCCCGAGCGGCTGAGGGGACATCTGTACCCAGGACATCCTCCCAGGCTACAGCCCTGGCTGACGACTCTGAAGCGGAGCCCCCAGGGACCACCTCAGGGCCAGGGGAGCCCAGGAGGCCGTTGGGCCCGGAGGGGCCGCCCCCACCCTGGCCCAGGCCTGAGAAGAGTGCTGTGGACTTGGGCCTCCTCTCGCAGGAGGGCGAGGAAGCTGTGCGGGAGTGGCTGAGGGGGTGGCAAGGGGTGCATGTGCCCCCCCTGGGCAGCAGGCTGTCCTACCAGCCGCCCACGCTGTGCAGCCTGCGGGCACTGTCTGGCCTCCTGCTCCGCAAGAAGGCCTTGGAGCACAGAGCCAGCTCCCTGGTGCCCGGCGGGGCAGCCGGAGCCCTGCAGGCCTCGCTGGGGCGGGTGCGCGAGCGGCTCCGGGACAGCCCGGCCTACCTGCTGCTGAGGGTGCGCTTCACGGCGGCGTTCGCCCTCCCCGCGCTCCTGGCCACCCTGTCCCCCCGCGGCGTCCCCACCACCCTGTCGGTGGCCACGAGGTACCGCCCCGAGAGTGACAGTGACGACAGCAGCCTGGGGGAGCTAGAGCTGGTCGGCGGGCAGCCAGGGGGCTCGGCCGGCGGTGCCCGGACGGCCGCCACGCCCGCTCAGGTAGGCAGGCGGTTGCAGGTGTGGCGCCCTCGCCCCCTTCCCCACGCCCGTCCGCACCCCCCGGGGGCGTCCTCACCCGTCCGCATCCCCCGGGGGCGCCCTCACCCCGTGGGTGTCGGCCCCCGCCCGGGGCACCGGGGACAGGATCAGGGGGAGGTCGTGGCCGGGGGGCCGGCAGCTGCCTTCTGAGGAGGAAGAGGCCGCTCCGTGCGCCCCGTTGCATGCGGACTCCGGGCGGCAGGAGCCTCGCCGCCGGCAGGGGGGTCCCGCCGCCCGGGGCCTCGTCCGCAGGAGCGGCGGCCTCGGTCTCTGTCTCCATGGCCCCCGTGCGCGCGCACACACGCGCACACACCCCTGGGGGCTGGCTGTGCGCCTGCACCTCGTGGGGCCCGTCCGGTTGCCGACTCCGGCGCGTGTACATCCGGAGTTCTCTAAGCTGTGGAAGCAAGACCACCCTATGTTTCCTGACAAGAAACCCAATTCGCACACGTGTGCAGGTGTCCCCTGACCCGTGCACCCAGCGAGCCCCTAGTCCCCGTTGCCTGGGCTGAGCAGGAGAGCCGGGTCGCCTCAGGACAGGGAGGGCCCCAAGGCCCCTGGCAGGTGGTGTCCGGCGAGTGGGTGGCGACCCCGAGAGGCAGTCCCTCGCCTTCACACGGGGGTGGCCTCGCTGCTGGCCTGGCAGTAGAGCCTGGGGCCGCCTTTACGCGGTGCCGGGGAGGCCCACCTCCTTCCCGGGAGCTCGGCCTTAGGAGTCGGGGGCGCTTCTGGACCGAAGCAAACGCAAAACGCTGCTGGGCCCCGCGTGCTGAGGGCAGAAGGCTCGCTGCCCGCCCGTGGCGTGTGCGGCCTCCCGTGGTCCTCCGTTCCTGCCCGGCTAGCCCAGTTTGGGGGAACCAGGGCATAGGTGGCTGGCTCTTTCTTGGTGGGCTGCTCAGAGGGGACGGGAGCCCCTGAGTGAGAGGGCTCGGCGGAAAGCCAGAGCCCGCGTGTGACCCCAGGAAGGCAGCACCTCCTCCTGTTCCATCTCCGTGGGGACGATTCCGGGGAGCTACCTGTTCCTCGCCGCCACCCCGTTCCCTGCCCGTCCTGGCTGGAGGGTCACTCTTGTTCTCCTCTGCCTGGACTTTGTTTCAGGGAGCGCCGCACCCCGGACAGCCCTCTGCCCCCTCCTGCCCGGACGGTCCTGATGATCTTGACGTGCTCCAGACGCGGCGCGCCCGGCACGCCCGGAAGCGGAGGAGGCTGGATTGAGCAGCACGGTGAGGGACCCGGGCCCGCCCTCAGCTTTGCACTGGCCACACGGGGCCCAGGAGCTCTTCTCGGCTTGTTGGTGTCGCGCGGGCTAGGGGGTGGGATGTACAGGCCGCTGCGGGCAGGGTCTTGGAGGCCGGCCCCCACTCCCTCACTCCCCTCTCCCACTGGGTCCCACACCCCAGCCTCTGTTGCTTCCCTCCTGCCGGCCCCCGTGTGCCTTGGGGCCTTGGCACTTCCGTCCTCTCTGCTTGGCACTCTTCTCCCCGTCTGTCTGCAAGGCTTGTCCACCTCTCTCTCCGGGTCTCTGCCCTGTGGTCAGCTCCTCAGAGACGCCCTCCCCAAGCGTTCTAAGGTGGCATCGCTGTCCCACGCCTGTCTGTCCTCGTGGCACTTGCCCTCCCGACACCTGACATGGTCTGTCCGTGTATTTGTCCGTTGTCTCCCGGAACGTGAGCCCGTAGGGCAAGCGTAGGGTCCCCGGTGCCCAGACAGCAGGCCCCAAATAGGTGCGGCATGGTCGGTTTTCACGGCCGAGACCCGGGTCGGGGAGGGTGTCGCAGAGGCACGAGCTGGGCGCTCTAGCACAGGGCGGGCTGCACTGTGGCAGGTTCCGGTTCCTGGGCTGGATGGCTAGAGCGGGAGCAAGCGCTCGGGGAGGGGGGGCGGCGCAGAGGGGACGTCTGGGGTGGGCCTGCTTAGAGCCCACTCAGGCTCCAGGGCCAGTCCTCCGCACGGCCCGCTCCATGGACCACAGGTGGGCAGCAAGGCCTCGCTCCACCCCCCACCCCCGCCCCACGAGGCAGTGCTGTCCCGCTGTGTTCCCCTCCGTGGGGTCCGGCTGGAGTCAGGGCTCCCCTGCCATCGGGTGATCTCCTGTTCCAGGACTTCCCAGGGCTGGACAGCCACTGCTGCTGCTGACAGGAGGTGGGGCTCCTGCTGGTCCCAGGCGAGCTTGCCCACCCCGGGAGGCTGGCACCCAGCCTGCGGCAGAAGGGCTCTGCCAACAGTGGCCGCGTTGTGACGGGCTCGGCTGGTCCCCGAGTGCAAACCGAAATATCGGGAGGAATAAAGAAATGTCCTGTTTCTTAATTAAAAGCAAGCCACGTGCCTTTGGTCTCGTCCTGAGGTACCGGGCGGTGTCAGACGGATTGGGCCACCCCTGGATTGGTGGGGGGTGCGCCAGCTGGGCCCTGGGGTCCACGGAGCCCCTGCGCGCTGGGCCTCTGGGGGCCTGTGGAGGGGGGGAAACGGGGTTACCCATCTCACGAGAAACACTTGTGGCTCTGGCCTTCAGGCGGGGGGGCTGCTCCAAGCAGAAGGCAGCCCAGCGCCCACCCAAGGGCTGGTGGCCCTCTTGGTGCCACCACAGGGATGGGGCGGGCCCACCTCCTCTGCCATCCAGACCACACAGGCCGGCCCAGGCGGCTCCCCAGCACCAGTGGCAGCCTGTCTACCCACAGTCCCCACGGCGGCCGCGGGCCGGCGCTCTTTTTATTCCGTGCAGGCGTTTCTTTGGCAGGAGACCGAGTCCCCGTGGCCTCTCTGTTCCTCTTGTCTGAAGGAGCTCGGGTTTGGGTGTTTGGTTACACCCGCCGAGACACTGGCTTTTCCTGGAGCCTTGTTCTTGCACGTTGTTCCCCTTTGCTTTCACCTTATATGGGAAATTTTCCAACACAGAAATGGGGCAAGTGCGCCCAGCGTGTGTCCTGCCCCCGCCCAGACAGCAGTCACTTGGGGTCACCTGTCTCCCGTTTGCCCGCACCCAGACAGCACACGTCATGTCACGCAGCCACAGGCTGACTCGCCACTTGGGTGTGTGTGTGTGTGTGTGTGTGTGTGTGTGTGTGTGTGTGTGTGTGTGTGTGTGTGTGTGTGTGTGTGTGTGTGACACTGACTCGCCACTTGGGTGTGTGTGTGTGTGTGTGTGTGGTGTGTGGTGTGTGTGTGTGGTGTGTGTGTGTGAGAGAGAGAGAGAGAGAGACTCGGGTGTGTGTGTGTGTGACTCGCCACTTGGGGTGTGTGTGTGTGTGTGTGTGTGTGTGTGTGAGAGAGAGAGAGACTCGGGTGTGTGTGTGTGTGACTCGCCACTTGGGGTGTGTGTGTGTGTGTGTGTGTGTGTGTGTGTGAGAGAGAGAGAGAGAAAGAGAGACTCGGGTGTGTGTGTGTGTGACTCGCCACTTGGGGGGGGGGTGTGTTTCACTTTGTGCCCGGTACTGGACTCACCAATTCCAGTTTTCTTTGTGATTTCCTCTGATCTGTGGGTTATGTAAGATGTTTGTTATTTAATTCTGAGACACTTAGTGATTTTCCAGGTGTCCTCCTGTTACCGATTTCTAGTTTGATTCTGACGCGGTCAGAGAGCACAGCGTTGTTATTATTTAATTCATAAACACACCATGAGGAAGACTCCTTCCTTAGCCTCATGTCATGAAACAGGAAACACTGGGTCATGGAGGGCCCGGCCCTGGCCCTCTGCCCTCCGGGTGCGCAGAGCCGCAGCTCCCGCCACTCCTGTACCAGGATTCCCCCCGAGACCCTCCAGGCTGGGGCAGGATCCCCCAGAACACGGCTCCCCTGGGGGGCTGGGGGCCTGCCCACGCCTGGAGGGTCATGCCTGGAGGGTGACCTCGGGCCTCCTGGAGGCCTGCGGGGAGGCCCGGCCTTTCAGCAGCACCTGGCGGTGCCCGGACTTCCGGGGTTTAGCCTACTGACCGCCACGGGCTCAGAAGGCAGAGAAAAACCCTGGGGCTGAGGGGCTCAGGACCCTACAGGAAGGGAGCCAGCAGCGCTGGTCAGGCCCCTGCCCACCCAGCCGCAGCCCCTTCCCGGAGCTCTTGCTCAACCTGGCAGGTGGCAGCTCTCTCAGTTCAACCAGTGAGGCCACTCTGGTGGGCCGGTGGCCTGGGGTTTTCCCTGGGGCCCTGCTGTCGCCGTCCCGTGTGTCCTGGTGGGGAGGGGCTGCTCCCAGCAAGGGACAGGCTGAGCCAGCTGCAGCGTGGGCTGGCAACGTGTGGGGTTAGGCTTAGGGGCTGCAGCCCCTCCCCAGCCCCATGCCCTCTTTGGGACACCACGCTGCAGTCCTTACGGGACCAAAGTGGGCTGGACGGTGGCTTGGCCTCGTCCAACCCTGGAATGGCCACGACTCGGCTCCCACTCCGCAGGGTCGGGGCTGGGCCTCCAGGGTAGCCCCCGGGGCCCTGGCGCTGGGCTGGCTGGTGGGGGAGGGGGGTGGCGTGGGGGCTCTGGAGCAGCTTTCCTCGCGAGCAGGCGGCTTCCACTTCCCTGTCCCCGCCTCCCGGGGCCGCCCTGCTTGGGCGAATCAGAAGGCAGCGCGGGGATGGTCCCCTGTGGGAGGACAGCCGGACCTCTGCGGGCTTAACCAGACCCGTCAGGAAGTGCACGGCTTTCCTCCGGCTCCACCCTCCCCCGTCCCGGCAGCTGGGCGGCCCTTACCACTCACTGAATCGGGCGGCCCAGGCTGACCGGTGTCTGGCGGCGCAGGTGCCCCGGGAGGACCCCGAGGTAGGCTGGCCTGGTGCCCCTTTTCCAGGTGGTTGGGAAGCCGCTGTGGCCCAGCTCGGGCTTGGCAGGGAGCGGGGTCTGGAGCAAATACCCCAGGAGGGCATCGGGTGGCCTGGCACTGCTGCCCTGTCCCCTTCACAGCCACCCGGTACCTGCTGATCATTTCACTGGAATTAGCAGCAGGGCATTGTCAGGTGTGGGACGCGTGGACATCAGGCTAGGAAGGCGGGGACCGGGCCAAACACTCCAAAGAGCACAAGTTGCTGGTGTTTTCATTCAATGCTTTGTCTGTTGCCGGGCGGCCGGGCTGACTGAGGGTGGCGCGAACGTGCTGCATCTCTAGGAGGGTGGCCCAGTCCCTTTGGGCTGGAAACTGGTGTTTCCCACACAGGGCAAAGGCTCAGCCTGCGGCGGCGGGGTCAGGATCTCCGTCCCCACTGCTGGGAGGAGGCCACCACAGGGCTGCTCCCGGCTCAGCCTGGCCCTGGAGAGAGTGGTTCCCCCACTGGTAGTGTAGGAGGGAGTAGCGGCGGGTGGTACCAGCATAGATGGTCCCCAAGAGTGCAGCTAAGAGCAGGCCTTGCCTGGGAGGCAGGCAGGAGCCTGGACGGCTGGTGTCCCAGAGGCTGGAGGAGGCGTGGAGCCGCATTCCAGGCCAGCCCCGGGCGACAGAGCCACGCCTCCCAGTGCACCGGGGCCCTGGCTCTCCCTCTACCGTGGGCCGTCCAGTCACCCTTCCTGGAGGGCACCCGGTCACCGAGCCTGACCCGGAGCAGGCCGGCCCGGAAGCTGCTAGGTGACTGTTGCATCACCAGCTGCCGGAAGGAGAGGCGGGGGGGAGTGGATGTGAGCAGGCGCTGTCCCGCGGGGAAGGAGGAAGTCCAGCCAGCACAGCCTGGCGCCTCGGGGGCCAGGCACTGGCCAGCTGGGGGGGCTGGGGCTGGGTTCCCTCCCCCACGTGCCAGGGAGGTTGTGCTGGTAGGTGGCCCAAACAGCTCCGTGGGGAGCGGGCAGCCTCCCGCCAGCCCCGCAGCACTTTGGGGTGCTCTGGGGGAACAGGCCAAAGGAGGGCCATGGTGCAGGGGAGCGTGTTCTCCTAGATGCCACCTGACCCCGGAGCATCTCCACGCAGTTCCCCACGCTTACTGGGGTGACTCGGGGAGAGAAAAAGCCCAGGGCGGCCAGAGGGCCGGGAGCAGGGCCGTGAGGGGTGAGGCTGGGCGAGCGGCTGGGAGGGAGCGGGGGCTTCTCCCTCTTGGCGGCCCCTCCCCGGGACGCCCCTGGGCCGGGTTCCTGGTCCGGCTCAGCCGCGGCACCCCTCCCAGTCGTCCGCCCCGGCTCCGCCATGTCCGACTACGAGAACGAGGGCGAGTGCTGGAGCGCCCTGGAGGGCTTCCGGGTGAAGCTGGTCTCCGTCCTCGACCCCGCCCGCCTCACGCCCTACCTGCGCCAGTGCAAGGTCCTGGGCCCCGACGACGAGGAGCAGGTGCTCAGCGACCCCAGCCTGGTCACCCGCAAGCGCAAAGTGGGTCAGTGCCCAGCCCCACCCCCGTCCCCGTCCCCCGGGGGCCCCCTGCCCTGTCTGCCCGCAGCTGGGGTGCTTCACACGCAGCTGAGGCCCCGGGAGAGCCGTCCAGACCCCCACCACTGCAGCCTCGCCTTGCGTGCCCACGCGTGTCCTCTGGGTCGCAGGTGTGCTCCTGGACATCCTGCAGCGGACCGGCCACAAGGGCTATGTGGCGTTCCTGGAGAGCCTGGAGCTCTACTACCCGCAGCTGTACAGGAAGGTCACGGGCAAAGAGCCCACCCGCGTCTTCTCCATGATCATCGGTGAGGAACAGGACACGGGCCTGGAGGCGCAGGGCCCGGGTGGAGGGGCAGGGGGGTGGTGTGGGTCGGAGCCGGTGGCCCCCTTCCCACCTGCTCCCCTCAAGGGTAAATCGCGTACGAGAGAAAGAGCGAGCCGTGTGTGGGAAGGGCGCCAGCTTCTGGGTGTCACTCCCATCCGGCTCTCCTCCCAACACTCGTGGAGGGAGCAGAGGCTGGAGGAAAGGGCGACCCGAACTCCGGAGTGGGGAGCAGGGGGGAGGTGGGGTGCACAGGCTGATTCTTGGCTCAGAGCCCCTCCTGCCCAGAAGACCACGTGACCCCGCTAAAGCCATGCCCTAGAGGCCAGGCCCGCTCGCCCCAGCAGCCCGTGAGGCGGCCCCGAGTCGCGTCCCCTGCCTCTCAGTCAGGATGGTAAAATTAGACAAAGAGGGATGGACACCCAGGCCCTGGGCTGCCCTGCCCTGCCCTGGCAGTAGGGCAGGGACAGGGCTGGGAGGCGAGCTCACCCCCGGGGCGCGGTGCGCAGCCGCAGCTGGGAACTGCGCCCTTGGCCAGGCTCCCCTGGGGCCGCCGGTCCTCAGGCGGAGGCCCGGGAGGGGCTGGGTGTGCCATGCATCGCGGGACACCCCTCCCGGTCTGCAGACGCCTCCGGGGAGTCGGGCCTGATGCAGCTGTTGATGAGCGAGGTGATGAAGCTGCAGAACAAGGTGCGGGACCTGACGGCCCTGCTGGGCTCCGAGGGCGACCTCATCAAGGAGCTGAGGGTGAAGGACAGCCTGCTGCGCCAGCACCAGGAGCGCGTGCAGAGGCTCAAGGAGGCCTGCGAGGCGGGCGGCCGTGAGCTCCAGCGCTGCAAGGACGAGAACTACGACCTGGCCCTGCGCCTGGCCCGCCAGAGCGAGGAGCGGGGCGCCGCGCTCATGCGCAACCGCGACCTGCAGCTGGAGGTGCCCCGCGCGGCGCGGCTCCCAGGGCGGGCGGTGGGCGCCGGGGGCCGGCGCCCCGGGCCGATGCTGACAGCTGGGCCCATAGATCGACAGGCTCAAGCACAGCCTCATGAAGGCAGAGGACGACTGCTCGGTGGAGCGCAAGCACACGCTGAAGCTCAAGCACGCCATGGAGCAGCGGCCCAGCCAGGAGCTGCTGTGGGAGCTGCAACAGGAGAGGGCACTGCTGCAGGCGCGGGTGCAGGAGCTGGAGGCCTCCGTCCAGGTGGGGCCCCGTTCGGCAAGCCGGCGGGGCGGGCGCGGGGCGGCCGGCCTGGGCCTCCCAGCGCCGCTGTCCTGCCTCCCTCTCCCTTCGCACCCACAGGAGGGGAAGCCGGACCAGAGCAGCCCCTACATCCAGGTGCTGGAGGAGGACTGGCGGCAGGCGCAGAGGGACCTCCAGGAGCAGACCGCCACCATCTTCTCCCTGCGCAAGGACCTGCGCCAGGCCGAGGCCCTGCGCGCCCGGGTACGCGGCGGGCAGGGGGGGCCGTGCGCCCCGGGCCAACGGAACGGGGCTCCACGGCCCTCCTTCCCCCTGCCTGGAGGCGAGGGCCGGCCTCCCGCCCCACCTGGTGCCCGCGCCCCCCCGGGCACGTCGGGGCCCAGCTTTGGTCTGGAGCTCTGGGCCAGTGGGGCCGCAGGCGGTTCGGCTAACTGCCGTCTCCCGCAGTGCACGGAGGAGAAGGAGATGTCTGAGCTGCAGTGCCTGGCCCTGCGGAAGGACTCCAAGATGTACAAGGACCGCATCGAGGCCATCCTGCAGCAGATGGAGGAGGTCGCCATCGAGCGGGACCAGGTAGGGGCTGCACAGCCCTCCCGGGCGCGATGGCCTTTCAGGGATGCAGTCGTCAAGGTGGTTTTGCAGGGAGCACTGACAAAAGCGGTTCACGCTCGTTTAAAGACGTGAACGCTGATGAAGTTAATCCCCTTCCTCCACCTCTGCCCCACCTGCTGCCAGGAAGTCCACGCTCCACCTTCTGCTGTACCTGCCAGACGTTTTTCAGCGTACGTGTAGTTTCATTTTTGTTTTACAAAAGTGGAAGCTTTCTGACTCGTTTTGCAAAGACTTCTTTCGCTTAAAAAGCCACGGGCGCCTTGGCCGGCTGCACTCTTCTGGGTGGGGAGGCGGCGCCCCAGCGCAGGGCTGCACCTGCTGCTTCGTTTCCCGTCGCTTTCCTGTCACGGCTCGGGGTCGTTTCTGATCAGCCACAGCTGCCGCTTCAGTCACTTTCTGGAGGGTGATTGGCAATCTGTATCAGGAGCCTGAAGAGGTAGATTCCTTTTCCCCGGCAAACCCACTTCTAGAAAGCCCTCCCATGGGAATAACAGAAGCGCAGAGAAAGCCCGGCAGATGCGCGCTTCCCTCAAGGCCGTGGGCAGCAGTGCGGTCTGGGGCAGCAGGTGTGAAGTGGGCGCAGCTCACCCGACGGGACGGCTCCTTCCCGGAGCTGCCTGAGCGGAGCCCCCTCTGCCTCGTGCATGGCCGGCAGGGGCGCGCAGGCTCCGGTGGCACCCAGAGCAGGCCACCCGCCCAGGGATGCTGGGGCCTGGCCGCCGAGGTGAGTGGCAGGGTTTGCTCTGGTGGGTCCCGAGTTGGCAGCTGGCACAGAAATTCAGGATGTCCCGTTACTAATCCAGCCCTGGCTGTCGGGGTCGACGGAGGCAGGGGTGTGTGTTAGCTCCTGGATTGCTGCTGGACGCGGAGGCTGGCTTCCTACAAGTGTGCCTCGCAGCCGCAGCCTCCTGGGCCAGTCACTGTAGGTTGTGGGCTGGCCTTCTGGGCTGACCTCAGTGTCCCCGCCGTGGGGGGCTGGCTTGGTAAAGCGTGGGGTGTTCGTCTTAAAGAATGTTACATGGCTGTCGACAATCATGTTCTTGATATCAAGCTGTACCCAGGAAGCACGAAACGCGCGTGTGGGCGTGTGAACACGGCTGAATGTGCCCAGAGAGCAGGACTTGAAGACCCTGCAGGGTCAGCAGGGGCTATTCTCAGGGGTTCTATATCTTCTTTACATCTTCTGAACTGTCCACACCTTCCATCCTGAGCCTGTATTGCATTTACAACCCCCGAAACACGAATGATATCCTCGGATGAGAAAGGGGAAGAGGCCAGCGCTGGCCCCCCCCGTCCCCGGCCATGTTGCTGGAAATTCTCCCAGGAGCATTGCTAGAAATAAGGCGGGCTGTGCTGAGAAGTGAGAGAGCCGGGAAGGGAAATGAAAGACCGGAGGGTTGGGGGGGGCGGGGAGACGGGCCACGCCTGCCCTGCCCTGTGCTGCCCCGCAGGCCATCATGACGCGGGAGGAGCTGCACACACAGCACGCCCGCAGCCTGCAGGACAAGGACGCGCTGCGGAAGCAGGTCCGCGAGCTGAGCGAGAAGGCAGATGAGCTGCAGCTGCAGCTGCTCCAGCGCGAGGAGGGCCGGCTGCTGGCGGCGGAGGGCCGCCTCCGCTGGCAGCAGCTGGAGACGTCCATCCTGGTGGGCCTCCCCTGGGGCCTTTACGGTGTCCCTCAGTCAGAGCTCTGAGCCATGGCTCTGCCACGGTGGGGCTGTGGGGGTGCGGCCACGTGGGGGCAGGTGTGTCCCTAGAGACTGCAGACCCCAGAGGAGGAGCCGCCAAGGGGCCTGGGCGTGGCCTGGCTCAGCCACTGCTCTGCCGCTGGCTCTGGCAGGTCCCCAGACGTTCCTGAGCCCCTCCCTCCTCTGTAGGGTTGCCTGCTCATGGAGCCCTCATGGAGGTGGGCTGCAGGGCTGGTATAGCTCAGGGCCCCGGCAGGGTGTGGGGAGGGGGAGGGAGGGGCATTCTGGCCAGGGGCCAGGCCCAGCCATGGCCTGGAGAGGGGCCTTCTTGGAGGGCGGGCTGGCCTGGGACCCCACCCCGTGCCCTCGAGTGGCTCGGTTCCCCCACAGCCTGCTGACCGACCCCTCCTCTGTGACCACAGAGCTCCGACCTAGAAGACGGCTCACCGAGGAACTCCCAGGAGGTGAGTGTGACTCTGGGGGCGGGCCCAAGGCCGCAGCCTCTGCCGGACCACAGTCCCACACGGGTCCCTCCGAAGCTCTGGGAGCTCAGCCCACCACCGGCCACCCTCCCAACGCCCGGCTGGGCAGCGTAGGTCTCTCCCTGAGAAGCCGGCAAGGGGGAGCCGGTGGTGGGGAGAGCAGCATTGGGCGGGCAGCACGGAGGGTCAGGTCCAGTCCTGGCAGGCGGGTGGTCTAACCAGTTGCCCCGTCTCTCTTGGGAAGCTCTCGCTCCCCCAGGACCTAGAGGAGGATGCCCAGCTCTCAGACAAAGGTGAGGAGGCGAGCGGCCTGTCCCGGAGAAATCTGGCTAAGGCCTCCTTCTGGCCGCAAGCTGGCACCCGTCCTGACCTTCAGCACGCACACCGCATGACGCCGGTGCCTGGGGACACGTGCCCCAGCCCTGGCCCAGAGACCTCCACGACCCCATTTCACAGATGGGCACACTGAGGCTCAGAGGGATAAGCAACCCCCAGGGTTCCCCAGCCAGCAGACAAGAGCCCCACTGGAGCCCACTCAGGCCCAGCGTTGCAGAGTGGAGGCACCCCGCCCTCCAGGGCAGGGAGCCACTGCCGGGAAGTGGAACGGAGCAGGACAGGAGGGGCAGCTCAGGGTAACTGGGGCCTTAAGGTGGCAGGGGCGGGATCTCTCTGGCCGCCTGGGCACAGGGCAGGGAGCAGCAGGGAGATGGCCCAGTGCGCATGACAAGGCTCTGAAGGAGGGCGTCAGACGGGAGTTTGGGAGGATGGGTGGTGGCGGGGGCACCACCGCAGAGGTGGCGTGTGAAGCCAGATGGACTTCCTCAGCGTCAGGCCTGACCCCAGCTTCTTGAGGGAGGCTGAAAGAGGAAGAGGCGGCACACGGAGAAGTAACTCGTTGGCCCCTCTGCTGCGTGCCCCGAGACGTGAACTTGAGGCCAGTGAGCCCCCACGTGGGGGCAGGTGGGCAGGACCCGCAGGCAGTGAACGGGAGGGGAAGGCTGTTGGCCCAGCCGTCCTGGGGGCCGCAACCCAGGGCTGGTGTGGCCCCTTGCGGGAGGCGGGGCAGGCTTCAGGGTCAGAGGCCAAGGAGGAGGGAAAGACCTGGGCCTGGGCCTTTCCCACCGCAATGTCCCCAGGACGTGGAAGCCACAGTCGCCCATCGTGGACAGTTTAGGGGAGCCAGCCCATGAGAGCACTTTTTCTGTGGGTTCTGAGCCATGGGCCCATCCAGGCCCTGGCAGGTGTGGGGGGAGCCCAGCAGCCTGCGGTGTTCTGCTCCCAACGCGGCAGTGCCCCAGCCCCTGCCCCTGCCCAGGGACGGGGCACAGCATCTGCTGCGGGAGCCAGGAGTGGGAAGTGAGGTCTCTGAGCCCCAGTCCCCATGTCTATACAATGGGAATGCTTGCGGGGTCCAAGTAAGGACCCAGAAGGTGGCACAGGACTGGCCCGGGCTGGGGGGTAGAGGTACTGGCGGGCGCGATCCTGGTGGGTAGGCAGGACCAAAAGGTACAACTCTCCCTTGTAGGCATCCCGGCCATCCGGGAGAGCTCTCAGCAGCCCTCTGTGGCTCTGCAGAAGGAGTGGCTTTCACTGACCCCCAAGGTAAGGCTGCCTGGGGTCCCTGGAGCCCTGGGAGGCCCCTGGTGTGGGTCTCAGTGTGAATGATAACGGGGAGAGTGGCTCCTCTACCTGGACGCCTGGGGGGTGATCACAAGGTCTCTGCCCATGGGCTCCTGGGGTGTGGTGTTTTGGAATGTGAAGCTGAGCCCCCTCCCTTCTTGGACGAAGCAGAGGGAGAGGGGGCAGGGGCCGGGGCCATCTTCTGGATGGGGCGCAGCGTTAGCCTGAGTGGAAACTCGGCCTCACTGTCCACTGCACGGAGCCCGACGGCAAAGGGGCCGCACCGGGCACTGTAGTAGAAGGAACGCTGGCCTGGAGCCCATCCCCGCTGGCTGTGCGTGCGTCCCAGGCCAGTCCTGTCATGTGAGAGGAGAGAGAGCGCACCCCGCCCGCCCGGCCCCCGGTGCGCAGCCCCAGCGCGGGGGGTGGGGCCCACGCGGGCGCTGGCCGGAGCCTGAGCCTCGCCTCTCCCGCAGGACGCAGGCCTGAGCGGCGGGGAGCCCCCCGAGAAGGAGAAGGGGCGGCGGCGTCTCAAGGAGAGCTTCGAGAACTACCGCAGGTGGGCCCGCGTGGGTGGAAGGCGAGAGGGGCTGGGGGGCGGTGGCCCCGCGCACACCTGCGCCCACCTGCGCCGCCTGGGTCTCCCGCAGGAAACGGGCCCTCAGGAAGATGAAGCACGGCGCGAGGCAGGGGGAGGTGGACTGGGAGAATACCACAGGCAGCGACAACACCGACACCGAGGGCTCCTAGCCGGTGCCCGTCGTGGGAGCACACGGCGCCGCCCGGGACCTGGGAGCTGCCCCGCTAGGCCGCCTCTTCGGTGGCGAGCACGGGCTTGTTCTAGCTCTGTGTAATGCGCACGCGTGCTGCAGTGTTAATAATGCAGCCCCGTCAATAAACAACCGCGGTCCGAACACCACCGCCTCCGACGGTCTTGCTGCCGCGCGCACCCTCCGACCTCGCGCCGGGCAGCGCGCAACGCCTGCCGCCAGGGGGCAGCAGAGCGCGGCCCGCCGCCGGGACGGAAGCCGAGCAGGGCCGCTTCCATCGCGTGCCCGCTTCCGAGACGGCGGCGGTGTGGCCTCCGCGGGGCGGGGCGGTCTCGGCTGCGCGGGGCGGCCGGCGGGCGGCATGGTGCGGGCGGTGCTGGGCCTCTTGCCGATACTATTGAGCTGCGCGCGGCCCCGGGGGCCCGGCCTGAGGTGGCTGTGGGGGCGCGGGGCCCGCCTGGAGGCCGCGGGGAGAAGGCGGGCCTGGGGTTGGGGCTGGCGGCGCTTGTGCTCCGAGCCGGGACCCGGGCCGGCGCACTACCAGCTCGTCTATACCTGCAAGGTGGGCACGTGGCGGGGGCGGGGCCGGGCCCGGGCCCACACCTACACCTGGCGCAGGACGGCGCCGCGGGACGGCGAGGAAGGGTGCGGTTGTCCTCAGGGGGAGGGGCCTTCCAGGAGAGGGGTGGGGCTATCACTCGGGGGCCGTGTCTTTCTGGGAGGGGGCGGGGTCATGCGGAGGAGTGTGGCTAATTTGGGGGGCGGGGCCTTCCAGGAGTGGTGGGGCTATCACGGCGGGGCGGGGCCTTCTGGGAATGGCTGGGGCGGGAGCAGGGCTTCACCGCCTAGTCTCCACCAGGTCTGTGGGACCAGGTCCTCCAAGCGTATCTCCAAGCTCGCCTATCACCAAGGTGTGGTCATTGTGACCTGCCCCTGCTGCCAGAACCACCACATCATCGCCGACAACCTGGGCTGGTTCTCAGACCTGGATGGGAAGAGGTGAGGCTACCTGGGAAGGGTTGGGGACAGAGATCTATATACCAGTGCTGGCCTGGTCCATTCTAAGTCTGGAGCCCCACCCAACCTCCCTGGGGCACCATTCTAATGAGGAGTACAGAGCCCACATCTCCAGCCCAGCTTTCTTATCAATACAATAGGTGTAGTTAAATTTGAAATTCAGATAAAACACAAGTAACTTTTTAGTAAAAGTATGCCCAAGATTGGAACATGTTTTTATTTGCTAAATCTTCCACCCTGGATCAGCTCCTTCGGCCTGCTTCACTGCCTGACTTCTGCCCTCACTGACAGCCTCTGGGGGCAGGTAGGACCTGGTTACATGTCAGGGCCACGGGCCTACCCTAAAATGAGGGTGTCAGACTAGGTTGACTCTTAAAAGCAACAGCTTGCCTTTCACTCTGTGGTTCCTTTACCCTACTAGGCACTCCTTCCTGAGTGCCTGCTATGGGGCAGGGATCCTAGCATGTAGCTTTCTTGTTCTCTGCTGACACTGGTTGGTTGACTGCACCAGACTTGGGGGTGTGTGTGAGGTGGAGTGGTCAGGGCCCTGGGGCTGCAGGGTCAGCCTCACCACCTTGTGGAGAGCAGTGAGGAGGGCAGTGGTCAGGAGCCTCCTGGCTGCATGGCCCTGATGCCACCCCAGCACAGGGACTCATGTGCTCGAGCCTGGCCTGGGGTGCCCTCGAGGGACCTGGAGTGTCATGGCACTTCCCTCTTTCTCAGGAATATTGAAGAAATCCTGGCGGCCAGAGGGGAGAAGGTACACCGAGTGGCTGGCGAGGGGGCTCTGGAGCTCGTTTTAGAGGCTGCGGGGCCCCCCAAATCCACCACTGCTATGGAAGGGGCTGAGGACCAGGATTCCACCCACTCTGGCAAGACAGAGGCCAGCTGACCCGCCTTCTGCCTTCAAGAAGGATGCTCCGGCGTGAGCCACTCTGGACTTGCCCGTTTCTATCAATAAACAGACATCACTTGCAGATGCTGGGACCTGGTGCTCTCCTGTCACTCCTCCCTGGTTCTGGAGTCAGAATGACTCACAAGAACCCGCTCCAGGCTGCAGGCCAGGGACTTCTGTGGCTGCTGGCAATGTCTGAGTGGGAAGGGGCTGGACGTGAAGTCTTAGCCCCTCCTGGCTGTGGCTGTGTGGCCTCGGGCAGGTCACTTTGCCCTTCTGAGCCTTTGTCTTCCTGTCTGCAGACAAAGATGCTCACGGTGCCACCTCGTCAGCAGTATAGGCGGAAAGATGAGACTCAGGACGGGCACGGGGTGGCTCAGCCCCACCCCAACCCCAAGTGTCAGGGCCCCGATCTTTTTTTTTTTTTTTTTTTTTTAGCCATGCCACATGGCATGTGGGGTCTTAGTTCCCCAACCAGAGATCAAACCCGTGACCCCTGCACTGGAAGCGGGGAGTCTTAACCACTGACGGTCAGGGAAGTCCCAGGGCCCCGATCTTGATGGCCAGTTAGCCACTGTTCTTCCTGGGGGTGGGATCAGCCCCCCCAAGCCCCACCGCAGGTCCTGTCCCTCCGGCCAGACACAAGGAGGCCCCGCAGATCCTTCTGTGCCACTTGCCGTCCCCTCGATGCCTCCTGGATGGCACTGGTGAGCCGGTACCAACCTCAGCCCTGACCCTTGGCCACTGGCCAAGCCAAGTCAGCAGGCTGGGCTGCTCACCGTGGCTGCAGGTGGGCCAGGCAGCCATGGTGGCCAGCGGAGTGGGAGCTGGGCTGCTGTGTGCCTGGTGGTGGGCTGCCTGCCCCGCGGAGTGTCCCCTTCCCTGGGGACAGTTGTGCAGCTGTGCAGTTTATCTCCCAGTCTCGTTTGACCACCTTCTCAGGATGTTCCTGTGTTTATTTTAGGATGTTTATTTCCAGAAGTGTTCTGGGCTGTGTGACCTTCAACATTAATCACCAGCCACAATCTCGCAGGGTCCCCCCAGCATCCGAGCTCCTGACGGCCGCCCCTGTCAGCACGGGCCTCTGCATTGTCCTCCAGGCGCCGGCAGCTCGCGCTCCGACTCGAATACCCCCCGTTCTTCCCGTGGTGAACAACCCCCTATTATCCTGCCCAGAGCCTCGTGTGACGTTTGTGGAGTCAGTCATGGAGGACGAGCCAGCGCCGGGCCTGCTCCTCCACGGAGGCCCGAGGGACCCGCTGGCCTTGAAACGCCAGAGCAGCGGGGCCTCGCTGCCGCCACAGGGTTGGAACCAGGTGTGGGGAGGCCCAGGGAGCTGGCCGGACTCTGAGAATGCAGAGCGGACCCAGGAGGGCCACCCAGGCCAAGCCCTCCTTCCGTGGGCGGTTTGGACATGGGTGCTCGCCACATTTTTTTTTTTTTTTTTTTCTTTTCCGGTATGCGGGCCTCTCACCGCTGTGGCCTCTCCCGTCGTGGAGCACAGGCTCCGGACGCGCAGGCACAGCGGCCACGGCTCACGGACCCAGCCGCTCCGCGGCACGTGGGATCCTCCCGGCCCGGGGCACGAACCCGCGTCCCCTGCTTCGGCAGGCGGACTCTCAACCACTGCGCCCCCAGGGAAGCCCTCGCCACATCTTTTTATTGTCTGCTTTCTGATGCTTTGACGTCTGGGCTCTCTGACCCTGGAGAGCTGGTCAGTTCCTGGACATGGAAGGGCGAGTGCACCCAAGGCAGGTCCCGGACAACTCGGGCAGCCCCCCCACCCAGAGCCACTGAAGACCTTCTCACCGGCCGAGCAGGCCTGCTGGCCCTGCCTGTTTCTTCCCACAGAAACCACAGGGAAGTCTCCTGCCCACTTTTCCTCTCCTGCCTCCTGACCGACCCTGGTGCCACCCCGCGTGGCCCCCGCCCAGCCGCCATCCGTCTCCAGTCCCTTCTCAAGGTGCCCCTGGCTCCTTCCACCCCCCCGCCCCCAACTATCTTCCCTCCCTCCTCCCTGGCCAGGACCTTCTCCAGATGGTCAAATTAGGGTATCTGGGCCAACCTCCTGTGATCCTGTGACAGCACGTCCCCAGGTGTAGTCTTCTGAGGACAGCCTGATAGGCAACGCTGGGTTCGAGGGCATCAAACAGACTTCTTCCTGCAGGACTTCCAAGAGCCTTTAGCGTCCTGGCCTGGCTGTGAGCCGCTGAGAGGCACGGTGCCCCGCGGTATTTGCTGGCAGAGCACCAGGCTTCCCGGAGCACTGAGAACTCTCTGGGGTGGGGGGTGGGGGGCTCTACCCTTCCCCGTATGGGCCTTGTTCTCACCCACCCTCCCTTTTCTTCAGCTCACCCAAGAGAGGCTGCAGGATGGCAGGCCCGGTAGGGAGGCCTGGGGTTCCCCGTGCCCCGCTTGGGGGCTGCCCCACGCTGCACTCCACGCCTTCCAGCAACCTCGTCACGGCACCAGAGCTCCTCTGGGAGGGGAGCGTGGGGCTCAGGGCCGAGGCGTGGGCTTTGGAGGACACTTGGGCTCCTACGCCAGCACCCTTACTGGCTGTGTGTCCCAGGGGGCTCAGGGCTGAGGCGTGGGCTTTGGAGGACACTTGGGCTCCTACGCCAGCACCCTCACTGGCTGTGTGTCCCTGGGACTGCGCTTCACCCCTCTGAGCCCTAGCCCCGCCCCCCCATAAACGCAGCAGGGACCGAGCCCATGTGCGGGGGTGGGCGGGGGCAGCCTGGGGGGGGGGCAGGAGGGCGCTGCTCCCTGGCCCCAGGCCCTTGGCACGGTGTAGGCTCGCTCACCCAGGTGAGGGAGTCAGTGGGCCTCTGAAAGCACCAGCACCTCTGCCAGCCCTCATCTTGACACGACAGCATTCGCTTGGCAGACTTTATTTCTTTCGGGAAAAACAGAAGAACAAATGTACCTCTTGGGTTGGAAAGGACCCCTCGACAACAAGGCAAACACACGTGTGAGCGATAAATACGCACGCACACCCGGGTGTGTGGGGCGGCCAAGCAGAAGCCCGTGCTCTGGCCTCTGACCCCACACCTGCCGCCCTACCCTCACCCTCCGGGCCCCTCGGCCCAGAGCGCCCCGGGCTGTACCGAGGGGCGGGGCCCGGCAGCCTCCCCGCGCTCAGAGGGCGGGACCCTCAGAGGGCGGGACCCGGGGCCGGGTGAGGCGCCACGCGCGAGAGGAGGGCCGCCTGGAGGCCGTGGGGCTGCTGCTCGCTGCTCGACCCAGGGACGCTCCAGGAGAGCTGGAGGTGGGCCCTGCAGGAGGCGGGCTGAGACGGGGATCTGGGCGGGGGCGCCGGCCACCGTCTCCCCGGGGGCCTGTCTCCTGCCCAATCCCGAGGGCCGACTCACCCCACGGGAGAAGGCGTGATGTCATCTCGCCCCGCGGTGGGGTTGAGGGCTGGGTGCTCACCACTGCCACAGAGCTGGAGCCCTGGCACCTGCCGCCCACCCTGGCATGGTCGGGGTGCAGACCCCTACCAGCTGGTATTCCCAGAACCGGGCCGGCTCAGTTCCTGGGCTCCTGGGCTTGGAGTTGAGGAATGTGGAGCTCACCCCCTTCCCTCCCCGCCCTGCCGGCTCAGGACCACGTGCCTGGTGGGGCTGGGGACTGAAGTGCCAGGGCCCGGGGACCCCACGTAGGGGGCACTGCCTCCACTGCCTGGTCAGGCTCCAGGCTTCCTGGGACTGGCCTCCTCCTCCTCCAGGCCGGGTAGGAGGGAGGGGAGAGGGGCTGGGAGGGGGCCCTCGCCAGGGGTGAGGCCGGACTGGTGCAAGTACAGCTGTGCTCACCACCCGGGGGCCAGCTTCAGGAGGACAGAAACGCCCGTGCCGCTGGCGGCCCCAGGGAAGAGGCTTCAGAGACACCTTTGGGGGTTGGGGGTCGGGGGTCGGGGGTCAGCGGGGTTTTCACATTTGGCCGGGCGGGGGGCAGGGAGAGAGCGTGGAGTTCTGGACAGCACCGGGCTTTGGGGCCGACATGCTGAAGGCCCGGCCTGGGGCAGGGGTGGGGCGGGGGCGGGGGCGGGGCGAGGGCGGGGCGAGGGCGGGGCAGGCCTGCCAGAAGCTGCGTACCGCGTACCGCGTACCGCGAGGGGCCGGGCCGGCGCAGGACGGGAGTGGGCCCTGGCCCGAACCTGCTGCCCTGGGGAGGGGACGCCACGGGGGCCGCGTGCCCAGCGTCCGGCTCAGTGAGAAGGGCTGGGTGGCTCAGAGCCTGCCCTCACTGCGGCCTCGGGAGGATTTGGCTTCGGGGGCGGTGCTGTGGGCATCCTGGACGTTTGTGAGCTCCCCCCGGCCACCGCCCCGGTCCAGGAGCGGGGGTGGGGCGGGCCCGGCTGTGGGTGCGAGGCCTTAGCTGGCGCCGGGCTGGCACTGCTGCCGGGGCTCGGGCGGTCCGCCCACCTCCTGCTCCGGGCTCCCAGCGAGGTCCACCCGCTGCTCGTCCATCCGCTTGGCCTGGACCCTCTGGATGAGGCTGAAGAAGTCCTCGTCGGGCATGGTGGGGCCGCGGGGCAGCACGTCTGGCGGCGGGCAGCGCTGGTCGTCGATCCTGGAGGACTAGGCAGGCACGGACACGCGGGTCGGCGGCCTCGCTTCCCCAGCCAGGCCTTGGAGGGCCCAGCCCAGCGCGCGCTCAGAGGCCCCGGGGACAACTCGGGGGCAGTGCCAGCTCAGGAGGGCCTCCCTGGGAATCGGCTCCAGGGCACAGCTGGGAGCCCTGACCCCGCGAACCGCCTACCCGGCGGGCGAGCTGCTGGGGTGGCCTCCCAGGCCTGCTCCTAAGGCTGCCAGACCGCGGTGTGTTCACGGGCCCCAGGGACAGGGCGGGGCCGCAGCTCCCTGAGCGGGTGGTGCCAAGCCCCCCAGGGCCCCATCGGGTCAGGGGGCCGGCGTAGCCTGTGGGGTGTGCGTGCGTGCGGGGGTTCTCGGTAGGGGCTGCTTTTGAGGCTCCTTGGACTCGCCCAGAGCTGTACTTTCCTCTCCTCTGTGGGAAGGACTGTCACACCTGGAAACTTTCCAGCTTCCTGCACGGGGGCTTTGAGGCTGCCCCCTCCCCAGCCATTTCAGTAAGAGTTTCCTGAGCCTGAAGCCCCACCTGCAGTTCTGCCCCGCCCAGACTGGTGGCTGGCTGCACCCCACGGTGTCGGCCAGACCCCTCCTGCCCTCTGCACTCTGGGGGTGCCGCCTGGCCCTCGGTTTTCTCCATCCGGATGTGGGGGGCTGGAGGAATACCTGGTGACGCGCCCGGCTCCAGGCTCCTGCACTGTAGGGAGAGGCCAGCCTGAGGGCGTCCTGGGGCGACCTACTCAGGGGGCCCAGGAGGCACTCAGAGACACTGGCTGAGCCAGCCTGGGGTCCAGTCCTGCATGACGCACCCTGAGACGGAGGGCCCAGGGCCCAGGCCGGCCTGCGTGGGGCCTCCCGGGGAGGGGCCCTGAGCTAACCGGGGCCAAGGGGCCTGGGGGTCAGGCGGGACGAGGGTGGCGGAGCCCCCGAGCCGCGAGCCCACCTGGCACTTGATGAGCATGTTGAAGAACTCGTCCCCCGGCTCCTGGGGGTCCCCGTCACCACGCAGGTGGCCCAGGTTGTTGTGGGTGACGCGCAGCCCGGGCAGGCTGACCACACTGGCCCTCTGGTCGTCCAGGCGGCGGCTCTGGGAGCTGGCGATGAGGTCGAAGAGCTCCTCGGTCTGTGGGGAGGCTGTCAGCGAGGGCTGGGCTGCGGGGCACAGGGGGTCAGGCCCCGGGAGGCAGGGAGCTAGCCCACTGTGCCCCCGGAGCCCCCAGCAGCCTCTCTGCCGACCCCAGACCCCAGCTGCTCCCAGCCGCTCCTGCCGTGGGCCCGACGCCCGCCTTGAGGGCCTCTGGGGGGGCCGGAGGAGAGAGCCTGGCTTCCCACACCCGCTCCGAGACCGCTGCGCCCTGACACGGTGCGTTCCGGAGGGTGGGGTGATGACACGTTTCCCGGCGTGCAGCTTTGGGCACGGGGACATGGGGCCCACGGTGACGGGGGGCGGGGGGGGCACTTCGCAGCTGGTCCGCCCCGCCCTCGGAACACTGCAGCGGAGGGAGGGGACCGGCCCCGGCCCCCGCGGGCTCACCAATCCTCTCCTCCAGGGTGGGGGCGGCCGTGGCTTCGGCGGCCGCGGGCTGACCCTCCTCCAGGGGACAGCGCTGGTCATCCATGCGGCTGCTCTGGAACTTGCTCAGCAGGTCAAAGAAGCACTCCTCGTCGGAGGATGGGGCCCGGGGGATGCTCTGGGGGGCGGGACGGGCAGTCAGCGCTGGCTCTGCGCCAGCCACAGGTGGCCCTGCTGTGGTCACCAGCCCCTCACAGACCCCCCCGGACACAGCTGAGGGGCTGCTCGGCTTGGGCCGAGGTCAGGACCCTCCTCCCCCACCCGCCCCTCCCGCTCCCAGCACCACCACCGCCCCCCCTTCTCTCCTCCCTGGTGCCCCCCGGGGGCCCCTCCTGGGCACTCGTGTCAGCCGCCTGCGGCGAGTGCCCCCGTGCCTGTGCGCCTCTGGAGCCCCAGCACCCAGCACAGCGCTCACCGGTGTCTGCTAAACGATAAACGAGTGCGCGAGTGACCAGGCCTTTGGCAGCTCGTTATGCACACTGGAAGTGGCCGGTGCCAGGGCCCTGGCAGCGGTGATGCTGGACCCAGAGGTGCCAGCAGTGTCAGGTCACACCGCCAAAGGCAAGGAGTCCGAACTGGGGAAGGTGAGGGCTTCTGTGTTCCCAGTCCCGCCCCTTGTGGGGTTTGGACAGCTGTATAAGGTCCCCAGAGGATAGCAGATGTGTGGGGGCCAGGCTAGAGAGACAGTGCTCTCATCCCCCAGCCCCTCCCTCGTGCTGGCCGAGGGGGCAGTGTGGTGGGCCAGGGTCTGCTCTGGGTGGCTGGGGAGAGCCGGGACACCAGGCTTGGGGCCCTGGCTTGGTGGTGGGACCACAGGGGCTCTGGAAGATGCCCTCAGTGAGCGTAAGTGTGCGGCCTGGGGGCTTCCCTGGTGGCGCAGTGGTTGAGAATCCGCCTGCCAGTGCAGGGGACGGGGGTTCGAGCCCCGGTCCGGGAAGATCCCACGTGCCGTGGAGCAACTAAGCCAGTGAGCCACAACTACTGAGCCTGCGCTCTAGAGCCCTCGAGCCACAACTACCGAGCCCACGAGCCACAACTACTAAAGCCCTCGCCGTAAAGCCCGTGCTCCGCAACAAGAGAAGCCACCGCAACGAGAAGCCCACGCACCGCGAAGCCCACGCACCGCAACGGAGTAGCCCCCACTCGCCACAACTAGAGAAAAGCCCGCGCGCAACTAAGACCCAACGCAGCCAGAAAAATGAAATAAAATTGTTTTAAAATTACATTAAGTGTGCAGCCTGGACACTGGGGAGGGCTGACCTTGGGGTAAGCCAGCTGACACGGGCAAGTCCCACTGCTGGGTCAGAACGAGGGGAGGGCCCGCAGTTCTGAGGCAGTGGGTGGGATAGGGTGAGACCAGGTCACTGGGTCAGGCTGAGTCCCAACTGGCAGGGTGGCCTTAAGCAAGCCCACTGCCACCGGCCTCAGTTCACACCTCCGTGGAGGGCGTGGTCTCTCAGGGGCTGCCCAAAGGGCGGGACCAGAGCAGGCCCACCCCCAGCGCCAGCCTCACCAAGCCTGGTCCAGGGCCCTGCGGGCTGCCGGCTGCATGGAGTGGGTTCCAGAGGACACTCTGGGTGCTGATCGGCACCCCACTCCCTCCCCCCTCGGAAGCTGGTGCCCCCTGCCCAGCCCTGGCCTGTCCGTCTCTTGGCTGGCTGGCTGGTGGCCGCCTCGTTGCTCAGAGCCCTGCCTGAAATGCGTGACCCCCGGAGCTCCCGACAACCCATCACCAACCCGTTTCACAGAGGAGACTGGGGCCCTGGAAGCTGGCCCAGCCCGGGCTCCCAGAGCACAGTGAGGGCTGCTTAGAGCTGGGCTCAGGCCGCGGGGCAGTGAGGCGCCCGAAGGCCGGGAGGACCCGCTGGCCGACGTGGGCAGGGAGGGGCAGCTGAGCGGGTGGTCCCACCGACCTGGGCCGGCAGGTGGCAGCTCGGAGGAGACCCCACCGGGCTCAGGCTCTTGGGTCACACCTCCCCACCCCCTGCCTGGCCAGGGCAGGCCCAGAGCCAAGGCCGGAGCCGGGGGTTCAAAATCCACCCCTGAGGGCTCTGCTCTCCTGTGGTGCCCAGGAAACCTGGAGGGAAGGGAGAGCCGGTGCTGAAGGGCCCATAGGGGCCTTGGCCAGGGGGCTGCACCTAGTCTGGTCCTCCTGGGGACCTGCAGGTCTGGCAGAGAGTGGCTGGGGACCAGCGCCAACCCACGAACTGGTGGGGTCTACGGACAGGTGCCTCCCCCAGGCGCTCGTGGGCTCCACTCGCAGGCTGGGGGGCCCCTGGCTCCGCCAGGTGTGGGGTGAGCACAGCACCACTCCACTGCAGGGGCAGCTGTTGCTCTCGCCCCCAGCCCAGCATCTGGCCCCAGCTGGGATCTCCCAGGTGAACCATGGGCCAGGTGAATGGAGCCAGGCCCTTCCCAGGAAAGGTGTGACCCGGGGGTCCCACTTTCCTGGACACATGTGTCCCCAACACTCCTCCAGGCTCCCCTGGGCTGCAGCTCGGGCTCAAGAGAGGCACCTGAAGGAGAGGGGGGTTTGCTGTAGGCCTCTCACGGCACCATCACCACCGTGGCCTGGGCTGGGCTCAGGGCTCCACCACCGTCCTCCAGATGGGCTCCCGAGGCGCTGCGCCAGAGCCATCCCAGCCTGAGAGCTGGGACTGGCCCGGGGCCTGGCAGCTCTCACCCTCCCCGAGCCCAGGGCCACCTGTGAAGGGCGAGCGCCCCCTCATGCAGGGCGCTGCCGGCCTGGGACCACAGGCACAGGGGGAGGCCCACGCCCCTCGCTCAGGACACCGGCCTGAATCCCAGCAGGACACGTTCAGGGGACCTGGAGGCCACCCCATGCTCCCTCCCTGCTCCTCTGCCTGACTCAGGCTCCCTCTGCCTGGAGGTCAGAACCCCCGGAGGCTCACTCCAGCCCCACCGAAGAGGTTTCAGCCCATCTTCTCCCTGGGAAGCAGGAGCCAGCCCCGGTCGCGCAAACTCTCCCATCCGCCAGGCCCGGCCAGTTCCTCAGGGTGGCGGCTGCCCTGGCTCCCGAGCCGCCCAGGACGGGGACGTCCGAAGGCAGGTGAGCGCGGTTCAACACACAGGACTCACCCCCGCTGAACCGGCCCAGGCGAGGCTGCTGGGAGGCTGACTGCTTGCCCGCCGGCTGACCATCCACCCACCCCGGCCCGCCAGGAGGCGCGCTCTGCCGCCCAAGTCCAGCTCCGAGAGGCCGTGAGCCTCCAGCCGTGTTAGGGACCCCCCACTCACGCGGATCCGCAGGCCTGTCCACCGGCACCCCGGCAGGATGCCAAGGCCCCTGTGCCACTGCCCTGCCTGCAGTGCCCGGTGCTGCCTCCCCGCAGAGACCCACAGGTCCTGTTAGCGCGACGCTTAAATCAAGGGACCCAGGGCCAGGGCCCCTCCCCGTCCCCGCCCACCCGCACCAAGCGTGCACATGCGCGCGCGTTCTCTCTCTCACCCCGCCCCCCCCACTCCATAAACACTCGGAGATGGATTTCCCTGAGCACAGAGCCTGTGGGCAGTCACAGCAGCAGGGCGAGGGGGTGAAACCTGTCCGGGGAGCATTTTCTCTCTGAGAGCAGCCCCGGCCTCCTGCCCAGCACGGAGAGGGCCCAGACGGATCGGTGTCCCTTCCCATTCTGGGCCTCGATGGTCGCGTGGCCTGACACCCTTACCCCCGCGGAGCCGCACCAGCACACAGTAGCCCCCTTGGCTCCTGCCTGGCCCCAGACCCAAGCCCCTCGGCCGCGGTGCCCTCCCTGGCCTCCTGCTGCTGCACGGGTGTCCCTTTCCTGCTCTGGGAGGTCGTGGGGTCAGCGTCAGCCCGGCCCTGGAGCCAGCAGGAGCTGTGGCCACCCGAGGCATCTGCGCAGTCCCGGCGAGAGAGGGGAGGACAGGACAAGGACACCAGAGGTCCCTCTTAGGGCCCTCTCTGTCCCACTCCTTCTACAGTGGGTTCAGAGCTGCCGGCTCTTTCCATTACAGCCCTGGGGACAGAGGGCCACCACCAGCAGCCTGGGACTGGCCCTCTGAGGACGCCTCCTGTCGGGTGCCCGGGGGGGCACGGGGGCTCAGCCCACCACTGGGGTCCAGGCCTCCAGCTGGGGCCAGGCTCAGAACCCTGTCGTAGGAACTTTCTCCAAAGACACCACCATGGCCCGAAACCTTGACGTGTTCTCTATGGCAGCCAACCTGTGGGTGCCAGGAGCTGACGCTGGCCTAGGAACCCCAGCCCTACCCTTCCTAGCTGGACGCCCTCGAGCCATTTCCTTCGTATCCCGAGCCTCGGTTTCCCCCTTAGGGCTGCTGTAAACAAGGCACACGTGACAAGCCTGAGCCCTGACTACCATCTATTTGGTAGAAGAGGACCCGGAACTGCAGCTACAGGGACACGGCTGGGCCAGAAGTAACAGATGGGACGGGCAAGGGGTCTTGCAGTGCTAGTCTCCGCCCGTGGCAGCCGCAGTGCGTCCGGGGGGCCTGGCTCACCTCCCCGGGCCCCGCCTCTTGAGGCCCAAGGCTCTGAGGCCCCCAGATGGGAGGGGGGCGTGTATGGCTTTGCCTCGGTTGCCTCTTTGGGAAGCCTTCCAAAGCAGCCCTCGTGCGGGGAGGCTGGTGTGACTCAGGGATGCTCCCTGCTGCGGGGCGGCGGGGTGGACCTGGGCAGCTGGGGTGCAGGCGCTGCACCCCTCGCTCAGCCCCCGTCTCACGGCATGAACAACGGGGTGGGGGTATGGACGCCGCCGTCCCCTGGTAAGTGTGGTCTTGGGTGAAGCTGGGCGGTGGGGCCCGTGAACACAGGCCAGGCCTCTTCCCTGCCCCAGAGCTGCGGCTCCCCAGCGCCCTGGCAGGGGTCCTTCCCTGCCAGGCCCTCTCTGGCTGGACGACTCCAAGACTCCCCCGGACCTTTGGGGCCGGCCCAGCCCTGCTCCCCACGCCCGGCCCCAGGACAAGCTCTCGGGCCCCCGGACCACACCCAGCCACCCTCCTCCGATCCCGCGGCCCCCGCTGGGCTGGTGGCAACGCCCTTGCACTGCCTGGGCCCTTGCGCTGCCTGGGCTCGGGGTCGGGGAGGGGCCTGACGGGGCCTCGTGCCCCGAGCACGGATCCCATCCCCCTCCCCAGGCCCCTGTGTCCTCCCCCGCTCACCCCACGCCCTGGCCACAGACTCTGCCATCCTCTGGCCCATCCAGTGGGGCTGGGGTCAAATGGGGTCAGCGGAGGCTGCCCCAGGCTCAGGGGAAGACGGGTGCAGAGCAGCCATTTGGGGCACGCCACCCACGCCCCTCAAAGGCGGGGAAGGTGCTGATTAAACCCTTGGAGGGAACTACTTTTAGACTAATTCTCAGAGGTTTGGACGCAGGTGTTCCGCGCATGGGGGGCTCCAGGCTGACCTCTGAACCTGGGCGTGGCCGGGCGCGTGCCCCTCTGTGCCCCCCGTACCTGACCTGCTCCTGAGAGCCTGGAGAAGCCAGCCAGGCTCCTGGGCACCGTGCGACCCCTGCCAGGCAGCCAGAGACCAGGTCCGGCCCTCCATCCCCCCCCCCGTCCATCTACTCGATCACTAGTCCACCCACCCCTCAGCCGTCCATCCCCACCCATCTGTCCACCAGACCCCGTCTGTCTGTCTACCTCTGTACACTGTGTCCCCAGGACGAGGCCGCCGGCTGGGCCTGAGGACCTGAGCTGCACCCCCTAAGCTGTGCTGCAGACCCTTCCTGGGCTGCCCGTTGCCCCAGCACCACCAGCACGCGGCCTCCCGTCCAGCTGATGAGTAAAGCCTGTCCCTGCCCAGGGTGCCCCAGGCTTTCAGCAGGCCCTGTGCCCACCAGGTCCCAGGGGACAGCACAGGGCCGTGACCTGAGCTCCCTGGAGAGGCCCGGCCTCCAGGCGGGCCGGGCAGGATGCCGCGCAGGACGGGCAGTGGAGCCCCCGGGGAGAAGTCGCCTACCGTGCGACGCACCTGCACCCGGACGTCCGCGCTGTTGAGTGGGGAGTGGCCGCCCTCGCGCGGCCTCCTCTCAGCGGCGTCCGGCCCTTCCTGGTACTTCCTGCTCCTCACGGGGAGGGGGAGCGAGTCCCTGCCGGGCCCCCGCCAGTCGCCCGCGTGGTGGCTGTCTCCATTCTGCTCCTGGGGAGGGCGAGGAAGGCCGGGCGTGGGGGGGCGCCGGGCCGCCACGCTCGCCGTCCCAGGACCCCGAGAGGGGCTGAGCACATGCGGTCCGCCCCGTTTCACTGACCCCCACGGAGGTGCTCAGGGGCCCGAGGAAGAGAGGGGGCTGCCGGCAGCCTGCGGGCAGGGAGAGGCGGGCCGGGGACCAGAGGGGCTCTGACCACCCCAAACACACACCTGCCCCCACTAAGCGATGGGCGACCGTGGGAGGCCCTGAGCCTGGTCCCCACGCCGGGTCCCCGAGGCTGTCCACAACTGAACCCAGTGTACACTGGAGGGACCAGAGGCTCCGAGAGGCCACATAGCACCCACCCTGGCAGGTACAGAGCAGCCCCAGAGCCCCCAAATCTGTGTGGGGTTTGTCAAGCCCCCGCTGCTCCCCCCGTGACAGCTCTGCTTCCCCCGGGAGCAGACAGGGATGGGAAGCGGCCGGGACACCGGGGGTCCGCGACATGTAAGGACCCGGGGCCCGGGTGGCGGGACCATGGTGAGAGGGGAGGGAGAAGCCACCGGCGCAGCGGGGTCTCCTGGGCCCTCTCTGGGCAGGTGGCCCGTCCAGGGTCCTGGGCCGCACGGGGCACATCTGTCGCCCCTGGCAGGGGCATGAGGTGACGCAGACAGGAAGCCCGGCGGGTGCTGGCAGCTCGGCGAACAGCGCGCCAGCCTCATCACCCCGCTGCCCACGCTCCGCTTCCAACTGTGGGCGGCTGTCGCTCGGCCGCCACCTGCCCCACGTGCCCCCGGCCGCCCGCCCCGAGCCCCACTCACCCGCTCCAGGGGGAGCCTCAGCAGGTCCCAGGTTTCCGCGCTCAGCCGCTGTGTCCTCTTGGGCCTGGCCCCTGCAAGGCAGCGGGCCCAGTCAGCCGGCGCCCACCCCGGGCCTCGAGGATCACAAGCTTCCCACCCCCCAGCCCACGGGGGGGCCGACGCGGCGTCTGCACGACCGCCGCACCCCCGACTGGACAAGCACCCAGGCGTCCAGGTGGGGCTGACCGCACCGGGGCCGAGTGGGGTCTGGCTTCCACACACCCCCCCCCACCCCCCCCCGTTAACTCCAGTTCCCAAGTTCTGAGCCCGGCTCTTCCCTGCTCGCCTTCGCCTCCACTGTTCCCTCCCCTCGGATACTCTTCCGAACACAGCCGGGGCCTCAGCCTTGGCTCAGCTACTCCCCACACCCTGTGCCCGGACGCCCTCACCCCGCCCACACCGGGGCAGCCCAGGTCCTCGGGGGGGGGGGGGGCGGGGCTGAGTGATCTCCTCTGAGCGCTGGGCCTGGCGAGGCCAGGAAGCGCAGTGGGCAAAGTGACCGAGGCCTCCGGCGCCAGTGGACGCCCTGAGGGTCGCATCTCGGCACCCCTGGCCTTGGACCCGTCACCCACCCTGCGGAGCTCAGCCCCCTCCACGCCCTCCACGCCCCCCACGCCCCCGTCCGACGGTGCAGGCGGACGCGCTGCCCGCAGCGCAGGGGGGCTGGACGGCATCTCACAGCCCCCGGCGCGTCTCGGGCGCCCAGCGTGGATGCGATGGTTGGCTCTCCATCCCCACCGCCAGCGCCCGCCGCCCACGGCTCCGCTCCAGAAGCCAAGCTGCTCCGTGGATGCCCGCGGGGCGGCGTGGGGAGCCGGACCCAGAGCCCGCCCTGTCCAACCCCTCGCTGCGGCCAGGCACACACACCACAGCGAGCGGCCTCGAGGGGTGGGCGGGGAGCCCTCCACCCGGCCCCCCACCCCAAACCCGCTGTCTGGGACACGGTCCCCAGAAGGGAGCCGGCTCCGGCGGTCAGGCATTCAGCCTGCCCAAAGCAAACATCCAGAGCTTCACAAGAACTAACTGGGCAGGTGGCCCGGAGCGGCCGGCGTGGGCAGCCGTGCCCTCTCCCTGTCCTGGCCTCCAGGCCCTGAGGAAGCCACACCCCGCCCCCCTGCTCTCCTAAGGCCGAGAAACGTGCCAGCCCGAGGTGGGGGCGCAGCGATCCTCGGAGGGGCGTCGGCGGTCGCTGTCCCGGGAGCTGGGGAAACGGCGGCCACAGCGGCCCGACCAGGTGGCAGCCGGGCAGCTCCTGGAAGCGTTCCCCCAGGGCTGGGCCAGCTGACGGCCCCCGTCCCACCACTTGGCCGTGGTGGTCGTGCGGGCCTAACATTGCCCCCCACCCCACCCCACCCCGCCGAAGGAAACAGCCCCTGGCTGGCGGGCTTCTGCCAGACCCCGAGCCAGAGGGGCGCAGCCTCGGGGCACATGGCCCACCCACGGGTGAAGGAGAGGAGCGGCCACCCCTGGTGGCACGAGGAAGGCAGCTCTGAGGAGGAAACGAAGGAACTGGCCCCGAACCAAAGCACTGGGGACCCCTTGCCTGGCGGCCCTTACCCCACCCTGCCCCCGGCCTGCAACAGCCCTGCTCCGGCTCCTGCCACCCCAGCGGGGGGCCCCACTCGCTGCCCGAGACTGTCCGCTGGGCCCCGGCCCCGCACAGCCCCGCCTGCCCCGCCCGGCCCTCCACCGTGAAAGGTCCCTCTGAGATGCAGCCCGCGCCCGACTTCAGGGCGGGGCCCACACGGCCCATGTGGACAGCGGGTGGAAGGTCCTCCGGGCCTGGCTAAATGCATCCTCTGTCTGGAACCGGGCTTCGGATCCCAGCGCTTCCAACGGCCCCTGGGCCGAGCCCGCCCTGACTGGGGGCATTCAGGCACCACTGGCTGGCTTCCTGCCCCGCCCGCCCGAGGGTCAGGCCCGGAAACTTCCCGAGGACTGCGCACCCCGCCTGGCCTGTGTGGCACCCTCGTCATCCTCTGTCCCCACCAGGCGTCTCGACACACTCTGTCCCAACCCACTGGTTTCCAGCTGCCCGGCCTCCTTCCTCACGTCCACTTCCTACTCCTGGCACCTCCTCCTTCAGAGCCAACCCAGAATCCGAGCCCCCGAGCCCCGCTGCCTCCCTGCCCAGCCTTGCCCTGTGGTCCCTTCTCCATGCAGGGGCCAGAGAGATGCCCCAAGGATCTGGGTTAGGTCTTCCTCTGCTGCTGGACCTGCAAGGGCCCCACTGCTGTGAGGGTGGGGCTTACACAAGGGCCCACGGCTCCTCCCCGGAGGGATCCCTCCTGCCTCAGGGCCCTGGCACGGCTGTTCCCTCCACCAGGACTGCGGTTCCTTCTCAGGCTCAGGGCTCCCTCCCTCCACTCCTTCAAGTCTTCACTCAAATGTCGCTTATAGGTTGAATATTCTGCATTCTCCCAGATTTCATGTCGAAGCCCCAAACTCCAAGGTGATGGTACAGCAGGTGGGGCCTGGGGATATGATTAGGGTTGGCTGAGGTCATGAGGGTGGGGCCCTCACAATGGGATCAGTGCCCACATGAGGAGACCAGAGAGCTCCTTCGCTCTCTTCCCCCCACACCCCACCCACCCCATCTGTAAACCAAGAGGCCCTCACAGAACCCCACCACGCTGGCACCCCGCTCTTGAACATCCAGCCCCCAGAACTGTGAGAAATAAATGTCCACGGTTTAAGCCGCCCAGTCTGTGGGGTTTTGTTATGGGGCTCGAGCTGCCACCCGCTGCTGTATTTATGGCTACACCCCGCCCCACCCAACTTCCCTAACCAGGCCCCAAAGCACCTGTAACATGTACTTCTTTTTCTGTGCGTTTATCATTTATCACTGCTGTGGCCCTAAAGCTCGGACAGGGCTTAGCATACAGTAGGTGCTTTAAGGATGGTGGAATGAGTACCTAGTGTTTACCGAGTGCCTACCGTGTAAGGCCCCACGGGCAATTTCATGCACTGGCCCCTCCGGGCCGTCACCAGCCTAAGAGGTCCTGGCCACCCTCCCAGGACTTTGGACACAGGGGCTCAAGAGAGGGTGACCACCTGGCCAAGGCCACAGAGCCCAGAGGGGTAGAGCCAGGGTCAGGACAGGGGGAGTCGGGGCCGTAGGCGTGCCTGCACAGGGCAGGTGTTACAGCAAGTCGGGCTCACCTGGAGAGCCCAAGAGGGTCCAGCTGAGAGTGGCCGGAGACGAGTCAGACCTAAGGACAGATGAGGGCCCCTGTGGCCCCGTGGCCCTGATCTGTCCCTCACAGGTGCCTGGCACGTGGGTGGGCTGCAGGCCACTTGCTGAACGCACAGATGGACAATGGTGTGTCTGCATCCTCAGCCCTCCTGGGGACATGAGCTGTGCCCCGTCCCTGCCAGCTGCTCCTCCCAAGATGACCCGTGGGTCTGCTTCCCAGGTGGGGACACTGAGGCACAGCTAGGTCGCCACTTGGTCTGCCAACCGGGACACGCGGAGCCAGGGCCAGAGCCCGCAGCCTAAGCAGCCGCTCAGACATCACACCACGAACATCCCAACCTCCCGAGGTGGCCGGACGTGGTGTCCAGGGACTCCTGCTGCTCTGGGCCCAGGACGCCCTGAGCGGGGCACAGAGGGTGAAGGAACTGAGGAGCGGCGCAAGTGGGGGGGCGGGGCAGCCCACACCCTGCGGGCAGGCAGCCCCGTGGGGCTCAGCGCCGACTCCCCCATCTTACGCGCTGACCGTGCTGCCACGTCAAGGGGGTGCAGTGGGACCTCCACCCAGCATGAGCCCCCGCCCGGTGCCCTCCCGGGGTGGGCACAGCAAGTAGCCTGGGAGGACTGACCCTGAGCCAGGCAGCAGTGGCAGGGAGGTGCCCCGCCCACCCAGACGCACCCTGGGACCTCTTAGCTGGGGTGGGGGCAGCGGGGGCCGTGAGGGTAACGCGTGGACTGAACCCAGCCAGGCTCTGGGTCCTCCGGGTGCATAAAGTGGCAGCCACCCCCAGGCCCACGGCCCACCACAGGCCACACCTGCGATGCAAGGCCACGCCCACCACAACGGCCACACCCACCGGCTCCCTCCTGCCCCCCTGCCCCAGCCCGGGGCCTCCATCCTCCCCTGGAGATGTTCCTCCACCAGGGCTGGTTAAAGGCCCTCCGGGGGCTCACCTGGCCCCCTTCGCCCCCCCCAACCCCCCACTGGCAGGCTCTGGATATGCAACTCCCCCACCCCCGCCCCCCAGGCAGGGACAGTTTCCAGAAGACAGGCACCCGGCTTTCTGGAAACCCGGCCGGCCCACCACCCGCGCTCAGTACGCCCCTGAAAGAACGAGCGAACGAACGGATGAAGGAATGATGCCGTCCCTGCAGAAAGCCCTGCCGTGGCCCACACCACAGGCCCTGCCCGTCCGGGCTCACCCGACCAGGGGTCTCCTCTGAGCAGGGCTCTTCTCCAGGGCTGCCTAGACTCCGGGCGCTGGCCCACCTCCAGCAGCTGCATCCCCGGGCCGGGGACCCCAGACCTGCCTCCACGGGCCTCGGGGGGCCGGCCTGGCCACCGTCTTCTCGGGAGGGCGGCCTCTTCCCAGCGTCTGCTGGCGGCCCGGCGCCGGCAGCCTGGGGTGGGGGAGGCTTCCTGGGGCCCCGGCCGGGAAGGGTCTGGCTGGGCCCGGGGCAGAGCACAAGAGGCGGCGTGGGGAGGACAGAAGCTGCCTTGTTCCCGCACCCACCCTGTGCCCCCCTTTCCTCAGCTCAAAGGAGGAAAACCGGGGCTGGGCCGCGCCTCCGCTGGAGCCTTTCTAGACGGGCTCAGCCCTGCCCCCACCCCCCCGCCGCTGGGGTTCCCAGAGGGTGGCATGGCAGGGCCAGGCGTGCCAGGGGCTCTGGGCGGAGCTGCCCGCCCTCGGAAAACCCCGGCCGGAAGGGCAGACACTGGCCTGCACGTGCCGGGGAGGGGTGGGGAGCGAAGGGGGCCACACTCCATCCCATCCCCACCGGCTACAGCACCCCCAAAACAAGGGTGACTGAGGGTCCCGGTAGCCCATCTCCTCCCTTCCGTCTCAGCCTCTGAGCGTGGGTGACGGGTGTCCCCATCTCCCAGGACAGGCCGTTGTCATGACAGCACAGAACCCTGGAGACCCGACACCACAGCCGGATGGCTTCCCAGCCTCGCCCTGGGCGGGCCTGGGGGCTTCGGAGGCTGGGGAAGGTGGGCGACCTGGACACACAGCCACGAGGGGCCTGGGGCTGGACTCTCCGAGAACTCGAGAACCACGGGTTGGGGACTGCGTGGGCTGGGAGGGAGGGGCAGCTAACTCCCGGCCCAGAGCCTGCCCCGTACCCACCGGCGGCGCGGGAGGCCAGCTCAGGGCGGCCCCCGGCCCCAGCGCCCACGTTTATTGATCTGTTTGCCTGGCGGCGAACGTTCTGTCCCTGTGTGGGTAGCATCAGTGACCTGCACAGGGCGACCAGCAGCCCGGGAACGAGGTCGTTAGAGCAGCCGTGGCTGACCCTGCGGGCCTCGGCTGGGGAGCACCCGCCTCACAGCTCCCTCGGCCTCTGGCTGACCTGGCTGGCTTCTCCCTCCCGCCGGCGGCCCCCTCCCACTCCACCCCTACAAGAAGCCCTCGCCCAGGCCCAGCCCCCAGCCCGGAGGGGGGTCGTCAGCCCCAGAGGAGTGGGGTGGCTAGGGAGGGGCGGGGGGGCCCCCTCCTCCTCGTGCCTCCCCTGGTGAGAAACCTGGGGGGTTCGGGGCGACCCCAGGGCCCCACTGCCCCAGAGACACGAAGGACCGGCCTGAATGCCCCTTTGCCCGCGCCGTGTCCCGCACCTTCCGACCTCAGGATCCCGACTTGCCCCCAGCACCCTGTCACTTGCCCCCCCGACTGTGAGCTCTGGAGTGAGTTGGTGATGGGGCTCGGATGCTGACACCCGCCCAGGGACAGGGGCTCAGCGCCCTACGAGGGACCCCTTCCCTTAGCTGGCAGCTCTGTTAAATATTCTCCTGTTTGAGGGCAGAGCCCACTGGGCCCCAGCAGGGGGTGAGCCAGCACCCCCTCTACCCTGGCAGCCGTCCTGCCCCCCCCCCGCGCCCTCTCAGGCCCCGGCACCTCAGGCTGAGGTCTGAGCCCGCGGGAGAGCGGGACCCCACGCCCAGCCCAGGAGCTCACCTTGGGCCTCGTAGCCGGCCAGGTCTGGCTTCTCCGCGGCTGCCGGGCTGGACAGCCGGCCCAGCGCCACCTGCAGCTGCGCCACGTTCATGCGGGCCGTGAGCTCTCCGCTGCGGTCCCCTATCTGCAGCCAGGCAGGGCCAGGTCAGTGGGCTGCGAGGCCCCCTGTGGACTCCCACGGGGCAGTCACGGCCCCGGGTCTCCAAGGGCACTAGGCCCACTGCGCCCCAGAGGTGGAGTCTGGCGGGGGGTCCCGGGGGGCCGGTAGCCTCCCGTGCCCCTGACAGCCCCCCTCACACCCCAGCCCGGCCGTGACACGTGGGGCCCTCCCGTGGGCAGTCAGCCTGCACCTTTCTCAGCCCCGTGCCCGCCAGGCTCCCGGCGGGGACCCTCGCCGCAGGGGGGCCACGCGCTTACCCGGGAGCAAAGCCTCGGGCAAGGCGGGCGGGGGGACCCCCACGTGGAGTTCCAGGGCCCCTGCCTGCGCTCAGAGGGACGCAGGGGCCGGTCTCGCTGGCGGCGCAGGCGGAGGGGCTTTCCAAGCCAGGACCTCCCCTGACCCGAGCTCTCCTCCCCACCTCCACCGGGACACCTAAGGGCCTTGCCCGCCTGTGGACTTGGGGCTGTCTGTGGCGGGCCTGGGGAGCGCTGACCTGGCTCTGCCGCCGGGGTTGCTTCCCACAGGTGGGTGGGGGCCGAGGGGGGGACCGGCCGGGAGCCGGGGAGCCGGGGCTCACCCGCGCCGACCCTGTAGTGCCCAGTCGTGGGCTGCCCTGACCCAGCAGGAGGGTCCTGGGTGGACAGGTCCACTTCCCCAGGAAGGTGTCTGGCTGAGGGGTCCCAGGGGAAGATCCCCCAGGGGCAGCCGTGCCTTTGTGCCCCTGGGCTGCCCCTGGCAGGTACTTCCACCCTGGGTGTCGGGCAGAGGCATTCCATGGCCCAGCCTGGCACACTTCCGTTGGGGACAGCAGCAGCCAGTGGTGGCCGCCCAAAGGTGACACTAACCCTCTACGGGCGGAAAGCAGGCCCCCACTCCCCGCTCCCGACCCCCTGGCTACAGCAGACGAGCAGCCACCAGGTCTCAGAAGAGTCACGGGGTGGCCGGGCCCCTTCGCAGCAGGTGGCGACAGCCAGGAAAGAGCCTAGAGCACACAGAGGCACCGGCCCATCTGGAGGGGGCTGGGCGGCACCGGGGCTGGGGGGCTCCAACGCTGGCGAAGGCCAGGGCTGGGGGCTGAGGGGAGGGCAGGCCCGGCTCACCTCCTGGGAGATCTCCAGGTGCTTCTTGGCGAAGGTCAGGGCCTGTGCTGGGCTCCCCATGGATACGTAGGCGTTCCCCAGGCTCCAGCACGCCCGGCCCTCACCCACTCTGCCGGGGAGGGAAACTGAGTCCACGTCTGCACCCCAGGCCTGCCAGCCTGCCCGCTAGCCCAGCCGTCCCAAGCCCCCAGCCTCCGGGGGGTCTGGCCCATCACGAACTGGGGATGGGAGGCGGGTGCTCCAGGGTCCCTGGCGCGGCCTTGACTGCCCCCTAGCGGCCGGGGAGGCTCTCACCCCTGTGGCTCCCTGGGCAGTAGTGACCTCGTTCCCTTGATCATAAATGTTTAAATGGAGACACAAATAATGTAACATCAACTTAACCACTGTAAGGCGCTCGATTCTGTGGCTCTGCGTACATTTACCGTCTACGACCATCGCCTCTATGTCGTTCCAAAACATCACCCAGAAGAAAAACTGCAGGCCTCCTTAAGCCTCCCTGCAGAGCAGCTTCCTAGAAGGCCCCTCCTCTCCACCACCCACGAGGGGCCCCGGCCTGTGGCTCTGAGCCCTCTTGCTGCCACTGCTGCCCCCAGACCTGCGTGCACGGCCGTGTGTTTAGGGGTCTCGGTCGGGAAGTCTGTCTCTCTGCAGAGACGAAAGTTTACACGGACGTGGAGAGAGGGGGGCACGGGGGCGTCCAAGGGGGCAGTGGGCCGGGCTCCGGGGCACAGCCCCCCAACCGGCTTGCGCCAAGGGTCACTGCCAGCAGCTGGCCCGGCGTCCACTGGCCTCACCCGGCCCCGCTCAGTGGGTGGCGTGGCCAAGTGACGGCGGAGGCTGAGCCCGGGCGGGGCCGCCTCGAGCAGGGTCCCTTGGTGGGAGGCGGCAGGGCGGGGCCTCAGACCCAGGCCGGCGAATCTAGGCCGGTGCCATCAGCTTGTCGCTCAGCCCAGGGGCCTGGAGGGGCGAGCGGGGGCCCCGGCGTGGGCCCGGGCGGCCAGGCGCCCCCGCCGCGCGCGCACCTGTCGGCCAGCTCCTGGGCGATGAGCAGGTGGCGCAGGTGGTACTCGGCGGCGCGCTCGTAGTCCTGCAGCAGCGTGTACGTGTTGCCCAGGCTGTAGCAGGCCTGCGCCTCCACCGCCTGGTCCTTGAGCTGCCGGGACAGCTGCAGGGTCTTCCTGTGGGGGGCGGGGGGCCACCCCCGGGAAGGAAGATTCCAGCATCCCCTCCACAGGGGCTAGGGCACTGCTCACGCTTCCCCAGCGCCCCTTTCCAAGGGCTATATGTGGGGGGCGCTGGGGAAGCAGCCCCTTGGCCCCAAGGCCTCCAGCCCCAGGACCCCACTGGGGGTCTCTCAGGGCTCCATCGGTCGCCCTTCCGGGGTGGCGCAGAACCCCCCGCATGGCCCCCGGGGAGGCTGGGAGGGCAGAGCTTGAGGTGGGCGCCTCCTCGGCCTGGGGTCCAGGCTCCCTCATCCCCCTAGGGCCCACCCTCTCCCTGGCTGGGCGGTGGGGGGCAGTGCCTACTTGTAGTACTCGGCGGCCACGTCGAAGCGCCCCAGGAAGATGTGGGCGTTCCCCAGGTTGCTATAGGCCCTCCTCTCTGCCGCCTTGTCTCCAAATTCCTTAGCGATGGCCAGGCGCTGAGGACACGGACACAAGGCCCAGGCGGTGGTCACGGAGCAGCCCGGGATCCAGCGCAGATGGCAGGTGCTCCCCCCGCCCCCGCCCCGCTGCCCAGCACGGCCAGCCTGATGTCCGTGTGCCCGGAGGGGCAGCCCTGGGAGCCCCAGCACCAAGCCCAGATGAAGCGAGGGGGCTGGCGGGGCGCCCCGGCCGTGCCGCTCCGGCCCCGTGTCGGGGCCGCCCCGTCGCTGCCCCCCGCTCACCTCCTTGTGGAAGGTCGCAGCCTCCGTGAAGCTCCCTAGCAGGTAGTGGGTGTTGCCCAGGTTACCACAGGCCCTGCCCTGGGCCGCCCGGTCGCCCAGCTCCTTCACCAGGGACAGGTTCCTCCTGGGGGCCGAGTCTCTCTGAGCTGCGTCCCTCCCAGCGACCCACCCACCCAGGCTAGAAGGTGCTGAGCGGGTGGCCTCCACACAGCCCCTCCCAGGGTCGCACCCCGAGGCGAGGGCGGCTCTGCGCTCCAAGGCTCGGGTCAGCCTCCCCCCGCCCTCCCCCGCCACTCCCGACTCTGGTCCTCAGGTGCAGCCTGTGTCAGCCAGGCCGAGGACAGGGGCGGGTGGGGGGGGCGGAGGGAGCCCACCCGGGTCCCCGCGTCTGCGGAGCGCGGGGACGGTCCCGCCTGCTCACTCGTAGAACTCAGAGGCCCGGCGCAGCGTCTCACGGACGGCAGGCGGCAGGCGCCCCGGGTCCTGCGCTGCGTTCCAGGACAGCTGCTTGCCCTTGGCGTGGTACACGTTGCCGATGTTGTACAGCGCCCTCGCCTCCCCGACCTGTGGGTGACGCCGAGGTTGGTGGCGGCGGCGGGGGCGGGGGGGCGTCTCCAAAGCCACAGCCCCCGAGGAGCTGGCCGCTCAGGCCCTGTGCGCACAGCGCTGGCGTTCCCGTCGCCTGGTCCACGGTCCCCGCTGTCCCTCGGGCCGCGGAGGCAAGGGCCTGGCGGGTGGCGGCACCAAGTCTAGCCACTGAGGTAGGGGTCATGGAGAGGGAGGGGCCTGTCCCCACCCCTCCGGGTCACCCCTCTCTGACACCCCGGGGTCAGGGCTCTGGCTCTGCTCGGCCGCCTCCGAAGGTGGCCTGGGGCGAGTCGGTCACCTCTCGGCCGCAGTTTCCTCGTCCACACGGGGCCACGGGGGCAGGACACAGAGCAGGGCTGCCAAGGGTCCAGCGGGGCCGGACCCACCGTTGCTCGAACAATGCTGCCTCTCCAGCCAGGTTCCTTCCAGAGCCGGCCCCCACCCCCGTCTCCCTCTGGCCCCAGGAGTGACTGGGGGTGTTGGGGGCTTCAGGGGGGAGGTCGGGGGGAGGGGAGCTGACATGGAAGATGGGAGCCCGGGCCTCAGCCCCACGGCGCCGGTGTGAGCCAACGTGCCCTCGTTTCTGAAGGGGACCGTCGTCCCACGGGAGGAGCACATGCGGCTGTGCGTGGCGTCCCCTGCAGCTCCGATCCCAGACCCGGACAGGGCCGCAGGTCGGGGCCGCCGCCCACCTTGTCCCCCTGCTCCTGGGCGATGTCCAGGTGCCGCCGGCAGCAGACAACGGCCTCGTCAAAGCGGCCCAGCACCTTGAGCGTGTTGCCCAGGTTTCCGCTGGCCTTGGCCTCCCCCATGCGGTCACCGATGGTCCTGGAGGGCAGCAAAGGGGGAGGGGCTGGACTGGCGGGACCCTGAACCCACCAGGGAGCCCCGGTGATGGCGGCAAGGGCCTGGGAGGACCGGGAGCCCACGGACACTGGGGTGATGCCGGGCGGGGGCCCCAGCTCAGGATCACTTCTCTGCTAGGCCAGTCTGGGGGAAGGACCCGCAAAGACCGCCTTGGAGGCAGGAGAGCTGGGGGCCCGGCACAGGGAATTAACCGCGCGTTTGCTGCACTGCACACCGGCTGGATGCGGAAACCAGGGCAGCTGGAGAGGAAGGGCCTGTGGGCAGGGTGGTCGGAAGCTCCGCCCCCACCTGCGATATCTGGGGGCTGGGGGGGCTCCCGCAGGCCTGAAGGAGCAAGGGGGGGCAGGGAACACACAAGGGGAGGGTGTTGCAGGGAGGGACAGCAGCGGGGAAGCTCTGGAGGCCCGAGGAGAACGGAGACTCTGGGAAACGGAGGGGGGGGTGCGGGTCAGGTGGGGCTGGTGGGGGGCCGGCAGGAGGAGGCTGGCCGGGTTCGTGGTGAGAGCGGGGCGGGTGGGGGCCCAGGGGCAGCTGGGGCAGCCCGGCTCACCGAGCCAGCAACAGGTCGTGCTTGTGGTACGCCAGCGCCCGGGCGTACTCCTTCAGGTAGAAGTAGGCGTTGCCCAGCTGGCTGTAGATGGCACTCAGCGTCTTCAGGTCCTCGGTGCCCACCTGCACGGCGGCCTCAAAGAAGGCCACGCCCGCCTTGAAGTCACCAGCCTTGCACAGCCGCTCGCCCTCCAGGGCCAGCTCCAGGCACGACGCTTCCATCCTGGGCGGAGAGGGGGGGTCGGGGTCTCGGCCTGGCCCCCACGCTCCTGCACGTCACCCCTCAGACTGCGGGGCCCCTCGGACGGCCGTGGCCAGTGCGGTGCCCGGGGGCGTGGGCGCCAACCTCTCTTTGGATGGACGCCCAGGTTGGCACTCGGTGGCGCTCACCTGTGCCACAGCCTCTCGGCTCCCCTTCCCCACCCCCGGGCCGGCTGGCGAAAGCATGAATCTGACACTGTGGCCAGACCCTCACCCAGAGGCGGCCTGCAAACACTCCCTCCCTCCCCCAGTCCCAGCCTCTGGGGCCGGGGCTGCCCCGGGCCAGGCGCTGCCTGCCAGCCTCCAGAGTGGCTACGGCGGCCTGGGGCAGGCCCTGATCCCCGCTGAGGATGACGGAGGCTCACAGGGTCAGCCAGATGGTCAGGGCCACACAGGCAGGATCCGATCCCAGCCCCTCCCGGGTCCTGCATCCTGGAGCAGGGCCCCCACCCTCCAAGCTCTGGGGGCGGGGGGAGCTCGGCCGTCACCTGTCCTCACCTCCCATTTTCTGATGGGGCGTGGCTGCATCGGAGTCGATGTCCTGCCCTGGAGGCCGAGGGGGGCTGGGGGCTCAGGTGCAGAAAAAGCCAGGGAGAGGGCCCCCACTGAGGCAAGCGGCCCCTGCCCCCCCCGCACCCCACTGAGACCGCACAGCAGGAGCAGAGGACCCCCTGGAAAGGCGGGAGCCGGCTCTGGGCCGCCACAGGCCGCCCCATTATCCCCCTCTTATCCCCATTGCTTTCGGATGTCATCAGAGCTCATGGAAAACCTACAGGGAGTGACTTATAATAAAACTGCACGCCAGGCAGCCAGCTGCACCCCAGCGCCCTCGGCCCTGCTTCGTTGTTAGAACTGTGCAACGATCAGGAGTTACTGGAGGGGGGGAACCAACACATTTCCTTAAAAAATACAGTCGTTTAGGGCGGTGTTTCTCAACCGTTTCTTTCCTTTTTAAAAAAATAAATTTATGTATTGATTTATTTTTGGCCGCATTGGGTCTTCGTTGCTGTGTGCAGGCTTTCTCAAGTTGCGGCACGCAGCCTTCTCATCGCGGTGGCTTCTCTCGCTGCAGAGCACGGGCTCTGGTTGTGCGGGCTTCAGTAGTTGAGGCACGCAGGCTCAGTAGTTGTGGCTCGCGGGCTTCAGTAGTTGTGGCTCGCGGGATCTAGAGCGCAGGTTCAGTAGGGCTTAGTTGCTCCGCGGCATGTGGGATCTTCCCGGACCCGGGCTCGAACCTGTGTCCCCTGCATCGGCAGGCGGATTCCTAACCACTGCGCCACCAGGGAAGTCCCTCAACCGTTTTATCCAAATGCCCCTTTGACAGAAACCACAACGCCCCATTCATGCTGCTCCTGCGTTATCAAGACAACAGGGCACTTCTATTTACAATGATAGCTACACCTCAAGAACAGCCTGGGGCGAGGCTGGTGAGCCCCTGGAGAAGCTGAGCCCCGCGCCCCGTGCCCCACGGGCTCAGCGCCTTCTGTCAGCACCTTCACCATATGCCCCTTGTCCAGTCACGAGTCCCCAGCATCGGGGCCGCTCCTCCTGGGGAAGTGGGCTCCTCCCCACCGCAGGACGCAGGGCCCGCACCAGAAGACCCTGCCATCTCCCCCACCCCCAGATTCAAGCAGAGCCCTGTGGCCTCTCAGAGAGCCGGGGTCAGGGACATGGCTTCGAGACCAGGATGCCAGACCCTTTCACCTCCCGCCCACGACATGCCCAGTCCTCAGCAGCCACCTCACCAAGAGCTCTGGGAAGGGCCCTCCGGGTGCCACGTTGCAGGAGCCCACGAGCAGCCAGACTCCACCAGGGCCACGCACGGGGCTCCTTAATTAAGGCCTGCTTGGCCCCGCCCAGCTGCTCACTACACGGCTAGCTGCCCTCTCCTCCCAGGGACTCGGTCTGAGACGCAGGTGTTTTCGGAGCCCCGCTGGCTCTGGCAGATCCGATCACTGGCGTGGCCTCCCCCGCCCGCCTCCCTGCCCAGAGATGTGGCATCAGTGGCTCAGAGCAGAGAAGGTTTCTGGCTTGGGAAGGGCCCTGGGCCTAGAAGTCAAGGGGGCAGGGGTGCAACGTTGGGGTGTCTGACGCAGTCTCCCGGCACTGCAGACTGGGAAAGCTAACCAGGCCTGCACGTGGGGAGGCCACCTGGGGAGGCACCAGGCGGGGTGTCCCAGGTCAAAAGCCCCACCCCCTTCCTTGTCCCAAGAACCTCCCACGGCACGGTGACCTCCAGCTCAGCGCCCATCCGCCGCCGCACCTCTTCCTCTGAAGGTTGCGCATCTTCTGCACGTACAGCCACAGCTCCAGGCCCACGGGCAGCAGCTGCGGGCGGGGGCGGGGGGCGCCGTACACCACTTTGCACACGGCCTTCTCAGCCAAGCTCAGGGCCGCAGGCGGGCCCTCCGTGGTGGCAGCAGGCATGGCGGGGCCCCAGGCCTCCCTCCTGGCCAGCCGGCCCTCGCCCCACCTCGGCTGCTGGTCCTGGGGGTGTGGCGGCCTCAGGGTCCCCCGCATCCCCCACCCCAGAGCGGTGGGCTGAGGCTCTGGCGGCCTCGGCTCCAGGAGACGCCCGGCCCTCTGGCAGGTGGTCCGGGGCCTCCCAGGGCCTGCGGTGGAGGATCAGGGGATCAAGGGCGGCTCAGAGCTGGGAATCAGCACTGTCAGCAGGGCGGGCTGGCAGGCGCCCAGAGGGAATCTGTCCACGCGCTCCCCTCGGGGCAGGTGCACAGCAGGGGTGCAGCGGCTGCGCCCCCGTCCCGCTCACCCAGACTCTCACCCCGCTCTGGCCCTGTGGCCGGTTCGGGGCCAGAACCCCACCACGCAGCGCAAGGGAGCACCAGGCACCTAGTTGGCGCCGGGTCAACGTCTGTGAGAGGAGGAAAGGGGGAGGGACACGGCGAGTGCGGCCCCCCCCCCCCCCGGAGAGCCGGGATTCGGCAGGGTCTGCACTTGGCTCCGCCCCGGCCTCCTGGAGGCCTGTCCCGCAACACCCAGCCTGGCCCACAGCCGCACACGGTGCCCAGCGCCCGGCACACAGCAGGGCCAACAGGTGGGCACAGAGTCCAGTCACCCTGTTAGTCCCCCGGCCCACTGGGGCACTGCTGGGGGGTTACCAGCACCGGACCGTCGAGGAGCTCCAGGCCCCAGGTCTAACCCGGGTGCGGGCCTAGAGGGGCCTGGGGCCAGCCGTCCTGGGAGGAACAGACACCCCCCCAGTTCCTTTCCTGAAACCACCAGCCCCCTGGCCACCTTCTCAGCCCGGCTCCCAGCTCCTCCAGCCACCACGGCTGATGAGGCGGGAGTGACCATCTCTGGGCAAAGGGAGAAGCCTCTGGAGTAGCGGGGGTTGGTGCCAACGTCCAGCTAGGGCGAGGGGGCCCCGGGGCTCGGTCAGGGCAGAGCAGTGGTGAGAAGCCCAAGGCCCCTCTCCCCCAGCAGCCCACCCCCAAGATGCGGCTCCATCCCAGGAGCCCCTCGGTCCCCACGGGGCTCACAGAGGCCCCCCCGCCAGGCCACTTGCCCATCTCAGCGACGGGCCTTGGGTGGGAGGGGGCTCGGCTAGGCTGGGCAGCCAGGAACCCTGGGACAGGAAGGGCAGTGCAGCTCTGGGGTCAGCCCCCCAAGACCATCCTGGGGTCCGGGCAGGGGCGGGAACCCGAGGATGAGTAGGGGGGTGCGGAGGTCCAGGGCAAAGGCCGCCCAGGATACAGGACCCGGGGGGTCGGCATCAGCCCAGGAGGCCCAGCAGGCACTGCCAGTCTGCGGGCTCTGGGAGGGCCGAAACCTGGAAGGCGCTGCATGGGTGGGTGCAGAGCGGGGAGAACGAGGTCCCAGGCTGCCCACCTGCCCACACCAGGCCCTGGTCCCCAGGGCGTCCAGGCCAGGGCGCTCTCCTCCCTGCCCGGAGGCCTCTGTCCACCCTCCAGGGAAGCTCAGCTGAGGGGGGTCAGGGCAGGGCATGGGCCATGTCCTCCTTGCGCAGCTCCTGTCAACAAGCCGAACCCTCAAACTCTGCCCCGTCACATCAACCCCATGCCCCTCCTCCACCCCCCAGGGAGGCCCCCCCAACGCCTGCGCTGCAGGCCATCCTCTCCTCTCCTCCGTGAGACCTGCCTACGCTGGCCAGGCTCGTTCCCTTGTTCAGTGAAGAAGATTCTGGGGCCTGTCCCTCCACACCGCCTCTGCAGGCCTGCGGGTCTGTGGGTGCCCGTGACCACTGGGGCTGCACTGGGGCTGCGGCAACCCTGGCTCGCCCGCTTCAGTATCGGTCTGCCGAGCTGGCCTTGCTGCCCACTGCCCACGTCCCCACGCTGCAGGACTGCAGCGGCCTCCCACAGGCCTGTCCACCCGAGGGCCTGACAAGAGCCTTATTGTCAGGGCACGAGATGGGGGTCCCTGGGGCTCTGGGCCGGACTGGCCAGGGCTCTCAGGGCCCAGGGGCTGTGGTCTTAGCTCCCCCTTCACCAGCCTCACCACTCAAACTCTGGGAGAGGGGGAAGCCTTCCACCTGGGATTTGCCACCTGGGCTAAACAGATGCTTCATTTTTTGTTTTTAGTTTGATTATCTTTTTTGGCTGCGTTGGGTCTTCGTTGCTGCACGTGGGCTTTCTCTAATTGCAGAGAGCAAGAGCTACTCTTCGTCGCGGTGAGCGGGCTTCTCATCGCGGTGGCTTCTGTCGCGGAGCACGGGCTCTAGGCGCGCGGGCTTCAGTAGTTGTGGCGCACGGGCTCAGCTGCTCTGCGGCACGTGGGATCTTCCCGGACCGGGGCTCGAACCCGTGTCTCCTGCGTTGGCAGGCGGATTCTCAACCACCGCGCCATCAGGGAAGCCCGATGCTTAATTGTTAACCTACAGTCCTCCACCTCCTGGGGAGAGGCCCGGCCCACCGCCTCAGGGGCCTCAGGGGTCAGCCCGCCCGCCCCAGCCAGGCCTCGTCCACCCGTGAGATCTGCTATCCAACAGCACGACGGCCCAGCACATCTCTCCTTCAACGTGGCTCACCAGGGTGAGCCTTCGCAGCAGCCAGGCCGCAGCAGCCCGGAGGCAGGGTGGTGTCTGCCGAGCTCCCGCCATCTGCCCACTGGCTTCCCAGTTAATGAAGGCTTATTGACTGCCCAGCGGCCGGCCTTACTGCTCTGGTCGCCTCGTCAGCCCCGTACCCCTCCCACCTGTCTGCGGCGCCTGAGACAGCACCCCGGGAGTAGCCATCGACCCGGCCCCGCCTGGCCCCTACTGCCCTGCTCTCTGCCCCCACGGGCTGTCCATCAGCACCCCCGCGCCACCTGCCTGTCTCCCCAGATGGCACGCCGTCCTCTGGTGCCCACCCGACCACCGAGGCTGGCCTCCAAGCCTGGCCCCCGGCTCCCACCACCAAGGCCCACTGGCCAGGGGCTGTGTCCCCATCAGCCCCCCTCTCTGCTAAATGTCTGCGTCCCTGTCCAGGGCTGTCACCCACACTGGGCCTCTGGGCAGACTCTCCAGGGCCCCCGCTCACCCCCCGGCCCGCCGTCGCCAGGGTGAAGCCACACTGGCTCCCCTTCTGTCTGGGCAGGGCGTCTAGGAGCATCATGGGACAGGCAGCCTGGGAGACGCAGGAATCAGTGGAACACGGCCATCACGCAGCTGTAGAAAGCGCTGAGGGGCGTGCTTCCGGGGAGCCCCGGGGCAGGGCCAACTGCCACGGCCACATGGCGTGGGATCCCCGTCTGGGTGCCTCTGAAGAGCCACCACACAGTGGGGTGCTTGCCGTCCCAGCTCCGCCCCCCCCAGCCCTCAGCAGGAGCACTCAGCTGCTGGCCTTAAGGGAGCCAGGGGGCCAGGAGAGGACGGCCTGCGTCTTCCCCACAACAGGGCTTCTCCCAGAACAGCCACCCTGGGGTGCTCAGACCAAGGGGATCCTGTCTGCGGGGCATCCACATGCCGGGCTGCCTGCACCCCTCGGCTCCCACGCCACACGTGGTCTTCCCTGGACACACAGGCTCTGAGGGGACAGATGACCTTCTTCTTTTCTTTTTTTTTGCGGTTCGCGGGCCTCTCTCTGCTGTGGCCTCTCCCGTTGCGGAGCACAGGCTCTGGACGCGCAGGCCCAGCGGCCATGGCTCACGGGCCCGGCTGCTCCGCGGCACGTGGGATCTTCCCGGACCGGGGCACGAACCCACGTCCCCTGCATCGGCAGGCGGACTCTCAACCACTGCGCCACCAGGGACGCCCCAGATGACCTTTTGAGGGCGTCTCGGCAGCCTCTGAAAGCCAGCTCCGACCAGGAACGGGGCCGCGCACACCCAGCCACGGCTACACGCTCGGCTCCAAGCCCTCACGGGCCTCTTCACAGCCTGAAGGCGGGCTTGTGGCCGTGCTCCCCAAATCTCTGCCGGGCTTGCCCCTCAGGGCACAGCTTGCAAGGAATCCAGGCCAGGCTCAGGGCCCCTCCCAGCGTTCTCTCTGAGCTCTGTCCCTGCCCAGGGATGGCTCCCCCAGGCCAGGGTCCTGTCTGGTGTGTCCCTGCTGGGCCCTGGTGCCAGCCCACACCCCAGGCTGCCAGGTCAAGCCTGTGGGGAGACTAGCACGATGTGGACCCCAGGCTTAACTGTGCAGGGTCTCCCAGGGCTACAGCGCCCCTGGACCTCCTCCACCGTAGCTCCCCTACACACACACACACACACACACACACACACACACACACACACACACAGCCGGTGGCTGCCAGATCAACACGTGTCATTCTTCCAAAACACCCCCTCTCCATCGGAGAAACGACCCTGAGGCAAATGCAGCCCCGCACAGCTCTCCATTCCCAAGGGGGGCTATGGAGAGGGTCCTCTAGGACAGGCCTCCAGCGTCAGCTGCCAACAAACCCACTCACACGCCCCTGCCCCTGCGTGGGGCCCAGGAGCCAGGCCGGGGGCTCGGCGCTCCATCCCGAGCCCACACAATGGGGGCTGTGTCTCTGGCCAGCAGCACAGGCCAGACCAAGGCTGGGGGGGGCCCAGAGCCTCAATCTGCACATCGTGGGGGGAGGGGGCACCCAGCAGAGGTTTGCGGCTACTGGGCTGCTGGCCAGGCTGGAGAATCCTCGCAGGCCAGGCTAGGCCCCTTGAAGGGTCAGCAGCCCCCAGGTCTTAAGGATGGCTGGGGGGAACCAGGATGATGTCCCTCCGAGTCAGTGGCCTGTCCCCACTGTGGGGAGCCGGCCCGCCTCCAGGAGCTGCGGTCAGTAAGCATCTCCGGCCCAGCACTCGTGCCTGCCCTGCTCTACCGGACACCTGCACGCCAGTGCCCGTGCCCGCCTGGGCCAGGCCCAGGGCATCACCTTGTGGCACACCCTCGACGGCCCTGGCCAGGGCCACCCTGTCATCCCTGATGGGCGTGGGGCGCAGAGCTCAGACCGCTGGCATCACTCGTGAACCTGCCCGAGGCAGGTGCCTCTTCAGGCAGGCGCCCACCCACCCACCTAGCTGGCTGGCTCTGCAGCCCCGCGCCAGCCACAATCTGCTGGACCACAGGCACCTGGTGGGCTGGTGGGCTGGTGGGCTGGTGGGGGCAGGGCCCCACACCCCCACCCGTGACACATCCTGGTCTCTTCAGCCATACCATGTCCCCTGCCCACCCAGTGCTCGGGTCATGGCAGTGGGGAGGTGGTGCCAGGCTCGGGAGGGAAGCTCCTGGAGCTGCCACCACACGCCTGCTGTGCCACAGGGCCCAGCTGCCAGGAGAGCAGCGCTGTAGCAGCTGCCAGTCGCCCAAACCCTGGACATCGTCTGCGAGGGGGCGATCCGGCGGGCGGCAGCCCATCCCAGCGGCCCACGCTGCCCACCCGCTAGTGCCCTGGTTCTCGAGGGCGTGGGCCGTGGGAGGCCCAGCGCCCCCGGCCTCCGACCCCCTCCCCCGGCACCCTCCTCCCCACCCCGCGCCCCTAGCCGCCGCCGGCCCCGCTGGGAGGGGCGTCCCCGCCACGTTGCGCGCTCGCCGCCGCCTTTGTTCCAGGCCGGCCGATCCCGCCTCCAGCGGCCCCAGCTGCCCGGTCCCCGCGCGGCCCCGCGCGACCCCACCGCCTGCCCTGCCCTGCCCACCTGGAGTAGAGGCGCCGGGCAGGGCCGAGCAGCTCGTCAGCGGCGGGCGGGGCCGGACCCGCCATGGGGCCGGGGGCGCCGAGGGCCGGGGGCCGCGCACCCCACGCTCCCGCCGCCTCGCGCCGCCCCGCGCCGCTCCGCGGTCCGCTCTCCGCCGTCCACCGCCCGCCGGTCGTCCGTCAGTCCGCGCGGGCGGGAGGCGCCGAGGAAGTGATGTGCGCGGCGCCGCCCCTCCCGCCGTGGCCGTGATGTCACCGCCGCCCGAGAGGGAGGGGGCGCGGGCCGAACCGCCGGTCCCTCCCCCCGTCCGCGCGGTGGGGGGAGGGGAGAAAGCCGGGGTCGGGGGAGCGGCCCGCGGCGGGGGAAGGGGCGGAGCCTTTGAGCGTTCGGCTGGCCAAGGGCTCCGGAGGGTGCGCCCCCAGCCCCGCAGGGTGAGTACAGGGGAGGGGCCTGGCGCGGCATCGCTTCTGGGGGCTTCTGGGGCTTGCGAGGCCGTTTGCGTGGCGGTGCAGCCCTGCTGGCCTCGCCACCCCCGTTTCTTGCCCCCGTTGGAGGCCTGGCCTCCCGCCTTTGTTTGGCAAGTGAGCTCTTTCCCCTTGGTGGTCCTCTGCCTCTCCTCCTGTCCAGCCGCAGCGTGCCTCAGCCCCTCTCCAAACTGGCAGTGGGGCGCAGGCCCCGGGGATGCCCCTCTAGCTGCTTTAGCGAGTCTCACCCATGTGAATTCGCCCGTGTGGGAGGATGGAGAAGCATTTACCTAGGCATGTGTGTGGCCTGGCCCCAGAAGCCACGGATCCTGAGAGCACGCCCCCTCCCCCTCCCCCTCCCCCTCCCCGTTTCTCATTTCTGAGACCTTGGGTTGCAGGGTCCCCCCTACCAACCTTGGCCTTCTCAGCTGCCTGTGAAATGGGGATGGCTGAAAACTTGGAAGGATGCAGGTAGAGCAGCCGGGCCGTGCCCACCCACCCGAGTTGAGTATCCCAGTGCCAGGCCACCTCCTCCCCTGCGAACACCTGGGAGCCCTGGTGGCCCTGACCGGTGACGTGGCCTCATCTCCACCCCCTTGGCTCTGACTGCCCTAGGGTCTCACTGGTTCTGTCCTGCTCCCCTTCTCGACCTCAGCGCCCCCCACCCTCCGCGCCCCGTGCAGCCAGAAGACTCCAAATCCTGGAAAAGTTGCTGTGACCGAATGGGACAGGGACAAGTCTGGGGGCAGGAAATGGGCTACTTTCCCCGGGAGCACCCCGGCGCCTATCTGGAGAGCTGCCCTAAGGTCAGGAGAATGCCACGGCCCCGCCAGCCAGACCGCCGGCAGACCGCAGCCCCCAGGACGCTGGCTTCAGGCAAAGGCAAAGGCTGTGAAAATAAACACGAGGTAAAGAACTGTTGGCCCCCAGCTGGTTTGTTTTTCCTGCGGAAGAGGCAGCGGGGATGGAACCATCTGTGCCCAGAGCACAGCGGCGTGACTTGGCCCACTCACCCTCCCCCGTGGACCACAGGGCTTGGGCAAGGCCCTGCTCTCCGCCTTGGCCGCGGCCGCCGGCTGGCCCCTGCAGGGTGGGTGGTGCAGCGGGTAGGGGCACCACCCTCGTTTACGGCAGCCCCAGGCCTGCGTCCTTGGGGAACCCCTGAGCTGGCAGCAGTGTCAGGGCACGGGCTGCTGTGGGCCCCGCCGGTTCCAGGCCTAAGCTGAGTGTTCCCAGGAGGCCGCTGCTGTGAGCCCCCTGCGGGTCCCCTGGGTCTACGGCCGGGTGCCTCATGCAGGGAAGGCCACCCTCATAGTGATGTGACGTGAACGGTGGAGTGAGGGAGCGATTCCTGGCCCCAGAGTGGTCCTGCAGGGAAGGCATCTTCTTCCTTCCTTCCTGCAAGCGGGGATACTGGGGGGCTCAGGTCTCAACTTTCTATCAGAGCTTCCCGGGGGAGCTAGAACCCTCTTGGGGGTGCCGGGCGGTGAGCTGGCCAAGGGCTCCGGCTCTGAGTTAGGTCCTCCCCACCCTCACCCCGCTGTGTGCCTGGTACAAGTGGCTCTCCCTGTCTGAGCCTGGGTTCTGCCACCTGCAAATAGGGTTCAGCAGCCCCATCCTGCAGGGGTTGGGAAGGATCGTGGGGTCTGGACGGTGACGGTCACTGTGCCTGGCACACGGTACGAGCTCAGGGAATGCCAGCTGCTGGGACCACGCTGCCCATGCCAGGCCACCTGGCCCCACTGGACCCCTGCAGGCAGTCCTCGCCACACGGCACAGAGGTGTGTCTTCTCCCATCCAGAGACCCGACTGTCTGCCATCGAGAGGACCCACAAAGGAGGGTGGAATGTGGGCAGGCACCAGGCCCAACATGCATTGCCCACGTGGCCACCCAGTTTTGAGACCAGGTGTGGCTCGGCTGCACGGAGAGCAGGGGGCTGCCAGGGGGCAGGTCTTGGGGGGCAGGAGCCCCTGGGGGCACCAACCCTCCATCCACGCCTGCTGGCGCTGGACCCGCCCCGCCCCGCCATCCCCTCTGCTTAGCCTCCCGGTTGCTCATCCCTCCCCGCAGCCTACCAGGTGCAGAGACCTGCGGCCTGCACACACCTGGGCTCTGTGCATTCTGTCGTGTAAATTCTCCCGTGACGCTCAGGGCACCGGCCCAGGCAGAGTGTTTCCTCTGGAGGCTGTGAACACAGCCTGACAGTCCTCGTCGGAGGGAAGAAAAGCAATTTCCCACCTGGACCCTCCTTCTAGCCCCAGTCAACAGGGAGCAGGGAGGGGCTGCGATGGGCGGGTGCAGGCAGTGATGCGGGACCCGGTCCCAAGAGGCACCGCCTCTCGTGAGCGGGCCCAATGCACTCAGAGTGCCAGGGCTTAGCGTCAGCACACCCAGGGCCCTTCTGGCGGCCGTCAACAGCGCCACCTCCAGCTGGGGGCGCTGCCGCGCTCCCACCCGCCATCACTCACCCTCCCTGGCATCCTGCCTCATCAGCACGCCCTGCCCGTTGAAGAGCGGCCAGGGCCGCGGTGCCCCTGGTGGCTGGGCTGGGCCTCGGGGGAGCTGAGCTCCAGCCCTGATTTCCTAACTTGCCCCTTCCTGGTTCCGTCCCCTGGAGAGGCCGGTGAGCGATGACACTGGACAGTTGCAGGGTTGTGGCTGAGCCCTTGGGAGTGGAGAGGCCTGGGCTCCTGCAGAGAGGTGGTCCCTCAAGGCTGACACGGGCCCCAGATGGGGACCAGAGGCCGGGGGAAGGTGACCGGGCTACCCGTAGCCACCCCGGGGACAAAGAACCAGCACCCGGGCTGCGACAGGACCTTCGACCTCGGAGACCCACCCAGGCATCTGCCAGGGCTGGGGGAGGATGGGGATGTCCCGGTGGCCGGAACAGCTCCCAGACAATGGCCTCCCAGACCCCGCCTCCGCCTACCCACACCTCCCGGGCCCCCTCCCTCGGCAAGGCTGCTCCTGCAGGGCCCCGTGGGGCTGGGACCTCCACCAGGTGCCACTGGCCGAGGTGCCTGACCTGGACCTGAGGAAAGAGGTGGACGGAGACAGGAGAGACCCCAACACGGGTGCATGCACACACACACGCATGCATACATGCTTAAGTAAAAAGAACACTCTTTTTTTTTTTTCCTTTTGCGGCATGCGGGCCTCTCACCGCTGCGGCCTCTCCCGTTGCGGAGCACAGGCTCCGGACGCGCAGGCCCAGCGGTCACAGCTCACGGGCCCAGCCGCTCCGCGGCACGTGGGATCCTCCCGGACCGGGGCACGAACCCACGTCCCCTGCATCGCCACGTGGACTCCCAACCACTGCGCCACCAGGGAAGCCCGAGAGGGAACCTTTTAACAACAGCCTAAACCAAACAGAATTAGGAAGGCAAATCTGCTGATCCAAATAAATACTAGGAAGCCCCCCAGGCAAACAGAAAATGCAGTGGGTTTCTCCCCTTTGGGGGTTCTCTGCCCACTGGCCGCTCCCCATTCCAGGAGTATGATGATGGATTGTGGGCCCAGGCCCTCTGGGGAGAGAAGCCAGGCCATGCTGTGGTTAAGAGCCAGATGCCTGGGTTCACATTTCAACCCAGGCAAGTTCTGTCTCTCTGATGCTTACCTCCCAGGCTCGCTGGGGGGCTGGCCCCATTGGGACTATGACAGGAGACACAGTAAGTGCTGGTTAAATACTACCTGATGGGGCGTGGGCCTCTGTATTAGTCTCCTAGGGCTGCTGTGTAACAAATGACCTCAACTGGGGCTTAAGATGACAGGAATTTGTTCTCTCTCAGCTCTGGAAGCCAGAAGAATCTAGGTGCTGGTGGGGTCCCGCTCTGTCTGGAGGGTCCAGCAGGAGTCCTTCCTGCCTCTGTGTCCCATGACTTGTGGCCAAATCACTCCCATCTCTGCCTCTGTCTTCATGAGCTCTCCCCTCTTCTCCCTGTGTCTCTCCTCTTGGTCTATGTTTTCTCTCCTCCTGAAAGGACTTGCCTTGGATTCAGGACCCACCCTAACTGGGGATGATCTCATCTCAAGAGCCTTAATTTAATTTCATTTGCAATCACCCTTTTTCCCAAACGAGGCCACATTTACGATTGTAGGTGGATGTCTCTTTGGGGACCGCCATTCACCCCACTACACCCAGTCCTCAGTACGCACTGACAAGGGTTGCTACATAACTTGGATCATGGAGCACAGGTAGTTCTGTAGCCTTTTGCTCCCAATTAACGTTAAAAAAATTGGCGGCGGGGGGCCGCAGCTGCACAGCATGCAGGATCTTAGTTCCCCTGACCGGGGATCAAAGCCGTGCCCCCTGCAGCGGAAGCGCAGTCTTAACCACTGGACCGCTAGGCAAGTCCCGCCCCGTTAACCTTATATTGTGAGCATTGCCTGGACGTCACAGACACAACTGGGGGTGGAGGCTGTGTGACAGTCACCTTATAGACGTGTCACTGCTGTGTGCCAGGTCCTTACTGGTGGGCACAAGGCTTGCCAGAGCACCTGTGTGCTCCAGGTAGGCAACGACCAGCTGGGATCGCTGAAGCTCCTGGCACGGGGCTGACACACAGACGCTCACTGACTGATGACAGGTCCTCTCTGCATTTAGACGCCCCCCCCCCCGCTCATCTAGGGCAAGTGTGGGGCTTGGGACACAGCAGGACTGCTCACGAACTGGGGCCCCAGCCCTTCTCCGGGCCTCTCTGTTCTCTCTCAAGCGGGAGCCCGGTGAATGAGGTCTTGCCTGCGAAGCCCTCGGCGTAGCCCTGGAACACAGCAGACGTGAGACTCGTGTGTGGGAGCGATGGGCCGGGACTTTGCCTGCCCCTCTGGGACAGGTGCTCCTTTTGACAGCAAGGCCGGAGGGAGCCCAGGTGCCTCTGGGGCCGCCAGGCTGAGGGACAGGAGCAGGCCTGCTGGCTGGGAACCTGGAAAACCAGCTGGAACCTCAGGAAGGTCCCTGAGCACTGGGGCCCGCAGGAGGGGCCTCCTCCCTTCGGCACCCCTCCCCTCCCCCTCATCGCCTCTAGCCTTGGCCCCCGAGCCCTGGATGCCCGTCACCTGTGCGCCGCCTGCCACGCCGGGGCTGTGGGCACAGAACCTGGAGGACACCTGGTCCCCGGGACACCCACTCACCCCTGCGGGAGCCCCCCACACCTGCCTGAAGACCCTGCCCCCGCCAGGTGGGGAGGAGGTGAGGCCCCAGCCCCCAACCGTCCCCTGCCCTCAGACACCGTCACCCCCAGGCGGGCCTGGAGGGGGAACGTGCCGCCCCCAGGTCCGGGCTGGAGCCGCAGGAGCGCAGAGCCGTGCCGAGGGGACGGAGGGCACTCGGGATGTGCGGCCCCTTCCCGGGGAGGAGGGGAGGGCAGGGAAGGCAGAGGCAGGGTGCCGAGCTCAGGGGTGCCCTGCACCGAGAAGCAGTGTTGGGGGCATGGGACTCTGGGCAGAGGGGGAAGGCGGCCAGCTGTTCGGGGCGCCCTGGGCCCTGGAAGCCCTGCCGCGGGTGTTCTGAAGACGTGCTACCCACCCCTTGCCCTTCCCCGCCGGCCCACGTCTGGACTGGCCTCCCGGGAGGGGTGAGGCGCAAAGCAGGCGCCCAGCAGCCGGAGGAGCTGCCTGCCTCCGTGGGGTCCCTGAGCAACGTCCGTCTGTCTGTCCAGCGGCGATGAAGTGAAAGGAGAGCAGGAGAGTGGGGCCGCACTCCTGCCAGCCTGGCCCACACACCCACGGGGCTCTCTTCCCTGAGCCTCTCTGCCCAGTGGTTCCCAGCCTAGGCAGCTGAAGGTTGCCATGGAAACCCCGCATCCTCCCCCAGCGCCCTCTCCTGGCCCTTCTGCTCTGCCGGCAGCCTCCTCTCCCAGGCCTGTGTGGCCTCAGCCCAGGGTTACAAAGGGCAGGGTGGTAGGGGCCGTTTCCATGGGTTGATCCTTCACAGTTGCCCTGGGACAAGGACAGTGGGTCCTTTCCCTAATTTCCGAGTCATCCGGTCGGTCCCTTGGGGAGAGGGAAGGACCCTGAGGACGCTGAACCCTGAGGCCGTGCATGGTTTTCAGGTTGCCCTGGGTGTGGGGCCTCTGGGTCTGTGGTCCTAATTAATCCAGGGCCGATGGTTGAGGTGTACAGGGACGGCAGCCTTAATGGAGCAAAGCACGTGAGGCCCTAGGGAGCCCCCAGTCGGAAGCGTACCTGCCCCTCCGGCCCCTCCCTGGGGTTGGCACTGCCTTCCCTCCTTCAGACCGTGAACCTCCCAGGGCTGGAGCGTGGACATTTCCCAAAAGAGCTGTGTCTGGCACCGGGCAGCTGAACGGGGAAGCAGCAGGAAGGAAGGAGGTGGGGCGCCGGGGCCTCCCTCCCCAGATACAGGGCCCCAGGGTCCCTGCAAGGCTGGTCAAAGCTCAGAATTAGGGCACGGAGCCACTGTGAACCATCAAAAAGCCCCTTTGTGACCCAGTGGCACGACTGGGCCCGGCTTGTGGTGGGCAGTCCCTGCCATGTCACGTCTGGAGCCTGGCCGGGCATCTGTCTCAGGGCCCAGTAGGCATGTCTCTTAGTCAGCTCAAGCCGGGTAACAAAACACCGCCGACCGGACAGCTTAAACAACAGATATCTATCGCTCACCGGCCTGGAGGCTGGACATCCAAGATCAAGGCACCAGCAGATGTGGTTCCTGGTGAGGAATTTGGGGCCTGCAGATGGCCACCTTCTCGCTGTGTCCTCACGTAGCCTTTCCCCTGTGGGCGCACATGGGGGCCAGGAGACAGAGCATAGGCTCTCTTGCGTTTCCTCTTACGAGGACACCGATCCTATCGGATCAGCCCCCCTTGCCCATGACCTCATTTAACAGTAATTACTTCCTTATTCCAAATACAGCCACACGGGGCCTTAGGGCTCAACATATGGATCTGGGAAGGACACAGACATTCAGGCCACAACAGCGTGAAACTCTTCCTCCGATGGCGTGGCCTCCACGCAGAGCCCGGGGCCTGGGCCATGACTCTCCCTGCCTCTGGGCTCGCCCCCAACCCCACAAGCCTCGCCCATCACAGATGCGGGCAATGCCAGCCTGCCTGCTGGGGGCCCTTTCCCACTCCGGGTGGCCCTCCACGCTGGCGGCCTTCTGCCTCACCGGGGAGATGGCCAGAGCACATCCCTAGGTGTGGACTGCGCTGCCTGCAGAACCCGAGAGGCTTGCCAGGCATGGCGCTTCCCTGTTCCAGGTGGGAGGTGCAAGGTGCAACCACCTGGCCTTTGCTCGGAGGGCACCACGCCCGGGGACGCACCCCTCCCCTGGACCTCTAGAATGTTCACGGTGCGGCAGGCCTTGCCATCTTTCCCAGTCCTGGCTGTTCTATCTGCTGCCGGTGGAGGCCGCCCTCTGGAGAGCACGCGTCACCCCGCGTCTTGTCCGGCCAACACAGCAGCATCGCGCCCCTGATGAGCTGGGCGCTTGTGATGCCTGTGGCTCAGGGCAGGGAGTCAGACACAGCCCCAGACAGAGCTGCAGTAGGTGCCGTGTGCATCCCACGTAGAGAAGGCGGTCTGTCTCTGAAGGGGATGGAGGCTGCACCATACGAGGCTGCAGGGCCTCGTATCCCTGGGGCACGTCACCCTGCCCTGGAGGCTGTGGTCGGGCTCCACGACCTACTCCCTTTCAGCAGGGACTGGGCTGGAGAATGAAATGGGGGTAGGCTGGGGACCGGCCCCCCTGCATCCTTCGCATCCGCCAGGAGGGCACCTGTCTCCCCGTCCCCCTACCCTGGAGGTGATGCTGTTTTTGCTTTACTCTGAGCCGTGGAGGGGAGACGTTTCACACCCTTAACCTTCCCACCACGATCACAACAATAGCTCTTACCCCACAGAGCACGGATCCGACGTGGGGTTTGTGAATTCAACATCTGCAGACTTCGGAGGGGACCACCGAGGGGTCTGTGACCCAGCGGACCCGCTCTAAGCTGGACCGTGGACAGAACTCCGTTAACTGCCCCTCTGACAGCGTTCTCCAGGCGTCAGTGTCAACCCTGGCCCTGCGTCCTGATGTCTGTACCATGTCGGCCGTTCCCTTTCCCAGTGCAGCTACCCCAGGTGCCTCTGAGGAAGGCCTCGTACATTTGTCAGCATAAATTAAGGACGGATGGCTGAGAGGCAGAGGGTGGCTGCCCCGATAGAAACGCCACCGTCCCTGGCATGGGTTCTGGCCGAGCCAGTTTTCAGACCTGGAACCCGTGGGCTGAAGAGGTGGCCCGGCGGCTGGGAAAGTTGTCTCAGTGTTTGCATCGACGCATTTCCTTTTAACAAAGAAAAAACGTCACGTGTTTTCAGCCGTGGTGCTTTTTGGATCCGAAGTCTGCGTCTCAGAATTCCAGCGGGAGGTGTTGTTCTGCACAGGCTGAACACGGGCGGCGTGTCACCACTCCGGGCGGCCACCAGACGGCAGGACCCCCCCAGGGGGGTGCCAAGCCCCTGGGGGCTGAGTCTGGACGGCGGACGCACTGCTGCCGCCCCCTGGGAGTGTTGGCGTCTCTGTTGGTCGACTTGGGGTGAGGAGGATGTTCCAGACACTGAGGGAGGAACTCGGCTCTGTGTAGGCTCCAGCCACCGTGTCCAGCCCTCAGGCCAGGTGGGCTCTCCCCATCTCTCCGACATCGATGGACAAAGCCAACCTGTGCACACACCTGAGCCCGTCCGTCTTCAGGTGCCAGATACCTCCCGGCTCATGGCGGCCGAGGCAGGCCCAGGCAGGGGCGCAGAGCTCCAGCATTACACCTGCCGACCGCAGGGGTCGGTGCCCTACGGACCCTCCGGCCCAGGGTCCCAGCCACCTCCAGTGTGGTCTTTCTTGGAGGGTCCAGCTCCAGTCCGAGGTGACCTTTCCAGGTGCCTGGCTCTCCCGGGACAGCATCCAGCAATTCGCCAGGGACTGAGGGCCTGCTGCCCCCCATACCACCTCCGGGGGGCAGACATACCCCTGAGTATTTAAGAGGCCAGGCTGCTCTGAGTCTCCGTCCCTAAATCCAAACTTCCTGAACACCAAGAGGAGTTTCTTTGCAAAGGACTGTTTTTCTAGAGTTTTTTTGGGGAAGGGACATAACTGTGGGGGTGGGGTGGTGGCAGGAACAGCGAAGGCCTGTGTTACAGCGCCCTGGCACCCGCGTAGGGGGCTGGCTCCCCCTCCATGATGGGGACAGGGCGCCACCTGCCGGTGTGGCCCCATAGCCAGCTTAGTTGGCAGCTGGGAAGACTGGATGTTTCTCAGGCAGCCCCAAGGACCCCTGGGCACCCTCGCTGCCCCTCTCCCGCGCAGGCCTGTGGTTGGAGCTGGATGGGGGGGGCGGGGGCGGGGGGGACAGCACGCCTTTCCCCACCCTCACCTGCACCCTTAGTTGGAAAACCAGTGTAAGGGCCACGGGAAAGCGCCACCTCCCGTCGCTCGGCCGAGGCTGCCATGCTGTGCCCGAGGATGCGAGGGGCTTTGCGGTTCGTGAGTTCGGTGTAACTGGACCGCGCGGCGCTCTGTGCCTGCACACACGTCGCCCCCACCGCCAGCCCGGTATCCTCACCTGGAGGGCTGCTCTGGAGGTGTGAGCTGTCCCAGTGACCCGCGCCTCTCACGCCCTGTGTCAGCAGGGATGGCAGGATGGCACTCGTCCACCTCCGGGCCCCCCGCTCCAGCCCCCAGAGCCCCGGTGCGGGGTGCGGGTTCTGGGGAGGAGGGCGAAAGCGGGGCTCTGGGCAGCTCCTCGTGCGGTAGGGAGGGTGCCCCATGTGTGCACCTCCGCCCGGGGCGGGCGTTGGTGCAGGTGAGGTCCCTGGCGCCTGGCACGGGTCCTGCAGGCTCCCAGCGGCCCAGAGGAGGAGCCCGCACTGTCAGAGGGACGCCCAGGGTTTCGCTGGCAACGTCGGGGGGCGGACTTCTCCCTGCCTGACCTCCCCGGACCCGGAGGCCTGGGTGCGCGGGTCCCTGCGCTCTGCTTGCCGCTGGCCTTTGAGCCGCGGCTGCTGCCCCGCACCCTCCCACGGACGGGGAGGCCTGGAGCCTGCCAGCGGGTGAGTCCTCTGGGGTCTCTGCCTGAGCCCTGCCTGGCCTCCCCGGGCGCCTCCTGCCGTGGGCCTGGCTGAGTGCAGACCGGTCACCCCTCCTCCGCCCTGGCCCCCTTGGGAGGGTCTTCCTGTCTGAGGGCTCCCTCTGAGGACTTGGGACTCCTGGGGGCAAAGCCACGCTGGGTGTGTCCTGTCCCCAGGCTCCTTTCCCAGGGCTGCCGGGTGCTCCTAATTTGGGGGGCCAGGGCCGAGGGCAGGTCTCTGCTCTGCGGTGTGTGACAGGGCCAGGCCACCTGGGGGACGTACTGGGCCTGTGTGTGTGTGTGTGTGTGTGTGTGTGTGTGTGCGCGTGTGGTGTATCTGTGTGTGCGTACTGTCTTATTTGTCTGTGTGTGTCTGGTGTGTGTGTGTGCACGGCAGGTATCAAAGGGGAAGCGCGTGCCTCTGAGCAGCAGGGCGCAAGTGCCCAGGTGCCCTTGCCGTCTGCACGTCACTTCCCCGATGTGCCCGGAGCCTGGGTCAGCCTTGGGACGGCTTCCTCTGGCCTCTCAGCAGCCCCTGTGCCCCTTGGGCCCCGGCTGCCTTGTGGCTTCTGGGCGAGGTCTGCTCCTCTGGAGACTCTCGGTGTGGCCGGGGGCTGGCGTGGGTGTGTCCCCGCGGGGCCGCTGCTTCCCCAGGGCTGCGTCTGGCAGGTGGCCGTCAGGTGCCATGCCAACGTCCAGGCCTGTGCCAGCTGTTGTCGCTGCCGCCTCCTGTGTGGTTTCTGACCCTGGGGCCCCGGTGGCTGCGGGCCACCCGGCAGGTGTGGCTGGCTGTCCTAGGGACACGGGGAGAGTAGATTAGACAGGGTGATTAGAGCCGAGCGAGGGCCTCGTCCGGAGGCGGAGGCGGAGGCGGGAGTCCCTCCCCACCCGCTGCCCCAGCAGCCAGCAGCCAGCCCGGCCGCTTCTCACGGTGCAGCCGGCGGCGGGTGCGGTGGATGGTATGCCAGGCTCCAGGCCAGGGGGAGCCCCTGGCGGCAGCGAGGGACAGAAACGGCTGCCCTGGTGGGTCACCGCACTCTGGCCTCACGGTGCAGGTGTGTCATGGGGGCCTGGACTGGGCCGGGTGGGAACAGAGGTGCCCGGCTCTCATTTCTCAGTCTGTGCCCACCCCAAGGGGCACTGAGTACCAGGTGTCTCCTGACCCTCTCAAGAACCCTGACAAGTGGGGGCGACTGTTGCGCCCACTTTCCTGATGAGCAAACCGCACGACCCGCCCGAGGTCACGGGCAAGCACCTGGCACGTCTGGGCTCGGGGCTCTGCCTCTGCGCCCACCGTGTGCCGGGCGGGAGGACACGGGCCGCCCAGTTTGCTCTTCACGCGAGAAGCCCGTCCCTCGTGACCCCTCTCAGACCTGGCCAAGCTTGGCGCGGCCCCGGGCACCCACGGGCGCTGTCTCTCCCGGCCCTGGGGGTGTGGCGGCTGTGAAGACCCCCGACCCCCGGCCTCTGACCCTGCCGGGCCCCGGACACGAGACGGGGGCTGAGCCCGAGGAGCGGAGCTGCACTCCTCCCGCAGGACCGTGGGCGGCACAGCTGGGACGGGAAGGCCACGCCTCCCCCTGCCCCGACCGTGCGGGGGTCCCGAAGCCGAGGGCATGTGCACACAGGCCACCCCCGTCCCCCAGCGGCCCCCACCCCGGGGCGGAGAGGGACAGGGCCCCACTCACAGGGAGGTGAGGGGACCTCCTCAGAGGGTGGCGTCAGGCCGGCACAGGCCAGGGAGGACATCGGGGCGGGGACCGCATGCGCCACACCCGCTGGAGGGGCCTCGGGCGCTGGGCTCGGCTGCGACGCTGCCAGGCGGGCGAGCCTGCACGGGGGCTGCTCCTCGCCCCTGGCCGCGGCCCCTGCCCAGCAGCCTTCTCGGAGCCTCGCGGAAGGCGAGCCAGGCGGGAGCTGGCACTGCCGCTCGCGGCCACCCAGCTGCAGACCAGAGCCAAGCGCAGGGGCCGCTGCCGCCGGGCACGGGCGACAGGAGCTGGGGCCCTGGGCAGGGAGGCCGTTGGGTTTGTTTTCAAGTTCGCCACGCACTTGTCTTCATGATTTTGCTTTCAGCGCCCGTAGGGGGTTTAAACTGACGGCCCGTCGTGTTTATGACGCGCCTTCTTCCTGGAGGAGTAGGTCTCCTTGACCCCCGGGGGCAGCTCAGTCCCCGCTAAAGGGAACAGAGGGCCACCAGTTTCTCCTGACTCCTGCTCAGAATGACTCTTGCCCTTTGCCCTTAGGGGAGGAGGGCTGGAGAGGCCAGAGGACCCTGGGAGGACCCCCGCCCCCCGCCCCCCGGACCCCAACTGCTGGCGGAGCCTGAGGGGGTGGCGGGGAGGAAGGCCTTCGGTAAAGGGGCCAGGCCTCTGCTTGGGAGCCCCGCAGGCGGGGTCTTTTCGCAGGGCGGCGGGCAAGGCCTTTCACTCTCGCCAGGGCCGCAGATGGATTCTGCCCAGGGGTCGGGGGCTCTCTGTGAACGAAGGAGGCGGAGCCGTCTTTGGGCGTCCCCTCCCCTATCCAGGCTCTGGGGGCCGCGTGGGGGACGCCCTGGTCATTCCCTGTGATGTCGCCCCCCCCCTTGGGGAGCGGAAGCTGCCTGCAGCTCTCCCGGCCGGGCTGCCTTCCTGTGCGGCCCCAGGTCAGCTCCCTGGGAGACCAGCCGCTTGCAAACGTCCTAAAGAAACACACGGGTGGGAGCTGCTCCGCTTCAGCCTCGCCGAGCGAGGTGCCCAGCGGAGCGGGCCAGCCCAGGCAGGGCGGGGCTCCAGGCCAGGAGGACGGGCCGGAGCCGGACGGCGGTCGCCGTGCTGCCGGCCGGGGGACCTGGCGGCAGAGGTATGTCGTCGTCTGTCTGGGCCGGCAGGTGTGGTTGAGGGCCCTGGAGCCGGAGGCTGGATCTGGGGTCCTGCTGGCTCTGTGCCTGCCTCACCCCGGCCCCAGCTAGAGGGGAGGCTGCGCGGGGGTGGAGGGGGCACCTCACATTCCAGGCAGGGTCTGCCCGGGGCGACGCCCCCTCCTGCTGGCGGCTGTGTCGCAGTGACCAGAGCCCCGCCCTGTGCGCTGCCCAGAGGGCAGCGTCTCCAGGTGTCCCCGGTTCCCCAGGACGCTCCTTTAGAAGGAGCCTCAAGGACGGCTCTCCATTCTCCATGCCCGCCTGGAATTAAGGGGTCCTTTGCTGCACACCCGCCTTTCTCTGCCCGCCACCCCCCCACCTCTGGAAGGAGTGCCTTTAGGGCAATTCCTAAAATGAAGGAGTGTTCCTAACCATTTCAGCCCCTCCCTGAGGGCCACCCCGCAGGGCCCTCCTGTGGGAGTGAACTCACCTAGGGTCACAATACCCAGAGGCAGGTGGCGTGAGGTGTCTGGTGGCCCTAGGTTACCCTGCCAGCTAGGGCGGAGCCGGAGGAGGAGCCAGCTCTCCTCCCCGGGGGGCCACGCCGAGCCCAGGGCCGGCAGATGGCACAGGCCGCGTCCCCCTTGCCGCACTGCCCTGCCAGGGCGGTCGAGCAGGTGGTAGGGAACCCACTGGAGTTGGACGGGTTGAGATGCTCTCCTGGCGCTCAGGCCTCTCCAGCCTCTATTTCTGTGGTCGAAGGGGTGCACTGAGGACGTGCCGGGGAGAGCAGGAAGCCGGCGCCCGCTTCCCCCGACCTGTCCCCACAAGCCGACGCGTCAGGGCCGGAGCGCTCAGCCCCTCGTCCATCTGCTGGGGACGTGGCCCGGGCCGGCTCCTCTCTCCTGCACCCGGGCCCCCAGGCCGACCCCACTCGGAACTGAACCTTGAGGCGGCCACCAGCCTGGGGCCGAGCCACCCCTGCCCCCACTCCAGCCCAGGCCGAGCCTGAGCCCCGGCGCCCTGGGAAGACTGGAGTGGGGTGCTGCCCGGAGCCCCAGCAGGCGTGAAGGCCCTGGCTGTCTGTCACTGAGTGACACGGGGTTATTATGCTGTCACAGGGCCGTCCGGAATTCTCACCCCGTGCTCAGAGGCAGCGCCTTGGGAAGGCCCCAGGCTTTTGCCAGCCCAGGGCCCTGCAGCCCACTGTACCCACCCAGTTTCCATGACCGTCCTGAGGGTTTCCAGCATGGCCCAGGGGACCAGCCCAGACCGGCATCCGGGCCTGGGCAGGAGCCAGCTTGCCTTGAGTGAGGATGGATGCCTGGCCGTAGACCACGGGGCTGCCCTGGGAAAGCACCTCTGACCCCAGGGCAGGTGGCGATGGGGGTTCACTGGCTCCACCCTTGCTCCCGGCCGTGCTGCCGTGTCATCCCTGGTCATGGGGACGCCGCCCACCTGCCCCAGGGAAATGATCCAGCCCCGCCCCAAAGATAGATAGAGGCAGTGCCCTCTCTCCCTTGGAGCCCCAGGGAGACCAGCCGTTGGGAAGGCCAGTGCCAAGTCCAGGTAGTGTCTGTGCCGACTCGGGTGCGTGTGTCAGCCCACAAGGGCCGAGGCGCTGCTGAGGAGGTGGCCACGCCTCCCTGGAGCGCAGCCTAGTTGGTGTGAGGAGCGAGGACTTGGGCCGATTGCCTCTGCTGCGGGCCTTCCCCAGAGCCTGTACATGAGGCTCACGTAGTGCGCACCTCAAAGGGGTGTGGTCAGGATCCGAGAGAGAACGTCACAGCACTGCCACCAATGGGGGGGGTGCTTTTTATGGGCACCTCCCACCTTTCTCAGTCTGAGACAGGACAATGGGGAGTGGGAGGGCGCTGGAGACGGTGGGGGTGCATGTGAGATGTTTTGCTCAGCACCACCACGTCTCCGCACCTGACAGGCTGTGTCTGCCTCTCTCTCCCAAGGGAAGACAGGCTCCATCTACCTGCAGCTGAGGATGAAGTCATGGCTGCTGTGAGGTGGCCTGAGCCCTCCCAGCAGGCAGGCGCCCAGCGGGGATCTCCCCACGTGGCCTGGTCTGACTTCCCTGAGGAGCCCGGCCCCCGGGGGAAGGCCTGCAGCCTCCTGGTGTGGTTGACAGATGAGGAGGCCAAGGATGGGGACAGCTCGGTGTCATCGGGCCGCCTCTCCGGCTCCTCGGGGGGCCATGAGTCATGCACACCTCCCCACGGGACCTGGAAGGAGAGGGCCCCCCAGGTGCTGGGGCCCCCGCAGCAGCCCAGGGAGCGCTCTTCCCGGCTAGAGCAGCTGAGGGACAAGATCCGGGCCCAGGCACAGTGGCCGGCGAGCTGCACCTCCCTGGGCACCTCGGCACCCGCCAGCGCCGCGTATCTCGACAAAGCCCCCACGCCAGCCCCCCGGAGGGAGGCCCAAAAGCCGACAAACCCCGCTCCAGCCCTGGCCTACCCAGGTCAGTGGCAGCTTTCCCTGGCAAGGGGCAGGCAGGGGGCGGGGGGGAGAGGGCTGAGGTTGGGCTGCTGCAGGCCGGGCCGTGCTGGGCACGTGGGTGGCCCCGCCTGGGCTGGTGGCCCACTGGGGAGGCCGGTGCAGCGTGCCCCACAGCCCTGAGAGGGTCTCGGAGCCTGGGAAGCCAATAGGAGGTAGAGTCCTCCCGGGGAGGGGGGTGCATCTGAGCTGGGTTTAAGCAGAAGGAAGCATCGACTCATCCAGGAGATGGAGGTGGGTGGGTGGGAGCCAGAAGTTTGGTGGATGGAAGGGCAGGTGCAGGGGGGCTGGAGGGCATGCGGGAGGCGTGGAAGGGACTGTGCCCTCAGGCTTGGGCATCAAGGCCATGTTTAAAGGCTTCTGAGCAGCTGCCAAACGGGGACATTTCCCTGGACATTTCTTCATGGACTCTCTGTCCCCACAATTCTCCTTCTTGTCACTCCGCTCCAGGCTCAGGCATCCTGAGTGGGGCTGAAAGTGGAGTCGAAGACAAGGCAACAGCTGGCCAGGGCCGTGAGGCCTCCAGGGTCTCCCAGCAGCAGGCCTCAGGTGAGCGGCTCTGCGGCCAGCCGTCCTGGCATCCCCCCCCCACTGCCCCCACTGGACACTCAGGCCCAGGAGAGGGCGGCACGGTTCTGAAGCCAGCACTCTCCAGGCAGCTTCTCTCTCACTCTGTGCGAATGTCTCTACCAGCTTCCCACTCACAGAGGAGGGCACTGAGGGTCAGAGAGGACCCCAGCCATGAAGGGGCCAAGCAGGGATTTGAAGCCAGCCCGCCATTCTCTGGAGCCCGATTTCTAACCAGCAGGGAAGGAATCCAGGCAGGCCCTGAAGGGCAGGCTTGGGCTCAAAGGGCAGGGGGGCTGGGCAGGGGCGTCTCCTTGCTGAGCTCTCCCGCACAGAATAGCTGAGGCCTTCCCTGCATGGTCACATGCCAAGCCTGAGGTCCTTCAGGCCCCGTCAGCTCCTGGGCTCGCTGTTTCATCTTGCAGGCAGGAGGCACTGCCTGCCTGTCCCACAGATGGCCCTGCCCTGCCCGGGAGATGCTCAAGGGTCGGCAGTGGGTTGGCAGGCTTCCAGGTGGGGTAGGAAGGGTTCCGGGGCCCAGGGAACCACTAGACTTTGGCTGACTCATTCACTCGACAGACAGGAGGGGTGAGGATGGAGAGGCGGGCCGGAGCTGCTCCCGGGGCGGGGAGGGCAGCAGCATTCAGGAACCTCGGCGTCCCCGGTAGCGGGGCGCTTGGAGGGATTTTTAGGCGGGGGGCCGCGGATGGTTTGGGCGTTGGCGGGCTCGCTGTGTGTGCAGGGTGGGCACTGGGTGGAGGAGTTGTCTGTACAGTCCAGCAGGATTCTGGAGACCCCAGGACGCGGGGGAGAGGGCTCCGGAGCAGGGGGCAGGCTGTCCTGGAGGCCTGAGGCTTTCAGGGTCTCCAGCCAGGGTTTTCCGTGGGGCTATTGGGGGAGAATGAGGGAGACCGTTGCCTATTCCGGCGGCACCGTGGTGACCAGGGTGGAACAGAGGCTGGTCGACACTCGAGTCGGGACCCTCTGGGTGGCAGCTACAGACTCGTTTCCAGTCCGTCCCAGCCAGACGTGCAAGCCAAGCACAGCCCTAGGTGGGGTGCGAGGGGCCGGCCCGAGTGCAGCCAAGGGGCAGAACCCCCTCCCTGAGCCCAGCTCTGGCCTCACTGGGCACCGGCAGCTCCCCCAGGAGCGGGGCGCCCGCCCACCCCCGTGCCGCAGCTGTGAGTCACGCGGAACGCCCCGTCTCTCTCCTCGGGGACAGAGCGCCCCGATGACCTCAGCTCGCCCAGCAGGTCGTTCTCCCTGTCCCCACATGCAGGGGCCCGTCAGCCAAACTCAGGACCTGGCCATTGGTCACTCAGGGGCCTCGGTGTCCCGTGTCATCAGTCACCAGCTCCCCCCTGGGACCCCCGGGAAGCAGGGTATGGGGCAGGGCCTGGCTCTTTTTTTTTAATTACTGTGGTAAAATACACATCACATAAAGTTTACCATTTTAACCGTGTTTAAGTACAAAGTTTCTTTGTTTCTGCGGGTTTGACTCCTCTAGGGACTTCATATGAGCGAAATCCTACAGGGTTTGTCCTTTCGTGTGGGCCTGAGGCCCCTCCTGCCAGTGGGGTTGGGTGCTGAGGACGGAGGGACGGGCTGAGGCCGGGACCCAGCTGCACCGCGGAGGTCTGGAGAGCCCCTCGGGAGAGACTCTCGCCGTGCTCCCCAGGCCCCTGGGGACGCGATGGGCCGGGCGCAGCTCTCACACGGTCGCTGGCTGGTTGGCTTTTTGGTGCTTCCGAGACGCAGCATCCACCCAGTGGTGGACAAAGACGGACGAGGCCAAACAGAGCAGGGCCGGGTGCCCACACTGGCCCTCGGGCAGCCGGTCCACTCCAGTCGGCCTCTGTGCCTTCTGTGGGACTTGGATCTCCTGGCCCCGCCTATCGAGCCGGGGCGGATCCCACTGTGCAAAGGCCCCTCTGGGTCTAGAGCTCACTCCCCCTCTCCCTGAGGAGCCGGTGTCCCATCTGGCCGGCTGCCCCGCCATGACTTCCTCTGTGGGCCTGTTCACTCATTTATTCGTTCAACCAACATGAGTGCCGTGGGCCGGCCCTGAGCTGGGTGCAGGGCACGGAGATGGGAGGCTACGGCTGTGCTCGGGGGCTCTCGGGACGGGTGTCCAGTCGAGGTTGCGAGGGTGGGTGAGGTGAGCCCCGCCCGCGGGGGACTGCCCGGGGTGGGCGGGGGGGGTCCCATGCAGAGGGCCGTGAGGGGACAGTCAGGGGCCCTGCGAGCAGGCTGATCCCATGTGTTGCATTGCGACCCAACCTCCTCTCCCTTCCTTCCGTCTGTCTCCTCTCTCTGAAGTTCCACGGGAAAAAACCAAAAGGATGAAAAGTAGTTCTTGCAAAAGAGAGAAGACCCCCAAGCTGCCCACCCCTACGAGAGCTGCCAGAGACACAGGTAGGGTTGGCCCACGCGGGGCCAGGCAGGGAGTGGGGACAGGAGGTTACGATCCAGGCTCAGGAGGTGGGCACACGGCTTGTTTCTGGAGCCAGGACGGCTGGTGCAGAGCTGGCTCCGCCTCGGAAAGGCGGGCGTGAAGTGGGGGGCATGTGAGCTGGTGGTGGACAGATGTGCTTGCTTTCTCATGACTCGGTGTCACTGGCTGAGCTGTGGCCGTTTTGCTGCCGTCGGCGGCGGGAAGCACGGCTGTGGTCTGTCTGTCGCCTGGTTTGAGATTTAGACTCCAGGCAGTGAGGCCGGGTTGCCTGTTTCCCCTGGGGTGCCCAGTGGTGGGAAAGGCTGGGCGACGTCTGCTTTCCTTGGAGACGTGTCGGCCGTCTGTGACCCAGGAGAGGTCTGTTCGGGGGTCTTGGTGGTGCTGGGCCACGCTCACAGAGGAATTCCTAATTCAGGTGTCTTTTCCTGAGGGCTGGGAGGGGTGTTGGCGTCCAGCAAAGACCCAGCTGCCCAGCCTGGTAGGTTCGTGGAGCTCGTGGGGTGAATGCGCTGGATGTGGGTGTGTGGGGAACCGAGGGGGGCGGCCTTCCTCCGGGGCCTTCCTTCAGCATGTTCTGGGCCGGGGAGGAGTGGCCTCGCTCAGTGCCAGACTCGCTGTGCACTCAAGCGACAGTAGCTCACGTGACCCTCACAGCTCTCCTCGAACGAAGGCAGGTGGGCTCACTCCCATTTTGTAGATGAGGAAACTGAGGTTCAGAGAGGTTCAACAGTCCTGCCCAGGACCACGCAGGCGAGCCGGGGTTGGGCCTGACAGCTCCAGGCCTGTGCTCCCGACCTGAGAGAGCCCAGCTCTGTGTACCTGGGCCCACGCCGGGCCACCTTCTCCAGGCCCACCCTCGGGGCCTTGGCTCTGGGACCACTGTACCACGGGCTTCGGAGACACCAGCCGGAGCCCCCTGGTCTCAGAGTCAGCAGCACTGGGGGTCGAGCTGGTTCTGAGCATCTCTATGCCTCAGTTTCCCCAGGGTATGAGATCACAGTCCTGGACGGGAGTGGGCCATGTGTGGTCTGCCCGCGCCATCAGACACCGCCTCCTCTGCCCTTGGGCAGACCGACGGTTCCAGCAGGAGGAGTACCTGTCCTCCTTCTCTGGCTGGAGGTGGGCCCTGAGTGAGATGGGGACGTGTCGGGAAAACCTCCGCTGGAACCAGAGCGAGGGATGCTGGGAGACATGGAGAAGGTTCCGGAAGGCCACTGGAAAAGCACAAAATATCACAATTTTCTGCATCGCGTTCCCCAACCACCACCCCCCCACCCCCTGCGCCGTTCCTCGGCCTTTTGGTTTGTTTTATTTTAATGGCTCCCTTGAAAGATGACCTGCCTTCTGCTTGACACTGGGTCAAAAGGGCGTGCCATGGGCCGCATTCATCACCGTAACCGCCGTGTCACCCTGTTGGAGATGACCATTAGTTTCTGTCAGTGACGAAGTCACAGCTGGGCTAAGGAGAGATGAGTTTGGGTTCAGAGGTCAGAGCCACAGGACTTGGGAATTGGATGAATTAGAAATTTGCTGTAGTTAACAAAAAATTAAATCACAATAGTTATAAAATATTCATCCATCCGGGCCGCAGGAAAATGAAGCCCGATATTTAATTTCAGATTATAGCACCTCACTTTGCATTTTTTATCATAGATTAGGTCAGCCCTGGAACTTTGACAGGGCACTCGGGGACTTCATCCATTTCCACAGATTAAAAATCCTCTCGTAAAAAAACTAATTGCCATTAAACTGCTCTGGGGCAGAAAAAAATGTGCCCATCAGGACCCATTTATTGACCTGGACCCCTCTGGCGGGCTAACGGGGGAGCCAGTGATGGAGGGGCCTGGGGATGGGGGTGCTGGGAGGGGCCTGGCCAGCAGGTGGCTCCCTCCCTGCCTGGTGTGGTCCCTGCCTAGGGCCCTGACCAAGGGAGTGAGGCCGTTTTTGTGCAGTGCAGCAGCTTTAGGGACCAGGATGCAGGACCCTCTCTGGGGAGCCCAACCCCCCAGGTCCCACTCATAGGTCACATGTGGCAGGTGGGCAGTCCAGACTCAGTCCTGATCAGCAGAATCCTGACCTTTCTGGGCAACTCCTGTAGTGAGGGTGACTGCTTCGCTTTTGCATCCTCGTGGCCTTGTGGGGAGATGCTTACAGATGGCGAAACTGAGGCACGGGGAAGTTGTCACTTGCCCACGGCCGGTGGCTAGACAGAAGGAGCTGGGATTTAAACCCAGGTCTGGGACTCCTGAGACCTCACTCTAACCTTCCGGTGTCACCAGGGGGCTGGGGCAGAGGGCGTGGTCTCAGGGAGGGGCAAACGAGGGTGCCTGACAGCAGAGACCACCCACCTATCACACCCTGCCCCCTAGACACAGCACCCTCCCCAGCCCAGACCGGGAGGGACTTCAGCCATAGGCCTGAAGATGCGGCTCCCGCAAGGGGCAGGGCGGTACAGAGCCACGCCCAGAGGCCACGCCCAGAGGCCACGCCCCAGGAAGTACCCCCGAGGGCACGGCCACGCCCCCTGTAAGCCACGCCCCTGGAACAGCCCTGCGGGACACACCCTTCCCTGGGCTGGCTCCCCCTCCCCCGGAGGTGTAGGCTGTGTAAGCGTGTGAGCTTGCACGTGTGTGTGTGTGTGTGTGTGTGTGTGTGTGAGCTCACGGCCGGCGATGCCTCTGCCAGGGCCCTTGTAGATGGGTTTGTTATGACGGTGGGGCTGCTATTGGCATTTGGTGAGCGTAATTAGGGATTATGAAGTGAAACCTCGATGAATGATGTTTATGTGACAGCATTTCTTAAAGAAAGCTGGTTTGTGTTTGGGATGGGGTGGCTGTTTGTTTCCACGCTCTCCGGGACCCCTTGTCCTGCCAGCCTCACTGTCTTCCTTGAGTCCCCTCCCCTATCCCCGCTGAGTCTCACCAGTTTAAAAACCAATTAATTTCCTCTGGCTCAGGGCAAATGATCAGCTGTAACATTGCCTTCCCCCTCACCCTGTGTGAGCCCTGCTTGTGCTGGTGACTATCGTCACTGCTGGCCAGCCTTTACTGAGCGTGTGCGGTGTTCCTGGGCCTGTGTTGAATGTTTTACAGACAAATCTGAAGGGAGCACATTTTATTACCCCCAAGCGTCAGAGAAATCAGGTCACGTTTCAAGGTCATCCTGGGACTCAGCCCTGCCAGCATGCTGGCTAATGGCTGGGGGCGTAGCCTGATCCCCAGAGCGGCCTGGACACGAGGGTTTTCACCCCATCCCCTCTGGGAGCGTGTGAATTGGTCTCCTGGGTCTGCGAGGAGCCGCCAGCCTCCCCATCTGGGCCAGCGTCGGAGGGCCCTGGGCACCTGGCGGTGTGTGCGTTTTCTCTTTAAGATTCTGAGTTGGTTGGTGTTTACGCTTGGAGAAAAGGACAAGCTCTGGTGAGGGTGCTGCTTGGGGCCCCTCCTTCCCTCCCTAGGCTTCAGAGCAAGGCACCCTCAAGAGACTGGGTCCCCACCGCGGAATTAGGTACCCCGTGCCTCCGCCTCGGCTCTGCTCTCCTTGGTGTGGCATCTGGAGTGTGGGCTGGAGGGAGAGATGCCCAGGAAGCAGGGGCATCGGGGCGCGGGCCCGGCCCCTCTCTCCCAGCGACCCGTCAGGTGCCCTCCAAACCCCCCACCAGACGGGGACTTCGGGGAGTCGCTGCGTTTAAAAGCCCAGGAAGAGGATTTCTGTCCCTGAGAGGCACGCTTTTGGCTCCCAGAAGGCAGGGTGTGGCCACCAGGCTTTCCTGACTCAGGGACTGCAGGACGGGAGCCACAGCAGCTCCCCGGAGACGTGTCACGTCCCCCCGCAACCCCCCCCTTAGTTTTCACCACATTCAGAGGGCGTGGCTCTGCGCCAGGTGCCCAGGCTCAGCCTCGAGTCACCCCAACGTGGCACCTGCCCCCAGAGGGCTCTGCGAGTGGGTGATGTGGGCGCAGAACCAAGAGGGGGGCCTCAGGGACGGGGGAGGGGCCGGCTCCGGCTCTCAGCCCCGCAGCTTTGTTCACCCCTGCCACTGCCTGTCTTCGCAGGACACGGCAAGAAGTTTGGAGCTGGTGAGAGTTCCCCCGTCCGCCCCCAGCTGCCTAGATTAACCTCTGTCCGCAGCGACCCGCAGGTGTCAGCAGGCGCTCCCCACCTGGCTTCCTGCCATTGGCCCATGAACATCCAGGCTGCGATGGCCGTCCTTCGAGACCTCCGCCAGCAAATCCAGGCCTGGCTGCGGCTGGCCCAGGACGGCCACCCAAGGCGAGGGCTGGAGCTGAGGGACCTGGCAGGGAGGAGGCGGCAGAGCCCCTGGAAGCCCCCAGACTTGCGGGGCTCCTGGAAGAGCCCTCGGGCCGTGACGGAGGGGGCGCCCGCCTCCGAGAGGGCTAGGAGCCTGCCCACGGCGCCGAGCTGGAGCGCCTCGGCCAGGTGGGAGTCCTGTCCACAGAGGACCCGGGCGGCCCAAGGACGAGATCCCTCCTTCCGGGGGCCCGGGAGCCCCACAGAAAGGCTGAACTCCTTCCCTCGGCGGCCCTGGAGCGCCTCGGCCAGGCGTGCCCCCTGCCCACAGAAGACCTGGGCCGCCCAAGGACGGGAGCGCTCCTTCCAGAGGCCCGGGAGCCCGCCTGAAAGATGGGGCCCCTTCCTGCAGCGGCCCCAGAGCACCTCGTCTGGGCAGGCCTGGGGTATGCAGAGGGCCTGGACCGCTTGTGAAGGCCGGGAGGCCCCTGCCCGAAGGCCATGGAGCCCTCTGGAAAGGCCGAGTCCTCCCACCTGGCGGCCCTGGAGTGCCACCCTCACGCAGGCGGCCAGCCCCCTGTGCCAGGGCAGGGGTCCACTGCTGACCCCCTCGGGGGCGAAGCTCGCCTGGCCAAGGCCCAGCCAGGGTGCCCTTTGGAACACGCCTGGGAAGGAGGATGAGGTGCGACCCCCGCCGCCCTGCCCGAAGCCCCGGCGGCCCCTGGGCCCCCTCCACGGCTCCGAGTCCCTGCGGGAGGTCATGCGCCAGAAGATGGAGGCCTGGCGGCGGCAGGCCCTAAAGAAAAAGGCCTCCGCCGCGCAAGCGCTGGAGCTCAGAAACCAGAGGCTGCAGGGTGCCTACAGGAAGCAGGGGGAGGCCGTCCCCGTGGTCTCCCAGACGACGCCGGGCATCGTGACCTTCGTCCCGCACTCTGCACAGTCCAGGGTATGCACCAGCTCAGCCATCGAGGTCCCCCGGGGTCCCCTGGCTGTGGCAGCACTCTGCAGGGACCCCACTGCCTCTGTCTCTGTCCCCAAAGAGGGGACCCCTGAGGGACCCAGCCTGAGACGCTTGTGGAGGCCGGGGCCGGCGCTGAGGCTGAGACAGGGCCTGGGGTCTTCTGGTCCAGCCTGGGGCTCTGACGACGTCCTTCTCCTCTGCTTTAGGGCCTGGAAGCCGCGGGGGGCCCAGGAGCGCCTGTGCTGCAGTGGAGCAGGGTGACTTCCGGCGTGGTGCTGGGGGACCAGGAGGCCCCGGGCAGGTGGGTGTGCAGGGGCCGGGCCTGCACTTCCTGGGGGGGCTCTCCTGGGCGGGGGCTTGGCTCCCTCCGTCCAGAGCCGCACGGAGCCTGTGATCAGGGCTGCGTTAGTTTTCGCCGAGGTGAGATTCCCATCACGGTAAGTTAACCTTTATAAAGAAAACTAGTCAGTGGCGTTTGACACATCCACAGTTTTGTGTAACCACCACTTCCATCTAGTCCCCCCGAACTTTTCATCACCCTGAAAGGAAAGCCGTCCCTGTGAGCAGTCTCTCCCCAGTCTGCTGTCCACCTGTGTGTATGGATTCACCTGTTCTGATGTCTCATGTCAGTGGAATCCTATAGCGTGGGGCCGTCGTACCTGGCTTCTTTCCCTGAGCGAGTTTTCTAGGTTCATCCGCGCTGCAGCCTGTGTCAGGACTTCCTTCCTCGTTACGGCCGAGTAATATTCCACTGTACGATCGCCCACGTTTTGCTTACCTGTGGAGCAGCTGATGGACCTGTGTGCCGTTTTCCCCTCCTGGCTGCCGTGAGTGAAATGTCTGAGCACCTGTTTTCGGCTCTCTGGTGCGCGCACCCAGGAGTGGCGTTGCCGGGTCAGGTCGTAGCTCCACAGTTAACTGGTGGAGGAACTGCCAGGCTGTTTTCGGCAGTGGCCGCGCCGTTTTGCATTTCCAGAGCAGTGCGCGAGAAATCCCGTTTCTCCCTGTCTTCGCCAACACTTATTTTCTGGGTTTGTTCTCTTTCCCCTTGCTTTCGTTTCTGCTCTGTTTTCACTGCCGTGTGTTTTCATTTCTCTGGGGCAACTGTCCAGGAGGCCACTCCCCGAGCAGCAACTTGAAGTGCAGGGTGGGAGACCTTCCCCCACTTTGCTGGGGGGATTGAGCGTCCAAGCTCCCTAGAGGCTGGCCTTCCCAGCGCTTGCCCTCGCGGGAAAGGGCTCCGGGGAGTGCCCCGTGGGCTTCAGGCCGGTTTCAGCCACCTCCTGGCCACCTGCCCAGTGAAGGAGGGGGAACTCACAGTCAGGCTCCTAGGGTATCATCCACCCATGGCTAGGAGGAGGAGCTGGCCCAGAGGCTAAGGACGGGGCTCCCCACAGTATATGCCGCCCACCGGGAGCTTCCTGCCCTGGGCTCCCTCTGAACCTGGCTCCCGGGTGGGTCTCTGGCAGCCAGAGTTCTGCGAGCGGGCTTTGGGCTGAACCCTTTGGAGCTCAGCGCCCACCCCTCTTGGCAGCCCCTCGACCCCCCTAGCCGTCCACCTCGGTGGGATGGACACCCTCCCCTGTCCCCTGGCTCCTGGAAGTTTCCCTCTCCGGATCCCTTTCGTTTCATTTGTCTTTAAAGTGCACACTCCTCCCCAAGATTCCAGGTCCACAGGGCAGCCCAGGGGTGTGCATTTTTTTTTTCACTTTTTAAAGTTGACATCTGATCACATCCAGACAAGGGCACAGGTCCCAGGTGTGCAGCTCACTGGAGGCTCGCACGCGGAGCACATGTATAAACTGCACTGGGGCTGAGAAACCGCTCACCCCCGAGGGCAGCCCTCCCGCCACGGGAGATGCTGGCAGGGGCTCCTGGCTGTCGGGCTCCTGCTGTGGCCACGATGCTGGAGGGGGGCCATCTCTGTGGTGGAAGAGGCTGCAGGTCCTTCATCCTGCTTCACTCGGTCCTTTTTTCTTTTTTTCCCACTTAAAAAAATTGTGGTGAAATACACACGGCAAGACTGTACAATTTTGTTAAGATGGTAAAATCTTAAGCAGTTTTCAGCGCATAGCTCAGGGGTGTTACGTGCATTCACACTGCTGTGCAAACATCACCACCGTCATCTCCAGGACTTTCTCATCTTCCGCGACTGAAACTCTGTCCCCATGCGACACTCGCTCCCCATCCCCCGCCAACCCAGGCCCCACCGTCCAACTTTCTGTCTCTATGAATCTGATTCCTTCTGGGACCCTTTTGTGACGGGCCTGTTTCACTCTGCATGATGTCCTCAAGGTTCATCCAGGCTGTAGCCCATCTCAGAATTTCTTTCCTTTCTAAGGCTGAATGATATTCCACTGTATGGATGGATCACACCTTGTTTATCCATCCAGCTGTTGATGGATACCTGGGTTGCTTCTACCTTTTGCTTGTGAATGGTGTTGCTGTGAACATAGGTATGCAAACATCTCTTCAAGCCCCTACTTCCGATTGTTTGCGATAGATACCCAGAATCAGAACTGCTGGGTCACGTGAGAATCCTACGTTTAGTCTTTGAGGAACCTCCGTACTGTTTTCCACAGCAGCGACACCATTTTATATTCCACCAACTGTGCAAGAGGGTTCCAACTTCTCCACATCCCTGTCAACACTTGTTCTTTTCTTTTTCTTTAATAGTGCCCATCCTAAAGGGTGTAAGGTGGTATCTCATTGTGGCTTTAAAAATATACATATTTATTTATTTATTTATTTTTATTTGGCTGCACTGGGTCTTAGTTGTGGCACCCGGGATCTTTAGTTGCGGCACGCGGGATCTAGTTCCCCGACTAGGGATCGGACCCGGGCCCCCTGCATTTGGGAGCGTGGAGTCTTAACCACTGGACCACCAGGGAAGTCCCTCATTGTAGCTTTCATTTGCATTTCCCTAATGATTAGTGATGTTGAGCATCTTTTCACGTGCTTCTTGGCCATTTGTGTGTCTTCTTTGGAGAAATGTCTATTCAAGTCCTTTGCCTGTTTTTCATCAGGTTTTTTGGTTTTTGTTGTTGTTGAGTTGTAGGAGATATACTCAGGGGAGTAATCTCTGATCAGATCTGGGTTTGTAAATGTTTTCTCTCATTCCGTAGGTTGTCTTTTCATTCTGTTGATTGGGTCTTTTGATGCATATACGTTTTTAATTTTGAAGTAGCCCGGTTTATCATTTTTTTTCTTTTGTTACCAGTGCTTTTGGTGTCATATCCAAGAAATCATTGCCAACCGTCCTCCTTCTTTCTAACAGCCACGTGTGGTCTGCCCTATGGATGCACCATAATCACCCCCTGGTCATAAACAGACGCAGTGAATAGGCTCTGGGCCCGGCTCGGAAGCTGCCGCTACGCGCATCCCTGAACACGCGTGTTTCCCACGCGCCGGGAGAGGGTGCCTTAGGGCTGACCCTCTTCCCCTCTCTCCCTGCAGCTTTTGCCTGTGTTTGAACAGAGCCTTGGACCCGGCCGAGACTCTGGAGGTGGGAGGCCCCCGAGATGGCTGGGAGGGCGCCCCCCTGCTGACGTCGGCCAGTTCTTCCCTGGACCCCGTGCAACTCCAGGACCTGACCACCCACTACCCAAGCCCGGGGCTGTGCATCTACCTGGACCCTGAGGAGTCCGAACGCCTGGGCACGCCGGGCCCCCTGCACTTCCAGTACAAGCAGGCCCGGCTGCAGGCCCTGGAGACCACGGCCAACATCCTGAAGCAGCGAATCGACGTCCTGACCGACAGCCTGGGCAGGTCCGAGGCGACGGACGCACGGGGGGGGCCCGTCCGAGGCCCGCCTTCCTCGAGCTCCAGCTCCAGCACACCAGCCTGCCCCGGAGCCCTGGTGCCCAATGTGGGCGGAGGGGCACCCTGGGACTGGGTGGGCACGCGGGCCAGGCCACTTCTCTCTACCAACTGCTCCCCGGACACTGAGACGCTGCCCTGGAGCCCTGGCTGGGAACGGCTGCAGAGCGTGAGCCCAAGGGGCCACCAGGCCAGCAAGCCCCAAGGTAGGGCCGGCCCCGGGGCCGCGGATGACCACGTGCCCCGTCGGCGGCCAGGGGGACCCCACTTTCTCCCTGCCTCTGGGTTTCTTGTCCTGAAAGGGGCGGGGCTGCAGAAGCTGTCCCTCTGCAGCTGTTGTCACCATCTTGCCTCTGGCTGGCGGGGGGGTGGGGGGGGCCTGGTCCTGAGCCTGACGTGCCCACCACCTCTCTGCCCTGCCTCCTGCAGAGGGGCAAGAAAGCAGGACCAGGGTCCCCGATGCCAGCGGGTGGGGGCCCCGTCCTCACTCCCCACCGACCAGCGGACTGGTGCCCGTCTCTCCAAAGGTTTCGTGGAGGATGCGTGCTCGGAGCTCGGGGCTGGACAAGAGGCGGACGAGAAACGTGGCTTTCTTCCGGGCCCTGAGCCCCTTCTCAGGGAGGTAAGCCTGGGCGCCGCTCTCGAGCAGCCTTGTGCCCCCAGGGCGGGCGCCGCCGGGCCCGTGACAGAGCCCGTAACAGGTCCCGTGACCCGGCTCCTGACCCGTCCGGGCAGAGGGCCTGGCCTCGGACGCCTCTGGCGGGGCTGTGCACGGCGGGCCACGTGGAAACACTGTCGGCCAGGCGTCCCGTGTGGCTGGCAGGCGGGTTGTGTCTGGGGGACACGGAGACAGGGAGCCCCCCATCCGGGCCGGTGGCCCATGTCGAGTTCTCAGGACCACCCGCCCACAGCCCCACGCACCTTCTCGTGACTTCCGTCTCCAGCACTGGCCTCCTCTGGGGTCACTTCACACAGGTCCCTTTGCATGGGCCCAGTTTACAGACAGATGACCGGCCCAGGGCAGGGCACTGGGGGCCAGCCCAGCCTGGGCCTGCCGTGTGGCCTCAGTCGCTACCACCCAGGGCCAGCCGCCCTCCCGGGGACCTTCTGCTGTTCTGGCCCTCACCCAGGCCCCCAGAGTCTTGGCTGGCCTCCCCCTGAGGTCCGGCTGCTGTCACTCCCTGTCCTCTCTGTCCTCCAGCTCATTTCCCCCCAGCAGCCAGTGTCCCTGCTCTGTACCCCCAGCCCCTCTAGGAGGGCGGCGTCCTCCAGCCCGGGGCGGCTTTTGCCCACGAGGGCTCCGAAGGTTGGGCTGCGCGGGGGAGTTGCTTTCTTGTCGTCTGGCCTTCCCTGAGCAGCCGCGGCCCCAGTCTTCCCAGGATCCGGGGACGTGCTTGTCCCCTTCTGCAAGGACGCACCCCTCTCCCGCCCCATCGCCCGCCCGTCTGCCCAGGGGCTCCTGCAGGCGCGGGTCCCCGTCCGGTCCTCTTCACCTGCCAGTGCTGCCCTGCTGGTCCCCAGCCCCGCCCGCCTCCTTCCTTGGCACCCGTGCCTGGAGGTTGTCAGACACCCGGGCCCCCTCCCCTCTCCGTCCTGGGGCTGAAGCGCCGTGGGGCGGCCGTCGCTGCTTTGCCCTCTCACCTTGCGCGGCCGCACGTCCTCGTCCTCGTCCTCCGGGACTCCAGGCTCGACAGCTCAGAACCGGGGCGGGGGAGGGGGTTCCAGAGGGGGACAGGCCCGTGGGTGGTCTCCAGGGGGCTGGCCTTGCTCTCTGTCAGTATCGGGCAGAGCCCACCGGGAGGGATGCCAGGGGCTCCTCGCCACCCACTTCACCCGGTCTGTCCCGGGCTCGCTGCCCTCCTACGTGGGGCTGCCCTAGGGCCTCCGGGGGTCAGTGCAGATCCCAGGTCTGTGCTTAAAGCTGGTGACCTTGAGCACATTCACGGCACCCCCCCAGCCTCAGAGTGCCCCCTTGGAGATGGGGGGTGGCCCTGAATCCACCCTGATTCCCCGAGCCCTGCCTCCCCCTCCCGCCCCTCCCCCCCGCCCCTCCCCTGCCCAGCCTCAGTGCAGTTACTAGAACTGAATTGTTGACACCAGTAGGGGTCAGCCTCGGGCTGGACTTCACGTCCTCTGCACCCACCCCCCCCCTCCTGCTCCCCGCCTAGAGCTTGAGAAGGGGAGACCTGTGGGAGAATTCTCCAGAGGTTAATTTCGGTGCCCTAGGCTCTAAGGTGGGCAGCCTACAGTTAGTTGTGTGTCCCGCTGCTGGACAGCCGGGAAGGTCCGGGGGGCTCAGGCCCAGAAGGTGCCAAAGCCGAGGGGTGTCCGGGACCGTCCCACCAGGGGCACTGCGTCTCCCTCCCCACCTCAGCCTGACCAGGCGGGGAGAGACAGGAGGAGGTGGAAATCGTTCAGAGCCGTGCCCTGGACGGCTCAGCACCCTTGGAGCCCGGGGCTCCGGGCCCAGGGCCTGGCTGGGCCTCTCAGGCCTCCGGAAGGCACCTGGCCCGGCCCAGTCTTCTAAACTAGCAGTGTCCACTCACTGCTTCAGGGGCCTGCTTTGCGGCCGTGCCTCTGGTCACCTCCCTCGCTGCCCGAGTGAGTCCAAGGATGCAGGTCACAGCTCTGCTCTCCAGGGCCTGGCCCGTCCTGCCGCCTCTCAGGCCAGTTCCTGAGTGGGGGTGGGTCTCCTCCACCGAGTCCTTTCCCTGCTGGGGCCACAGTGCTCAGTGGCCGGGTGGGGGCCAAGCTTGTTACCGGCATCACGTGGTGAGGACACCAGGGTTTCCCAGCCCCCATGGGGCTTGGGCCCCTGATGCCCAGTCCACCCTGGCACCTCTGGAAGGAAGGCCAGAGGAGCGTGTGCGCCAGCTGTGTGCCTGCCGTCACCCCGCAGGCCTCCCTGCACCTTGTGCAGTGCTTGCAGCAACCCTGAGGGATGTGTGCTCGTCCCCATTTTACAGATGGCGCAGCTGAGGCTGGCAGAGGAGAGCTGACCTTGCCCAGGATCACGCAGCCTGGGGGAGGACAAGCCAAGTTTCAGACCCAGGGCATGGACTCCAGAGCCCCCAGTTTTTCTGCTACACCCATTCCCTGGCCAGTGGTTCTCAAACTGTTCCCTGGGAACTCGTTAGAAATGCAGAGTGCCCGGCCCATCCCAGCCCGCCTGAATCTGATATGCTGGGGGTGGGCCCAGTGATCGGGCGATTCTGATGCTCACTGAAGTTCGAGAATCACTGCCCTAGAGAATCCAGACCAGTGGTCAGCAAGCCACAGCCCCCTAGACCCACCGCCGGTCTTTGTAAATAAAGTTTTATTGGCACACAGCCATGTTCATCATCTACATCACTAGTGTGGCTGCTTTCCTGCTACAAAGGCAGAGCTGAGTGGTTTCCATGGAGACAGAGACCGTGTGGCCTGCGAAGCCTGAACACTGACCGTCTGTCCCTCTGTGGGACATGCTTGCCATCCCTGCTCTAGACGACTGAGGGAGAATGGCTTGCGGACTGATGGCACTTCCCTTTAAGTAGCCTTGGAGGACGCAGCTCCTTCCTGCCCTTTGTTGATCCCAGGTGGGGGTTATAGCATCCTAAGTTCTGGGTTGGGAAGGAGGGAGCTTCTGTCCCCCCGTCTCCATGACTACGCATTCCAGGATCAGCCCCTGGGCCCATCCCTCACCTCCCTCTTCCTGGAACAGTGTTTTCACGCCATCTCCCCCGCAGGACTGAGCTGTGGGGTAGGGGCAGGGTGGTGGGTCACCTGGGAAGCACGGCAGGTGCTCAGCAAACACCTGTGGGGCTGCAGGAGGGCCCATCTCCGTGGTCTGCAGGTGTGGCTGGTGTCTTTAGTCACTCAAGGGCATCCTGGGTCACTGGGTGCAGGAGGGACAGCCACGTGTGCTGATGAGACGTGAAGTGAGGCGGGCTGTCGGCCAGGCCCCATCCCCCCCACGACCCCCAGAAGGCCCAGGGCCCGATCTTCCAGAAAAAAACAGCTGCTCTCCCAGTTCTGTCTGCGGGGAGGCAGGGAGGTGGCTGGACAACGGGCTCTCGGCTCTCAGTCCCTCCTGCGCGAAGGGGCGGAGCCCCAGCTGCCCTCACGCTGTCCTCTGGACAGGCCTGGGCCGCGCCCCTCTCAGTGCATTTGTGGACTGAAATTCTCTAACAGGGACTCTTTATCCTGAGGCTACAGGCAGCCCCAAAGAATCATCTGGGCTACTCCTGCCTGGAGTGGCTGAGAGCAGGATCTCTGGAGCCCCAACGCCAAGCGGAGAGCACAGACCAGGGTGCCTGCGCTGCGCTCCCGCCAGACGCCTCCTCCAGGAAGCCCCCCAGATAGCACCTGGGCTGGGTCAGGTGCTGTCTGCTTGGCGTGCCTGGTGGCAGTGAGACGCGTGTTTGTGCCTCTGTCTCCGTGGCCCACAGGAACTTGAGAGTCTGGCTTTCGTGGCAGCTCCGGCTCCTGGAACAGTGCCCACCAGGCCCGGAGTACTTGGGGAATATTTGCCGAAAGCATGAATGACCTCCTGAGGGCCCCGAGGGCCCCTGGGCCCGGCGCTGCGTGTCACACGCGACGTCTCATTGGTCTCGCCCTACCTCGGGGCAGGTCCCATCTTCATGCCCACGTTCACGGAGGAGGAACCCAGCGCTCGGAGAAGCACCCACCACCTCCCGCCAGTAAACGGCAGGGCAGGCATCCGAGCCCAGCTGAGTGTCGGCCAGGCTCCAGCTTTCCCCACTGGCGGCAGTGTGTCCCATGGAACTTTCTCCGATGAGAGAAACGGTCTCGATTCTGGGCTCTCCCATATGGTGCCCACCAGCCACACGTGGCCGTGAAGCCACTGGGACGTGGCCAGTGCCACCGAAGAGTGGAATTTTACATCCGTGTTTCCTTTGAGTTTAAACGTGAGCGGCACGGGCAGCTGCCGGCTGTGGCCGGGCAGGGAGGCTCTGGCCCTCAGACACGGCGGCCTCGCACCCAGTCGGGGCCGCGTCGGCTTCGTTCTGGTTGGAGGCCGTGGGTCCCCAACCACAGCCCTGTCACCGAGAGCACACCTGTCCTCGTCCTTCTCCTCGTCGCCACGTGCTGAGTGTGTGCTAGGCCTCACGGCCACCAGACGCTCCTGGGGGGCAGGTCGTGCTGGATTCTTGGGGCTCCTCCCCGATTGTCGTCAGGAGTTGGGGAGCAAGGCCGGTGCCATCCTCTGCTCAGCACGGTGACCGCCAGCTGCTTGGCCAGCCAGGGCCACGCCCACCTCGGGGACGGCGTGCTTCCTCCTGGGTCACACAGCTCAGAGCTCAGGGACACGCAGCCGTGTCTCCCTGCTGACCTGTCGGGGGTGCCAGCCTGGCCACAGGTGACCACGGACTCCCCTCCGTGGGCTGAAGCGCTGGGGGCCTCGGGTCTCCGAGGCTCCTGGGCCCCTGGAGCAGGGTCAGCGGAAACGCGGCGCGGGACCGGGCACCTTCTCCGGCTTCACCCTCTCTCTCGAGGGCCACAGACAAAAGCAAGGAGGAGTTTTCCCTTCTCCAGGGAACTGCAGCTCAGAACAGACACCTTAAAGGAATTCTGCAGGGCTTCCCTGGTGGCGCAGTGGTTGAGAATCCGCCTGCCGATGCAGGGGACACGGGTTCGTGCCCCGGTCTGGGAAGATCCCACATGCCGCGGAGCGGCTGGGCCCGTGAGCCATGGCCGCTGAGCCTGTGCGTCCAGAGCCTGTGCTCCGCAATGGGAGAGGCCACAACAGTGAGAGGCCCGCATACCACAAAAAAAAAAAAAAAAAAAAGGAATTCTGCAGAGTGTCTTCCTTTCCCGACGTGGCCAGTCGGCTGGGAGCAGGGAGAGCACGCCAGGCATCACCCCCAGTGTCCAGCACGTTAGGCGGCCAGAGCCCCCGCCCCTGCCCTGGGCTCGGCGGTGCAGAGTTTGCTCAGCGGCCGTGGAAACGCCCAGGAACACGTTTAGCCATCGTTCGCAGCTCTTTGGCCGCTCTAGTGTGGAAAGCTGAGCCACTCTGTTCTGGGGAGGAGGGCACAGCCGGGAGGAAGCTACCCTCTCGGCACACTGGCCAGTGACGACCCAGGAGCTTGTCCAAGAGCCACCGGGAGGGAGTGGCCGTCCCGCGTGCCCTCCTCTGACGGCTGTCGCTGGGGCCGGCAGAGAAGATGGAGGGCGGGGCGAGGAGGGAGCCCGCCGGCCGCCCCACCCTCTGACTGTGGAGTCACCCCCCACCCCCGCCTCGACCTAGGCAGCCTCCGCAGGGCCAGGATGGGTCCTCGGAGCCACCAAAGGGGAACAGAAGCCCTCGGCCGCCCTTGGGGGGCCTGAGGTTTCTGTGCCCGCACCGCACTCTGGACAGTCCCAGAGACCCCAGGGAGGCCTTGGGCTGTGACCCTCTGCCTGTGTCACCGCGTACCCACTGGGCTGTGATCGTGATTAGGGCAACCGTAAGGGCGACCCCCGCTGAGCAGGTGTTAGATCACCTCACTACAGGGGTGTCCCCGTGGAGGCTCTGATGGGCTAGCGCTTTGTTCCAGGTCACCCAGCGGATGCGTGGTGAGCTGAGGCCCGTCTGGCAGCAAAGCCTGTGTTCTTGGCCCTGGTCACGTGTCGGCAGACTGGGGTCCCTGCTCCCAGAGGAGTGTGGCCAAGGGTCAGGCGGGGCGAGCCCCTCCCCACCTGGGAGGGTGGGGCGACGCGGCAGCCTCCGTCTCCCTCCCTCGCAGGCTGCAGGCCTGCCCACCCTCCCTGGAGGTGCGGGGAAGGGAGCCTCCGCAGCGTGTCTCCTTGCAGGCCCAGCGCTGAGGCTGAGCGAGGGCCCGCCGCTCAGCCGCCCCTTTCCGTGGTTTCTGCAGGTCTGCTGTCCGGCATCGGGCAGAAGCCCCCGAGCTTTCTGGAGTCCCGGCAGGTGTGGCACCTTTAGGCCCCTTCTGTTCGGGGGTTGGCCGAGCGACAGAGGCCCCAGGCGGGGAACTGCAGAAATGAGAGGGAGGGAGGAGAGCCTGGAGAGGGAGGAAGCCCTGGGACTGGCCCAGCCGAGGGGGGAGGCTGCAGGCAGGGGAGCACGGTGGTGGGCTGGACGGAGGGGTCCTTCGGGGGGACCCTCCGAAAAGGCTCCGGTTCTTGGAGGTGGCACCGCCTGCCCTCTGAGCCGAGGACTTGCCAGGGAGCCGCGGGGGGCAGCAGGCGGGGGGCCCGGGGAGCGCTGAGGCTGGGCCCTCCCGCAGCTGGACCGGTGGAAGCAGGAACAGGCGCTGGCCCCTCTGCGGCAGCAGGCGGGGCTGCAGGTCTGGGAGACGCAGAGGCCCTGGGGAGCCGCTCTTGATACCTGGGCTGAGTCAGCCGGCCGACCCTTCCGGGGCTGCCACGGGCTGGCCCCACTCCCTGCCAAGGGGCAGCACTGCCCCTGCTGCCCGGCCACGCCTCTGGGAGGCTGGTGGAAAGCACGGGTCAGGCTGGGGAGGGTGTGCCGAGGAGGGCAGAGCACGGCTGCCCGCAGAGGCTGGAGGATGGGCTCAAGAGGACGCCCATTTTACAGCAGAAACAGGACTTGTTTTCCACTAGTGTCCTGGGGACCCCCGGCTGGGGCGACAGATGACAGCCTGGGCCTCCCACCTGCCCGTGTCCCGGGCTTGTGGGCACCTGAGCTTCGGGCTCCCCATTGAGCTCAGGAGCTGAGGTGTGAGGGTCCCGAGGGGGGGGGTCTGCCCCAGAAGGGAAGGGGCCGCCTCTCCGAGCCCGCCTCTGCCCCGCCCCCCGGCCCAGCAGCGCCCCGCGAAGGGGAAGATGGTACCCAGCCCCGACGAGGGGACAGGATATGTGTGACGACCCTTCTGGGAAGTGACTCTTTCTTCTCTGGGTCATTGGTCCAGGGACCGTTCATGGGATGTGTTCACAGAACATTTAGGGAGGCCTTCCCAGGAGGGCAGCCAAACCCCGGGCAGCGCGTGCGTGCTTATGTACGTGTGTGTGCGCACGTGTGTCTGTGTGCACACCTGGGCCCGCTTCCCTCTCCTCCTTCCCCTTCCGCCTGTTGCCAGCATCCCACCTGCCGAGTAACAGTGGCCACAGCAGCGGAAGGCAGAGCTGTGGTTTCCTTCCCAGGTGTCCGTGAGGCCGCACTGCACCCCCCTGCGCCCCATCCCCCAGGCGGCGCTCCAGGCCTAGCCGTGCTCTCTGTCTGCTGGGCACCTGCCACCCAACCCCCACCCCTGCCACGTCCAGCCCTCTCTGGGGGGCAGGGAGGGTCTGTCGGCCGCCCATGGAGCATGGACAAACGAGGCCCCTGAGGTTGGAGACTTGCCCGGCCTTGGGCGCTTCCCTGGGACCCCGCCTGGCCCACTGCTTGTGAGGCTGCCTGGTCCCCGCGCCACAGCACGCACCATCTTCCTGCCCTCCCGGCGGCTGATGGAGAAACGCCCGACCCAGGCCAGGCCAGGAATGGCCCTGGAGCTGGCGCAGCCACAGGTGTGTGTGGACCCGGAGCTGAAGACCTCTGGGAGCACCGTGACAGCCAGACCCAGGTGTGGCCCCCTCCCAGCGTGGAAGGGGGCCGGGGGGCGGGGGGGTCTCAGGCAGACAGTGTGACGGGCGGAGACGTGGCCACGCCCTCTCGAGTGAGAGCCCTCAGAGCCAGCCAGGCAGCAGCCGGCACAGCGCACTCCCCACGTGGGCCCCGAGGGGGCGGCTGGGTCAGGCACCCAACAGAGAGGCCCAGTGATGGGGCGACCTGCCCACGGCCACGTGGGGAGCGTGGACCTGGGGTTTGAAACTAAGTGTGTCTGATGCCGGGACCGTGTGGTTGACCGTCGGGCAGCACTGCCTCCTGCTCCCGAGGGCAAGCACGGGCCACCATCCCCACCCACCCAAACCTGCGGGCAGTGAGCCTGGATGACAGCGAGAAAGCTCTCCGTTAGACACGCGGTGAAACAGCCCAACAGCGGGGCCGTGGCCGAGTAAGGAGGAGTGCGGGTGGGTCGTCTGCCCTGCTCTGGGCAGACCTGCGGGGTGGCCGTCACCATCTCCCCCAAGTCCTGCTTACCTGTCCCTGCCCCTTGGGGAACAGGCAACCCCACCCTCTTCCCAGGTTTGCCAATACACCCACATCCGTCCCTGTGAGAGGGTTTCCCCGAGGCCTCTCAAGTGCTGGCCCCGTGAATATCCGGCTCAGCTCCCCTTAGTGCATTTTGTGTTGGCAAATAGGGGTCCCTTATATGCAGGTTGTAGGGAC